>NC_065555.1:9240536-10530136 GCF_022605725.1 Anthonomus grandis grandis
TTATAGAATAAGAGATCTAGAGAGGGTTAAACTTACTGTAAATATAGCTCAAAATATCGTGCATATCTCCTGAAGATATGGATTTATAAGAATTATGTGAGTAATGATTAAAAGACAATTTAATGAACTTTTACAGTAGTACCAAATATTTTGTAGCCAATAAAATCCACTAAATAAAGCCAATAATAAGGGGCTAAACTAAAGGTACAAAAACATAGTGACAAAATTCTATTAACAGTTTCTCTTTCTAAACACTTTCAGGTATACAATTTCAGTTAAATTTTCATAAATATCGAAAAACATAACTCCTAGTTGTTTTATTCTTTGTGGGTTAATATGACTATTTTGTTGATTTAAATGAAGGTAAACTGAGTTGAATTTCCCGATTTCACGAATAAAGTAAACATTGCATTTTAAAACTGTTTGAATGAATGTCAGGTATAAATCAAGTCCCTAAATCTGTCATCAATTCCTAATACCAGTCTTTAAAACAATCAGAAAATGCATTTTCTCTAATGCAAGACACATTAAACAAAATACAAATTTGCAAACTAGTTTATATGGTTTTCTTGCCACAGACAATTATTATAATTTTATTATCATGCACTCAAGAAAACATAATTAATATTAATCTTTCTAGAAAACGTTATTATCATTTTAGATGTCTGTATGTAACCTTTTAAAGATTTACCTTTGCTTATTAGAACGTAGGCAAAAAATAGTAACGCAAATAAGTTTTTTACTCCTAATTACATACTTATACTATATAATTCTTCTACAACTCTTAAGACTGACACGTTGTTTTCTAACTTTTTAGCAAAAGAAAAATTAAAATAAAGGCAATATACCTATTGTAATATATTTTTGTGCTAAACGTTTGTTACATACATTGATTGATCGTGAAATTTTAAACAATGTTTCGTAGTGTGGCCTAGAATGTTAAGGCTGCTTGGCCTATGTTGTATTTTTGCATGCTCTTTATGTCCCCATGTTGCCCTTCCTAAATTAAAAAAAAAAAAAAAATTTTTTCCAGATTGAACACTAAAAGGTAATTTAAACACCATGATATTTCGATTATTTAGCGTTTTATATCGCATTCATTATCGTAAAATTTAAATTAGGCTATTAATTATATACTTGAGAAGGAGACTACAACGTTAAAGTGTTTCCTTTGTTTTATATGTTCAACGAACTAAAAATTAAAATGCACTCAGAAAATGTTATGGGACGAAATTCCGGACAAATTTGTCGAAATCAAAAAAAGTAGGCTAATTTGAGACGTTAGATTTAAATTAATTTTTATCGTACCGACATGCTGTTAATTTCGTTTTAACGAGAAAACGTCAGATTTTTCTTATGAATGGTGGATAGATTGCACATAACCTCAGAAATAGTTCTGCAGTGTTATTGTTTTAAATTCCATTAAATAGATAAAACAAAGGAAACAATACTCAATTTTCTTTTGCCTCATTTTTTATAATATAATCAATAGCCTAAACAAAAAATCAAATGAGTTACATGATTAATTTAATAAAAATAAAACGAAAAAATCATTGATTTAAAAAAAAGAAGGTTTAAAAAAACATTGCAATAAAATTATTTTAATAAAAAATAGCAGCAATGTGGACAATAAAATAAAATGTGTTAAAATTTCTACTTGTTGGCACTTGGGAAGAACCAAACTTGTTGAATATCGAATAAAAATGTTATTCTGTGTACAAACGCTTTCACAAAATAGCCGAAATACTTGAAAAAAGCTTTTTCAAGGGCACTTTTTTCCGTAGAATGTTCTTTTAAAGCTTACTGTTTGGGCACCCATATAATTTAGCTCCTTAGGATATCCGACACTTTTCCTAAATGAGGTGTTACAAAAAAGTTACAAACTCTTAATTTTCCACTTTAAGCGCCTTTCGGAAAAAGCTTTTCCAGGTGATTAGTATTTCGGCTCTTGGTTAATGACGTTTTCGTTTACTTTAGAATGTTGAATTTGTATAAAAAGTTAAAGTAAAAGTGTAAAAATAATAAAAAGTACATTCAGCAGAACGTGGGTAAATTGGTACTTTTAATACGCTCCAATATTTACAAAATAATTCTTTCTTCACTAAAAAAATATAAACAAATTAAATCCAATTTACTTAAGTAATGTTGATGTATTATTACTACATTTTTAGTATTTCGTGACAATCAAAAGCTGTTTTGATCATATAAGCAAAATCATTATACAAATTCAGCATGCTATGACTAAAAAAGTTTATTTTGTAATACATTGTTAAAAATTCAATGTTACTCGACTAATGAAGCACATTATCTGATTTCCATGTTGGTCCTGTTAAACTAATCTCAATAATTTATATATTGTAAGGATATATTATAGTAATTTAAAAATCGTAGTCGATTTTAAACAAAAGTTTTAGTATAGATGATGGCAGCCATCTATGTTTTCTCTTATTCAACTTCTCAATAATGTAACGAAAATTATTTTAGATTAAGGGATGAACCTTAACTACTTTCCACTTATATCTCTGTGGAATGACAAAAAGTTTCCTTATGGCTGCAAAAATCTATACTATACATATGTTTTTATATTTTCTCGATATTGGAAGTTTCTATTTTTCATAAGACGATTTTCTTGTTATTATTATATGAAATAAGTATGACTAGAAAGTAGTTCCAGTCAATTTTTGGGGTTGTGTCCTTTCACTATGTAGACCAAGTGTATTCCTATAATTTTTAAGACGTATACATTCCAGTATTGGTCTGTAAAGGGCACACGTCTATTTAAGGAAAAAGCTCGAATAAAATATGTGTGTGTTAAGAAATATTTATTAATTAAATTCAGGCTTTTTCCAAACACAATTGACTTTGTTCGTTAATATTATATTTTATACCTATTTATTATTATTTAAGGAGTTTGAATAAGTCCATATTTTAAGTATGTTTGATAAGTCATATCAGTTATCAGTTTGTTAAAAGCGTGTATTTATTGCAGTGGTGTAATTAATAAAGCATTTCATTTTGCTTGAAAGTAATTTTGTTTTTTTAATCCTTTTCATAGCTTCCACTTGTTATTAATAAAATCTGACAACCAGGCTGCCAGAAACAGTTATAGACCTCCTTATTGGAACTAAAAAACCGTAAGACTTATTTGTGTACTGGAAGACAGACAGTTTACCAGGACATAAGAAAGTAAATAATATGATCAGAAGAGTTTAAAGCCCTTTATTGGGTTCAAGATTAAGTGTCGGGAATAAGCACGTGCAGAGAACTACGAACCTGGTTAAGAGCAAACATGAAACGTACTGAACAGAAAGGCGACGCAGTTGAACGGAGAAAACATGTTTATAAATTTATCAATAAACGTAATATAAACAAACCAGAATTTCCGATTTATAACCTGCACTTGAGGGGCTCTTTGTTGCAGAAAGCAACAGATGGGTTTCATTGGGCTTTAATTCGTCTATGTATCAGATCAGATCGCCACGAATCCAATCTATTACAGTCGTTCCATTTTTCCCTCCTTAAGTATTCAACCTCTAAAGGTAGATGAAAGTTATACCTGGGAATCACATGATATTACATCATTAATGGAGAAAAGGGATATAGCAGGGTTGGGTGAGATTTTTCCCAAGAGAAATGCCAATATTTTAGTCTTTATTAAGGCCATCTTCAGGATCAGAAACGGCAGGTTACAGATTACAATTTGACAATCAAATAAATAAATTAATTAAAGAATAAACATTATAAAAATAGATAGCTGGTTGCGCGTTAGAAAATGTAGCTCTTCTCGAACCGGATGATAATACAGGACATAAATACAAAATGGAGAATATTGTGTATATCTTAAAATATGCGATAAGCCAATCCAATAAGAGCTTTTAAAACAGACAGCAAAGTTCAACAATTTTAGAATTTTATTAAGTTTAATATAAAAATCACAAGATCCGGAGTTTAAACAAGTGAACTCAAGAACTCATACAAAAACAGTTTTTCTACTTCACCAAACACTTTACTTAACTCTCGTGTTAGGCTAAACTCAGATTTAGTAGATTATTTAAATCAATCAAAAAGATCCCTTTCATGCATCTCTAAACGTCTGGCAGAACAGTCATTAATGTTGACATAGGTACAATTCCCTTGTCGGGCACTTGTGGTCCGAAAAACTTATTATTCGTTTTAGGACATACTATTAAATTTAGCAGTCAAACATTTTAGTTTTTTTTCTATATCTTTCTGAGTCTAATTTTATATATTCAGAATATTCTAAAACTTTATATCAGACTCAGTATAATTTGAAACGTTCTGAGTCCGCGTTTCTCATACACACATAAAAGTAAATTAGGAACATATATCTATTAACCCTGTCGATCATTATCTCAGCAGGGTGTGTTTAATTTTAACAATATAGTATCTGAAGTTGACAGGGGATTTCTGAGTTTGCTAATTTTATGTGTAAAATACATGAAGCTTATACCGCATTTGTTTCCTTAAGACTTACGAAGTTTTATCCAATAAAGGTTTAACATATTGATTCCCAGAGAAGTTAAGGCTGATGAAGAGTAAATTACACTTTTAGATGAGCATAGCAAACAACATAACCAAATATAACCGTAATAGCTTGATTTAAATACTTTACGAAAAACAAGTATCGAATTGCAATCAATGACAACAGTTTTCGTCAAGTACCTTAAGAATTATTATAATTACCAGATATATGCTTTTTGCCCAATATTAGGATAAATAAGAGATTCTATTTCTTTTTGGTTATCTTGAATCGAGTAAAATATATAAATACTCTTAAAAACAAAAAAAAGCAAAGGCGTATTCTACAACCTATATCATTATAACCATATTATTCGTTGAATGAGTTATTTCTGGAGCACAAATATACCTTTAAAAAACCTGAAATTATAAATCCGTCCTGTTGTCTTTCTTGTCCATATATACCGTGTGTTGAAAAAGTCCCGGATCCCCTCAATAATTCGTTAACGGGTGCTCCGTATCAAAGAGTGTCCCAAGTAAAAATTAAAGCTTTTACATTAGGAGGATAACTTCAAAGTTCAATAAACAGGAGGCATCACAAGAGTAGTTGCCTTTTTTTAAACAGAATGGTATATTTTTTTAGCATTTTCCGATTCTACGCAATATTTTAGTACAACTTTATGTAACATATGCTCTTCCTAACTTCATCAGATTACAAGATACAATGGTTTAAAAAATCCCCCTGAAAAGTAGTCTAGGGGTGTAAGATCAGGGCTTCTTGCTGGCCATTAAATTTCACCCCTTCTCAAATCCAACGATTTGGAAAAGTCGTATCTAAAAATCTTCTTATACATTAATTGCAAAATGAGGAGATCGTGTTGAAACCATATTTGATGAAAATTTTGTTTTAATTATAAATAATCTAAAACTACCAACCACCTACCAACAATCTCCGTAAGTAACTAAGTTTATCTTCTTGAGTTTAATGCTTCCCGTATGAAAGGTATAAGAGTCAAATTTTTCTATCAAGAGCTCATAAGAATTACTATCGAAAGCTTTGCTAAGATCGTCAAATAATACATAAATTATTGGATTTAATGCAGTCTATCATGTGAGATGCAAAATTTCGTAGTTGTGATGAACTAATTATTATTGTTGTTAATTTTATTTTTTTTTTAATTGATTTGCCAAACATGAGTCACATACTTGAAACTGCCTATAACCAGACAAAGTAAAATATACAGTTGATCTTAACAATGTCGAGACTATTTTTATGCAGCAGATTGTCGCTCTTTATTTTGGGTTAAAGGGGACCCGCATCTCACGTTCCATCTGGTGTAGTAAGATAAGAGGTCTTTCCGCCACTTAAACCCGATATATTAAATGCAACGAAAGACGACATATTATGTACCATCATGAACGATGTTAATAAAACTATATACAGGCCCCTACAGGATGTCATGGTCAGAGAGTAATGTGAGCACTGGCTAGACTCAAATTCGCACATACGTACATTAATAATATTAATAGCCTCTTATTTAATTTATAAATTTTATTTTTGAGACCAAGTATAAAGAGATGGCGAGATCTAGCCTATAGTTATCGATATTAATCAATCAATCAAAATTAAAATATAAAAAACTTATTAGAGTGCAGTATTCGACAAAAAATGGTAGAATATTATGCTATATCTATGACTAGGTATATCAAATCGTTTAAGCTTACTCACTTTAATTATTGCATGTTATATAGTTTATATATTCTATTTAAAAATGTTTAATCTGTACCAAAATAAAATAGTTCTGACGATAAGGCTAGGAGCATTAAGATACGGTTTGTGAGCCACTTAATTTTTTTGTTTAATTTTGTGATATTTTGTTATTATTTGGTAAAAATTTACTACCTATACAAAAAGTTATTAGGATAAAATGAAAAACATATAGTCTTCCTCCACGCGTTTATTCCATATATAAAAAAAATTTTATTAGTTAAAAATTATATAAAAATTTGCAAGACACATATTAACTTTAAACAATGTTTTCTTGTTTACACAGGTGATTATTACGGCGATGATTTAAGTATAAGACTATTATTTTAAAAATCGCTCATCCAGAGATATTCAGCTCGATCTATCTTAATTTGCATAATTACATATACGAATAGTATAATTTTATTATCTGGGGTATCTTAAACCTCAGTCTAAGATAGGGATTATGTATGGGCATTGTATGTTTAAAGTTTGGTCTTCTCTATATTTACAGGTCTTGCCTATTTTTTTTTAGATTCGGACACACGGAGATTGTTCTAAAGGTAATTTTATTTTTGTGCATAATTTAATTGTGCGCAAAGAACAATTTGCTTGATAAAATATGGTATTTGAAAAAAAAATTGTTAAAAACTAATTTACATAAAACGGTCTAGGAGACAAAGTTAATTAATGACAATTAAATAAAATTTTGGAAAATATTTAAATTAAACACATCTGAAGTAAATTTGGAAACACTTTTAGAAGTGTTGAAAGAAATGAACTAACGTTTAGACGTTAGTTCATCAAAAACACAAAAATTCATCGTAGTATATTAGGGGGTTAACAATGTAACAATTAATACCAATTGACTATAAAAGACCGAAATATTGAAAATGTAAAATATTAAGATTTAAAGAAAAGTTAATAGAAAATAAAATGTCCTTGTTAGTATAGTTTTGAATATCTCGACATTCTTGTTGTTAAGAATATCTCGACATCTGTTTGGCACACTCCTAATTAATTGTCAATGTCGTTTTGCTCAATTCGTAGTGATTAGTATTGCCTACAGTTCAGCAACTCTTCTTTTGTCTGGAACACTATTCCTCGTATTTAAACACGTCTGTTCAACATATCCCACGGTCCAAATCTACCCCAAGAGGATTTAAGTCAGGGGATTGTGCAGGCCATGATAATACCTAAATAATGTGATCCTTCAAAAAGTTTTTAGCAGATCTTGCAATATGCGGAGGTGCATTGTCGTGCATGCGTATACAATTTTCATCAAATTCTGTATCGAGTGTATGAACAAAATAAATCTAAATCAGAGAGATTTCCCACATTTTCCGGGACACCCTGCATATAACAACAAATTGTGTTGCCAACGTTTTTCGGAGCCCAAAGAAAACGTTAATGCATTCAAATACCATGTTTTGGAAGTACCTTAATTGGAATACAAAGTGTTCCGAGGAAAATGGTTCGAGTGCATGCAATGTACTGGACATTATGGAGAATAATTTGAAAAACAAGAAAGTTAGTTTTCGTAACAAATTACTCTCTTTTTCGTATTAGGCTTAAAATAAAAATAGAAAAAATTCTCCTAGTTGTCAATTAGCCGATCGAAGATGATAACCGAGGTATAATCGGTTATCCTATTTAATCGATAATTAATCAAAATTCAGACTTTTGATTATTGCAGTAATAACTTGTGGTGTGTGTCTTAAACTCATCAGAAATAAATAAACCTTTGTATTTATAAGTATATATGCTTATATTTATACTAATAGAAAAGTAGTTCGATTATAAAGAAATTATAAACTTTATAGGTATGAAATAAATAGAACTAAAAAACTTATAGTTATACGTTTTTTCTTATGTATTACACAGATCAAACATTTCTAAAAAATCTAACAAATAAAGCGCCTGCATGATATATTGGCTGTAATCTTGGCGTGTCAACTTAAAATGATAAATATATGAAATATTCGCACTGTCTCAATACCTTTTTATTAAAAATTACAAGAATAATTTAAGCCTAAATGTTTATTATATTCCATTTATCTATAACTATGACAATACAGTAATCCTTTAAAGTACACTAGGAATACTTAAATAATAAATTTTTGATGCCTAAGTACTAAATTACAATGTATGAACCTAAAACTAAAACTTTTAATTCTCAGTTGCGGGGCTACTTTTCTTCTTTTTCTTTGTCGCTCCCGCTGGTTTCTTTTTTCTTCCCTAAATAAAAAATAATAATTATTAAAATGTTTATTAAAAAAAATATTAAATTATTATATATTTAATATTTATATATATAACTTCCTTGCTTTTTGAGCAAAGCAAATTAAATTTGGTACATAGATATGTTACATAAATGTAAATTTTTTGACATATTCCTTTCTTTTCTGTCACTTATGTGTGAAAAATCACAAGGAGGTTATCATGGTTTTTAAAATACCATTTTCTATAATACGAAATATGTTATAATATACTGTGTCCCATTTTCTAAAATTAGAAATTTAACGTTATTCCCTGGAAGTGACAGAGAACAGTTCAATTCGTCAAAAACGTATGAGTTTACGTAATTTACCAACTTTATTTCTTTTGCTTAAAAAACAAAGGAGCTATAGTGTTCCCTTTATCCTGGGCCACCCAGTATACGTATTTTTATTAGCATCTGCAGTAATAAAATTTTATACCAATGATACGCGGCGTGGTAATGTCTATTATCTTTTTACAGGTAACGCGCTATCGATCGTAAAATAATGTATTTATTAATACATAAAGTGCATTATAAAATATTTAATATCTATAATAGAAATTTTAGATTCAGTTAATAGTCAATAAGTCACCATCATTGATCGACTGGTGCCTCTCAGGCATGTTCAATTATTAATGTAGATCCTAGATAATCCGCATTTGAATATTTTGCATTTCAAAGGACAAATTTATAAAGTGATAATCCGAACTCTACCCCAGTGAACCGAATTGTTAGTTCAGAAGGGAAAAATGTGTTGGCACTGTTTTTATTTTGGATAATGCCCATCGAATTATCTAGTATAACAGCATTGCTGTTGTTTTCGTTCCCCAATGTTATTCTAGCCCTTAAATCAACATGCGATAGAGGCTCTGAAATTGTTTTTTTTTGCTTAAAAAACATGTTAACAATAATTCCGATATGAAGCCAACATAACACTCTATAGGACTTGTTCTGGCCTTAGGTAAAATTTGTATTATGTTTAATTTAAAATCATAATTTAAACGACATTCTGTGACCCAATATGGAAAATTGCTAGATTTTGGGAACTGATAAATTGACGTGAAGTACTGCAAAAACCAATCGAATTGTTTGAGTTTTTAAGTTTTAAAATAGTTATTATAAATAATGTATTGAACATATTTTAATTTAGCAATAGTCCATTTAATTCATTTATGTATTAAGGGAGTTAAAGGAGTATAAAGACATTTTAAAAGAGGGAAGTGGCTGAGTAGGAAATAATCAAACAAGATGTATCTAAAGCAAATTGTTTGTATTATCTTAAGAAAGCGCTTTCGGCGTATGAGCCATTATCAGTGCTAATTGTCAGTTACGCAGTAAGTAGCTTTTTTGAACTTTTTGAAAATTAATGTTCATTTCAAGAAAATTTAAGTCCTCGACAAATTCTCAAACCATAAATGAATTCTTAAAAAATACTTATTCTAATTTAATTTTAATTTGAATAGTTATTGATCGGAAAATCCATACAAATCAGAAAAAGTTTGTTCAAAGTTCAATCAAAAACTACAGAAATCAGCCATTGT
Source organism: Anthonomus grandis grandis (assembly GCF_022605725.1). Classification (NCBI taxonomy): domain Eukaryota; kingdom Metazoa; phylum Arthropoda; class Insecta; order Coleoptera; family Curculionidae; genus Anthonomus; species Anthonomus grandis. The sequence goes on from NC_065555.1 coordinate 9,250,564, forward strand.
TTAAGCCGACTTTTCGATCGTTTTTGATCCTACTGACACTAAAATTTAAGAAACTTTTCTTTTAGTAACAACACGTACCATTTTAGCAGTAATATCAGGGTATTAGGGTTACTTTTAAAATAGAACTTTGCAGTTTTCGCGAACCTGCGTCATTTTTTTGTGAATCTAATAGAGCTACAAGTAGCCTCAGTCATAATTTCAAAGGTCTATTTATACATATCAGTCAATAATTTTTCTCTAATTTCAAATCTAAATAACAATAAAAAAGACCAAATTAACAAAAAATAAAGGACATAATACCAAGAAACCAAAAAAAAAATAGAAATCCTACTAATGGTAACCTGCTACATAAACATTACAAATACTACTAATTAAATTATTGATAATAACACATATGTATATGTATATACTCTCAATCAATACGGCAAAAAATTAATACGACAAAAAGGTAACTTAACCGATTTAAAGACATTAAATACATCGAGACTAAAATTATTTATTAGGGTCAAATTCCTGTTGATAGGTTTTTTACACCAGGCAATGTTCTATGAAAGAGAATATAGAATAGTGGCTGGTGTTTTAGCTGTTGGTACGGTATATTAAAACCAATTAAATTTACAAGAATAGGACAGTCCAACAAACATAAATAGTATACCAAATCTCTCTCTGCGAGTACTAAGTGGAGGCAAGTTTAACTGTTATTCCTTCACACTGTAATCATGGTTCTTTATTCTAATTCCGTCCTTAAAAGCACATATTTACTCTCAGAAAGTTATGTTGAACCCGTTCTAACGAAAGTGTGTGATTTAGAAATTAAGGTGACCACACAACTGATCAGTATTCCAAGATAGACCTTACTAACGCACAGTAAAAAAATCTGCTAACCCTCACAGAAAAATACTGGCAATTTCTTAGAACAAACCGAAGTACCTTTCAGCTTTTTACAGACTTGGAACTGATCAACAAAGGTTGACCTGCTATCTGAAAGGACACTCATATCCTTAATAGTAGTGAAACACTGAATGGATCTACCATTGATAGGATAGGAAGATAGAAACTTCCTTTTGAATAGAAACACTTTGCGCGTAAAACTAATAAATACGCACTTCTTTATGTTAAGATTCAGCTGATTTTTCGTACAATAAACACAAAATCTATGAAGATCTTGTTGCAGAAGTTTCTGGTCTAATGGATTCATAGTAGATCTCCAAAGTTTCAAATCATCAGCAACTTTTAGACATTGACTGTTCTCAAAACAATAAGTATACACAAATATATTCAAGAATAGAGGCGAACAATGTCCGTTTTGAGGCACACCTGAATTGACGTATATGATATCAGATAAGAAGCCACCAATTTTAACATGCTGCACACGACCAAACAATAAACTGGAAAACTATAACATTAACCCGATTGAATGCCTTGGAAAAGTCAGTATAGTTAGCCTACCTGTTTAAGCCTCTTTGATGAATGTCTGGTTGGTAGGTAATCAAATTCGTAAATATAGATTTGTTTTGACAAAAAGTTATGTTGATTCTCAGATATTACATTTTTGCTTAGCCCGCAAAGCTGTTGGGCAACTAGAGAATGAAACAGCTTAGGAATAGCTAACTGGATACAGACACTGCGGTAATTTTCAATATTATTTATAGCTCCACTCTTGAAAATTGTAAAAAATAAGAAAACTGCAAAAATCCTTAAAAATAACAGAGGCACTCTGCAATTACAACCAAAATAAGATTCGATGGTGATCGGCTAATAAAAAACGGTAAAAATAAAATTAGTAGATCGAATTAGAGGAGAATATATTTAAAAAGCAAATCCACCTCAAAACTGGCCTATATTTCGGACAATTAGTTCGTATTATTTTAGTTTTTTAGCCAATCTGCAAAGCATTCTTTACCTATAAAGAAATATATTTATAACTGCTTAAAATTAATTTGATTAACTTTAGCATAGCATCATTAAAGTTTCTTTTAAGGCACACTCATTCACATGCTAGTTAGTATTAAGCTACCCTAACACAAACTGTAAAGAGATATTTTGGGACTATTATTTTAGCTCTAAGTAAAAATAATTCTTAATCAATTAGACAATTTAAACTTCAAATAAATTTCCAAAAGTTTTAAAATATCTCTTAACGGATAAAAAATAAATGGCTTATTCTAATGCCTTATTTTTAATTTTATTTTTTATCCGTACAACACTAAAACACACCGATTAGTAAAAAAAACCTGTTTACCAACCTTACCTTGGTCCTCGCTCTTACCGGACCCCTGAGAGGAATCCGGTCCGGGATACGGGCCGGGTTGCGTTCCCTGCGGAGATCCTCCTGCTGGATCGGGAGATCCCTCATGTGAGGAAGGGGTGTAGGGATTGGCACGACCCTGTAAGTTTGTTTATTTTATAAAAAATATGATTGAATAGACGTTTTTAAATCATTTAATAAAGTCCATAAAATGTGAAAATATTCCAATGACTTAAAATGCGGCCCAACCCACTTTAAACCAAAAAAATCAATAAAAAGCAGGTCCCATATTTCCCCGATTAGGTGCTTGAACGTGAATACATGCATCCCGCTCTTTCACAAGGAAGAAGATAACGTCGTTATAATAGGTAAACCTGTCCACTTTATTCCTCACAGTACTCTTGGAAATTTGCTGGTGTCTCTTAACAAGCCTGTGTCGTTGCACTTGGAAAATATTTATAACATATTTTAGGTTCTAAAAGTGCCGATTATTATGACGACGTAAATCATGAAAATTTCATGATATAGGTGAAAACCAGATTCAGTCTTAGTTTTACAATGCATCATACCATAATGTACAAGTAAAAAAGAATATTACCTCAGGAAGTAAGAAACAACTCATAATTGATTGGCTTAAGGAGCATAATTTAGAATATGACGAGAAAGTGACAAAAATGGAACTTTATGAAATAATTCTTCAAAATAAAAAATTTTATCCAATAAAGTGCAAACCTGACGAACTAATGGAAAGTCACGGACATTCAAGAATTAAGCCGCGTTGAAAAAATCTTGGCCACTTTTAAGAACTGGGCTAGTAGAAATACAACTTTTAAGTTGGCAGATGTTGAGGCAAAAATGTGCAGATCTGTCGGTGAGTAGAGAAGCATTTATGAGCATATCGATAAAATTAAGGAAAAATATATAAAAGATCATAATCTTTTCGATAAAACTTTATATTTCCTAGAATTTACTGTAAATACTAGTTTAATAGATGAAGATCTGAAAACGAGTTCCGAAGAATCTAATCCGTAAAATTTAATAATATATGTATTATATATCATATTATGTAGGATTTTATGAGCAATAAAATTTATGAACCCTTATTCGGAATTTTATTTTTAATATAAACAATTATTGCTTTTGTTTAATATCTTTAATAGCTGAAGAAAGAAAAGAAACAGATGTTTTAAAACATATTTTAAAAATTTATTTTAGTTTTAAACATTTTTATAACAAGATTTCAACAGATTTAAAAAAAAACTTAGAGGATATATTATTAAATAATGATTAGATTAAAGAATATCAAATAATGTTTGCATCATAATGAGTATAAAACAAAAACATACTTTTTAATACGTAATGAAAACGTTATTTTATGGATCTAAAGAAATATCTGTACGTAACGCTAACACTTATATCCACATAGGCATAAATAAAGCAAAGAAAAGTATAAATTTATTTAAAGCTATTTTAAATTCAATTTTTTAAATAATAATTTAACACAATGCACCCTCCGACACTGATTGTGTCGGAGTATTTTATGGACTCTATAATATCGCATCTTGTAAGCACTATTATATGGGAGATTTCTGCAAGGTAAGGGGTAAACTTTCACTACGTTTTCTTTAAATAAATTCGAGAAGAAAATGTCCCATAAACATGGGTCCGCAAATGCTTCTTCATCAAGATATATTTTTTTAATTTTAAAATCTTTTCTGGCCCCCCTCGTTCATCGGATTTAAAGCCTTTGGACTATTAATTGTGGGAGCGATGAAGAGTGAAGCATGGCGATAAATTACATACCAGGGCTAAACTGCTTCCTAAAATTACTAATCGTAAAATTCATAAATTAACTGGATAAGGAATTTTCAACTAAATTGATACTACGAGAATAAAAGCAAAGTGCTAAATAATTAACTTTTTTTTGATGAATTTTGGGATTTGCTAACTGCAAACACATTTTTTCAACACATTTAGACCTGGTTCTCGTGTCTTCTTCACTGCCATAATATAGTAGACATATGGTCAGTGTTTACATTTTAAACCTTGGCAAACCTTTCGGTGTGGTTCTTAATTGATCCTTAAATATATTTGATCTTATTTTAATAAAAACCCATCAGAATCCAAGAAATTAGGAGCCCTGAGATACCAGGCCTTCCATACTGCATTATTTATACTTTACGGTACTATATATACTATATACCTAATAGCTAGCCTTAATCAAAAACCCTGTATAATATACAGATTATTCCATAATTTTTTTTTGGATAATGCGATGCTCGTGTATTTTTTTAAAGCAAACAATAAATATAAGTATACACATATAAACAGATATACTTATTCTTTCTCAGATTCATCATGGGCAAAATATTAATTTACAGATAAAGAACTTGTATTTAATCTAACTATATTTTAAAAAAATTATAATATCCATAATATAAGACTAAATCCACAGGATAAGAAATACGAGTTATTGAAAACAGGGGTACAAGGGTTACCCAAAAATAAAAAGCATGGGCGGAGTTTGTGTCGTACATGTTTTTGCCACTAGATAATAAATAAATTTTGATTTCTACTCGGTTAAAATGCTGCTAAAACTGTTTCAATATTGAAAACCTGCTTACAAAGATAATACAAATAATGCTATAGGAAAGACTCAAGTATATGAGTGGCTTTCTCGGTTTACGAATATAATTAATGTTTAAAAATATGATTGATGACCAACTTCGTTCTGGACGTCCATCGACCTCCCGAATCGATGAAATTATTGAAACAATTCGAGATCTTGTGCTCACAGATCATCGACAGACTATAAAATTGATCAATTATTAAAGAGGAATGGGTTGGGTTGGAGCTCGATTCAGCGAAGTTTAACGCATTATTTGAAAATGAAGGGGACTGCAAATCAAAAAGAGTATGAAGTTACAACATACATGTTATGTTTTAAAACAACATCTTGAAATTGATCCAGATGTTTTATTTCCATACATGAAGAGGGGCATCAAAAGACACTGATTAGACAACATTGAAACAGAACGAGGGAGGAGCTGTCAGCAATTTCCAAAAATGACTACAAAAAATGTTTTAGTAGAAGAACTACAAAAGAGCGAGACAAACGTAACAGAGAGAAAAAAGGCGACAAGACTGTATTGTTAGATTTTAAAAAACATTCCCTTTTTTTGGTACCCCTTATAATTTTGTCGCAACCTAAAAGTTTACTAATGCGTTGCTAGTTTTAATTTAAAGAGAAATTTTTTCGGTACCCAGGGATCACAGGACTACGTGTTTAAAACCTTAATTATTCTTTATTGATATATATTATGTAACTAACCTCTCGAATATTAATATATCTAGATATTACATAATCTTCACAAATCACCAGAATTCATTCAGAAATAATTTTTAAAGGATTTGCATACGGGCTGATGGAAGGTAACCTTCTCACTTATATTCGAATACTCATGTCCAGAAAAAATGTACAACAAAAAATAAAGAGCGGCTATTAAAAAAGGATTCTAAGTAAATATACGTAAATAATATGTCCTTACTTTACATTACATATGAAAATTATTTTACCTGCGGTGGATATTGAGGATATCCTTGGGGAGGATAATGGCCGTAACCAGGATACTGGCCTGGTTGAGGCGGATAACCTGGTTGGTGAGGAGCATATCCTGCCGGTTGTTGTCCAGGAGGATAACCATAACCTTGATGTGGTGGTGGTCTAGCTGGTAAAGGTACCCCTTGTTGGTGTGGTGTTGGAGACCCTACATATTTTATTACTAATAGATAATGCGTATTTTTATATTTAAATTAAAGGGTCGTTCTCCAGAAAGCATATTATTAGATACAAAGAAACGTAGTAGCATTCACTTACATTTTAAGATATAATTGTTAAATTAAAAATTATTCTAGAGTGGTAAGACCAATATTAAGAACAAGATATGACATGGAAGAAAAGACTCTGGCTGTGTTGATTTGTATTTAATTTAAGGAATGCATCATCTATATAGAATAGGCTTTGTTAAATACATAGGAGGACTTGTCACAAATAGGAATTGTTTGGCAAAAATATGTTCTTTATAAGGTGGAGCTTCAGGAATAATTTTTTAGAGCCAAGATCTCAGTGATGTTGATTTCTTGAATTTTAAGCATGATTTAGTTTTTTTTGCAATCTATTATAGGTATCTACTATAGAGCTTGAAGACATACAAGTTTTAACAGTAAACAGTAAGTTTATGTAGAACAAAAATTTACGTTGGGCTGGAATTACTAGTACATTACAAAAATGTGCACTGTATACATGAGTTTCCAAGTTAAATGTTATTAATTTGACGGTAAAAAATATATATGTGACGATTGCGATAAGAAAGACCTTAATGATGACCTTATTTCATCCCAGGTTGCTACCTTTTTATGCAAATTGCAAACTAAGGATAATGACCGGAATTACCGGAAATACTTGCAGATAGATAAGAAATTGTGAATATAGAAAAACTAATTTAAGATTATATTAATTATATAGGAGTTAAACCAGTAATGTGAAGTATTTAAAAGTATTTTAAGTGTTTAGACAAGTCGTACTTAAAAGGTTTCTTTTGACGACTACCTTGCTCAATTATTTAACTTAAATATTTTACAGCATAACTAATTTTTCTTTTTTGAAACAAGTAAAAAATTATTGTACAAAATTAAATATAAATTTACTTTAATAGTTTAATACTACTTTAAAAAAAATTAATATAACCAAAATAAGCAACGTCTTATCTTGCTTGCTTATTCCAAATAGTTTATTTTGATCGCACCTCTTCAATTTCATTGTGTGACAGTCTATATCTACATCTATAAACTCCTAAGATTATAAATTTTAAGAAAATCCTTGTCAACAATAACTAAATAAATAGATATGACATGAAAACCAACAGATTACTCAAGCCCAGTAAAGTGAAGCCCTCTGTTGCTACATTTTAAACCTTTTTGAACCAATTACTTGTTTTCATTTTTACGGATTAATTATTATTTAATTATTATTTTATTTTTTTTTCTATCGATGCAAACGATAGTATTTTTAAGTAAATTATTCACTAAATGTAAATAATACCCATGAACTTTAAATAAACATATGCTTATATCCGGAGCCTCTTTAACCCCAAAATTATTTAGGAAAGAGGTAAAGAAATTGTTAATTGAAAAGTATTGAAGAATAGAGAGTTTTAAGGTTTGTTGTCCTTTAATTTATACTCTTTAGGCAGTTTGCGGTTATTTGTTGTTTTTTATCCAAACAGTGGAAACCTTAAAATAAGCACTTTTAAGGTTGCAGAAAATATCCTTTGTAATTGTGCAAAGGAGTGGAAGATGCTTGGTAGGTTGATAATATTAATTCCATGCCTATACATTGTGCCATAACTTAATACCCATGGCTACTGGACTAAACATTAACAATGTATTTTGTAAAATATTTAGTTTAAAAATTTCTGAACCAATTATAAAAGTTCATAAATTTTCTCGCGTTGATGATTTTATAATAGGTTTTGTTTCAATAAACTTAATTAATAATAGACTTTTTTTTTTACTTGAAAAATCTCACCTTGATGAGGGTATTGCTGCGGGTAAGGTTGCGATGGCGGTATCATGGGTCCTGGATGTGATGGAACTGGACCTTGTGTTGGGGGTGGATGTCCCGGGTGAGCTGAAGATCCAGTTGGTCCACTGTGTGGTGACGGCACACCTGGTGAACCGCTCGAACCTTGGGGTGGAGCTGGGTGTCCCTATAAGACAGAAATACATTTCATACTAGGTTACAAATGTATGTAATTATCATGCTACAACTGCTTGTATGTGTTTAGCACTAGTAAAAAAGAGAGCCCCAAAATCCGATAAAGAAGTACTTTTTTGGGTTTCAGACAGGGTATTTTTCTTTAGGATTTAAACCAGCAACAGTAATTCTACTCCACAAAGGTAAAGTTAGATTCATAAACATTAAACGAAACTTCTGAAAAGGAAGGTCTTTATGCCAACCTAAATGGTAGTAGAGAAGTCGGCTACCACCGCTTTCTGTGATTTATCAGTATAATTTATTCGATTAATCACTAAATTCAACAATTTGGAAAAAAGTTTGGTATACTATACTGTGTGACACTTTCTTAGTTTCATCATACTTATCTAATCAAAAAATGCTTCGGATGCCTCTAAAAGGCCGGCACCAAAGCTTACTTAGGTTTGTCAATCTTATATATCTTGATGACATTATTATCAAATAATTTTCATTACCTGAACTATGAAATGTAGATATTAGTGGATAAGCCACCATTCAGGTTATTCCGGTACAGTTTTATCATTGTTTTTTTATTACGAATTTTAGAGTGTTTAAAAATTACTGTTCTGTGACGTTAAACATTGTTCTGAACCATTAAACATATTCCTTATTATACCATTAAATATATTCCATATGTAACTGTTTATGTACCTATCCTAATATTATTATTACAATGTTTCTAAGAAAAAAACTAAATAAGCGCAAACTTATTACAAAAAAACAAAGGCTATGACCTTCACTTTAATCCAGCATTTCGATTGTAGCAGTGAAGATTATAAAAGACGGGCGTGTAGTAATAGTTATATAGAGAAAGTACAACGTGTAAAATATCTGGACCTTTTTGGTGACTGATGAAAATTTAAATTAATAAAATCACGTTCAAATTCAAATCTTTGAACTTAGCATTTTAAGTAATAGCCTCTTAAAATGCTAAAAATAATATATTATTCATTAATAAAATCTATCATGAAATATGGTTATCTGGGGTAATGCATCAAAAATTACGGAAAATACTTTATATGGTGCTTCGGGAGGAAAGGGAAATATTTTTGGAACATAAGGTCAAAATAACATAAATTAACCCATATGTTTTAATCCGATTCTCAACCATTTCAGAAATAATCGGTTCTAAATTTTTTTTGTAAGATTTTTTATTTTAAAAGCAACACAAACAGACACTATTAAAAAAATAAAACTCCACTAATTTAAAATGTTTTCGAAAATACCCCCACCAACTCCAAGGCAAGCTGCAGCACGTTTGTTAAGCGCTCGTGTTGCACGTTTAATTGCTTGGTGATTGTTTTTAATAATATTTGAAGCATTCAAAATTTGATTATGGAGTCCTTCTACATTCCAGAGGCAATAATCCAGTGGATTTAAGTCTGGTGACCTCGGTGGCCAAACATGAGGTCCTCCTCTGCCAATCCAACGATCAGGAAAACGATCGTCTAAGAAATTACGCACTCGGCGACTAAAATGAGGCGGGGCTCCATCGTGTTGAAAATACATTCGGTGTAGAACAATTAGCATTTAATTTAATAAATTTAATTATCAATCAAACTAACAACCATGCTTGTCAAAACTACCAGTCAATTAAAATAGGTATTAACAAACAATGATGAAATACCTGCAACGTGAATTAGAAATACAGAGAACGTAATTATTCAAAAATTTACAAAAAAAAAATTTAGTAGAGCTGATTATTTCAGAAATGGTTAAGAATCAGATTAAAATATATGGGTTAATTTATCTTATTTTGACCTTTAGAATATGTTTCCAAAATAATTCCCTTTCCTCTAGAAAAAGCAAGAGAAAGGATAGAAACAGACATTGAAAATTTACTAAGCTAATAAATAAATGCTTTTTACCAGAACTAAAGGCTTACATGGTGATTAAGAGGTAAACCTCCTCCATGTGGTGGTGCTCCATGTGGACCAGGTAGCGCTCCATATGGCGAATGTGGAAGTTGAGGTGCTGGAGGACCCTGCATAGGTTGAGGGCCAGGAGAGGCACGTGGCGGTTGTTGAGGAGATTGAGCCCTCGGGCCAGCTTCTAATTTTTCTGGAGGCTCTTTGGGTGACACACTAGACGCTTGTGGGGATCCAGCGGAACCCGCTGGTGAAGTGTCCATGGGTTCAGGCTCCGCTTGTCCGTTTTGCTGTGCATAAGCATTGGCGGATGCGGAAAGTTCAGCGGTTCCATTAAGGACCGGTTTTTTAGGTTCCTCGTGGGTTCCTTTGGTGCGTTCTTTTTTAAGTAAGTCATACTGCTTTTCTACCATTTTTATGAAAGTGTCTTCGTCAACTGCAGGTTTGGAGTGCTGTAAATTGAAAAAATAGAAACCCTTAGCAAACCAAGGTTAGCTGGCCCATTACTTTTCACAGGACTGTGGAAAATAATTCCATTTAATAGCCATGTTTATTTGATCAGCTCTAAAATGATCAATTTCTTTACTTTATAAACATCCAGTTTCTTATTATCCAAAAAGAAATTTTTGAGCGAAAGAAATTTTAGAATTGAAGTGACCTGAAAAAACTTACTGGCAGCTTAGCTGATAAAAGTACCTAGCTGATAAAAGAAGTTGAACACATCGATTTTATGTTTTACTGCAGTAGTAGTATCTTTTATTTATTAAATGCGAAAATTACTGATGTAATGACCTGAGAAAATAATTCTTTATATTTCGCAGCAGGATTAGGAACTTAAAAATTATTTCTAGCAATTTGTTTTAACCACTTTTATTAAACGACTTTTTCCCAAAACTCCTATATTATTAGAGGCCCAAGTATGGTACCTCGCCACATTTGATAAAACTGTATAATAAGAAACCGTAAAAAAACACAGAATTAAGAAATTATAAAATATTACGCAAAAATAATGAGTGATATAAAATTAATGCTAATATAGTTCCGGTCTCAAAAATATAATTGAGAAACTTTTTTATGGCGTTTTTCAACTTTGTTTCACCTATAATAAAGGCTTCTTTGATTAATATGAACGACTTTTTTCAACTTGCTCGAACTGTTCCTTAAAAGTTATGCAATTAAAGAGAGCGGCTATAATTCTTCAAGTTCGTTAAATTCGTAAGTTAAAAATTTATATAGTCTTGAAATATGCGCATTAAAAAGTAGAAGTTACCATTGCCAAGTGGAACATTAGCATGACAAATTGTTTTAAGTTAATATCGTAAAATGTGAAGACATGGTTTAGAATACCATTAAAATTGTACATATTTCGGGCTTTATTTACTTAAGTTGGATGAGGGTTTAAGTAAAATACAAGCCGCTTAAATCTTTTTTTCTTTATTGCTAACGTTTCGGGCTATATTAGCCTTAGCCCCTCTTCAGGCCGAACAGAAAAAATGTTTACAGTATAATAGAACATTGGTGGATCATTTCCATTATTACAAGATTAATGTTGTTGCTTACACATGAATACTTTGGTATATATCCTCAAATTCTAGACACTTAATGGAATCATCAAAAGATACACCAATGTTATACTATCAAACAGAAGCCTTGATTTTTTCTGTTTGCTCTGAAGAAGGCCTAATATAGGCCGAAACATTGGCAATAAAGAGAAAAAGGTTTAAATGCCTTGGATTTTACTTGATCCCACGTCCAACTTAGCTCTTAAATCTCAAAACAACTAAGCTGGGTCACTAAAATAACATATTAATATAATTTCGATAACAATTGTGCAGTTTACCCAGGCAGATCTAAACTTAATTGTTATTCTAACTTTACATAATTATTTGAAACACTTTAGGGAAATAAGTTTTTAATTTCTTGAAAGATTAAGAAAGTTAAACGTCTCCTTGGTTCTTTAAATTATTAACTAAATTATCTATTTCGCTGTTTCTGTTTCTTTTATAGTTTCCAAGATCAAATATATGCTCCTTCAAAATGACCCCATAATCAAATTAAAACCTTTCAAATTAGATTCCTACTAAAAGTATGTTTTTACCTTGTTGAACTTAAATATAAATTAAAGAACTACACTAAATACCAACAAAAATGTGTTCATATACTACCCATGTCGTTTCATTACCTTTACCTTTTTCAGTTCCTCCTGGAACTGCTCGCTACTCTCAACGAATTTTCTCTTTTTGGCCTCGAATTTCTCTTCGATCTGTTGCAACTCGGCTTCAAGCTTCTTTTGGTGCATTGTAAGTGACTGTACTTGTCTCTACAAGAACAATTATTTTTTTCAATATTAAATTCGAACGAACTTTTAACAGTTAATTTATGGGTTATTTTCAGAAAATAATTCAATCAAAATACTCTTTATTATTTGAATACAGATTATAAGTATGAAGATTTAACAAAAGACTATTGACTAATTGTCCCTATAACATCTTCACCCTTTTGTAACATGTCATATTACAAAAGGGTGTTTCTGCAAGGACGTCCGATTTGAATTTGCCGCCATTTTGTTTGTGCAAGTAGAATAACTTGCTTATAAAGTAATATTAAAATGACCACTATTTAATTATTGTGAAAACTTACTAAGGGGGAAAACTCAAGTGGGGATAATTATGCAGAAACAGTTCACAAATTACGTAAGTTGTTTGGTGACAATATCGCGCCTAGCGAGGCAGTTCGCCGTTCAATTTAAAAAAAATGAGGTAAAATTCGCATTTCTGAAGCTGTAACGCCCTTATGGAGAAATCATAGCAGAGGTTTAAAGAAATTTAATGGAGCTATCAGGCTGGTTAGGCACTTATCCGGATTTGATCATTTGGTGGAGAAGGATCTATATGAGCTCCAGTTAATAAAAGACGTAATTAGTAGAGCAACACAGGGATCAAAGGTGTTTACCTCGATTCATTTCAAAGAAGGGTTTCTACCATTTTTATAAAGGTATTATCATACAGAGAAAGCGGAAGCACACAGGTGTAAAACAGCATTTGAGTATGATGGTAGAGTCTATGAACGGAACAGCATGGTTATGAGATTTAAGAATTCCCCGCACATAATGGAGAGAGGGATGCATAATATTTTAGGCGAGTTGAGACGGAATGTAGTAGAAGTATACATGGATGATATGGTTATACAAGCAAAGGACGAGAAAAGTCATGACGAGGTATTAGAGAAAGTTGTAAAGAGGTTTAAAAAGCGTGGTTTGAAGATAAGTCCGACTAAGATTTGATTTGCAACAAATGTTGATCGAATTGATTTGAAAAGATCTGTGTTTGCACGCATACAAGGTTCAGTTGACCAAGAAATCAATGGCAATAAACCATGTTCAGCACAGTGGATTGTTTAATTGAGCGCTGGAACACCACAAAAATAGATAACGATTACTTAAAGATAATATATGCTCGCATTTTTAACTGAACCATGACAAAAAAGGAAGAATAAACAGAATTCCTCGAGTAATACTAGAAGATTCATCCCCCGCGAGTTACCGTTTGGTGCGCCTATTAGACAGGGACAGCGAAATGTGGAGTGGGGTAACGCGAAATGGAAACAGAGTTTCAGTTGCTTCAGTTGGACCCAATTTAAATTGATATGGATCCGCCACATCAAATCAAAACAAAATAGTTGAACGCTTTAAAGAAAAGATAGGGCGCATTATTCGCGATTTCGTTTTGCGAAAATATTATCCAGAATTTTAAGAAAAAGATGACGATGTCCAAGAGATTTGGTGGCTACCTCACTAAAAATTGTGGTTTTGTTGAAAATTGAATCTTGCGCTCTTTTTGAGACACATCAACTATATTGGTCACAACTCCTTAGTATAAAAAATTATTGAGAAACGTATTTAAGTTACATAGAAACTAAACTCAAACATTAAAATTCCAAGCGTCATGCTTGAGGAGGTCATTTGGTCATTCGCCGTTAATTTTTTCACTTTTTTTCTTAAATTGCGTCTCCATATTAATTGGGATTGAAAAATATTAAATATATCTCTTTTCAGATAACAATTAAAATGCCGTTTCAAAATAAATCAATAAAGTTCATGATTTGTTTTTAAATAAAAGACTGTATGCAGATTTTGCCTATGGGGTAAAAGGAGAAAGTGGGATTTGTTACATACACTTAGCAAATTATAATCTTTTTCCGTGGTGGAGTGATTTTTGTCAAACCTATTTTCTTTATTATTGTGGATAAGTACATATTTAATGCGTAAGTATTATTATTATTAACACTATTTTCACATATTCCGGACAGCAGAATTATGGAGTTTGAAAGACACATATTTAGAGTGCATACATCATTGGAAAAGAGTTGCGGTGGAAACGACGTTGTAAGGGATTATCCTTTGAAATTGGAAACTTTTCGAATAATCAATACTATAACGCAAAAGATCCATTATACTTGCATTTTTGACTTTTTTAAGTATTTAGCCCTAATGTAACTAAAAAAACAATTGAAACTAATTTTAGTTAAATTTGGATTACCTACATGTTAATCTTTAATTAAGAGCATGTTTGATTGTTTTAATCTTCTAAGTAATAAGTACCTTTAAAACTTGCATTCTCCCAGTAGTCACTACTGATCGTACGTCGGGAACGACAGAATCCGAAAAAATCTCGTTAATTAGCCTGTGGTTTCTGAGATATCTGGCATAGGCAAGATGTTTTACCGAGTATCCATCATCTTGGTCTAAATAAAATCACAAAAATAAAAAAAAAATACAAAGTAAACAAACAAATACCGAACCTTCTTCATCCTCAGCAGGTTGAATTTCAATTCTTCTGTCTGCAGATTGCTTCGATGAACTTGACACTCTTTCGTGAGTGTCTCCATCAGTTCCTTGGGCTGCTTAAATATCAAAAAGAGACTATAGCTACGACCCCAACAGTAAGTTACTAGATTACTAATAAACTACTTTTTTCAAATGTATATTTTTAAATGATACATTTAAGGATTAACTACCAATAAGTTTTTTAATGGTTGAAAGGGTGAAATGCTCTATAAGGATAAGCATGTCGAATTTACCCCTAAACGAGATCGGGTTAGTTATCATGAAAAGGAATTATCAAATCAAATTTCCCCCAATTTTGAATCCCTATCCTTACCCTTATAACTGTGTAAAAATGTGTTTTTGTCAGTTCTGTTGTCTATTTTTTTCTCACGAATGGTTCAAAGAAAAACGTTTAAATTTTAGTCCGTCGTACAAAATTCAAAAAATAAAACCAAATAGGAATTAAGAATGAGATATTCTATACAAAGTGTGGAATAAGCAAAATTCTACACAAGTAGAGATGTATGTTGCCCCAGGTGTTCGGCGAGAGGACCGGGTCTACGAGTGGAGAGTTTTTAATTAATTGCATATTTTTTGATAATTCATATTTGTTTGTAAAGGGCCACTGGTCGGAACACGACGTAACAAATCTATCTATCCCTCCTTCCCCTAATTACGTAACATAAAGTTTTTTTTGATATTTAAGTGTTTTTGTACAGCATGACGTGATAAGTTGTCATTTAATTATTATTTCTTTGCACTAGAGACCTTTTTCATTTGAGCAAACCAGCAACTCGAGATGATTTCGGCCAAATTAGGTAAACGCGTTCCGAGATTGGTGTTGGAATAGCTTATAGATGAGACAAACAAAATCATGCATCACGGTCTTCTCCACTGGATTCGTTCGTTTCACGGCGTAATTCGCCGAAAATGAATGTGAGTCATCCAAAGCAACAAAATCGAATTCGTTTGAACTGGAGCTCATCTCATCTTCCTCTGTATTTAAGGACTCAAACACTTTTTATTTATTACCAAGACGTTTCAAGCGAATGCTAGGCTGATACTGACTAAAGAGAGCGATGATTTGACTGTAATGTCAGCAGAGCCTAGTCCACAAGAGTAATTCCAAGAAAAATGTCCTATCACACTCAAATCGGCAGGGCGCTGTATCTGCGCCAGTATAACTTTGGTACTAGTCACTTTGTCATACCAAAAAAACAGTATCCAATATTTTAAGCATAATATTGTTTCTTTGAATTATAATTATTTTTCAAGATCAGACCTGATGAAAATCCAAGTTCCACCTTAAGAAAAATGGGTTTAACAGAAAAAATATTATAACCAATATGAACACAGCTGATTAGAACTGACCCTGCGGATAAGTACATAATGTAAACGTAGTCTACAATGTATTGCAAACATGACGCTAGCCATTCCCAGGCAGTCAACGTGTTTGCGTACTTGTTAAACGTTAAGCTATACAGTTTTTAACAAATCGCCTTAATCCCCTCCTCCCTTCACGTTACGTGCCCGTGAACGGCCCTTAATGGCTATGAGAGGGAGGAGATTGTTGGGGAAAGGTTAGGAATGGCTAGTTTAACATGTTAAGCTATGCAAAATCGATTTTCCTTTCGTGCCTTCCTAAATTTATAAAATGATTTAAAAATCAAAGAAAAAATCCTTAATGTGTGGCACATGAAGAAAGTTCTTTGCAGTTTTTCTCAAACTTTTTTTAATAATGCATTATCTACAAAAAAATTATTTGTGTGTCTTTCATATTTTTTCTCTTTTTTCTATGGGTCTAAATCGAAATAACATTAATTAGGTTTGCTGATATATTTTCTATATGCATACAAAAAAAACTTTTAGCCATCTTCGATAAAATCAACCAACTAACCAGACCAACAATTTTAAAGTTTAGCTCCCTAGTTGTGCTATATTTACTTTTTCGTTATGAACTCAATAAATCTGCAAAACTATGTAATTTCTTTTGAAAGCAGAATAAAACTTGTATCATTAGAGATGCAATTATTCAGGATCACTAAATAATCAATCGTTAGTTGAAAAACATATGGTATTACCGATTTCCTAAATGTTTTGATCACAAAATCTATACTTACCAGATTTTCCCTTATTTTTGGCTTGAATATAAGCCTGATATGCTGGCGAGTTATGGTATGTTTTCAGACTTTTCTCGTACTCTAACTGTAACACGAAATATAAGCTTTATTACTTTCATACCAAAAATTTTTTTTATTACCTTTTCAATTTCATACTCTTCAATAAACTCCTGTTTCTGATCCTCTGGGAGATCCCTCCACATTGAACCAATGATTTTGCCGATCTCCCATAGCTTTAAGTCCGAGTTTTGAGCTTTAACGGTATCCCATACTTTACGACTGTATCTCATATAGGGCATAAGAGGTTTTTCGGGTGCTTTAGGTGCTTTTAGCAACTTAGTCTCCGTTTTCTACGAAATAAACACGTGTTTTCTTTAATACAGGGGAACGCAAGTAAAATAGGGACAATAAACTTACCCCCTTGCCAGTGCCCACTTTCTGTGGAATAAAACCTGTGTTTCCCGTTGATGGTGTAGAAATAAAGGGATTTGTTTCTTTCTAAAATGAAAAAACACACATGCGATGATTTGATCGTTGCTATCGTCGCATTGATTTTTTGCAAATAAAAGGATCATATCATGTATTCGCTCCTTTTA
Source organism: Anthonomus grandis grandis (assembly GCF_022605725.1). NCBI lineage: Eukaryota > Metazoa > Arthropoda > Insecta > Coleoptera > Curculionidae > Anthonomus > Anthonomus grandis. The sequence goes on from NC_065555.1 coordinate 9,268,036, forward strand.
TTAATTTCCAATAAAGTACCAAATAACAAGAACTACTATATTATTAAAAGTACACTACGTAGTGGCGAAAAGTATGGAAATTTATTAAAGCGGCAAGTTTATTTGTGTCAGCAACTTATTGCGACACACACATAATTAGAATTGAAGTTAGAGCGATATTTATTTATTTTTTAAGGAAATTTATTTATTTTGTTGAGGTAAATTGCACTCATTTTTGTATTTTGTATAATACTGGCATGTTCTAGGCATAGAGCTTTTCTGGAAAAATGTGCAACCTTGCACCCTGGATCAATGATACTCAATAGTTATTTTTACGAAGATCTAAGGCGTCCCAAAGATGTTCAATGGAATACATCTGGGGATTAGGATGTACAGCTATATTTTAATATCTCGCTTATTTCTATTTTATTAACTTGACAACATGTTTTCGACTGTGTTATACTAAGATAGTAGGTATTTGGTGCTTTGTTCTAAAATTAACCGCTGGAAAATTAAATACAGTTCCATTTTTCTTGAGACCAAGGAAGACCATTCCATCTCTGATTTGAATTTAAATGAATTTCCAAAAAAATAATGAAATATTATATTGTTATACAACACAAGCACCTATGTGACCTAACATGTATGTCACTACATAAAATTTAATTTTTGACAAAATTCTAACCATTTTTCTCTTAAAAAAAACTCACATTTATAAATGAAAAAAGAAAATCCCTTACAAGACACATTAATGCTTATCCAATTATAACTATTATTTTATAAGTTATAAATTAATTTGGCCTGTAATGGTTGGTAATAATATGTTGCCATGTACATTAATCCCAGTTCTCCGATAATGAAATGTTATTTTCTTTGAAATATTAATTTTATGTACAAAAGAAAATATATATTGTATGAAAAGGCGATATATTTAGACTATGTTATCATTGTATATAAATAAGTGGAATTCAATCTATTTTTTTAATTAATAACTTAGGGGTGTAATTTTGTACTACCCTTATTGGCCCAAGATGTGATTGATAAGCCCTATCGCATGCTATTATACAATTAGTTAGAAAAAATTCGAGAAAAGATTTATAGAAAAACAAGTCGGCATTATTGATTACCAAAGACTGTGAAAGATAATTAACTTCTTGTGTATATGTACTCACGTGAGAAGATGATCCGGATCCCCCTGAAGCTTTGAGTCTCTCTACAAGAATTACGAAAATTTAATAATTAATATTATATTATAATATTTATACCTAAATATTGACAAAAAAACATAAGACTATACTATGGCATGCCCTAAAATTATTAAATAACAGTACACCTACCTGATTTAGGTTAAATTATTTGCGAAAAAAGCGATCTAAGTACCAACATTTTAATAATTAATTATTGAAACTACAGGAAATATATTTGCGTGGATTAATAATAAATGTTGGTTTCAAGCAATTTTCACCTGTGAGTGGTTAACCATAAACTTTATTTTATTGAGAGTAAATGTTTTAACATTGGGGTAACTTTTAAAATACAAAATTATTATTTTAAAAGACTTTTGTGGGCTGGCGGTTAACGTGAATAATGTTTTTGGGTATTTTTCTGCAAGTTTGTGACTAAATATTAAATTTGTGTGAATTTTGTAAAAGATAAGGCCTATTTATAATGTTAGAGCAATGTTCTTAAAATTTCTTGTAGTAAAATTAGTACACATCTCAACACTTGCTACCGTTTTATAATGCAATTAAAATAATAGAAATTATAATAAATAAAATTCTATTTTAGCTATAACCTACAATTTAAAGTAAAGTTATCAAAATTAATATCCATTAGGTTTGGTTATTTTAATATATTCAACTTTTGAGTTATTTAACCCTGAAAACATACACAAATGGAGAAAGTTTATATTTGGTCTACTGTCCCTGCTGCTTATTCAATTGGATGCAATTTATCTAACTCTTAATAAAGCTTAAAGAAAATTAAAATACAAAACAATGATAAATATTTTGTACTTAAATTCGGATTTGCCAGAATATAAGCTGCTTAAACACTATTTTGCATTGTCTTAATATGCAAGCTAAAATTTCCCAAAATATGAACGAAAATAAAGTTCAGGGTTAACCAATTTACCTTTAAGTGAAAGCAAAGCAAATACCTTAAAAACCTATAAAGTCAATATCAATTAAAAAAATATTGAAAGCGTTACGAAAAATATATAATAAAATGCTAAACATGTATAAAATAGAATTTAGAGCAGTTACCTTTCAGAATGTTGAAAGTCACGGGAGCGCCAGCCGACATCAAATCTGAACAACAAACACAAACAAAGCATTTCATCAGCACTAAATCTACTTAAAACTTTTATTGGTAGTTTGAACTATTACCCGATTAATTAAAAATTGGTAACGTTACAAATAAACTAATGACATTCATTTAATCATATAGATTCACAATATAATCACACTTCACGTTCTGGCCTTAAATTTACCACACCTATCTGAACTTCCGAGTTTTAGAAAAAGATTTTTAACAGTATAGAACACAGAGGAGAAAGGTCCAATTCTAAACATACAATCAAAACTTTCACATTTTAATACAAACACGTCCCACTTAAAAAATGTCAGTCTACAAAATACCCAGTGACTTTAAAACTACCATTATAATACAATATCTTTTAAAGAAATACGATCCCATAATTTCTTTAGGAGGTATTGTATAATTACTAAATCTAAAAACCAAAAGACCAAATTATTGAAACAATTGTCTGCAATCAACCACAGGATTATCTTGAAATAAACTAAAATAACAAGAGAGTTATTTGAGGACCAATTGGTATGTTGAAATCTAAATTTTGGTGAATTAGCAATCCACTTGGTCTGCACAATTGAGGGAAAAAATAAATGCGGGTGAAATGGTTATTGGTATGTTCCTAGATCTAAAGTATTCAAGAACATAGATTGTAAAATTATTATTTTTTTTAAATTTGGTCTCTATCATATTAATGATTGTGGATAAGATGGATTGATAATTATCCTGAATTTTATTATTACCTGCACCTGTATCTATTTTATTTTAGTTCTTAAAATTTTTATTAAATGTCTATCTGTAGGTTCATAGTACAAAAACATAATTTAAGTAAATTTTGGCAAATTGTATGCCTAATAAATGAGTTCTGTATTTTTTTTGTAAAATGTTGAAAAAAAAAATTATTTGTAACATCACACAAATAGAATAGAAAAATTCCATCTAATCTATCAAAATTAAGAAAAAAGTCTTGGAAATGCTGTAAATTAATAATCTTTTATTGACACCTTGAAGTTATTTAAAAGAAATACTTACAACAAATTACTTTGGTATTTTCTTAGTTTGACTGCCATTCGGATTTTAAATGTAATAAACTATTAATTACTTAAAGTCATTAAAGTTGGATACCTAATTTTATTGTCATTGACTAATATTATTGCCTAAGTGATTAAATCTCAAGGCTTGTTTAACCACAGTTAAATGTTTATTCTGCTTGATTTTATTTTTGTAGTTTTTTGCCCCTTTTATAATTCTTAATAACAATAAATAAAAAAAACTTGAAGTTATTTATTTGCATGACTGATTCTTATAAGTAAGGTATATTTTTTTTTATATTTCCTATATTTAATAGTTAAACAAAAAATTATTATCAGTACTAAAAATATTTGTGGCCTATTAAACCTATCTGCCCAATTTTTATTAATAGTCATAAAAGTACTTGTACTAAACTACTTTTTAAAATTTTGACATTATATATTGGTAAAGATGATGAGAATGGGCACAGTAATTGGAAGTCAAGCTTCTATGTATTTTTTGTAATTCAAAATGACACGTATTCAGGTTTTTTCCAGTTTCAACACATGGCCTGTTTTGCAGGAAATATTAAGTTCAAACATTTCTAATACAGAAATGGACAAATTGATTTAAACTCACAATACCTAATATACCTATAGGTATACTTTCAATTAGAAAAACTAGCTTAAATGAAAATTTATCATTCAATTTAAACTTCACAACTAAATTAGTTTAATAAGCATTGATATTATTACAAATTTTGAACATTTCAGCATGCAAAAAATGCATGTTTTCAAAATTTAGTATCATAAAATTAAATCACTATAGCAGAGATGAGAACTTTCACCTTTATGGTTAAACATATGGCGAAGTTCAAATTTAAGTAAATTTCTTTGCCTTTTTCTAGATATTTAATAATTCACTCTGTTTAAGTACAAATAGTAATTCTATTATAACCATACAAAAGAGATTACATTATTTATTGTGGTAGTAAATAACGAACAGAGATAGACTAGAAAGTGTATAAAAACTGAATACATTTAATTATCAGTGTATAAAATCTGGTAACAGTACAAACTACTAACTAATCAAGCTTAAAAATTAAAAGGAATATTAAAATTAAGTATTTCTAGGTCTCTAAGAATCATGCTTTTAAATATTATGAAAAATAAATTTTATCTATAATCAAATCAGGTTTAGGATAATATTCCAATACTCATGCGATCTCAAGCAGATCTAAATCTGAAATCTGTTCAATAATTTAATACTTATAAATATCAAGGAGAATAGAGTTGAGAGCTACTAAAAAGTTAAATTAACTTTAAAGTTAAATTCTTACGATTTGAAGCTTGTGGGGTGGCCATCTGAATAGCTGCTTGTTTATAGTTTGCTGGAAGCGCCATTAGAGTCACTGTTGTTCCTGAAAATACACATTAATTCAAAATATTAACAAATTCTTAAAAAAAAAAATAGGGCAAAGAATACAATTTAATTACTATTTGTGACCTAAATTCATTATAAATGGCACCTAGCACATGAAGAGCATTAGAAATAGTATATAAGTACATGATCTGTTAAAGCAATTTAGTAAGGTTTTCTCAATCAAAAGCAGTGTAAAACAAATAGGGATCTCAGTAATCAAAAATCACAGATTAGAGAAAAATATAAAAACCCCATTTCCTTAATGTTCAAATATATAGAAGGAAAAAAGGTATGACTAATAGTGGAAAAAAAGCTGAAAATAGCCAGAAAAAGAGTATATTGTATTCAAGGTAACAGTAAAGTAACTACAAAATATTTAAAATCAAATAGTATTTTTTTTTGTTACTATTGGTAAATAATTTGAAATTTTAATATAATATTTAATTTTAAATAATTTCAAGACACATTATTACGTTTAATGAAATTAAATTTGAAAAAATAAAACTATAAACAAATTAAATGAATTTGCCAATGTTTTTTTGTATGGATGGCTTTGCTGTAGCAATTTCCCATTTTGTATTTGTTACTAATATTAATATTATTATTATTTAAAAAAAAAAGTAAAAATTATTTAAGACTCTCTCATACTCACATTAAATAGACATTAGATTGTGCTCTTTTGTAAGACAAAAACACTATTAAATAAGTAATGTGTCCATGCTCCCCAGAAACATAAACTGTACCTTAAATAGGATTTAATTAAAGAAAAATAAACATTTCTCCCAATTTCAAAATCAACCTCTCCTGCTACCACCTTAAGAGCATAACAATTTGGTAATATTTTTTAACTGTGTTATATGTTATATGACCTGTTATATGACCAGGTTATAATATGCCTTAGCCAATAAAAGCGTCTTTAGTTATATTTTAAATTTCTTAACATCCGATATATGTCTAACACATAGAGGAACATGATTGTAAATTTTTTTACTTATGTAAACTAATGAGCTTTTGGTAAGGGAAGACGTAGGAATAGGTAGGGGAACATCATTTACACGACGAGTCAAATAACCAGTGTCAGAGGGTAGTTTGAGAATTTTGTGAATAAGAGCAGCTGTTTCTAAGATAAAGAGTGAAAAAAGAGTTATGATTTTTTCAGAAATGAAGAGGGGTTTGCAAAAATCTCTTAACTTAGCAGAACACAGGTATCTAACTGCTTTTTTTTGAATAACAAAGACAATGTTAAGTAGCCCCTTATTGGTTAAACCCCAAAAAGGCAAGCCATACCGAATATGAGATTCAATAAGTGAAAAGTACACTGAACGTGCAACTACCCCTCCCAGCTCTTGTTTTGCCATTCTTATTGCAAAACATCCAGAAGATAATTTCCCCGCTAAATGTAAAATATGATCTTCAAACCGAAGGCGACTATCAATGGTAATTCCTAGGAACTTGCACTCTTTATTCTGCAAGAGGGAATTTCCGTCAATCATCAGACCCTGAACATCGCACTTAAACCCCATAATAGACGTCTTTCTTACATTAAACACGAGCCTGTTGGAAGCACACCACCCTGATAAAATCTGAAGGTCTTCAAAGATACAAGTCTTAATATAATCAGAATTTTTATGGCTCCATAGTATGGTGGTATCATCAGCAAACTGAACCACCTTGCCCTGCAGTTTCAATGAACTCAAGTCATCCACATACAGTAAAAATAACAGTGGTCCCAACACTGAACCCTGGGGAATGCCGCATTTTAGAGATCTAGAAGCAGACAAACACCCAGACACTGTAACCTTCTGAGTACGATTTGATAGATAGGACTCAAGCCATCGCAACGCGACGCCCCTAAAACCATATTTATCAAGCTTAGATAACAGTATTCCATGATCCACACAGTCAAATGCTTTGGATAGATCACAAAACACTGCCGCCGATGACTCTTCAGAATTCAAGGACAAATAGACACTCTCCAAAAAGCTAAAAAGAGCATCATGAGTCCCTTTACCGGGTTTTTAGGTAAGTATGCTCGAACTCTGAGTCTAGATCTGGACAAAATCTGTTTTGGGAAGTGTACGAAGAATTTGCCAGAGAAGGGATGAGCTCCACAACAACAAAAACCATTCCAACAACACTCTGTCGACTTGTGACACAAAATCATCTTCTAGAGCATACATTTGTGAAGAAGTGAATGCTGAAATTGCAGAATATAAAAAACATCCTCTTCTTGAAAGAAAAGCGAATCCTATTTCTTGGTGGCAAGAAAAACGAGAAGCTCTACCATTATTATATAATCAAGCTATTATATATTTATCTGCACCAGTTGGCAGTGTTGCAAGTGAGCAAATGTTTTCAGAAGCTAGAACCGTAAATTCGGCGAAAAGGAATCGGCTGAATCCAGAAACAACCGAGACACTAATATTTTTACATGATAATTTGCCTAAACTCCCTAAACTACATTATTCATATTAAATGCCTCTATTTCATATTATATGTACCATAATTTCTTAAGATTAAGTTGTTTGAATTATACTTTAAATTTAAAAATAAAAAAATAAAATGTTTTAAACTGCTATGGTTGTTTTTTTACACATCGGCCGATATAGCCGATATGTTTATATCTATAGGCCGATACCGATAATCGGCTCTAAGCCGATATATCGGTATACACTATCGGACAAAAGTAGAGAAACTTCTAAAAATTCTTTGACTTACAGAAACCATGTATTTAAATTAAATATTTACTACAAATATTGTAGTTCTCAACAACTGCGTTTTTTTACCGCATTTTACATGCCTCTTATCAGTTGTTTATTTACAATAAAAGAATTCAAATATTTTCGGATGGACATAAGTAGAGAAACCTAAATATCAATCGTCCAAATTTAGTATTTAGTTCGCTTTACGTGAGTTCTGTTGATAGTTTTGCATAGTTTTTTTAATCAACATGCCTCGCGGAAGATATTTGTCTGAAGACCTTCGTAGAAAAATAGTTGATGCACACAAGAGTGGTATACGACAAGTGGACATTAGTAAAACGCTTAATTTGCATAAGTCTGTTGTCAGCAAGACAATTTCTAATTTTAAAACACGAAATTCAACAAAAAGCATTAAAAAAAGTGGCCGCCCAAGAAAAACAACCAAACACATGGAAATGATGATAAAATGAATTGCCCAGTCTGATCCTCACAAATCAGCAAATAAAATTTTAAGTGAATTACCTGGTGTTAATGTTAGTTCTAAGACCATACAAAGACGACTGAGGGAAGGAGGATTATTTAGTAGAAGAGCCGCTAAAAAGCCGTTTATTAGCAAGAAGAATCAGAAGGCCCGACTCAACTTTGCACAAAAATATTTGCATTGGACAACCAACGACTGGAAAAAAGTTCTTTTTACTGATGAAAGTAAGTTCAATTTGTTTGGGTCCGATGGAATCTCATGGGTACATCGACCACAAGGCAAAAGATTCGATCCAAGATATACACAGCCTACGGTAAAGCATGGTGGTGGCTCCTGCATGGTATGGGGTTGCTTCTCTGGGTTCGGTACAGGACCATTACACATCATTGAGGGTATCATGGATCGATTTGTGTATTTAGACATCCTACAAAATGTAATGCTACCCTTTGCTGAGGATAATTTACCTTTGACTTGGATATTCCTACAAGATAACGACCCCAAACATAAATCAAAGGTTGTCAAAGATTGGTTTTTATCGGAAAATATTAGGGTTATGGACTTTCCTGCGCAAAGTCCCGATCTTAACCCGATTGAAAACCTCTGGGAGGAACTAGACCGGCGTGTAAGGCAACATCAGATCAGTAATAAAAATGATCTTATAAAAGTTTTACAAGATTCCTGGAATTCTATATATTATTCTTCTATTCTATTATGTGTAGAACTGCATTAGTTTTGAAGTATTCAAATAAAACGCAAATTTAAAAAGTTTCTCTACTTTTGTCCGATAGTGTAGGTCGATCACTATGCACTAGTGCCTTAAAAGTGAAACTTTATAAACCTTGGGAAGTGTGTAAGTTTTTTTAAATACTAGTGTGTAAAGTAATTTTATATTTTTCATTTTTTTTTGTTTTCTTCAGTAGTAGAAAAATTTTATATGTTACATGTGTCTAAAATCCCCTTTTTTTATTTATGGGAAATGTCTTATTCTCCTATGGCTAATATCACAAATTCCCCTATTTATAAAAAACAGTATCTTTTTACATGCTTGTTACATAAATAATTATTTTGTCCACTAGTGCATAAAAAGTGAACTTTATAAGCCCTGGCAAGTGTGTAAAGGATCAATTTTGGGTGCAATGAAATGTCGAGATATATTTTTGTTTTTTTTTTTGGAAAAAAAAATGTTCACATGGAAATTTGCTCTTCCTGCAATGGGAATATTATTTCTAGTTCTATTATTTCTAAAATTACAGGCATTTTTAATTAGACCCTTACTGTAAAACAATTTAAGGCAATGTTTAGTATCATTGCTGCAATTATGAGTTTAAAGAAGTGTCCTATCAATTCAAAGATTAGTAATTTTTACATAGTTAAAAACCTGAAAGCTTTTTTATTACAGGCTAGTATTAAGTTTTGATTTAGTCTCCAAGTACAGTGCCAAGTATAAAATATTGGAAAATCTCTAATACTCCACACATACATTTAAATTGTAGATAAAAGGTAAATGCCAAACCTTCAGTTTTAGGGTAGGATTAAACAATCTTTACGGGATCTTACGTCCAAGATAATACTTCCTAAATTTTCAATTAAAGCAGTACTAATGTGTGAGCCAAATCACCAACCAATAACACAAACACAACAAAACTCCAAAAAATGATAGTCCAAACACTTGAATGGAAAATCAAAATCCTAAAACTTCAAAGAAAACCCTAAATAGGAACCTCAAAGATATTTGCCAATTATGACATTTTAAGACAGCTGTCATTTTGGCGTGTTGCTAGCGCTGAGCATTAAGGGCGCTTTTCAGAATTCACCGGTGAATACACCGGGTTGCACCGGCAGTAACCGAGGCGTTTCAGAATTAACCCGGTACAAAAAACATTACGTTTCAAAATTAACCGGTGAAATCAGCTAGTTGCGACCGACGACGTATCGGATTAACCGGGATTTTAAGATGGAATGTCGGTCAAATAGATTCTTACTAGGATTCCTAACCTAGTTTTGTATTTTTTGCGTTAGTTTTAGTTTTAGTGTAAATTTGTTGTTGCTCAATATCCATGTTGATTTTTGTGGATATTTTAAGTTTATTTTGATAGTCGAGTGAGAATAGTAGGAGGATAACAAAAAACATTAATACAATTTTTTTTTTAATTTTGTTTGTTTACAGGTACCGACGACAAAAGCCGCAAACTGTTGCAACAAAAACTAAGACACTTACAATGAAACCGGGCCGTTTTGTTTGGTTTTAAGTTTCTTAAACATCAAAACAGTGGCAACCTGAGATCTACCGAATTGTTTTTTTGATTAACCGCTTAATTCAACCGGTGAATTAATGGTGAATTCTGAAAAGTGCCCTATAATTCACTGGAAGGGTTGTGGCGAAGAATTGCTCACAAAATGAGTCGGTTACCATTAGTAAAAGATAAAACCAAAATTTAAATTTTTTGTGTGACTGACGTATCTTATAGATTTTTTTTTACTTGCTGTAAATAATTTAATGATGGTTTTGTGACCTACCTTACTTACTAAGTTCCATAAGTAACTAAAGTAAGCGTCTATATTATACCAGATGTTTTCAAAGTTAAGTTATTTATTGCAACTGCTGATAGGACTCATCAAAAGAATACCAAAATACCAAAATACCAAATACAAAAAATCAATTATATAAAAAATTGCATAATATAAGTGATAGTAAAACATGAACAATTTTAAAAAATTAGAATGTTAATTTTTACCATTTTTGTTTACCGCTTTTACTATTTATCGAAATGCGTGTTATTGTATGGTTTTCAGTAAAAATCATTGGTTCGATTAGTTGTATCAGTGTTTTAATAGTGCGGGTTTTATTTGTCTGATTATATTGTGCAGAAAAATGGCACATGTTTACGAAAAAAATAAACTAGTAGACATAATACTTACATATGGAGAATGCCAATAAAATGTAGCTGCAGTATGCAGGTTATGTGCGGTGTTGTTCCGTACATCAAGAAGACATCATGCCTATGTTTGTAAATTTAAAATTGAAAGTAATCGTCCATTTTTTTAAAGAGACTGCTTCTTTACAAAACAAAAAACTATATAAGTTTGCGGTCAAAGTCTTGCACTTATATTAGGAATAATAATTAATTGGTAACACGTGTTTTGTCCCTAAAGGCATCGTCAGACCTGATCAACAGTTTTTAAAGTTTACATTTTTAAAGACAACAAACTTAAGACGTGCTTAAGTGTCTTAAGCTCTACATATTTATATTTTCCGATAATTTTCCAATAAATAATCAACTTTATCATAGTAGATATCTGGGTTTGCACTTTTTGATACCATTTGAAACATCTAGTAGGACATTGTTAACCTACTTTTGAAGTTTTTGCTTTTTTTCTGGTATCACATTTTGGTTTCTCGATTCTCTTGGCTAATGGTAGAATATTTGAGAACTTTCATCTACCATGAGCAAGAGCACATCAGAAAAGCCATTTTGGTGGATATTAACAATTATTTCCTCGTGATTACTTTCTTAATGAGGATTGATGATCTGAGAATCTGTTCTTAGACCACTATGTCACTAATATTTCCTCTTTCGTCTAAAAATTTCTCAATGATAGGGGACAGATAGATGTAATATACGCCGATCGGGTTATTAAAATCCTACCCTAAAAGGAGTCAGCAGTTTGTTGAGATTGTTAATTATTATCTTCATAAATGATCTTCTTGCTTTACTGGGATGTAAAGTGCATGCCTATGCGGAAGATATCAAGTTTTTCTGCGTATTACCACTCTAACAAACTGGGCCGCCCTTTAGGCCTGTGTTAATGCAATTGGCAATGCTGTATAATAAATGGCCTTAACATTAATGGTTCAAAGTGTAACGTTGTTTCTTATAGTTGACTAAAAAATACAATTCTTTTTAACTACTGTATCAATGGTACTTAATTAAATAGGCTTCTTGAGGTGGTATATGATGACAAGTTCTCTTTTATTCCATATTTTGATTATATGGTGGAAAGTACGTCTAGATCATTGAGTTTCATATTACTAAATTGTAAATTTTTTTGTCAGATATCTAAGCCGAGGCTGTTATACTATGCGTATGTCAGAGGTTAGTTAGATTACGGTTCCATTATATGCTCGCCTGCCACGAGCAGTCGATGGAATCTATGAAAAAGTAGATTTTGAAAAAAATTGATCTTTAGAAAGATTTACTACAGTTCCTTTAACTTTTCTTCAGTACTCTCAGTCCGTAACGTTTCTATACAAACTTCAATTAATAAGCTAAATTTTTCTCCTTGTTTGATGCAATAAATATATTTCCACGTTCTCCGTCTATGCACCAGAGATCAACCTACCTTTTCTCTCACTCGTGAGGGATCAAATGTCCTTACTCAAAATCGCATTCACAAAATGTTCTACAATTTCAATAAAATTTTCGTACTTTGTGATATCAGTTGTGATAGTCTCCCAACCATCATTACGCATCTAAATGAGGCGTAAGATTATCCTTAAAAAATATTAGTAAATTTTAAATTGTATTCGTTTTAGCGTGAATGTATAAATTGCCTTGTAAATAGGTAGCTGCCTGTAGGAAATGTATCGTTAAATAAATAAAATACATAAATAAAATAACAATAAAAATCTAGATCGCTGAATTATCGAAAAAATAAGTACAGCGCATTTGGCATATGTCCAGACTCAAAATTTATAAATCTCTTGTGAAAGGCTGTAAGGGAGAGTGCCCACCAAAGCAGCGATATGCTTGAAGTGAAGTGTTGGTGAAGCGTACCTGAAACGCAAGTCAAGTGTACAAAACGCATGCACATTGAAGATTTGAAGAATTGAGAAAGTCCTTTTTTTTATTCAAAAAAAGGATACGAACTACAGGCAAAGTGTATCTACAGAAGAGCGTCTGCTCATTACTTTGAGGTCAGTATAAATATGTTTTATAATATTTTAAAGCATAATATAATTTTCTTACAAGTAATAATAGAAATAGGCGGTTATTTAATTTAAAGTTAGCAAAGTAAAGAAATCTGCTGTCAAACATTTCTTTAATTGTCTGATAAATAACACTGGCTTATTAGAATTGTGAAATTTCCATTATTTCCGTTAAAACAAAATTCAGCTTGTTCTTCCTGCTGAGAGTTGTTCCAAAGTAGTGTAGTATCTTGATGGGATGCTGTTTAAAGTACTGTAAACTAAGCAACACTACTATTTTGAGATTGTTCTGAGCACTGAGTTGGGGGCGAGGGAGAAGGTACTTCAATAACATTTTTCCCTTGTAAAATATCCGAAGCTAATGAGGTTATACCAATCTTGAATCTTCTCTTTTGTTTTGGATTCATTGCTTCCATGTCCGAAACCATACTTAATAAAAATAAAACTTCAGGATCTTGCGTTACACCTTCTTCAAATGCAGGGTTCCTTTGGATTCACGTCTTGATTCAAAATAATTAAGAGCCGAACGATTGACATCTTCGAGAGTAGTGCTTGTTTTGCATCTTTTCGATGAAAAATTCTTACTACTTCCATTCTGATTCACACTTTTTTGCTGAGACTGAATTGGTTCCTGCTGTACCTGATTTAAATCAGTTTACGAACTTTTTTCGCTTTGCCTTTGAATTCGGTCAGTGAGAACGTTTGAAGCAATATTGGTAAAATCTTGCTGCTGCAATTAAAGATCTTCTTCTAGGTTATTTTCGGGTTGATTGGCAACCTGTGTAGCACCATTTGATTTATCTAGGCTCACCATACTCGTATCTTCAGTTCTGTCTTTACGTTCTATTGTACCTATACTGGAATGGATCGTTGGGAATTATCCAGAAGCTCAGAATGTGAAAAGTCAACATCTTCTTCAGAATCCTCTGTTCTCTGTAAATTGCTTTTGCTTTTTCGAGAAGTAATGAAAGAATCCAAAAAAATCATATATTCTGCTAAGTAAACTGCTTATATTTTACACATCTAGATCCTGAAGGCACATATTTCTTCTTTTGTCTAACATAACGGCCATGCAGGTTTCTCCATCGTAGCTTACACTCAGAAGCTGGAACCGAATAAAAATTATAATACGTATATTTATTATTATAATTATTATTATACTAGTTTTATTAAGCATAAAAGATATTAAAAATATTTTTACTTAGTTAATAGTACAAAGAACTTGAGGTACTAAAGACTAATCAATGATACTCTATCATGCTACTTTTTAAACGGGCATACCACTTGGAGAATGATTATTACAGATACGTCAGTTGGCATATAGAATGCTTTGCAACAAAAGTATATGCCTAGCCCTACACTAGAAATTTGGACTGATACTGCAAAGCATTATTCGGAACTCTAGAACCTACCAAACTGCATTGGAAGTATAGACGGAAAACACATCAGATTAAAATGCCTTTCAAATACTGGGTCGGCACATTTTACTTTACATTACAAAGGATATTTTTCTGTGGCACTATTGGCAGTGTGTGATGCCGATAGTATGTTTTTAACAATAGATGATGAATAGTGATAGGAGAGCTTTGAAAGAGAGTGCATTTGGTAAAACTTTGTCATGGGTAGTATTAGGAATACCGGACCCTAAACCACAGTTTGTTATTCTAAGAGAAATAACAAATTTCCGATATTTTTTCGCAGCTGAGGCTTTTCCGCTGACATAAAACATTTTAAAACTCTATCCCAAGTCAAATCTAACAAATAACAAGCGCATATTTAATGCAAGGCCGAAAATCAGTTGAATGTGCTTTTGGCATGTTAACATCCAAGTTTAGAATTCTAGAAACACCAATCAATTGCAACGTCAAGCAAGTAGATGACATCATCCAGGCGGTATGTGTTTTACATAACTTTATCAGGAAACGCGAAGGAGTTTTTTCAGTGCCAACAGTGGACCAGCAAATTTCAACTCTTCATAACAACGAGCATCTTCGGCTCAGAAACCAAAATCAAGCATCAAATACAGCTCTAGCCTTTAGGGACCAACTCGCTGATTTTTTTATGACACCTACAGGATCAATACTATGGCAAAATAAATATCTTGTGCAAGAATAATATTATAAGAAAACACTGTCTGTCAAGTTTTAACTTTTTTTTGGCTTCACAGCTCTAAAAGTTTAAAACAATGGCATAATGCGTATTATTATGCGCATAGAGTGTTGGTCGATTATTAATGATTTTAGACATTGCCATAGAAAAGTATCTATACCGGAGTTAAGACCTGACATTTTAAACGACTATTATTGTGATATACCTAATATCTTGCTCAAGGGCATTCGTAGTAACATTGATCCCTTACACTATCTTCAAGAAGTGTCGGTTGAGTATTCATTTTTCTTTCATCCTGTCGATCTTACCGAAGTAAAAAATGAAATCAAACGCCTAAAAAGCCATAAATCATCTGGAGCTGATGGGATATCTTCGAGGTTGTTACTCTTTTTGCCTGATTCAGCCTTAAATGCTTTAGTTTCTGCCATAAACAATTCTTTACATATTGGCATTTTTCCTTCATGTTTAAAAGAGGCAGTGGTTATCCCTCTTCATAAGGGTGAATATTTGGATCAACCTTGTAATTTCCGTCCCATTTCTATTTTGTCTACCCTCTCTAAGATTAAAAAACTTGTAAAAAGCAGAATTTTGTCCTTTTTACATCATAATGGCATTTTGTCTGCAAATCAGTTTGGATTTCAAGCCGGTAAAGGGACTCATGATGCTGTTTTTAGCTTTTTGGAGAGCGTCTATGTGTCCTTGAATTCTGGAGACTCATCGGCGGCAGTGTTTTGTGATCTATCCAAAGCATTTGACTGTGTGGATCATGGAATACTGTTATCTAAGCTCGATAAATATGGTTTTAGGGGCGTAGCGTTGCGATGGCTTGAGTCCTATCAAATCGTACTCAGAAGGTTACAGTGTCTGGGCGTTTGTCTGCTTCTAGATCCCTAAAATGCGGCGTTCCCCAGGGTTCAGTGTTGGGACCACTTTAATTTTTACTGTATGTGGATGACTTGAGTTCATTGAAACTGCAGGGCAAGGTGGTTCAGTTTGCTGATGATACCACCATACTATGGAGCCATAAAAATTCAGATTATATTAAGACTTGTATCCTTGAAGACCTTCAGATTTGATCAGGGTGGTGTGCTTACAACAGGCTCGTGTTTAATGTAAGAAAGACGTCTATTATGGGGTTTAAGTGCGATGTTCAGGGTCTGATGTTTGACGAAAATTCCCTCTTGCAGAATAAAGAGTGCTGCAAGTTCCTAGGAATTCCCATTGATGGTCGCCTTTGGTTTGAAGATCATATTTTACATTTAGCTGGGAAATTATCTTCTGTATGTTTTGCAGTAAGAATGGCAAAACAAGAGCTGGGAGGGGTGGTTGCACGTTCAGTGTACTTTTCACTTATTGAATCTCATATTCGGTATGGCTTGCCTTTTTGGGGTTTAACCATTAAGGGGCTACTTAACATTGTCTTTGTTATTCAAAAAAAAGCAGTTAGATACCTGTGTTCTGCTAAGTTAAGAGATTCTTGCAAACCCCTCTTCATTCCTGAAAAAATCTTAACTCTTTTTTCACTCTTTATCTTAGAAACAGCTGCTCTTATTCACAAAATTAAACTACCTTCTGACACTGGCCATTTGACTCGTCGTGTAAATGCTGTTCCCCTACCTATTCCCACGTCTTCCCTTACCAAAAACTCATTAATTTACATGAGTAAAAAAATTTACAATCATATTCCTCTATGTGTTAGACATATATCGGATGTTAAGAAATTTAAAAGAGAATTAAAGTCGCTTTTATTGGCTAAGGCATATTATAACCTGGATGACTTTTTTAATGATAGGTTTATTAGTAATTGATTGTTTTATTTAGTTATCTTTAATTCAAGTATGTTCAAAAAGTTTTGTTTTCTTGTGCTTAATTTTGTTCATTGTTTTGTCAATTTTTGAAATTGTATTTTTGTTTTGTTTTTTTTTAGCTTGTAGGATGCTTGTACACAAGATTATTCTTACGTAATATAGCACATTTTCTTTCTTTCTTTCTTTCTATATATTCGTACTTAATATTGGAAAAATGAATGTAACAAAAACATAATAAACAATTTTAAAACTTAAAAAAATAATTTGTTTTGCTTACCTGATGCATTAAATTGTTTTGCTATAGCTTACCAAGCTTTCTCCTGCACATTCATTCGATAATCTTTGCTAGTAATATCGTACAGACATAGGTGAGATTCTATTAACTGTACGAATTAAATACGAACGAAATAACTGTACGAACTAACATTAAATTCTTGAGCATCACGCATATTTTTAATAAATGTATAAACAAAAATATTCAAACTCAATTTTATACATAACTTAACATAATATTAGCACCTTGGTACGCATCAGTCGAAAATAGAACGTGTCCTACGTTTCAGCACGCATGCAGTGAGACACTGCATCGAGAAGCTTTAAAATCTTTTCAGCAGCTGTTGTGCAGTTTCGATGAGCGTCGTTCCATATAAAAGCAAATGCAACAAAACCTCATGTGCACATCATTCCTTTTCTCTTTAAGCGCACATCTTTGGTGGGCGCTCTCCCTAAGTGTGCCGAATTTACACTTGAAGTCGCAATGGCCCGCGGATTGTTTATGAATGCACCTTAATGATGAGCAGCAACAGTCAGAATGTCAGATCTGACATCCTGTCATGTCATTTTCAATTCCATTTTATTTTCCTTTAGAAATTTGGAATATTAAAGTTTTCAACGAAAAAATATGTCTAGAGTAAATTTTTTTTGTAAATCAGGATTCTTAAAAAAATTCTTTCTACATAATTAACACTTTGGACATAAGTTTCAATAATAAATAACTAATAATTAGAATTTTATATGTTTTTAAGATCGAACGCGAAGGGTTATATAATTTATCAAACACATAATTAAATAATGGCATCACAGAGGCACTATCTGAACTCGCTGACGTAAAAATTGTATTTACGCTAGTCTTCTAACAGTTTACCAGCTGTCAAAATGTGCAATAATGGGGCAGGATTGCTCGATTGTTTATTTATTATTTCTATTCAAATGGCCCACTTTTAAACCAGAGGGTATGGATTAATTAATATAATATGGTAAGTTTTATTCATTTGTTTAAGAAAAATGTGGTAATGAGATTGTGTAAGACCGCCACTTTGGGGGATACTTACTACTCACCTTAGAACTCAAACTTTACTGATGTTTATATTTAGTTAGATCTTAGTAAATTAATTTGAATTAAAAGCCTACCTTAATCTACCATGTGACTTTTAAAGCATCTACATTTTATGAAATAAGATGATGTGTTTCAATCTTTCCTTAGTAGGTATTTTTATATAAATATTTTGTATAAGTACTTACATGCCATAGGGTCTAATGGGGTTAGAGAATAACAATATTATTATTATTAAAGTCCCAGTATTAATACTGAAAAAAATTAGTAATAATATTAACAGTAGAAAGTAGAAAATGAACTGAGTCACAGACCTTCAACCTTTGGTTAAAAAACTAAATATAACATTAATAACATCTCAGTATTTACTTAGGTAAGGTAATCTAAAGAAAACGAATGAGCTGTATACTTAAAAATCATTAGATATAAAAACCTAGTTCTCTCTCTAAGATCAACCAGTTTTATTGACCTGAAATCAAGTCCTATAGTAGCATGTCTTGAGTAAAGAAAGAGAGTACCTAACTAATTAATAAATACCATGACAAACAAATTTAAAAGTCAGTTATATATCATTGACATTTTGTATTAATTATGTGATTTGTTATTATTTTAGGGTGCAAACATATCCCAACTAGAGAGAGATATTGGGTCAGAGCAGTTTCCTTGCAATGAACATTATTTTGGATTAGTTAATGTAAGTACAATTGTTTGTAGTGTTCAAATTCCTTCTAGGTATAGCTAAACATATGACAAAAACTTTATGATTTTAATAAGACATGGATTTGTGTATGGAGAAATAATATAGGATCTCAAGAGCTCAAACTCAAATTTGATTGAGCCTTATCAGTGAAATTATATCCCGGCTTGAATTTATTTAAATGTTGATTTATACAAAGTTGAAATATGTAAATTTTATGAATTGAAGTGCATAAATAGTAATAGTAAATAGTAATAGATCATTTTAAATTTGTCAGTCTGTAAATTTATAAATTTGTTGTAAAAATTATTTTTAAAGAGAGCTCTTGCGATATCTAAATTATTTCTGAAATAATCTTTATAAACTCTAGACAGGATACTTAAATCAAATGAGTATCATTGTGGCTGTCAATAGGCTTGGATAATTTGTAAAATTTTGCATTGGTTTTATAAGTTCAGGTCAGTTGCCTACCAGAGTCATTTAAGGGTATGACCTCACAACCATGGAATTGTTCCACCTTGAAATCTTCTGCAAAACACCTTGTTTCAGTAATGTTTTTTTCCTTGTTTCAACGATTGTTAGGGGTTGACTAAAAAAAATAGAAAACTGTGACCACTATCAAACTAACCAAATAGTCACTGTAAGAAATTTAAGACTGCAAGAAATGGGATACCTTTGTCTTATTCAAAAAAGTCATACATAAAAATAACCTACCATTTGTATGCATTTAGTTTCCTGTTTTTATGAACATGTTTTAAAACCAATGGTTTTAAATATTTCACTTATAAAATTGTTCACAAAAATAGATACTGAAGACGATTGTGAATTCCTTCAGGTAAATCTTAACAAAGTAGAGAATTGGTGCAATGTCAATAGACTATATTTAAATGTTAATAAATGCTCTATTCTCTCATTTTCTAGAAAACTGTTGCCAATCAATTTTGACTATAGAGCAAATAATGTTGTGTTGGCCAGAGTGGATGAGGTGATTGATCTGGGAACTACTTATGATGCAAAAGTTTCGCTAAGCATGTGGCAAAAATAGTTTCTGACTCTGCCAAATTGTTGGGTTTTGTCTATCGAAACTGTCGGCACTTTGAAAATATTAATACTTTATAACTACTTTTTTTCACTTACATACTCTCAAAAATAGAATACGGATCTCTAATTTGGTACCCAATTTATAGCTGATAGATGATATTGAGCGCATTCAGCGCAAGGTTATGACGTATCTCTGGTTTAGAGAGGAAGGTGTCTTTCCAGCCAGAGGTTTGGATAGTCAATTATACTTAAATAAATTAAATATTATACCCTTAGCAAAAAGAAGAGAAATTCTTTCTATAAAATTCTTATATAACCTTATTCATAACAAGATTGACTGTCCCACCCTTTTGGCTGGATTAAATTTTCGGGGTACCAAGAATAAACTCTAGGCATTTTAGATTATTTTATGTAAATCCCGCTAGGACTAATATTTTGTTTAAATCCCCTATTAATATAATGTGTCAGAATTATATTAATAATAATTTACACGAACGGTTCGATAT
Organism: Anthonomus grandis grandis; assembly: GCF_022605725.1. Taxonomy (NCBI): domain Eukaryota; kingdom Metazoa; phylum Arthropoda; class Insecta; order Coleoptera; family Curculionidae; genus Anthonomus; species Anthonomus grandis. The sequence goes on from NC_065555.1 coordinate 9,288,362, forward strand.
TTTTGTTGACAGTTTAATGTCCATTATAGAAGACAAAACAAAGTCCCCGTCTCATCAAGTCTGACATTTTAATGTGATCTGTGTAGGTCTAGGCCTGATGATGCTCCGATAGGAGCGAACTACGTGTAGCGTAAAAAAAAAAAAAATTATATGGATTTGATGAGACCAGGATGTTGTGTTTTTTTTGTGTTTTTACCTTTGTTTTGTTTTCGTTTGGTCTCTTAGAGAAAAAATGGATGATATGTTTCTATCCATTATAGAAGGTATTAAGTAAATAGGTGATGCAGAGTCTTTCTAGTATGTATATAGATAGTCTGTTTAAGTGCATAGAATGTTAAGCATTTTGATTTTTCATTTTTATACTTATTTTGGTAAATATTTATTTTTTATTTTTTTTTCTCCTTTTATTCTTTCCTGTAATTGGGTAACAAACCTGTTGGAAATAAATGCCTCTTTTTTTTTTTTCACTTCTGAATTATGACCAGTATTTAAAACATGATCAGCGGCTTTACCTCTGTATCATCTCTCAGATTAGAGATACAACATATTAAGTAACTATTTCCAAATTCACACTTTGGTGTATATTTAGGGTTTTAGGGTGCCTTGTCCCTATCCAGTGGCAATTTTCATTCATACCATAGTATTTCTCTGTAAGGAAAACGGGAGAAGAATTTGATTGTTGACTGGATTATTTAGAAAAAAGTTACATATTCAGTTATACAGGTCCACTAGCATATTATTTTATATTTGCATCACTCACATGATTCAGCATGGCATTAAAAGTGGAATTAACCTTTTTCAATCCTTTGCCAATGCTTTGTTTTATTTTGTGGTAAATAAGGAATTAAGATTCAAGAGATGAGTTTTTACTTTTCAAGTAGCTGTAACTCATGAGTAAAGATGAAGTTGGCATTTCAGGAGAGATCTAATGTTTAAATAGATCCTCCCTAGATAGATATTCCCTAAAATACCATTGATAATTAGAACTTATATTGAATAAACAGCAGTTTAAAAATTATTAATAGAAAACATATAACATTGTATAATTTTTGCAGTTTGGGAATACTTGCTATAGTAACTCTGTGCTTCAAGCTTTATATTTCTGCAAACCCTTTAGGGACAAGGTGTTAGAGTATAAAGCAAAAAACAAGAGAACAAAAGAAACCCTGCTTACATGCTTAGCAGATCTGTTTCATAGTATAGCTACTCAGAAGAAGAAAGTTGGGTCGATAGCACCTAAAAAGTTTATTGCTAGATTAAGAAAGGAAAAAGGTAAATCATCATAATGAAGAAGTATAGTGCACTATAATATTCATGACATTTGAGCAAAATAACAAGTTAAAGTCTTTAATAATATTTTAGAAGAATTTGATAACTACATGCAGCAGGATGCCCATGAATTCTTAAATTTCCTAATAAACCATATTAGTGAAATAATTTTAGGTAAGTTAGAAAATACTTGTCAGTTCTGGTTTAATAGTATAATTTTCTAGCTGAAAGACAACAGTATTCAACAAACAATTCAACAAATAGTACTACAAACAATGTTAACAAAAATAAGGGTGTGGGAGAAAATGGAACTTCCACTACTGCCCAAAATCTACCAGAATCTACATGGGTTCAGGATATATTTCAGGTTAGCTTCTTCTAATTAGTTTAATTTTAACACATTTGAACAGGTAATATGTTTTTTTTAAACCACATGCAAATAATCCCTAAACTGAATATTGAGACACATAAATTTTAAATGAATAATGAAAATAATATAACACAATATGCAAGTTAAAATAATAAAATGTACAATATAAAATAATTTCTTCACAGATTGTTAATAAGGAATTCATCAAGTCTCCTCATCAATGCCTCTTCTCTTTTCTAAACTTCTTGTATGAATTTAAAGCACTTAGGCTTCATGGTAGAAAAGTAAATCGCTTTTTTGCAAAGTAAATAAGAATTCCAGAGTGCTTTTGGGTAGTGGAAGAGGAATATTATCCACTTGCATTGTGGAATAGAGCATTAGTTGCAAAAGTCACATTCTACTTAATAGGTGTGATAATTGCTAGGTATTACCTATGTGGTATTGATATATCTTGGTATAGTAAACTTTTTCCAAGGGGTGTATGTATGTAATATTTGCAGTATATGTATTGAATGAGATTTTACATCAATTTTAATTCAAATTTACCATTTCAGGGTATCCTAACTAGTGAAACGAAGTGCCTGAACTGTGAAAATGTCAGCAGTAAGGACGAGGATTTTTTTGACCTGCAGGTTGATATTGAACAAAACACCTCGATCACCCACTGTTTAAGGTGTTTCAGCAATACAGAAACACTTTGTAGTGATAATAAGTTTAAGTGTGATAATTGCTGTAGTTATCAGGTGCGTCTTATTTAGAATACTTTTAGGTCTATTATTTAGGATATTTAGATAAACATGCCCACATACAGTAAGAGACAAAAGCAACAAAATTGATAAGAATAAACAATATTTAATTCTAATAATAATACGTCAGCCTGTTTTAGCTTAAACTATTAAAAAGAATTGCAGTGATGGATAAAATTATTTTTTAAATATTTTTTAGTGCATGAAAATTAAAGCAACTCATATAACATTAATCTTTTTTTTATTTATGAAGACAAAACCAAAAAACTATTATTATAAATTGTGATAAAATGTTGCATAAAAATTATTAGAATTTAACTGGCGGAAATTAATTCATTAGCAGCATACTCTTCTAAACCTCATTTGTTTTAAAAATTAAAGACTGTTTGCTTGGAAATGTGTTGTTCAAACTTTTCATGGAGCCTAGATCTGGTGATTGCGCCTGCCGCTGAAAAAAAAAAGTTTTTCCTGTTTGTTAGGTGTCAATTAAAACGATAAAAAGTCAAGTAAGCCTAATATAAGCCTAAGACTAATTTATGATATACACGCTTATACTACAGAAACACGATCACTTACTACAACTCAAAATATTTATTTTCACTGTACTTACTTACAACTATTTATATGTATGATTTAAATCTCGCGCCAATATTCCAAACGTTTCTTCACTGCACTGACAACTGACTACCAACGGCGATGCGGCTTCTTGTATACTCAGCAGAACACTGTTCGAGAAGATACCCGCTAACCTTCGAGACGTCGTGCTGTGTACACCTCCGGAATAACGGAGAATCAGCTGGTTTCTCGGTGTTTACAATATCGTTACAATATCTTGCAAATTATAGCTGATAATGCTGCATGGCGATTTCTTCCGAAAGTCAACGGCTTTTTAGCTGGACGCGTATTGTAAAGCTTTCCTTCAAATTTTGTACAAGTAACAAACGTTTTACAAATCGATCAATTATTTCTAGTTCAGGAATTTCTGAAATTATTTTTGTTTCTCGGCACCACGGAACTGTATGACAAATTTTCCAGTATGTCATTCTTCTGTCCCATTTCATTGTATCGCAAAATTATCTAAGAGACTGTATTTTGGTATGGTTTGGAAATATCAGTAATACGGTTTTTTCCCAAAAAAGCATCTAGAGCCATTTTTTCAGCTGCACACAAATGTTTGGGCATATTGACTAAAAATACTGAAAACAAGTCAATATAAATTTTAATAATCACTTTTTTGTCGCATTTATAAATAAATTCTGGACAACTAAAATACTGGCAATACGTTTTGCTTGGCACTAAGAACAATCTTAGAACGCCCAAAATATTCGCCTAATTTTAAATAATAATACACACCCCACAAAAATTATCGCATCACTAGTATTTTAAGATATTTTTAATATTTTTTGGGACAATCTGTATATGTATCAACTAAAAAGATATTTCTGGTTTCTTATCATGGACAAAAAATGATCGGAATTTCTTACATATTTTTTTGAAGCAAAAATGCTCGCGTAGATATAGGATCGCTATTCCTGTGTTGGCGAATGCATTGAGATCGAAAACGTTCTAAGCAAATAGTGTTATTCTAAAGTAAAAATGTAAATTTATTGTTAATAATGGATGTGCCTGAACGTTTAACAAGACATGTGACTAATGAAGAAGCCGCTAGAATCATTGCGCTCATAGAAGATGGCCGCAGTCAAAGATACGTCGCTCGGATAATGGGAGTTCAACAAAGCACCATATCCAGAGTTGTTAATCGCTACCAAGAAACAAGACAACTATCCAGACGACCCGGACAAGGCCGCAGAAGGGTAACTTCGGCAGTAGATGATCGTTACTTAAGGTTAACGGCTTTAAGAATTAGGCATACCACCTCTAGAAGACTGCAAACAGATCTGTTGGTTGCTCGTAATGTCCGAATAAGCCTACAGACAGTTCGAAATAGGCTGAGAGAAGTAGGTTTACGAGCCAGAGTGCCAGCTAGAGGTCCACGTCTTACCAGAGAACATCGAGTAGCAAAATTGCAATTTGCTAGAGGACACGCAAATTGGAATATTCAAGATAAATCAAGATTTTGTCTATATTCATCAGATAGGCGTGTACCAGTATATAGGCGACGTGGTGAATGGCACGATCAGGTTAATTTTTGTCAAACTGAAAGCTTTAGTGGTGGCTCTTGAATCATGGTTTGGGGAGGAATTTCTTTTGAGAGTCGCACGGAGCTAGTACCAGTGAATGATGGAAGACTAAATGCTGACAGGTACATAACCAATATCCTAGAACCCCCCTGTAGTGCTCTATATGCCATATATCGGTGATAATTCTGTGCTAATGCATGATAATGCTCGTCCACACGCTGCTAGAGTTGTTCGGCAATACTTAGAAGAGGTCGAGATACCCACCCTAAATTGGCCTGCACGTAGCCCGGACCTTAATCCGATAGAACATGTCCGGGACCATCTAGGATGGCAAATTCAGCAACATCCAGCACCAATAAGAACACTAGATCAGTCTTCAAAATGTTCTTTTTGACTTCTGGGCAAACGTGCCGCAAGAATACCTCCAGAACCTGTTTAGAAGCCTTCGAAGACGAATGGAAGCTGTAATTAGAGCCAGGGGCGGTAACACACGCTATTAGAAATTCATTGGCTTAAATAAAGTTAATTTTTTTTGTATACATGTTTTGTACAATTTTTTTAAATTTTTGTATGTTTTGGTAAATCAAAATGTTTGTCCTCTGTAGATTGAACTGATTTAAAATAAATGTTGCAAAAGTGCTATTATTTGGTGATTTAATTATCAATATCAATAAAATTTTAAAAAACAGGCAAAAAATTTAAAATATTTAAGAAATAATAAGTGATGCGATAATTTTTGTGGGGTGTGTATTTCTAAGACGGCCTATGGGACGTTTTTTTCGGCATAAAATATTGAGCATGTAGTAAAAGTTACCAACTACTTAATTTGTTCTTAAAAGTTGCTTTTTTAACATTACAGGAAGCCCAGAAAAGGATGAGGGTGAAAAAGCTGCCCACCATCCTAGCCCTCCACCTGAAACGATTTAAATATGTAGAACAGTATAATAGGCATATAAAAGTTTCACATAGAGTTGTTTTTCCTCTCGAACTTAGGCTATTTAATACCGTAAGTTATCTTTAGTTTCAAATTACATTAATTGTAGTAAAAATATATTATTTTAGTCGGATGACGCAGTCAATCCGGATAGGTTGTATGACCTAGTAGCAGTTGTGATACATTGTGGCAGTGGCCCAAATAGGGGCCACTACATTAGCATAGTGAAAAGCCATGGGTTTTGGTTACTATTTGATGATGATCAAGTTGATGTAAGTCTTTAAAACGTTATATTTAAATTATAGTTATATTTAAAACATTATTATTTTTGTATTTTCTATTATTATTATTAATCAAAATTTGATTTTTTGAGAAATATAGCGTGAATGGCTAACTTTACACAGAAACAAGAGTTGGCTCTTTTTATCCGCAGAAGTTCTTACTTATTAATGTTTCAGAAAATTGAGTCGTCGGCAATAGAAGAATTCTACGGTCTGACCTCGGACACGCAGAAATCATCCGAGACAGGCTATATTTTATTCTATCAAAGTCGCGAGAGCTTATGAGTGACCATCGATGCCTTAGTACGTGTATCCAAACGCAGCAGCAGGTCCCAACCGGACTTTAAAAATTACGCCAGGTGGGCTTACTCTTGTTTCTAGCAAAAACAAATGGATTTTTATTTGTTTTGACGGTAGCCTTAGAAAGTAGGCTGCTTTCGACCATCAATTTTCATAAATGGGTAGCCGATTGTTACCAGTGAAAGTACCTTTCCTTAAGTATTTTGATGTGAAAAGTAAGGCAATGAAAATCTCTAAAACTTAAATTAAATTAAAAATGTGGAGATAAATATTGGAGCAAGCAACTTTTTTATCACAATCAATTATTTCGCAAACCCAACAGCTAAGAAATAGCAGATATAGCCATAAAGAATATTTTGTCCTGGTCCGATACTTAGGAAAAAACACAGAATCCAAATTAATATACATCTAAATGCATTTGAATTTCAAATATACTTATTTATAAATTACTTATGTATATACCAGAAAATGTATGCATATTATTTATCCCAGTTATCGGCCAAATTACGCCACATATAAAACTTACACGAATAAATTTATTTAAATAAAATACCTTTCCCTAAAAACATTCAAAAAATAATTAACACAACACAATAATGAATACGGCTTTTAAAAAATCCTTAAAATAATTCTCTAATATTAGTTCACGAATAACTAATTCAACATTATCTAGTAATTGCGATTTGTTAGGAAAATAAACATATTATCGTTGTCTTATCCGACTTTTCTAAGGCCATAATGTTTTGTAAAATAGATTTCATATAAAGTATCAAAGTTAAAATACAGTTATACAAATAGAAAAAATTTAAATTATTAAATTCGGATCAGCCTTTTGTTCGGATAGGTGTGATTTTATATACTTCCTGTGAGAGTTTTCTTTTTGATATTAAAGCAAAGCCTTAACTATTAAAATCCATTCTCTAAACTATTGGAAAGCTTTTGTATGTGGGAGGAATTGTAGAATTTGATAAAGGACGTAGAGTTCTTGCTTTACGCATCAGCAGGGACATTTTATGTATACGTGACATAAAAACAAGTAACTTGTACCCTAATTCTTTTTTAATTTACCTTTATTATAAAATTGCTCTTTTATCAATTTAATATACTTAATTCTATTATGTTATATATAAATTATTTTTTGATGTATTGGATATAGTTTCAGTCAAGGCTTAAAACTTCTCCAAATTCCTTGATTCTTCTAGGTTTTCATAATAATCTGTTTCTTTTAAATTAATATTGTCCCTCCACTTTTTACCGTTTCATGATGATGTTATGGACGCAAATTCGTAAGATGCAGAGAGCATTGTATACTTTAATGATCAAAAATTGAAAATCTCTTAAAAATAGTGGTTAAATATCTAAGAACTCATAATTTGTGTTAGTATTGTGTAGTTAGCTGAAATAATTTTAAGCAGATGTAGGATAATGTCAATATTATGTCGGTTTTACCTTTTTTTACACCTATTTTTAACGTCAATTCTTAAATATCGTAAAAAGTGTCCGTTAATTGAGAGTCGTATTTACCTTAAATTGTGCTTAAATGTCAACTCTTAAAGATTTGTTCTTGTAGTAAAGAGGTCAATGGAATCAATCTTAATCTCTATGAAGATGTTGATGGGATGACTCATCAACAAAATGGGATGTTCTTGTTTTTGTTTGCTTTTGCTCCCAGAAATACCAGTACAATCAGGACTGTACGATATTATCAGTAAATAATAATTCAGAGGTGTTTATCCATTTATTAACGCTGATGGTCGAAAAGCGTGACGTCTTATGACTACCTACGATTAGTAGTTTAAGGTACATCAAAAGGACTGAGCCGATATTTTGTAGGTTTGTTTACCAAGTTGTTTTTTACTTACTACTATTTTTTAGCTGAAATATACTTGCCGTATACATTACGATAAGATAGACTGTTAAAGCTGAATAATAAGCATAAGAGTTTTTCTATAAGTTATTTTTGGAATTGTCATACTTTTTTTACTAGTACATAGTGATGCATTTTTCTAGTCATTATTCCCAGTACCATATAAATTCATTTTATGCACTATGACAAATGTTTTATTATTCAGTCAATCTGTTTGTTTTTGTTAGAGATGTCCTATATAGTTTCCCTAGGAAGATCCAGATTTGGCTCTTTTTCGTGGTACCATTGAATATACAAAAAAACATTTATTTTAGTGTCTGGGTAAAATTTTGATATATGCTTGAGCCGAAACTGTATAATAACAATGTAGAAGACTTTCTAAATAGAAAAGAAAAGTGTTTTGGTTAAAGTTTTTAAACTTTATATTATGTGATAGTACATAGTATGTTAGTCTTAATATTTTATATATTACGACTTCTAAAATTTCCTATTTTAGTTAAAAGTTTTTTCTTGAAGGAACTAAGATGTGTCAATGAAAGTTAAAAAAAAATATTTTTTAATATAACTTCTACTCATTATAAGTAAAGTAAGATCAATGCTAAAATGTGTTATGTAATTTTGTTATATACAACATTCTTGACATTCAAGTATAATAATTTATGTGTAAGAATGGCTACAGAATATTTATAGATTTATAAAGCATGTGGGCTAGTAAACAAATTTGGCCTAAAAACAATCCTAGTTTTCCCAAAGAATTATACTAGGTGCTTAATTTTATAAAAAAATTATATATTATCAAGCTTGAGCATTAATGTTCTTTTTAAATCATTATGCAAATATTTGGTCACGCAAATAAACAGTGTTTCTTCTTTCTTTACTAAAAGTGCTATATATTTTGTTTAGTCAAATGGTATATTTTACATTTTATTAAACTTTTAGACTGAATAAAAACGGTGTTCGTGTGTGGTGCTTTGTATAACGATTGAACACTTTTGTACATAGTACAACAACGACTGGACAGTTTTTTTTTTGTAGAATGTTTCATGCACCCTTTAAATACTTTAATTTATGGAAGAAAAAACAGATCGAGCTCAACCGAACTTGAACTGATTAAATTTGAAATATATTGTTTCTTACGAATATCATATATACAATATTGGACAAAATAACACGTTATTTGAAGAGTGAAATATGCAAAAGGATCCAAGTGCCATTTCACAAATTTTACAGTAGCGACAAAAACGTTTTGAAACAACATAAATTAAAACCAACCCTTTTGTATTAACCATTTTTATTATGTTCAGGACAGGCAAAATCAAAGGGTCAAATACAAAATGTACAAATTTTACAAAAAAAGTTTTATTTTTCAAATTTAATGTCAAAACGGCCCAAGTGCCAATATTATTTCAAACTCAAAGTAACTTCTAAACTCTTTTTAAAACTAAACTATTTTAAATAATAACATCTTCGAACGTTAGTTTGCGTGTTCACTCATCTTTTGTATAAGCTCTTCATAAAAAACTTGGTTCTTCGGCTTTAGATAACGTAACATATTCTTAATTTCTTTGATTTTTGCAGCAGGCCATGCTTTTTTAGGATTTGAATCAGAAAATTTTACAGCTAGGTCTTTAAAATACTCTATGGTAGTATGCGCCTTAAAAATATTCACTTTGCGGTATAGTGCTAAATCAGAGTAGTTAGTTTTTACTTCAACAGAACCCTCTTGTAACAGATTTGCATCTATTTTAATCATTACAACCTGCGATATTCCAAGATTATCAGTTTGTAGAGTCTCTTTTGCCAATGACATCCAGGCAAAGAAATTTCCCGTGTGCTTGACTGTAAAGGGATTGTTTTGTCTGGCGCTCGTAATTATTTTGATTAAATCACGTGGAACTTCGGGTTTCTTCTTTCTTCTTACTTTTTCGATTAGTCCGAAGTCCCTATCACAAGACAGGAACGTATGTCCTGTTTGTCGGAATTTGTGCAGAATTTCATCAAAAACTCCTTTGGCAACAAGAGTAATATAGACTGCTAAGATTCCTTGATTTTTATTTTGACCTCCTCAGTTGCCAAACCATACAACTAATGACGTTTTGGAAGTCTTTAGTTGATTTGTCAGAAAGTCAAAAATACAAGAACCTATTTCGTTGCAACCACGTTTTCCAGTGTTTCATCCCAAAGGTAAAAGAGTCCCGTTCCCTTCATGGTGTATACCAAAGTTCACACAAGCTAATTGGCGACTGTAATACATCTGAGTGTGTGTCAACGAAGGTATATAGAACTGTTTTTGTAAATCAAAAGAAATGATGCAAGCAGACTCTTCCAATTTTGCAATCTTGCAATCATTGCTCATCATTTTTTGTGCAGCTTCTGCTTTCTTATGATGTAATTTTTTTTTTCAATTCCACGTCCTTTTTTTGTACGGGGTTGGCAGCTTTTCTCAAATCCACTTTATATAGGTCGCACTTGCGACAGGTATCGACCCTTGGAGGGCTAAAGGAAAGATTGAACTGATGTTTGAAGATGTTATTAAACCATTGCCTCGATACATGTGGTGCAGTATTATTTTCGGTATATTTTAAAAGAAAAGCTGCATGAAGTTTCCGGATACTAAGATCTTCAGACAAATAATTTTTGGAACTTTTCTCTCTTCCATAATGACTTTCTCGTGTTGGGATTGAGGATATAAACTCAATGATTTTTGATTTCCACGAATAATCTCTTCTGCTACGTTTTCCTCCTCGTTTTTCACGCAATATAATGTCACTGCATTTAGCAAGCTTTTGACATAATAAGTTTCACTCTTTTTACTCCAATCGAAAAAGTATCACAAAATGTCTTTCTACAAACCTCCAACTTAGAGTTTCCAGGAAGAAGTAAATAATATCTATAGGTACGTTGCCTCCTTCTAGCTTCCGGGGTCTCATAAGTGCCATGTCTTCTGCGCCTTATGTTTTCACATTCTATTAAATGCATCAAAAAATTCTGTTGTTCTGGGACCATGGGCAATATCATGGTCCCAGAACTTTTGAAAAACTTGGAAATTAAGATAAGATGAGACACAATAAGCTAAAATATTGAAAATTGGCATACCTCAGAAGGGCCCTTTTTCCCTGGAATGAAGGATTCTTTCTTTTTGAAAGGCAGTCCACTGTTTCTTTTAACTTGGCTATTTTTACGAACGTCACCGGTTTTGCTCCTTTTTTTCCTTTGAATGTCTATTGGTATGTTATCCATGCTTGTAGATGGAGCACTTTCAATATTTTCACTTATTATTTGCAATTTCTTACTCATTTTTAGACACAAAAAATAATAGCAGCGACGAAAAAGCAATTGTTTACAATCTAAAACAAAAAGTAAGGTTAAAATGAACATGTGCATGATGTGCAATATTAAGGGCACTTGGGCCTGTTTGTAAAAGATTCTTAATAATATCATCAAGATGGCAGCACAGAAACATAAATTATTTAGTGCAAGTTTCTAGTGGCGCATAGACCCCAAAACTTCATTAAAACGCATTTTGAGAAAAATGACACTTGGACCCTTTTGCATATTTCACTCTTCATTCTTACTTTAAACTGGACAAATTAATGCAAATTAAAAAAAAATGAATTATCTGCTTCAATGATTACATTACAAAAATTATATTTTTCTATGACTACTTAATATATGTCACTTTCAATTACATTTAGTTAAAAATCGGTTTAGTGCCTTAAATCAATATGCAGGATGTAGGTTTGAATATTTTCTAATATAATCATAATTTGGAAAAAGCAATTTGGTAACATAATGTTATACAAGAAGGGAATCTACGTGAACTTCTTGTTTATTATATCAGGTTCTATCTATCCCATGAAAGGTTTTATCAATATCAAATGAGTTGTCTACTTCTTCAAACATGAGAGATCAGATCACATTAAGTTTGGGTTTTTCAGATATCAAGAATTTGTTTACAGTAGTTTAAAAAGTTCCTACAATTTGATATATAGTTTCTTCCTCTGAATTGTAACTATTAACAAAATAAGTGTATACGTCTGTTAAGACTAAAATCTTCTGCCAAATTTCAATTAGTTTCCTAATTTTTTGTCGTTTTTTTGCCATAGCAATCGCTTTGTTTCTGGACCTTTCATAATAATCTGATCACATTCTTATGCCTATAATTCCAAACCTATTACTAATTACAAAACTTAATTTGACATACACTCCTGGATAAAATAATAGCACTCTGTGTAACATAAATATTAAAGTGCGCAGATGCCTGTTAAGACTAAAATATATTGTCAAAATTTAAAGTGATTTCTTGATGTTCTGTCGGTTTTTTGTTGTATCAATCGCTTTGTTTTTGGACCTCTCATAATCTGATTTCATTTCTTTGCATATAATTGCAAAACTTAATTTGACATACACTCGTGGACGAAATAATATCAGTATGTGCAACATAACAATTAAGTAAAGCGAAGGAAACTTTTATATAACAAAAGGCCTAATAAAATGAACACAAAATAATGAGTATGTATCTTTTTTTTTGTAGTATTTGAGTACAAAAAAAAGGCATTGTCCACAATATCAAAATAATAGCAGTTTTTCAAAAAATGCTTTAACAAGAAATAAAGTCGTGGCATACATTTTAGAAGATCTTGACACTATGCCATGCATTTTGAGTAATTATCTATTCTTCTTAACCATACTTATAATGAAGGAGAAAAATTGATTTTGGTTTGCAGCTCACAATAAATCTTATTTGGGTACAGTTTTACGAAGAAGAAGGCACTTATTTTGTACTTATTCTGTAGAACGTCACTTATTCTTTACTTTTTCTTGAGTACAGTGTTTTTTCTCTTTATTAAATAAAAACACTTTAAAGTTGGTGATATTGTTAAAATAAAAAAACCATCTAGACGAGACCTGCAATAGAAAATGCTATTATTTTGATCACCTTAAATTCACGCCTTTGTTTAATTCAAGGTAAGACTAAATAAAATAGCTTTCTTAGTGTCTTTTAAAACCAGGTTACTTTTTGGTATTTGCTGATTGTTGTTTAGAAGAAATATTTTATTTTATTTTGTTTTTTTTAACTTTAACAGTGTTAAGTTTTTTTAAAGCTTAACAGTCTTAAAAGTGTTAAGTTACTGCTATTATATTACATATTGACCACAAATCTACAGAAGACGTATTTAGAATGTTTGAGGCGAGTTACCTGTAATAAATAATCTACTGTTGCCTATAGATTCAAGAATACTAATTTAAATATCCCCTAATAATGCGACCTTTGTTGAGATTTCCATGCTTTCTATATACATATAGCGTTTCTTTATGTAATCGATATTCACCATTACTTTTGTATGCCACCGTCATTCTCTTTGGCAGGTAAAACATGTTTGGCTAGTAACATGCTTGGCCACTCCATATATCTTGCAAAGATTGGTGCTTGGTATTGATTTTTCATATACACGACGTCAAAGTCTTTGCGCCCTTCTGATAACATATATATTTAATCGTGCTAAAATTTGAGGTAATTAGCAAAAAAGTCATAAAAAAACATAAGAAAATTATACGTTTTTTTTTCATATTTGGACAATACTATAGTAGTTTCCTCTATTGTCATTTCTGGTCCAATATTGTATATATAATAGTATATCAAAGCGGGTTTTAACACAAATTACTTTAACGCAGATTCGAATGTTTCGATCCGCTCTGTATTTTGATTCTCCGTCCCGTCTACACTACACTTAGGTACCAGAGTTTCCTATAGGCTTAGTTTAGATTGATTGCGTTTAAGGGTATAGTTATTTAAATGGTTTTGTACAATAACACGATTTCCATTCATGTAGGTTATGCTTTTTCAATGTAAATAAAAAGAATACTGGGGGTTTGTCTGCAGCCATTTTTTCCAGGGCAAAATACTCGTCATCCATGCGGTTTGTCTGAGACTACATATATCACAGAAATTGATTTGCTTTTTTGTTGGACTTTCGCCTCTCTGTTAGAGTAATTTGTGCTTTTAATATAATTAATTGATGGAATTTTATTAAATTTTCACAAGGCTATAATAACGCTATAAAAATTTGTATAGGGTTCATATAAAGGTCAAGTTTTTGGACTTTTTTGATTTGACTAGTTTCAAGAACAAAAACTTTCTGTACAAAGTGTGTCAGGTGACAGTGGCCAAAACCAATATTTTTATTTAAAATGCAACATATATTAGTCGATTTTCGGATTCTTCAGATTATTCGAACATGTTTCATATAGAATATCCTATACCTGTCATAAAACTGTATGAAAATATTACATAATTTCAGATTTATTGCAAAAAATTAAGGCATGACCAATCTAATCGCAATCGTTATCAAAAAAAACTAAGTCAAGGGGCTTCGTTTGTTAAAAAATTATTTTAATGTAATAATCCATAAGAAGTCTAATATTGACATCATTAGACATCAGGGGATCCACCTTTCTATCGGTATTTAACCCCCTGCCCACTAATTTAAAAATATTCGGTTAAGGTACTGTCGGACATTGATAATGGGGAGGTGCCTACTCTTTGCCGGCATATTAACTAAAATTTTTGAATAAGTTGTCAAATTTGACACTACTTTATTTTGGAGCTTTGCTGAATTATTTTCTTTTTTATACATTGTACATCACTCCAATTCTCCAGTTCATTCCCTCGCAAATTCCTTCCCAGATATTTATATTTCTATAGGGTATTGAATATCTTCGTCTCTTATCTAGTGAAGATTTTACGTAGACCAGACTAAAAGCAACCAAGTGTAAAAGTTAAGAAAGATAAGGGTAGAACACCCAACATTTCTAAAATTAACTAGTGTTCTAATTTGCTAACTAAATCAAAATATTTTTTAATTTTTTTTTTTAGTGAAAAGAAAAGCTTACATGGTTTTTTTTCTTACTTCCTCATTATCAATACTTAAATGGAAAATAAGTACTGAATGTTTTGCTTATTTCTAATATAGATTGAACTTTAGGTAAATAGCAAACTCTTAATATACTCCCGAGACGATTGAAGTACATGGTACTTGATATTTATCTAGAATATTTTGAAGAATCCAAATATTCTCTTCTAATGAACCCATCTCCCATTTATTTGATATGAAATTTATGCCATTTGGTTTATACATACTTTATAATTTTAACTAAAGTCTCGACATCATAAATGTTCAGTTTTTGACAAATGTCTCAAAGATATTTACACTGTGTTGTGTTTCATTTTGTTTGTTAATTCTTGTTTCATATAAAAATTTAGTCTCATAGAATATCTATTGTAAGTCATTTAAAAATACCAACATTCACTATTAAAAAAAAACTTCTCAAACTTGTTTAGCAGATTAAATCAAATATAAAGGACCTCTACAAAATCATCCTGAAAAAAACTTTTTACAAACAGTTTATTGCAAGTATAGTTTAAACCCTTTAACCATTATATCAGGGTACGAATAGGCTTTCTAGTATTTATTTATTTTTGTGATTTTAGGTAAGTAGTGTTTAATTATTGGAAGAAAAAATAAGTATCAGATTTAAGAGGATTTGTTTCTTACAAGCTTTCCGTACTAAGTAGATGTATTTTTCTTTTGTAAAATTAGATAATAAGTATTATATTTTATGTTTTTTGTTGCTTCATATTTTTCCTTTTTTTGGTTATATGGTTTTTCTTGACCTAAGGAAGTATTTATAAAAGGAAAACAAGCCAAAGATATATTTTATTAGATCATCATCCGAAAATCTTGTGTTGTAATGTACTTTTCAGATGCCTCTTTTCACTTAGTATCCTAGTTTATTTTAAATATGCACGGATAAAATTTACACGAACTTTCTATAATATTGCGTATGTATGCAACAATTTCAAAAAACACTGTGTTATTAAAATCGAAATTGACCGTACTCACAAACAAAAATTAGTTATCCTGATGAATGTTCGCTTGGATTTTTTTAAAATATTAAGTAAACGTTCTTATACAGATTCTATCTTATACAAGATTTGTCAACCGAGAAAAAATCACAAACAAATACAAAATTAGTTCTAAGAATAATATTATTTAAATGTAATGATGTTTTGATAGATTGTAGTATGCTATGGGTAAAGTTAGAACAACGGTTAAAATTGGATTATGTCACAAATATTATCGGAATTGTACATGTTTCAGACCTTAGCCAAGTAAAACCTATTTAAGTAAAATCTATCCTCAAGGGTTAATGTTGAAAAAAATCAAGGGCATAAATGTTTGAAAAACGGATTTTACAAATCAGAGGTTACACTAGAACGGTACCTAACAAAAAAAAAGTTACGATAATCTATTTGTTCGACGAACAAGACAAGCTGCTGTGAGATTTTGAGTTACAAAGATTTCCAATAACTACATTTACATTTATTAGTCATGTGTTTATGTACAGTTGCATCATGTTTTGACTTTAACGGTCTGTATCTCCATGAAGAGAATTATGAATAAAATTAGGCTTTGATTTTTTTTGGATGATTTTCTAGATATCTCTTTGCATCTAGTCTACTTGTCTGTAAAGTTTCTTTGGATAAAGTTTACTTACTTACTATCTTATGTTCCCTAATGTACTTCGTTTATCACACTCTTTACATTAATTCAAATTTTCTTTATAAATGAGTACATATACAGTTTTTCTGATAGGTACATCTAAATTTATTCGTTTTTCGAATTTTACCCGTAACATACACAATACAAAAAGAAAGATATCGTTTTGAAATTCCGATTTTTATGCTTTGGAAAAAATTCTGGGAAGTCGTTTAGTATTGTCAATTATGCCTCCTTTTGTTATATAAAAGTGGTGACTCCAGTAAGTTAATATTATTGTTTAATTTTCAATGTGCTTCTTATATGGACATGCTGTACAAAAAATCTAGCAGAAAAACGATAAGTGACAATAATAATCGATGTGAGGATTTTTCAAAAACATAAAAATAGAAGTCAAATGAATCGAATTTGTCCGTTCGTCAAATCGTGTTTTTCTTATTTTATCTAGGAAACAAGTATTCCGCTAATAGAATATCTAACTATATTTTAATGACCTATACGTTTGTTTGTATGATTCATTCTCGATTATAATTGAAAATAATAAAACTAAAAACCGTATGTAAGGAACTTTTTAGTTCTTTACTAAAGGAAAAAGCCTTTTTTCTATTTTGAAAACCATATGTACGAGGCACTTTTTAACTTTACATACACAGATTTAAGTGACAAAATGCAATTGCTTCATTTAAACTTAAGCGATATTTTTTTAACCGCTACTACAGAGGAAAAAGTTTTAAATAATTTTGCCAAGGATCTTGTTATCCTGTATTTCAGCGACTATAATCGGCTATAAAATATAATAAAAAAATAATAAAAAAGAAGACGGATATTGGAATGAAGAATGCAAACCTCCATATTCTTTAATAGAACTAGAAAGAGTGCCCTCTTTTGCGTTTTATGTATACCCAGGTAAAGTTCAGTCTGGTATTTTGGATGACCAATCAATCTATTGCAATAAATTTTTTTTCTGTAGTAGCTGGTTAAACCTTTTACTTTTTGTTCAATTGTATTTAGCAATAAAAAATAATTCAATCAAAAAAACTATGTAAAATATATATTAAATGTATTACTGGGCTAATGTATGTATTTATAAAATCTACTAACTGAGGTTAGGCCTTTGTTAACTTCTTTAACGAAAAGCATATTTGTACATTTGTTAAAAAATTTCCAGTCTTATAAGATTATCGAATATAGGAATGCGTAAGCTCTGCTTAGCAGATGACTATTATGTACTTTATTTTGTAAATATAATAAATTATGAAATATTATCTTTTTTATATGTGTTTTATTCAATTAATTAAAGTGACATCCCCTAACACCAAATAGGTGTGTAAATCTATGAAACAAAATTGACCCTTAGCATGTATTACAAGTGATATTTAAAATTTTTTGGAAAAAATTAAATTTGCCGCAGTAGGCTGTGATAAACTGACAAGACAATTATTAAACTGTCATAAATATGGTTTCAGTATTTGTACGCTTTTTTAGTATTGTAGTACAAAATGACAGATATTGTACTAATAATTTAAGCAATTATGGTTTTTACGAATGAAGAAAAGCGAGATATGATTAAAATTCATCATAAATACGGTAGAGATGCCATTAGAACATCAGAAGTTTATTTCTTGATATATCTCGAGCTGCGCCATAACTTTTTACTTATTTAAAACTTTGGATAAAAATCTTGGTATGTTTGCCTTTTGTAATCTGGTGATGCTGAAAGACGTATGCTTTTTTATAAATTACTTACTCCAATTATCTTAAGAATGTGATATGGACCGATGAAAGTACATTTACAAACTGTGGCATTTTTAACAAAAATAATAAACGCATTTGGAGGCAAAATAATCCCCAACAATTTCAGAAAATTCGATCACAACTGTGATTTAGCCTAAATGTTTGGGAAGGTATTTCTAAAAATCGAATTTTGGGTCCTTATTTTATTAATGGATCTCTTAACAGTTCTTCGTCGCAGATTCTTATTAAAAATTTCAAAATATTGAGAAAGTGCAATTAACTATTATTAGGGCGGCTAACAGAAGTAATTAGACGAGAAATAAATCGCGCGGTGCTCAATATTCGTAAGAGAGGACAATTGTATCTGTACACAAAATTTGAGCGCTTAATATCACTTTATTTTAAGATAAATGTTCTTTGATTGTTAAATTTATTTATCAGCGCATGTTTAACCCAATATAAAATAAAATTATTAACAGTTTTCCCACTTTTTTTTAAGCGAATAGGTTAATTTAGTCCCTTTTCAAATATTTACAGGTTTTTCGAAAATAGTAAGGGTATAACCCTGAAGTAATGTGCACTACTACTTGTATTTATATGCAAAAATCCAATATGGCGCCCATAAGAAAAAAACATAGTTGATGGTTGGCAAAAGACGAAACGTCGTATTAAAAATCTAAGAACACTAGCATGTAGCACGAAAAAGGTGGCAATGCAATAGTGTAAATTATTTTAAAATCGGATAAAAAATAAGTTCAGAAAAAATAAAATCGATTTTTTAAATAGCTTATTGTTGAGCACAAAAATTCTCAATTTTGTCTCAATTTAACCATCTTTGTATATCGTAAATTCCAAGATCCCCATGTTGAAGATTCAATTTGAGTGATCTTAAACGTATTAGACCGAAATTTGACCTGTTTAGATAATTAATCGGCATTTATGTAACCACCGGTACATAAATGGGTAAAATACTTTTAGTGGTATTGGTGACACCGATCGAACAGCGAACGTTGCCTTTTTAAGTGCTAATAAGATATATAAACTTTGCTGCTACATACCGTTTACACTTAATACGATTTGTATCACATACGATTTTTATAAATATCGTCTATTTAGGTATATCTACATATATCTGCAAATACTCTTCTTTTATTAAAATACTATATTAAAAAACTATTAAAAGTTAATTTAGTAGGTATATTGTCGTTTTTTTTGCTTTATTGTCTTCTAGAAGAACGCCCATTTTAACACATTTGTTTAGGACTGGTCGGCAAACTTATTAGCCAAAGAGCCAAATATTAACATTGCAAGAATTAAAAAAAAAATTGCGAGCCAAATCTGCTTGTTGGGTAACCTTTATTAGGTACACTAAATAAGCAGTATACTAAATAAAATAAAATTTCATACATACTGATACTAATCAATATTTATTAATGCAAGCAATGTGCTTACATCTCCTTAAAAGGTTTGAGTAAGTCAGGTGTGTATGTTTTTTTAAATTTTAGGCATGTTTCTAAGTTCTCATTAATAAGACGACTTCTCAGTTTTACTCTTGATAATGTTCAAGCTTGAAAAAGATTTTTCGAATACATATGTAGAACCGAAAAGGGAAAAACAGCAAACGCGAGCTTTTTGTAAAAAATGATCGTGCCTTCCTTCTCCAGGTCAATTAGAGCAGACCATTTGTGTTGTTAATCACATTTTTTCTTCTCCAATATTTCAAAAAAATGGACAATTTGTTTTTCAATGTTTTACTTCTAACATCGAAAAAATTAGATAAGTTTCCTTTCTCCTGTAGCTTACGATTAAATTGAGTTAAATGAGACATAACATCTACCATAAAATAAAAGTTTTGGATCCACTGATCATCTGTTAGTTATCGATAGTGAACGCCCTTCTAAAGGAGAACCGCCTTAATTTCCGGAAAAAAAAGACGCGAAACTTTCCCTCTTAATAACCACCGTACCTTGAACGAAGCAAACTCTTACCTTAAAACAAAACTTGCCATATATAAAACAAAAATGCCATAATATTGCTGGAAGATTATATCCAGTTATTTATACTTCTGAAGTTCCTCAACTCCTTTCTTCCTTGCAGCACGTGTAGGATATTTAGTGCTAAATGATGCGTGTTTTCTTGTAAAAGTGTCTGTCTAAATTTGATTTGTTGTTATGAGCAAATGGGTCCTTACAAATAAGACATGTCGGAAGTGCATTCAAGGTTTCGAGCAAACGCAAAATGACCAAAACAAACATTGTCCAAACTAACATTTGGACAAATAGAAGTTATCGAAAAATCGATTACAAATTTGAGCGAAATTTTAAAAGTAGCTCTTATCCCATGAAAATATTTGGCATATTTGTTTATAATAATAATAAACAGTTTTTAACGAAAATACATTTTCCTTATTATTTATTTCATTGGCGACGCAATATATATTTTTTACAAAAGAAAATAAAAACCATTTTTTTTATAATTAAAAAATAAATAAATACATTTTAATTCAATTTTAAGTCATTGTCATCTCAAAAATTAATCAATTGCTTATATGGGCTTTTTATCTTAAAATCTGATTTTCTATAACCTATTAAAGATAAATCTTTTAAATCCACTAGACACCCTATATACGCAAATCATGAAGCTGAAAATTCTCCAGAACCAAAACTGGATGCAAACTAATTCTTATTTTAAGTCACTATATTAATAAAACGATTGCTAAATCTAAACTCACTATCTGGCTGTGAATATACTCAAATAATAATATTTCAAAAATAAATATAAATTAATATTCATTTGCAAACAAAATCGCATCATAAAAATACATCTTTTTTTTATTTATCATTAAGCACAAAATGCTCACCATTTGCAAACAACAGTCTCTTATAACGGCAAACAAGACGCCATTCCTATCCTAGTAGTTTGTATGTGCATAGTTTGTGTTTACGTTTACTAATGCTAATAAAACTAAACTCGATGTTACGTATTTTTACAACAACATACTCGTATATATTGGCGCAAGATTAAGTAATTGTAAATAAATACAGTAAAAATAAATAACTAGTCATAAGTGATTATGTTTTTGTAGTGAATTGTGTAAATAAATTAGTTGATCGTTTTCGATTGTGTTAATTCACACCTAATGAACGGAAAAAACGCTACAATATGTCGTCAGCAGCTTACTTCGCTGATTGAATTATTTCTCTTTTAAACTTGTTAGTCGAACAAAAAAAAAAAAACGAAACCAAAGACTGACAATTTTTGAAAAGTACAACTATCAAGGATATTAGGTCAAAAGTAAACCGACTTACTGTTAACTTCATTTCTCGTGAAGTGGCTAGTATGATGGTTCCTATGGTACGCTATGATAACATGTAATGCGCAAATAATAAGCAACTCTCTAATAAATACAGAAAACCTTTGATTAATACTTTGTTTTCTTATACAGTGCTTTCATTTTAAAACGAACCAAAAAACTGGAGAGTGGTGTAACTATATTCGAAGAGTATATCTAACTGTATCTATATATACTCTATATCTGACTGGTCGCATTCGAGTACCGGTAAAACCTTTTTGATAGTTTGAAAGTTATTTGTTGGTCATCAGCTCCTTTCACTAGTAGTTTTACAGCCGCTTCAACTCTTCTCAGAATTGAAAATTTAACAGCATCGGAAAAGTTATATAACTCGGAGAAACATGAGTTCAACACGATTTGTGTATGAGTACTACACTACTTACTAAGCATACACTGACGAAAGAGAAGAGTGTTTTTTTAATTAAAAATATGCTTCTCTTATTTCAATATATTAGATAAAATAAAGACATCTTTAATAGGAGTTTATGGAGATGTATGAAAGTACTTCAAAAGTACGAATATTCATAGAAATAAGGTTTTTTCGGTGGCAGGAAACTTGAATCACCCGGGAGAAAAATAAAACAGAAAATACTTATTTACTTATTTTATTAAGTTTTATAAATCTTCCACTAGACTTTATGTCACGTAAGAAATTACAGATTAGTTTCAAATCTTACATCGTTTTACGGATCAAACAAAAATTATTGAAAATCAAAGTACGTTTTGCTAGTTTTAAACATTACATAAAAATACAAAAAATAATTTAAAAAATAACAAAATGATATTTTGCGGCCAAAAACGTGAATAAGGTAAATTTTAAAAAAACGGTGTTGGTAATCACTCAACGTTGAACAATTCATTGCTCTTGTATTACTGTTTTGAAGGGCTAAATTATTCAGTCTAAATTGGAGGAGTTTAAGAAGAACAAAGTTTATAACAATACCTCCAATTATCCTAGCCTTGACTTTCCAAAAATTCACGTTTTTCACCGTAATATACCACCACTAAAATATGAAAAAAACCGAAAAACAACGAGACCTATAGCTTAATAATTTAAAAAACTTAGTTTTAAATATTATAACAAAAAATGGTAAAAACCAGTAGTCTTTAAACTAAAACGGCATTTCCATCAACTTTTAAATTATTTATTCCAGTAGAACCGACACTTAATTCTGATTTGTCAGTTACTACCACTGACTCGGATTCTTTTTCATTAACTATATCCTCACTTTCAAGTTTACTATCGGATTCGACATTCTCATCTAAAACATTATTATCATTTTTTACAACAGGATTATTTGAAACCACGTTGGTCTCTGTATTTGAAAGATTGGTTGGTTCAGAAACATTATCAGTGTGATTACTAGATTCAACAGTTTCCTCCTCACTCACCTTACTTTTTTTATTTTCTGATTTCTGATCGATTTCGTCAACTTCATCAGCCATTAGACTAAAACGCCTCTTTTTTAAACTTACATCAGATTTTTTAGATTCTGAGCCGGATAACTTAAGATCGTTGTACTGTTTCAGTGTTAACATAAAGTCCTCTTCTGAGTCTGATTTGAGTGTAACTGTAGCAGATGTATTATTAGCCACTCTCATGAATTTACTTGTAAGTTCTTCATTGTCAGTAAGGTCTTTGTCTGAATTAGAAGCAACACTGATTCTGTCATTATCAGTTATGTCCAAAATGCATTCTTTGTCATCATTATCCACTTTACTGCACTCATTTTCCAAATCAGGGCTACTAATTACTTTCTCCTTTGTGGTGGTTTCAGACTCTTCCCTACTATTTTGTGTACCATTAGGTTTTATTATTGCAGTGCTACTTTTTAAGCTCTCAAAAATACTATCGTTGTTTTGTTTGATATCCTCTACATAACTCTTTTTACACTCAATTTCATCATCAGAATCCACTTCTTGGGGTGTAATTTGTAAAGGATTATCATCGTCAATATCTAATATGTCGGCAAATGTGGACCCAGAATTCTTTACTGCAGATTTCCGAACTGAATTTTCGTTTGCAATAGAAACACAATCTGTGATAATTTCATTAAGGTCCTCATTGAAAGTAACACTTTTTCTTGTCTTAGAAATATTTAAGGTTTCTTCAGGCATCATTTTTCTGCTCGCCTTGGTTGGTGTAGATGACCTGGATAATAAATAATTTTCATCAGATAGAGATTCAAATTTATGTTTTTCACTAAGGCTTTCAAGCGTTTTTAAGTCAATCTTGGCAATTTTAACGATTAATTCCTTTTTAATTACTGAAAAATTCATATTCCTTCTTGGCTTTGTTACCCTGCCAGCAGAGACCTGAAAATGAAAACGGTCTTTATTTATATTTGTTAATGTGTGGAATAGAGTAGCTACATATGAGACTAATTTTACTATTTTCGTTTTGTGTTTCAAATATTTCCATTGGAAGTAATGATAATCGGAATAATAATTTATTGCAAGGCTTTGTAATTTAAAATGAATGGAGTTTTCACGTTCTTAATTGGTATTTTTTCTGTATATTTAAGCATAATAATATTTTATGTCATATTAACGTACACAATCACGTTCAACGAACGATGACATTTTAAGATATTTTGAGATTGACAATAATTGTAACTTGTTTCAATTATTGCTCGACATTCTTAACTTTTAATAATTTATTCGAAACAGTACGGCTAGATTACAAAGAAGCCTACCGAATTATCAACGAAACGTCAGCAATTGTGACTACGAGTAACAGCCTAACGCAGGCTTAATTCAAACGTATTTTATCCAAAGAAATTGTTAGAGCTATAAAAATTACAACTGAAATTAATATTGGACCTAATCAACTGATTTCTATTCAACTTAGTAAGAAAATCAATCCACCTTTCTTGCATCCCAAGAAGGGTAAAGAAAGCTTAATTTTAAAAAATTAGGTATTTAAGAAAATTAAAGTGAATATGGAATCAATTTCCTATTGCTTATAGCGAAAGAGGTGAGTGAATATTTGCTGTAACGATTGGTCAAAAACCATTATATCAATTTTTTTAATATTACTCTTGTGTTTCGTGTGATAGTACAAAACTATTTAATTATCAATGTACTTAAACGTAATCAAATAAGACAACAAAATAAGAAAACTTTTTGAATGTTAAACGTTTTACAGTGTAAAGACCATCTTCAGAGCTGCTCTGTGACAAGAAGCAAAAAGATTATGAAGTAACTCAATATAAACAAATTTAACAAAATTACTTACTTCTCAAAGAACACACAGAAAAGACCATACATAAAGAGGAACTAATAAGACTTGAACTGACGTAAAAAGAATTTAAAACAACGGAAAATAATCAGATTAAGGAATTAGAATGCAAATGTAATATCAGCACAATGGAGCTTTCGCACATTTCGCTCTTCAGGTCAAGCAATATTGGGACGAAGAATTTCCAGGACTATGGATTGGTCGCGGTGGTCTTATTAGTTGGCCGCCAAGTTCTCCAGACCTCACACCAGTGGACTATTATTTGTGGGGCTGCTTTAAAAAAGAGGTGTACAAAGTGAACTCTGAAGGCCCTATGCATTAGAAATGCGGCAGTGTATTGCAAAGAAAGCCATGAATTACTTAAAAAAGCAACGGGCACTTTGCAGACGAAGTAGAATGTGTTTAGTGCTTAATGGCGGTATTTTTCAACATTTCTTCAAACAGCGCTATAATTAAAACTATGTAAATGTAGGATATTTTGTTTGTAATTATGTGATAATTTGAAAATAAATGAGAATCCCATAAGAACATATGGGTTCTTTAAAATTATTTGTTTTTCTTTTGAATGAAGTTAAAATGAAAATTCAAAAATTTAGAGGACAAGAACGTTAAATGACGAACTTTGATCTACTAAAAGCTTTGATTAAAATATTATGTACTTACCCTCTGAATCTTACTTCTGTTTGTACTTCTATTTGCTTTTAGTTTAATCTTGAAAAATGATTTAAAGCTACACTCATTTGGAGATGAATCAGTATCATCAAGGCTTTTTTCAGATTTGATGTTTGCATCAGAAAAATCATATTGAACCAAATTCACAAAAGGGATTTGTTTTGTCAGTTTTTCATCATCTTTATAGATATCCAGAGACAGTCGAGAATATGTTATGGGTTTTAGATTTTTAAGGCTTTTTCCTACTGAGAGTACAGAAGTTTTATTTTTAAATGATCTTCTTTTTTGGGTGCTTGATGATTCTTTTTTTATGGGCTGCTTTACCATAAGATTAGGCTAAAATTTTTGAAAAAAGGATTATTTCAACCTAATACATTCAAACATTTGACTCACATATCTTTTCATAAAATTTACTTTTAGTCTGTCAAGCTGATGCAGATGATGTATACATTGAATACAAGTGGAACAATGCCGGCCTTTCTTTACCTCAATATTTGCTAGAAGGTTATCAAAATTTGTCCAATCACTGATAGAAACTAGATTTTCACTTTCATGACACAAACAGCATTCTCCTGAATCCTCTGAGAATTCTTTAATGTTCTGTTTATATTTATGTACCTGGATAAGGACATCCAAGCAGCACGGACAAGCTTTTAGAGTAGTTTTCGTTTTCTGAAACTAAAAATAATTGATTGTTATAAAAATATAGCATTACCTCTTTAATGTTTTAATAAATAACATTGCCTTCATCAACATTTAACTTACTACCTACATAGCAGGTAATAAATTACCTCCATAATAGGGAATAAATTGTAATAATAACACAGTCAGTAGGATTTTAATTCTTTTTGTGTAATAAGAATATCCATTACTAGAATATTTTTACTCAAAAAAATAAGTAATATAAACTAGTTTAAATAATATACATGTCTGCTTCACTTAGGTCTTGGGTGTAAAATGAATGTATTAATTTATAATAACAAAACTCAGTACCTAGTTAAAAAGAGCGCGACAGCACTTTCTTAACTTCAAAACAAATTGAAAGTGCTCTACTAGACCAACAGGCAATAAAAAGGTAAAAGCTTTAAATGTCAGCACATTCAGTCTTTTGAACAAACTCTTTATTTGCCATATTATAATCTGAATTTTACAATTGTACTTTTCTTGTAAATGACATAATGACATACTTATGTACATTCAAACACAATTTCAACCATTAAACCGGAGGTTATACAATTTGGTAAAATAAGTCAAAATCAAAAAATATGTATTTCAAAAAAGAATTTAGCAAATGTAGTCAAAAATATATAATCAAAAAATTTTAAATTCTAAGAACACTAAATAAAAAAAACTAAGTTATAATGTTTATATTATTACCCCATAAGAGTACTGTATACAAAGACCACTACCTTGGGCACCCTAGATGTTAAAGCAATATCATGATATAAAGATTGTTCCACCTTTATCCTCACATGTATGCAGAGAGAATCCAAGAGAACATAGTTATAGTAATGATTGGTTTTTTACTTTATCACATGTCTTTGCACAATCTGTCATAACAAGTTATATTTTGTTGTTGATTGCTTCCACAACTGATGTGAAAATTCATGGCTGTTTGTCATAAGTTCTCTGCCTTTTTTACTTATGTTCTGTTTCATATTTATAGTGGCTTTGCTAAGAAGATTATATGTGTCATGTGAATTTCACATGAAGTTCATATAAAGAAGAAAATGGCATTCACAGATAACATGTCACAAGTTTCTGCTCACTTGGATAGTTTCTGGATTTAATTATATTTAGATCAAATGTAGGTGTATGAGAGAATTAAAGTTGGGTTTTCATCAAACTTAATACTTTTAAACTAAGACAAGAAAGAAATTAGTGTGTAGTTTAAAACATGTTGAGCCAAACTTGGATTTTCAACTGTTCCATATTTCACATGAGCTACCTGTTGTCTAAATTTGATAGACCATTCTTAGACCTAAGTTTTTAGCCTTTCCCTAGCCCTACCAAAGCCTTTTGTCAAGATAGGATTTCACTGCCATGAAAGTTTGCTTATTTTTATCTTTTTGAAATGTGGGAGAGTTTTTAAGATGTCAAGAAATGTAATTTTGTTTAATATCTTGGAATAGTCAAGTTGATACTTAAATAAGAACACTTGTGAGAAATATTTTCCTTTGATTAAGGGATTGCATATGAAACAGTTTAAGTAAATCTTAAATAATGCTTGACAAAGTTTTCATGATGACTTTTAAAGTAAAGCAGCTTTAAAAAGCTCCTTGGAATACTCTCAAAGGTGAGTTGTGACCAGACTATCAAGGCATAAATAAAGGAAAGAAAAAAGAAAAGACATTTTACAGTAGCTCCATTATTAAATTCACAGCTTAGCCTGGAGATAAAGCCAAATGTCTTGACTATGGACTATGTCTATGACTAGGATATTATGAATTCATAGGTCAAGGATAGTTTTCTGTCAAATGTCACTCCAAGATCCTGAAAAGAGTCTGGCCTACATATTCATACATTATTTATATAGTATGGGATTAGGATTTGTTTTTAATAAGTATAACTTGACACTTGTCAATAGTCAAAGACATTTTGTTATTGTTGCACCAGGTAATTAGAGTATGACGTACCCCTGATGTTTTTTATAGGTATTGACTTCAATGCTACTGAGGAAAACAAACTGTAATCATTCTGATAGCCATAAACTCAACAACAACTGTCAGATAAACCAAATAGCTTAAGCTTATACAATAGAATCTATGAATCTAATTTGTCAAATGCTTTTAACAGATCTGTATAGATATCAACAAGGACTTCAAGTTGTGATGAGTTATATAGATTTTCAGCTATAATCTGTGTGGTAATTACCAGGTTAGTTGCTGTGGAGGGATCTTTTAAGAAACCATATTGCAAAAAAGATGTTTTCTACTTAATGAAAAAATCTTTTTTCTACTTGAGAAATTCTACTGTGTACTAGTGTCTCAAGGTATTTTAAGAAGTTGTTAATAATTGTTATAGGTCTATTATTACTAATATCTGCCTTATTGCTTTTTTGTGAATAGGGCTTTTAAGCCCTTCCTATTAGTGGGAATAGAGTATAAAAGTAGAGTGTAAGATTAAAGAGATTTGTAACAGCAGCAACAAGTGCATAAGCACAGTCTTTTATTATTTATTTATAAATGGGCAAACCCCAATTCTCAACAGTAATAGAATTTAAGTAACATACATCACATACAGAAACACAGAAAATAATTCAGTAATAATAATTAATAACTTCTAACTAATATTTACTAAAATTTATATAACATGAATATTGATTAATTGAAGTAGCTCTGAAGCTCCAGATTTGCCATGTAGAATATTGTAAAAAAAGATAAGATCCCTTCTCTTATGGCCCATAGTGATAGCATCATATTTTGCATATTAAGTAAATTCAATTTATATGATAATTGTTTTAAAACTGTATGTTCAACTAGTTGAAGAGCATCAATATGTACCCCATAGAAAGGAGAATATAAAGAGGAAGCATACTCCAGATGAGGACAGACCAATGTACAAAAATACTTTTAAAGTGCAGTATTTGTAAAGTATTGAGTACAAACAAAACCAAGTATCTGGAGAGCCCTATTAATAAAAATGGCTGGCTTGTATTGAGATTGACACCCAAATCTCTAAAAACAGAAGTTCCTCCAAGAATATATAGCGACCAATAATGTAGTTGAAATCAATACTGATTCTAGAATGAGAATTGTCATAATTCTACATTTAGCTGGATTAAGTTTCATTCCATTTCTTCATGCACCAAACTACTAAATTATTTAGATCCTATTGTAACTTTTCAAAATCATCATGGGATTTGAGTAGAAGTCAATTCTTAAAATGGAGTGGCTGTAATAAAACGGATTAGGAAGAGCGAGAAGAATTTTCGCCACAAATGCAAATACTAATCTTTTGTCAAGAGTTATGCATTTTGATTAGTTCATCATCATCAGACTCATACACTACATACTGTGAGACAGCTAAGTGAGACAGTAATTTCTAAAAACTGGAATGAGATAATATGTATATTTAGAAGATAAATCACCATATTATAAATTCTCACATTATCTATTAAAGTTTTCAAAATGAATACATTAGAAAAAAAAACTATAATTAACAAAAATGAAATTAATGTGTGCTCAAATATTTAAATAAAAAAAAAGATTTCAGAAGACTTAATTATACTACTAGTGGGCATACAATACCTTGTTTGTATCAATGCAACCCTCCATTATCTCACATAACAAATTCATAATGTCTTCAGCTTGAGGAGGTACAACAATTTTTGTGCTGTTTAAGCACAAAACACAGATTCCTCTGGATATCTCCATAATTTATGTATGTAAAGTTATGAAACAGATATTAAATTTAAGCAATTAAAAAACTACAATATCGCATCTTTAGAAAAAAACGCGGCAAATAGAAAAAAGCGGTTTTTCCAATTTTTCCATCGAAGCCGCAACTTCCGGAACCAGGTTGAGAAAGTTTGTGTTTTATTCTATTATTGTTTAAATAAAATCTGAAGTTGACAAGTTGACAAAGAATATGGCGGATGGTTCACAAGTTGAAAATTGAGCAATTCGCTATAGCGAATTCTGACGTCGCGTCGCTGCGACTTTAAGCGCAACTACGGCGACGGTGATCGCCGGGTTCGACTTCGCACTGGATTATATATATATAGTTTATTTAGTCAAAAAAAAACAAGATTTACTTAATAATTACAATATTACAGTTAAAAAAAATTGAATAACTAATAAACACTATACAATTAGCACAAACATAATATGTATATTATACAAACAAAAACGAAACACAAACCAGATAAAACAACATGAAATTTTTTTAGAAATAAGTGTTTTGTTTTGATTTCTATTGGAAACATATTTTATTTGTTTATAATATTAAAAAATAATGAATTGTGAGCATATTCTGGAGAAACTTTAGGTATATAAAAATTATTTTTCTATCGCGTGTTATTATCATTTATTTCGGAAGAGAATGTGACTTTACTAACAAATACTGTGGAGCATGTCCAATTTTATTCTTATGGACAAATTTCAACGTATTGACTAGATCTTTTATTGGGATCAATTTTATTTTACCTAGTATGATGCGCATGGCCCTATTTTTCAACTTTTGAAGTCCGGCAACTCATTTTGTTTTAATAATATTTATGCACTAGAACAATAATTAAAGTGAGGCAGGATAAGTACATTGTAAATAGTTTTTTGTCCATAAGCTTAAGTAAGGTCAATATCTAGATAAATAATAAACCTTATATGAAATCCTTAAGTGGCCATGACCATGACCTTTAAAATTTAAGTCCGATCTATCCATTAAATTTTTTACAATTTAATAATTCTGAGCAAAAAATTAAATCCGATATACTAAACATAGTTAATTATTCCAATGAGCATAACTTAAAAATTAACCCTGCTAAATCTAACATCATTTTATATGTCTGTAATTCAGGAATTCTGAGACATCTGAGACACTTATATGAAAGTATAAATATTGAGATTAATGGAGAAAAAATTCCAGTTGTCAATGAAGTAAAAATATTAGGATTGACTTTAGATTCTAACCTTTGTTTTGAGACACACATAAAGAACAAATTAAACACAGGCTATATGCGTCTCAGAAATCTGTACAGATTTAAAAATGTCTTAAAGAGTAAAACCAAATATTATCTCTGCAATAGCCTTATTCTTCCCTTACTCGACTACGGTGATATCGTATATTCTAATTCTATAACATCTGAGCTTTCTAGATCCATACAAAAATTGCAAAATAGCTGTGTAAGATTTTCTTATGGCGCTGCCTATCGGGAGCATATCACACCTTATTCAAACATATATTCTATTTTAAATATGGAAAGGAGAAGAAAATTACACATATATGCCTTTATATATAAAATAATAAAGTCGGGTCAACCCCCTTATTAAAATAAGTTATTTACTACTCTCTCGCATTTAGACAATACTCGTAATGCTGGAAGTTTTAGAATACCTCAACATAGAACTTCCACAAGTCATTTTCGGTTGTCGGAGTTACAATGTGGAATAACTTGCCAAATAATATTAAAGATTTGCCACTTAATAAATTTTACACCAAAGTTAAGCAAATTCTTCTCGACTCCCAACGAGATGCCTAGTAGTATGTATAACATAAACTGCAAAATCAACTAAGACCAAAGATAAGCTGGCCTGTTTGATATTTCTTTTGTAGTTCTCTTTTGTCTATTCTTGTTGCCTTCCATCGCATGCCAGCCAATTTGCTTTGCCATTTTAGTTTCTGCCCTTTTTAGTTTTAGTTTGGCTCTTGTTTAGGTTAATTAGGAATTTTTTTTTGTGTTTATTTATAATCTTTTCAGTTTTAATATGATGGTTTGTAATGTCATTTTCTTGTTAGGGCCTGTTTCAAGCAATTGCGCTATCGGTTTTATATAATCGCGAAGCAGTTCCTTTTACCAAAAATTGTCAAATTTTATTTTCTCATATAATTATATTTATAACTATTTTTTTTTGGTAATAAACTTTTTTTGATTTTTGATTTTTTTAATTTTGATATGCCTAAGTTTTTAATTTTTTTTTACACATTCTATCGAATGTTCCCCTATTTTTATATTTAACTGTGCTGGTAAGTGTCTGTAAAAACTTTCCTCAGCTATTATAATATATTTTGTTTAAGAGATTTTAACCTTCAAATTAAAATTACACCACTCATAGACCGATTTTAAAATATCGTTTTTGATATTCACTTTTCTTTGGATTTGGCCGTGTTCAGTGTCAGATAAATCAGATTTGAAGGAAATACAAAGAAAGTATCCTTTTTCGAATAAACTTGACTCATCGTGTTGACCGTTATCTCGTTTTCTGAAATTTCCTCGATCTTGGCCACGTAAAGGCGGTCCCGTTTATTTGTTTTAAATTTCACAATAACAAAGTCACCCACGTTTTAGACCATCTGGTTCGCTTTTGATGCACTCGACGACTTCCTCTGATCTCTCAGAGTCTGGATCTGAATCCTCGGCATCGTCAACTTCACGACCACTCTTGCTTTCTGGCTTGTCAGATTACATAATTGGAGTCGATTTGACATCATTAGTGGTGGTGCTTTTACCTGTCAGGATATTAACTTTCTTGCCCCGTTTCGGTGCTTGACTGTATCCGCTTTTAAGTTCGTCAAATCTTTCTATAAGCACATCCCTCCATCGGCTCCATATCTTCAGTAGAACGTTTTATCCAAAACTGCGTTGGGATTGACGGACACTATACCACGCGCCTTGGACCCCGCCAAAGCGTTAGACTGTAGATCTATCTTCAAGATCCTCTATTGTTTTTTTAACATTCTTGGGAAGGACACCCCTGTTCCGCAGTTTCTTCCTTTCTAGATTTTTCCTGCACGATGCTTTTGCAAGGGGCATGTAGCATATGCGTATCAACCAAAGTTTTCTTTTTTAACTTTACAAATATTTGTCACGTTTCAATGTCTCCATTTTCTCTGTAAGTTAACTAGATGCTTGGAATTCATAGTATTTGATTAAATTGACATTAGACATTAGAGAAAACAAAATAAACTTTCAAACTCAGATATTACTTGCGCTGTATTACCGATAAATTGTAAAATTTGGGTTTTTATTAGAATAATTGCAAGAAAAAATTTAAAAACGAATTTCGACTTATGCATGTTTAGTTTAAAATATTCAAAATTGGGTTAGCTATCATCCTAAATTCTAATAATATCATCATCCTAATCATAAAGAATTGCACCTACCTTCGAGACATCCTGTATATTGTGGTACTAGTAGTATATTTTGTAAAAACTCGATAAACTTCTGGTATTCTAAAAGGTAGGAGATTTCAATAGATAGAAAGTTAGGGTAAAAAGCAAAATCTTAATCCTCTTTTAGGAAAAATGTTACTGATTTTATTTGTAATCATATTTTAAAATACATTGGAAAATTTAACTTAAAAGTTAATGTTTATGAAGCTTTTACTTACCATGCAAATGGCTTTCATAGAAATATTACAATAGAGATCTTGATTGAGTTGTGCTTAAATACCTTGAAAATTTCTTATTCAGAAAAAACCCTTAATTCGAAGTTTCGACAAAAATGCGTAACTTAGTTTACACAGATTAAATGGTTAGTACCCGAACCCCTTGAAGTTAAATCACCCGGCTTTTATTGAGTTCAAATGTCCCGCGTTTTTCTCCTGGTTTTTGACATCTATTCTGTCAATACTTTTGAATATAACCTATCACTGAAAAAGCTTCTATGTCTCGACATATAGATGGTGATAAAAACACGAAATTATCTCCTCGAGACTACTAAGCATCTGATATATCATATAAAATTTCGCAATTTTTTATAGTTTGGCTTGGCTTTGCAGTAGTATATCTACTGCTAAGCCAAGCCAAAATGAAAACACGAAAAGTTACGGTAAAAAGGATATTACCGTAGCACATGCCACTAATAAAAAATGGAACGTTTATAAAACTGACATTTTATTGCCAAGGGTAACTTTATAGTTAAAGTTAAAGCTAACTTTTGAAAATTATTTATAATACAGGCCGTTATTTTTCTTACTCTACGCTTTATAACTTAGGCGAATTTCTTATTCGAAAGTATATATTTCGACTGGCATTCCTTCCTTCAATTTGTACGCACCTTTACGTGGCAAGTTATAACATAACGAATGTAGCACTCGAAGCGGCGAAACGCTTGTGTCTGAAATCACCTTAACACTGAGATTGTACGTAACATGTAGGTTATGTATCCTCACGTACATAATACATAACCTAGTTGACTGTTTACTTATTTAATTTTGTATATGTTTTATTATACCTCTTACCGCTACTAAATTTATATTTTGTGTTAATTATTATTGTGCAGCAAAAACATATTTTATTTAGTCGAAGTAAAAGTAATGCAAAAACCATCAGAACACTACCGTATTCAAAATTATTATATTGTCCTGGAATGCCAGTCCCAAGCATCTCCTTATGAAATAAAAAGAAACTATCAAAGACTTATAAAGGAGCACCATCCTGACAAGGGGGCTTCTAACTCAGATAAATTTTTGTTAATAAATGAGGCATATCAAGTCCTAAAAGATTCACAAAAGCGAAAGGACTATGATGCTCTTTTACTTCAGGATGCTTGCTCGGAATATGGGTTAATCTATAGAGAATTAAAGAAAAGTGAAGTACAATTAGATGGTGAAGGAACTGCTCTGTTCCCTTGCAGATGTGGAAGCCATTTTGAAATACAAAAGGAACACCTTGATGAGGAAGAATGTGTTATTGAATGTGGTGAATGTTCGAACTCAATATTGATCCGGTAGTGGATTCTTAATTTTACGAGCTAAATTAAGTTTTAGATGTAAGCTAAGAAGTAATATTTCTAATAAATTATTTCCTGGTTTTTATACATACAAAATCCTTTTTTTTCTTTCTTTTCTTACAACATTTTTGATGATAAAAGAGACCGCAAAATAGATTACTGTTGGAGGGAATTGTAGAATATCATAGAAAGTACCTTGCAATAATGTGTTCTTAATAAAAAAAGTAAGTCTTGTATTAATAGCTCATCTAATTAAATCTATACATTTAAATAGAAAAAGTGTCACATTCATACAAGATATACTAATAAACTCAAAACTGATAACGTTCCATAAGCAATAAATCAAGGTCAATTGCAATATTAAACATAATGTAAATTTGGCATAAGTATATGTCAGTGTGAAAAAACTCACCAGTCCGCATATTATTTCATGATATTGGTTGGTCATACCTATCCTCCCTTAATCCTAAAAGCATGATTATCAATAGTTCAAACTTTGGTCAATCGCAGATAGCCTAATTCCACCATGAGATAGACGAAGACAATACAAAATAGCCCTCTAATATATCTGTCTCTATAATATGTTGCCTTCACCTTTTTCATGATGTTTTCAGTATTCAGTATACATGAGATGTATAGAGACAGATCTCTTATTCTTGTATTTCAATCAATACATATCAAAAAGAAACTTCAGTCACTGAGAAAAAAAATTTACTAATACATAAAGTAAAAATAATTACAGGATAGTCCATCAAAAACTTACTGCAAAGCATCATAGAGTGAAAAAAGAACTTTTCGGAAGATGAGATGCAAAAAACAGAGCAAAACCTTTAATCCTTTAAGTGGGAGTGTCTGCAAAATGATCCTTCATTAAAAAGTATTTGTAATTTCCTATACGTTCCTGTGTGGGTTTTGAAAACTGGTCCACTCTTATATGGAGCCTCAAAAATAGATCTGTTTTTGGATTTTTCTATCTATAATTATAATATTTTTATAATAATAGTAATAATAATAATAATAATAATAATTTTTCTACCTATAATGCATTTGGCATGTTTTTGATGGGCTTACATTGTTCCACTGTCTAAATTGGTCATAAAATACATACTTTTTATAAAATGAAGCACAGAACCTGACAATTTTTATGTTTTAAATCTGGGGATAAATCTGAATGATGTGCTTTTTGCATATATAATATTATATACAAGTATATTATGTTTTTTTTTTTTACATTTGATGCCAAAATACCAGCATCTCTGATAATTTTTTTCTAATATTAGGTGAATTTTCCCAAGGTCTGTAAACAAGTAACAACAAATCATTATCATTAAAATTTTTTGGGTCTGTTATAGTTTTCTTGTATTCATGGTGTTAAAAACTATTTAAGCTCTTATAGAAACATTTATTAGGAAAAATTGATTACAAAGGCATACAAAAAATATAATACAAAATTGATCTAAATAGAATAGACTTACACATTACTAAATCTAGCGCCTATTCTAAAACACTGCTAATGAATTTTGACGAACATTACAAATATATTTTCACCTTAATAAATAACGTCTATAAACTGTACTAACATCTCGAAAGTTGTTTTTTTATATTTGTGAATCAATACCATAGTCTTCCCTGATAAACTGACTGGCACGCTCTGCGATAGCCACGATTATAGCTTGGATATTACCAGATGTTGGAGTATAGATCACGGAGGCATCGGTGATCCTTAAATTAGAAATACCGTAAACTTGCAGTCTCTGATTGACGCAGGCCTCTTCATTGCTCTGAGGAGCGATTTTGCACGAAGCAGATTGATGATTTTCAGGGTAAGTATCGTAGCGAATTGCACATTCCCAGAAATCATCTGTATCAAATCTAAAAAAAAACATTGATCTTGTTTAATATCCTTAATATCTTTAATTTTGTCTTTTTTTTTAAATTATCTTTCGCTCTACTATAAAATTAAATAAAACAAAAAAAAAAAGAAAAATTATATCAATTGCTAAAAATGTAGTTGAAAAGTAGACATAGAATGTTTATAGTAATAATGATAATAATAAAGGTCTTTTTATTTAGGAAAAAAAATACAATTATAAAGTTAATAGTTTAAAGGCGAGAATCAGCGCACAAAGATTCAGATATCTGAATGCACAAAAATGTGACATATTTAATATTAAAAGAAGTGCAAGGCAAATATTAGTCTGATTTTTCCTGGAAGAAAACGTCACTTATAAACCTACAACAGTAAAGACATACATTAGTCATAGGGAATTTTAGTTACTAAATTAACTAATTACTAAGTTACTAAATAACTGCGTTAATAATTTCCACCAGAGTAAAGTAATATAATTCTGGAAAATTTGGTTATTTAAAACTTCCTATACCAAAAGCATTGTGTATGTGTGTCAGTTTTTTCAGTGTTCAGTGTTTTCAGTTTTTCCTCTAATCATTTAGAAGAAATGGTTTTATTTTATAGTACCTACTAGAAATAAAGAAGTTTTTTTCATTTTCTAGTTCTTGAAAACACACAGTTTTAAAATACCTATTAATGTAACAAGTGTGTAAAATAATAAGAAACGGAATTGTCGCATTGATAAAAAAAGAGAGAGATTTTACACACGTGTAACATAAAAAATTTTTTCTATTACTGTGCGTAAAGTACGCATTTTACGTACTTCCGAGGGTTTATAGTTTCACTTTTAACGCACTAGTGTCTAAAAAAAGCCTTTCAAACGTTTAAGGGAATGGTGGAATAAAAAATACTTACTTATTTTCATGAAATTTGATAATTTTAAACATTTTTTTTTGTAAATTACCTAGTTTGCTATGAAAACGTTGCAAATGTTTAATAAATGACAGTTACATTAATTTAGTTATGATGGTGACAGTTTCAGTTATATTATAACTATTATGTTTTATAACAAACTAAATTAAAAAAAAGGAACATTATTATTAGCTACTCAAATAAAGTTTTGATGGTATTATTTATTTTCTATGGACAATGTGCTCATATAATAGCAAGAATATGTAGAAAATGTAACACATTGCTTCTAGATTTACAACCAATGGATAAAAAAGCTTCTTTATACCTTAAAATACTTCGTTACATAAAAAAGAGTAACAAAAAAAAAAGGATTATTATAGGAAATTTTCGAAATAGCTACGAAAGGGCATTATTCTCTAAAGATTTATCAAATCATTTTCTGGTGGATGTATTTATCGCTCTTCTAATTTCGCTTTCATCTAGCTCTTCAAAATAGGTAATAAATCGCTGACGTAGCTCTTCTTTACTGTTTCCTTGTGTTGCGTACACCCACTTTCCTTTATATTAGTTCATAAATAAAAATCAAGGGGTCGTAGATCTGGTGACCTCGCCGGCCAATCCCATGGTCCCTTACGCCAACCATCTATCGTCAAACATGTCGTACAGTTCTCTTGGTACACTGTCTCTACAGTGAGGCGAGGCTCTATTAAGTTGAAACCAACAAGTACGAAAATCTTGCAATGGCAGATTTTCCAAAAAAATTACAACACTTCTTAAAATTTCAAAAAATTTGGCAGAATCACACATTTTACTTGATTATCTTTTAAAAGAAAAAATACATTAAAACTAAATTTTTTTTTGGAAACTCATTTATTTGGTCGCGTGTGGATTTAAATCAGTCAAAAAATGATTATTTCTTCTATTGAAAATTTCCTCTCTGGAAAATTTTGCAAGTCAATGATCAAAATGTTTTCACAGAATTCTACCCTTCTGTGATAGTCTTGTGGTGTCAAAGCTTGAACTTTGGTTAACTTTTATGGATACATTTTATGATTGGCTAATATTTTTTGAATTGAATAATAAGATAAACCTAAATCATCCTTAGCTTTTTTAATTGAAGCTCTTGGATATCCAGTAAAATACACCAATAATTCATAATATTATATGCTTCTTCTGCTAATTCAGGTTTTAATGTAGAGCCATAATTAACAAAATTAGTTTGTAACATTATAAACTTTCAACGATTCGTTGATGGTAGATCTGGATACATTTCGTTTCATTTTCTACACTTCTTGCTATTATTTGATCACATTGTCCATGGAAAACAAATAACCTCATTTGGCTAGTTGATATCTTTAATTTTTTAAATTAAGTTAATAAGGAAAAGCATTGTTAATATTTTAACTTACTATGTCACTACATTACATATGACATACATCATTTATTAAGCTATTGTGACATTTTCATGGTTAACTAAGTAATCCTCAAAATTTGAAACACCCTGTATAGGTATGTCATTTTTGGAGTTAATATACCATTTTAAAATTTACAACTGTTTAGGTACATTCTATATTTTTTTGGTACAATTCGCCCTCGCCAAAGCGAAACATTATTCTAAAGGTCTCCAAATCCCATCACAGGCCCCAAGTTAAAAGCAGTGCGCCCTATTATTCATTAATTACTAAAAACTCACACCTTCAACAAGTAATCATTACTCATTAGAATTCATGGGGAACCTACAGGGCTGTAGTCTCGTTTTCGAAGAAAAAGCGTTATTGTGAATTCAGATGCAGAGTTTTATGTTGTTAATATTTTTAATGTATATATAAATTTATAATTTATTATGTTATTTTTGAAAATATAAGGTATATAAGTACTTACTCATAAAGGCTGGAACAGTTTCCGTAATCATACTGCTGAAGGGTAAAGTTGTATTTCTCTTGCATTATTTTTGACTGCATCAGTTTTTGAGCAATTCTTACGCCAGCTAGAACCACTTTAATGTCATCTGAATGGTTAAAGTAGTTGGCTACGATTTTAGGTGGGTCCAATGGATTGTTCGATAAAAGGCTGATTTGCCTGGAATAAGTGATAAAAAAATGATAAGAATATAGATTTATTTATTTATATATATATATTAGGGCATATTCGTATTATCTATTTCATTATGAACCTCTAGCATAAAAGATTGACAATTATCAACTACAATATATTTTCCACTGTAAGTATACTGAAATATTTCAAATTTAATCTCTAGTTTAACTGAGATCTTAACGGACTATACCAGGTTTACTAAGCATATTCTAGAAACGTTAATATTCTTCTTGTGCTTAGTACTACAATCTACATCAAATTCCAAGCAACTAAACAGAATTTCATAAAGCGGCATCATTGAATAAAATTCCAAATTATCAACCAATTATTTAAAAGGTCAGACTAAAGAATCTCATCACTAAATTAGGATAAAATTTTAGAAGGATAAAGTACTCCTAATCCAATACCTCACAACTCAAATAAGCCAAAATCTTAATGATAAAAAAAAAACTAGTTGTATTCATCGTGGACTTAATAAGGCCTTAGACAGTGTCTCAATATCTATATGCTATTGTGCCAGATATTCTATTTTTAACCTATATAAACTCATTACAGTTAAATATTGATAGACATGGTATTAGGATTTTTCAATGTCTTTGTCGTTACTTAAAGAGCAAGTGAAACAAAGGTGTTTATCTAAAGAGTAGTGCGGATTATATTTCTTTTTACTTTTGTTTGCTTTACCCTAACTTTATTTGCCGCCTCCGTTGCGTTTTTTTGAAAGTATTTTTCATTTCCTGGTTAACATATTAGTCCTACAGAAACATTTTTAAAATAAAAAATAAAGATAATTAAATTTTCTATAATAAACGTTCGGGAAGTTTAAATTCACCGCAATTGAGGAACTCGCAACTTATAAAAGAGTGACTACAAAACCACTGAGAGAAAACAACTGCTGCGTGAATTTTTAAAATTTACAAGACTACCTAATTACTGCTTGCGCTCTAGTTTTGACTGTACTATAGGTAAAGTATTTGAAAAAGAACGATTAGCTTAGTTTTAATACACAATATTATTCTGTTATTATTTGTGCAGGACAAAAAAAACGATTTTTTCTTCAGTGATTATCCTCAAATTTAAGCCTGAACAGCGTTTTTTGTGGAACAGAATAAAGCTAAAATTGCCTTTAAATTCATTTGTGCTTTTCTTCTAAATTAACATCTAATGTTAAAATTGTATTGCCTGGATTACACACATAATTTCTTATTTTTGATTAAATAAACTCAAGATTTACTATTACTTTCTAAGGCTCATAGAATAAAAATACAAAAGTTGGTATTCTCAGAATCTCGAGGTTTTCTAAATACTCATAGGTTCCATTAATAAAGGCAAATAAGTTAATATAAACTATCTTACCCAGAACTTTTCGGATGTAAATTGACGCATGCGATGCTCAGCACCCTTAAAGCGCTAGGGTCTTCTGGATCTGTGGGTAAACCTGGCAAGCCGCTGTAAGCGCAAGTGTTGGACATCCCACTGAAGAATAGTTGAATATCTGGATCGTCTGGTGAAGTATAGTTGCTAGGAATTCTGGCTGTGAGCTATTATTATAAATAGGCATATTATTATATTAGTATGAAACAGTAATTGTAGTGTAAATTTAACAATATATCGGTAAAATCTATTCACAAAAAAAGTGTTAAAATGACGTACAAATCGCACGTCTAAATGGCGTCTTAAAGAGGATTTAATAGGACGTTTGTGGATGTTTCATTCTACATACAATAAATACTCATATATATATAAGTATTCACGATACTGTTATCAACTTCCATTCCCTACAAATCTCCTTATCTATTCTATCTTATATCTATTTCTATAACCTTGCTGCATGCCTCCATGGGAATGAAAGCATAAAATATGATGTGTGGAACACTTCAACAGACACACTTCTGTAGAGAAAACAAACAAGGTAAGGGTACTGATGTTTCACAATTTCCCCATTACAGCTTAGGATCGATAATAACAGAAACATGACCTCAATTTAATTTTAAATATTTACTCTCTCATAGGACATATAATTTGTTTAGTTGGTGTGCCATTAAGTAATACTTTATTGGAGGCACACCATTACTGAACATGTGTATAGTTGGCTTAAGTTTGATGATTTGGGAAATCATTTATGTATGTAAGAGATAAAATTGGTCCTATGATAGATCCTGTGATCCTTGCTGATCTCACTCCATCGACTTCCATCCACTAAGTCTTTTTTTGTATAGGATTTTATTAGATGAATATACGGCCTATAGGAGAAGAGCTATTTGATGGCAGTTTCTGTACAAGGATAACATAGTTAACAAAATCAAATAGTTCAAATGCTTAAGTCACAGAAGATGACTGAGCTAAAGCGGATGTCATGGAATGAACCAAAAATATTGGTAACAAGATCTAGAATGGCATGAGTGTTTATATGAGGTATAGTGTTTTTGCCTAAAGCCTAATTGATTATGAGTTAATGGTTAACAAACTGTTAGTGATCTGACCTGCATTGATATGCCTTTTCAAGAATATTGATCAGCTTAGTAAAAAACAAAATTGTCAATTTTTTTAATTGTTTTTATAAGATTTGCATTAAAGCTATAAAAGTTTTACTTTGATTTATTTCTCATTTTTATCTCATATTATAATTTACCTCTTGAAAGGAAAAAACACTGTATCGAGTATTCACTCGATATTTTATATTAGAAACAAATTAAAATTATTTCATGTTACATTAAGGATTTTGGTTACCTCTGTATTAGAAACATTAGTTACTTCCGACATTATTTTTTATAATGCTTGTAATGTTTAATGTTATATTGACG
Organism: Anthonomus grandis grandis; assembly: GCF_022605725.1. Classification (NCBI taxonomy): domain Eukaryota; kingdom Metazoa; phylum Arthropoda; class Insecta; order Coleoptera; family Curculionidae; genus Anthonomus; species Anthonomus grandis. The sequence goes on from NC_065555.1 coordinate 9,330,880, forward strand.
CATTGACTCTTTTAATAAATTCAGATTTTCATGTATACCCCTAGTCTTTAATTGAAACTTTCTCAGGGCAAGGCAAGCAATACGCAGAACCACATTTTTGAACGATAAAGCAACATTGTAAAATTTTAATTATTACTTTGTCTTTTTCCATCTACCTACTTCCTAGAACATCCACATACATCATTATATACAATGTATGATAGCGTTCAATTGGATTATTATTTTTTTACGTACCTGAGACATTCCAGTACCACTGAGAGGCCCGGTTCCTTTGGAAAGGTACTGTGCTAACGATTCGTCATTTAAATCCACCACATCTGTCTCGTTGATGGTACCAACGATTGAGAAGGAGACGTGATTTTTTATACCTGGCATAAAAAAAAATAATTTAAGTTTTTGTATTTATAGTACATGCGTAAGGGTCTCTCCTTTTCTATGGCATTTCTACCTTTAAAATTCATTGAAACCCCGATTAATTTAATAAATTTACTTATATTATTATAATATTATATACTCATAGTTATTGCATAATGTATTTGATTATAACCATATTATGATATTAAATGAATTTCAAGCGCACTCCGTATAACTTTTTATTTTTTATTGCCTATTTGTTTTCATTTTGTATATAATTTTGAATATTCTTATTTCTCCTTAAACGAAAAAAATTAAAATGAAAATATGAAATAAAACATATCACAAATCAGTGCAAAAGACAAAATCTCATTTATTTTTACAATATATTACATAGAAAAGGATAAGTGTGCCATAAGATCTACTGATTTGTTAGGTTAGGTAATTAGAATAGAGGTTTTATTTAATAAACAATATGTTTTTATCTATCTGATTGTTACTGCATTTTTCATTTATTTTTATTAAGTGCTTTATTATATTTTTAGTTTGTATAAAAATTCTATTTATATTTACCGTCCCTAGAAACATACAGATGGTGATGTCATTAGTAAGTTTACCGATATTTTTGTTATGGTCATCAAGCGTAAACGCTCGCTAATCAAGGCGTTTTTACCACTTTTCGTTTTTTGTTAAAAAAAAATGTCAATTATTGTTTCAATTTTGCGATTCATGCAATAAAAAATTATCTAGGTCGCAAAACATCAGCAAAAACTTCTATTTAGGTTTCAAAGGATCCAAAAAGAAAAAGTTATGGCTCTTAGAGAAAAGTAGAATAGAACAGAGATAGTTTTTTTTAATCAGACCGGTGTTTCCCCGGGAACTAAATCGATGGTTATAGAAGAACTTTAAATAAGAAGTAGAACAAATGAACACACTCTAAATTCAATAAATTACAAAAAAAAAACATGACTAACCCACGCCTCAATCATCAAACAGCTACTAACACAAACGCCATCTAAGTGGCTTCCGTGCATTATTCCCGAAGGAAAACATCTGAAACTAACTTTTGACGTCATGCCAATCAAGGACCGTCCTCGGCCAGGCGTTGAAATTTTAATTTTATAAGTGATTTAGATCGTTTCTGTGTACAACTTAAACAACTGATGTTGCATCTATAATTATTTAGTGTTCATTTGTTATATTATGCAGATATAACTTAAGAAGCTGACTAATGCAAGAACTTATTGTAATTGGACTTTGTCTGTCGGAAAAAACAAGTGATAGGTACTTTATGATTCTACATTATCGTATCGCTATACTATTTGCATTTAAAACAAAATAGCTGCGTTTTATATATGTGGTGTCATGTCATAAGTCATGTGAAACGAAGGTTATACAACATGTGATTCCTCAACGTTTTTGAGTCATATTTGATGATAATTGTGTAATTCAATTATTAAGGAAAATAAATATTGCATTTATGAAATGCTTGTTATCACAGACTTTTCTTTTAGTGTCAAATGAGTAGTTTGGGTACAAAACCGGATATATCCAAATTTTGATAACAAAAGTGGATATATTCAAATAAACAATGTGCATTCAAATAAACATTGTGCGTATTCTATTGCACTTTTTATTATCTATTCTAGTAGTTGTTGTTTGGACGTTGAGTTGTGATTCAACGGGCTTTTAACTCCTGTAAGACCGGTCAAATAAAAATGTTCTTTTAGTGTTTTAAGTTCATAAGATATCCAGTCATTACAATAAAAGAAAAATACGTTGAAATATATTCGAAAGTGGGTTTGGTAAAAACACTAGGCCTTGACTGGTAAATGTTTAAGAACTGGAAAAGTATATAAGAAAATAAAGGGAATTACAGAATGCAAAAGAATTCACTTGAAAAAAATTGAGAATAAACATAACAAAACCACTGTTACAATGAATATGTCTCAATTTTATCGGTTTACATCATTGGGTGACACAATCTGGAAATCACTTCTTAAGAAAGGAAAATCAGAAGACAACATACAGCTTAGCCCGCTACCACTAGGTAATTCCAAATCCAGAAAAATGTTTAAATCATTTAATGGAGCATTTTGGGGATAATTGTCGAAACAGGGAAGATTTTTTGTGATACAAAAACTTATTACATACATATGTAGTAACAATACCGGAGCCTTTTTCAAATTTTGAAACCCAAGAAGAAAATGCAATACATATTTAATTTTCCTTTTATTACTTTTATCAAATTAATTAACTTGATCCGGTTTGATTAAAAAGAAATAAATATATATTTTTGCTTACTATGTCTCATTTCTATGTAAAAACGGATATATACAAACTTTTATTGCTAATAATGACGAATTGTTAATTTTTTTTTGTTTCTTTTTAAGTTAATATATTGGTCAACCCCGCTGTATTTATATTTTTAAATATAAATACACATGGTGTTTTTCGTGTTGCCTGAAAATTTTATGAAAGTGGATATATTCGGTTATGCACGCGAACTCCTCAAATTACTTACTATCTTGAAGATTATTCCGTTTTTCTTATGGATTAGTGATTTATTATGCCCCTCCCGTCAAAATGCTAATAGGGTACTTATAAGGGTACTAAAAGGTTACTTATATACAGTGTGTCCAAAACAATGATGTCTATTAAGGGGATCTTGGAAAACAAAAGAGATAAAATGATGGTTGAATTAGAGAGAAGTTGCGCATTTTCAAGCCTAATAATATGTCATTTATAAAGTATTAATATTCCGAGTAGTGCCGAAAATATGCCCAAAAAACCGAAATTTGCAATTTTGCTTTTATTTTTTTTCCATTATCTAAAGAGTTTTGGAAAAACAAAAGACACTTCGTCACTTTTTAAGTTCTACAAAATAGCGATGAGAGATTTTCCGTACGATGTTTGGTTTTGAAGAAACCATCATCAATGTTTTAGTAGGTGGTGACATTATGCTGCTGAGAAAATGTCAAAATAATTTTATTGACCTATTATTGACACACAGTGTTTTTGAACTTTGTTCTTGCGTCTTCTGGCTACGTCTTTTTTCTGTTACAAAATAAAACATGCTTTTTTACTTGAATAAAAATTTGATACGTTGAAATATTATATCCTACGCTATATCAACGCTGCTGAAGCTAGTCGTATGCATTTAAATAAAAGTCAACAATCTAGAGAGAAAAAACCCAGTACAAAAATTTTAGGACGATTTGCTTCGAATCTTAATCAGTATGGTGCATTCAAGAAACCATAGTATTCAAGAAACAGTAAGTCAAGAAATAACTCCTGCAATGAAGAAAAAAAAATAGTACTAGCTGTAATTGAAAATCCGGAAATATCTGTAGGAAAACTGACAATACCGAAAACTTCTGCTCACTTCATTTTGAGAAAACAGAAATTACACCCGTTCAAACTCAGAACCTGTCAAGGCCTCAGACGCGGTGAGAAAGAAAGGCGAGAATAATTTATGAATGTTACACCAAGCAGTGTCAAGAAGATGGAAATATTTCTCCATAGGATTTTCTGGTCGGACGAGAGAAAGGTGACAAATAATGGAATTTTTAACCGGAGAAATACCATTATTGGTCAAGGCACAATCCCCCAGTAAATCGAATGGTTAGACATCAGTACCATTTTGATTTTAATTTTCCATTTTGAAGAATCCTTGGGCAACTTACCGCTTGGAAAGATTAGAAACTGTAGGTTTCAGCCGTATGGTGCGCTCGTGCACAATGCCTTAATCGTGTGCGAGTATCTTTTGACCGGATTCTCAGAAAAAAAGATAGGTTCACATTGACCAGTTCTGTGGCCCCCTCGTTCGCCGGGCATAACTCCACTTGATTTTTTTCTCTTGGGGTATTGCAAAAATTATGTTTACAACTATGCTTTTAAATCTGAGGATCAGCTGAGCAGAATAGTTCTTGAAGCGTTCGAAAGCATTACACCTGATATGTTAAGAAGTGTTTTAAATTCGACAGAAGTTGTTATCTGTGTTTGGAGAACAAGGGTAATTTGTTTGAATATTATCTTTAATGTAAATTAGTTTTTTTTGGTTTCTAGTAAGTAGTTCTTAACTAACTTGTTTAATTATTTAACATATGACATAAATATGAAACCATTTGTTCCAATTAATATATTGCATATTAAGCATATTGTGTCATACATCGTTATATTTGTAATAAAATATCTATTTAATACAGGGTATAGTTTTTTACGCACCAAATATAAAAAAATATAGTGGATGATGGTTTTTCCGAAATGAAACGTACAATCTCTTAACGCTGTTTAATATAGCTTAAAAAGTTTTAATGAGAAAGTGTCTTGCGTTTTTCAATAATATCTTTTAAATTAACGTCAGAAAAAAATAAAAGAGAAATCGGAAAATTTTCGTTTTTTATGCATATCTCGGGAACTACTGCGAATTTTAAAACTTTCTAAACAGCATATTGTTAGGCTTAAACGCGCGACTTCTCTTTAATTAAACCTTAACTTAAACCATCTTCGTATCTCTTTTATTTTCCAAGATTCCTATGATAGACATCCTTATTTTAAATGCATTGTATATTATACAGGAAGCCCGCCACACATTTATTTTAACAATGTTTGTAATATATGTAAACATTTTTGTTCCATTTCATTTTTATGTCCACCATATCCAAAATAACATTTAGAATTACTTAAGAATCAGTATTTCAAATGCGTACGTAAATAATTTTCTACTGACCTTTTCCAACACCTGTCAGGTTGTGAACTTGTTCAATATTTACAGCATCCAGTTCCTCTTTTGGTCCAATACCAGAAAGCAATAGAATTTGTGGTGTTTGTACAGCACCTAGAAATTTTACGATTTTATATTATTCTATCTAAAAGAGATAAAATATGGTGTTAAGGACCTTCTAGTAGAAAAACAAAAACGGTCATTAAGAAAGTGACAAAATCGATCAGAAAAACTTCAAAATATTTTATAAAATATTTTAAAGGCACAAATTACAAAAAAGTCTTATGACTAACCAAAAACACTTGTCGCAAGTAGAAGTAAAGAGCTTTGGTTAGTAGTAAAACAGTTTTATCCAAAAATAATTTCTTATAGAAGTCACTTAAGTGGTATATGAGAAAAGCTATAAAGAAAAATGTGCATATACACCTTTTGCTTTTTTGAGGAACTCTGGCTAAACCGTATTTTTTTAATTGAGTTTTTTTAATGTTACATCATCATTTTGTGTTTTTTACACTTTTTTATTCATTATCTTTTAATTTCATTTTAAGTTTGTAATTAATTTTAGTTATTCTAAAGATTTTTATTACCGTAATTTTAATTTAACTTCTTTGTTGGTTGCCAAAAAGCCATGCATTATCATGTAAAACATATTCGTAGGCAAAAAGTTAAGTTGAAAAGAGAATGACAATGTTTCACTGAATTGCGCTTGCCGCTCACAAGAAAAATGTATTATACCGCACGAACTATCTCTATGCTCAGTTTCTGTTGGACTGTAGTTAGCAGAGTAATGCTAAGTATACTATTTACCTGCAGCTAAAATGACTTCCTTAGTTGCATTAACCGTATAAGTAGTTCCATTATAAACAAATTCAACTCCATAAGCCCTTTTGTTGTCGCCATCACCTTCAATTAAAATTTTAGTAACTGTAGAGTTTATCATGACGTCGAAGTTATCGTTATTTTTGTGCGGTCTGACGAAAGCTTTGGCCAAACTGAGGCGAGCACCGTCCCTGTAAAAATTATATAATTAAATAAGGTGTTACCAACTATGACAATTTGACAAATACATATTAAAATAAATGAAAAAGCTTAAACACTAACATAGAAATACAAATATTACCTTTATTAAGCAACAAAGGCCTCATATAAGGTTTTAATTACCTCATAATACCCTGACTCAAAGTGGCTGACATTTACTTTAAACTGCTGTAAAAAGTTGCCTAAAGTTAAAAGTATTCGTCATCAAATTAAATGTTCTTAGCAGTCTGGATATAAGTGTTTGAAAACCTTAATTAGTTCTCTGGAAATTACATTTAAAGAAATAATAATTTCTTAAATTATGGTTATAGTTTGCTGCATCGAAAAATTAGAAGAACCATATATTTGTAGCATATATTTTGTCGGTGAAATATTTCAAAAACTTATTTTATACTCAATATATTGTATAAAAACATCGTAAAACATCGCATACCATATTATTGAATAATACTTTAAACAATGATGAACCTATCTGAAATATAGAATTTTCAGTTACAGCAGAAAAATATTTGCTATTATGATGGATGAAATTTAGCTGTTTAAGAGTTTCTACACACATTTCATTTATATAACTAGGAAAATTGCGCTGCAAGTATCACAAGAGTCATCTAGTGTAACATTTTAAATATAATATGGCTCTTGAATTTCATTATTACCCCTGAAGAACGCGTTAATACTCTGAGGTATTTATTAATAACTTATTCAACTTTGGCCACTCAGCAATTTGTTATAAACCTTTATGTAATACAAGCATCAAATATTAACCTGATAAATGTTCAGTCACATCGTTCAAGTATAGGGATTTAAAAAGACCCTTGGAGTTTCTCAAAGGAATACAGAATTTACTAAAAAGAATGTTTTAAATTTTTAAATACTGAATTCATTAACCAAATAGCTTCTCAGCCAATCTAACGCAGCTCATTTAATATCAAAAATATCAAAATTTTTTAATATCTAGAGGTTCAATATCACAGTTAACTTAAAAAAAAAACTCATTTTATTAATTCTATCCTTTTTTCAGGTGGAGGGACAATTTTAAGAAATATAAGGCGTCTTTGCAAATGCAAATTTTAAAATGACAAACCGATATTTTTTAAAAATTATTAGTTTTAATTGAAACTCCTCTGCTCCTTCTATGATTCTCTTCTCTAACTGATGAATACTTAATATAGGCACCAAGAACATAACGTCCTTCATAAATACCCAAAAGTTCCAAATCCAAGGAATCAATGAATAGATCTTGCAAATATATATTTTTTTTATGTGCTAAAAGTTCTGAGATTCCTGTTTATCTACTAGACAATTTTTATTTACTAAATTATTCACCTTGCTTAAACTATAAGAGAATTTCATTAAGAATCATTTTTTTCTAACTTACCTATTATTCGTCTGGGCAATAGCAAATCCCACAAATTGATCCCCATTTAAATCATTGGATACAGGCCATCCGCTTTGGTTAGCAGCTATGAGGATATCTTCAGCAAGCTTAGGATGACTATTAAACTGCTGAATGGTAAACGGACCCTTAGTTCCATGGTATTTTTCATCAACCAAGCTGCCCACTTGTCTGTTTCCTTCCGACGCTTTAAATACTGGGAGTAAGTCGTCGTAACTCCATTCGGTATTTCCCGCATCAACCTTAATTTGATTTATTGACAAAACATTAATTTACATAATGCTTTAGTACCCTCACAATTTTGTATAATGCAGATTTAATTATTTGATAAGACTCATTTAACATTATCTGATTTTAAATAAAATTTACATTACTGAGTTTTCAAAAAGTAATTTTGAAAGTAGTGTTTAAAAGTAAATTGAAGAGTAAAATATACAGGGAGTTTCAGAACTATGGGATTAAACTTCTAGGGGTTGTTCAGTGCAACAGTAGAATCCATTTGAGTATAGGAACCCATGTCCGGAAATGGGTCACTACGCCACTACGGCCCTAAGACGCGTTTAAATTAAAAAAAAAAATAATTACCTAAATAGGATCTGATGTATTTATTTTTACCTTTTGTATATGATACCATCACAACAATTATCCAAAATGTCTTCCTCCAACCTCAATACACCGTTTTAATTTAAAGCACATGATTTCGGCGGACTACACTAAAAATTTGATCCTCGTTTTGAATTATTTCAAATACTGCTGTTATTCGTCCAATTAAGTCTAGCTCTGATTCTAGGGGTGTTTCGTAAACTAAAGATTTTAAATATCCCCACAAGAAAAAATCGAGCGACGTTAAATCGGGTGACCTGTAAGGCGAAGAAACTGCTCCACCTCTGGCAATCCAACGGTGCCCAAATCGCTGATCCAAGTACTCGCGTACTTGTACAGCAAAGGATTTTCTTCGTCCCAAACATGGCTATTCCTACTATTAAAAATACCTTCTCTTGTGAAAGAGGCTTCATCGGTCCACAAAACATATCGTAAAAAATTTGGCTGTGCAATGAGGTAATCCAGAAGCCATCCACAAAATTGAACTCTAGGATGATAATCGGCTGCAGTCATACCTTAAACTTTTTGGAAGTGGTAAGGATGGAGTTGTTGCTCGTGTAGTACCCGCCAGACAGAAGCGTTACTCGTATTCATATTCTTAGCGACGTAACGTGTGCTATTTGATGGTTCATCAGCGGCTAACCTTTTTGTATCCAGGATGCTGTCGTTCGGGATAACGTTCATGATACAACCGCGATGCTGCTCGTGCATGGCAGTTTGTTGATTGTTAAAGTTTTCCATTAGCAATAAATGTTTAAAAGTGGTAAGCTATAAAATTTGTAAACATGACATTGAGAATTGACATTGATAAGCGTTGATTTTAAACAATTGTTGTTATGATATCATGTACAAAAGGTAAAAATAAATGCAGCAGATCCTATTTAGGTAATTAATGTTTTTTATACATTTTAACGCGTCTTAGAGCCGTAGTGGCGTAGTGACGCATTTCCGGACATGGGTTCCTATACTCAAATGGATTCTTCTGTTGCACTGAACAACCCCCAGAAGTTTGATCCCATAGTCCTGAAACACCCTGTATATAGAAAAATTATAAATATGTGAACCTAAAAAGGAAAAATTGTTAAAAAACTATAAAATAACCCATGGTTAGAAATTGAATTTGCTGCTTGGCCTATTATATAATACGACACGTATAAATAAACTTAAATTACTTTTCATTAGAAGTAATTTTTTTACTAAAGTCTTCACTAATTAGTAGGCGAAACGCCAACATTCTAGTGACTTAAATTTGTTTTTGTAAGTTAATACATTGATTTTCGTACCAAAAACGTTCGTTGGCTAGACATGTATATTAACCAGATCGTATCTAGATGATTTCACTTTAAAAAAACTACAGTTCCTAATAATACTTCTTAATAATACTTTTTTCACTACAAGTCAGTCGGTCTTTTGAATAAAATGTATAAGAGACTAAGTTCTCGGATGTTCCTCTAATGCCGCTGTTACTGTATCCTCTGTTATATCAGCTATAAGTTAATATTCTCATGGGGCTTATTTATTATGATCACAGTTTTATTTTATATTAAAGTTTTATATTAAGCCTTTCCTTATTTTGACATTTTTTATTAAGTTCTCAAAAGGGCATCGATAAAAAACTACCATCGTGCCACGACTTACGCAAAAAATTTGAAAAAGAATTGTCTTAAGACGAATATTGGACTTCCTGATTTTTATTTGGATTGTTGAATAAAAGAGTGCTATTGCATTCTTTAGTGATAAAGTGATGAAGAGTTGTTTTATCACTACTAGAAGGCCTAGATGTTTTATACTATCGGCTAGGCCTTGGTGCCAAATTATATGTGAACTTAAGCACTTTTTTGACCCATTAAGGGCTTATACAAGGGACTCGTCTTGAATACGGATGACTTTTCATGTTACTAGAAATTCAATATATAAAAAATTATTTAAACATATACAGTGTAATCCTAATTATACCTAAGAAGCAATTACGATTTGTCCCTATTCTCAAAAGAAGATAAATATATCATTTAGTCATTAGGTTTGCAAATAAAAACCAACTGAATGATGGAAATTTTTACTTCACTATCACAAAAAATACCCGACAGTGAGTAAGGAAAAGCATTTTGAATCATTTTTTTTAAATATAATCACCGCCTTACTGATAGCAATTAGCAACTAGAAAATAATACGTATAGTTATCTAGGATTGGTAGTAGTATAAAACTAGAACGAAATTAAAATGTAAATCATAAATAGAAATGTAAAATAGGTGCAAGCCCATTATTTAACGCGAAAATGTTTAATTCATCACAAAACGTTGTTTATACTCTATTAACCTTATATTCTAATACCAAATGGAACATAAAGTTGCGTTGTGAATGTTAAAATAAGGCACCCATACCCATCTTTGATAATCAGCCGGTGTTCCCCTCATGTACATCATTCCATTGAAAACACTGGAACCTCCAAGTACTTTACCTCTAGGCCATGAACAAATTCCATTTGAAGATAGACAAGCACCTGATTCTTGTTGGGTAGTAAAGTTCCAGTCAATCAGAGTATTAGTAAAGGCCGGTACTGCAGGTATCTAAGAAAATAAGATAAAATTTAAATAAGAAAAAAATTACGTTTTTTAAGTAATAAAAAGTTGGTGATTATCGATTTATAAGTTAAGGACGCATTACATCCCAGATATTCATGACAGTACTGACCTAGGTAATATAGAAAACTTCATATCTTCATTCTCAATTAGGAATAATCTTTAGTTTTACGAGACTAGAAAGAAAGGGAATTGTACTGGCTTACTCTGAATCTCCCTATATATCTTTAAAGACACGAAAGCGGAAAATGATCAACAAATTTGTTATCAAGACCTTTAGTAGTATATCAAGATAAGTAATATTTACAGTAGGTTTTTTGGAGATTCTGAATAGCTCGTCCAGTTTCAACAAGTATTATTGAAAAAGAACCTTAGTAGTAAAACATTATGATTGTGCATTACGATTTGAACTGAAATTTGCCTCAACTAATGAAAAAACCATGCAAGAGATCCATAAAAAACTCCGTTTAAAAAAACTAAAAATTCCGAGTTTGATTTAGTTAATAGTAAAAAATATTCACAATGTTTCCTATAAGAAGTAAATCAAAGGGTTTTCAAAAAATTTAATCAGAATCTGCCAGTATATTACTTTTACACTTTTTACAATGTTTGCTTACCGCTAAACTATATTAGGCGTGGGTCTATATTAGTATGATTTAATGCATTAGCAGGTTCAATAAAAATGTTAAATATTTGGTGATATTTCTTTATATTTTCTTCCAAATAAATTAAACCAAAGCGCTGTATTTAAATTAACAAAATATGCCAAAAAGCCTAAAGCAAACAACAGAAGAAATATTTCTTTATTTGATTATACTTACGAAGCCCTCAATATTATGTTCAAGTTCTGCGTAGTCAATAAATCCTTGATAGTTTTTTTTTATAGTAACATTATTTATATTTAGATTTAATTTATTGGCAGAATTTTTAAATTTTCCTTAGAGAGAGAAACTTGGTCCTCATATAGAATAGATGATGGTAATTCAAGTATTTAAAAAAAATGACAATTGCAGCTAGCTCAGCCTCTTTTAAGAAAAGTGAAATATAACTGCTTATCGTCCGCGTAAAAGGGAGATTTACAATTTTTAGTACATAAAGAAAAGTTAACAGTATGAGGTATGTAAAGTAAAGGGGCAATTATACTACCTTGCAGCACCCAATTTCTTTTTTTCAAAATTCTTTTTTTTACCACTAACCAAAACTATTTAATTTACTTTCGACACGTGTTTTGCTAACGATGTTAGTATCTTAGGGAGAAGATCAAAACTCTACTTTAAAATGTTTTAATTTAAGAATGATTTTATGAAACCACAAGCCTTTATGCCAAACCCTATATTCTATAATATTGAGATTAAACGTTTATGATTTAGAATATCAAACTTCTTACTAAAATAGAGACAAACTAGAGCAGTTATTTTATCTTCATCCATGGATGTTATGTGCGTGAAGCCTGATTGATGCAAAATGGATCTATTTTTTTCCATATAACACCCTAATAAACCATTTTTTCAAAACTTTATTTTTATCGGCAGTTTGGCAGCCTATGGTTACTGATTCATTTAATGCTTGACAGGTCTGTTTAAGAGTTTTAATGTTTAAAACGCTTTTCACTTGCTCGATTTGCTTGTTGTTATTTCCACGTGACGATTCCATTTAAAGTGTTCATCAATTTGAAGATCTAAGCATCTTATCTCTGATATTTTATAATTTTAATCAGACACGAGCAATTATTTCTGTTATCGCAAAAATGTAATATTATAGAATTTTAGTTGATGTTTATAGAAAATTTGAACATCTTTTTGAATTGTTTAGGTTAACCATATTAAAACATAAGCAAGAACTTATTTTTGTAATGCTCTACGATACTTTTTGTGTGAGATATCTTGCAGAATCATCAATTATATCATCGGCGAATGAAGAAGTAATGTTACTACTATTTGGTCGATTCAAAAACAGCAGTCTTTGATGTGCGCCTTAAGGAATTCGTATGGCAAATTCCTTCTTAGAGCTAAAGGTGTAGTTTATTTTAACTTTTTACTTTTGATTTTTAAAATGATCCTATATGAATTCCCAAGCTATTCCTATAACCCCGTTTCAGTCAATCTTCTCATAGAATCGATAATGTGGGACCATATCGAAAGCCCTTGCCAAATCAAGAAACAGACCAAGAATTTTACCAATTTTTTCCATTAAAAAAAATATCATTATGTCTTTAAAATATTTGTAATGTTAATGATGTAAGTGACGCTTCATTCGTTGTAATTTGTCTCTTTCTTGAATTATATTTATGATGTTTATTATTACCCAGAGATTTTTTTATTACATACTCTTTTACGACCACCGTTATTTCATTTTTTGTGAAGGTAATTTTTTGATATAAGTTTGAGATATTTACGTGGGATTAAAATGAAGCATTTATATAATATTAAGTTCTGCAATAAAATTAATGATATATTTAAGATACATTATTTAGGGTCAACATGAGACTTAAATAATAAAGATTTAGTGCATGAAAAAATAAGATTTTCATTTAAAAAAAAATGAATTTCTGCTAAATAATTTGCAAGTCTTTGGTATAATTTGGGCGCGATTGTAAAGATCTACCTATTTACGTATAATTCCTATAAAACTGCGCCCAAAAAACTTTCCAATAGTAACATTATGAAATTTTTAGGTAATTATTTGACAGATTTAAATATGCGAAGATTAAACGTGCTTTTTTAGGATTTTCAAGGCAACAATGTGTTTTTAAATACCTTTAAGTAGGTATCTAAGATCCCTACATCATTCACGTACTAAAAGTATATATTAAAAATGCCGCAAATATAATTATTGAGTAAAATTTACACTTAAATTTATTTTTGCAATTTTTTTTATCATTATTTTATATTGCACTTATTTTATCATTACACTTATTTTTGCACTTAAAGCCATAACTATAGCTTTTTAGCGAAATTGTTTTAATCTAAGTTATAACTATATAGATATTCCCATATTTAATTACTTAAGTTATAACTATAATAGCATAAGTAGTTACATCTATCTCGAAAAAGAACTATTGGTCGTACGATCCATGTAATTCATAAAAAGAAAATAGAGGCAAATAATGCGTTTTTAATGTAAACTCTCGAATGTCTTCATCGTAAAATGTGAAAGTTGTATTTGGATAGTCGAAATTACTAAATATTGTATGTATTATAAATACCTGTGTCGCTGGAGGTTCATCCATGCCAGCTTCCAACAAAAGCGTATTCCATTCATTTACTTCAGCTAATCTTCCAGCTATTGTCGAACCTCCACTACCGGCGCCTATTACAATAAAGTCATATTGCGCAGCCGGTTGTGTTTTTGGAATGATTCTGCCACATGGATCTGAGATTTTGCATGCGTATCTAAAAAAACAAGCAAATAATCAAAATTTTCATTATGATTGATGTCCATAATTTAAATTTACCTACGGGTTACAAATTTGTGATCCACAACAGGTTGGTCTCAATGGTTATTTATTTAATTTATTAAGTTGTTACTGCATTGAAACTCTATATCTGACTTACCATATAATTGACCTTAGAAGCACCTTAAAGAACCTGAAGCATAGTCTTTAATGATACCAGAAACATTTAGGAAAGATAATTATATAACCATAATTCCAATAAAATTAAGACCAATAAAGAAGAGTGTATGAGGTATTCAAAGAGACGATTTAAATTTGCAAGATTGCAGCTTCATGTGTAATGATTTATTAGACTTGAATAGGCTGCAGTAATTTGCGTTTACTTAAATTTTCAGAAAGAGTCTCCCATTATTCCACAAAGCGTCTAACGTCTATAGTCAAAACATCTCACAACTCTTTTACTCTCAAGATGAAAGAATGAGGTTGATTTTTCAATCTCTCGTAATATCATATACGCCACTATCCAATGTATTTTCTATTTAACTATCATTCTGAATATAGATTAGATTCTTTAAACTAAATTCTGGTAAAAAGATTAAATGGCAACCATTAAGTGATTTCCTGATTCAATTAATATAATATATAATTTAGCTGAGATGTAAGGATTGATTGTATCGATACTGTGGTAATACTTAAGGTAATAGAGAGCTCATAAAGAAGTAAGAACAAGATCAGAAACGAGATCTGAATATTTCAGAGTGATTTTTGATTTATTAGATATTAGGTTCAATACGTTTCTCGAATTTCCTTTGAGAGAATGAGGTATTCTGACAAGGTAAAAATAATCTTTTTGTTAGTCTCAGGATTTTAAAGCATGTTGAATGAAGAATTGTAAGATAAATAAAAATCTTTAAATTAATAACCAGATAATACCAGAAGCGTTATCTACTAGATCTACCAATCATATTGCCTGCTAACTCAAAACTTTGTTTTCGAACTATTTAACCATTCATTTTCAGTGTGCTCACATCTAATTTTTAAGAAGTTCTTGAATGCCTAGAGTATCGTTGAATAGACTTATTCAATTTGTATATAATATTATGAGATATGTCTAATGATCTTCTGTAAGAATGCAATCCGTATTATTCGTAATAGAGTATCTGTCATATCTAAAGGGTTTTGTATAAAAGATATTTAATACCTAATTTCTATAGCTTTTCTTAATTTCTTCTTTTAAAAAGCCTATTTTCAATTACTTTTATTAGATTAGAGATTAATTTTAGGCAGCTCTACTGAAATGCGATAAGGCGATCTTTTATAATATTGGCTGTTTTGACCAATCCGTCCTGTTTCTTTTCTTATCTTTTTGGCTCAGCTATACTTTGTATATCAATCATAATAATTTGGCATAAGCTGTTCAACTATAAAATGTTGATAATGTATTTTAAAATTAGGTTTCAGTCAATGATTCCAATAGACTAATCGCTCCTGTTCCATCATTCTAGATCAATTTATGAATCCTGTTCTATAAAGTGCTATATAAGCTTTTTAAAAGATGATACCATATCTCTTATCATTTAGCCTTTAGTGCAGACTCAGATAATAATTATTCAATGAGAGTAGTAGATATCAGAAAGCACTGGGCATGTGAGGTTTGATTTACTATTTCACCACGTTCAACAGGTTCCAACAAATCGTAGCTTAAAACGATAAAAGGAAACAAAAAGGAAATCCTACAAAGAAAACTTTGCCTCCTTTTAGTGGTTTTTAGTATTGAACACCACTAAGTTAACTGGAGGATCAATAACACAGGACATTAGAAGCAGAGCTTATTTATAAGAAGCAAATCTATCTAATTTGACAGTATTTGCAACATGCAAGTAATCCAGGATGAATAAAAAAGATATAAAAAAATAACTGATACCAAATCGCGACGGTGCAATAGAAAGGCTACTGCTAAGAAAAAGTCGATAGAATATCAATAACTTTTATCAGAATCTGCAATCTGAATAGACATGTGAATATTAGTCTAATGAGGTACATATTATCTAGAGAAGCGACCGTCGTAAATTATTAAACACTGATTATCAAAAAATCATTAAGCAATCCCTTGTACAAAAACTTTTTTGAGGCCAACGATAATATATCAGTAAATGTCATCGAAATTATTTAAATATATATATTATAACTACGCTTTAAAAAGATCAGGATAAGCATTTCTCGGGTTAAGATAGACTTATCAAATTTAAGAGAACTTAAGGTGTTTTAAGTATATATACATAGAATACATCCTATATACCCGACATAGGCAATTGAACAATACATAATACCGGTTTATACATTAATGAGAATCATCAAATTTCATAATCACAAAATGAGATAAGAATTCAGGATATTTCGGTTAATTTCTGAACATTTAAAAAGGGAAGAGTACACATGGTTTTACTCTACGGTTTTTCTTTATTAAACTGTCGAACAATTGAATT
Source organism: Anthonomus grandis grandis (assembly GCF_022605725.1). Lineage (NCBI taxonomy): Eukaryota > Metazoa > Arthropoda > Insecta > Coleoptera > Curculionidae > Anthonomus > Anthonomus grandis. The sequence continues at coordinate 9,347,457 of NC_065555.1, forward strand.
CTACAATTTAATTATCAAATTACAACTAATTACTAAAACGTCTCTCTGGATAATGATCAAGCATTCTTTTAATTCTCTCAATGTAATTAGTGCGCGTGTTAGGCAAAACCATGCTCTCAAATAATTTTAAATTTATATTCAGATTAGAGTGTCTCTTTAAATAAATCTTTTTAATTAGAATTGATTTTTTCTTTTCTCTTTTAAATTCATTCATACTTTTGTGATCTAATTAGACTAAAATAGAGTAATTATTATTTGCATTTTTTTAATGCATTTGAGATAATAAAGTGATAAATAAAATACCGATAGAATCTTGTTATATGCATGAATAAGATACAATATATAGTTATTGAAACAATAAATCTAAAATAGACAGTGTAACGGAAAAACATTTATTGGTATATAAAATGCACAAAGTGACACTTACATATATCAATATGACAAAAATCAGCATCACTTTTACCCAATTTCCAATAGTCTGAATGATATGTAATTTATTTTTATTTATACACTGTCTGTTATCTGTATAATAAATATGTGTTTTATATATAAGTTTATAAAATACTATTCTATCTTTAATAAACGGTTTATTTACAGACATAAAATAGATAATAGGTTGGAAACTAATAACTGATGTATTGAGGAAGCTTAAGTTATTAGTTTAGAAAAACGCAATATAAGATATAAAACAAAATATAATAAATAAATTAAATAAAAGTATTTCTAAAATTTTTCGCAACGTTCTATCATTTTTATTAATTTAGTATCGATCCAATCTAAAAAATAAAGCGGGACTATTCTTAAATTAAGGTATTTAAAAACTCTATTAAAGCCTTTTGTCAAAATAGGATCATATGGTATTGCAATGAAACCTTGTTTATTTTCATTTTTTTGAAATGTGGTAGAATTTTTAAGATTAACCAGCAACTCTTATTGTCTTAACCATTATCCGTAGCAGATATTTTAATTGTTTTTCTCTCTTTATTAAATCTTTTATTACCGTAAAGTTATTTGTTAAACTTTCCGATCTATTAATTATATTTTTAGTATATAAGGCCACTTTATTTAATTTTTATCTTCGTTAGCGAAACACGAGTAAGTAAAGTCTTGAGTAAAATAAAAATAAAGGGTTAGTACTAAAATTGTTTTGTGATTTGCTGTTGATTTATTCCTTTCTCAAATATGACTATTCATGAAAAATGGTATCGTGGTAATACGAAGGCGGTCCAATAACTACTTAGACCCGTCGCCCGATGGCGTCACTATCATAAGAAAACTACTATCAAACTTTCAGTCGAATCAGATTCGTAGTTTTATTCTGAGTGCATGTGAAGCGGGCTTATTTGCGGTTTTAGAAAAGTGGCAAAACAACAATATCGGTGTGTATTTCGATTCTTCTTTTTGGAGGAGAAATTAAAACATGCTCAACTGTGAGCACAAAATCAATGATATCGTGGTGACTTTTCTCCTTCGATGTCAGAAACGAATTTCAACCTGATTGCACGTCCGCTGTTAAAAAGCCATGTCCAGCTGCTCCGAAGATTATTCCGGGGGATAACGTGACAAAAAGCCACTATTGGAAGATTGAAGGTGCGTGTGCTAAGATAGTAGGCAACTTAAATGATCATGTTGGCCACACATATTCTGTATGGAATTTTGGGTATAAATTGATGCTATGGGTTTTGCGTTTGCTTACGGACCTTGCAACCGTAAACTACTTCAGCAGTGTTGGACGTTATTTAAGCGTAATTTAAAGGAGTTACTGCAATCGACCCTGAATTCCAGAAAAAACAGCCCAATTTGGTAAAGAAAAAAGTAATCTTTCATCATTATAACGCATTGGCTCATACATCTGATATCGCCAGCGTCAAACTAATGAAATGGAGTTACGAACTGCACTATTCTCCAGATTTTTCGGGATCAAGTGTATCGAGCTCAAAGGAGACTGTTGTGAAGTAAATCGCCACATTTTTAAAATTTTCGTTTTTCTTTTCTAGAGTAAGTACTTATCGGCCTTCATATTTTTCCTATACCTTAACCAAATGCCCAATTAATTAACTTGATAAGGTCAATGATAATCTGTTATCTTTGCACGTCTATTATTTATTTAATTAGCCACTTAATTTTCTACTTACATCTATGTACATACATGATGATAATTGAAAAACTTGAAATGGCCATATATAAGGAACGAAAAACTAAATAAAAAATACTGAAAAGAGTTTCTCCAAAACGATGACGTCACAAACTAACCAAACATAAGAAATTTATCTTAAATTTATGGCAACTAATGTTTAATTTCTTGTTCATTTGATTCTATGCGTTCATTGGATTAAAAATTTGGGTTGTTGAGTATCTTAAGTAAAAACTATATTGCCAACATTAATTTCTTAAATATTTTCTTAAAAAGTAAGTAGCACTTATTATTCGAATAGTTTCCAATTTTTACTTGATAACAGTTTGCCATCCATTTGTGATGATTTAAAGCAAAGAATTCAATAAAAAATTAATCTAATCAATCTGCAAGTGATTGAAAATGTGCAACTGATTTTACCAACTTCAAAAATTTACTTTAGGCATATAGTATATCATACAAAAAGTATTCAGAATATATCTGGAATTGTCAAATGCCATGATGTACAGGGTGTTCCATTAAAAAATCAATGTTAACGCTATAGTTTCCACTTACGAATTGCCCATTTTTATCGCAAAAAACCCGCAATTGACAATGCTAATCGACGTGTCCAAAAAATAAAAGAGGAAAGAAACACCTGAATTTTAAATAAGTTTGTTCCTTTTTTGTTGCTGTCAAGCGTCAAGGTGGTTGTTATTATATAAATGTTATTATATAAAATAATTTATATAAATTCTTTTTGCTATTATTATTATTAAAAATTATTCTTTAAGTGTCATAAAAAATTATATAGATACTTCCCGATATGAGGAAGTTATAAGTATATGACTATTTATTTTAAGATTTTTTGTGAAATGGATCATATTTTATTCTATTTAATCCGTTTATATTGTTACCTAAAGTATTATGTACATACACTAATAATAAAATAAATAGTTTCGAATTTGAATGTTACACTGATAAAAAAATTGGATCAAATTGGATCAACAGTATATTTATAATCTTAGTTATGAATTTATATTTTTAAGTTTTCCCAGATCAGTAATATGATCAAACGTGGTCAACAAATATATATAGGCCTTAAAGTCATCAAATACCCGCCTGTGAAATTTGAGTCAAGTAAATAAGACACTATTACATAGAACTAAAACTATACTGGATACAGGTCAACACCCGATAAAAAAACTACATAATAAATTGGGATAGGAAAAACAATTTTAAACAAATAAAAGGTTTATGTTAAACTAAGAGTATATACAAAAAATGAGACTCTAAAATGTTTAATTTGTGCAAACAAAATCCTAGTATTTTACTGCAATAAAATATTCTTAATCAAAAATCATTTATCATAATACTTCCTAAAAAAGAAACTAGCTACATTAAAAAAAAGTCTGAATGACAAACGAGAGTACTAAATTAAATTATTAAACCTAAATCAATTGAAAGTTTTTTTTGCTTTAAGCATTTAGTTAGACATATAAGAAAGGACATGGGCTCAAAGTATATCTTTTATTCAGTTTCATGAAACTTATTATGGGAATGACCGTCATTGACTAAAAAATTTCCTTAGCCCGGAAATAAAGAAAATTAAAAATATTAACAATAATTATCATCTGTTCAGTAAAATATATATTACTTGAGAAAAAATCTATAGAAATGTATAACTTAACATTTCAGTCTTACCTTATTAGCATATCAACCAAAGTCATAAAAACGACATACTGATTTCCGGAACAAGTAACGGTTATGGATGGATTCACCCAAGAAGTCTCGCAACCACACGCTTGAAACGACATGGTTCTATTTAATATGGCACTAACTAAATTTACATTACCCTATCCATGGCATTATATAGTCCGAAAAATTTTTATCTTGACTGATAACACACAAAATTTTGGATTGCATGTAGACTTACCGCCAAGGTCACAACATATTTAACACCAGACAGTCTTAAAGCTGTTAAATGTTTAATCCCTACAAACCAAAAAAGTTACCTGGCAACGTTAAACTTCTGAATATTTATAAGTCAGGTAGTGTCCTTGAGTAAAGAACAAAAAAGTTTTTCTCAATATTGTAATCTAATGACTGTCATTGACTAGAAATATCCTAAACCCGAAAACAAAGAAAACTGAAAAATTCATTAAATATCATCTGCTAAGTGAAAAAAAATCTATAGAAAATGTACGATTTTACATTTTAGTCTTACCTTATTAGCATATCAACCAAAGTCATAAAAACGACATACTGATTTCCGGAACAAGTATCGGCTATGGATGGATTCACCCAAGTAGTCTCGCAACCACACGCGTGAAACGACATGGTTCTGTTTAATATCGCAGTCACTAAACTTTACACTTCCCTATTCATCGCAATATATAGTTTTTGAATTATTTTTATCTTGACCGATAATACACAAAATAATTTTAAAGTGCTTAAATATTAAGTGTATTTTATAGAACCCACATGTAGGGTTACATTTTTGAGAGATATTGCGTTTGGAACAGTAAATAGAAGCAGCCTCTTCAGTCTCATCTAAGAACATTATCTTATAAATTTTTTTAAACAAAATTTTTATTAATAATAGCTAAAAAAAATCAAATATTTAAAAATAATGTGCATATGAAACGTATTTTAAATATTTGAAATCACATTATAAGAAGTCAAGTAAATAAACTCGTTAGTTAAAAATAAGAAATTAATATAGTACATGACAAATACACATACAAACTATTTGTATTAAACAACAACCCCAAGTTTATTTAAAATTATTGTATTTAATTTTGTTTATTCGTCTGTTTATTCACGGAAAACATTTGCATTATCATGTGGTAATTACATAATACCTAATTATCAAATTGTCAAATAGAGGGTGTTAAATATACTTAATAATATAGAAAGAATCGCAGATAAGAGTCGAAATTACAATTCGATGGCATGTAGATTTACAGCCAAGGTTACGACAAATTTAACACCAGACGGAACTTTTTAAAGTCTGACGTTTAATTTCAAATTAAACATCTGAATGTCTGATTGATATTTTAATTAGGGTTTTAGAGTCAAGTCAATCCTGAAGAGCTTTCTATTTAAACTTTTGCCCAATCTTCTAAACAATCGAATGCACACAGCTGTCTAATTTGTCTAAAGTCATTCAAAATTTATAAATGAAGGATTTGGAAAAAAAATTTAGATTTCTAAACAATACTTGTAAGATGCTCTCAGGCAAATTAAGAGTAATAAAAGGTAAATAGATACAACAAGACACAAAGCTGTACTTCATGAACTGTTACTTCGAAGTGGGTCATTGAAATAAATATGAGTAGAACCCTAAAGAAACCCAACTTATTTCAAATGTTTACAATTGCCCATTTAACCTCTTCAAAGATTCATTTATCTCATTTTCTCAAAATCTAAGGTTAGGAACGAGATTTTTAAAAGCATTTTCACTGGCTTCTTTAAATGTTCGTTGGCTACTGTTTCATAAAGAAAAAATAATATCATTCCATTTTAATTTAATTAACTACTATATTTTACTCAAAAATAACACAATATGTCTAAAGCATTTAATTATGAAAATCACTTAAGAGTTTGATTTTAGGACTTACCTTAGATTTGCTTCTAGATAAACGACTTGGACGATGAATGAGCTCCATAAATTTTATTATTATGAGCTCATTCATCTTAAGGAACTTATAATTATAGATTCGCTTGGTTTCAACCAAACTTGGGGATTAAGTGTCACTTTCCTGTAATAACAGTGATTGATGAGATTTTTGGAAGTACTAAAAGTTGTAAATAAGTACTAAATATTATTATAATTCATAGCAAATTTTACATTCACTAAATAGCTGCTCTCAACAAATCCCTGTTATCTATTAAAGCTTTTGAGGCAAAAATTGATTGACTTTTAGTACTACATATAGTTTATTATTCATTATTTGCCTCTTAGTTTAGGTATAGTATACCCTTCTGGAGAGTTCATCCGTTATCTCGTCTTTATCACTACCAAAAATTATGTTTATAAAAAATATTATTATTTATAGAGGTCGGAAAATGTACATTTTACCAATAAATTGCTTTTATGTGTGTCTTATTCTATTGGAATAAGCTGGTGGCTGGTGTTTAGTGTCATTGATAAAATTTAGTTAGGTACACCCTATCCACTACCATTTAATAACAAAAAATTATTTCTTTTATTGATTTGGCTACTGGGTATTAATTTTTTTTAAAGATTATTGCAAGTTCCAAATACATTTGATTTGTATATAAATAGTAAATCAATATACTTGTATTACCTAATATAATCTTTATTATATTCATTAAAATTTTTTATAAATATGCTTAATAACTTTTATTTTGTGTCCAAAAATATAATAAAAACATCAAAGAATGCAAAAAATAAGCAACTACACGAACTCAATAAAATTTCTAAAATAGTTTATGGTTATGCATTTTTTATTTTAAATATGCTGGAGTTTTGCGCAAGTGTTAACATGAAAATGCTTTTATTTTTATATTTATTGTTTTAGTATTATTACATCCTAGTATTATCACATATGCTTTTAAGGATATACATTAATTGTTTGTTACTCAATTGGTGAAAAATAATATTAATTTAAAATAAATACAACATCTATACGTAACGATGATGTCAAAAGTTGGAATAATTTCATTACAATTGTTACCTAGGAGATTGTAGAGAAACTTGATCTTGTGATATCATGTTGCACTTAACTAGGAGAAACAAACTAATTTTACAATATTTTTAGCAAATAAAAGTTAATAGTAAATATTAGTTAAATAAATCTTATGAACTAGGGTATCAATCCAGAGCAAAAGTAGAGCTATAGAAACTCTACATCCTTTTATGATTTTGGATTACTGAAGCACAAACTGCTGTAATGAAGATCATTTTGACCGTCTTATCATTAAAAAGGACGTGATTTGGTTAAAGGATATTAAACTTTTTAAGGTTATCGCGTTTCACATACATGAAATTTGCATCTAAATAAGTAAACTTATAATTTTAACATGCATTGCCTAATATATTCTTTATTATAATCATTAAAAAAATTTATAAGTATAGACAATACGTTCTACAATATATTTAGAAGTAGTGTTTGAGATGCACCATACGTCCACTTCAGAATAACTAATACTATTGTAATTAATCAGAAAATTTCCATAGTAGAGAGTGATACAATAATTACAAAAAACAATAACAACAATTTGTTTCTACCCCGGCTTAATTCGAAAATTATTCGTATTAAATTTATTAATACGAAAGTGTGGTACTAATAAATTAAAGATGAATAATTCACATTAGCAGTAGCTGCTCATCAGAGACACTTAGCATCCTAAGAAATGTCCCATATTTATTTACATATATTTTTGAATACAGAATGTTTCAGAACTATGGGATCAAACTTCTGGGGGTTATTCAGTGCAACATTAGAAAATATTTGAGTATAGAAACCCATGTCCGGAAAAGTGTTACTACGGCACTACGACCCTAAGAAGTCGTTAAAATTTAGAACGACGATTAATTGCTTAAATAGGATTTAATGCATTTAATTTTTGCCTTTTGTACATTATATCATCATAATAATTGTTCAAACTGTCTTCCTTGACATTTTCCTTGGACTTGACTAAAAATTTAATACCCGTTTTGATTTCAAATGTTGCTATAGTTCATCCAGTTAAATCTTGTGCTGTTTCTACTGGAGTTTCGTACACCAAAAACTTTATAATATGTCCTCACAGGAAAAAATCCAACAAACTTAAATCGGGTGTCCTAGGAGGCCAAGAAACTGCTCCACTGTTATCGTTTTTAAAGATAACAATACACAAAAGCCGATAAATTATTTAAAATCATCAGCTATAAAATTTTAAAAAATTGACATTGACATCTTGAACAATTGTTATCATGTATAAAAGGCAAAAATTAAATGCATTAAATTCATTTAGGCAATTTATCGTCTTTCTACATTTAAACGTGTCGTAGGGCCGTACTGATACTTTTCTAGACATGAATCCCTATACTCAAATTTTTTCTACTTTTGCATTATATAACCTCTAGAAGTTTGATCTCATAGTTTTGAAACACCCTGTAGAAACAGATTAATGTAACCATTTTTTCTCATTCTATCACAATCCACCCTTAATAACTTTCTTAAAAAAAAAAAAAAAAAAAAAAAAAAATCACGTCAAATTAGATATACAGGGGGACGTTTAATTATGCATTTACTGAAGTTCTGTCAATCACCTCCAGCTAACCTTACTTTAATATGTCAAACGGGAACTCCCATCGTGTGATACATCATAGTAAGCAGCGTAAAATTCTGTATTCAACGGTACCAAAAAAAAAATGAAATCGGTAAATGTTTAAGCAAATAGTTAGCGAAAATGCCATAAATACGTATTAGAATTGATACGAAAATTTGAAGAGACCAGATCGATTTGCAATAAAAAAAAATATGAAAATAGAGTTGGCGATGAAGCATGCCAAGTTGAAGTACTAGGACAATTTGCTATGAATCCAACTTTATTCATACCAAAGGCCTCAAAACTAACAAATATTTCCACTGGTTCCGTACATAAAGTTTAAAAAAAAAATATGTTCTTTCCTTATAAAATTCATATTCTTCATGAACCCGGAGAAGATGACTTTGATAGGAGAATTCAATTTTGTGAAGTGATGTGCCAGCGAATTGACGACGATCCCCATTTATTGAAGAACATTTGCTTCAGTGACGAATCGACCTTTTTTTTAAATGGCTTGGTGTACAGACATAACTGTAGATACTGGGATAATGAAAATCCGCATGTTTTTCGGGAAGACCATACCCAATATCCCCAAAAAATTAATGTTTGGGCAGGAATTTATTGGAATGAAATAATCGGGCCATTTTCAAGAAAATTTGACTGGCGAAATTTATTTAAACCTTTTAGAAAATGCAATATACCCTTCCATCATCCAATCTATGAAAAATCAAGTAGATCAACATGGTGCTATATTATTGAATGAAAATAATATACATTTTAAGCAGGATGGAGCTCCCGCGCACTACACTTTAGTAGTTCGAGAGTGGCTTGATCAACATTTTCGAGAAAAGTGAATTGGCAGACGTGGTGCAATCGAATGGCCTGCGCGGTCTCCAAACCTAACCTCACTAGACTTTTTTCTTTGGGGCTACTTAAAAAGCAAAGTTTATAAAACCCCACCTGAGAGTATTGAGAATTTAAAAAATAGAATATTTCAAGAATGCAAAGAAATTAGCGGGCAGATCCTTGCCAATGTTCGTAAGGAGTTTGAAAATAGGCTTTTTTATTGTCTTGCTAATAACGGCGCGCATTTTGAACATTTAATAAAATAAATTTGTTTAACTTATTAAATTTGTTTTTCTACCCTACCGATTTACACTTTAATTCCTTCTTGGTCAATCAATTTTATTTTTTTTTACAACCATTGATAGCATAATGAATGCTCTTTAAAATAATGTATCACACCATAGGGTAGCCATTTGACATACCATAGTTTGGCGTAAATTAAATATTCAATATTTCTAGACATTTTCGCTAACTATTTGCTTGCACATTTACCGATTTCATTTTTCTGGTACCGTTGAATAGAGAATTTTACGGTCCTTACTATGATGTATCACACGATGAGGGTTCCTATTTGACATATTAAAGTGAGGTTAGCTGGAGGTGAGGAGGTGATTGACAGAACTTCAGTAAATGCATAATTAAACGTCCCCCGTTTATATATAAACGTGTATATATAATTTGACGTATTTTTTTTTTTTTTTTTTTGTTATTAAGGATGGATCGTTTTGAAATGAAAGCACTGTATACCCTTCAAGAAACCGTCAACATAGAACGATCGAAAATTTCTTTTATATAAAAATATTGGCCGTGAAAACTTCCTTTTGCTGTTAACTGTTATAAAAAAGTAAAACAAATATATTCCCTCGAACCATGGCATCCCTCCGCCATTTTGAAGCTTTGCAAAATGAGCTAGGGATCACAGAAAAGCTCAGTACGGTATAGTAGTAGAAACTCATAACTCGTCTATATTAATCTAAAAAAAGCTATTTAATAGTTTTGTTCCACTAGACCAATGTATATGGTTATTTCCAGCAGAAATTCGTTTCATAAAAATAAATCTATACAAAATTTGATAAAAGGCTACTCTACTAGATACTTCTAGCAAAAAGAAACTTCTTAGTAAGACGTTGCTCTGATGGTTAAATTTAAAGGTTCTGTACCTGTGCTTGGGAAATTTAAAACCTTGATACCTAAATGAGTAAAAAAGTAGAGCAAGGAGACCACTGGAAGTACGAGAGCAGATCAAAAGATTCTCAGCAATTCATCTTCATGTCGTGATTTTCTTTTTATTATGAAGCGAAGTAAACAACTTTAAAAGATTGATAAATAGACATTTGCGGGACGTATGACGAGTTTGCTGTCAGTTACCAACAAACGCAACTGCGCGGTTTTTTCTATGGCTCGTCCGGAACGTATGCGTCGTAGCCCAAATAATTTTTTATGCAGATTAGTAGCTACTATAAATCTTAGATAGATATACTACACTACACGTATTATCTTTGTTGACTATTTTAAAAAGTCGATTACTGTATTATATAATACGTCAATATTAGTGTAGTTAAATGAGAAAATAATAGAAAATAAAACAATAAAAAAAGTTGACTATCATAGGGTCATAGGATCGTCAATTAACTGAGTCTAAATCACTATTATGTGAGGTGAAAAAAGTGGCGACGAAAAGGCATCATTTAATTTATATTATTTTAAAATGTAACTAGAGAACAGAGGAAATGACTTGCTATTCGCATTCTAATAGATAATTTATATTTAAATTTATCTATATAAAAATTCTAGTTACAGTAAAAACCGAAGTGCATTACTGATTGGTTTATCTGTGCATCTATATATATATATTAGGCGACGCAATAATTTTCTCGTTAACAATCGATTTATAACAAATGATTAATAACAGTTTTTCTAGAAAAAATTGAGAGGCACTCGAGAAAATTCGTTTCAAAAAAACATTTCAAAAAATGTTAGTCATTTGTAAAAAGTAACATGATGATTTACACACAAATTTTTAATGAATCGTTTTATGCAGTGCCTTCCAGGTCAATAAAGCCATGCATAGGTAGCTTCTTGAACTAACCTTAATATTACCGAGCTGATACTGCCCAGTTGGAGCCATGAAACTTATTACTTAAAAAAAGATGTTAGCACGGAAAATTAAATGATTAAAGCGTAAGTTTGTCAGGAGAGTTCGTAAGTCAGGAAGTAAAAAAATTTAAAGTAGCACTTATCAACACGTCTTTCTGCTTATTGACTTTTTTAGGGCAGGGCAATCAAAAAACCAGAGGAAAAGAAAAATTCCATAAGGGATCACAAACAGGAGAGAACAATTAATCAGCTCATGCTTATGGAAATGTTATATTAATTGCTCGTCTTTGGTATATGGTATCATTCAAAACTTTAGACATAGGAACTAACTAAAATAAAGCAATACTAATAAATTATCTTTATTAAAGTATCATTTCATTAATTAAATTACGAGCAACTACTAACGAAATATTTAATATTTTAAATTTAGACGAACTCAATTTGCATTATTTAATTATTAATAAACGCATTTCACAGTTTTTGTATTAGCATTTTTTAAGATTGAAGAAGTATTAAGCGTACAAGCTTTGAAAGAGCAATTTGAGACTTCGCGACTAGATATTAAACTGACTTTTTAAATTAGGTTAGGTATATTTAAAACTTGTAATGTTAAAAAACAGAACTATATAAAACACATTAAAGACGTCTTAAAATTCCTTATTTTAATTAAGAGACTTTTGTGAAGTGTGTTTTATTGTTCTATTTCTGATGAATGCCATAACAGTAACCAAAATGCAAAAGTAACAATAGTTTAAAGATGGCATTTTTTCGCAGGAAGAACGACAACGTTGCGTAACCTTTATAGTTCCACTCCTTTGCTACGTATGGACTTATACAATACAATACAATATATTACGGAAATTTTCACAAATACACAATCCAAATTATAGACACAACTTAAAAGTTATAATATAATTCATAGTACTAACTATAGCTATTTTAACAAAAATTAATGTGATTCCTATTTTTCATATTATCTCAATTAAATAATCAATCCATTAGAATGAAACGAAAAATTTTACTAGACCACAAATTAGGCCTGTATTCAAAATTGTTCATTTCCTACATTGATACAAAGACAAAAAAAGTTTTTGTTTTCCTTGTAAGTAAATAAATATGTTATTCTACTATAAAGAGTAGAGGAGCGGAGGAGGCACAAGCAATACCTAGGAGGAAATTAAAAATTCAAACAAAATTGCAAAATAATCGACTTTCGGAGGATTATAATTTATGACAAATGGCAACTACGTAAACTGATAATCAAAAATAATTAAGAAATGCACTTTAATTTACTTTATCAACAACTTTTTAAAACTATTATAATTTCGTGTAATAAACTGTGTTAGTTCAATATTTAAATTTTTTTGGTTATTACTTTATTAATTGTAGGATACTGGATATTTTTATATAGAATTATCTTTAAGAATCTGTCTTGGCACACTTTTAAAATCTGCAATGCAGTTTCGCGAAGACCACCCCAAATTGGTACTTAAAATAGACTTAACAGTATCTATCTTAATAACAGTATCTTAAAATAGACTCTACAAGGGAATTATTTTTAACTATTTTTATTATTTTTCCATTTAGAATGTTTCGAAGCTGATAAAATTTGTAATATAGTTTTCGAAGTTTTTTCACCGTTTCGATAGCATGCTCATTCCGCTAGAATGAGCATGCTAGAGCACCAAGATGTTGATCAATATATAAGCCTAAATATTTAATTTTATCAGTTTTCTGTATACTTGGACAGGTACAAGAAGTATTTAATAAATTACAGGTTGTGGCATGAATTTTAATATCAGATTGTTCGGGTTGATCGGCAGTCGTTAATGAAAATGCTATAAATTTAGTTTTTACAACGTTTAGGCTTATTTTATTGCTACTTGTGCATTAATATAAACAAAAAATAAAACTGGTCCCAGGACTGTGCCTTAGGTACTCCAGTGTTAAAGACCGTTCCGCTACTTAGTGTATCATTACATCGCACTTTTTGGATACGATTTTCCAAATATGATTTAAAAAGATCTAACACACGGCCTCTCACCCCAATACGGTTCAGTTTTCTTAATAGCAAGGAGTGAGAGACCGTGTCGAATGCTTTAGCAAAATCCATATAGATTGTGATGCATTTTTTATTTTGCTGCATTTTAGATAGTATATCCCGGAACCAACAAAACCCAGCATCTTCAGTGCTTCTGTTTTGCCTGAACCCAAACTGTTTACTATAAATGAGATTTTGTGACTCAGAAAAATCCACGAGGCGGGCTATTATACGGCTTATACACTACAATTTTAAAATTACTGATGCTGAGTGTATGAAGAACCACCTAAATCAGTGTTTATTGTCTCCAAAACAATTTAATTTATAATGCAGGATTTTGCGAGTATCACAATAGTCGATAAGAAGCGGGGTACAAAACCTAACATCTTACAATGACTTAAGTTGAAGAGGAGCTTAAAGTTGAAAGAGGAGTACAGGAATGGTTAGGCAAATTAAATTATGCTGCGATCTAGGATAAATTGGACTGGACTAAAGTAAGCATGCGGATCCATCCGGAATACTCGGATTAGCTCTTTTACCCACATGACCTGAACCCTTCTAAAAAAATTAATAAAAGGCAAGTCTCTTACTACCTACTTAGATGATTGGACATGGCCAAAAACTTAGGTTAATTAGATGCAGTTAAACTGAAGATCTTTTGCTAAGCCTCTCTATAACTAATTTGGCTCTTAGGATCTTTATTCTTATCAAAGGAGGAATTATGTAACTTGAACTGAAAAGGATGAATAAGGTTGGTCAATCAATGGACGCAGATCCTCTTAGCATTACTATTAATATTACTACTAGTACTTATTACTAGAGAACTTCATGTAGGACTATTGCAAGAGTTATATTGATTAATTTACCATAACTAAAGTTTCTTTTCTTTCTTATTCTTTCATTCTTATTCTCTTATTCTTTCTAAAGTTTTCTTTCTTATTTCTTCTACTTTTTGTTTTAGTTGTTTGGAATTAGATTTTACGGCTTCTGCTTTAGAAATTAATTACTAAACTACTCCTCAATTTATATTTTAAGGTATTATTTTATGTTTAGTAGTCAGGCTTTGTTAAGGACGATCTATTTTAGAGTTATCTAAAATAGATCGTCGAATATCCTATTTTAGAGCTCAATCTAAAGCTCCTCCTGAACTGCTTAACAGAGGCAACTTCTCATATTAAAAGAGGCAACCTTTAAAAAATGTTCGACCCTAATATATAAAGTATAACAGTTTTATTTTAAAATTGCCTTGTCATTCTAGTTATGACCTCTTTAGTTTAAAATACTGATACAATTTTAAAAAAATATATTTTTACTATAAAAAGATATATAAAATAACGTCGACAAGACTCTCTTCGATATTAATTTTTTATAAAGCGAAACCATTTTTTCCTGCATAATAAATAGCAATGCAGGTACAAGTGCAAATCAGTAGGTACTGACTAGATAAGCACCATAACAGAATCCCATATGACAAGTAATAAAACATAGACTGATCCTGCTATGTTCTTACTTAAATCAGCTCCTAGAACATGCCTGATAGCAAAACATTCAGAGGCCAGTTTTTTACTTATTTTAAAAATATGGTGATTAAACTCCCATGTACTATGAATATGAACTCCCAAAGATCTATTTTTCACTTGGCTTATCAGGGGATCACTATTAAAATTCACATTTTGCAGGTCATATTTAAAACCTAAGAAATGTTTTATTAATATTAAAGCAAAGGCAATTGGCATTACACTTATTCTTAATTTTTAACCCATCTTCAGATATTACAAATGTTTATATCTTTATAATGCCAGATGATTGAAGTGTCTCTGCAAACAAAGTACACGATCCAATATCCTTAGACGTACTAGATCATTAATATAAATTGAAAAACATAAAGTTAATGTCCAAAAAGAATATCGTACTCCCGAACAGATAACCGATTGACCTAGGTCTCAAACCTTCATAATATACTCCCTCTAAAACAGTACTATTCATGCTTCCTCAGCGGAATTTCATGAACCACTTAGTCTAACGCCTTCGATAGATCAAAGAACAATGTCGCAATCGCATTATCATTATTAAGTCTATAAATAGATGTTGTTAAGGAAATCAAAGCATCCTTTTGCGGTCGAAAGCCCAACTGCTTGTGAGCAATTGATTTGAATCCGGTCAGAAAATCCCATATTTATCACTTTTCGATAAGCTTTGACAATGTCGACAAAAGGGAAATTGGGCTGAAATTTGGCGGAACATTTATATCACCTTCTTTGCAAACGGGAATAATAAGTGACGATTTTAAACATCCAGGAAAAGAGCCCCTATATGTACTGGGTATTTTCATTAAAAATCAAAATAGAACCATCTGTAAAATAGTGAGTCTTCATTAAAAAGAAATACATTGACATCAATATCTACTTCACTTAAATGTTCAACTTAATTATGAAGGTCATTTATCATGTTCCTCTTTTTGGTTATTTTCGTAGTTTTTAGTTTTGTTTTTGAAATATGATATTTTTGCTTTTTATATAAATTACGATAATATAATAGGCTAAGAACCAATCTATCCAAAGAAATCTTCTTTCTAAAACAAGAGCGCCTAAGAGAAATAATAATGACACTAACTATTTTATCAATTTACTTTATAGTTTTAAACTTTGAAAACGGAGATAACTAACTGGTGCAGGAGACAGATTGCTAAACGATAAACGAGTCTCGCGCGTCGTTAAGGAAATTGAATGTCGCACGCACCGCTCCTCTAAATGGAGCCTCATTTTCGACTACTTGATTCCCCCATTCTCAATTTGTTTTCTCTTCTCGCACTTTAGGCTCCTTGCGGAAATCAGACACAGGTATATGGCTGTAAATGCAAGATCCTTGGAGGGTTAAATCTCTTATTCACGGCAACATACCGAATTAGACGCTTAAGTTCATGTTATTTCGTTTATTATGTATGACGTATTATGTCGCGTTTAAATGGCAATTAGATAATCTTTCATTTAGAAACATGTTAAGTATTTATTTCTTCTTAGTGATTATTACTTTTTAACTTAAAGGGATATTAAGTTAATATCTAAGAAACGTTTAACCACAAAATCAGTAATATTAAAAAGAAATACTTATATGCACAAATAGTCAGAAAATATCAAATCTACTCATTTAAGTTTATTTTTAAATTTTAAATTTTAAAGAGTAACTATAAAGCTCCAGCAGGTTTGGCATTGGGTCCCAACTACAACATTGGACCACATTAGTTTAGGGACATATAAAATATGTTGAGTAGTAAAACCTGAAATATAAGTTCTTAAGGATATTCTTTCAAGGTAAAAAAAATCTTTATTGTGAGACATTTTGCAATTTAAGGATGATTTACTTGTGAGTCCGCACGTCAATAACTTGAGATAAGCAAGGCTTTAAAAATGAAATATCAATTAACTAAGTATTACAACAGCATATAAAAATTTCAGGTAGCATGACTTTGCACAACTTGAAAAGTGGTTTTAGAGTAGTTTAAAGTATTTTGTAAATAAATAAAAATGGTTACAATAAGTGAAGAAAACAGATCTGTAAATTAAAAAGTATCTACTCTATTTCTTATTATTGTAAAGGAAGTGTAAAGTAGAAGCCCAACAGAGGTCAAACCAAAATAAACGAGATATCAAGTTCTTTTTAATGAAACCGTGATCTTAGTTTTATGAGCACCAATATATTTTTTTAGAGACTTATCCTTCGTATGATCGATTTAAATTATAGATACGCTGAGAATAATCCTGAGTATTTAAGCCTAAGAAATGTCAGCAATTTTAAGTAACGACTATTAAAAAATTCATTTATTGGTCCTAATATACGTCTTTTCACAAGTCAAATTAAATAGGGTCTGAACTGAGTGATTCTAATTGCTAAGCTTAAGTCAATATAATAATTACTCTGTATAGAATTTTCATTCCAAAACCACCCTTAATAACTTCTTAAAAAAAACAACAATTTACGTATACAGGGGGGCGTTTAACTTTATATTTGACAAAATTCTGTCAATCACCTCATTTTGAAATATCAAATGGGAACCCCCATTAAAATGTCTATTCACCAGTGCTAAAAAAATTCGTTCACGTACCATCGAATAGTAACCAAAAATGTCTGAAAATAATGCATATTTTATTGACCTCAAACTTTTGCATTTGATACGGCTACCCTAATAGTAATACACCATTTTAAAGGACATACAATCTTCTACCTAACCAAACCAAAAAAAAACAAAATAAATTGACGTATAGGCAAATAGTAAGCAAAAATGTATGGTATTAGAAGACGATTTATCAACTTAACTTTACAACCTCATCACACATTATTTTAAATGACAAAAAATTTTCCATCTTACTTCGCCAAAAAAAAAATGATACCAGTTAAAGCGATTTACCAGTACGAATGTATGGTAATAAATATTTTATTAAGTCCAAATATTTTTGTGTTGATGGATGTTGGAATAATAATTTGTATTTCCAACAGGATGGAGCTCTTCAGCACTACGTTTTGACAGTTCGAGTGTAGCTTAATAAACAGTTTCCAAGGATCTGAATTGTCAGAGCATGGAATGGCCCGCACGATCGCCAGACCTAACACCACTAGATTTTTTCCTTTGGGGATATATAAAAACAAAGTCTATAAAATCCCAACTAAAAATATTAATGACTTATAGAATCGAATTACTCGCAAAATTAGAGATGTTAGCGAAAAAACACTCAATGTTCGTAAGGAATTTCAAGTTGCTTATTAATTGCTTATTTTAGTTTAATTATATTATATAAATATGTGATTAGATTGTTTATTTTTTAAACACCTTTTTACATTCTTAGTGTTTAAAGGTCTATAAACTTAAATTTTTTATACATTTATACACAGTTGGGTGGTAGATTGTATGCCCTTTAACATCGAATGTCACACTATAGGATAGCCATTTGACATACCAAAGTATGATGATGTCGATAAAATATTATTACAAGACGCTCTAGCTCACTATTCGCTGGTACGTCAGCCGAACATTTTAATGGTTTTTGACAGAACTCTATCAAATATAAAATTAAACGTCCTCCTGTATATATATTTAAATTGACGTGTTTTTTCTTCTTTAATAAGTTATTAAGGTTGTTTTATCTTAAAATTAAAGCCTTGTATAATAAATCTTACAATTCCTAACAAATATATCCAGATAGAAGTTATTTAAGTTGTTTTGGTCATCGAATCTAAAAAAAACCTGAGAGCAAAAAAGAAAAAAAATGTTAAGAACCCTATAGTGAAATATATTTCTTTCTGTTCTCTGTAGCGCAAAGTCATTGAAATCGTACTTCCCATAAATGCGATGTTTCATGAATAAAAGTAGACCCCAACGATTAATGGATACAACGATTTCGAGATCTTGAAACGAGAATACTATTCCTTCTTTTTTTAAATTTTGGCTCTTATTATTCTAATGCAGATTTTGGAGGATTCTGACGATTTGAACTTTTTAATCCTGGAACTTTTAAAATATTTTCATAATTAAGCCATTAGGATATCCTTGCAATCATTTATATAATTGTCTAAAGAATTATCACTAGAATCATAGCCAATCTGGGTATCTGATTCATAATTCTCCGTTTAATGTCCTTCTCTTTACAGTCTTTCCCCTCAGACTTGGACAGAATTTAACTACATACATTTGTTT
Organism: Anthonomus grandis grandis; assembly: GCF_022605725.1. Classification (NCBI taxonomy): domain Eukaryota; kingdom Metazoa; phylum Arthropoda; class Insecta; order Coleoptera; family Curculionidae; genus Anthonomus; species Anthonomus grandis. The sequence continues at coordinate 9,366,525 of NC_065555.1, forward strand.
AATATTCTCTGTGAGCTTAGATATTACTTAATATAGATCATTTATTAGCGATACCGAAATTGAGATATTTTCAAAAAACCTGGCGATCTACTATTAATTTTTACTCAGTTCTAGTTAATCTGACCCAGGAGCATCGAATCAACTACCACAACAGAGATGTATATTGTGGTACGGTATATATTCAAGTGCAGAGTATGTAAGTGCAATGGTATAGAGTAAATAGAAAATTTACTTTTATTTTTTTAAATTTATTAAGTTAATGAAAAATCCGAAAGCACCCTAAGCTGCTAAATTAATACTAATAATTTTTCAGTGCCATACCTATCCTTATTTCTATGTATCTATAATAGTTTCTCTGTGTGCTATTTAAGATTTTGAATTCAAATTTAAATACTGAATTTTTGTTGACTCTAGAACAAGAGTAAGTTACTTATTCTTGCAGACTAGCTGAGTGATATGTATTACGCAGAATTAGATATATAACTCAATTTCATTCATTTCAATTATAAAATTCTGTATAAAAAGTTTGTGGGTGGAAAATTCAAAAAAGGGAAGAAGTTGTATTTAATTAATTTGATCTGATCTAAACACTCAAAGTTTTCTTTCTACGGTTTTTTAATCGCCTTTAGTCACTTTTACTCCCACAAATATGGGTAATTTCTGCTTCTTGGCATCTTGGATTAACATCAAGTAAACTTCCATGTTTGTTAGTTATAAATAGTATGATATGGGTTGTACGTATTTTATATTAATTTTGTTGCGCATATATAATGTATAACAAAAGGCGTCAAGAAAGTATAAGAATTCTGGTAAGCAGCTGATCAATTTAATGATACTTATGCGATGCTTTTTACTTGTTATCCATTTTCTATTGAAAATTAAAATATGCAAACCACTTATTGTTTATATAACATTCACAATATTAATACCCAACACACGTCAATTAATATTCATGCTCATTAATCTGTACTACATATTATGTGCAAATGACGATAATGTCTTGCTGTCGATCAATTCAAAATAGCGAATTAAATTGATTCACTAAATCTAATCGAAATATTTATCCAAAATAACATAATTATTTTTTTTTATTAGGTTTATTCCGATGGGGTTTACTCTTTTTTATTAATTTGTACATGTTTGTTTTGGCAGTAAATGATCTTAATAAGGACTGATTCTATATAAATGATTAATGTACACATTTATTCCTATATAAATGTCTCGTGCAAAGCCGCAAGCTGTTAATAAAGTGATCTGATTAATTATTCTAGGTGGGGTTTACTGATCTGATGCAAGAGTAAAAATAAATTTCTTGTAAGCTACTAAAAATATTTTTTTATATATTTAATTTGCTAAATGAAAAAGACAAGAAAAATAAATTATTTAGATTATTATGTTCTATTACTGCAAGACTTTTAGAATATTTCTATTTAAAATAAACAATAAATCCTATGATTAATACTATTTTGTTGATAATAAAAATGCGATAACAAAAGTATCTTTACAAGTAACACAATATATGAGGCGAAAAACATTTAATGAAATGTTTTTTCTAAAATTGTATTTTATTTATAAATAACCAGTTTTGCTGAATATTGGGAAAGAATAATTGACTACACCTCTGCAGAGTTTCCTTAAATGATTTTGATTATAGTTTAATTAATTTGTGAATCAAAATGAATGAGGTTTTACCGGAACCATCCTATGTTTATTTAATCACCGAATTTGGCTGCTGAGTGCACTCCAATCAAGATTTAAAATACTTTACACGTACTTAGATAAACGCTTGGTACACTTATATAATTTAATTTAGTTACTTTGTGTTGATCATAAAGTACCTATATATCTTTTATACATGGTGGTATAAAGTTGTAAAGGCGAAAAATTAATTTATGGACGACAAACATTTGAAGCAAAATATATCCATAGCTAATATGCTCGTAAAGTTCCTTCGCATTAGAGCGTAAAACATAATTATTATTGGCGAGGGTGACCGAAAATCCATCATTGATTTGTTATTTAACCCAGCAATTGGGCTCTACCTATTCCAATACAGCGTATTTTAATAAGACAGTTGATAATGACATCAGAATTAAAGCCTATAGGGACTATCATAATGCCCATGGCTTTGTCGAATAGAAAAAGCGGTAAATTTTTCAATGTACCTCATTTTCAGAAGAGGTAGATTTTAACCTTGGTAAATTTATTATAGAATTTTCATAAATTTGAGATATTATTAAAAAACCAAACACTCTTCAAATCGTCACTATCTGGATCGTATAGAAGGCTGTTATGGTTAATCGTGTTCACTATCGAAAGTTGATAACATGATTTTAGTAAGAATCCTTGAAAGATGTAGTGAACACCAAGCATCTCTGATTTTAATATGATCATAATTCAAATCGCATAATTTCATGTCACATTATTTGGTGTCCATTTACCGATATTTACTTGGGATGATTCAATCACTTTCAATCATTGACTCACAGTTACAAGCATAACTTGAGAACCGCTTAAGATATTTTCATAATTCCTCTACACCATTATAGAGGAAACCATGAGGATGGATAAAAACCTCCTGAAATCCATGTTACCCTCTCGAATTACTCTAGAACCTCCATTAACGTTCTAGGAACCAATTGAAAGCGAAAAGAAAAAAATCGGGTTCGTCTTGATGGTGCGCAAGGGCAACATACAACAGTACAAACAGTTCGAGGCGGAGACCGATTAAATACCGAAACTAAGTACCCTTGGGTAAATTGTCTTATAACTTTACCTCTAATAGGTTAAAGTGATTTATACTTGAAAAGATTCTTTAAAGTTTTTTTCTGCTTCTGCTAAAAAAATAAAAAATATCCATGCTCTGGACGCATTTTTATCCAGGTTTTAGAAAGACAGGTCAATAGTGCTAAGGGAAACTAAGTACTCTTGGGTAAATTTCTTTATAACTTTAGTTTTAGTGCTGAGATTGACTTGATTTTTATTTTAAAAGATTTTTTAAAGTTTTCTTCTGACTTTGATAAAAGAATAAAGAAAAACCATATACTAGACAAATCTGTATTTAGGTTTTAGAAAGTAAGGTATTGGGAACCAAGCTCTCTTGGTTAAATTGCTTTATAACTTCACTGCTAGTACTGAGATTAGCTTTATTTATATTTTAAGAGATTTTGTGGATTTTTTTTCAGCTTGTGTTGAAAAAGTAAAGAAAATCCATGCGCTGAAAGCATTTTTATCCAGGTTTTAGCAAGATAGGTCAAGGGTACCACGTGAAATTAAGTACATTTCGGTAAATGAATTTATAACTTTACTTCTTGTGCTCAGATTGAGTTGACTTTTATTTTAAAAGTGTGTGAATATATTTATATATTATTATATATATTAATAATATTTAAATATTCTTAAATTGCCTGATCTCCTTCCTATCAAATTTATGTAGATAGGAGTCCAACGTAAACTTTAAACAAAATCAAAATTGTATTATATTTGAATTTTTACATGACAACATAAACCAAACTTACTATTTTTTTACATTAACTTGCCTAATTTTTTTTTATTAGATCTGTTTCACTTCTTGAAACCACATGCATTTCAAAAACGGTTGCTCCTAGATACATCTAATAAATCGCATAAAAAGGATTAAGAAATTTTCACCAAAAATATTATACAAAATATTATTCGTTCAGAAATCGGCATTATTTAGGAAACTAGCTTAGTTAGCGTTCGATTTAGTTTTCATATTACAGAATTCTCTCTGTATTTTATTACAAATGAGATGGAATATAATGTTAATAAGTCCAATATGCAATTAGGCCAAATATTACCCCTCATCTTGAAATTTATTAGATTTAAAACGGTTCAAATAGTAATTACCCATTTCTCTTCCTCTATTTTGTTATTTATGATGGCTCTGATCACAATACGGTAATAGACTCGTATTGTAGTTTTACTGCGTCGACTTTTCAATAAAATGAAATCTATTTTAATTTAAATATAAATTTTTAATGATATGTCTTTTTGTTTTAATGTTTCTGTTTTAATTTAAATTAATCAAGGTATTCAGTATATTTATAATTTAACGGTTTTTTTTCCATGCAGAATATACATGCATTTTCTTTTACTTTAGTATCAAACATTTCCTACTTTACAGTTACATTTTTATAATTTATAATGTTAAAAGACCATATTGATATTAATCTACAAGAATATAAAATATATTCAAGATAAGTGAAGGTCGGTGTGAACTATATTTGTATATAAACCAGGGTGGTGGCTGCAGAGAACCACATTGTTCTGTTGCGTAAAGTTCTAGAACAACGGCAAATATGAACGGTTTGGTAAGTTTTATTTTTTATTTACCATTTTACACAAATTCAAATTTACAATTGTTTTGATATAATTGCAAAAATAATAGTAAAAAAACAGAAGAGCTTAGCATAGTTTTGTTGTTAAAAAATATTTTTTAAGCAATTAAGTGTTTTATTATAGACAAATCGTCTTTAAAAAATAAATTATTTTCATTTACATAATATACAAAAAAACTGGATGGCTACAACTGATTGTCGGCCATAAAAAATATTTTATGAATTTTAGGATCATTTATGGTCATCACATGAATCATCATTTTATAATGATTTTAAGTTATCAATATTAATTACTGTGAACCTAATATGTACCAAATAATAATAATAGCACTAGGTATAGTGTATTTATTTAAGTTTTCATCAAAAATACATTTTTAAATTAAGATTTTTAAAAAAATACACTCTTGGACAAAATTAAAATGTTTACTCGCGGTTTTATGATAATAAATTCCTATTTGAAATTATTAATGCAAATAAGTATATTTACATATGTAATCAGTTTTATTCTAAGTATTAAATATTTAACTTTGTTTGCATAACTAATTTCTAATATAATTTTGTTACTATAAAACTGCGATATGAGATGGATATAGAGTCCTATTTCTTTCCCTCTAACACATTTTCACATTTACCGTAATTTTACTTCTTTCAAACCTGTTATCTAAAGACAAAGCAAACATTTAAATATTCTGCAGTTATTGAGGCTAGTGTCTTACCTTTGCATAAGGTAGGTGATAGTATCATACCTTTAAATTTAAGGCTAATCTTTTGTATGTATTTTCAACCAATTTAAGCATTATAAGTTGAGGTTTCTATTTTTTTTGCGACTTCCTCTTTACGGAGTTAAAGGTTTTACTCTAACTTGGTTTGCTATATTCCCATGTAAAAATATGCAAAAAGTACAGATTGGAGAATTCCCTGATTCTATGATGTTCTGAGAGATTGGAAATCAAATGAGCAGTTTCTCAAGGATCAAATGATCAGTATTCTGTCCGTTACATCTCACTTACATTAATATAGTGGATATTCCCCTTGCACGACTTTCACTCTAGTGAATTAGAAATGGTAATAAATGATGAGTTGCTAGCCACTTGCGGCAGTATACAAATGTGAATCAGCTAGCATTAAGCATTACAAAAATAAACATATTGTTCTTTAAATATTAAATAAATACATAAAAAGAGCAAGTGCCTGGGATTATACATTGATAATAAATCGAAAGAGTAGAAAAAGTAGAGTAGTTTTCCAAGGCATTAATTATTTGGCTAGAAGTAAAGCACAACTTTGTCACTAATTATAAATAGCATATTAGCGTTTTACGTAATTAGTTTTATAGTATAAATAATATTATTATTATTTATTACAGCTCATCGTCACCCTTTGTTCCTTTGCTGTAGCCCTCGCCAATCCAGGTGGAGTTGGCTTGGCTGGCGGTTTAGGCTTGGGCGGTGGCTTAGGTTTGGCTGGAGGTTTGGGCTTGGCACATGGAGGTATTGCTGCTGGAGGTCTTGTTGCTCCAGGTGTAGCCGCTGGTGCTGTCTTAGCTCCTGGTGTATCTACTGGCGCCGTTTTGGCTCCAGCCACTTCTGCTGGTAAGTGATTTTTTAAAATCTTAGTTTCTTGTTGTTTATACAAAGCAATAATATTATCACGTTTCATGATTATGTCAATTCAACGTTAAAACCTATATAAGATAAAAATTTAAATACTCCTTATAAATAAAAGAAACAATTTTAGGTGCTATTGCAGCTGGACCCGCTCAAGCCGGTTCAATTGTTGCCGGACCTGCCTCTGCTGGTGCCATCTCCGCTGGTCCCGCCTCAGCTGGTGCCATTTCCGTAGGACCGGCTAGTGCCGGTGGTATCTCTGCTGGTATCGCTACCACTGGTGCCATCACTGCTGGTCTTGCCAGTCCAGGACTCATTGCCCCAGCTATTGCTGCACCTGCTGCCATCGCTGCTCCTGCTCTTGGCGTCGGTCTCGGTGGCGTTGGTGTTGGAGGCGTCGGTCTTGGCGGCGTTGGTCTTGGAGGCGTCGGTCTTGGTGGCGTTGGTCTTGGAGGCGTCGGTCTTGGTGCTGGTCTTGGTGCTGGTATGAAATTTGACAAAAAATTTTAATAAACTAAAAATTTAATCATTTTGTTATATTGCAGGTGTAATTACTAATGGAGGAGGCTCAATCGGAGTTAGTGGACATGGTGCTGTGGTTTCCGGACCCCCAACTGCTCCAGCAGCTATTGTAGGACCAGCTGGAGCTGTAAAAGCTGACGGTCTCTGGGGACCTACACTTGCTGGAGGTCTTGGACATAAAGGTCTCCTTCACTAAGTCTTAAGCTAACTTAGTGAAATAACTATAAATTTTGTTTTTGTCCATTGAGTTTTTTTATATATCTACAAGGTAGATCTTAATGCAGTTTTCTTGCATTGTTTGCGATACACCAGATATTTTTTGTAATGTATTAAAAAATAGATATATTTTTTACTTTTGATAACTAGTTTTTTATTAGTAGTGTGAAAGTAGAATCTTGCTGATTTCAAGAAGATTTCATATATTGTGTTGTTACAGTATTGAAAGTGTTGAAAATATTGAAATTTTATGCACTAGCGGGCGAAAGTAGTACCTCAAAACCTAAGCATAACTTTTTCGAAAAAAGGCCTAAATAAAAAGAGTCATAAAATTAAAATAATGTGATTTATGTTTTATGAAAATGTCTCGGAACTTTAAAACCGTAATATATGCAGGGGATATGCAGTTTTAATTAATTTTTCAAGGTATAATTTTTTTCCTAGGAATCCTTTGTAAGATTACTCTTTAGTTAGATTGCCGGTTTAAAAATATTTACTTGTGTTATTCCATGGAACCAGAAGCATGGTAGTTAGGCGAGCGGAATATACTTTTGATAAGATATCTCATAAATAATTAAATAAAAGAAGATCGATTCTAAACTACAAAAATTTTCCAATATTTTGGACCAATCTTATGTTATGGTGAATTTTTCGCGAAAATCCTTTACCCATAATGATTTTTTTATTAACAATTATAATAATTTACTTATCACTTATAACTACATGACTTTTATTTAGATGAATTTTAAAATATCAAGTTCTATTGCGTTTTACAAGCTGTTAAGATAACAACCATAACTATAAAAATACTGTATAGTTTCTCAGTTCAGTAAATCAACTTCAAGTAATGATTTTTAGTTGAAATATATCCACAGTAAAATACTTTTATAATAATATATAAATACTTTTATATTTTATACTTAAAAACAGATTTATCAAAATATCCCCGTAAGTATAAGAGATATTGTGGTTTACGTTTGTTAATATGACTTTGCGTAAAATAAAAAAAGCCCCAAAATTGAGCCCTAAGGAGCCCTAACTTTTAACCGAAGTTTTGTAAAACAGTGGTTGGGACTGTTTTACAAAACCTCTACCTTATTGTATTTCTAGATATATTTAAATATTTTTAACTTTCAAATCGATATTTTTGTTGGGCGCCAAAAAGGATAACTTATCATCATTTAATCGAAATTTTATCTTCTAGATTTATTACCAAATGGAAAAATTTATACCAAATTTTTCCATATTTTTGCCCCGTCAGATCGCAATATTACTTTTATAATTAAAGCAAATATTTATCGTAAATTAATACTTAAAAAAAATTATCACATAAAATATGTTATATTTGGCATTTACTTATATTAATATTATTTTTCTGGGGTAATATTTAATATATTTCAAGGAAATAATTTTTCCAGTACTCTCTTGCATATCAAAATATTTTTATTTCATAACACTTATCACATTTTTGTTGATGTTTTACCTTAATAACATTTTACTTATGATAACATCATGAGTATTTGACAAGCGGCTTAAAGTAGGCTTAAGTAATGACCTTCCCGAATTCATTATCGCTATTAGCTTAATTTCTGCTTAACAGGGACGGTACAATCAAAAGAGCAACTAGACAGCCGGGAGCGAGCTCTTCGCTTACGAAGGCAATTGTGCCGTTTGTCAATTGTACTCTGCACCACTCTGAACAAACCGTTCCTAATGAGATGCACTTACAGTTAAGTACGTACTTAACAAATTTAGTTGCAACTACCTCTAAGCGGTCCTTTTCTCATTTTCTTGTTAGTACTTTATCATAAATAAAATAATTTAACCATTGTACAATATTCCGTTCTAAATTTTCGGTTTTTAGCCTAAATTCTTTTAGGAATTTAGATTTAATTTGATGATTACAAAAGTTGAAATAATAAGCAGCTATTTTGTAATAAACTATGTTTAATTTTCATTGTAATTGCAAGGTTGTTATTAAAAATCGATACTTGTGGTTTAACTAACGTTTGCCATTTTTTAATATGGACTTTTAAAGCTGCAAACAAAAGTAATCAATAAAGTCTCAATCTTAAGGGTGATATTTTAACCCTGCATAAGTGGGAAAAAAAAATTAAATTTTTTTTGATATACAATTTAGTCACTGTGATACCACCTGGATTTTATGGAAAATAGAAGTTAATAGTTCAATATAGAGTCACCTAGATTAGGCTTATAGGACCTGCTAAAATTCAAAGTAATAATTAACTTATTAAGCCATCAGATAATACTAGCAAATCGTAAATAACTATGGTAGCAAAAGCAAAAAACAAACTTCATAATGCCCACTTAACGATTTAAATGAGTTTTTTTATAAGGATAGGACACACAGTTGAGTCGGAAATAACAGCTTCTAATTTTAAACTAGAGAGTTCCTGGGAAGCATAAACAAGGATTAAAAGGTGGCTCTGTAATAATAGGTATTTGATGAATAAAAAAAATTATCAGGATTATATTCTCAATTGCGGGATCTGCGGGATCTAGAGACTTTTGTTATCAGTTGTCTTTTAGACTTTGCAGCGGTCTATTTCTTTTTTGAAATCTCAGTAATAAAGTCATTGGTACCGTATTCAGGATTGCAGGTCATACAGCTGAGGTTAAACGTGTCTTCAGAGAAGGGTTAGGAACGGTCTTCCCCTTAGGATCTTGGCATTATGGTAAATTATAACTGGTGGAAGGACGGTTACGATGACATATTAGAAATTTACAGAATATACATTATGTAAAAAAGAATATTTAATTTCCAACACACATATATATCACGAATCCAACATAATAGGTACTGAGCATCACTGTATCGTAACTTTAATTAAAATGAATTTTGGAATTCCAAGAAAGACATATAATCGAATTAAATATTGGACATTATTTTTGTAGGTTTATATATTTGATGGACATTCCGATAAATAAGGAGGACTTTGGAATGTCAAATAGCTAGTGGCATAGTAAGACTTATCATTTTAAAGGGCGTATGATCTGCTTGTAGCAGAATTGCGAATTTAGTTTGATGGGAAAAGTGGACTGTAATTATTATTTTAGAAAACGACCAGAGTCAAACGCTCAACGTAAAAAATGGAAAGGCACATACATGTGGCTCCTCAATTCCATCCTGCAAGGATCCCTGTCGCTGATATTGTCCATTTATCACAACCACGTTTAATTGTATAGTCTTACATAGTACTTTATTGTATTGATTATAATTTGCAACTTTAGTGTATAAGTTAAAAAAAAACCAAAATTCGGCAGCACGATTAAGTAGCCATTGCTTTCTGGTACTTTCTGTCCGCGCGTACATCGTCGTCGTCCCTTACAGGATGCGCTGAGCGTTTAAATATAAAAATAATAAACCCAAAACTGTATTTATGCCATTAAATTTATAACACAAAATATATTCACTAAAAATTAAAGAAAATGACGATTTCCAAACAGTGCTGCTTAATGATTTCAAAAAAATTAAATAAAAAGACGAGCAATAAAAAGATGTTTTAAAAATAAATAGTTTATATACAAATGTTCAGATTTTATTTTTGAATCAGAATTTATTATTAAATCCTTAAAGTGTACCGTAATTGATAAAAAAGACCTATTTTGAAATTCTGTACAAATATTGGCAAAGGGCTTGTCTGCTAATACCGCTACATTACCGAGTAATTCGAACTTTTAAATCAATATTTCCAGATGGTGTCTTATAAACTTTGCTTTTCTCTACTTTCTTAATTAGATACTTTTGTTTGTTTGTTAGATATTTAAATAGTTGTATTATAATTTTTTTTAAATTATAATTAGTGTTTTTTGTTGTTTAAGAGCTTCTACCTTGTAGTATTTTAAAATTCAATTAGGATTATTCGACACTATCCAGTATTACTTTCACATTTTTAATAAAAATATTATTTGCAAAACATTCTGATTTAAAAAGTATCGTACATAAATTCAATAATACAAGTAATAAAATAATTAACAAATTGTACCATATAAATAATTTGGTTCAATAAACTAATACAACTTCATACATAAAATAAATCGAATAAAGCATAAAATGAAAAATATAATTTTATTCCGTCCATGCGAGCGGTCTGCTCATCAACCCCTTAAGAGTAAATCGGAATCCCGGTGGTTCCCCAGGGAACTGACCAAGCACTTTGCGCGTCGGTTTTGGTCCGAACAAACTGCCCCCGTTTTGGCCTCAGGCAACTTTTTCTTATTCGGGATCAAATATTTAATTTGTTTTATGGAAGCCAGGCTACCCGTCGGTCAGTATCGCTTTCAAAAAATGCTGTTTATTTTGTCCCTCTATCTGATGATTGAAGGAGACTTCTAGAAGTTTTTTAGGAGAAAAAACCGCATAAAATAAAATATCAGACATGACAGTATTAAAATAAAATATTTAATTTAGTAATAATAATAATCTTATTGGTACAGGCCAGATATTACACAAATTGGTAATATAATCTCTCACATTTTTTTAGATAAATTCAGAGACAAAGATTTTATACAGAAGGTAAACCATTATAAAAATTCGCTATATTGTAGCTAAAAGAGCGTAGGAAAATAAAAAATTTGTAAATTATAATATTACAATGAAAGATATATCACGAAGGTCTAGATTATGTACTCTAGTACGAGTCCTTTTTAACACATGATTTGGACATTTCGTTGCAATTTTTTTTTAATAATACAAAATGGCTGATTTGGATTTAGTTCCTTTACTTATTTTTTCGATTTTTATTTTTTCTCCTTATTTGCAGATAAAAGGGTTCTGAAATTACATCACAATGTTTTAACATCCGCATCTGTAGCTAAAAATAAGACGAAAACGTGCACCGTTTTAAATGTACGGGGTGTTTTATCAAACATTTGAAGATGGGTTTTTTGGTTAATGCTACTGAAATCAAGCAAGAAACTTCCTATGAACATAATGTCAAAGCCGTCCACGAGTTTGAACTACAGAATTTTATTTCTTACAAATTTTAACACCCCTGTTTGATATTTCAGTAGGTTCTGTTAAACTAAAAGAAAATAAATTAAAATTCATAATTTTTCTTGAAATAAAAAATTATATGAAATATTTTTATTTTTGCCCATTTATTTCAATTTTTTTTAGCGAAATTTAAAAATATACATATAAACTTAATATATAAAATTTAAAAAATCATCGATTTCGAATTTCAACTATTTCATAAAAAAAAAACTTATTTAAATATATAAAAAAATATTCTTGTATTTAAAGTTAAAAAAACATACCAGTTATTTTTTAATCCGATCAAAAAGTTCAGAAGCCTGTTTCTAAAAATTTTAAATTTGTAGACATCTGTATCGAGAAATAGCTCTGGATGAATAGAAAGTGCTTACCAATTTTTAAAAAAATATCTAGAGGGAAATTAAGATTTTTATTCAAAAAATTTAAGGCTTTTCGTTTATATGTTTATAAGAATAGAATTACTTTATACAGTAAGTAAATAAATATAAAATTATTCAAAGTAAATATAAAAATCAACAATCAAAAGACTCTGAGTATGCAATACAACCCATCCCGGTCACACTATTCGGTTTCTTTACAGAAATTGCTTAAAGTTGTGCTTGATACTCGATACTTGATTCATTGATATTCTTCAAGGAAATGCATTGATCTGTAGAAAACTATTATTAGAAAAATTCTGAAAATTTGAAGTCGATGGGAGCAACTCGGCTAAAATATTTTCAAGATAGCGGAACCTTCGTTTATACTAGAAGTAGGTGTGATATTTTTTAAATAGAAACTCTCTATTTTAATAATTAATTTGTATTAAAAATAAGGGTAACTTTGTAAAATGATACCTATTCCGAAAATGTGTCGTTTCTAAAATATAATAAATGTTCAAACTGATAAACCTTGAACTTCTAGACATATCTCGCACTAAGTAGTAATTCTTCGCTGGTGGCTCACTTACTGACTGAGAGTTAAGTTCTTCAAATGCAGTTCTGACCTTCCGCATGAAATTTTCCTTAATGAGTACTGTGGTATTATAAAAATTATTTTTTACTCTTCCACAGATCGAAAAAAAATCGAGTACTGTTAGATCTGAAGAGCGGGGTGACCAAAGATAGGGTCCGTTATTTTGGTTATTTATTTATTTTATTTTGCAGCTGAGTGTTGACTAATTGGCCATTATGTGGAGGCTGCTCATCGTGTAGGTAGAGTATATTACTCTGATCAATTGGCAGCAAATCTGTTGAGAAGTTAATTTCAAATTGAGCAATATTTTACGATAATGCTCACTTAGAAATTATTAAACCACGTGTCTTATTAGTAGAAGAATTCAGAACTATCTTTACTTACCATTTAAATTGTCTTCATAAAATTATAAAGCCACGATGCTGTAATTTCTTAGAGCACAATAAACATTAAATTGCCTGGACTCTTGAAAGTTTAGTTCTCTAAATTAGAGCACATTTGTGTCACTCTAGAAATGGGTATTTTGTCGATTAAAAATCTTATTTTTAGTAAACTTCGCTTGAACCATCCAGATATTATTATCTAAAAATTTTTTGAGATCGAAGTAAAATAAATTGACAGAATTTTACTTATTGATTCTTTAAATTTCTTTACAGTATTTTATGCTGTTGTTTTCTGTTTATCCAAATATCATAAATGCATGTCCTGTTCCTCGTAAGTAATAAATAAATTTCAATAATCTTCCAGTATGCTATTTAATCGTCCCGGTATGATTTATGCTTGACAATTTGCAAATGACATTAAACTAGTAACATTATTTTAGCACTTGATTGTTTTTTAATGCCGCACCGTCATAGTCAACTGATATAATGTAGAAACCTCTGAGAGACAAATATTTAAATTGCAAATATTTCAAAAACTACAATTTTTCGGAATAAGTATCAATAGGTTATACAAAATTATTGTCCCTTGTTTTTTGTTTTTTAAGCAAATAAACAGTCTTTATTAAATTTTATTTATAATCTTCTTTTTTGACCACCCTATATTAAAAATTATCGAAATTGTATACAGTTTATTAAAATTGGTCTTCGTTCCTTACAGGAAAGCATGAATTATTGTATGGTCTGCATCATATTTTCTACTTTCAGTATAAATGGAAGACATTTTAACAATATTTTAGCCCCACATCGATTTTAGTGTTTTGTAAAATTTTCGCATTTTTCCTAATTATTATAGTATTTCCACAATTGATCAATGCGATTCTTGTAAACTTACCAAACTTACTAGTCACAAGTTTTACCTCTTCTAATAAATTACAAGAAACATTTGGATGTACCCATATTTAAAATTAAATTATAAATAATTTTTTGCGGCTAATCCTCACTAGCATACCCAATATCAAAACAGAACTCCTGGATATTCTGGTAAAAGTCAGTTCAAAGGTATGGTAATAATTTAAGGTTGTTTTTTTTAAAGCGATAGTAATAGGGTGCGCTTGATAAGTCGGTGCATACCGATAAGGCCATTGCATCTGGATTATACAAAAAGACTCGTCGTCTAGCCATTGCCGAACGGGAAGAACATAGTGAGAAGGAGGCGCTATCTTGCTGGAAATATATTTCAGACGACGAGTTTCCAGATAAATTAATAGGGCGAAGGGGGCCTATAGAATGGCCTGCTAGATCTCCTGATATAACGCCGTTAGACTTTTTTCTATGTGGTCATTTGAAATCTATTGTGTTTACTCGCCAACCTGAAAGTTTGGATAAACTTCGTCAACGTATCATCGACAGCTGTCATGATATCCCACAACATGTTTTTGAAAATGTCCGTCAGGAATTTGAACATCGCCTATATCATTGTTTGGCCAAAAACGGGCAATATTTTGAACACTTATTGAATTAAAAGCTGATATTTTCATGTTTTTGTTTTCTGTCTGAACAAATTAAGATAAACAAAGATTTTTCTAATTTTCTCGAAAACGAATTGACCGATTTAAAAAATCAAACGTCAAAATAAAAGGCTTCGAAAAACCTTTTAAACAAGCTATTACTCGATATCCCTTGCCATTTAAAATTTTTAAGGGGATGACCCTGGGGGGCAGAGGGTGAAAGGGGGTGAAGTAATTTTAGGTTGGAAAGTTGTCCCTCTTGACAAACGTTTTGACGTATTTCGGCTTTTTTTTTTAAACAGTGGTTTTCGATAAATCCGTGGTGGGAAGTTTTCAAATGAACACCCTGTATATACAAAAAATGGCACACTACATCTTCTCTATAAATAATTTCTGTCATTGCATTTTCCAGAAAATTCAGTTCCGTTTTTCAAAAACATCAGATATTGACCACCTACTTACTCTAAAGTTTTTAATACTTTGATCTGACATCTTTTAGTTATATTTTTATGCAAGAGCTGTTGAATATATGGTTAAAGTGGTATTTTTCCAAATCTACAATCATGCAGAACGGTCTTGAATAATGGTTCTTGAAGCTGATAAAGTCATTTATTTAAATGGCAACATCAACTCATAATAGGATACTCACGATAGATGTTAATATTTACTTAAAATATATATTAACGAACAGTAATGATAGTAACAACACGAAAAACGTTAAAAAGTATATATGCTCCGGCATAACTAAAATGTGAATGTTTTTGAACATAGAAGACAATGGGGAAGTAGTAATTAATTGTCGAACTTGCATTGCCATTTTGCTTGGAGGCAAAGTTGTTAAATAAATATTGTAAGCTTTGTTACATGTATTCGAGAGTACTAATTCTGATCCAAGAGGTACAGTTTAAAGACAAATAGTAATGTAGTTGAAGAGCAAGGAAGTTATTTTAACTATTTTAGCTAAGTAAAGTACTACGAGTTTTCTATATATATATTTTTATGTAATAACTGCAAACTTATTAGCTTTTTCATTTCATGCAGTTTGTCTCAATCCAGCCATTTAAAAACTACACGCCAAGAAATTCTATTACAGAAGGCATTGCTCGATCGGCCAGTCAGAGCAAATCAAGAACTCGGAGTAACTTTGATTAAATGTGAACTACGCGAGTGAAGTCAATTTCCTATTATATCATATCACACTTTATTAAATCTGATAGAGGACTCGTTCGCTTCCTTGCTTAGCGCGTTATTCGTCATTTCGTTGCGGTCGATTACAAAAATATTAAATTGGACATTAGATACATTACTCGCGCAAAAAAAGTCTTGGAAAATAAAGTTATTTTGCCTGAGATAAATGCACAGGTTAAGTTGTTTAGCGATGCTCCTTAAATGCGAATAAAACACTATTTCATATTAATGTAGAATATATTTATGCGCCTAAAAATATTTTTATTCAAAACACGTTTTCCTATTACTTCAAATAACAATTTAAGTACAATGTGTCACATCATCGTTCATTGCAAAGTAACTCTTTCAGTCTTAAGTTTAACACTGATTTATTCGAATATTACACAAAGCACAAGATTGTAGTAGGATTGTTGTTGGGGTCTATTTTTTTCAGCATAACCGAATTTTTTTGTTTAATAATTTTTAATTATAAAGTCACAGTTTTTCACAGAAAGAGAAAATTATTTGCAAGTAATGGCGACGTATATTTAGTGTTTATAGTATAATTTTCAAACAAGAAGTAATTGTTTAATTATTATTGATACGTTATTTTTAAGGGTAGGTATGTATGTAGTCAAAAATTGAAAGATTCATTATAGAGAAACATCACACTACATTATTAAATAAAAAAAATGTGTTTTACTAAAAGTATTAGGCACATTATTTATATTATGCAATGGTAATGTGATGAGCATAGGCCACAATATAAAGTTAGTATTTTTGGTCTCCATACTTCAAAATATCTTTACACTATTCTTCTATAAAAATATTCAATAAACTAATTTAATATACCTTGTAGTATCTCTAACGTCAGGTGCCTTATACCTTCAAAGACATCTTTTTCAGATAGCATTAAATGGATGCAGTAAGTCTTATGTTATCAAGGCATTCAATTTAAACTTATAAGCTTTCAATACAGGAAATGTATTCCATAATTCTTTGATGCTTTAAAATAAAAATGAGAACAGTAGATTATAACACTGATTCTGA
Source organism: Anthonomus grandis grandis (assembly GCF_022605725.1). Classification (NCBI taxonomy): domain Eukaryota; kingdom Metazoa; phylum Arthropoda; class Insecta; order Coleoptera; family Curculionidae; genus Anthonomus; species Anthonomus grandis. The sequence continues at coordinate 9,383,310 of NC_065555.1, forward strand.
CAATTCTCATCCTGAAGTGCCCGGTCATTAATTTTTAAAATAGAGTCACTTCTTCTTAATTTTTCCTGAACGTACATATCTCTTTCATTAACATTTATAAAACCTATACAAGTAGGAAATGCTAGGCCTAATCTGCCCTGCTTAGGCAAGTTGTTCTAACTGCTAAATATTAATTTTAATGTATTTATATGCACTTTTTTTACTTATTTAATCCGAATATTTTTTTTTCTGAAATATATGGTAAGAAAATCAACACTATACCTCAATTTAGGGTTAGGTTTATTAACTCTCTTTATTCTCCAAAATATTTGTAGTTAGGACAATTTAAACAACAGAAAAATAAAAAATCCTAAGCTCAAATATCACAAGTAAAAAACAAATAATACCAAATCAAATAATAGCAACTCTAGAGCCTAAAACAACTTAAACAAAAATAGATGACAAGGTACATATACAGGGTGTTGGGTTCATTATTTGCTAAATTGAATTGGCTGAAAGAAGAAGACATTTTTTTTTCAGCCAATTAAATTTGCCAAATGATGCACCAAACACCCTGTCATTTTTAAAACTATTTATTTTCATTTCATGTCACCAGAATCATCAATTATTGAAATTGGTAGATTTTCCCAAAATAAAAGCCTGTTTGGTGGTGATGATCCTTTAATTTACTGAATAAATTGTTTTTTCTAATTCAATTAATTCCCTTAGGAGCATTTCTTTGTTTTGGCGTGGTTAGCTCATATTTGCAAAACTTAGCCAAAAATATATTGTCCAACTGCTTAAGTTCATCAGAAAACTTTTCTTTATAATGTAAAAATTTACAACCTCTTTCAAAATTTATTTGAATTATATTTTTTAAACTTTCCTTAAATTGTCATTTTGAACCGAGTCTCTAAAATTGGTAAAATCATAAACTTTTTCTAAAATCTATTTAAGACAATTCGTTTTAGGATTCCTTACAGTTTTTGCAGTTAGGCCAAAATTAATAGTACTATTTCGGGTATTTGAAATACACATAGGACTTTCTCGTTTGGTAGGCCGAAAGATTATCGCCATTTACGTGCAATACCGTATTAACCTTAAAAACCATTTTTTGCAGTTAGGACAACTTGAGCCTTAGCATGGCAGTAATGTTTCCAAATCATTTATGGCCAATACATTTTTGTTCAAATTATTGTAACCTTTTGAAAGGCATGCATTTATTTCTTGTAGTTCATGAATCTGGACCACTTCTAACATATTATTAGCCAAACTTTATTAAGAAAATCAAAAATGGGACGTAATATATCTGACTAGACATGATCAGGGTAACTGTATAACTTGAAATAAAATTTCGCAAAATATTAAGGGAAATTTTACGCATTAATATCGTAATCTCAAAATGTTTATTATGACGTGTAATCTAACAAAAATAAAATATAAAGTCTGATGAAAGTAGAAATTTCAACACTATACAAAATTAGAATTAAATCTCAAGAAAAATAAATATAGCAAAAACTAATTCTTCAAATAAAAACCTCAAACAACCCTCCTTCTTTGAAAAAATAGTAAGTTAAGTTATCATTGAAGCAATTTCGTACTTCCGAAAAAGTTTATGGTTAAATACAATCTTGTAACTTCGTTAAATTAGCTGGCCTACTATATTCGTATTTGTAAATGGTTTTTTTAAGATAACCCCAAAAATAAAAGTCACTCGGGGACAAATCTCTAGATTTAAAAGGACATTTAATATCGCCACTATAAGTCCGTTAAGAAAAGTGGTTATTAAAAAATCTTTTACCATAACCCCGATAGCCGTCTTAATTTTCTAGCAACTCAAGGTACTTTTGGGGTCAATAAAAATGGTTCTATAATATAGTCGCCTAAAATACCAGCCCAAACATTTAAGGATATTGAGTACGTAATTAAAGACTTCTATGCTTATTTTCCCGAGACCAATATCAAACAACGATAGGGTTATGTTTCGCATATAATGTGAAAAAAATCCATCTCAAAACAGAATATTTCGTAAAAAAAAATTGTTTTCATTTACATTTTCTATCATGCTTTCTAAAAATTCTATTCTTCGCCACTGGTTTTAAACGACCAATGGTTTAAAACCAGCAAATATTTTATAAGTTTTGGAATATTTAAAACATTTATACGGTTAATACCCAGTTTCTCTATAATACTTGATCTTGTTTAATTCACTTCTAGGACACCACAAATATTTCTTCCAGTCGTCATTGCTTCTGGATTCTTTTGATTACTTTTTCGATATCTTACACTTTAGTGTGGCATTTAAAATTGTTTTTTCGTAAGGTATCGTACATTACAATTTCGTAAGGTATTTACAATATTTTTAAATATAATTAGAAATAAATCTTAAACAACTTAATTTTAAAGAGTTTTGTCAGCTTTTTAAGTTCTTATCTAATAATTTTATTGCTATTTGTAGAAGTTGGAGGCACTAAGTTTTGTACATTTACACTAAGCTCAAGCGTACCTCAAAAATCTAATCTTAGGGCACTTTAATTTATTATGTTTATAAACGACCTTATTGATAAAGTAAAGTGTTTAGAATGCTCTAAGATTGCCACCTTAATTAAAATAATGGTAAGTGTGAAATTAGTTCTAACATCAAACTAAAAAACTAATACGACTTTGGAACATGTTCTTAAAAATCAAAGGTCTTGCTTACTAATAGATTTATATCTCATATAAGGAAATTGAAAATACAAATTCCTGATTTTTGGGACTAGGAAATAGAAACAGTTAAGATTTTACTTTGATAATTACCCTTAAAACGTTATATAAAGCGCTGGCCCTACCAGAACTAAACTATATATCTTCTGTCAAATTTGTTTATATACGGTTGCATTAAAAGATTTACTGCATACATATATCTTTTATGTCAAATAAAAGCTTATGTTCCTCGAATACATTTCAAACATTATGCCACATTTTCTCTCCGTAGAATGGAAACTATCAAATGAATAGAATCTCATGTGTCAAAGTCATATTTGTCAAATACATATTAATGTACTTTTTCCTGCTCGCCCTTCGTTGTAATCGCATGCTTTATGAATAAGTTAGTTATAACATTTACAGATTGTATTGTGGAATATTTTGGCAACGTTATCGTGAATCGGCTGCGATATCACAATCCCGCAAAGCTGGATATAAGCATTCTAATAACAAATGTTGTGTAATCTCTGAAGTTTGTTATGACAGTGTCTACATTTAACTTTAACTTTCTATAGTTTTTGCTCACATGACTTGATATTAAGAGTTATTTGTAGTTTTTGATCTGTATTATAATAATTGCTATTATTATCTAGAACATATGATTGGTGACCCAATCAGATGTTGCCATATTTTATGAACCGCTCGTCGAATGACGTGGGGTAAAAAAAAATATGGTTAAATCGATCATGAAGAATCGACGGAAAATATTAAAATTGAATTTTTTCCAATTTATAATAACAAAAATTTTTTTCTTTACATTTATAAAGAGAACCAGTTTATCTCATTTAGTTTAACTCAGTTTATCATTTTTGTAAAAAAAAATCAATTGTTTTAACGATTTTAACAAATTTGATATCGTTGAAAACTGCCATTCGTTGGGCTATGTAATCGATTAAAATACAATTAATTTAGTTGAATCCTCGTTTTGACATAATGACCCAAAATTCTAAAAAAAAATTAAAAAATTAAATGGAATAATTTGACTTTTTCTTAATAAAAAAGTAGCTAAATAACATCTGAAGAAGCCAGGAATGGCTGGAATGGGAAAATTAGATTAATGGATCTTTAAAGGCTAAAGACCGCGCGAAAAACTTGTTAAAACTAATAAAAATTTAGCTACAAAATGAATAAAATGTTATAGAAACAATGAGTCTAAAACAATAAATCATTAAACAAATGATATCATCTAATAAACTGAGCAGGATCAAAAATAATTTGGTATATAATAAGTAATTTAAATACCCGCAATTACATAACTTAAAATAACTTTAGATTTCTTGTTTTCTTAAATATTAGTCAGTTTTAATAAGAAACATTTAAACGAGTTAATATTTTTAATGAGTTTTCGATAAAACAAAAAAATAAATCGGAAATCCTGCTATGAATAATTCTAATTGGAAATTCAGAGCTGCGGTCTTAAAAGTTTGCCAAGGAAATGTATAAATTTCGCAAATTTTAGCTTCAGTATTTAATATGGAAATTTAAAAACTTTTCAGTTACAAAGAGCCTGACAATTCTTCGACTTTCTCAAAGGTAAAACTGTGACTGGCGTGCTAATGAACTCGTTTATTGGTGAGGCTTTGCTTTGATTGAGGCTTCCATTAAGGCGCTTATATTATTTGTTTTATTGACATTTCTCAATCATAAGTAGCATCGTTTATTTGTCAATAAACAAGAAAGATAGAATACACTGATTGATAAAAGTTTTGCACCTCCTATTTAGTTTTTATTATGACATCGACATTAATTTAAATAAAAATGCAAAAAGAATTTGGAATATTATTGGACATAGATGTATGTGGACAAAGCAAAATGTTTTTAGATAAGGTAATGATTATTAGATTAAAAATACATATTTAAGGAAAAGAGAAAAAAAATAAATTCTAAAAAAAACAACTTATTCTAAAAAAAAACAACAAATTGACCTATTCTTCATGAGCTGCTAAAATAAGCTCTTGGCGGTTCCTAGGTGGGTTATTTCTATGGTTTAGGCTCTAGGAGAGGTAGTCTCAAACATATTCAATTGGATTCATATGCGGCGACAGTGGCGGCCAATTTAATCTGGTAATCATCGCTGATTAAACCAATTCTTGTTTCGTCTTTAAAAATGACATCTCATCTCCACTGTGGCATTAGCCAGGCTGGATGTTCTCTAGCCAATTGAAAACGCCTTTGTCTTTGTTGATGATTTAATAATAGCACTCTCAGCGGCCGTCTCTGATAAAGTCCAACATTAAAAATTCTTCTGGAAACCGTACGACTTGATATAACACGATTGTACGTGCGTTGAAATTGGAATTATAGCGGTCTAATTTGAATTGAGCGGTTTCTACGTGCATATTGAGCAAAATAACGATCTTCTCGCTCATTGATAACACGTCTTCGAACAGTTCTAGATCACAAAGCTGCCACTTTCTTTAAATCATTGAATCGTTCTACTAACAGTACTCCTAACAATATTCAAACGAGCAGCGATCTAATGCCGCGATAAACCTTCTTGGTCTAAAGTAATAATTTCTACCCTTGTAAATGTCGAAATTTTAGCTCCAGGCATTTTGGTCACTGTTTTTAGTTTTCAACACAGACTAACTGAAATACTATACCACAGCAAAATGCCTTTCTGATAAGAGTTTGCAAATAATCCAAAAATTTCAATAATCAATTCATAATAAAGTCTTCATCACTCAGCTTTGCATAGAAATGTATAATAAAATACAATTAGTTACTAGCGTTGATTGAATATTTGGGAAGATACGCAATCCTGTGTTAAAAAGTGTACCCGGTCGACTATCGGATTGCCGTTCAGTTTCGTGCACCGTGTGGTGCTGCCGCGAAGCGTCAAATCTGGGAACGATTTATTTTAGCTGTGTGGACTTGGATTTTGGCTTCTTTGAGTCAGGTTTTCAACGACGCTGGAATCTCCGGTTACGCGGCCGTGTTGGATATTTTTTTAAGATATGGGATGATGCTGCCAATTATGTTTTTATTATTTTTTTTGAACATACAACACGGTGTCATTTATGTGGTGGTCAAGTGATAAGTGATATACTTAAGGGTGGAGGCATATTGAAATTTCTTAAAAGTTAAATTTTATAAACAAATAATTACTTACCAAAATATGTTTTTGAGACAAAAATTAATACAAAAATATATATAAAAAGCTATTTTTACAAAATTACCAACAAAGTTTAATACAAGTTATAATTCCAACAAACATTGTTTCCTTCATTTTGTGTTCAAGAGGGTCAAGTTTTTAAATAAAAAGCCCGTTGCACTTAATTAACTAAAAACTAATATACAAAAAATATGTGGAACAAATTTTAAGATATAAGTAGGTTTCACGTAAATATTATAAAGAATAATTGAAATAATTCATAAGACTTAATACCGATCATAATATAACTTCTTGATCAATAATTTTTTGTAAAAAGTAACCCATTTTGTCATGTGATTCCATATCTGAAAAATGTGCAGCGTAGTGACATCTGTAAAGTAAGGGGTTGTGAGTGAGGATGTTAATAGAAATTGAAAATAGGCCACATTTTAAGTTTTAAGCGACACAGGAAAATTCTCAATTACCAGTTGTTACAACTATACTTAAAACTATAAAAAGATACCTAGTAACAAAAAAAAAACATTTTGTTTAAAGACCCCGCATCACGGTTATACAGGACGTCAATAGAGGTGGAATAATTAGAGGAAAGTTGAGCAATATAGTGTCCTTTTATAATAAAATCTAAATACTTCCTAAATTTTGCAAAAAACTGAAATTTGGCAAAATCATTTTATTTTTTTCTGGCGTTATTTCAAAATATATGACAAAAACATTTATTAAATGAATAAATTATTGTGACCACTTTTTCTCGCCTATACGATGACACCTTTAAAATTTAAAATACGACGTTCTGTCTTTAAAGAGCCATCATCAACTTTGTTTTTCTTTGTCGGCGCTATATTGACCATTTGCAGTTTAACGACGCGGAAATCTTTGGCCGCCCGGCCGTTTTGTTATTTTTTTAAGACAAGGGCGATGATGATAACAGCGCTTTTATTTATTTTGTTATTGCCGATATTTAAATGCGCTGTGATCTCGCATAAATAACTATAAAGATAGTTATAGATAAATGTGGTGGTTAAGTAATGTATGAATGTTTGAATAAGGGTTGAAATGTTTTGAATAAGGGTGTAACAACACTATAAAATATCGAAAATAGGCCACACTTTAATTTGCAATACAGGGAAACACTTAATTACTAATTCTTAAAACTAGAAAAAGTTAATAAGAAAAAAAAACAAATATTTTGTTTAACAGTATGAAGGGTCTCATCGCGGTTATACAGGATGTCCAAAATAAGGATGAGCAATAAATGGTTTAATTAGGCGAAAGTTGCGCAATATAAATGCAATGATTGAATAAATGCAATCTAAAAATTGGAAAAATGCCAAATACTTCCTAATATTCAGGAAAAATGTGAAATTTGGCAAAATGGTTTTTTTATTTTTTTCTGGCGTTATTTGAAAATATAAAATAAAATCATTTATACATTGTTGTAAACGCTTTCTCTCATTTACAAGTTAACATCTTTAACTTTTAAATACGACGTTTAATAACTTGCAGTTTTGAATAACCCTTTTACAACAAGAATTACTTTTTCAACGAGGTAATTTTTAGTGAGTAGTTGGAATCATCCCTATTAAATATTATATACCTCTCTCTCTTTTAAATACAATTTCGAATTTCAAAAAATTCAAAACATACTTTATTCATAAATACATGATACCTACTTGTTGACATGGTACTTCTATGATATAAAATAGGCACATTAATCGACATATTACTAACACATAATTTAAAAACAATACACAATAGTGGGTTCAACATACTAGTATAAACACAAAATGTATTTTCAATTTCAAAGCAAGACGACTTAAAAATTTTTTAGAGTAACATCACAAATTCTAACCTTTACATCTTTACTAAAAACTAATTATATACGATTGGCCTGTTCCTAATTATCTTAAAAAAATTCTAATGCTATAAAAATACTTGCTTTTAAGATGTTTCGTTAAGAACTTTTTAAAGCGAGGAGAACTTCTAGAGACTTTTATGACATTTGGAAAATGATTAAACATTTTTATGCTCAAGTAAATAAGAGAGTTCTTAGTTCACTTTTCGGGATGGGCATTGGAATATTGTATTCTTTTCTGATATTATAACGTTTTAAGGAGCCATTATTTTGAAGATACAATTTATATTTTTTTATATATTAGGCAAGCAGACTCAACAATAAACAAGCAACACAAGGAAAGTATCTTTAAATAGGGGTCTGCATGTCCTGTGGAGATTTATGACACATATATTTAATGGCTCGTTTTTTAAAAACAAACATCGAGTCAAAAAGCCGTTTACTAATGCAACTCCAAAATGTTATTCTATACTGTAGGTATTTTTGTATGAAAGTAAGTTCCAACTTTCGACAAAAAAAAATAGACGTTTTTGCAGATATCAATCTCAGTTCATTTAAAACCACTCTAACAGCATAACATCGTCTAGCCAGTTTTTGCCTCCTGACATATCTCCATAAAACTTACGTTTATGATCGATAACAATTCGAAGAAATCTGTTAAAATTATTCACTTCCAATTCTTTCTTGTGAATCATGAACTGCTCTGAACATAAAAACTTAACAATTTAGTCTTATCTATGTTTAAAGACAACAAATTAGCATCAAATCACTGTTTAATCATTAATAAATCTTTAGAAATTGTTTTTGTTAATGTGCTTTTATTATTGTCTGCCCATAAGATAGTGGTGTCATCTGCAAAAATAGTGAAGAATCCTCTTATCTGGAGAAACGCCAGGTCATTTATATACAATAGAAATAAAATAGGACCGAGAAACGAACCCTGCTTACTACACAAAGTTCAGACAAACTGCCATTTGGCCAAACAAACTTTTTTTTGTCTAACAAAACAAAATTTTAACCATTCTAGAGCAACTCCCTTAAACCCATATCTAGAAAGCTTATCGAGCAATTTCCATGGTTGACACAGTCAAAGTCTTTAGAGAAGTCGCAGAATACCGCTGCAGCAAAGTGACCTTCTTCAAGCTCAAATATAATCTCTCCAGGAATGAAAACATTACTCGACATTCATTTAATATGTTATTTTTTTTATACTATTCGTACTTCTTTTCTACCATTCGTACTATAACCAGTTTCTCAATAACTTTAAAGGCTTTTTAGGCTTTATTTTTATCTTTTTCATGAATGAATTTCATCATGAAAACAATTATTGAAAATACTTAAAACACTAAAGACCATAAACATAATATATTGATTTAAAATTTTCTTAAAGTAAAAAAAAGAAAAAGAGAAAATGGCTCTCATAGACATGAAGAGACCGTATTTTTAAGAGTTCGGATTGATTTTTGTAGATAAAATAGATAATTTTCTGTGAGGTTTATAAATAGATTTTTTTAAAGATTTTCTAATAAGATTTTGAGATTCCCATATTAGGTTGTTATAAATCAAAGTCTTAATTAATATACGCACACTGATTAATTTTGCCTAAAGGAGCCATCGTCTCACAAACTAAACACATTTACATATATCTATCTATTTGTGATTATGATATCCAAGAAAAATTTTTAACAACTACCAAATTGCAATACGGCAAACACGAACCTGTGCAAAAACTCTCCCACACGACTCGGATGATCGGCCGATTACTAATGAGAAGCGACGGACGAAATTATTTTCGCGCATACTGGAGAGAATCGCCATCTATTTTTCACGCATATTTGCGGTCACGCTTTAGCCCATAAGGTTGCGTATCTTCCCAAATATTCAATCAACGTTACTAGTTTGTAAATTTTACTTTCTAATATCAGAGAAATGGCTTTTCTTTTTCTATATTCGTTCTTGAATCATTTCACGTGATAACATATAAATGGTGTTATATACCCAGAGGAATATTATTAATTTTCAATGGCTGTATTAGTAAACAAAGAGACCAGCTGATATACAGATGGTTCATTGACTTTTCCAAGGCTATCGACCTCTGCTAACTCTAGTCATGCCCAATAGCCTCCTTGGCTGATTTTTACCGCACCCTACCCAGATCAAATTGAATTCAAGACCTATATATCATACAGAATTAATGGAAAAATCATTGTCATTTTTCTCCTTAAAAAAATAGAGCCCAATTATTAATTGTCACTGAAGTTATTGCACACTTTTGGACTTAGTTTTAGTTGTTTGTGTAGATCATGTAGAATTTTACGCACCCACAACAAACATTTCATTAAATTTTTAATAATTTTCAATAAATTTTTTCTTAATGATATTCGCTGTTTTAGCCTTTAGGTCATTTACTTTCATTTTCCAATCAAGTAACAATATTTATAGACTATGGTAAAATAACTGGTAAATTCTGGTAAGATTTACCTAATTATTAGCAATTTTAAATTTATTCTAATATTTGACAACAGTGACATATCAGTATGTAATTTCCTTATTATATTTGTGAGAAGAGGGAAATTATGTGTTTTTGCTGATAGCTGGATAACTGGAAGTGAGCCTCGTTGGATCTTAAGAAATGTTTGAGCAAACGGCAAATGCGTTAGGGTTTCTATTATTTATTGTTTATTAGTGTTTGGAAAATTCAATTTTTTTTGGACAAGGATTGCAAGATTCTTATGCAATATAACTTACAAATTCCTAGAGGCTAAGCTCGCTAAGTAGATTATATTTCTTGGATTATACGCTTATGCAATCGATTTTTTTTTGTTATTTGGTTTATTATGTTTGAAATTGACCGCTGAATTTGTGCGTTCAAATTTACAAACCCATTCCTCTACAGCATTAGAGGTCGCCATATCGACCAATTTAATTTAAATTTAGTAATATGGTTTCCTCAATTTACTTAGTTTCTCTGAAAATATATTCACAATGTTTTAGCGGTTGGAAAAAAACCTTTTTTCACGTGATAAACAAAAATATACAGGGTGATTGATGGTTAATGGTACCTTAGACGTCTATGGAGAATGGAAAATTGATTTTTTTTGAAAATTGGGCATTATGGATTTTAGCTGGTGATCTAACGATTAAAAATATTTTTAGCGATACAGTGTTGCCGCTTATACCAAAAAATAGTAGCAAGTATGGTATTTTAAATAGAATACCTTGTATATTATTTGTTTTATTATATTATTTTGTTTTTGTGTAAGTTCCTGTACCTATCTTTAGTAGTTTTCGAGAAATTAATTATTTTCTTTATTTTTTGACCATAACATAGCTCCAAATAAATTTTTATTACTACGGCACTCAACGCGCAGAAAATTGAAATTATAAACGTAATTTACGGAAGTATTGTACATTAGTTTTCACTATAAAAATGTATTCAGAATTTTTTTATCTAGAGGTAAAATCACCAATTTTGATCAACCCTGTATAATATAGAACAAATTTTTATAATGAAGACTAATGTATAATACTTCTGTAAATTACGCTCATAATTTTAATTTTCTGCGCGTTCCAGTGCCGTAGTAATAAAAAGGCTATTATTTTAACCCTAGAACAGTAGCGTACGTAAAATTTACGTGCGCATTCACATCTTTCTTCTGTGTAGCGCCTACCTGTTGATCGATACTTCTCACCTTCCACCAATGCTTGCGTGAATATCGTACCTCGCGAAGTATCACAGAAAACAGACCAAGGTTTTCCTGTTTGTGTTCTTATTTAGCCGAATTAAGTATTTAGTCGCCAGTTAATGTTTGTGCACTGCGGGTGTGGTATATGCTGTTTTAGGAAACGCAATACGTAGAATTTACGTGTCGATACTATTACGCGAATATTATTAAGCGACATTTTTACGTGTCGATACTAAGAACGAACTAGATATGATAAAGAACTAGAAAATCTTCTTTACGAAAGTAGTGATAGTGAAGTTGAGGATGAAATTAACCGCGATGAGTCCGATGACGGTACCGAGTCAATAGATGATGCTAGTAACACAGAATGGTTACCAATAGAACAAGTAGAGTCTAATCTCGTGCAAACATTGTCAAATCTTTGGAGTAATAGTACAGAATGCAAAGATTGCCCTTCAACTTTAGGTGGAACCACGAAAAATAGCAAAAGAAAGCGAAGCGTTAAAAATAAACAAAACAATAATGTTTTCCAGGTAATATGTTACTAGGTAATATATCATTTAACTATAACCCATTTTATCTGTCTGTTTAGGTTTTGAAAGAAGATGGAAGTGATAACACCTTGTGGTGATTGCTAACACAGATGTTTTGATCGGAAAAAATGGCTAGACGTGGCATTCTATAAACCACTAAAAAATGATAACTGTAAGACAGCATCAAAAAACATAGTATACGTTAAACCCGGCCCATCACCTGAATTACAGAGTATTCTCGATCCTTTGCGAGCTTTTCAAACATTTATTTCCGACAATATTCTTAATCAAATAGTAGAACTAATCAGCAAATCATTTTAGCGAAGCAGAAATACAGTGCTAATGATGCAATTTTTTCCGAAACCAATTTGGAGGCATTAAAGGCACTAATCGGTTTATATATTCTTGCTGCAAATTTAAAAGATCACACAGTCAAGACACCTTAGTTCAACTACCATGTTTGACACATCTTTTTGTGGTACAAGATATCGTGCTACAATGAGCCAAAAACGATTTGAATTTTTAACAGCTTGCTTACGTTTTGACGACAAAACAACTCGTGATGAAAGAAGAACTGCTTCCAGATTTGCACCAGTGGAAAATATTTGGGAAGAATTTATAACTACATGTAGAAGTTCATATAAACTAGGGTCTTACGTCACTATTGACGAACAGTTAGTTGGATTTCGTGGCAACTGTTCGTTTAGAATGTATATACCTAACAAACCTGCCAAATATGGTATAAACCTTGTTTTGTTATGTGACGTTTCGATGTTTCTTTCGACGTTTCTTTGTACCCAAACTAATGGTCTTCCATTAGCGGAATATTTTGTAGAAACTTTGACAAAATCCATCCATGGATCAAACAGAAATGTGACGATGGATAACTGGTTTACCAGTATGATATAGGTATAGAAATACCTCATACAAAAACAATCATAAAGTGACATCGGATCAGAAAATAAAATAATATACAGGGTATTCTGTTTAAAATAACAAAGTTGCTACTACTTTTTGGTATAAGGGGCAACGCTGCATAGCTAAAAATATTTTTAATCATTAGATCACTAGCTGAAACCTTTGATGCCAAATTTTCAAAAAAAATCTATTTTCCGTTCTCCGTAAACGTCCAAGGTACCATCAATCATCAATCACCCTGTATTTAATCATGTATCCCTTTATATTTCAGAGAAAAAAATAAAACAAAATCGAGGTTAGTTTAAGAGTTCAACTGATTAAGAATCAATTTAGTAATGAGAATGATTCGGCAAGGAAAGTAATCATATTTGGAACGTCAACAAAATAACAACAATAGTATAAAGTTCTGAAAATATTTAACCGTAAATCTTCAAATTCTTGATAAAATTATTGATAATTTTTCATCAGTTTGTGGTGCTTTAGAGAGCTGTCCAGACAATTGATTTTTTTTTAATAATAATATTAAACTCAATTTTCAGTTTCCATTTAGTTTGGCTATTGTCACAGATAATTTAAAAATAGTTTCCTATCTAGAATCTAATGCCAATTGTAAAAACAGCAAATATGCTCCAACATTGTATTCTACAATTTAATTCCACATCTTTATTATAGACTGCTGTTTAAAGGGGGGTTATTTTTCTTGTGATTAAAAGACTTTTACAACTTTACACTCATATTAATTATCCCAGTAATTTTAAAAAAATCAGAAAAGTTTAACATCAAATTTATATTTTTTTTATCACAAATAACATAATTTCGCAGGGTTAGTGTGACTTCCAAATGGAGCACAGTAAAAAATCTCTCTTGTTAAAAGTTTCTCAAGAAATCATTGAGACTTGGATAGGGGTGATACTAAAGCGCTCGTCTTTAAACTTCTTCGAAGAGCAGTCTTGGGTCCTATCTTAATTTTAATGTATGAGCATGTATAAGGCTGTTAAGTATTACAGTGTTCAGGACTATGCTATATTTGTCAAGTGCTTTAAAATTCTCATCGAACAATAATTTTAAATTAAGCCTATCAAGTGTTCTTTAATGCTCTTCAGATAGAAAGCAAAAATAGTTTTCTTGGATGATTTTCAAGTATTTGTGGGAGAAATCCAGTTTAAAATTTCTTCAGAACTTATACTTCTTGTCCTTCTTACCTTCATGAAGAATTAAGTTTATGAAGAGAAGTACATGATGCCGATCTAAGTTTTATAACTATATTATTAGGTCCTTGTTTTCGTTTTGCCAATAAACTTCCAAATTCGCTTAAGTGCATGTCCATTGCTGATTTTAAAATAAAATTAAAATCGTATTTTCTCACTTTATAAAAAAATCTTCTTATATTAGAAATTTTATTAATTGATTATTTTATAATTTTCCTATATAACTTTAGTTTAGCTAATTAGTAGGCTAAGGTGATTTGCCCTAGACTAGATATCGCCTATGTAAATTTTGATATAATAAAGGCATTATTTATTTGTTTATTTTCACAGATTCTGACATGCATTTGTGAATTCTAAGGGCGGTAGATTTATTTTCGGATACAACATAATCAAACTCTTATTGACCACTAATGGATCAGCCAATTTATAACTGCATCTCTTCTTGTTTTGATATCTCTTTTTTGTGGGTTTTTGTGCTGATGCCTTTTATCAACATTCCCTTTTTTAATTACTGTTATTTTATACTATTCTATTTAAAGCCAATTAATTTTTTATTAGAATCAGCAAAAATTAAATTGGAAATATTAAATAAAACTGTTAAATTAGTTTCCGTTCGCGTGGAATTTGATAGGATCGTGTACATAATATATGTCGCAAAAAAATTTAATGGCGTTTTAAATAGGATCTATATATCTGATATATATAAGATCTTTTAAAATATGATTATTATATCACTAATAAAAATAATAAAATTATTTTTGAGTGTTTTTTAACCTAAAATATATGCCAAAACTACTACCTAGCTACAAAAAAATAATTAACACTTCTCTTGTAATACTATGGTAATTACAAGTTAAAAGATCACGATATTTGTTATCTTCTTATATTTTATTTGAATAAGATTTTAGACGTATTAAAAACAGATACACAATTTAGAAAAATGTAATTGTTATAACACTAATTAAATAAACTATATTATTAGATGCGTTAAAAATTTAAATAGCTTTGAGCTTAAACAAATTGGAAACAAATTGTGAGCGATGGTAAAATGCATTCAAAGATTCACGTATCCATCGAGTGTTATAGATAAAGCCACGTTGCTTAACATAAAATATTGAGTTTTGTTCAAATTAATCCTCAATTTGACTTGTCAGTAGAGTCTTAAATATTTTCCGTTAACAGTTGGGATTAAATAAATTGTCCGATAATTATTGAGGTTCATCTTAGAACCTTTTTTTATGTATAAACTGATCTAATCATTTTTGTTAAAGGAATATTGAAGTGATGGTGCCAGGTGCCGAGGGTATAGTTTTTATAACTAAAAGGATTCCAAAAATACGGCCTCACTTTCTCTCGATTTGTTTTATTTGTTATAGCATGAAGTTTCGTTTCGGATTTGAGACTTCTTTAGATGGCTAGGAGAAGAAGATAACATAAAACAAGTAAAGAGAAAGTGAGGTTGTATTTTTGGAAACCTTTTATTTAAAGGTATATTCATCAAATTGTGCAATATTACGATGGAAATAGGCTGTTGCAGCAGGTCAAAAATTGAAATAAAAATTTTCTCCCACTTATTATTGTCTATTGGTTATTGCTTCTTTGGAACATATTTCTCTCAACATTTCTACTGCAATGATTGGAAGCTGCTGCAAGGGATAGCGGTGGGTACTGAAAAATATAAATTTTTAACAGTAAGTGCTTTATTGACTTTTTGATTACCACCCTCTTGATCAGACTTGATTTGTCTTGATATTTATTATAGCAGAAGAGAGCACCAGTCCAAAAACTGACTTTATCTTATGTTTATTGAAAATATGTGAACAAAAATTGCAAATATATGAACGGAAGTCGGAAATAAAAACTTTATCAACATGATCATAAGCATTATAGGCTTGATGAGCCCATTTGTTGCAGGCCACACATTTTATCCAGCCTTTCTTAGACTTTGAAAATAGTTCATTGCAATATAGACACGCATTGTCATTATTATCTTCTTCCTTCGAATTATCAGAATCTGCAATTTCGGAATTAATTTTGTTTTTGGTGAAGCTTTTTTACCACATTTTTTCCTTCTTTGTTTAGTTCATTTAATTTCTTTACAACTGGAGATTTTTTAAAATTTTCCTTTAACAGACTTATAAGGAGATAATGTTATTACAGCAGTCTTTTCTCTTCTCCTGTTATCATTGGATGGCTTCCTGGTTGCCTTGAGGATCGGAACAAGTTCTGTTGGAGACTGAAAAATCACATATTGGTTTTGGTAAAGTTCTTTAGGAGATGAAGAGAGATTAGTATGATTTGCATTGTGGGAGTTTAAGGAGCTATAGCTTGGTTGGGAAGAATCGATAGGTGGAGATAACAGAGATTTGGGTGTCGTTTCGCCTTCTTATATATTAAGTTCTCGATATGTATTCTAGACTTCCTGAAACCATTTATTGTACTATAACGATTTAACAAAAGCCTCATTAAAGAGTTTAATAGGACAGGATTTTCTGGTTTTGGGTGAGTAAACTCAATGAACTTTTTAAACAATTTAATAAAAATATGTGTTTGGATCCATCCACTTGGGTGGAACTCAAGTGGAGCAAATATTGCAGAAAGTACGTGATCTAGAATCTGTGCGTTTGGAAACTTGAACAGTATTGTAGGCATATAGGAACCACTTGCGCTTATAGATATTTTGTCGGTAACCAATGTTCCTCTTTCGACGAAAACCAGAGCACCAGTTGGTAATTTTTTTCTTAGAGAAATAACTTTAGACTGCTGGTGGCGACAGGTGTAATTCCCGATTTATCATTATTCCATATGCGCTCAAGAGGAATCTTTTGTTGGTCATAAACTTGTGTTAAAGGAGTAAAAAACTTTCCTACGGCTGCTCGGTTAAATCCTATTGCTCGTCAAATTGAAGTAGTCTGGAGTCCTTAATCAGAGATTTGGATACTAAACCAATAAAGCCAACACTTACGAGCCATTTTTTCCTGTATTAAAATTGTGGTTGATGCTATTCTGTATGACCAGTTCGCAAGCAAGAATTCTTAGTTCAGTTACAATTTTTTTTCACAAGATCTTCTACGGTCTAGGACTTTAAGCATTGTATTTTGCATGTTTTCTTAATCTCATGACTGACAATTAATTTTTCTTTTATAATGCGATATGTTGTAGTTAACTAGAAGCAGCAGAATTTCTGCAAAAACTGAAAGTAACAAGTCTGATTAAATTGGGTACCCGGTTTTATCGAACTCGTAAATAGGATTTTAATTACTTTTTAAATATTTAGGTCATAAAATTATATTCAAAATGTTTGGATAAATTAACGATGATATATCTAAAAAATATGCCTATAAAGTTCAAATAATCCATAATTTTATTAATATATAACACAACTTTTCTTTTAAATAAACCCAAAATTCTCACAAACGGTGGTGAGAAAACGTTTTTCATTTTGTTATATTGGCAACGTCGAAAGTTTTGATAAAAAATCATTCATGAATGTTCCACGCATAAAAATCACACTTAGATGTTAAAATTTCAGTAAAAGCGTAAGGCGACGTTGCTTATATAACATTTCTAAGATACTTATATCTTTGATTATCATAATTACAATGTTTGATTTTTGATATATAATTTGTGGTCCTCAATAGAAATAAGAAAAATAACATAGTATAATTAGTTCATCAAAAAAGTTTTGAATGTATAATATTATATTATCAAGCCTTTAATGCCATGTTAGAGCTAATGTACTAACTCAAATTTTAAGTCATACTTTCTTTCGGTCCTAATAAAATTTAATATCATCAATTTTTTGACTCGCCTTTCAGAGCGTCGCGATTTCCCAGCAACATAATTGACAGGCTTTCAGAGCAGAATTCATTTCAGGCACAAAGTAAAATTCAAATAATTTAAAAGTTTTATACTTTTTACAGTTTCGCGCCAGCCAGCCCAGCCGTCAGATGTCGGGTCTAATTACATATTTAAAAGTCTAACCAGATACCGGGATAGCGTCACATCATAATTGCCTTTAAGAAAAAGGAAATTAAAATTTATATCTTCTCAAATTTGCGCGCCGGGGCTTTTACTTTTTCAGAGACGGCGAAAATCGCTATTGAGTACATCTTATATCTTAATTTATCCTTTGGGAACTTGGCGAATGGTTAATAGCGTTCATTCTTAAATAAAGAAAAATTGGTTAAGATGTCAATTGGAAAAAAAATTATAATATTTTCAACTATACTTGTATTCTTATTAAGTATTTAACTTATACGAATGTTGTAACTATTTTGAGAGAACACTATTTTTAATTTTTGAAATGTTACTTACTATGACAAATTCGGTTTCGTTAAAAATTCGATTTGCAAATAATAAAAAACTTTTCATACACATGAAGATAATGTTAAGGTTTGCTCTCTGTAAATATTACACCTAAAACATTATTCTCAAAAGTATACAGGGTGGCTAAACGAAAACGAAACGGCGGTCATGTCGGGCTCGTAAATATTTAAATAAGAAAACGCTGGTACACGTTAATTTAGATTATGAGGAAAAAACATTTTCAGAGCATAATACCACGTTTATCTGGCATCTCTTAGCTAAGGTGAAACTAACCTCAAAATTTTTAAGTAGATTAGCGGTCGAGTGATACCTTGTTTGCGAGATCTTTCGATCCTATTTACGGTTATATTTAGTTTAAAGGATTTTACTTAAGCGGTTCTCAAACTATTGACTATTTTAATAATTAATACAGTTTTTTGCAAGATTATCGCATTTTTTTGCCAAAATATTAATTTATAACAACAATACAAATGCTGAAAATGGACACCGTTAATCTCCATGCAATAATACAGATTTCGTTCAAATTGACGTCGCATATTTGGTAGCGTATCAGGAGTTATGTTTGTATTCAAATGTAATCATTTCACGCAATTCTTCTACTGAAGCTGCTTGGGTAGCATAGATTTTACTCTTTAGGTGCCCCACAGAAAAAAATCCAGAGGTGAAAGATTAAGCGATTGCGCGGGCCATTCAACAAAGCCTCTGCGTCCTACTATTTAAATATTTACCGACAACTATTGAGTAATAAGGGAAATCCTCCTAAAACATCATATCGCCTTCAACGTGTTGATTGTTATTATCATTTTCAATAATGTTCATTACTGCTAAACCGATAGCTTCTTGTAATAACCTGACGTACATATCCCCATCAAGATTACCGGGTATAAAAAATGGTCCAATAATATGCTCGATATAAATGCCATACCAAAGGTTTACTTTCTGGGGATGTTGAGTATGTGTTTCGTGATATAGTGTGGATTAGTAGATGGTTTCCAGTGCCGTTTAAGAAAAATGAACATGCATTGGCGAGACAAATTTCAAACATTCTATAACTCGGATTATTTAATGCTCTTTCACTAATTATTTCACAGAACTCCAAGCGCCAATCCTCCTCGTCTTCATTTATTTCATGTACCAGCTTTATTTTATAGGGGTGGAAATCATGAGATTTTAGAATCCCTTATATACTTGCCCGATTGGTCCCAGATACAGAAGCTAACTGTCAAATGCTTAGTGTAGGTCCATATTAACATGTCCCAAAACCGCAACCTCTTGAGCTTGGTTCGTTACAGGTTTCTCAACGTTCCTTTTTTATTGGTCACCGATCCTGTTTCCCTGAATTCTGTAATTTGTTCTTTGATTTCTTTGCATGCTTCTGATTTTTTTACGTTCATTGAAAAGTTCCGCTGTTTGAAACGCATTTAGATTGTTAGTAAAAAATAACTTTGCTATCTCTATTCTCTCTTGTAGGGCATAAACCATTTTAATTATTGATTATTTGATCCGATTTCACTCTGACCAAGTTGAATTGACCTCTAAGTGATTATTATTATTTATTTGTATTTTGACGTCCTTTCTTTTCCTCCTAAATTTCGATTGGAACAAAATCTGTATTAGGTTTAATACTATTTTGACCCTACCCTATTTCATTGCCTTGAGTATTTGTTTTTTCTAAAACATAATATTCCTTAAAATTATATAATATTTCAGAATTTCCAAATATATAACTGATTACATTATACGCTTTGGTTTTTTGCACCATCTTTTTAAAATTAATTTTTAACTAATATTTGTGAAATATTACTTACCTTAATTGAACGTTTTACTTTAACCACTGCAGAAATAACATAATAGCCCTTAATTAATTAGTTTTTAAAGCATGTAGTAAATGAATATCCTTGCTTCTACCGTAACTGCTCTAGCTTCTTTTATGAATAAATATTTAATTTTAAATGTTAAATATTTAAAGTTTCTTGACATTTTGCAATTTCAAATTAAAAGCCGGAGCTAAATACTTATGCTTTTTGTGGTATACACTAATGTGACACTATTGATGAGAAAATTGGTAGTCCACCTTGCTAGTTTCCCAACAAAATATTATCTAGCTGAACTTGTAGTCAGTCAACCGTGATGTGAACAGCTTTCAAAGATAAAAGACAGTTTTTCTTTAAATTTATTTCCATTTTTCCACAGTCCCCTTGTAAGTCGACACACTTTTCTAAATAAATGCTTCCTAACCCGTCCCATAGAATAATAGGTCCCAAATGTTACTTGGTGGCTTTTTCTGCAAAGTAATGTTTTACCAACATCATCCTCACTTTAAAAAATTTTTTGTTCTTCAAGCGCAACTCATTTATTATACTTAAAATGCACCCAAAGAGCATCGGAAATGTTTACATACGAATACGTTTTTAGTCTAACGTAAGCAAAGGCAGCACCCAATGCTCAGATATTTTCCTTATGTCTAAATCTTGATTTTATATATAATAAACACGTTCTTTGGATATATTCCTCGACTCTATTGTCTTTCTTATTTTATTCGATGGTACTTTAGCCTTATTTAGTAGTTTGGAAATCTAGCCTTGTTCTCCTTAGTGGTTGCACTTTTAAAATATCTTACGTTCATCACCTGTAAGCTAGTTCTTCTCTGGCAAATTCAGCTGTCTAAAATGATAAAGTGTATATGTGTCTGTTTAATTTACCTCGACATGTTGCCCTTTAAAGCTAAATAGTTAATAATACTTCGAGAGTCGACTTTTCCCCTTTTTTTTAGTTTCTGGTTATTTGTATGCAGCTCCTTTATGATAGTTAGGTTTCAACATGTGATTTTTGTGTGCACATAATTTAAATATATATACCAGTAATTCCATTTGATGCGCTAATATACATGTTATATCACAATTTCCCATGACATCAGTCACCTCTAACAAAGTCATCTGATCCTTGGTTCTCATCGGATCAAATTACGCCATCCTAAACCCGATAAGGAACTGTAACCTCACAGTCAGCAGAAACCCTGAGACGCAGTCCACCCAGACGCCTGTTCTCACTGAATCGGCATATTCAAGAAATATAAAAGGAGGACAAACCAAAAGCATGCAGCATAATTAAGGCAATTATTACATCATTATATTATATTTAGATATCGAGTCATTTTGCCATTATTTTATGTTCATTTTAAGTTTTTTTTTTGGTCTTCTTATTTTATTATTATAAAATG
The DNA here is from genome assembly GCF_022605725.1 of Anthonomus grandis grandis. Lineage (NCBI taxonomy): Eukaryota > Metazoa > Arthropoda > Insecta > Coleoptera > Curculionidae > Anthonomus > Anthonomus grandis. The sequence goes on from NC_065555.1 coordinate 9,404,898, forward strand.
AGGCCCTATAACAAGCTCATATACCATTTAGACCTTTATGTAATTTTTTAGGATTTATCTCTTTGAGTTCTGGTTCTAGGTATCCAGGCATCTTCCTACAAAAAAAGGTTTTTGACGCCCCTATTTCCAGATAGATAAAAAGATTGGTATTTGCTATATACTATCCGACTTCCCTGAAATTTCATCTTTAAATAGAAAAAATGCTTTAGAAAACATAGAATAAAATAATTAAAAAAATTTAAAATCGACAATATACTTCTTAGTATCTTCTAAGCAAAATCTGATATTAAGTTTTTAAAATCAGGTTTTTACTAACAATTTCTATTAACTAAAACTCAGATTACTTTTACACATATATTCTAAAACTTCTAATTAATTAAAATTTTTTGTTAAGAAGGAATTTAAAGCAACCTTTTATATAAAGTTCGACCCTCTAAAAATAAGGAATATTCTTGGACATCACAATCTCTATATTTGAGAGCAATATTTAAGAGATAAATGAATCTAAGCCTTATAAAGCGTTACAAGCTGTTGCAGTGTGTGCAGTCTTTGAAGTTTTTGAAAAGTGGTTTTGGTTATTTACGCTACATGATCATGCTAAGACATATTTCTCCAACGTTCACACAGTTGGAGTGGCAAGGTCTGGACATAATAAGGCTTGGGAGAACAGAAGTAGCCTTTTTTGCAAATACAGCAGCCTGAGTCTTAGCTGCATTAGACTCAATCAGATCAGCTTTTACCCTACCTCAACATAATGTTAAGGTCGGCAATAATAGTTGGTACCTGGCGACGACGACGCCTATGCCATTGAGTGTTATCTAAAGTTATCTGGTTGGCCGACTTGAAGGAATATATCAATGTACTCTCATCAGCAAATTAGATTTGAATTCTTGTCAAGAAGATCATTGTTATACATAATAGGAATAATAGGAAGAGGTTAGGGAATTATATGCATCCCTGAGGGACATCAGCATTAACTTGAAACCACTACGGGGTGTGTCTATCAATAACAACCTGGATTGATCGGTTCTCGGGAAAGCTTCTAACCCAAGTAACGAAGGTTGGTGGCAAACCATAAGAATACAGTTTGTTTAAGAGGTTTTCGTGTCAGTCTCTATCGAATTCCTTTGAGATATCCAGAGCTATCGCACGGAATTCATCATATTTCTCGATAGCCTCGGTCCAAACATGCGTGACATAGACCAACAGATCACCAGTAACCCCCTGACAGGCACTAATACTGTTGGACTCCAGGTATTTCAAAATTTGCTGGTTGACAATTTGGCCCATAACCTTAATAATATGCAAAAATACTTCGAAGATATTTCGGTTGTTATTTTGAGCCATAGAACATCGAACCTTGGTGTTTGAAAGCTTTCTTTCGCTGGCATGAGATTCTAATGAAGACGGCCAGTCTGTAGTTGTACATAAATCGGGTATTGAGGTCGTATCCAGGGTATATATGAACCTGGGTTGTTTCTGAGTTCACTTTCGTTACTGCTAGAGCTAAAATGTAAGATCTGTTTGTTTGCAGATGCTGGTGCGTGGTTTTTATGTTCATGTTAAGACCTCTTATATTACATAGATCCACTTTTAAATATTTCAGGCCTGATGAACCTCTCAGATTAGCCTCACACCCTTCCTTTACTATTGATTCTTGTTACTTGTAACGTCTTTATTTCAGATTGACAGAAATACCATTATCATGGCAGTTTATGTGGTACTAAACATCAAAAAGCGATTATCAAGAGGTAGGAATTTACTACTTAAAACTATATTAATCATTATTTATTTGAACAAACAAACAAGAATTTAGTAAATAAAAGGCATAACTAAAATAATAGAGGTATACTGGAATTACAATATATTACTTTTAAATAAAACATGCGTTAAAGCCGACATTGAAAACACACTTTTATTATATTGACTTTTATTATTTTGACCCATTATTGTAAAATATCAATAATTCAGGAATACGTACATACATAAAATATACAATTTTACTTTAAAAATAAATGTTTTTAAAATATTGATGAATGAAATTGTATTACCGGCTTTGCATAGGTCTGTTTTATTTTTCGTATTTAATTTTTTCTTATTTATTTCACCAAATAAAGGCTATTTAAAAGGTGAAGGCGATAGAAAATTGTCCAAAAGGTGTCAAATCATCATTTAACATTTGTGTCTTACTGAATATACAGAATATATTAACATAGCTTGAGGAAATATTTCTTAATGTAAATATCTTTTCAAAAGTTTCCCTGTAGAACTTTTGTTTTCTAACGCATCATCAATGTTTTTTGCTTTCAGATTATCTTGATGTTTCGGATTAATAAAATTGTTAAAGAAATTACTGTTATTATTCTTTCTAATTTTTAGGTCTCCCGATTAAACTTTTATATATTTTCTCTAATACGATTAGAGAATCGATCTCTGAAGAAAGAAAAGAAGTGCGATTAACTCCATGAATCCATTAGATTTGTAAAAGTACCCAGATGTCTGAGTTTGCCTTTTTTTTTTCTTTTTTAGAGATGTGTTCTTAAAGTGCTTTTTATATTTTATCGGATAAATAATTTTAAAAAAACCTATTTAAGGCAATTTTCTTGGATAAAATGTTTTGATTATAAATTAATGTTAAATATACATGATAGCCCTAGAATTATTTTCTCATAGGAGTTATTTCTCCTTAGTAAAAATATTTTAATGGTTTGGTAACTAAATCTTTATTAGCCCTAAAAGTTAATATGTTAAAACCCTCACTTTTCTGTAGCAAGCAAGCTTTTTTTAAAGAATTATGCCTTCATTTTCTCAATTACTTCTAATTCTCGGAATTTATTTAATAAACAATCATTGTTTATTTATGTAGTGTGAAGTTTGTGAATGGCTTGATGATGCTCTAGCTAGACCGAAACACATGTAGCCTGTGATTAAATATTGTGAGACCGTGACTCTATGTTCTCTTTGTTTTTGCCGATACTTTAAAAAAATAGTTGAGTCTGATTTGGTCAGATGAACTCTAGTAATAGAACTGGTAAATAATTAATTGGTCTCAAATGATAATTTAAAAGGTCATCTGACTGGTAGCATTCTCTAAAATAACTTTTGGTGTGACACTCAAATCAATCACAAAACATTATTTAAGAAAGTCACCAATTTATTAAAATGTCTCTTACTAGATTATGTTATATTACACACACATTTAGTAATTTTTTTGTCAAATTAATGACTTGGGTAAGTACACTTATAAATAGATTTATTACTAGAATTTTCGCTTTAAAGTAAACACATAGATTCAAAATTTATTCTCAGTTCAAAAGTAACATTAACTGGATTCAAGTGCGCTTTAAGTTAGATTATTGTCTTCGCTATTTCATTACACCGTTTAGTTGACTAATAAAATATCTTTATCGCTCTTTACAGCTCATTTCCTTCCAATCTTCAATAATTTTGGGTTACTTTCTCAGAAAATGGATCGCATAATTTTCGAGATAAACTAAGGAGTATTGTGTTTTATAGTCTTACAACTGATTATTACTCTTTTATTATTTAGCCTGAGTTGACTTTTTTTTTGATAATAATAATAACTCAACATTTTACGCACTAATTTTCTAAGATGTCTTAAGATCCGCTCAAATATAGTGAGATGCACGAAAGAACTATCACCTCGAGGACAAGGTTTAACTTTTTGGGCCCTCTTTTTTTACATCTTACTACTTTCGTTCTCTCTCCAGCTGAGGAGCTGTTAAATATCCACCAAAGCTTACATTCAACTTCCTCAGTCCAACTCTTGTACCTACCCCGCCATCTTAAAGGCAGAAAATAACTAAAGGCGGAGCTATAGTTTTGGACTTTAAGACTTGGCTCCACTAAAAACGAGCCAGCCAGATGGACGGACGAAATGGACGGATTTATAATATATAACACATATATAAGCTGATGCGCTTTCTATTCTTCAGGAATGTGCGGGTCAATAATCATTCTTCTAAATACACATTTACCTTCCTTATATCTTCAGGACTTAAGTCTTAAACAGAATGATTTCTGATGGTTTATCAGGATGATGTAGTCAACACGTTGGTCTATAAGAATCATATATTCAGAAAAAATATCAACATTTTCTGTAAAGCTTTTCACTCCCATTTTGAAACGATAACCACATCATATCAGATTGTTTTACTTACGCATAATTGCTGTATGTCAATTTACATACTGCGGTGTCAAAATTTTCTATTTCCATCTGCGGTTGACATATGGTAAAGATAAAGAGCCCGTTCTTCCATAAGTCACACAGGAAATAGAGCCTGTGGTTGTCAATGATAGATGCCATCTTTATTGGAATTATGTCTTTCTGGCCAACAAGCCTGTTATTTTTCTGCTGGACCCCAGCACCAAGGAGATATTTCTTATCGAGTTCTTTGCACTACTAGAGCAATTTTACTATCAAGGAATCTAAAAAGCGCGATAAATATCGAGAATTGAAATTTCAATTTCAGTGCTTATACTTGAGACACTCAGTGAAAATGGTCATTCTAACAATCTCGGGGGAATAAAACAAAATATTGTGAGGGAACTTAACGTCATTCCCGCTTATAAGTCGCACTCGGTAATGCTGGCCTCCAAATGATATAATAATGATAATGATAAACAAAATGATGATGAAATTACTACTAAAAATTATTAACAAGCCGAATCCCAATTCACAAGGTATACTTCAGGGGCATTTCCCAGCATTTTGTGGTTTTACCTGGCCATGAATCTACTCGCAAGTCGACTAAATTCAACTAACTTTAACGATAGATGAATAGATCCACTATGACATCTTATAAGAAATATGAATAGAAAAATAACAATAGCCTCCAAGTACAGCATCTGATTGTTCCTAAGTTTCATCTTAATTTTCATCTGGTTCTTTTCTAGATTTAGTTACCATAGACCTATAGAGAGACCTCTGCAGTGAAATTCAATGTAATACAAAATTAAACATTTTGCAAAGATCATTAAAAACTGAACTCACAAAAGTTTTCCCCTTAAAGCTCCTGACTATATAGTCACAAATAATTTCCGTAGTTGACCTATCTTCCCAGCATCAAAATTGCTTGGCAATAAAAATAGAGTTGCCTTCAAACTTCAAAGTATGCATAGAGTAAGGAGCCTTTTAAAATTTTTGAGGCTGCTGAAATTTGCTATTAAGAACAACAATAGAGAACTAGCTATGCTTGATCATTTATATTATATGAATAATCTTAGGTTATTAACGCCTACCCGAAACCAATTAGACCAAAAAAAACTGTTCTCTAGCGACACAGGGATGACCTTTAAATTAGGCAAATACCACATCTTAAGGTTCAAACCGATCACAGTACCGAGCGGAAGAAAGTTGGACTGAGAAAATTACATAAAAAGCTCGTTAACAAGGTTCGACAGAAGTGCGTCGACACTGCCACGTGGAACTATACTGGTTGATCTCGCGGCAGCTTTTTCCTGAAATTGAAGGATTTCCAGTGGCTATATAAAATCAATATATTTGAAATTCATTGGAGGTGATCAAGCAATACAGCTTAACAGATGTAGATATCGATGTGAAACGTCGGGGTCCATACAGCATATTATTAAAGGAGATTGCTAAATATTCACGCTAACAAAATCTAAAAAGCGACACGAGCTAGTATTAAAATACTTCGTTCAAATCTAGCAGCAAAATCAACAGATAAGGTCCCATTTAACAAGTGAAATAGATACTTCAGTAGAACAGCAGGTAAAACTTGATAAAAAAAGGTAAAGAAATTATTGGCCAGTGCGTAGTAAATACTCACCCTAGAAAGTCACTTTATAAGATTTGAAGATACTGTAAGGGAACTTAAATTTATCGAAGCTAGTCAAGAGAAAATAGATATTGTGTCACTTGTTATCGGCTTTGCCTGCTAGCTATGAGACCATTGTGACAGCACTCAAAACCTTAGAGCAAGATAAATATTAACATTTAATTAAATTAAAGGAAAATTAGTAGACCATGAAGTGAAGAAAAGAGATACACCTTCACAAATGGAAGAAAATCATCATATAACAAACCCCGAATCTGATACTAGGAAATAACGAACCCAAATTGTACTAGGACTGGACTATACTTACAAGTCAGCGGGTAAGTAATGATAGGCTTGACCTAAATATAATAGATAGTTTTTAGGAAAATAACACTTTTTATAGAAATTTACAATACCGATTCGAAGACAATAGGAAATAAAAGAAGTAGAGACTGTTCCAATCATTAAATGAATTACAGGAGTAATACCAAGTAATTTGATCAAAAATATTAAGCGACTGACATTAAATGACAAACATTTACCAATTCATGCAAAAATAAGCACTGAAATTGATATATTTTAGTTCCTCGACCAATTACAATGTCTACTTTATATATGAGCTGCTTAGCAGAGCTTCTTAGCGAATAATTTTTGAAAGTATTTTTACTATATGTAATTAATTTTTTTCTGTTCCCAAAAACTATTAACAGTAAAAAATAAATTTTTTCATCAACAGCAAGAAACAATATTAAATTCAGCTTATTTGATTAGAAAATCCAGGTTTGTTATTAAAAAAATCAGTTTAACTTCTCCGAGTAATATAGGTTTCTGTTTATCCTATAAGTTGCTGATTATCCTTAATAAGTTATAACCATCCCCATTAAAAAAAAAAAAAAAATCGTCTTTGGAAAATACTTCGAGCCCTCACTGTATTGCGACTCCAGGAACGGTAATGCTGTGCACATAGTATCAACTTTGTAATTTGAATGGGTAGTTAGGATGAATTGAAAAGACGGGAAGCGGCACAGAAGGAGCATTAATGTGCGGCAGCGCCGTAATATGCAGTAAATTGTGCGCTAGACCAACGTCAGGTAATTTCCTTTTTGGAATGCTCATAAGCTAAGACGGGATTTAGACCTTCCAAGCAGTTTGTCGTCTCTAGACTTGTTTTGCGTTTGCCGGGTTTTTTATTTTTATTGTAATTTTATTGGAAAGATTTACCTTTACATTTCTCTTTTTATTCAAGATTAGGTATTTCAGGATTATTTTTTTGTTAAATTAGATATAACGCGTTGAAAATGTATTTCCTTCTTTACGTAAAATATTTAAACTAGACAATTTTTAAATTAAAGCTTAAACAAGTTTTAGAAATATTATGGCCTGGATATAAAAGTCAGTTTGTTCCAGCCAAAATGTAAAATAGAAATAAATAAAAAAATATAGAAAACAAAAACAGGGTAATATATAGCGAGGGGCAAAAAACGATAATGTTTGACGACCGTGAAATTTGTTAACGGATAAAAAATGGTAAATTCTGGTAAATGAAATATAAATCAGCTAGAGGGTGAAGGTTATTTTCAGACCATTAGGATAAAATTCAATTTACATAGTGAAAGTAACAAGAGCCAGACTTTGAGGTAGCGTATTATAAAAAAGACTTTTTTTTAATAAATGAACCATTAGGATTTTTCAATATGTATAGAACAATTGATAATGATAAATATATAGGGATATAAGGTAAGGATTTCTGACTTGTGATGCTACAAAGGTTAAAGTTTTAATTGAGGCAGATATTAAACCTTTTTTTATAATAATCTTAAAAAATTTATTTCCTAAATCTGGGGAGAACAAGTAATATAATAATTATTCAACTATAAATCAATTATAAATCAAGACACATTATGCAGACTGATCTGAAATAATAATTTACTTACAAATTAACTTGACAAATTAGATTTCTGCCAGATAATCAAATACATATTGTTTCTGCCGTGTGGCAAGAAAATTACATTTTCTTCATGCCTAAAAGGCTTGAGCCAGTATTTTATAAAATGCAATTTTTTAATTAAAAAACTTGCAATTAGCTGGGTATGACAAGCCGCCGTAACCTTCGCTTGTTTCACAAGATAATAATTACCTGTACAATAAAATAAAGTTTAGCGATGTTCATGCCTTGAACCTAAAGCTTAGGGATTTTTTATCCTCCTTTATATAAAACTACTTTAGTTACTAGATCTCATTCTTTTATAATATTTATGTTGAAGTGCAATTCGAGACAATAAAGATTTCGCATAGGATACATCCTTGTTGAACTACGGGCTGCTGAAAGTAGTCATGCAAAACTCTGTTCATAGGCCGTACAGGGATGTCCTCTCCTTCTGACTAACAATGACTACATGGTATCTAAAATAGTAGATTGCAAGGGTTTCGTGCCCCATATAGTAAGTAGAGAGGAGTGGCAGGACTCCAATGTCCTTACATTGTTAAACAAAGAGACCATCTGGTATATGGGTGGCTCTAGAATGAACAACAGAGCTGGTGCAGTGTTCTGTGGAGGAGCCCTTACTGTCTTCAATTCTAAAATTCAGTTTCCACGATATACTCGTATCAATCTGCCCGAATTGCAGCGCTGCCATTGAGGCTAGTATGACCGAAAAGGTGAGTTCCAAGCTCGTACTGCAATGCATAAAGGTTGTAGAGGAATTGGTGAAGGTGAATTGCAGAGCTCGACTTTGTCTGCGAGCTTACTATACTGGGATCTGCGAAACGGTCGGTAGGCCCCGGACCTATTATTTTTATAGATACATATAGTCAATGCATCAATAGAGAGTCTGCTAGAGCAATACACCCTCTGAAAATAAAGGGAAGTACCTAGCATAAGACAGGCTAGGGCACATATAGATGGGCCCTCTGCCTGTCTCACTCGACAACTACTGCATTTAAAAAAGACCCAAAATTCAGCTAATGACAGGTCTTTAAACCAGATACTGGCATTAAAGACGTAATATCCTCTCTAGAGGTGTTATAGACAACCCGGAATGCTGAAATATTTGGAGGAGGCTGAAACTGCAGATTACGTTACGTGCGCTAGATTCAAATATCTGGGTAACACCTACAGTTTACCCAGCAATATTAACTTTTTTAAATCAGATGCCTCATTGGTTTTTCCAAGGCTATTGGCTTTTGGTAACTCTAGATGTGGCACGACTTATCACATGTTTGTTATATAATAAAATTCCTATTGAAATGAAAGTCTTCAGATCTTCAAGTATGTGTACATAAATAAATTCTTCAGATATGGCTCAAATTTATTTATATTTTTTTGGTTAGCTATATGATACTTGGATATTATTTTTAAGCAGATTCTTACCAATACACTTAAGTTATCTTTGTACTCAAAAAATTGAAATATAAGAAACTGAGTAAATATGCAGAGCGTTTTATTAAGCGTGGCAAAGTACCATATTTTAGCAATGAATAATTTAGGAGCTTTGAAAAAAAATATGATTAATAAACGAAGTTGCTAGAAGCAGCGGATAAGTTCTTAATGTCATTACATTTATCACATTAGTTTCCTTGATCCTTACTATAAGGCGTTATTAGAAAAGATCCACTGTTTTAAAAAAAATCTCCAGTAATGTCAATGTAATGATGATTATCAACGTTAGTAAAGTAGCTAAAGATCTAGATGTATGTTGTGGGTGAGTATACAGCTGCACCATGCAAGGGAAGGTATTTCTTGCATGGTGCAGGGGAATAGGGCTTATAAAAAGACCCGGCAAGAAGAATCCAGTTTTTTCGCTTTTTGTTAAACACTGACATCGAACAACCACTGTTTTTAAAAAGAAGAAGAGATGACGATAAAGTGACCACCATCAAAGTAACAAATAGTCCCCGTGCCTGTATAAGAAATGCCGGATCATATATTACACATAAAAAAATAAATGATTTAAATAAAATTATGTTTTATCAAACATTAAAATGTGAAATTGCCCCACAATAAAATGCCCCACAATAAAGGCTGAAAACTGGCCAGACATTGTTTGAACGTTGAAACCACTTTTTATTTAATTTTATTGTAGCATCAAACAAAATATTTTATTTTGACTCTACAATTATTTTTTACTTTTAAATATATCTGTTTTTCATCTCAGTTAATATAGATGCTTGGCATTTATGGAATTATATAAAACAAATTAAAATAAACCTTGAAACTGAGAAATTAATTATTGTTGAGTAAGTGTGAAATTTAGGTATTTATCGGAAATAAATGCAAAATTTGATATAGCAAATTTTAAAAGGGATTGGGTCGAAATACTAGAGAATAGGATGAGGATTGCACTTACGTTATGGACACCTTATATATATAAAAAATATAATAACTAAACAAAAAAAAGAATTTCTGAGGTTATTGGTAGGATTCAGAAAAGGTGGGGTCATCATTTGGAACAAAAGCAAAAGCCCTCCCAGAAGATATCAAAAACAAAAATTTATATAAATATATTATTATTATTTCTATTATTTTTATTCTTATTATCTTTACTATTATTATAAAGTTTTTAATTTTTAATACAATACTAATAAATATAAATGCTGTGAATTTGTTTCGTCACAAGCTTTTAAAATACATTAAAATGACTTTTTACAGTTTGCTGTTTCACATTGATACTACACAAAATATATCAAATTTTTAGTATACTTTTTTAAAATTTTGTCAAGTACACAAAAATTGTTAAAAGAACTACTTTCTTAGGGCATCTGAAAAATAAAAAACAACTTTACAAACGCTTGACTGGCTTAAGTTTTATTCCTCTCACATGTCATATTACCGCTGGGTTGAGAATCGAAAAGGTTCAATCTAAAAGTGCTGAAAGGGCATTTCATATATACTACTAGTTATATTCGGACAGAGCAAAATTATATTATCTCTTGCTCGAGGAGATTTAGGATTATTTGTGAAAAATGCATGTGATAGGATCAGAATCAGTAAGGCCTTAGTAATGGTTATCTTGTTTATTTTTTTACAAATTTGATTTGTTTTAAGGCTTTATTAGTAATAAAAAAGAGTCTTGAAAAAAAATGTATTTTAATTTCTATATTATAAATAAAATCAGTATATAGTTTAATTTTATCTTGTAGCTTTTAATCATATTCTTGGATATATGAAAAGTATACAGGGTGTCAATTTGAAAAATTTCAATGCAAATATCTCTGAAACTAAAAGAGTTAGGGGAGCGCAATCTGGTATAAATGTTATACAGGTAGGAGGAACAACAATCACTATATTTTGGTTATAGGGTGAGTCACCCTTTGGGCCCGTTTCACCCCATTATTGCGAATAATAAAAGTGTCTTTACTTTTTTAATGCGTCGTAAAATAAACTCAGAAAAAACCAATTGATATCGTCAAATGCTTTTATTTTTCTCAAACTATCTTAGCAGGTCATGCAAGTTTTTTCCAGTTTTTCAATAGCATATAAATACATGACTTTAGTGAGGTACATATTGACATAAGAATGAAATAAAAATGAGAAAATAGCCCAGAGATATCTAATAGATGAATAACCGACCACTATAAGGGTTCAGGGATTACACATAGAGTGTAAGCAACTGTAGAATAAAAATATAATGTTTCAAATAAAAAATTAACTTTTAAAACATCCTTTAGCCGACCCCGGTAACACCGTGGGTAAAGCGTTCACGATGCAATCGTGTGGTCTCGGGTTCGAATCCCGGCATGGGCATGGTTGTTTGTGTTTGTCTTATAAAAACAAAACATTGTGGTTCGGAACCCACGTTAAACTGTAGGTCCATAAACAACAATATTGGAAATACGACGCGAGTCCATTGTATTTGAGGAAGAAGAAGAAGAAAACATCCTTTCCTCTTTGAAAGTCTACAACCTGTAGCAAATATAAATTTTTCAAATTTTTACATATCTAGATGAAAGCCATTTTCTTGTTCTTAATTTTATTCGAATTTGAATTGTTATCTAGTGACAGATATAGTGTGTACTATGTTAAAGACGTTAATGTTATGACACTGCCCTCCATATTTATTTTCAAAAGTATTTTAGGGATCAATTAAGCCAAAACTAATTTTTTTTTGGTATGTAGTCCTATATCAATAAATCCGTCACAAGAAATGCACTTTTTATATAATTACGAAAAACGTCATCATTCTTAAAAATTGTTTCTCGAAATAGTGCTAAAAATAACTCCCACAGCATGTATGGAGGCATTACTGGCTCTGCTCATTTAATTATTTAAGACGATGGCAAGCTTGGCCTATAGCAGATGACTTTTTTAAGAAACGTTTCTTTGATGCCAAAAAGTTCTCAAAGGCAGTCGGTCACACTTTTTTGCATCATCGTTGTGCAATCTTTTTTCTTTTTCATACAGAAGACACTGGAAACTTTCACGGATTCAATCAATACCCAAAAATAAGAAAAAAGACGGTGCCCATAAAATACGGTCCAATTGCTTTAGTACTGGCAATCGCCAAGGTATTGGAGAAACTTTTCAACCACCAAATTTTAAAATATCTGTCCACCAATATCATTAGCGACCGTCTATACGGTTTCCGAAAACACAGGTCTGGCGATCAGTTGGCCTATGTCTGGCATATTTAGATCGAGGATATCGAGAAATATAGTTAATCCCATGCTCTGAATTTTTCAAATTCATTTGATAGGGTCTGGCATGAAAACCTCTTAAAAAAACTGTATTCTTATTGTTTACCACCAAATCCCGTTACATATCTTGGAAGCTATCTGAAGAACCGATCTATCCAGGTTGTCGTTGATGAACACTTCTCGCAGAGGTTTCAAATAAATGCTGATGTCCGTCAAAGATGTATCTTGCTACCTACCCTTGTCCTATTCTATATCAACGTCCTTCTTGAAAAGACATCGAATTCAAATTACAACTGATGACAGTACATTAATGTTTTCCTTTAATTCGCCCAACCAGCTGGATTCAGCCGACACCCAGTATCATAGGCTTCACCAGGTGAAAACTGGTAATACCGATATTTACATCATTTTGGAGTGAGTGAATTGCAATTTGATTAAATTTATGCAGCTAAGACAAAGGCTGCTGTTTTAGATATACCATAACGGCAAATGCTCTCCCAAACTAGATCATGTCATTCCACCTAGAGCAATATGTACATGCGACTTATGACTATTGATTGCATTTATAGACGTCTAGAACATCGCTATATGGGGACTTTTGTGCCAGTAGAGGCAACATCATTCATAGGAAGCTAAATTTTTAGAAAACAACGGAAGTAAGAAAGAGTCTATTTCTAGCTAATCTTGTAGGGGTCTTGCAGATAGAAATATTTGCAATAGATCAGTATGCAAAGCAATGACATTAATGAAGGTGTCAATAATAAGGAGATCCTAAGAATATTTAACAGTCAGTTAGCCATGAGGGCAGTTATAAACCTTAGGATTATATCGATACTTGTTCCAGAAGAAACTAACAATGTAAAACTTGTGTGGGCCCTGGAACACAGTGATACATGAAAAGGCGGATGATTTTGCTAAAAGAAGATCTTTAGTTTCAGATAGCATCTTTAATACACCAAGGTAAGCATTAGAATGTTGAAAATTACAAGACGCAGAGAAATAAGAAACTGTAATAAGACGACTCCATCAGACAAAAAGCTGGATGAGTCTAGAAAGGGAAATAAAATCCTCTAGTTTGAAAAGTACCTTGTTTAATACAGATTTATAGAGCGAAAAGAACACTTTTATTTAAGAAACTTTTTGCCCAATTCAATATTTTTACACATATTAGATATGATGATTGACTTTAAGGTTACTTATATCTAAATCAATGTCAACTATTTTAATGTTGTTTTATTTATGTGGCAATTTCTTTTAATCATAGATATTTTTACTTTTATAGAAAAGGTTAACTTAAAATCCATTCAACTAATTAAATATTTTTTGTAATAGTTCAGGAAATTCTAATAGATCTGGTGCCTAGTTTTTTCTTCTCTTTTTTACATCACAATAAATTGAGGCCAGTCACGCCAAATTACAATTTTAAAATCATCAGCAATTTATAACTTTGGAGCGATTACTTCTGGCTTAAAAAAATATCACATTCTAGATATGAAAAAAAAACTTTTCTACTCAATCCTTTTAGCATTCTTTTAGAATAAGATAATAAAGTAACATTAAATTTTTTTAAACATAAAGCAGAAATCAAATTCTTATTCTCGTATCTACCACTTATTACTAATTATTAACCTAAGCAACAATTCTACCTATCTAAATATCTTATCTATCTAAGTATCTTAAGTCACTTTTAAAAACTTTTTATTCTAATTTAAAAAGTCAATAGTCAATCGCCTTAAAGAAAATCGGCTTAAAAACTGGCACCTAAACAAATAACCAAGACTTTTTCATTTCCTCGAAACCATTTTATCAATAATATTTTTACAATCTCGCATTTTCTTGTCGTATTTTTCCCTGGTGGAAAATTACCTTTTTATGCTTTTATCGCCTTAATATTGTCAAGTGACTCTTCGTTTTATCTCTGGCCGTATCGGACGCGGTGGAGTTGAGCGGTGATTAATGTACACCGGGACGCCGATAGCGGAAGTTGTTATTATTATTTATAGGCAGATTTTGGGAGCGAATTTGGAAATTAAAAAGCACTTTTTATCTTTTCTCTTGTTGAATAAGGCAAATACATTTTCATTTTATTTTAATAAATATTAAGTAGATAAATAACAAATGGCTTATCAAAAAATAGGTTAAGGATTTCAGTAACATTTTCAATATAACAGGGATAATGGCTACATATGTGGCTGTTATAGTGGAGAAATATCGCACGCTGTCAACAAATAATTAAAGGATATAAATACTGGAGTTATCCCTATACTTAAAAATTATGCGTATACAGGATGGCCCATCGAAAACAATCCAAAGTTTGAATATGAAAATGTTGAAAAATCCTCGCAACCGAATACTTTTGTTTTCAGGGAGACATATTTACACATTAATTTATCACTATATTTTTTGATCTCATAATTTTAAAGGATATTATCAGCTTATAAAAAAGGTTGAATGATGAGTATCTTTATGGTGTATTGAATTTATTTACAGATAAAACTTTAAAATTAAAAGAACTGGACAAGTGAATCCTTTGTGTTATATAATTGCTCATATGGAGCTAAATTTCATGTAAATAATATTTCAAAATTCCGTGATTATTATTTTAGCTTTCAGATAATTTCCTTCATCTTTGCAACTTCAGACCCTTACTTATTTTTTAGGAAATGATAAATAGTGAAATCGTCTGATTTAACGTAACTAACACTTCTAAATTAATGAGTTATTTCTCATTCAAACATTAAAGTAGCTCTATAATATAAATCGCCAAACACAAATCAGGTGGATGGAAATAATGGAGAAAATAGAAAAAATGGGAGAAAATGGAAATAATAACACGAACGTTTAATTTATCATGACGTTGTGTATGAATCTTATGATAGACCGTTCGATTCGTGTAAGAGCTCTAATGACGATTATGTCGATTGATAAAGCTACTAGGAAAAAATTTTCATTTGTCTGAAGAGCAAACATATTAATGTAAATATAAAGAGGTAGTTGGGAGTACTTAAAATTATTTCGGACCTATGTCACAAAATTGAAAACGAAGGTCATCATCATCATCATTCTATTCTTGAAAAACTTGAGTTTGAATGCTATTTATAATGCTTAAGAATTCTTTGTAGAGTAGTCTACAAAAATCTCTTACATCATAAAGTTTTTTGATACTTATTGTAGAATTCATCATACCCTAATACAAAACACCTACTTTTTACACATTTTATTTTCCACTGTAAGGTATTTTATGCAATAGAATAAACCATTTTATTTATCGAATTAAAGGCACACAAAATTATAGAATGAACTATCCACATATATCGATTGATTAAGAAATATTTTGCTAACGAACCTAAAATAAGAAATCCGGTAAAAATCATAAAAAAGCTATTGTACAGCGACGCGTAGTTCAAATTTAAAATAAAAGCAAAATTTTTAAGTAAATTAAATGATCTTTCAAAAAATATATTACATGAATAGATTGGTCCATTTGAAAAAAATCGAGTAAATGCTCCTCCCACTAAAGGGTTAAGGTTTTTAAAGACCCCTGAAAATAAAAGTATACGGGTTCAAATATGTGTTTAAATTTTTACATTTAAAGCCCTAAAGCCTGCTAAAGTGTTGTTAATGAGCCACCCTATATTATGAAATCAAAGAACACTCATATGAATATATTGAGTTTGAAGTCCTTTTTATGGATAGAAGTTCTACCAGGATAAGCATAAGCTGTAGGTGAGTAACACAGTTCTCATAAATAAAAAAATATAGATAAAATCGTAGAGAATATATAAAATATTGTCATACTGTTAAATATGACAATGAATATGAAAAAAAACATAGATCTCTAAATATACAGGGGAACGTTTTATATTTGACAAATTTCAGTCAACCTAATGTTAATATGTTAAATGAAAATGTCCATCCAATCCCAATAAGGAAAAAAAAGTACTTATATGAATGGTCTAAAGGGTGTCTTTTCTATTATGCAGGACAAAGTTTCTCTGTAATGTAAATAGTAATGGTCATTCGTTTTAGCTCCTATTTTGTAATTGAGATCAGAGACAGAAACACTTAAAAGTGTCTCTCTTTTATAAGTGGTACCTCTATCTCATTATATTTTATGAATTAAAATTTAAAAAGCGAACAAAGATTTTGTTTATTTTCATAATTTCATTTTGTGTTGTATGTTAGTCATTGATTAAAATTTAAATTACATGTAAATTATTTATCGTGACCTTAGTTTATAAGCTTGCTTAATTTTTTTGTTAGATATGGTAAATAAACGACAAACAATATATTTATATATTTTCGTCGATGTTTCGATCGTTATCTGTAATATGAAATTTGCTATTGTTAGTTGCTAATGAAACGATTACAAAATACCAATATTTTTAGCAGTTCTCTTCCTTATTTGCATTACTTCACTTAATAAAAAAATTACTCTTTATGTACTCCATCTTATCTCTTAAACTATCTATTTTAATTTTTGATTTATTTGCATAAATAATTATCGATAAAAATCAAGTTTAAACAAAATAAAGCACAGTAAAAGTTGTTTATTTTAAGTGTGTTTTATTTAAGATTAATCTACAGGATTATCAATAATCAGATATAAATGAAAACAAAATAAATAAATAATTAATTAATAAAAAATAAAACTAAATTGTAAAAGCTGTGAAAATATCGGCCTCTTGCTGAAATGCACGAATTAAGTTTTTGCCTCATGAACTTCCAACTTGCCGAATATTCCACTAATAAGGTCGCATTATTATTTTTCTTAAATTCTCTTTTGTTAAGACTGGAATTTGATACCCTAATGTTTTCAGGTGTCCCTAGAAAAATAAATTTATGATATTTAGGTATATGATCTAGGGGTCTAGATCCCAGGTCAATTTGATTAGAAAACTTTGTCACCTCTATGCTTAAGTGTGGCGGTACGTAATTTTTCTCACATTTGGATTCCAACATAAATTGGTTAAGATGAAACAATCTGTTTAGTTTTGGTTCATTACAGTCGGCACACATTTGCTAAAAACAATGGAGAATTTCTTTCTTTTGCCTAATAATGTTTAATGTAAAAATTTTGAAAGCTTCTTTGACACAATGTTTTGAAATAAAAGATTTTGGGCCAGCTTATATATTATGTATATTTACAAATGGTAAGTTCGATTTGGATACCTTTGTGCACACATTTGTCTAGCATTATAACAATTTCCATTGGCAAGTTCATTAATTAAATGCATCCTCCACATTTATTATTTCAACTACATTTTATTTCCATCGAAATCAAAAATGGTACTAGATATGAGTAAACGAATAAACAAAGGATCAGAATGATCAAATTTCATGCTGCAATTTATATAGGGTGTTCCAGAAAATGTTCTGAAAGATAAAATTGTTAGCAATTCCATAAAATTGAACACTGTATATTGCGATATTAATTATTTTATTGTAAATATTGTAGAAAATAAGTGATGTACCAAATATAAAATAAATATCAGTACCAATTATTAGGGCATGTATATATTTATACTTTCTAGTTTTGACGAGTACTATTACCCCCGTGAAATATTTATATAACATTAATTAATACTCTGTATAATATTGAACGAATTTGAACTTAGGATCTGTTGGTTGCAAAGTGAATTATAATTGTGCCAGAATTGGCAAGCATCTTTAGAAAAGGAAAATTTTAGATCAGAGCTTATTAAATCATATTGTTATCTCCTGTTTTTAAGACTTACTATTTAAGTAAGCACCGTTTATTAAAAAAATACTTGATTTAGTGCTTATAAGTATAACTGTTACCCTATAAAATGTTTTTCTGACAATTAATTTAAAACATTTTTTTTCTTTTAATTTTTTTCTTTTTTAACAAATTTTTGCGTTTGAATAGTTTAAATATGTTATATGTGTTGTTTAGATATTTGGTTTTGGACAAAATATTGTTTTTTAAATGCATTTTAATCTTGGCAGACAAATAAGTTCCAAATATTAATTAAGCCTTAGTCTTTACACAAATAATTCTGAAAAAAATTATTAAAATAATATGACATATATCTAATAATATTAAGTAAAGAGTCTTAGTTTAAGGTGCAACCGACCATATATTCAAAAATGTTACTATTTTGTGATGAGATAAATTTAATTAAATCACGAATCGATATTTCTATGTTGTTTTATGATCATCATTTCATAACATCATTTGATAACATCTTTATTTCAGTAGATGATGAAATTGCTCTGCAGCGTTTTTTATTAGTTATAATTTTTCTTGCAGTCTTCTTCCGTTTTTATGTTTTACGATAATTTTATTTTTTTTAGGTCGACAAGTTGTTTTCATTACTACTCAGATAAGTATTTTAATATATGAAACTCAATAAGACTAGAGAATTAAGAAAAATATACCTTTGATAAATTCCGGATTAGCAAACCTTAATCTTTACTACCCATTCGACAACCTTACCTATAGCACAATTATTATCAAACAATTATATATATTTACGTTTTATTGCAAGCAAACTAATAGGAAAATTAAAAAAATATCTGAATTTCGGATCATCGAAATGATTTTGTTAAACTATTTCGAAATAAAAATTTTAATTAGTTTTAGGTGCTTTGAACATTCAAAGCATTTATTTAGACTTTTTCCACGTGAAAACATTCTGCTTCATGGGAAGAAAGTGATACCTTTACCTATAACATGCAAATTACGAAGATAAAAATACCAATTTTCTTTCTAGAGAAATAAAAAAATACTTTAGTAATCATAAATGGAAAGAATACTAAGTTTGCATTTTGATTTCATATTGGGTGCCCAATTGCATGCAATTTTGTATAAGTTATATATATCATCATATCTTATTACGGATAACTCTTTTTCTAGTGTAGTATTTTAGTAGTGTCCTATTTTTTTGTCTCGTTTCGGTTGTTCTTTTCTGCGTTCCTTAATTTCTATTGGTATCTTGGATTAACTTCTGGTTAAAAGTATTCAGTAAATAAGGCTTTCATATATCATTTAATTCTGATAACAAATAGAAGCTAACTCACTTTAAATAAACTCGGAAATATAATTTTATAGTAAATCTGATTTCATGATAAATATTTTAATATAAGGAATGATATACCAAAAGAAGCAAGTGAGTCTAATATTTTTTTTTGCTACAATGAACCTCAAAACATGTGTATTTGTTTACATGACGAAAACCCTATATTAACGAAAAATATGTTTTAATTTGAATTAATCTAGGTCATATTTTTTATGGATATTTCATAATTTAAGCCAGTATATATACTCTGTTCGATTCAGTGTAAAAAACATTTCTAATAAATTAATTTTGAATGACACGCTGAAAATCTCGGAACGCGAAAGCGGGCGCTTCGTCCGACCGAACCAGGGGCAATAAATTTCCATATTTTAAAGTGCAAATCAATATACGGCAAGTTGTCTCCTGGAAAGTAATTTTACATTTATAGTCGTCCTAAAGTTATATGGTTCTAGCGTTTTATTTTCCGCGCAGATGTCACGTCGTAAATCTGATATTTATTCTGAAAATAGTCTGTTTCGGGGTGAAATCGAATTTCACTTAATATTTCGTTAAATGCTGAGTAATTTGTGATCTGTTAATTATATACACAAGTTAATAAATCTGTTGAATTAAATCTGTGTTAATTTCTTTCAATTGCATTAGTAATTTGTAGTTTATGAAATACCATAAAACCGTAGTTTACGGCTTTAAGTTCTGCGAAGAATTTTATGATTACGTTTCAAAATGTTTAATATGAATTTGTTCCAGTAGATAAAATATCAATAAATCAATTCAAAACAATAAAACAAAACTTATTTTGTGCCCGAAAAACTTAAGGCTAAATATGATGCATTTAATATGATTTATTTTTACTTAGTTAATTTCAATTTACGTGGCTCTTATTATACTGCCAATGAGATTTTTTTATTAAAGTGCTAAAAGAATCGTATTCATTTAAGTTATGCATAAATTATTAAGCTCCATTTTATTCATAATAATCTTTTTAAAACATGCTTTGTTTTAAAAATAGTAAATATGACATTACTGAGGGTGTTTTATATTACTGAGGACTTTTTTAGTTTGTTTTAAGAATATAAAACAGATTTTTAAGGTTTGAGATCTATTTTGAGAAAGAGTTAGAACTAATAAAATTTAATAGAGATTTTGATATATGTGGACATTATATAAGCGTTAACATTTTTTCTAATTTGAATAATTTCAGTTTAAGATATGAAAATTGAACAATACATAATCATTATACATATAATATCAAACTTTTTATTAAACTTTCATATCTGATATAAATTAAGGGTATTTTTATGAAATACTCTTTTCTTGACCATATTTCTGGGCATATGCCGTGCTTATTATTTTTGGTATTTTCCTAATTTAGTTAACCTAAGTATTTGAAATTTTTTCAGGTCACTAATTACGATTTAAGTATGTCTTTGTAGTAGATCAGCATGATAATTTAAATAGGATTAAGTTGAATAATAAGTCATTTCCATCTTTTGGTTATCTAAATTTCTATAATGCTAACGTTTCGGGTCTTCTATGTTAGATTATCCTTGGGGCATTAAAATATATATATTTTATACATTTAATAAAAGACTATGGCCTGTGTAAGATCTAGATAACTTGATAACAGAATATATCTAATGAAACTAAATTAAATTTAAATATAAAATAACCAAAATATATAGTGTTCTCAAATATGTTTTTTTCTAAAATATCAATTGATATTGACAATACAATTGTTCCGAAAATAGATAAATATTAGTTCCTTAAAATGATGATTGATGATAGTGGGTGATTTTAGCAGTTAGAATAGTAGCTATACAAATAAATAACTTTAATATATTTTTTTAAATATTGTATTGCTATAATAGTGAATTTCCTGTTGAGCCTATAAATAGCAAATATTTATTTACCCACTATCTAGATGTGACATTACTAATGCTGCAGGAATTATGTTACATTAAGTAATATTGGTTTACTGCATTATTACTTTTAAGTTTTTATATTTGTATCTTTCATAGGAGTTATAGGATAGGAAAGAACATTTTAGTGCGTAAAACCTTCAACCTTCTAAGTCATCCCCTCACTTATTTCAAATGGAAATGGGGATTAAAAGATCCTGCATTAAAAAGTACTTTTAATTCCTTATACATTGTGTTAAGGTAAGGTATAAGGTGTACTTGATATCAGGTCGTGGATTTGCTTAACCAATGGGAACCTAACAAATAAGTTTCTAAAAAAATTGCTAGCGAGTTAATGGCAAAATTTCATGAAATAACTTCTGTTCATAGAAAAGAAGAAGCTTAAAAATCTGTATTAAATGAATCTAGAAAAATAGCAGTATTGAGTCAAGTTTTGGTGGATAGTACGCTAAGTACAAGATAATTAGTCATTACAACCTGACTTGTATAAGTATCCAATCAATATTAAAATATCATAAGTTCAATTCTTATTACATTTTCAATATCAATTTTATTAAGGATGGTATATATAAAAATCTGTGGAAGCTTTGTTTTGCTGTCATAACCATTAATGCGAGGGAAATTTTCGGAGAAATTTGGGAGCTTGATATTTAATTTTTAATTGTGCTGTTTGCAGGAAAATGAGAAATATAAAATTAATTTCCTTAGGGCTACTTTAATTAGGCGTTTGCCCTAAATGGTCCTATATTCATTGTAAAATATTTTTAAATTATGCATCTTTTGTTAAGATTGGCCGTCGTAATAAAACATAATAAAATTAAAAAGCTATATGCCTTTTGGTATGTTTTATATTTTAAAATCATCCATCTTACATGAAGTTTATATGTAAATACTTAAGAAACATCTTAGGGCGTTAATGTGAAATAAATCTGGACAGTTTAGAATTCGATTACATAAAAATCATTTAATTGAACCCCGATCCGAGGAGTCTTATTTATTATTCCAACGGTCTCGGTGGCCCCTTGGGAAATGAATTTAATGAATTCTCCACGTTCGGTGCCTTTTGACCCTCGAGTTTTCTTCGGGATATTTGAAGAGGAAAATGTAATTTATTTTTCTCGTTTCTTGCAAATACGGTTTCGATATTATATGTACATGGTGGTCATACATTCAGTGTGACACCGTTAAGTACAGGACTTTATCCTTTATATTTAGACACCTACTTGTAAGCAGACGACAGTTGCTTACAAGTAGGTGTCTAAATATAAAGTTATTGACAGTGTTATATTTTTAAAGGGTCTATAATGTTTTAGCAGCAAGTGATTTACTCGACTGCAAGAATTATGATTAGGCATTTATTACCAGCTCGAAGAAGTGAATAAGGATATATTTAGAATATAGATAAAGCTCCTCCTAAAAATAAAGGATTGTTAATAATGTAAAGTTAAAAGGCAGACAAAAAGTGTATAAAGATTTATGTGTTTTACTCTAAGGATGTTGGAATAATTGCTAAATATGCCATAAGAGATGGAATACCAAAATGCGGAAATAGCTAAAAACATATAAATATTATCAGTTGCATAGATTAATTAAATCTTAACGCTAAAAAAATTAATAAAAAGAACCAGCTTGAAATCCTGTTCAAATCAAAGTGAAAAATTATTATTAGTAGTTAGGGTGCACCTGCGGAAAGCATGGTGAATATAGAAATTCGTCGCGCAACACTTTTTTGTTACGTAGCAAAGTTCGGTGTTCTAATAAATTATCATGTAACAAAACATTGTCATATAACCTAGAGCAGAACATTCTACCGTTCCATCTTTTTCCATTACCATTTCAATTTATTTAAATTGGTTGAGTAGTATCGAAGCAATAATAATAAAAATTGTTGCAGCAGCATATATTTATATGCACAATCATATTAATAACGAAAAAGAACTTAGACAAACAAGACGTTGGTGGCAAAAACGCAGTTATACGCTAGTAGAAATGCATATAGTGGAAATAATTTATTGTCGAATATCGGTTTCTTTTGTCTCATAGAAACCGTAGATTTTTAGGGGCAAACCCAGTCATTTTCATAAACATCTAGTGTTCCTAAAAAAAACATTCATTGTCCTAGTGAAACAAAATGAAGAAAAATGAACGATCTTTTACTAATTAAAATTCTTTTATTTCCACTCACCTATACCCTTGACGCTTCTTAATTTTAGTTTTCTTTCGCGTAAGTACCGTTAATAGGGAAATTTTCTTTTCTTTTCGCATTCATCTATAGAAATATCTTCTGAAAGTGTGTGCTAAGTATTATTTATTTTAATTTTATTATTATATCTGTGATTTTTTGGGTCCCACAAAATGTCGTTGCTTCGGTAACTTTCTATGAAATTAG
Source organism: Anthonomus grandis grandis (assembly GCF_022605725.1). Lineage (NCBI taxonomy): Eukaryota > Metazoa > Arthropoda > Insecta > Coleoptera > Curculionidae > Anthonomus > Anthonomus grandis. The sequence goes on from NC_065555.1 coordinate 9,428,683, forward strand.
GAGTAGCTTCTTTCGACGACTTCATATTGATGTTTTCGAACTAATTAATACATTAATAATAAATGTATTAGCGCGCTTTTGTTACGCATTCCTGTCCAAACTTACAAACAGACGACGCAACATCGCCCCATATCATGTGTTTGAAGTGACGCTGAAAAACCGACAACTACTGATGAGACGCCTTAATGTTTCGATGTTACGGAGTTACGCTGTAATGATGTACCGTCCACAGATATTACGGGAACATGATACGATGTTTTGTTTTGTGTGTATATACGGCTTTACATTCCGAATTTCGGTGTTCCGATAAGTTATAGTGTAACAAAACATTCTGCCCTTCATTTTTTTTCCATTATCACTTTAAATTATTTAAGGTAGTTGATTAGTATCGAAGCTACAATAATGTAAATTGCTGAAGTAGCATGCACTATCATATTAATAACAAAAAAAAACGTAGACAAACAAGACGTTGGTGGCAAAAACGCAGTAATCCGCTAGAAGAAATGTATGCAGTGGAAATAGTTTATTGTCAGATATTTTTTATCGGATCATTTTTGTCTTATAAAAATAGTAGACCTTTAAGGGCAAACCAGTCACTTTCATAAACACCTGCTGTTCCTAAAAAAACATTCATTTTCCTAGTGCAAGAAAATGAAAAACACGAACGATCTTCTGCTAATTAAAATTCTCTTATTTCTACTCACCTGTACCCGTACCTTGATTCTTCTTAATTTTAGCTTTCTCTCGCGTGAGTGTTGTTACCAACAATTTATTTCCTTTTTGCACTCATTTACAGAAGTAAGAAACTCATCTGAAAGTGTAGGCTAAATATAATTTTTTCTATTTCATTATAATATCTTAGTTTTTTTGGGTCCCACAAAATACTTTTGCTTCGGTTACTTTCCATGAAATTAAGAGTAGCTTCTTCCGACCAGTCCAAATCAATGTTTTTAAGCTAGCTAAGATATACAAATAAATGTAATGGCGCGCATTTCTTACGCATTCCCGTCGAAACTTGCAAACAGACGACGCAACATCATGTCTTTGAAGTGACGCTGAAAAACCGACAACTTACGGGACGCCGTGATGTCTCGATGTTACGAAGCTACGCTGTTACGATGGACCGTCCACATATACGCAAACATGATACGATCATGTTACGATACGATCTTTTGTTTTATGTGTGTACGCGGCTTACGGAATTTTCTCGCTAGTATCGCTGGCGTAGTTGTTATGATACCCGATTTACATGCAAACAGTTATGGGTTCAAATCTATTCAATGATTTGTACATTTTTATTTTTTTTTAATGGCAATTGGGTTAGAAAGGAGATTTGATATTACATAAATATTTCATAATTTTTAAATAAAAATATATGAATTTATTCGTTTATCACGCTTTAAAAGACCTAAGTATACGTAGCAATGCCTAATTTCGGCACTTAAAATGTTTTATTATTTTTTGAAATTTTCATTTGATTTTTTTTCCGCACTAGTGCGTAAAATAATTTTGATTTTTTTTAAATATTTGCTTCTTGAAAACATTTTGTATGTTAGTAGTGTATAAGATCCCCCTTGTTTATAATCGCGGAAAATTTCCATTTACAAGAAAAATATTTACTATTTGTTATTGTGTAAGCGAGTAAAGACATATCTGTTTATAACAATTTTTTCAAATTTGCCAATTTTTTTATAGTATGTTAACCTTAAAATAGTGACTATTATTAAAAGTTTTTAGTCTAAATAATAAAATCAAATTTACACCTATTTTTAAAGTTGAATTGCTCTCAATAAATACAAAAAAATAGCATATATTTAAATAACTTAGACTTTAAAAAAAATTCCTTATTGAGAAATAGCGGTTACGTAAAGGCAATAAAATACATTAAATGAAAAATGTTAGCTCTTGGATAAAAGCTCTTTCTGCAGCACGTCAAAAGGTTTTTAGTCTAAATTATTTTAAATAAACTTAACTTTTGCTATTTTAAATTAACGTTATTTCAAGCTGACCAATGGCTTATAGATCTAACTTAATCAATAATTTATTTTGCATCGGTCTTATATTAGACAAGCTAGGCAGCATGCATTATTTATATCGCACGTCAAATGCCCTTAGCCTTTTCGAAATTCAAAATCTAACAGATACAAGAATGATTCGAGCGCTCGCCGTGGCAGTGACCTATTTCGCCGTTTTCAGGAAAATTTATATCCTTCCTGCAGATATAAATCTTTCTGTTTTATCTCTGCCTGAGGTTTCAATTACACGAGAATCTTTTAATTGAAACCTTAGCTCTAAAAGTGAATTGGGGTGCCTTAAAACAGAAATGGGAACGCCGCGCCGCTGCTGCCAGGAATTTCTTGCCATTAAACTGTGATCCGACTGGATATTTCGTTTCTTATTTATTCCTTCTTTACTTCGTCTAATTGGGCTGGTCGTTTTATAGTTCGATTTATTGAATTTAATTTTTTTCGAGTGGATCGGACTGAAATAAATTTTAGCTAATAGTCACTCAGGTCGGAACTCATCGGATAAAAGGAATAACTTTTACTCTTTCTTTTTTTTATTTTTGCAATCAATTAACATTATAAACGTTAACCTAAAAATACTTTCAGGAAGATTAAATCCTAATTTATTCTATATTTATAAGAGGAAGTACAATTTTACGCATTTTTGAGGAGGAAATACACTTTTTATTTATTTGGATTATTCAATTCATAGTTCCATTGCACAGGTCAGAGGAAAAAGGCAGAGCTTCTATTGAAAAATATATTTAAATGCTTAATGCCTATTAATAATTATTGCCCTTATATGCTAAATAAGTGTTTTCTTTTTTCAAAATGAAAATTTATCTCTATATGCAAGAGAACTCGCCATTAAAAACTTTTCGGTCATAAACTATCATAGAAGTTGATACTAGTAGTCAACAAAAATGCACCTTTTTAGTATTCTGAGACTTGACTTGAAAGTGGCATTTTATTATTATATTAGTTGCAAAAGTTCATATCTACTAACAGTTACAGATATTATAGTACTACACAGTATATTTTGTTATTCGTGGCGGGGGGGCTGTCTCATTCTACAAAGTAGGAAGTATGCACGTTAGCAAATCCAGGTGGGTTAGTCCAATCGAAGGATAACACCAGGTAGCGGGTAAGAGTAAGGTCTTGATAGTTTGAAAATGGCGGGGCTTTATGTCTTTCCAAATCAGGAAGGCGTAAGTGAGGATAGGGCGGACATCGGTATTTAACAGATGGAGCTTTGTTTTAATGGAAAACTTGTTTCAGGAGTCGAGTAGAGCTTAAATGTTCGAAAGCTCTTCCTTGGCTTTTCCTGCTTGATATTTGGCGTGGCGGGATCATAAAAGTTTGCTGTCAAATATGAGACCAAGTTAGTTTTCATGTGTTAACCAGGGGAGTTGAAGAAGAGTCGAAGGTGCGTGTTTTTTTTTTGAAGACACGACCTGAGTCTTTCTGGGATTGACTGATAACCTCATGAGGAGCTGGGAGTGAAGGCAGGAGATGATCCAGTTTTTCCTAAAGGCGGTGGCTGTTATTCAGTCTCTTCAGCGTACTGGATGAAAGTTGTGAATTCCTGTATCGGAAAATCAGCAGTACCACAGGGATGTAAGGACATCCCTGTGGTACTGCTGGTGGTAGAAATAAAACCATTGGCAGTGACCCTAAAGAAGCGATTAGTCAGAAAGGATTAGCAGTGCCTGGTGACGTCGGAAATGTTTATTGATCAGTTTGGACATCAAAGCGTCATGTCTCATTCTATCAAAGAACTTGCTGATGTCCGTCCAGAAATACTGCTTCGGTAGAAAATCGAGAATGGATTCGAGTGCAAGTCGAGACAATTCGAGTAACCGAATGTCGAATATCCGATAATCCGATACTTCCTTTTCGCCCGATTTTCTGTGACCTTTTCCAAGGCAGAGAAAAGGCTTATGGGGCAGTAGCTGGTTGCAAGCCTTTCGGCTGCTCCATTCGGTTTTAGAACAAAAATTATGTTCGCGGTTTTAAAGATCGCGGATGTAATCCGCCGCAGGTACCTTCCTGTTTTGTGTGAACTTAATGATGTTCTGATTTTGGCAAGAATTGTTATATTGGTTAATAGGGGTAGAGCTGTCAGGCGTTTCTGTATGCGGTAGTAAAATTTTGTCTTCGTTGTAGTCAGTTAGAAGGTTGGAGGTCAATTGGCCATTCCAAGGAGTCAGCAAGAGCTTCCACCTTGAGTTGGGGGTCTGAGATTCGGTCTTGATGGTCTTGGAGGTTGAGTTTTCTAAGGCCTTTGATTGGGTTGCGGGCATCGAGTAAAAGCTGTCTAGAGTGTACTAGTTACTGCTCTATTTTGTCGAGTTTTTGGTTCCTTTTTAATTTGGATTAAAGCGATTGTATTGACTAGGCGTCAATACAATCGGTCTAATCGACGAGTAAGGACTATGCTCGAGGAATTTATTTGCTATAAACTGCTCGTTGAACTGCATCTTTGAACCTCTTTCACGACACAGATTTCGGATTTAAAACTTAATTTTAAGATAATATTGGAGGTTATAATAAAGAGGCCAGCTACTCCTTTAAGTTCTTGGACATTGTTGATGGCATACAGTGGAGAGCACCAGGCCATATTCTCTGAATTTTCTTTAGTTAAAAAAGGTCTTGGGTGTTATAGTTTGGCATTTCGATTTATTTTTCTAATGCGACAAAATATTTAAAAAAACAGATCAACTGACTTTTGTCAGAGGCGTGTTCATTGGACGAAACTAAGCAAAAAAGTTTCTAAACCAATTCCTGGTTTCTGGGTCAAGGTGCTTTTTTGGAATAATTACGCAGGAAGGCTAAAAAATATTCAAATATTCAAATTGAGTGGATACTAAATCATATTTTATAAATTTATTCATATCCTATACACCATATATTTTAGCTTTTAAGCAGCCAGTTTCAATTGCTGCACTATACCAAATGACAAAGCATCTGCCTTCGCGTATTTTCAGCTTCCAATGCCGACTTTTTCCAATAAAATTGGTCATATTATGTTCGCCAGGAAACTTCCATCGTTTTATTGACTACAATAACTTATTTTATAGCTCCAGAACACGTGACGGTCTTGTGAGAATTCACCGACAAAGTATTTGGGAATCTGGGACGTAGTCTTGATGGGTCTCCTGGGTAACCAATACGGATAATTTATAGAGTTTAAATAAAATAGACTTTACCAGTACGGATCGGTATTCTAATAATTTTTTAAAAATCTCTCTGGAAATTGCTTTAAATTTTTAAATTCAAGTAAACAAGGATTTTCAGATTATTTTTATAATTTCTGTCCTGTAGAATAATATGAGACATTGGCGGGGCACTATTATTTAGGGATCTGGGACCTTTCAGTATTCTTTTATCTAAAGCGCCATCTAAAATGAATCTTTTAATACACAAATTAAAGTCGTCATTAGATCTGAAAAAAGAAACTATTTAAATAATAATTTTGTCATATTTTACTTTCGTGCCATCTAGCAATCACATTTTAAAACACAAATTAAGGTATCTTCAGGTGAAAAGGTAAAATATTTAAACTATCTTGAATTAAAAAAGCGAGTCAAACTGAAATGAGTCGTACAAAAAGTGTAGTTCATAATATTTGCTAAATTTAAAATTCCATATTTCTTCTTGAAAATATATATTAAGAAATCCACCTTACAGTTGTAAAGGATATTTTATTACTAATTCAATTGTTCATTTAAAATTTCCGTTTTTATCAGGCAGAATTACAGTTCGATTTAATTCCTTTCGTTTAAACTCGGTCGTAATCTCTTTATATTGGGATTTGAATGAAACGTTTTATCCAATATAAAAACTTAATCGCAACTATTACTGTCTACGCTTTTGATAGGATGCAACTCTATCAATGATAGAAATTGAATATATGACAGTTATAAGTATTTTTTAAGTCAGAGGCACGTGGTTCTATTAATCAAATCAAAATCACCAAAGTAACACTGATCCGATATACGGTTAAGTTTATTTTAGTGTTAACAAAGATAATATATAATATTGTAAAATGAACAGAAATATTACAACCAAAACCACAAAAATGTTGGATGTAGTCTTTTGTCACTTAATGAAACCATTTTACTAAATATACTTCTAATTTTCATATTCTATTTCTTTCTAAATTAAAATCATATAATTTTAATTATAATAGTGTTAAACCTAAAGATTTATTAATGGAAAATAATTACTACTATTACTATTACTATTTAAGATCATTCATTGTTACAAAGAGACTTATAAACACTTCAATTTAATACAATTTTTTACATTGCTTATGTTTCTCTTGTGTGTGACACAATAAAAAAAAATCTGGTTATTATAATTTTAGTTACATGTTTTTATAACACTGTGGATTTTAATTGTTTATTTTTTGGTTCTTCAAACCATACCGTTTTTGATTTACAACTATAATTTCAACGTTGGTACCATTTCTAATACAAAACAGTGACGAAGTTAATCAAAATGATCAGCAACAAAATGCTTTATTAAGAATAGTGTGATTTTAAATGAAAATAAAACAAAAAGCAAGATTTTATATATCAAGAAATTAATTATCGTATATAAATTTTATTCTCCAGCTGAGAAACTACCAAAAAACTTCTGTGTTATTAGATGTTTAAAATACGAGTTCTCATATGTTAAAAGCATTCTTAATTAAATCACAAAGGACAATTCTGCGTATATAATGTTCAGGATGGGTTACAGAAAAATCTTTATTAAAGCTTTTACTAAAAATAAACTTTTACTTTCCTATGATTAAACACCCAGGAAGGCCGATCGAAAACATATCACAAGCAATATGGAAAAAGCCTCGGATAAGACGAAGTTTAATTCTAAGAGTTTAACGTTGTTTAGATGTTTAAGTATATTCATATTTCACTCAACAGATACAATTCGATTTATACTCCCAAAGCCTCAGCTTTTAATATGTTAAAATATTCTGGGGTACCACAAAGATCAAATATTGGTTCCTTTCTTTTTATAGCTATCACTAACAGTATAGACGAAAAACTTAAAAATTCTGAATGCCTGCTTTTTGTTTTCAGCTGCACTGGTTCTTAAAATAAAGCATGTAAAACCCTTCAGGATCAATTCTTTTATATAGTAAGCTGATGTAATTTTAATAGCTTCAATTTGAATTTAAGTCAATTTACGTGTAAGTCATAGACCCTAAAAAAGTGATTGCTAATATAAATATACGTATAACGATAATAAAATAAAGAGAGTGGATAAACAAGGGGACCTGGGTGTAAGTAAACATTATATAATATACAGATAAAGATTGAGAATCCCTAAGGTTTATTGCAAAAAAAATCAAGAGTTTGTGATTAGTCTTTCTTATTTTTAGGATATACGATTTAAAAAAAATGGTTAGAAGGAGTTAAATCAAAAGTTTTTCCACTAAGCATTAAGTTAGTTTACGTTTTTTAAATAGTAATTTTATACTAAAAAAGAAAAAATCCTGTTGTAGCAAATAAGTTTTTGACCTCATTAATAAAAAACAAACTCAAAGGAATCGGATTTTTTAAGGACTATATAATCAGAATATTTAATGTATAAGATAAGGTAACTTTCTTTCGTTACGTATTTGCATACGTTCCCGTCTAGATGACCTGATTTCTTTGACAAAATTTAAGTCACAGGAACTTTGAATAAATCAAAGAGGGGACTTTTTCATTTTGTAGACTGCTCTAATGAAAATCTGACTTGCAAAACGGCCGTTCCAGCAAATTATTAAAAGAGAATTTGGGAAAGCTCTTATAAAAATAGATGAATATTTATTTAAAAAATTAGAGGGATCATAAAGAAGATGTCTTAAAGAATAACTGGAAAAAATAAATCGGTGCTTTCTCATTACTCGGAAATTAATGAATTTACGTTAAGTGTCTTCGTCACCATCCTTGTAGCTTTTAATTAAATTTACCTGGTAGATTGATTGATCAATCTTCTATTATAATGAAGTTTTTTATTTCCTGTTTCTTCACTATAACTTTAGACTCCTTTGTGCTCAAAAATATTTTTAAGAGTATAGAGAATTCTTAGTTCTATCGATCAGCCAAGTCCTTAACCTTTATTCTTTTCCACCTGAAACTAGTTTTTTAGTTTAGGAGTTAGCATCACCAAAAAGATTTTGAATACTTTGACCTGTTTGTGATGAACAGTGTTACTAGGATTTCCTTTTTGAGTTCAGAGCTGGATTAGCCATTTTAACAGTTTTGCATGTATATGGTGACCAAAATATCAGGCTCTCACTCGCCTGTCTCCCTTGCACAGTGGTTTCACTATTTCGTTTTCGCATTTCAGAGGTCCCTGATACTTTGGTAGACCTGTAGTACTTTATCATTGTACCACCGATTAAATCTTTTAACACATAATCTCTTGTCTCCTATTTCTTGATGTAATAATATTGCAATATCCTTTAAGATATATTGTTGAAGCTCCATTACCAAAATACATATTAATGAAACTTCGATGATTTGAGAGGTCATGAGACTTCTTTAGTAAATACCAATTGCGGTTTCTGATGCTGCGATATTTCAAAATCCACATGTAGCCAAATTGCCTCGATCTAGCTTTCGTACCTCAAATATTTTTATATTTATCACATATAAGCCTGACACAACTTTTGGACATCATACGAATAAAAAGTTAGAGACCGATGGGGTTTTCAAAATGTTTGTACGAACTATAGATGGTGTGTTATATAGCTCCCATTTTACTCCTTTTTTAGTATTAATAGCAATAGCAACTAGTGTTTTAGTGATGGATAAATATTTGCTGATACTGCTATTGGACGTCTATTAAAAATAAAATAATTTGCCTTATTAAATCCTAATAGTAAGAAAATTATACTTATTCCATTTCAAGTCATTTTGTCTCATAACAAATCTAATGAGACCATTTACAACACATTCAATAAACACTGACAATAGTATATAAATATGATTTAAGTAGAACTACTTTTGGCAAAGAGTTTAAGTCTACAGACAAAGATTAAAAACTATAGCTAATCAAGGTTTTGTGTGTCTATTCGGAGGTCAACATTTCGTGACTAACTAATATCGCATTAGATTTTGTTATATTCTGGTAGATTGCTATTATTTATAATTTTTTAGTGATAATTGTGTTATCATATTTTCTGTATATGAATGGTCTCTATGATAGACTCTCGATAATTTGTGCTTTATTTGGTAATGACAAATCCGATTTTATTATACAAATTGTGCGATGCAAACCAATTTTTAAAAGACTATATTTCTGCATTTATTACCATTACACTACCTGCTTGACTGACATTTGAAGAACGCTTAACCTAAATGTTTATTCAACTAGAAATATTTGGGTTCTTGTGCATTTTTATTAATGTTTCATACATTATGTCTTTGGATGTTAGTTTTCTATTATTCTCAGGGCATTTAACTTTCAATTGTGATAAAAAGGATATCTGAACTTCATGTCATTAAGTCATCTTAATGTTCTATCTTTACAAAACTTGGACATTCATTGACATTCTTTTAGATCAGGATGATCGTTCACTACTAGTGAACTAAGTGACTAACTGATGGTCAATTTAGTCAAAATTTTTATCATTTTTTCAGCACCAAACTTTACTTTATCAACTCCATAAATTAAAATCTGTCATAGAGTTTTAATCTTTTATAAAATAAACCACCACAACTCGACTGTCGGTTTTCTAAAACGGCCATTCCGCATTTAATCCATCTTCGATCTGCGGTTTTATTTAACCATTTTCATGTAATTGACCCTCCGGGCGAATATGAAACACCGGGATTTATATCACCTGGTTTTCAGGATTTAGGGCGTGAAATAAATTTAGAAATTGAATCGAGGTATAAATCAAACAGCTTTTTGGGATTGGCTGGGTTTGCGGTCGGATAATAGATTTTGCTTATCTTATACGATATGATTATTTTCTAAAGTTGTACAATGTAACATATTATTTTGCCAAATGCATTAAAATGAGATTTCATGAAAAAAATTGTATGAAGATCATTGAAGTAAAATATTAGCTAAATGGCAATACTTACTGGGCATCTTAAACGTATAAACTGTACCAAGCATCCGTTCTGTTTAAAAAAATAAATTTTAAACGTATGAATTCAATCAGATATAAAAAAATAAGTTTTTTGGCCGTTGGTCAAATATTTAAGATGAAAACGTAAAGGATTGCTTGTCGCATATATACAGATGACATCAAACAGATTCAGTTTTACCTTAAAATACGTTTTTTAAATTTCCCAAGGGAGTCTGTCGCAACGAGTAATATATTTTCGTGTAAACAACCCAACCAATAAAACTACCAGCAAGTCCTTTACATTGATTCTCGTGTGCTTAAATAAATTCTACCGAGTTATGAAAAATAAATCGGGAAAGTAAACAAATAGGACCTCATTTTGAAATATTTGGGATCTTTATTAAGGTTTCTTTAGGTGAAGGGGAGGATTTAATGATTGGAATTTTTTGAAAATAAAATTGGAATATAGATAAAAGAGGTTTGTTTTAAAGCAATAAAATTGATGTAGTTACTTGATGAACAAAATCTTAAACAAATAAATTTATTTAATACCTCAATTTAATATCACAGAGCGATAACATATTTTGTAGAGTTTATTAGCATCTAAAAGCACTATAAGTTTTTAAATTGCTCAAGGCATATTCGTTTACAAATTTATGCCGGCTCAACAGGATTTAGAGTAAATTAAAAAATAGGCTAAAAAGTTAAAAATTAGTATTCCATTTTGTCTTTAGTTTAGGTATTATCTTTAATTTATTAATATCGATCTTTCTTTCATTTTACTACCTAAAAACTCGAGAATACATATCATAAACCTCAAGCCCCAATAGTTGACGGATCACATGCTCAAAGTCTGGTACCTGGCCAAAGTATCAGAAAAGAGTATCTGAAAAAATATGTTAAAAACCTTGGTAAAATTCCGAGCCTCTTGTTATTTCCTATAAGGGAGAGAGATAGGGAATAAACATTAAAGAGACAATCAATTATACCCACTCCCAGAAAATGCTATTTACCATGGGCGCAAAATAAATAGTCATAATCTTTACGTTGACTCCCAATCGGTGCGATGCGAATGAGGTTGTCTAAGTTGTAAATAGAGTTACTATTTCTGGTTACTCTTATAGTTTGCCACTAATTCTCGTTGCTTGGCTTGAAAGCTTCCTCGAGAACCCATCTATCCAGGTTGACATTAATGGACACACATCGCAGAGTCCCTCAAGGATGCATCTTGTTCCCTACCCTCCCTCTTATACATATATCAACGATCTTCGCAACAAGACTTCGAATCCAATTTACAATTTTTCTGATGATTGTACATTGGTGTTTTCCTTTAAGTCTCCCGATTAGATGACTTCAGTCGATACCCAGTACCATAGACGTCGCCAGATACTTGGTGTCGGCTGAAGTCATCTGTAAGGTTGAGAGAAAGTAAACTTCAATTTTACAACTTTAATTTATAAAAACAAAGTGAAGGAAGTTAACGCTACTTGTTAAAAAGGATCGACGCGATACATGTGCGTCTTAAACGATACGTAAACGATCTATCGGATTACCGTCAAAAGTCCGGCCTGACCACCATCGGTCGCGAGTCGTCACAACGCACGAGCTGGCTAGGTGTGACGGAGAGAAAATATAACACTACCTTAACATCATTTTAGACTGGGGTGAGTGCAATCTGATTGAACTTAACGCAGCTATTGCTCAGGCTGCCGAATTTACTAAAAAGGCTGCCCCAAGCCTTATTATACCCGGCTTACTTTTCCGCTGTCTTCATCCAGTTCGTTGTTGAGTGTGGCGGTAGCAATGTGTCTTGGCATGAGGCATGATCATGTTAGCAAACAGCTAAAGCGGCTTTTTAAAAATTTCAACATTTTGCAAGGTCTTCCATTCATCTCCTTACTATATTACCCTCACATATGGAGCTCTGCACCTAAACACACTTTGAAGTTGCTTGATTCTATCCAGAAAAGAGCCATACGTCCTTTAAGATATCCAGAGATAACTAGAAGTTTGGATAGTATGGCGCATAAAAGGAAGATGGTATACTCATAGGAATTCATAGGATTCCACGGTTTGATTCGATTTTACACGTCCCGAACTCTATGCCCGGAAAATGTCGCCAAAACGCGACTCGTTTGATAGCTTTGAAGCGATACGTCTGGTTTTAGGTTAGGTATATGTTGCTAAACTGCACCAAAGACCAAACATAATAAAAGTAAAATAGGCCTAAATTTCGATATATTTATTATGGTTCCTGTGGCAAAACTTAGTGCTCCAAAAAATTTCTTGTGACTTGGATTTGCCACAGGGTTATTTTCTTGTTCGATATGGGGCGAAATTCCATTAAATGGTCATTTAAATCGCGTATCCTCGTTAGAGAAAGGATCACTTTCTTCACAGGCAGATGCGACTTATGAATATTGAGTGCATTTTCAGACGGCTAGAACGTTGCTATATCAGGATTTCTTTTTATGGAGAAGTGCAAGTCTGTGGAATCAACTCCCAAAGTACGTCTTTTCCATTATTACGAGTATATACATTATAACTTGCAGAACTTTAAGAAAAATATTTACAGACACCTTTGTATAACTGGCGCTGTCCGTGATACTTGAGTACCGTAGGGTTTGCCCTTTTGTGCCAGTGAATTTCGTTAAAACTTCGTTGAAGCTTAATATGGAATCCCTAAAATAACTTTTTTTCAAAGAAAATTCCTTTTTTGCTTCAGAATAATTCATTGTTTCGTATCTTTCTTTAAGATACAATTTAATCCTTTCTGGGGCAAATTGTAGATCTAAAAGAGATATAGATTATGAGGTACATAGCTCTGGTTTATTTTCACCAGGCTACTAAATACCTACTAAGGTTAGCTGGTTAACTATTCTAGGCATACTAGCTTAATAACAAATACCTTGATTGCAATTGCTAGCGATTTAGTTAAAATAAATATACATAGATGAAAATGGTTTTAATCAGTTGCTGTTTTGCAAATTATGGTCGTCTTATTGGTGTAACTGCTGATGTAAATACATGATTGACATTAGGAATAAAATATAACAATGTACAAAAAAAAGCAGTCCGTTGGTGTGTGCGGTAATCTATGCCATATTTTTACGAACATTTGTCGCTGCGGAATACAAGGAGCTATACATTTTAGAATACATTTTGTGCTGTGTTATAGTCGCCTAAGCATGGCAGCCTCTATTAATTATTACGACAAGTGCAAATTGAATGCTGTTATTAGTTTTCTGCAAAGTGTATTGCTCGCGAAGTTCATGCATCCAGACTAACCTACAACGCTTGCGAAGATCCCATCGGAATAAAAAAGAGGTATGCTGTCGTCTGGAATTCCTCTGCTGCATGACAATGTCTGCCCTTAAAGAGTGCCAGCAAAATCCAACAACTTCTTCAATAATTAAAATAATAGAATACTTTTGACCTCATGACAGTCTGACACTGAGACGTATGATCAAAATGTCATCACATTTTGATCATACAGTCCCGACCTAGCACCGACTGAGTTCTATCTTTCTCCTAAAATGAAAAAATAGCTAGGAGGTTGGTACTTTCCAACTAAGGCAACATTTCATGAAGAAGGCATTAGAAAGCTTACCTATAGGTAGAGGAAAAAGAAAAAACGGCAGTTGTATATGTGTATACCATAGCAAATCTCTCCAATATATTCTAATTAATTTTTATTACCAGTTCCAGTTTGGTAAGAAAATCAAATTAAAGATTCTTTTAAGACTACTGACTCGTAAATCCATAGACTATAAATTTGGCCATACTTACAACGCAATTTATTTAAATGTCTACAAATAAACCAAAATAATGGTACCTTTATCAAGTCCGCCTTTTTAATTAAACCCTTGGATGGCCGCAAAAATCCCTTTGTGCCAACTTTATACCTGCAGTTAATTACGCTATCGACCCCCAAACGATCTCCTAGTCCCCTATAAATAAATCCTGACGGTGCAAATTTGTTAAATTACTGATGCTGAACTAATAAAATTTTAAAGAGCCCTCAAAATGGTTAACTCTGAAGTTAATAATACTCTCTGCTTCGTATGTAAATTACCGTCAGGGGCGTAGCCTCCACTTTTTGCCGTTATTAGCTAACGAGATTATAGATTATAGTTTAAGAGGGTTAATGTCTTTGAAGTTCATCACATTGTGTTTGCTCTGAGGACTTTATGTTTTATGTCTTTTAGTGCCATAATGTGAACAATCAAATAAATTATACAACGTCGTTCAACTATCCTAAAATTAATAAATCTCACACTTATTGGTGAGAAAAGCTTTAAATAAAACTAATTTTATTCTACAAAAAAAACTTTTTTCATTAAAACTCTTTTTTCTATCAAAATATGACAGATAGCCCGAAAATTTACTGATCAAGGACCTGAAAATTCAATTTTAAGAACATTTTAAATAATTTAGATATCTTTATTTGTCTTGAAGTTATTGGCAAAAAATTTGTAATAAAAGAGGTAAAAAAAATCGAGTTTCATATAGCTAGTAATTAGTGCATATAAAAGGTCTGCATAATATCCAGATTAAAAAATCTTAGTTCATTTGAACTAATTCTTGTATTGTCACTGCAAGCCATAAACAACAATAAAAATATTGCGTTTTGTTGTCATGGCAGTAAATGCAATAACTGTCATTTTAGTTTGTTTATTGTGTTGTAAAGGAAAGTTTACTTCTTATTTTCGCTATTAAAGTAAAAATGCCATTTACAAATGAAGACGTATCCGATATGTTACGTGTGTATTTTAAGTGCTTTTGAAATGCAGCCAGAGCTTCAAGAGAGTATGCTTTCGATTATCCTAATCGGACGCATCATTTCAGGCACGTGTTTACTCGTTTAGGAATACGACTACGAGAAACTGGATGAGTTCAATCAACTTCGACTCAAATAAGGTATCGCACAGTCAGAAATAAGACGAATATCATAAGCGATTTAGCTTATATCAATGTTGGTTCGCATAGTTCGCTAGTATTCGCAAAATATACAGGGATTTGAGGCTTTTAGTTCGTTCCATTCATAAAATTTTAATGGATCTTCTATGGAAGTAAGAATCTCTATCATATTGTTTTGCATTAGGCCTTATTAGACCCGAATTTCGATAAACGCTTAAGTTTGTCATTGGTTTCTTAATATGATAAGAGACAGTAGCCGTTTCTTGGATAAAATGAAAAGGACAGATGAAGCCTAACTTACCAGTAATGGTACACTAAACCTGTCCAATATACATTATTGCTTTTATAATAATCCTCACTAGGTTCGTTAAGTTGACCACCAACATTGTTGAACAGTAAATGTATGATGCGGAATTGTTGAGGGAAAGATTATCGGCTTTTTAATCTACAATATAACTCTAAATTGTGAATTATACCTTCAATTTTTAATTCGTGCTATGCTTTAACTTGTCTCGATTCTTATTTATAGGAAAGAACAAAGAAAAACAAGATCTCGTTTACAAAACTTGACCAACAATATGAGAAAATATGATCGAGAGAATTAGAATAGCTATAAACAGCGTATCCATGGCAGAAATTGCTGTCTCGTCAACACAACAAGGGCTGTACCACTATATCCAAAATAATGGAAAACAGTTCGAGCACATCAAATAAGTGACTAATTTTTCTGAGAATTTTGTTCTTGTTCTTGTTACCTGTTTTAAATTATCTTTCATATGACAACTTGTTCATTAAAATTGGTTAGGAAGTGTACAAGATATAGATAGCAATTTAAACAAGACAACATTTATTTGTTTCCTCCACCCTTATTATTGATCCAATAAAAATGTGACTTAAAGCGAATTCACAGAAAATTGAATTTATTAATTTTGCCAAATTTGAATTTTTACTTATTTTTTTTTAAAAGTTACTGCGACTTTGCAAAGTTCAAAATTATTTTGACTTGTTTTATTGTTGGACGAATGCTCGTTGCCATTTATGTTATGATTTTTTTTTCTTATTTGGCTTAGGTTAAGGGTTTTTGAGATATTGATAGTGTACAACCTTAACTAAACACCCAGTATATTTATTTTAAAATTCATATTGTTGATTAAATTCAAAACTCTCCGAAGTTTATTACCCAGGTTGAAAAGTTTCTGTGATTTTTTATATGATGGTGTATGTTAATTGGCGAAACGGGATAATAAATGATTATACTTGTTTTTTCTTCGGGATTTTTGTTCTCTTTGCATAACAAAGTGTCAATAATATCCTTTTGACTAAAAGCTCGATGGCACTCAATAACATATATCATTTATTAAAATTAAAGAAAATAACAAATATTGTGATCATTTGCTTTGTCATTAACATGGTATTACAAAACATTTGTGCACAATAATAATTTTTCTTTATAGCTCTATATATTTGCTATAAATTTCTTATTTTAGGTATAGTGCAACAGAAAACTGCTGCAGTGCTCCTAAAAAGACTTTGATATGGGACAGTAGCTGACACATAGCAAGTAAGCTCTCCCGAGGGAGGTAACATAAAAATTACTTTTTGAAATAACATAAATTTCTCAGTAACAAAGTGTTTTTTTATGAAATATTTGAGCTGTATTAAGTTTTATAGATATATTTTTTCATACAATAAAAATTTCCCTGTGTTTTCTTTAATGTCTTAATTGCTAAGATATGTTTTATGTGATTCCTGAAAAACATGATCTATCATAGTTAGACTGTTTAATTTTCTCTACTATTGATCATCTGTAAGAAAGTAAAATTTCACCAACCAGTAAGTTGTAAATAAAAGAAACCCTATCAAACTAAGATAACACCGGCGTCCTTTAAGTAATTTTACTCAAGTATTAAATCGTAATTAAATGTATTATACACACTGATTTACTCACTGAATTTTGAGAAACTTTGTTTACCTACACATCTCTTATCCCCTTAGGTTACCCTGCTGGATATTACAGATATCTTACTTATATTCACTCAACTCAGAATATCATACCAGTGACTTTCGGATTCATTGTTTGGTGCGGCGATATTTTTATGCATTTAGATTGACGAATCTTTTCATTGTAGATTTTATTATCCTTGCTTACATTTTATTGCTCTCTTAGTTTGCTGGAAATTATTTACGTTTTATTTTATTTAGTTATGTAGCACTTTTTCATTTATAATCTCATACTATTCATATTATACTTAAATAGATTTAAGGATCAATTTCTTTTTTAAAAAGCCCGCCATAGATATTTGTATAGCTCCAAGCAATTGGAGGTTGATAATATTTTTTTATATAGATGTAAGTTTTTATTCAATTAATAGTTCTGTGGACTTACATTATAATTTTTTGAAAATTATTTCATTTGACTTTATATAACATGATAAACTGAATTAAATTTTATAAGCAAACTAAAACCAAAGCTTTAAAATCACAAGGTAGTGTTTCTCAGGACTCGCCTGCTGTCTTTGGTTGTTCAGAAGCTTAGAAAATAATGCACCTGGATGTTATGTTATATAAGTTTAATTAGTGGATAATTGAATTACACACCGAAACATACTGATCTCCGTACATGGTAAGTTCAGATTTAGAGTGACAGTGATCATTTTTTTGTCCGAAATGATCCAACCAGTTTTGTAAAATTTGCAGGATAAAATAACGAAATTTTAAGCGGCACTACACGATAGGATTTTATGAAGATTTGTCTTATAAAGAGTGTTTTTTTAGAGGCGGAGAACTTTAAATTAAAATTAAACACAAAATATTTTATTGATATGAACAAATTTGCTTTTATATTAAAGAATTTTTTTTGGCATTAATATTTAAAAATGATTTCGGGCATGTGACCACCATGGCTGGCGCGTACGTGGCGTAATCTAGAGGTCTAATTTTCACACACTCTTTCCAGTACTGTAGGCTGTATTTCGGCAATCACGCGTCGTATGTTGGCTTCCAAGTGCTCAAGTCTTTCGGGTTTATCAGCGTAGACATGCGACTTAACATAGCCCCAAAGAAAATAATCTAATGGCGTCAAGTGGCACGAACGAGCTGGCCAGTTTACAGGTCCATTCCTTGAAATTATTCGTTGCTCGAATGTCTCTTGTAGTAAATTAATTGTTTGACGCGCTGTATGGCACGTGGCACCGTCCTGCTGCACATTTCTGCAACGCCTGCAACGGCTTGCAATTGAGGCACAACAAAGTTGGTTATCATGTTTCTGTATCGCTCACCGTTTACTGTAACGTTCTGACCATCAGCATTTCTGAAGACATAAGGACCAATGATTCCACCGGCCCATAAAGCGCACCAAACGGTTGGTTTTTCTGGATGTAACGGTTTTTCGCTAATAGCTCGTGGATTCTCATCCCCCCAAATTCGGCAATTCTGCTTGTTTACATAGCCATTTAATCAAAAGTGTGCTTCATCACTGAACAAAATTTTCATATGAAATCGTGGATCAATAGCAATCTTTCCTTCCGCCCATTCAGCTAATGTACGGTGCAAAAGATGATCCTGGAGTTTCAACTCCTGGACAAGTTGAATTTTATATGCTCGCAATCCGAGATCTTTGCGCAAAATTTTCCATAAAGTGGATGGACATAAGTTCATTTATTGAGAACGACGACGAATTGACACATTTGGATCATTATCAACACTTTGCTGCACAGCAGCTATCGCTTGTTGCGTGCGCACTGTACGGCGTCTTACGGGATGTGTATTGTCGACTAGAGTAAAAGTATTGCGAAAACGATCAACAGTTTCTCGAATAGAACCATGTCTTTCAAAATAAATTTGAACAATTTGGAAACGTTGCTCCGGCGTGAGTCTGTTCATGATGAATTGCCAAACCAAACTAAAAATACCCTAAACTAATCTAAAAATAACCCAGAACTGTCATAAAAAACAGTGTTGCCAAATAAAAGTTCTCCGCCTCTAAAAAAACACCCTTTATGAGTAAACAATATTATATTATATATAGTTATATTTCAGCAAGAATGAAATTAATTTTATTGAAACCATGTATACATATATGCCTTATATTTAGTAGATTTACAAAGTAAAGAAAAAATATAAAATATATTGTAAATGATTAGGATAAATATTTAAGTGGATTAAGGTGATTTTAGTAAAAAATGTATAAAACTTTACTTAGGTCCGCTAAAACACGATTAGTAGTTTTTGCCGTCCATCTACACACAAAAGGAGGAGTTTTAATCCTATAATTCACATTAGATTAACGGAACAAAGGATTTTCTTAGGCCGACCGATCTCATTTAATTTCTCCAGACATTACCCAATCTAACCTTTTTGTTATCTTTCCAAGAAAATCCAGGGGACGAAGCTACTATTTGTCGATAAAAAAAAGTAATTATGTAGTGCATCAAGCGAACTCTTTAGCGAACTATTTCTGCGGAGTGATTTAACGTTGTAAAAATATATTTTAAGCATGCTGTACGTGGGGTACTGAATGATTATTTTTTTTACATTTTGGATCCAAATCGGACCTCCCCATTTGGACTCTAATATAGCTTATTTAGGTCATTTTATCGTAAACCCTAATAATAGGAAAAAGTGGTAGCCTCTGCATACTATTTAACAAAAAAAATATTTGTATAAACTAAGGATTTATTTTTAAAGGTTTTAAAAATATTTTACCAGATAGCAATTGATCATAGTTAGCATCTATGCCTTAAATCAAGCTTTGCCATAATATTCTTTTATAGAAATATCTAATGTATTAAAATTCAGTTAAAGATAAAATTAAATATCCAAAAAAATGGACTAGATACATTGTAAATTGCTGTATTAAAGGCAGAATTAAAAGTTATAATGACAATTTCGCCCCTAGTTTCGAATATGTTTAAGTGTATTTTCTTTGACTAGACTTATATTGATTTTATATGTAATAACATAATTCTCAATATTTTAAAAAGAATAAGATACTTTAATACTTTGGTGTTATTAGATTTGTTGAAGCACTCGATACTATAAACCAGAATTTATGTACGATAGGATCCAGGCACATTAATTACAATAATTTAATCTGAAAAAAGCATTAAAAGAAGCCTAAACAATACAAAGTATTTAATGATTCCGTGAGAGTCGCTAATAACAAACATTAAACAAAACAGGACAATGTGTTATATGAAAATACGAAGGATATTTTAAAGGGCGAGTTAACCTAATATATCCTAATATTTCAAAATAAAATCAGTTAATTTGTAGCTATAATTTAAAAGTTTTATTTGTCATGTCTTGGAGCTGTGTATTTGAAACAGAGCTGTACTTCTTATGTATAAAACTACTTACATTTTAAGGGAATTGTGAATATTTTTGTCTGACACAAAGCCTAGTGCGATTAAGCTTAAAAGTACAATTTACATACAATATTTTTCTTATTCGTTCTTATTTTTGTTATTTATAAGAACTTTGCAATAGGTTTTAGTGGATAAAACAAAAATAAGACTAAAAAAAGTCGTGATCGAGTTTTGACCTTTACCAATCACAAACCCTTATGCTACACATTATCTTTTATATAAAAGAATATTATTTCTTAATTATTAATGTTTAAATTATATTTTTTCACTTGTTTCTTCTAGAATAAAATAAAACACATCCATAATTAACACGTTTTTAATATAGTATATATAATTTTTAATGAATATGTTGTAATGTAATCTATTTACACACTTACAACCGGACGAGGGTAAAAACTAATAATTGTGCAAATTTTCACGTGATTTTGTATTGTTGTTCTTAAGTTATACGTAAACATAGCCACAGACATTTAAATTTATGTAGATAAATAAATCGACATTTTTCCTTTACTTACTTATACTTATTACTTACTTACTTATACTTACTTACTTATTACTTTACCCTTATGCAAAAACTAGTATTGTTTTAAATGTGTTTATTTAAGTTGTAAATGACGGAAGTCTTCTTTTCATTGGTAAATAACTTCTTGTTACTTTATTTAAAATTCACTTAAGGTTTCACTAAGGACAATTGCTTTTCCGATAATGATTTAAATAAGCTAAGAAATTATGCTCTCTTCTTTTACTCCTTGGAATGAAATAAATTGTCAATAATTTGCTGCATTATCATAGGGAAAAATACGATACAATTTAAAAAATAAGATTTAAATTAACATTGGTTTTTATTGAATTTATTATTATATATGGCTTTATAAAGAACTTTTTTTTGTACCAATAAGCCCTTTGTTAACTAAACAAAGAATAGGGATCATATTATTGACAAATAATTCCAAATAACACTTTTACTAAAGAGGAGCCAGACATATTTTTTATCGGATATATATGGATAAGCCTTTTGTGATTGATCGAGAGTTTTTATAATATTAATACCAATAATTTTATTGATTATGTTTTGAATAAAAGGCATGTTTTTATCATGGATTATATATTTACTTTTTTCTTATTGTCATTATATTGAGTCTGCCAAAAGGTAAGGTAGGCGTTAAAAAATGTGAAAGGAGTTCTTCGTCACAATATATTGGAAGGAATATTAATTATGCTCAGAGGCTAAAACTGCTGCAAAGTTAGAGTGCACACTGTTTTCTGAAAAGATCTGATCTAGTCTAATTTCAGCAATGCAAAGAT
This sequence comes from Anthonomus grandis grandis, assembly GCF_022605725.1. Taxonomy (NCBI): domain Eukaryota; kingdom Metazoa; phylum Arthropoda; class Insecta; order Coleoptera; family Curculionidae; genus Anthonomus; species Anthonomus grandis. Next base: position 9,450,357 of record NC_065555.1, read on the forward strand.
TCCCTACTTAAAACGATGAAGAGTTTGGTCAATATTTTAGTATTTGGTAATATTTTTAAGATGACACTCAAGTTTTTTCCTATTGTCAACTATACACAGCCAATACTATTGAAAAATCTGGAATGTTTACTAATTTTCTTTTTCAAATTTTAGTATATCTCTTAAAGAGACCGCCAGTTAAAGATGAAGTACTGGAAAATAATATAATGTGGTAAGAGTTGTATATTTTTATATACAACTCTGTGCCTTTCACTATTAATAATCATACTGAGCCATTAGTAGTATATGCTCATAGGTACTATCGATATGGATTAGGTCATAGGTGGATATAAATCCCAAGCTGATAAATAAACAGCAAATAATCCTAAATTTATAATGCGTTGTTTCAACTTGTATATGTAAATCATCTAAATTGCTTTTTAAATTAAGATTTTTACGAGCGGATGAGAACGTCCTTTAATTAGCGTGACGTCAAAAGTTAGCTGACGACTTCAAAAAAGTAAATTTTTTGTTTTGTTAATAATTTTTTTTTCGCTTTATATTTTGTTAACTTTTACGTTTTGTGAAATTGAACACAGAAAATCATATTAAATTATCTACGTATGTAGCTTCAGTCGAGCTACCTATTTTAAATCACGTCCCTTTTTTGAATCCTTAGGAAGTTTAAACATCAAATAATTTAAATATTTATTGAAATAAAAGCCATGAATTATTTTGAAATCACCACGATTATCGAGCGTTCAAACTTGAAGATAACGATATCGTTTAACTAACAAATAATGTCACCCCTAGTATTGCTGTGTAGGTGGAGCGTTGGTGCGAATCTTACCAATGTTAACTTTAAAATATATATATAATATTAAAAAATGTTTTTCGGTGTGGTTTTTTTATCCGATAGGCTATTAAAAAAAGGTCTTTTAATCTTTTATACAAGATCCCTCAGGTTATTGGATAAAATAATTAAATCCTGACCTATTACTCGTAATTTCAGTTGTTTCATTTTGTAAATAAAATGATTTTATACTACTCGACCCATCTTTAAACGAAAATACTTAATATCATCTTTATAAACAGGGTGTCCCAGCGAAAACAAAACAAAGGCATGTTCGGTGTGAAATTTTTTTTTCAAATTCTCGGACACGTCAATTTTATTTTAATAAGTAAGGCACTCTCGTACCAACAACCTCTTACGAGGGAGTTGGATCACCCCTAAAATCTTTTAAGGAAACAGATGTCGTGTGATACCTTACTTTAAAGTTAATTTAATCATTCTCAATATAATTGCCGATTTTGAAGTGGCTGCTGTCATTTCTCTGTATATAAGAGCTTTTCAAAATTCTAATAAAAGCAAAAATTAAAAATGTGGTTTAGACTCTATTTTAGGTATATTTTTTAAAAGCGCAAGTTGTTCTTATTTTTGAATGGGTAACTTATTAACTAAGAGGCTATTCTGATATCTGCTATCCTTAACGAGGGAAAGAAACCACCCCTAAAATCTTAAATATCAAGAGAAGTCGTACCATACCTTATTTCAAAGACCTTTTTTTGTTATTAATTTATTAATTATAAGCAGAAGGAATACCTTCAAATGTTTTCAACAAATAGACGAAAATAATATAATTATATTAGTATTATTGCTAAATACCTAATGTACCATACATAAAAACCAATTTAATTAATTGAATTATTTAGTTACTAAAAACTACTGGTACTTTTTATAAAATGAGAATATTTCTTTACCTAAGTCTTATAGAAAGTACTTCGTGTAGAAGTACTGCATTAACAATGATTTATTCTACTGCAAAAAGAGTTGAGATGATAGAGTTTTTCTTTCGTCTCAACAATTGTACCAATAGAACGGTACAAGTATTTAATGACCTTTATCTAGAAAAACAAGTCAACAGAAAATACGTTCTGGAATTAGTGGCTAAACTAAGGGAAACTGGCAGTGTGTTACATAAAAAGTATAAGGTTCAACATGCTGTTGTTGCTAATGAAGCAACGCAAATAGCTGTCCCAGATCAACTTCATGCCGAATCAGTAATAAGAGTCAGAAAATTGGCGACCGGTATAGGAGTAAGAGAAAGTTGCATTCATAGGATACTTAAGCAAAACGAATTTCATCCTTACAAAATTTATCTGGTGCAAGAACTAAATAAAGATGAATATGAGAAACGCGTAGAATTTTGGAAAACCCTTAGTCAGTTGATCAACAACAACATTTGCTTCTCAGATGAATGTACATTAATTTTTACTTAATGGAAAAGTAATTGGTCATAACTGCCGCGACTGGTCAGATGCCAATCCTGTACAGTTTCGTGAAGTTTATATTCAGTTCCCTAAGAAGTTAAATGTTTGAATGGGAATCTGAGGGGACTTCATTGTTATGCCAATAAAATGTATCAAAATTTCTTGGAAAATACGGCCAATCTAAGAATAATGGAAATAATTGAAGGCCAAAACGATTATAATGAAGATCAAGTCCTTTTCCAACAAGATAGGTCACCTCTACACTATGCTGCTAATGGGAGGCAATATCTTGATAAGATATTTCTTAATTGTTGGATTGAAGGGAGAGGATCCTTTATGGAATGGCCAGCTAGGTCGCCTGACTTGACGCCACCTAATTTTTTTATGGGGCATTTAAAAACTAAAGTTTAGGCTACCAAACCAAAAACCCTGAAAGACTTAAAGACCCAAAAATTCATAAATTAGTGTCAGATAAAATACCTGGATTTTTAGAAAATGTCAGACCTCGTTTTGATTATAACCTTTATTTTTGTATAGAAGTTGGCGAGGCTCAATGGGAGAAGTTAACAAATTAACTTATTTTCATAAACTTATTTTATTTAATTTTACTTATATACTGAGAAATGATAGCAGCCACTTCAAACTTAACAGTTATATTCAGAATTAAAAGCCATTTAAAACAAGGTGCACACACGATCCTCCTGAAAAATTGTCCACCTCAAAAATAAAATCGACCTGTCCGAGGTTTTTGAAAAAACAAAAGATACGTTGTACAATAAGGAAACAGGTTACAATGGTTGTAGTATGTAACATAGAACTTAAGGTATAAGCCCTTAGAATACCAAATCTTTTATCAAAATGTATGTCTGCTTATTTTGGTCATTCCAACTATTTAACTTGGTTCTATATATGACTAAGGTAACATTATTTTGATAATTAAATTTACTTCATATTTTCAAAGCTATTATGTTTCCTAACAAGGCTCTTTTTACATCTTTTTACATATGAATGAAGCAAATGTACATACCGGTCCTCATATTTTACATAAAAATTAAACTATAATGCTACTCGTTACATCTTTAACCATTTTTTGGGTAATTGTTTTTTGAATAAGAGATATTTCATATGTTCTAGATTTTTTATCATAAATATCCTAAATTTGACACCTATATACAATATTACATAAATCTGTTGCCTTATGCACGGAATAAATGAATCAAAAATATTTTCCAGTCATTTTATTTAGGGCTATATTTTAATTTAAAATATTCCGCAAGACATTTATCAATATTTAGCCTAATTAAAAAAATATGTATGTAAACATTTTCAAAAAAGAACAATTTTCGATTGTAAGTTGAAAATTTAATGCTTAAGAAAACAGAAAATTTACTTAAGTGACAAGACGCAAATAACTAGATTAAATGAGAGCTATAGTTATTTTAATTTTTTTTATGTATTTTATATATTTTTTAAATTTTTTTCTAATTTCACAAATAACCATGTGTATCGAAAATCTATAAAGCTTCCTGCTACTTCGTCAAGGCGGAAATGATCAGGGCGATACACGTCACTAAACGACTCTCTGAAGATTTCCAGATTAGATATTTAGGAGTTCGGAACTTTAAACCACTTTTTTTAAGGAAAAGAGTCGTTTCTTTTGGGGCTTACTTTAAGGTGCAGGTTTAACGCCATTTTCCTCCTTCTTTTCTGGTCTATTTAAGTTTTATTTACATTCGAAAGGGGGAACTTTATTACAGTTCGCGAGTGGTTTTGTTGGTAACCCAGAATAGTTCATAAAAATTTTTTAGGAAACTTAAAAACCCGTAAACTTTATAACTTCCTTTTCTTAATTGATTGAACCAAATCCTTGTATTTGTTTTTATTTTGGAAAAGTTGAAAGGCATTCATAAAATAACTTGTGAATATTTCAATAAAACTTTTTTGACACAGTTCTTACCGCAAATATCTGTTATTTATTAGAAAGTTTTATGTTTTATGAAATCAAATATCAAGTGGTGTAGAACCATATCAAAACCAATAACTAACCTTTTGCAAATACTTTTTAAGACTATTTAAATGTTTAATATTTTTTAACGATTTCTTAATCTCACTGAAAAATATTAAATTTAATTTCTACAATATGATAAATTACTACAAAAATTGTTCTTATTTTTGGTATCATGTAGTAAGACTTAAACCACTAGACCAAATACCAAATAGGACAACATTTTCTTGTAAAAAAATATCATAATTTAAAATGCAAAAATCTATTACAGTAATCCTGGCGGCAACCCTTTGTTTGCTTTGGGTCATATATACGTTTAACACAAGACTTCTTTTAATACTGTTACTATCAATATGTAATAAGTTTCTCGAAAACACCAATCCATATCTCTCATAAGCTGTAACACTAAATATAGAATAACTCGAAAAGCTAGGCAACCTCCAACGCAACCTTATTAATGTGCTTTTCAATCAATCTTCCATTCAGATACACACCCAAAAAGACCGAACCCAAAAAAACCGAATTTGGTAAGAGTACCTTTTGCCTATGCTAATTAGAGATTAAGGTAATTAATAATCTATTTCTAAAAAAAAACCTGTACGCTTTATGTTATTTTTAGTATCAGGTCGATTTCGGTAAAGTATTCATTATCTAACATGTTCATTAATAAAAGCTATTCTTATTAAATTCTAAGATAACATGTTCAGATATCTGCTTCCATAATTAATTTATGTATAAAATATACCTAAGTGAGATTATTACAACGCCCTTTGAAACGCCCCTTTTCAAGAAAGTTTGATTAGAGTTTATTGTATTACCAAACATCTAACATTCGACAACCTGCTTAGATCTGTCCGTCATTTAAGATTTTGTAATTTTTTATCCATTCTCCTAACTTCATCTCAGTCTAATTTATTACAAAATGTATTATGGTTGAGACTAATAAAGGTCTTGGAAAAATCAATGCACACTGTAGCAGTTTTCCAAGACCGATTTAATTGCCTAACCCTTTAAAATATAAATAGTTGCTTATTGCATCCTCTGTTACATTTATTCTAATTTGCTTTTGAATAATTTTTTTTCTGTGGATCTTACGCTAAAGTAATATTATTCTCAAATAATAGTTCGTTTCCACAGTAAGCTTTCGAAAATTATAACAACATATACGGCATCGTTTTTACAGTATATACCGTATCTTGCCGTGACCAATGAACATTATTAGTGCACAGTTCCCAGTTCATGTCAAAATTTGTTTTCTGATGCCTAATGTATTTTTGAAGTAGTAATTATCAATTGTCAGACTCTTACCATGGCGCTTCAATTGTTAAGGATCGCGAGCCACTATCAAGTATCAACTAAAAGCAAATTCTGTTCTGCAGGCTTATATGTTTTAGATGACAAGATATATTTTCCACAAATATTCAGTGTGAGAGGTTGATGGTCTCCGTATATTGGAAGTAGCTTCATTCAAGTGACTAAAGACTCCTTGAATTTGGAAGCTATGAGTTGTTTTTAGGATTTACCTCGATTTCTAGTGCTGCTCAGACCTTATATATTGTGACACTTAGATAGATTTAAGTGGTGCTGAGAATCAAATCATTAAAATAATAAGATAAAATACATTAATGTGATTTTTAAATGGTAAGGAATCATGTCAAATACAAAAATAAATGAGTAATTTACATCTTTTTTGTTTTTGTCTCATCATCAACTCGGGTTTGTGTTCAGCACTGTTAGTTGCACGTTCATCAAACTGTTCCATGTTAATATGCGATAACTGGTGACAGAGATGAAATTATTGGACCTCTATCATTCTAAGAATAAGATCTATGTTTTGCAAGTCAGGACTGCAAACTTTTTGACCATTTTTTTAAAATTTATAAGATTCATATCTTAAATGCTTTTAGAACAGTAGTCTTTTTATTACCTATACAAAGAATGACAAGAGTGACAATTATTTCACTAGTAATCTCGATGTGTTCGGAAAGTTCTATGTCATATGTAATAATTGAAGCTTAAAGATTAAATTATAACTACCTAGATACCTTAACTTACCTTTTACAGTATGACTGTTGGATGGCGCTATAAGTATTCATTCCAAAACAAGTAAAGGAATAAATATTTTTGCACTAACTATAAAATAAAGCTATTCTTTAATCAAAAAAATATATAATTTAATACATATCTTCTAGGAGACTAATAAGCTTATTTAATTTTTTCCAGAAAAGGAGCTTAAAAAACACATATTTGCACCTTTGGTTGTGTTCCCAGAATTAAAGATAGTCCTAATGTTCTATTTTCTACCGATGTCCTTTTCTGATTTTTTTTTATGCTGCTTATGTATATGAGATTTTGAAGTCCTGTAGATTCTTTCGGTGTTTTTAGGTTTTTATTATTATACAATAATTCATTATCAGAATTTTAATAAAATGAGAGTATTCGTCCGTGATAAAATTAACTGAACTAAAAAAACACAATTTTAGAATGATACCAAAGATATTAAAGAACTGAGACAGGGATATGTCCGAAAAAGTCGAGATTTTGGCTCCCGTATGACGTATATCGTGGACGCAGATTAAATATAAGAAAAGAATTATTATAAAATGAGTGTATTTGTCCGTAATTGGATTAACTGAACTAGAACAACATAATTTTAAAATGATACTAAGGATGTTAAAAAACTGAGACAGGGATATGTCCGAAAAAGTCGAGGTTTTGGCTCTCCTAAGACATATATCATGAACGCAGTTTAAAAATAAGAAAAGAATTATTATAAAATGGGCATATTTGTCTGTAAATTATATATAACTAGTAAAACACTACTATATAATAAAACTAGAAAAACACAATTTCAGAATAATACCGATGATATTAAAGAACTGAGACAGGGATATGTCCCAAAAAGTTGAGATTTTGGCTCTCCTAAGATATGTATATATCCTAGAGGCAGTTTAAAAATAAGAAAATAATTATTATAAAATGAGTGTATTCGTTCGTGATTAAATTATCTGATCTAGAAAAACACAATTTTAAAATGATACCGAGGATATTAAAGAACTGAGACAAAGATATACCTCAAAACACCGAAATATTTTCATTTCGACTGAACGTTGGCCTTCAGATAGCGGTTTTGGTGAATTTCTTCAAAAAATGATGTTATAAATCCTTGCTGTTCGTTTCCCATTCGGCATTGCGAAAGGTTCCCTAATAGATAATCCATTATGAGTGGGCTTTCTATAAACTCATGTTCTTACTTCTTATGTTAATTGACACTCTTTATGTAAAACATGTAAAAAAGAGGTAGGCATGAGTCAGTTTCAGTGCCAAAATGAAAATTCTAAATAATATATTTTAACTGAATAAAGAAATATTCAAGATAATTTATTCATATGACATAATCATGAAAGTCTCATAATATAAATTTTTTTTTTATAATTTTATTTTTATTTAGTACAATATTTATAAATTTATTGCACTGGCACTGAAAACAACAAGTGTAGAATTTTGAAATTCACACATAATTGAATATTTGTTTAAAAGGTTTACTTTTTCGGCTCTAGTTACCTTAATTTATCTTTTACAGTAGAACTGTTGGATAGCGCCACAAGTATTTATTCTAAATCAAGTAAAGGAATAAAAGTTTTTACTTTAAGTATGAAATAAAACTGTGTGATAAGTATTTCCTGATATATTTTTTAATAAAAATATTTTTATCCAAAAATCTTCTTATCTTCTATTAGATATTCTAATAAAGATATATATTTATTTGATGAAAAGGTGCCTTAAAAACAATTAAAAAAGAAGTATAATGTGGTTTCTTATCCATTTTATATACGTTTAAGGTAATTACTCACAAGAGCATATTTACGTCTTTATATTTTTCGACATAAGCAAGTATCCTTTTTAAGAGGAAAAAAGGTTTTTTTTTGGCACTGGTTTAACCAACAAAAGTAAATTAAACATTTTTGACTAGATTAAAAAATATTTATAGCAAGCTTTTTATTTAGATATCACGTTTCTGTAACTATTATACAAGATTTAAGTCACGCATGCTCCTAGGGCAATTAAGCCATCTATAAAATTATTCTTAGGCTCTAATATTCACACAAATTTTTCTCTAAAAACTTCATGTTTACAGTTTCCTTCGAGCTTCCCCCAACTCCGACAAATAATGAAAAATCCGATTTTCGGCAAAAGATCAAGAACTCCTTTACGCTTTTTCAGGTCTTAAAAAGCGCGATCTGTTCTCAATCAAAAAGTTAATATAACTTCTTTCGGCAAATGCCCCGGGAATGCATAAAATCGCGGAAAAATAAAACCTGGTCTATTTACTCGGTCCCGTCGTCTTCGATCTTCCCCCTTCCTTTGTTTTAGTTGAGCAGTAGCGACGGCAAAAAGTTGAGGAGCGATTTTTCTGTCGAGATAACAAAAAGGCAGATTGAGCAAATGTCTGAGAGTTAAATGAAATTGAGTAGACTTCGAGGGTTCGCTGCCTGTTTGCGGTGTATATCAGGATTAAAAATCCTTCTAGATAAGAAAAAATAAATGGGACGTCTTCTAATGCTCCCTTGATAAGGGCTTTTTTAATAGAATTGTCCGTACTATTTCGGTTTTTTTTGTAGATATAAATAGGCTTTTGCTTAATATTAACACAGTAAGAAAATATATTTATACTTTCATGAAAATAAGAAAAGTAAGTCCTTTATTTTAATATTCATAGTTTTAAAAATAGAATTACTTTTTTCTTGTTAATCTGCCACCGCATTGTCAACTGGCGAATTTAAATCTATTTAAATTATTACGTAACAAAAAATCAATGAAATTTAAGACAATTATTGAATATTAAAAAACTATAAGCACAATCAACTATAAGCACAATGTATTTTACAAAAGTGATTGTATACACAACGACTAATAGTAGACAATAATAAAATGCGAGAAGCGATTTGTACAATGTTTATATAGTTTTCTCCGTTAATAGCAAACCGCTTTCGGCTAACAAATAGCCATCGTCAGTGCTACGGGTCAAAATTTAACAAAAAACTTTTTCCCTAAAGGAGTCAAAACATAAAATATTATGACAAATCTTTTTTTTTATAAACAAATTTGGACAAACGTACGTCATAATTTAAAAGTTTAGACATACAAGACAATAACCATAATTTAAAAGACTATATATACACAGACAGAACCGTTAATAAAATTATGTGTTAAAAATGTAAAGCTTCAATTAAACGTGTTTATAGAAAAATATATACTTTGTACAAATCGCTTCTTGCATACAATGGGACATAATCAAACTACAGGAGAAGAAAACATACGTATTGAATGATTAAAAAACCAGGAGATAATATAATACTGACTACACCTGGAACTCGGTCACAATAGCGCTGTTTTTCTAGAAAAAAAAGAGAAATCTACTAGAAAAATACAGACCAATGACAGTTTTAATTTTTCTGTAATTTTCTACTAAAAACTGCCAACAAGAATAACAAAGAAGCTGAATAAATAATAATCAAAAGAGCAAGCGGCATTTCGATGTATCATACCTTATTCCAGACTTCATTTATCGTAGCAAAAAAAAATGTTTAATATTGTTGTCTATATAATATCATTGAATAAGTAAGAAGTAACTTTCAGTACTTCAATTCAGAAATATAAATAACATCAGAAAATCAAAAATTAAATATTTTATTCTCTAATAATTAAAAAAACTAATCCGACGAGCTGCTACGGAAGAGATTTGTGCAGGCAATCATAAATTAAACAAAAATTCCTAGTTTTGACGTTTTGGCAAAGATTTGGTCAATAAACAAACAGACAAAGTAATCGGTCTAATTATGACAATGTTATTCACTCATTCAGGGTTTTTCAGTCGATTAAACGTAATATCACACTCGCTTTAATAATTATACATGCATCTGTTTGCATAGATAATATGAATGCTTCGGGCTAAACACTGGCCAGTTAGTTGTGAGATATTCGACTATTTAGAATTATTTGCCGACAAACTAATCAGTTATCTGCAAGAACTATATAGATATTTGCTTATGGCATATAGATTATTATTAGTATATATCAAAATTTTATAAAATTGTTAACATTTAAAAACTTAAATTAACCTATAAATATAAGCGTAAGTGCTTATTTAACTATGACGTTAAAACATGTAGGCAACAATCACTATTATATTACTATTCTCTAATATATGACCTGACCAGATAAAGGGAATCCAAAGTGAAAATAAATTCAAAAATGAGGTACAAGTATTGATTTTAAGTTAAGGTATTAGCAATTTTAATGTTTAAATAAACTTTAAATATTTTAAATAAATGTATGCAATATAAGAAATTTCTTTGTCATAAATTTACTTTTATTTTTTTAGTATTTACATGTATTTTTTTTTTGTACAATCCGAGTATTTGAAATAAAGGTATTATTTATTTTTTCTAATATTCGTAGGTTTGTAGCCCAATAGTCATTGTGTGAGTTTACAGAGCTGGCTAGCGAGATTTGATATCTGATGGATAAAGAAACTTCATCTTTTGCAAATATCTTCTTGTCTTATTCCTCTCTATGCTTTGACTTTATCTCTTATTAACTCGTTATCGATTTATACTTGAAATGTTAAGTGTTTTCTAACATTATTTATTGCTGTTATGAAGGCTTTCAATTCTTCTCAATTAGCCCACTGTAACTGTTCTTATATGGAAACATCTGAAACATTTAGATCAGATAATACTTCCAAGAGGAAGAAATGGAAGAAGAGTTGCTATTGAATGGCTTCCTCGATTCTCAAAATTATCACCTCTAGACTTCTTAATTTGGAGCCACTTAAAAAGCAAAATCTATGACACTGAACTCAGTGCACTAGAAAATTTACAGAACCAAATTGTAACTCCTCTTAGGGGGTGGTAGGTATGAAGATAATTTGGTGGTTATAAAGTGCCCCCCTCGTAAATAAAATCGATCGATCCGAGCATTTCTTAAAAAATCTAATGGACTGCCTCTGTTACTTTTTTAATGCGCCGCCTGTTTATCATAGAGCAATTATTTTTCAAATTATGTGTCCTTATGTAAGATTGTTTTAGTACATTATAATACTATATCCCGAAATCCATATTGGCAAAACTTAAGCCATAAAAAATAGTTATTTACGTAACAAGTGTGTAAAATAGTCCTTTTTTATGTATGCAACAATTCTCATATATAAAAAAGGAGACTTTACACACAAGTAGTATACAAAATTCATTTTACATAGAAAATATAAAACGCATCAAAAATAATAAAAAACTTAAACTTTACTCGTAAAATATAACATCAATACATTTGCATATATGTATCTCCAATTTGATTTTGTCAAACAATAAATAATATAGTTCCATTATTATTACACAAGGTTTTAATTGTAGTAATTATTTAACATGTATTAAAAAAATTCAAATAATTTATTTTAAAAAATATTCTTATTAAACTGTTTTTTTTTATACAAAAAATCAATAATTTTAGCGGATTTAAACTGGGAACTTTTAAAATATAAATATGTTATTATAATTAGTGTGTAAAGTGTTTGAAAAACATATACATAACCAGATTTTTAATTTTGTTGAAGCTTATAATTTAATTTCCGATTGCCAGTCAGGATTTAGAAAGAATGTGAATAAAGAGCAAAATCAAGCGACATGTGTGGTCCTGCTCGACTTTAGTAAAGCTTTAGACACACTTAACCACGAAATGTTGTTGGCTAAGGTATTTTGGAATCTCTGTAATAACTTTTTTAAAGAATATCTATATAATCGGGAAAGTTGTGTTATGACAGTCCAACAGTTAGAAAAACAATGTTCACAGTTTAGGTAATCAAATCAAAGCATACCTCAGGGTTCTATACTATCACCCTTACTTTTTTCTCTCTACATGGCAGACATGTGTAAAGCTGTAAAACATTCCACATTACAGCAGTATTCTGACGATTTACAACTGTATATTCCTGTTTATATTGAAGATATGCATACTAATTCATTTCAGCGTAAGTTTCAGTTTTATTTAATGAATCGAGAAAACTACACAAAAAATCACAACCTCAAATTAAATGCTAAAGAATCTAAAATTCTTTTGATGTGTTCGAATCATAATTTAAGGCAAAGTTCTGAAAATCGAATAAATATTCATATAAATAACACTCCAGTTCCAATTGTCCTAGAGGGTAAAAATGTGAGTATTATATTTGACAATTCTCTCTATTTTCAACCGCATGTAAAAAACAAAATTAACGCAGGCTATTTACGCCTGAAAAATATTTTTAAATTTAAACGGAACCCGTCCACCCATCCGCACGGTGATGTGGTATATGGCGGCTCTTTAAGTACCAAAAATTCAATTCAAAAAATTCAAAACTCTTGTATGCGATTTGCCTATAATATCCCATATAGAAACCATATAACGCTTATCTTAATAACAAAAATATGACAAATAGCATAACATGTGTAACTTTATTTATCGAATTATAAAGGAAGGCCAACCGGCAAACTTGCGAGATGAATTTTTGGATTTTGAGCATGAACACATGACACATCATAGAACCGCATCATTTCAGCGCTCATTTAAATTTGCGGGGGTTAAAATGTGGAAAAGTATTCCATCGAGCATTAAACAACTATCTTTAAACATATTTTCTAAAAAAAATAAATCACAGTTGCTAGTTGAACAAAGAATAAGTTAATTAACCTCAGGTATAAAATAGGGTAAAAATGTCAAATAAAAAATCTGAAAAAAACAAGAAAAAATCATTCTTAATTGCCATTAGTTGAAAACTGTCTTTACCCCTTGTGGACATCGACATTTTGCATTCTGCTTATTTTAGGGTCTTAAATATTGGGCGTTACCCTCCTTGGTTCTTTTATCCGCTGCCGCATCTGCCGCTCTCTCGTTCTGGATTAATTTTTTTTAATATTATTGTTATTATTTGTTTTCTTTTGATTTATTTTATATAAATTAAATATTTTTAAGGGTTATTTCGTCTGTACTAATAAATTAACGGTTTTTATAATCGAGAATTTATCCTTTTTGTCAAAATTTTAATTAGGCTTTTAACTGTATTTTATAATTCTGTATATGGGTAAATAAAACATTTGAATTTAAATAATAGTTGCGCCATAATAATTTTTAGAGCAGGGCTATATGTTTCATATTGTATTTTCTTATTTTCTCATTCTATGAAATAAAGTAAATTTTATATCGCTAATAATTTGTACATATTATAAGTAATATAAAATTATTGAAAACATCTTGTCGGACTTGCATTGTCTTATTTATTTATTGTAACACGACGTTTCGGTTGGTAAGTATCTCCAACCGTTATCAAGTGTAAACTGATAAAATAATTAAGACAATGCAAGTCCGACAAGATGTTTTCACTGTACCATTGTCTACCACCTTCAAAAACATAAAATTATTGACAGTAAAAAGTAGACTTCACTTATTTTTTACACTTAAAATACCTTTGCGGGAAACAAAAGTAAACAGTAAAAAGTGTAACGAAGTTCAGAACAAGGACAATTCGGTCGGTTGGGAGAAAAATATTCAATTCAGCAATTGGCTGCAGGCGAAAGACAAACGCTTTTGGGACATTTATTTCACGTGTCGCCGATGCCAGCCTTGTCATCCACTCTCAGAGGGGCCGATAATTTATATCTGAGACCGGCAGAGGGCAGTCCGGAGGCTTTCCGGATCTTATTTACACACACCGGAAAATGTTTTATTGCCTTTAGTTCTTTTATAACTTAACCCATAAAAACCGGGCGAAAGACTGTATAGACATATGATGTAAGATTTTTTCGCTTTGTCATTTTTAGGTGTGTCAGGAAATACAAAATATCTTTATTTAATAAATTCAAAAATGTTTTAAACCCCTTAATGCAGTAAAAGGTTTTATAGTATACTCTAAAATCATAAATATTTCTTGAAGCATAAATATGAGTTGCAGCCAATATGCCCAAGGAGCAAAAAAAGGGTAAGCGTAATATCTGTCAGTCTTCTATGCCTGGTGGTGCATTGCCAAGCTGGCCATTGGACATCCCATATAAATTCTGATACTTGCAATTATTGGATCTCCTGGTTATTTTACAGAAAAATCGTATTAGACTTTTTTAGTACAAGTAATATTAGCCACCATACGAAGTTTCATTACTTTCTAATAAGCGATTTACCAAAATGTTATGTTAAAGTGTTGTTATCTATTTATTTAGTAGTCAGTATGAATAATTATTATACTAATTAAGAGAAAATAACTATGATTAAGTGGTAATAAATGGAAAATAATTTTCGAAAAGTTTTTGAAAGGTTCTCTGTGAATTTCCCTGATAGGCATTTTCCAAGTAAAACAACAGTGCAGAATATGGAAAAGTAAAAGCAAATACTCAGAGCAAAACAATAATGATGACAGAGCTGGTGATTATAATTCAGATTTTGAATTTTACTTCAAGTTGAAGAAAATAAAGGAATTAGCAGCAGAACTGCTAGAGAGGAAAAGATCGTAGTACCAATTTGCGCATACTAAAAAATACAAATACCATTCCTTTAAATATCAAAAAATCAGGAACTAAGAGAAAATTACTCTAATTTTTTATTTAATCAAGAACAGCAGGCAACTTACAAGAAACTCTGATGTTGGGTTTACAATCACTTAGTATTTATAATAAGAATATTATATAAAACACAGGAGTAATCAGTACCTAGTATTTTTATAAAAGATAAGATGCGGCATATATGCACTCGTGGGATTACAATGTGATATAATTAACGGTATAATGTTGAATTTGCTAAAATGACAAAATACGGTACGGTTATTAATAAGGTGAAAATTATTCATTATCACGTGTTAGATAAAAATCGGTATAAAAGATAATTTACGAAATTAAAAATAGTTGCATAAAAATTGATTTTTATCAGTAATTGCTAGTGGCGTAGCTTAACATTACAAAGAAATTCATTATGTGATTACTGATGAAGTGTTACAGGATTAATTGTGCTTTAGACGGGATCTGGAGAATCCTAACTTTTATTCATTTGGTTAAAATATTTAAAAATGACCTTGTTATAAATCTTTCTTTCAAAACTTTATAGGTACGAGACTGCTGACTGAGACACCTACCATAATTACAATTGCCTTCGATTTTTAATGGAATTCGCCAATGTTTTTCATTGAGCCACTATCAACGTTATCTCCACTTTAATTATTTGTTATTGTTTACAATAATGCTGTGCATGGAGAAGATTTCACGGCAATTGAATTGGTCAACCGGTTTACTAAAGCGGACGCCAGTGGCGCCGCGTTTCGAATTATTACGATTTATCCCGTATTTGTACTTTCTACTAGGCACTCTATGGTTTTCTTATTAGTGATCTTTGTATGGGTTTTGGTTGGGCCCATAGCGGCTAACCCCATAAAGTAACGAGCGAAGTTCTTCAATCTCCGGTCTTGCGCCCAGACGTCTTTTGGACTGCTACTTAAGCATGCGTCTGTCAAAGGTGAACCGTGCTGTCCGCTATGACGGAGAGAGATTAATCGTGTCGTGAAATAAATCTAGTATCTTCTTTCTCCGCCAGCACATTTTTAGCTAAATTAATACTGAAAACTAGTGCGATAGCACCACGAGGAATACATCCCATGATTGGCGGCTGGATAACCCAAATGCTAAATCATAGGAAAGTAGCAGCAAATCTCAACAGCACAACGGTTAAGGCCAAAGTGTACAGGGGAACACCGCAAGGGGGCGTACTGTCACCGCTGCTGTGGAACCTTGTATCGGACAGCTTGCTGACACGACTGGAGAGGCAGCTTATCCTCGCTATAGGATATGCTGACGATATAGTCATCCTTACACGAGGGGGTAGTCAGGCTCATGTATTTGAAAAAATGCAAAGAGCCCTGACTACTATCGAGCACTGGTGTGAGGAAGAACAACTAAGGGTAAATCCCACAAAAACTACTCTGGTTTCCTTTACCAAAAGAAGGAAACTAGAGCCCATTCGAAACATAAAATTTTATGGAGAAAATCTGCGACTTGAAGACGAGGTCAAATATCTAGGTATAACCCTGGATAAAAAACTCAGCTTCAAGAAGCATGTAATCCAGGCTACAAATAAAGCCACGAAAACTCTTATGTACTGTTAGAGAATGTTCGGTAGATCATGGGGACTGTCACCAAAAATGGTACATTGGATGTACACGACAATGGTTAGACCCATCACTACATACGCAGCACCTATATGGTGGCATGTGGCAGAAAAGAGGACTGTAATACAGATTCTCAAGAAAACACAACGAATAGCATGTCTGGGCATAACAGGAGCGATGTCAACAACGCCGACTGCTGCCCTAGAGAACCTGATAGGACTAAGCCCGCTACACTTAGTGGTACGGGCTGAAGCTATATCGGGGGCGAAAAGACTGCTGTCAAATGGCGCAACAATCCAATCGAAAGATGGGCACAATGCCTTATTTGACAAGATACAGGACCTTGGGCGCCTGGCCCTAAGAACAGACAGAACCAAGGTCACATACCTAGACAAACCTTTTGTCATCAAAGAGAAAAGGGGACCACTGGACGCAGAAGCGGACAGGCTCAGGCAAAGAGGTTACTCAGTATGGCACACGGCAACCAAACGATCCAAGATCGGGGTAGCTGTAGGCATGGTGGAGGACGAACAACAGGGCAGACAACTCATGTTAAACCTGGGCCTGGAAACAACAAATTTACAGGCAAGCATAATAGGAATACAAACCTGTGTCCAACTGATGAGAAAAGGGCTGCCAAGAGGCAAAACCTTCGCAATTTTCACAGGAGACCAGGCTGCAACACTTGCACTACAACAGTTCGAGACTAAGTCAAGGACTGTGCAAAGCTACTGGGAGGATCTCAGGAACCTCGCTGAAGCGCAAAATAGGCCAGAGATAATCCTAGCAGAGGATATGGGCCTCAATAAGGCTGCAAGAAGGGCTATCCAACTTGCAACTTAGGGAACCAGCAACAGCCTGGTAGGCCCTGAACCAACATGTTGTGTCAACGATAATACCTGGAAGAGGGAAATCGGCAACTGGCTAACAAACAGAACAAATCCTACTGGGAACAGCTGCTAAAGATGGAACAATCCAAACAACTTATAGGCAGCCCACCCTTCAAGAAGGGTGAAAACATACTGGGCCTCTTCAGACAGCAACTGCGAAGGGTCGCGGGGCTATTTACAGGCCATGCGCCCAGCAGGAAACACTTGCATACGCTAGGGAAATCAGTTACCTCGCTATGTAGGGGATGCAATGAGGAGGACGAAACAACTCTTCACATACTGTGCTTCTGTGAAGCATTTAATCAAACCAGGGCAACATTCCTGGGGGAAGAGAAACGCTCACCAGAGGGTATAAGAAATCTACCACTGGGCACAATCCTGGACTTCCTTGAAGCTACAGAATTGAACCTGTGGGACTAAACATATGGGACACAATAGGACTGCTTCTTAGCAGACCGCAGTGTAGGGAGCCACAAGGCACCACCCAGCGGTGGAGTTTTAGTGGGTACAGGACGAAACAGACTCGACACTGAGTTCCGCACTACTGGGGGCGGCGCCGCGTAACCAGTGTTCATAAAGAACTTCTCCACCGACCCCCCAAAAAAAAAAAAAAAAATACTGAAAACTAAAATTCATTAGTGTTTCTTCATTTTCAATCAAATATTTTTTGAAGCAGGATAGTTCTTAGTGGTTCGATGCCTCTTGAAACTTTGTAAGTAGTTTTCACCGTTTGTGACATTCTATTTGGTATACCGTGTTTCCATTGAGAAATCTCTCTTAGGGCTCCTTGAATATGAAATTGTAAACCACTAGCCATGACCCAGCAGTGATGAGGATTTCGCCCTGAAGCCAAAAAGCAGATAATTTCGCCGCCCCTTAGCCCCGTTAATCCACATTATGCCGTAAGCCCTATGTGGTGAGAAATAACCCATCGCGGGCTCTCGCCCCCGAAAGAAGAACACCATGGAACTTGACCCGTAAACTTACTAGTCTTTTTCTTTTCCTCTTTAATTGATCTTAACCATATTCTTTTGATTTCTTGGTCCTATGACTTAACATGAATTTATTATTTTATCACCGTGTCATTTTAATTTTTAAAATTAACGTTATATTTATTTTATAA
Source organism: Anthonomus grandis grandis (assembly GCF_022605725.1). NCBI lineage: Eukaryota > Metazoa > Arthropoda > Insecta > Coleoptera > Curculionidae > Anthonomus > Anthonomus grandis. Next base: position 9,468,800 of record NC_065555.1, read on the forward strand.
TTATGTAAATTAAAACAATTCAATGTCACGCTTTATTATGTAATGCTTCCGAAGTGATCACTAACGAATTCAGGTACCTTTAGGTTATAAACTTATATTATATATCTTTTATTTATTTTTGCTTACATTTTTAATACCATCATGTACATTTACTTTCCGTGTAGATTTTGTTTGCCTTAAAACTTTAATAAACACACAAATTTAAATTAAAGTAAGGTGTTTTACTACTGAGTGAGTGAGTGTGACTGAGACAACTGACCATACAGAGAACCCACGAAGCCGGCCTGATAGGTTCTTTTTTTTATCATTTAAATTTAACAGGGTTTCTGGAACCTATCAGATCTAGGGAGTTGTTCTTGTTGTTTAAAACGTTTAAATCAAGACTGTCGAACAAACTCAACACCCTAGAAATAGTCCCTGTAAACCGGTTAGTCTTGCCGGACTATTAATTATGTCATAACAGAAGAAGACCAAGGATGATACTATGATTAAATTAAATGCTAACTGTTAATATTGTTATTAATTTTTATAAACTTTTTAAAAATGTTTCTCTTCGTAACTTGTTTTTGTTTAAACACGCATTTAATTAGTTCGTATATTATAAGTTGAATTTCTATATTAATAGTATGCTATACTAATAAACACACAGAAACTAAAGAAAAATATTTAATTATTTTGTGGATAAGTAATTTGTATTTTTTGTATGAAACAATATGTTTTATCAGTAAAAAACCTTAATGGATGCTCCATCCATGGCTCCTCCAAAGCAGCAAGTTATTAAAATTTAAAAAAAAAATGATAATGTATTAGAATTAAAATACCTCTATCTAAATCGATATCTTTGTTGATTTGTTAAACATAATTAATATATATACGCAATATCTACCGACCGAATAATTTTGCTCAAAAGTACCTAAATACTCTTAAATATTAAACAAAATAAAATTGGGCTTCATTTAAATTGATCCTTTTTAATACATCCTCAATGAATGAAAAATTCTTATTTGACTATCAAAATTGAGCCAATATAAAAGCATAGAATTCTTGAATGTCAGCCAATCGTTTAGTAATATAAGATGCTTTTGGAACTAAATCTATATTTTTACGAAGTCTATCGGGAAATTACCTAACATGGAAAATTTGATTATTTTTATATAATACTTAAGTCCTGAACATGATTGAAATTTATATTGAGTTAATTACTTTATGTTTGCGCTATTAACCTTTTTCTGATATTTTGTTTATAGGTGCAGCTTTTTAGAAGTAAGTTTTTTTTTAATTTGATTTGTGCAATATTTATATGCCAGAGAAAATTAGTAACATATTTTGTGTGTACAAAATAACAAGAGTGAGTTAATTAATAATAAAAAAATGCAAGTTGTCTTGGATCCATGTTTTCGCCTTTATAAGGCAATATTTTTTTTATTAATTTTTAAATTATTTCTACTGAAACATCTAAATTTAATGATTTCTAGTTCTAGCTAAAGTTTCCCGATTTTAATAGATGCAATATCTTCCTTTCTAGTTTTTGACTTGAATTAGCTATATATAGGAATATATCATATTTCCTATGAAAAATTTAAGTACGCAATTATAAGGAGCTTTATCATCATCCTCGTTACATAGCCCTAATCTGTTGTGTCAATAATTGATTCCAGTGTTTACGATCCACTTTTTTAGATAGCCATATATTAAAGATTTAGGAATAAAAAATATACCTTAAAATACTAATACAAATAGTAAGGTATATAAATTATTCTTCAAATCTGTTTAATTTTTTTTTGTTGATTGTCACATACTTCATACCGTCAGCATGATATAAGTAAATGATACATTTATAATACATACTTAAGTCAACACCATATAATAGTGCGTTCTGTTCTTAAGGTGCAATATGCTTGTACGGTATGTGATAATATGATAGTGACAAATTATCTCATTATTTTAGATATATAAGTCAAAAAATCCTCCTAAAAAAAATTTGAATTAACAGATTTGTAACAATAACAAAAAATGTGTATTAGAAAGGTGCTCTCTGACCGTTTTATGCTTTTTCAGTAGTAGTTATCTATGGTCTGTTCCTATGCTGAGCCGATTTCTTTTTTATATATATTATATCAATGTACCTTTTGGTAATAATATATGTACTCGGAGTGAAAGTTATTTTGTTAAGGCAGTATACAAACATCCATAAAAATTTTAGTCGTCCATATAATACTAATTGTTGCAAAAAAAGTAATTAAGTGAAGATTTAGACAATATATTTCAGCACTTGATACTTGGTGTACTAGTATTATACTACAATGGGTTTTCAATTTGATTTTCTAATAAAGAGAGATCAAAAACTGTTTTAATTTTGCTTGAGTTTTGGAATTAGCACTCAAAAATGTGTTTTAGCTTCTCTTTAAATAATAATATCTAGCTTTAACATAGGTTCCATGGCAGCTACTTAAGGCTGTTAAGGTTTCTTTATTTTAGTCAATATATTGAAAAGCAAGAAGAACTTATATAGAGTACACAAAGTGATTTTGTTACGTGATGAGTCAACCCCGCATTACGTCTAATTCTTAAGGTATAATTTTTACGTACAATATAATTATGAACTAATATTTATTTAAACTTTGTAAGTGATAGCTGATATTCTTTTTTTTCTTAATAAATACATTTATTATACTCTTTACAAATAAAACTGATGCCAGTGACTCAAATGCTTTATTTTAAGGATGTTTGTCGCTTACTCTACATAATTCAATTGATTAAGGAATAGTTTGTAAGTATAAGGCTTACAGACTTTTTTTAATTATAGTATCCCGCAAAAATGGACATACATTTTAGACTCTTCTTTAATAATGATGTCTTGCTTTACAGTCATTGCAGCTATTAAACGGTATTAAAGTTTAATATAGAATGAAGAGCTAAAATACTTTATATAACATATAATGTTATTTTATGATAAGTCAACCACACATTGTTTTTTGCTTATAGGGTGCTATATACATGTACATTATGCCACATATATAAACTAAATAGTGATTACTGATATTCTTTTTTTGAATTCATCTCATACAACAGCCAGCAACATTTTATCTAAGCATGTCGCAAATTCTGGCAATTCTAGTAATATCAATCATTAAAGTTTCTTTAATTCATTAATTACTTTAAAGAAATTTAAGTATTGGAAATGTAATTATGCAAAGTTAGTAATTCGAAGCTATTTTCCTGAGTATAAATTATTATGATCAAAAAGGCGCCATCGCTTTGTAACTTTATGACTTTTTCAACAATTATTTTTTCTAGTTATTCATAATGCAAGCCATAAATAGGTTTCTATGTTGTGTAGCGAGCAACTAGCTATTACTAAGAATTACTTAGCTGCCATAAAAAACCTATTTTTTTTGGCTCTAAATATGTGTTGTGGTTAATGGCCGACTAAGGTTATAGGGTGGCAGCCAAGATAAAAAGAAACTCGTTTTATTTTACTCCCTGCCTTCGCGTCAAGTCGGCTGCTTTACCTTAATAACTTTATATTTTAGGAGCAGTTTGCCTAAATTACGCGACGCCTGCAATAAATTAAAATGCGGGGCAGTTTTCTGGTAAGTAGTTTGCGGATTATTATGGCAGATTTTAAATCCCGGGTCCCTAAGTAATTTGCGGAATTATCTTTTATGTCTTCAATTTTCTATTTTTTGGGAAAATTGGTGAATTTTTGCCGAGGACTTGGTTTCTTTAACTGCTGGTAGATAAAAATGTTCTTTGTTTATCAAGGCAAGCCAGTGGCGTGATCTTAAGCAATCAATTATAAAATATTGTATGAGCTTTTGTCTAAAATGTCTTTGATACTTTCACAATTAGTGAAAAGCTTGAAAACTTTTTCAGGGCATCGTATAAAAATTACAAAAGGTTTTTGGTAAAGTGTTTCTATTTGATGCCTCAGGTGGATGAAGTTTTGGTACCCAAACTTCGTTTATTCTGAGCGTATTACTTTGATGTTGATACTGTTCAATGCAGTACGTTAATATAAGGATAAAAGATTTTTCACAGATTTCATGTGCATCTATATGAAGGCGTTGCACGAAAAGAATTACTTCGCTAAAAAGTCTTTACTTTTATTCATGTACTATACTTAAAAGCGAGTAAAAAAATATGTATGAACTTTTACCCAAAAGACAATTTTTGTTGTTTTCTTTGATTGACACTTTCTCAATCATTTTAAAACCCCTTTTAGGGCATCGTACAGTGATTCGAAAGATTGGAGAAGTTAAAAACATGCATAGATATTTATAAAAAAAAAAAACGAATATGTAATTGTTTTTATAGTAAACTATACAAGGTGTTTAAAATAAGGTGGTCAATACGTAAATAGAGAACTTTTTTTTTCACCTTATTTTATAATGGATTTAAAAACATCATTCTTTCTCATACACATGCCTATTTTACGAAAAGTACTCGAAATTCTTATTCGATATAAAAGTGTGATACATCATTGAAAAGGAAATTTAAAATTCTATTTGAAACTGAAATAATCCAATATGGTGCCTATCAGAAAAAAAAAGTTGAAGATGATCAACCGACGACGAAACGTCGAGTATAAAATATCTTAGTGCTATACGATAGAGGAGAAAAAGTGTCAATATATACGTGGTTTTTGTTTTCAAATTCGTTAAATAACTTCAGGAAAAAAACCGTTTCGATATTTCGGGGTTTTTTTCAGATATTTTCGAGACTAATCCGATTTTTGAACATTTTTAAACTATATTTTAATAACGAACAAATTACGGAACTTCATTCCAAAGATAAGGCTTGAATTTTGGGGGATTTACCCTGTATATACTTGATGGCAGGAAGTAGCAAGAAAATTACACGCTCCTGCAGCAGAATATCGGGTCTATTGAGTAAAACCAAAAGTACAGGATGTTCGGCGTAGAACTCGATAAAAGTCTAATCAAAGTTGACTAAGACAATATTTTTTAAATTTTGCTGATTTGTAACTTGGTAATTTCTAACAATGCTTAATGGTTAATATTGTTAATAAATAATATATACTTTCGTTACTTTCCACGAAAGTCCCTTTACTAATTTTTTTTTAAGTCGAAGTAAACAATAAATAATAAGGTAATATTTCTTTTATATTTTCACTACTTTTCGTAATTCTTGAGGCCAAAAAAGAAATTTTAAATAAAAAATCAAGATTAGTTTTTGGTAGTTTGATCATTTATCTCTTATACGGCAACAAAAAAAAATATACACATCACCTTTCACTATTTTGTCCACAGAAGCAAATGAGCTACTCTAATGTCAATACTATTCGATGTACGGTATTAATTTAAGGATTTTTGACAGTTTTCATAAATTTACTCCCTTATTTTGTTTCTTGTCATTTATTTCTTCTTCACTTTTTATCATGTATTAAATATTAAAATAGATATTTATAAAATATTTTTTAAAATAATTATTTATAAATTTTTATAATATAAACTAGTAACGATTTGTCTGACTGAATATAGCAGTAGCCTTTTGTCATATTGGTCTCAGAATAAGGCCTAGTGACATAATATTATATTTCAACAAAATTGTATAGGGCTAAACTCTATCTAATTGTGTTACAAAAATATATTTTAAGGAATAATCAAACCTCCAAGTAACAGGTCTTAAATGCATTATATTAGATCAATAGATGTACGTGTTTTATACAGCTTAATTCTACCCAAGGAAAGCTCATTTTCTTTACTAAGAGGCGAAACTTGACAGGCTTTAAACCCTTAACTATGTATTAGACTCGCCTAACATTGAGGCAGTAGGTTAGATACTTGGGATTTACTTAAGACAACAAACTCATGATTAAAACTCACGTAGAGAACAAGCCCTAATATAGCAATTAGGGTAATCAATGGGCACAAGATAAACTGTCAGACCCTATGTTCTCCAGTGGCTTTATATCGCAGCCACACGACTAAGAGTCTTATACGGATCCGGTAGTAAGGTCATCAATGCTCAAAAATAGGCTTGATTCTAAGAAATGGTCTATTTGGGAAGTACTGGAGCCATGAGAACAACACTTGTGGCATCCATAAGTGAACATTCTTGGATTCACCGGAACTCTCAGTCTAGATTGAAAGGAAGGCCATAAGGGCGCATTAGAGAATAAAGAATATCAAAGAATAGCACAATGTTCACTCAGGATAAGGTTATGCTGCAATCATCTAGATATTCTATAGCGAGTGACAAACTAAGATTAAAGAAAGCTTTTCAGGTGGAAATCCCGACGGTCAACGAACCAAATCAAGAAGCTGAAAGGTTTCCAGGCCTGGTACACACATGGGTGGAAAGCACTAAGTCAGCCGGAGCCGGACTGTACAGGATGGAAATGAACACAGGGGAACAAGGTAATGAGGGGACTTGTATCTACTCTGATAGTAAAGATATAATAGTCAGAATCCAAAAACTCAGGGTTAGTCCAGGAGTGCAGAGACCCAGTAACAAGACTTGCAGTACATAAGAAAGTGACACTAAGATGGGTCCCAGGACACTCGGTTATCTAGGACAATGAACGAGCTGACGAACTTGCAAGACAAGGTTTCGTTAGCCTCTTTGTAGGCCTCATTAAAAAACAAATTTTCCACGAACTTAATAATTGAGAATCCTGACTGGGCATAACTTCCTAAACAGGCATCTACACCTTCTTGATATAAGAAAAAGTCCGCTCTGTATGAATTACGGTACAGGACACGAAACTTTATACCATATATGAGAAATTTGTGACAGAAGTCATCTGAGACGGACAATTTTTGCAGCTGCGTCACTCCAATGGAAAGAAGATTATAGAATATCTCCATATTGAAGTAGTGTTAGTGGTTACGCTCGAAGTCAAATTATTTCAGTGCACTTATGTTTGTTAAGGAGAAGTTGATTATAAAAAGTAATGTAAAGATCAAAAGTGAAAATGTCCTTCACACAGTTAAGCACTGAACTTGTCTTGGTCTTTTTTTATCTCCAATTTTTTTAAAAGATTCATGCTTCTAACTTAAGCGTACTTTTATGTAAATAATTCTTTCAAATATTCATCTATAGTAGTAGAAGCATCCACGAATAGCAAAAGTTGATTTAGTTTCTGCAAAGTCTCTATATTTATTATACAGGTCTAAGTGTTTCAATAGTTTGGCCAACATAAACCGCATTGCAATCTCCGCATCTTAACAAACAATTCTTGATTTAGCTAAGCTATCTCTATTGTCTTTACTGTTAAGTATATGATTATAAAGAATGTTTAAAATTAAATTTTAGAAAAATAAAAATTAGGGTTCTTAAAAAAGATTAACTAATTGCAAATAAACGTTACCAAAATAAATTAAAGAGTATAGAAATAACTGTTCAAAGGAGCAAATTTATGTGAATATGGTGAAATAGAAGAGAGTTGTATGACCTTATCTCTGTATAAAGAATTTTATATATTTCAAGAGAATTTGTGTATTTTTTCTAAAAATAGAATATAAGTCTAGGCAGGGTTAATTCTTCTGGTTTTCCTTTTTTGACGTAAACCTTATTTGGCGATGTTCTAATAATTTATAGCAATAGAAAATGTATAAACTATACTGTTAGTAATTTGACTGTTCATAACTTAAAGCATTAATTCATGTAATTTCGCTATGGACGGGAGATGTATCACTCGGTTACAATTAAGTAGCATTGGGAATTACGCTAAATCGACGTGAGCATGAAAATTTCGTTAAGGAAAGAAGCGAGATAAGACCCCATACCCAACCCAGGTATCTGCCTAAGAAACCAGGTAAATATAAAAATGTTTTGTTCAATCTCTTAGACTTAACAGGTTATTAGATTACCCATTACGATTTTAGAAGGGTTCATGTTATTCAAAAGCGCAATGACAAGCAATATGCAATTTTGATATCTAGGGGCCTAAAGAATGCCTTCCTCGGAATTAGGATATAATTTAAATCATTTGGCTGAATTTTTGGTAAAATTGTTAAGATAAATTAATAATAAATATCGTCGACCATGAGGACTAAGCGTATTTAATCCTTTTTTCCAATTGAAAATGAAAAAAATCTTTTGAGATATATAGAAAACCTTCATGGACATGTATGTATTACTGTTTTATATTCCTATTTTACTATATTTACATAATTTTTGTGCTCTTAATAGTTTCTTCTTAGAATAGCAGGTTAGAATGGTAAGTCACATACAATCTTATGTGACTTATTATTCAGTGCATCCGTTATAAAACCAGTGGTCTTAATCTTTACTAGATAAATACAGTTTAATACATAATTAAATCACTTATTTATTAATCTTCTTTAGTTTAGTAATGCATTGCTTACAAATTCACTTTTACTTTAGATTATGTGTATTTATTAAGTCCCGACGAGTTTTATTTTTATGATGAAATTTAATAAATATGAGTTATTTTCTGAAGCATATACATGAATTAAGTAAAGTCATATCAAAATAAAGTCCGGAGAATTATCAGGAATATCTGAGGACTAGCTAATATGTCATGCCATGCTGTTTATCTATCTATAGCCCTTAGTAAAGATGCTTGCCCCAATTGAAATACCAATCTTATCTAAAAAGTAATGATATATATGTAGTCATAGTAGTATTTTGTGAGTTATCTAAAGCCTTTGACTACCTTCACATGGGATAGCATCTTTTGGAAGCTTAAAAAGCCTTTTTAAAGAGCTGTGAATAAAACCAATAGCGCAATCTTGATGCCCACATTTAGATAACGATATATGTCATTAAAAACTCAACACTGTATCAAAAATATCAAAGCGACTTAAGAACCGCATGAAAGTACTTCAAAAACTTTAATATAAAGGAAAGTAAACCAAAAATATTTCAGTGTCAAAGCTAGTTGCTTTTTTAAAAACTCATTGCACTTAAAGTAAAAGGGATCTCATTAATTTTATATTCCATTAATATTTACAACGCATTCCGTCACCCGAACTATATTAAAGGAAAGTCGGGCTCGTGTTAATATTGAGAACTTAAAAGAAAGTGCCGTTAATTTAAGTTTTCTCGGGCATCTTTAGGCTTAAGAAATAAGAGTAAACTTTGAACTACCTCCATGTAATTACACGCCACGGCGTCTTTATGTCTAGATACAAGATGAACTTTTGCGCAAATCAAAATTTAATTTTTCGCGAGAAAACAGGCATATTTTGAAACTTCGTATGTTTATGATCGGTTTTATCTGTAAGCAAAGAATGTACTTAATTTTATTAAATACATTTCCGGTGACTTATTCTTTAAAAAAATATAAGTAAAATATGGTATACTGATGTAAAATATATTTGATATTAAGCATAAACTCAGAAACACAAGTCGTTTATTATCTGTTGAAATGACAAAAGTTTCATGTAAATAGGTGGCTCTTGTTTTAAATATTGCTTATAGGAGCCAATGTGAAAAATTCAAGAAATCAGTGACAATAAACTTACAAACTTTTGTAAAAAAGAATGTTAGAGAAATAAAGTATGTTGTTCCAGGTAGTTTGCTTATATTTTTCCACAACTTCTTATAAAGTTTTTAAAAGGCTAATTAAATCCGTTAACTATTTCATTAAATCAAAGGTATTCAGGGGAGTTGTGAATGGAAGTTTCTTTCCTAGTCTGAATATATTTCTCTAGAGAAATTCGCATACCTAATTCGGAAACAATACTTCGGCCATTGTGGCTGCTTGTTGATTAGAAACGGGATAATCTTTTAGCCCGGTTATTTACTTAGGTATTTTATAGTAAATAAATACAGATTGATTTAAGGAAAGACGATAATCTTATGAACAAATCAAATTTTAATTCAAGTTTACACTAGTCTCCTCGAAATATCCTTAGTCTTGCTGATAACTTAAAATACATAATATAATAAAATTGTGTTTAAAATGGGTACCCATCCGTGCTCTAAAATAACGAGACAACTACATAATTCGTACCGTCTATTCCTTGCGACATGTCTTTAGGGCATGGCATCGGTGAAGAGAAGATAGAAGCGGTCCTGGCCACATTCCATTACCACTGACTTTCCTGCGGAATATTGATGTATTCGTCTATACTATTCACGAATACAAATAGGCCACAAGCCCTTTATTTTACAATGCTCTGTCGGTTCTCTTGGGGATTCACCAATTAAGTTATTCGTAATTTATTTATTTTTCTTTCGCATTTATAGATTTTATATATTTGGTAGTTTATAGTATAGTTACCGCGTTATAAACTATCCAAATACTAGAGTATAATAGTGTAATTAATATTACTACACTAGATGTTAGCTCAATCAATTTTGTAATATTGCGGGAAACTGGTATTTTCCGAACAGAACTTTTTTCTTTGAATTTATCAGGATAGCGCGTACACCACGATGGTTATTCAATAAAAATCGCGCAAAAATGATTTTGTTAATTTGGCTTCTGTAGTGTAGATCCCGAAGGTCGAAAAAGTTTTTTTTAAGCAAGATGGCGCTCACAACTTATTTTTATTTAATTCTTGATTTATTACAATAGTAATAACTAACTAATAACTAATTTTAATATATTAAGCCTTTGTGCTTTGGACTTATAAACTTATGATTGATAACTAGATTAAAAATTATTGAATTGTTAATATGAGCTCCAGAGAACCAGCGGAAACTTTCCAAAAGACTCAAAAACAAATTTTTTCATAGAAAATTATTATAATTTTAGTTCACTTGCTTTTTTTCATCAAAATGGTACCCATCAATTATAGTAGTCAGTTGGCCTTGTAGTTTCATAGCTCAATAACTTGACAGATTTGACTATTCTCGTTTTGTCTGTATCCTCAAAAGTTCATATCAGGGTCAAACCTGACACCAAATGAGATTTGACAGATTTGGTTTTTGTGGTTTGAAAGTTAAATAGTCACTTTTAAAATATCTTCGTGTTCTCAAGGTCATGACTGATTCTGATGATTAATTGCACTACTACTTCAACTAATCTAGTATGTCGCTATAGTGCTACAAAACTGTAAGATGGTCCCAAATCGCCATTATTAAGTCGCTTTAAATCGATGTATGTAATTCACATATTTTATTTTTTTCAATTTTGCTATTTGTTATTGCAGCAACTTGATTAGACACCAGTAAGCAAAAAACTAGGAATATTAAAACAAAGCTAATGAAAACAAAAATGTTTAATTTCTACTAGAAATGAGATATTAATTACATGACATACATAATTAAAAATTGTTTTAAAGCAGCAAATAAACATAAATAAGCAAGTAGGTACTACATTTACTTTATTGATTTTTTGATTTGCGGTTTATCGATAAAAGAACATACACACATATATTAATATTTTACTTACTGTGCTAACTTTCCTTTTTAAAATTAAAAATACTTAGGCAAATATTATATTACATAGATACCTTATGCTTTATTAGTACTGTCAAAACTTGAAAAACTTATCAAAACTTGAAGGTACTACTAAGTTGTTTGTGGTCATCTTATTTAAAATAGCCTATATATATATTTTTTTATCTTTCTTCAATATCTTGTCTTGGATTAATAAGCCAAAATATCTATCGGCAGTTAACACTTTTATCCTTATGTTTTGCTATTTGTGGAATATTCGAACTTTTATCCTCATAAACAATAACCTAAGGCATAACTTTAATAGTCATGATCCTCACTACCTTAAAACCGTTCAGTATTTTCCATATTATGGTATATGTCAGTATATAATGGGGTTTTAATGTAGAACTAATTTGTTTTTTTTTTCTAATAGTAGAATATAGTATATTCCAAAGAACAAAGTTAAACTATGTGGATAATCTCAATTTACTCTAATTTTTCTAAATTTATAATTAAAATTGCACTAAAGAAAGATGCAAAACTAATCGATTGTAAGATATAATGTCATCGATTTTTTTTTAAACGGCAACCCCGTTTTTTTATTTATGTTATTAAAGGACTTAAAAAGTTACATATGCGTGCCAAATTTTAATTTTTTACTCTTTTTCTTTTAAAAAAAATTTAACGAACATTATGGAATTCGAAAAATATATTCAATTAAATAGTCTTTCTTTAATCAGCGTTTAAAACTAAATAAATTAACTAACTTACAATACTCTAAAGGAAACTAAAACTCGTATTGAATGTTTTTAATAACGTCGCCGGAAATTAGCCTAAACTCCTATCTTATTCGTTTTTTCAAATCAACATATTTACAGTTTGATCCTAAAAACCCCGGGTCTTTTAATCTGCTCTTCAAGTAACCCCATAAAAAAAAGTCCAGAGGTGTTAGATCCGGAGCTCTGGGTGGCCATTCAAAATCTTTTATGCCAATACACCATCCAGGTACTTACAAGCAGGTCTTTAAAAATAAGTAGGCGCGTTGTGCTATTGAAACCACATGTTCCTATTCGAGACATCAGTTTCTCTAGGGCAAAGGAACAAAATACCCAAATTTTAAATAACGTTGTCCTAGAAGAATTATACAAATTTTGCTCCATTAAGATTTTCTTGAAAGAAAATCGGTCCTATAACTCACAATCACCAACAATACCTGCCCAAATATTGGCTTTGACTGACGACAACTTTTACGACTCAATATAAAAGTTCACTCATTAGAAAATAGGAAGTTTTCTATTCGTTAAACATTCCTGTCTAGTAGATAATTGATGACGGCATATCTTACATTTGAAACATCCTGTATAAATTTTTTCCCCATATTTTAAAGAAGAGTAACAATGTTTTTAGCAGATCTTGCCTTTCGTCAAAGTGAAGTTATTGATAATTGTTTAATAAACTAGTAGACTTAAATTTATCTTAAAAGTTTTACGCTGCTTTGAGCTTAGTGCCTGGCAATACATTATAAACCTTTAAAAAGCACGTTGCTTTCCTGTTTACCAAAACATCAACCTGTTTTAAAAATACAATTAAGGCCATATATTTTTTTAATAAAAGGCAATACTAATAATGGTAAAATTTAACTAAATCATGATTTAATTCTCCTATTAAAATTTCCAACTAACTTAAAAAATAGATAACAATCAAGCTCGCAAGACTCAAATGACTGACTAATTATATTAGATATCAATTTTTATAATTAAATTTTGAAAAAAAAAATAATATCTAAAGAATTTTTACAAAAATGCAATATATTTAGTTATTTTCCTTAATATAATTCTTAATATAAATATAATTATAATTCTTTCCTTAACTATAAATATTTATATTTAATTGGTAATTAGTCAACCAAGCACAGTAAACGGTTTTCCTTTACCCGGTTTTTCACTTTGATCGCAACCGACAGCGTGTTTCTTACTTCAAAATTAATTAAACGAAGCATGACTTTTTAGGTATCTTTCACTTCTCAGGCTTATTTGGTGATTTGATTTTTTAAGCCTTGGAAAAATTTGATTTAAATTAAAAAAATTACTTCAGTCAAGTAATTTGGTTTATTTAAGGTAGAGTAAAAGGATATTTTATTTAGGATTTATAAAAATTATACAGTTATATATAAAAATTTCCAAGATAAAGATTTTAAGCATGGCGATCTCCGAAAAATACAGTTTGAGTTAAAATAAGGAGAAGTTGTATGGTTTGAAGCGTATTTACTTGAAATTCGTAAAATTATCATGGCCTGCTCGATATTTCGAAAAACAAAAAATTAAGAATATATATATTTGTTTTTCACTTAATTTAAAAAATGTTATGGTCTTAAGAAGCGTAGAGGTTAAATGAGAATAATTAAAAAGAACCACTATGCAGACTAAGTGGTTTATAATTTTATGAAAAAAATTTATTAACACAAGAACTGAAAATCGGAGAAACAATAATACATGAAAATTTCATCGATATCATACATCAAAGAAACTAATTTATACTATTTATATAACAAAATTCAGTAGGTAAAAACTAGCAGATATCACACCTCAATAAGATCAGTACATAACAATAATAAAACCAAAACATGATGTTTGGTCTGATATTACCTTTAAGGCGTCATATATGATTAATTAAAATCCTACGACACGACTTTTTTAACTTAGCAAATTAATATTGAATGTTTTTTTCCTCTCGTCGTTGCTAAGTTTTTACGTATTTCTATTGAAAAATATGTTGTCTTTTAATCTTTTCTTTTGGTCAGTATTGGCCTCTTTCATCTACTTTCAGTTATTTAAGAATTGTGCTCTTCTAATCCGCATTAAACTGACACTCTTCTTTATGTCATCACACCATCGTGTAATAATTTTTCCTCATGATAATAATCATTCCTCACCAAAGTCTCCATCAAAGAAGCTTTCTAGTATATTTTTGCTCTGTTACACTCACTTTACACATTACAAAGTCCCAGTTTGGAGATTTTGTCTATAACATTGATGGCCATATTTCTTTCTTAATTTTATTTCTTCTATTTTGATTTTGGATTTATTGTTCATTTTCTGTTTTCCTAAGTTCACATGTTAGAAAAATAGAAAAAGCAAATAAACAAGTGCATTGTGCTTGAATAATATTAAGATATTAAAGCTTAAATTTGTACATAGATGTAATGATATCTCCTCATGGGTGAAATACGTATTATCTTTTATAAACTAATATATATACTGATACCTTTGATTATATTATTTTTTAAAGTATCTATAAAGACTAATATCGTAACAGTAAGGTGTCCGATGTAACAACTTTTTTCATTTTACAACAGATGGTCAGCTTTATAAAAAATTGATTATTTGCTATAGAAGGTAATACACCTAGAACAATTTTTTTTGTTATATTACCTATGAATAGTAAAATTTTTGTAATAAAACAAGCTTTGTAATATAGAGCAATATCCCGGAAGTAGTACCAGTTTTTTTTCGGAAATCTTTATTTTAGCCATTAGCAATAGCCAAGTTGGGTCGGGCAATATTGCAAGAACAATAATTATATTGGTTTTTTACAGATTGTCCAAACGTTATTATTATGATATTTTGCATTAGAATATTTGCAATTCGATCCTTAATGAAAATTGTACATCTCTGAGTTCCCCAGATCTAAATTTGAAATTTTTTCTTCTGGGCATATCTAAAGTCATCAGTTTACCACTGTGGAGGATGCGGATGATATAAGAGTTAATTAGTACATAAGTGGTTTATTATTTAACTTGTTTTAAATTTACTTACCTCATTTAATGTTTTTTACAGTAACGAGCCACAGATATTCAGTTGCATATTCAGTCACAGTTAATTTATTACCTAATTTAATATCCCTACCTAAACAACTCAACCGCTGAAGCCGCTTAGCAGTATTTTATATATAGTAAAAGGTTAAACCGTGGTCCTCCCGTTCAATCCGTTAATAAAGCTCTGACAGCGAATCCATCATAATTTTCTATGGCTTTTAGCGGGTATCGCTTTTAGCATTAGAATGGCTCCCCGAAACAAAGAAGTTCTAATTGACATAACATTAATTAAATTCGTTCAGTAATTAATAGCAGTTATGCCCGCGGGCATTCTCTTTTAAAAGCACTGTTGTTAGGATACTGAATTTTTTAATATTTACCAAATTAAAATAAAAATATAATTGCATTAAATGTGGACGATATGCTTAGAAGGGATATTGTATTATTTGGTATCAGCAAATCTAAGTCATTCTGTGATAAATTAACTAGATTTCAATCAGTACAGTTAAATTCCCTTAGGTCCAATAATAAACGCATCTATCAGAGTTCTTTAGGCAGGTGCAACGTTAAATTCGCAGCATATTTTGTGGCGTTAACTTTACAGTGTTACTATTTTGCCAAGAGTTTGCAGACGGTAGCTCAGAATTATTGGAGGCTTGGGATTGTTCGAAGTTTCACTTATGACTTATATTAAATAAACTATTATTAAATTAGAGGGCGCCACGTTGTTTTTAAACGAAAGAAAACTAAAAAAAGACTTTTAAGTCGATCTTTTAAGTCGTCATAAAACCAACTGCTCCTAGAATTTTGCAAGCTGATTTAAGTGTTAATTCTTCTCAAACAATAATTTATTTTACGAGGGTGAAAGTTTTCGTAGCTTAATATTAAACTGTGGTTTCAAAAATTAGGGTTTAATATCCTGGTCTATAAAATAGTTCCTCTAACTCTTACTTCTTAAATTTTTTCAACTTAAGTAATAAATATAAAAAATTGGACCAGAGCATATCATTTTTCATGTATTATTAAAAAAAAATTGTAAAAAAAAATTTAATAAAGATCTTTAATCTGTATTTTCTTATTTCCAAATATTTTGATTTTTAAATTTTTGATTTTATTATAATTATTTTTTTTTAATACAGTGTGTCCCACTTAAGGGTTAGCCACCTCTCTAAAATTTTTGTTTCTTGACCAATTTTCAAAAACTTTTTTTTGTTGGATAGATGGTCAAAAATGGCACTTATGAGCCAAGTTTAACGTTTAGAGAAAGCAGGTCATGGCCTACTATATTCAAGTTTGAAGTGCGAAAAATCGAGAAGTAGTATTAGCGATATTTATTTTTGAAAAATGGTACTGGATTATTGTTCAGGACCACTTAAAACATAAGTGCACCAAATTTGGTTATGATAGTATACAGGGTGTTGAAATAAATTGGAGTCAAATTTTTAAAAGGCGCAATAACATTCTTAATCAAATACGAATATTTTTTAAATTTTTGGCTAATTGGCATGCGTCTTGAGAACACAAAGGCTGGAAATATCCTTCAATAAACAACAATCGATCATATTATCATACTATTTTGGGCTCAATTTGTTTGTTTTTTTATGAGCTTGTTTGTTAAATTCCAAAGATATGATTGTGTCTGGTTAAAAATTATTTTGTGGGAATTTTACCCAAGTATGCTATGAAAGAAAATGTTCCTGACAGTTTGTCAAAGTTTTCATGTATTTAGTTCATTTTGACTTGTCGAACAATTATGGGTGATCATAATTTAAACGAAAGAGTTGGTAAAAACATCCTGGTAAAAACATCCACCATTCAACAATAGCCAGAATAAACTACGGGTTTGATCAGCCTGGTTCAGTAGGTGGAGTACGTCCTCATTTACATCGTACTCGAGCAAATAATAATAACCAAAAAATTCTTGAATACTTTAATGCTAATCCGCAATCTAGCATTAGAGTTGCTAGTGCCAACTTAAATATTTCCAAAAATTGCATATGGAGGTGTTTAAAGAAAAATAATAAGAAGCCTTTCAAGCCTATATTCCTTCACACTTTGGAACACGGGGATGAAGAACGCAGGATAGAATATTGTTTGTGGTTACAAGGCGAGTATTTGGCTAACCCTACATTTTTGAAAAATATCTTATACACCGATGAGGCAACATTTACTACAAACGGCATTGTGTCATCTCAAAATATTAGAATGTGGAGTAACGTAAATTCCCATTGGGTGATACAATCTAAAAGGCAGTATTCGCAGAAAATTAACGTATGGTGCGGTATCTTGAACGAACGTATAATCGGGCCGTTTTTCTTTAATGAAAATCTAAATGGACTTAATTTTCTTCGATTCATGGAAGGTGATTTTAGTGACGTAATCTATGATTTGCCGTTAGCCGAAACAAGAAACTTACACATACAATTTGACGGTGCGCCTATCCAAAATGCAGTGGTAGTGCGGAATTGGCTAAATCAGAATTATCCGAATCGATGGATAGGACGAAACAGTCCATTAATTCAGTGGCCAGCACGTTCCCCCGACGTTTCTCCCTTAGATTTTTTTCTTTGGGGAACCCTTAAAAACAAAGTGTACAAATCAAGACCGCAAACTCTACATGATCTTTGTGAGCGCATTAGGCAAGAGTGTAATGAAATAAGCAGGGTACAGTTAAGAAGGGTGGTAGTAAACAACAGAAGACGCATAGAAAAATGTATAAGAATTAATGGAGGACATATTGAAGGAACTAATATTTAGTTTTGTGGCATTAATTTTTAAATTTGAGTGTTAGCAAAGATAAAATACTAGTAGTATTATTATCTTTGGTGTTAGGTAATTCTTTAAGGTAATTATTTTCAGTTTTTGCTGCTTAGCCTACATTACATTATTAAGTAACTAGTGAAGTATGAATTGCAACTTAACAATGAAATAATACTAAAAAATGTATAAATTAAGTTGTATTATTGTGAAGCCCAAAATAGTATAATAAAATGATCGATTGTTGTTTATTGAAGGATATTTCCAACCTTTATGTTTTTAAGACGCATGCTAATTAGCCAAAAATTTAAAAAATATTCGTATTTGATTAAGAATGTTATTGCGCCTTTTAAAAATTTGACTCCAATTTATTTCAACACCCTGTATACTATCATAACCAAATTTGGTGCACTTATATTTTAAGTGGTCCTGAACAATAAGCCAGTACCATTTTTCAAAAATAAATATCGCTAATACTACTTCTTGATTTTTCGCACTTCAAACTTGAATACAGTAGGCCATGACCTGTTTTCTCTAAATGTCAAACTTGGCTCATAAGTGCCATTTTTGACCATCTATCCAACAAAAAAAAGTTTTTGAAAATTGGTCAAGAAACAAAAATTTTAGAGGGGTGGCTAACCCTTAAGTGGGACACACTGTATATGATAAAACAGAGTTCCTTTCTTTTCGTTCCTTACTTTTCTCTCATTCAGTTTTAGTTTTTTATAAGTTTGTTAAAACAAAGATTCCTGTTTTTATATGTTACAACAAATTTTTAATAAATATAAAAATGTTATAAAAAAGCCGATTTATTTCTAGACGAAAAAATCAGTTTTCAAAATGAGTTGTCTTTATCAAAGTTATATACTATATAGTATATTCTATAAACATCTTTATTATTTATTGGACATTTGTTTGAACATACCTTATCATATTATGTTTTTCTTACTGATATTAAATAAATAGCTTGATTTTTCAAGGTGTATTCCGTAGTGAAAAATATATCAGGTACAGTTTTTGATGCTACCGTAGTTACTGTAACACTTTTACCAGCTGTTGGTAATATACAGGGTAATTTGATCATCAACGACGTCGCAGAAGCTGTAAATTCCGACAAAAGCACTATAAGACAGTTGCAGGAAAGATTTAAGGAGCCTGGTGATGTGACAAAAAAAAATACTGGTCAAACTAGAGCAACAAAATCTATACATGATAGCTTTATTTACCTGCAGGCTACGCAAAACCCTATTAGTACTATTAACAAGCTAAGAAGTGAGTCTGAAAATGTTAATGGCGTTAGTGTAACTGCTTAAACAATAAAGAACAGGTTATATGATAATAATACTTACGCTAAATGATTCGTTATAGCTTCAGTACTGTCAGTGAAATGGCATGCATTTTTTTACGAATAAATCAAGGTTTGCTTTATGTCTTGTGTTAAGAATAAGTGTAAGAACTGTGCTTTTAATAAGTGGGCAAGGAAATAATGTTTAGCTTAAGTCTAGTTTTAATTTATGGTCTACTTCTGACAGGATATTTCTGGAACCGGGATGCTGTTTCTGGATTACCGAGACCATCCATGGACAAACCGGAGTGTCCTAAAACAGTTATGGCCAACTTATACTTTTACTTTATTTTTATTTATGTTTTTATTGAATGTAGCTTTTGCTAAATAAAGATACTATTTATTTATTTACCTGTTATTTATAGAAGGCTGATAATATAGCGAACACCTAGCAACACGTCTCGCTTATAAACTATTTAAGTTGACACCCGGATCTTTGATGGCTTGGGCTAGTCGATAGATTTTAAAACTAATTTGGTTACTATTGGAGGGTTTCTCACAGCAAAAAATGTCAGAATCAAATTCTGGAACTCTCTATTGTTCATACAGGCATTCTACACTATTGCTATGGCCCACGTAATTACCTGATTTAAATTCTATCGAGCACGTTTGAAATGTATTGATAAGGTGTTTTTAATTTAAATGTATTAAATTTCAATATTTTCCAAATCAATTTTAAAATTTTCCTCTAATTGTCTTTAAATTACCTTTGTCTCTCAATTTTGATGTGCACATTTGAATCTTTTGTGCTAAGTACTGTAATTACGTATATAATTTATCTTTATAATTTTCATAATAATTTTTCATAGAAATTGTAACTTAATTATTAAAAACCCCTTTAGTTTTAAAATAGACAATGACCTTAATTAAGCAAAAGCAGAAATATCTACAAATTAAATTAAATTTTTACAAATGGTTAAACTAAAAAAAAGTTGCTCAAGGGTGCTAAATTTGTGAGTTGATTTAAAATAAGATCATTAAAATACTATTTAGACAGAATACTTTAAGTGTCTTTAATGCATTTAGGCTTGTCTTTATTAGCTACGAAATTATAAATTCATATTTATTTCCCTACTAATTTAAATTTTATTTTATAACTAATTTTTTGACCTGTCCTCTAAGCAATTGTTACTCATTAGTTACTACTGTTATATCAATATTAACCACACTTTTGTTTTAGATTGGCTTACACTTTTAAGGTATTAATCTTAACAACTAAAACAATTATTATTAGAATTTTAAGGTATATTTGTTTGCTACTGAATTGTATGGCACAAACCACATACAAAAACATTTGGAAATTATTTGGAAATATGCAAAAAGTTGCGCGGTCTTCTTTAAACTGATTGGTCGACTGCGTGTGTTTCTACCAATGGCAATTCATGCCGGCGACAACGATATACAGACGACGTGCTTTTGGGATTCTGGAGAAACTCAGTTGCGTCGCGACGTCGTGGAAAGGACGTGGGTTTGCCAGTCGGCGTCTCAGTGTATTCAGCACGTGCTTGAAACATCGCGAGAGTTTTACTTCAGGTATACGCAAATTGTGGCTTATAAGTAGTGTGGTTTCTAATTATGGTTATTATTGCTATACATTTTTTTTTTCAAAAAAGGTATTTTTTGTACGACAGTTTTTGCTATTAAAAGTACATATCGGTGATGAGGAGACACTTTTGTGAGCAAGAAAAGATTTCTTTTTTGTATTTCATATTATTTAATAAATAAACTAAATTTATTTATGTATTTAGATTTGACGTATTTTGTGTTTTGTTATATATCAAATTTCCTTTATTAATTATAAAAAATTAATTTAGAAAATACTCCCTTAAAGAAAAGAATCTTTCACGTATTCAAGAAAGTAATCTCATTCGAAAAGTGTCCCATAATCTGAAAGTTATGATTTTTTTTCACCACGTGACCTTAAGCAAGTTATTCTTTGAATTCATATGTTTTTCTCTCTAACCTTTTCTATATAAAAAAAGTTCCTTTACTAAATCAAATTCGTAATTTTAACCAGTGTTTAAATGTTTGCTGGTCAAATTTAAGAGAATTTTTAAGGTTTAAAAAGACCTAAGCAAATATTTAATAAAAATTTTGATTAATAGGAGTATAATTAATTAAAAAAGAAAAGAGAATATATCGACACTAAAAAGCAGTTGGTTGGCTGAGCTGGAAATGCAAAAAGCTGCTTGATTAAAAAGCAGAAGTTCTAGACTAGGTACTGTAGCGTTTTAGAGTTTTAAGGAAAATTGATTTTATTAATCGTTAAATTGTAAAACAGTTTTTTCTTGATTAAAAGCAAAAATATTATGAATTTTTTAAATTTCTTTTAGGCAAGTTTTAGGATAAAATGGATGTGATTCCGGTAATGTGTTTAAAATATTAATGAGGTGACGCTGTACTCGCTAAAATATTTACAAAAAATCCCTATAAATTTAATTTAACTTTAAATTATCCATAACCAAATTAGTATGGTAGTTTTAAAATAGCTAAAAATATGATGTGAAAAATGTGTATCCATAACCTCTTGCCATTTTTTATTGAACCCTAACACTAGCTAAATAGTGAGTCAATATAAGTAAATAAGTAAAATGTAAATGTAGTAAAATTTGTACAACAAAAAATTATGATGATTAAAGTTTCTATAAGCTATCTTTGGGATCGAAACAAAGTTAAAGTATGCTCAAAATTAAAAAAAAAAGTTATAATTTCAAAAAATGAGATACCGAAAAAAATGTTTACGATATAGAATTTTTTTTTTGGATTAATATTAAATTTTTTTGTCTTAATATCCATTAAATACACTTTAACTAAAACATTACTATAATAGTATGGGAAATTTTTAAATGAGCATCAAATATTATGGATGTACAACAAAATGCGGTAACTATTTTACCTAACATGGTAACTTTTATATTTCTGTATATCAAATAAATTTATCGGTGAACAAACTTAAGGCATTTTTATATTTTTAATCTGCCAACAAAAGCAGGCACCAAAAAATACACAAAGGTTACAAAAAATCTAAATGAGCTTCTAATTTTCAAAACCAGTTTACCAAAATACCAACTAAACTTCAAAAACTCTAAATGAGCATCTAATTTTCAAATTCATTTCAACTAAAATATTATATAATCATCAATTTTTTTTCTTAAAAGTTTTTATTTTGCATTCGGCAACAGCTTTCGTTAATGAACTACAAAAAAATCCGGCAACGTGCGTTTATACTGGAGCGATAGTTGAAGAATTAGAAACAAAAAAAAAGCGTGGCGAGAGTAAGCAGTGGCTCTTTGTCAAAAAATTTGCATGTGTTAAAGAAGCGGAGGAAGTTGTTCGTGCAGAAAATACTTGGTCTATTTTAATAACACATATGACTGAAGAAGGAAAGAAAAGGTTTTATCGCTGTAACAAAGTAAAACGTCGTGGCCCTCAGTGTGTGGCACAAATTTATTTAG
The DNA here is from genome assembly GCF_022605725.1 of Anthonomus grandis grandis. Classification (NCBI taxonomy): domain Eukaryota; kingdom Metazoa; phylum Arthropoda; class Insecta; order Coleoptera; family Curculionidae; genus Anthonomus; species Anthonomus grandis. The sequence continues at coordinate 9,491,493 of NC_065555.1, forward strand.
TGTTTGAAGCTACATCAACTGCTGTTTTGCTCTATCGTGTAGAGGTTGCCCATAATCACGAGTCGATTAGAATTCGTTCTGATTACGGAATAAGTCAGGAAGTTAAGACAGAAATAAACAAACTATTTGATTTACATTTGAAGCCTAAAGCTATTTTAAAAAGTCTTAGTAAGATGGAGGGAGTAAAATTACCATCAATGAAACAAATGAATAATTATCTATCAAGTCGTAGACGTGTTAAATACGGTTCCTCAACTATAAGTCTAGGAGAACTGGAGCGATGGATATTAAATCATACAGCAGTTCCCGAGGACATACACCAAGTGTTTGTACTTTCTTATTATATATTCGAGGATGAACCAATGTCCTTTCGCTTTGCATTGTCTACAAAACATTTACTGGGGTTAGCAGAATGTCATGCAAATATTATCCATGCTGATGCGACATACAAGTTGATTTGGCAAGGGTTCCCGGTATTAGTTGTAGGAACTACAGATAAACATAGAAAATTTCATCGGATATGTCTAGGAGTTTCGACAAACGAGCATCAGGAAGATTTTACCATGTTATTTAATAGTTTAAAAGAACAGCTTTTGTTTGTATACGGACATTCTCTACAACCGTCGGTATTAGTTCGTGATGCCGCAAAGAGCATCCAAAATGCTTTTACAGAAGTCTTTGGTCCTGAACCCATTGTGAGAATGTGTTGGGCACATGCAAAAACAAAAATGCAAACCAGGGTTGAACAAACTTGCTCAGACAAAAACGCCCGAAAGAATATATTACAAGACATTGATGCTTTACAGTCCGTTACTTCTCCTGAACATTTTACTAGCGCATCACAGCTTTTTATGAGAAAATGGAAAACCCAAACTAATATTATTAAATACTTCAAAGAAGAGTGGTTAACTCAAAATCGCAATTGGTACCTAGGTGCTGCCCCAGGATCACCAGCCACAAACAACGCACTGGAATCGTTTAATAGAACCATAAAATATAGCAATACATTACGCGAAAGGTTTCCGAGATAGTTAACGAATGGTCCTGCAAAACTACAGAGGAGTCTTTTTCAATTACTCCACTTATTAAACTTCCTAATTGGACAAAAGCATATCAATGGGCAAAATTAGACAAAAAAATAAAGGTGTTAGATGCTGACACGAAGAACAATATCTATATAGTACCAGGAGGTCAAGTATTGGATGTTCAGGCTGAAAAACCTTGGGAAACTTTTGATGAATTTAAATAATTTTTTTTTCCACTTGGAGAATAACAATTCCCAAAGAAAAAAATGATTGGATGAATGGTAGCTGCAATTGTCCACAGTTTTTTAAGATGTATATGTGCAAACATCTTCTGGGCCTAGCAATTAGATTAAAATATACAGTTCCGCCTGTAGAGGCAAAAAATATACATATTGGACAAAAAAGAAAGCGTGGACGTCGATCAAAATCCAAACCTGCTTTGGTAATTCAGTGATGTTTTTAATTTATTGAAGTCTTATTAATAATTTGTTTAATGTTCACTCTTTTTTGTTTTGTGGTTCAAATACTGTTTTAAAAATGAAATTTTTTGTTCTTTTTGTTTTATAAATAGAAGACAATAAAGTATATTTGTGATGCCTATTTTTGTTTTATTTTATGCTCACTAGCTTTTGTCATATTATAAAGTATGAGGTTCAAACAGTTTTTAGAAGCTTTATTATTTAAATAGCTATCCAGATTAGTATAAAACAGTTGACAATATTAACTTTATTAGATGCTAAAGATTAGATGCTCAATAAGTATTTTTGTTGCTCCACCCAGTTTTTAAACGTGCTAAAAAGTATAAAAACTGATGTTCGATTAAATACTACCCTAATGGTATAGTGGATTGAAAATGTAAAGTAAACCACTCACAATATTTACTTCATTATCCTACGAAAAAAAATTTGTCGGATAATTCTAAAATGTTATTACATATACCTTATTTGTACAAAAACTAAGGTATAAATCATGTAGCAAAAGGCATTAAAATAATAACGTTAATAGTAAAAGAACGCATTTTATCATTAGAGGTTGATCCTACCAAATAAATTTTGCCTAGCAAAATGTAAGCAATATTTCGTTTAAAGCAATAAATCATAGTAGAATTCAAAGAAAATTGAGTGAATAATTTCTGCAGTGATATAAATAGTAGTTTTATCCTAGATGCTTCTCTATTTTGATCACTTAATTAATGTACAATTTTGCTTTATAAAACTTTTTTTTATACTTTGTAGCCCAAAAACAAATTTGTACAATAAAACTTTAAATTGACTTTAGAAAAAAATAAAGAATTTAAGACTTATATTTTTAATTAATTAATGCAAAAATATATAAGAGGTCAGTGGAGCATATTTCTTTTTATACATTAACAACCCATGCTGATCTATATTTTTGGATTTAAAATCACTAAAAAATTCATCTTTTAAGGATTGGCTCGATAGTTAAGTGAAACCCTTTATGATTATAATGTTAATATGCCAAATATTGAAAAAAAAATATTATTGGGTTTATTGGTCAATTGTTAAAAGCTATTTGTTTCTAGCTAACGTTTCGAATTATATTTAATTTATCTTCAGGACTTTAAACTAGATACAAGGAAATAATGTTTAACATTTTTTGTTTTTTTTTTCCTTTATATTTTCTATAAATATTAGTAGAGCTTCAAAAAGGAGTGGGGAAAAGAAAAACTTTCAAAAACTTATCGAAGTCACAGTTCTCTCTTAGGTTTTATTTTGTATTATATTTGTGACTCCAAACTTTGGGATTTAACCTTACAATAAAATATTGTGATAAATTCTTATTAATACACTTCAAAAAATTATGCAAATTTATACTAGAAGAATGGATGATAAAGATTATTTTTATTTTATATATTCCTGTTTTTTTTAAATTTTATTTAAGAAGTTTATTATTATATTATAAATATGTTTATTTTTTTAAACGCAATCTAATTATTTTTTTTGCTTAATTGTAACTAGTGTTTTTTTTATTAAACATTTCAAATTTCAGAATTTATATCGAGAAAAAGCCACTACTGATAACATAGTTTTAAAATGAGTTGTATTTAAATATTTAACAAAATGCATTTATTTCATTGCTTCATTGGCAAAATACTTTATTTTGAAAGAAAGATTTGACAGCTTAGAATATACTTACCACATTAAAATAGCTATCTGACTTAATTGTTATTTACAAGTGCACTTAAAGTTCCAATAAGGCACATAACTTAACAGTGTATTTTTTCCGTGAGATAAATAAAATAAATATATAAAAACACGCAAAAGGTAATATTAAAAATATATCGTGTTTGCAAAATACATATTTTTTTCATAAGCCTCAGAAAATTAAAAAGCTGTTACGGAACACCAGCAACGTTCGACGTTAAATAACCGCTCAGGTGTTAGTACGGTTTAACCCGTAAATGAAAATATAATTCGCTTAAATAAAATAAATGGATTTTTGTAATAAAAATGTTACAGAATATGCGTATTAACACATGGTAAAAGCTAAATTCTTGCTTGTGAATTACAGTTAATTTTGATAGTAATTAATAGGTAAAATAATGACAATATACAGTTAGTTATTAGTAATATCTAAGAATATACAGGGTGACCTTGACAAGGTCGAATTCCGAAAAATTGCTTAAAACCCATTCAAATTTTAGAGATATTTTAAACTGAGGTCAACGTCATTTTTTTACTTAGACCTCTTGTTTTTTAAATTGATATAAAACAGAAAGGACATTTTTAAAGTGATATTTTTATATTCTTTATGATAGCCCTGACTAGGTCCAAAGCTTTAAAAGCTCTTCAATGCTGTTCAACTCAAATTTTAGAGTTTTCTAAGAAAGCAAACGTAAAGTAACAAGAGATTATTCTGCAGCAATTCTTATACGATATCGTAACAGTTTTGATTATGCTCATTACCATCTCTCACATTAATCATTTTTATTAAGAAAATTGGTCAATAAAATTCTTTGTTTTAGTCCTAACTGTGGTAATACATTTTCCAGCAAATTAATAAATTTTCATCTTTTTGGAGCACTTTCTTCTTGTTTCTGTCAAACGTGTATACCATCAACTAAACACGCTTTTCATTAGTAGTTTTATGATTGCTGAGCTCTTTCTATTTTTGGCTACTAACCATATTTCCTCTTTAGATATAATTGTCAACACCAAATTATCTTTGGCGGTGTATTTGTCAAAATCCCTTAAAAGGCTTTGACATCTACGTAGAGGGAGCTAAACCAAAGGGTCTATATCAAAAGTAGTAGAACTAATTTAAAAATAAAACAATTCATTACTATTCTATAAAATAACACCTTCATACTAAAGCTAACGCTGCTACCTTTCACCGTACGCCGTCTGGTAGCCTCTTTAGAAGCTAGAACTAGATCGGAACTGTAGGTAGGGAACGACAACGACACGATATCAAATCGGTCCACCAATTGTCACGCAGTGTCCAATCTTCGAAAATTATCGCACGTTAGTCACTGGATTTTCTAGCACTAGCATATAAAATTTGTAATTTACAGTTTCATTAAGGTGAACTAATCAGCATTTGCTTACGCGAGTTTGCAATTTTCCAGATTATCTTTTGGTTTTCGAGTTTTTGGACTTCTGGAATACCTAAGTTTTCTCGCCTGTTTTCTTAAGGTTTAGGATGTTTTTGTTCACTACAAAAACCCGCTTCACAACAGCCACTGTTCTTATTCAATCAAAGTAAATTGCTAGGCTACCTAATTTTTTGGTAAACCGTCATGGTAAACTTGTTTCTTAGATGCCAAAATATGGGCTGGTTTTAGCAGTATTCATTTTTCTAAGCATCCAGTCCAATCTACAAAATGAATTCTTTTTATTTTAATGTACTTTTTATATCTTATTTATGGCAATAATTTCTTGAACTTGGGAAAAAATTACCAGAAATTTTCTCAAATTTAAAGCTTAACAAAATAAACATTTTCCAATTTATGGCCTACTTAACTTATCCTGATCAAAAAATTAGTATTTTTCTAATATATTATTAAAAGCGTAATTAGAAATCACACATATTTTTATTATTGTATTATATGTATATTAGGAAAAACTTGAACTATAATAGTTTTTTTTCAAATTTCAGAAAGTCAAATAGCAATAATACTAAATGACTTGACATTGAGCAAGGTTTATCTGGACGTTTCCTAAAACAGGTATCCTAAGATGTGGGCTGTGTCTGCTACAATAGTTTTTACTGGTTTATTTCTACTAGGTAAGTAAAATATTTAGAAAATTTATAGAGTATTCATACCTAAAATCTATTTAAATTATTAAAAAAAAAATCAAAGGTTTTATTTGATTTAACTAACTGCCCTTAAACTGTACTAGCTTCTTAAATTTTCCAACAAAATGAGCAGAAAATGGAAGGAATGTAAAAGAGATAACAATGTCGACAACATATATAATTAATCGTCTGAAGCAGTTTTTTTTTGACAAAATATTCAACAAAAGCAAAAATTAAGCATTAACTTATAAACTGAGGTCATGAGAAATAAATCACACCAATTATGATGGTAATAGAAAAAACTAATTACAGAAATGGTCCCGTATTATAAATATAATCCCGAAGCATGTGTCATTCGTTAGAAATATTTATGTTACTTCAATTTAAGTCCAATTATCAGGTGTCATATTTTGTTTAAATTTTTTGTAAGCTTGGTAGATTTGTTAATTTAAACAGCGCACGGCAAAAGTGCACTAAGGTTAAATTAGTTATTAATAAAGTTTATTAACAATTGTAAAAAAAACGTATTATAACACTTGAGTCATTAATATAAAAAAACAATATTAAAAGGTGTAACAGAGAAGGATTGAAAAAAAATTGTTTTTATTAATGGTACTTAAATATATTTAGATATATTATGTAATCACTATGCAAAAAATCGTAACAGTTTGCATACAATTCAGATACGCTATTTTCAAAAGAGTACAGAATGTCTAAGGCTCCTGGATGGTGGTCGGTATACAGTGCTGATGATGATATTATTATTTTTTAATTTAATTTTAAGATTAAGCCTCCTCGAGTAATGGTGGGCAGCTTAAATGTAATGGTTTAATATCAATTATATCTAAGATATAAAATCCGATACCTCCAACCCTATTTGTTGCCCGATCCAATTTTAAAAATGTATACCCATCTATATTTAATGAGGCTGTCAGTATCCTTTTATTAAACCATGCTTGACATAGGGTAATAAAATGAAACTTTCCTGCAAGTAAAAATGCCGAGTGAGGAACCAAGACCGTATATTATAGATTAAGTAAATGAAAAAGGTTCTATGTTAGGTAAATTATTAAACACAGTGAAGCAACATTAAAAAGTAAAAAAAAATCCACCAAAAAGTATCAATAGATTACTATTATATAATAGGTAATGCGTGTCTTAAGAAGAAAAATATGGAACTTTCTGGAATGTATACTTAAAATAAAATAGCTAAACACCTTAGATGTTTAAATGTGCTTAGATTTTCAAATTAAATCTGAAAATGGAATGACATAGAGGATGTTTCATTTAAATCAACCATCGTATTCCGGTATAACAGGAGAGCCAGAACTAGAAGCCCTTCTATGCCCCACCCAAATGGCCATAATTTCAATTTTTCCTATAATAAATCAATATAGTTCTCGCAGAACCTGTGCATTATTTTAAATATTATATTATTATTTAACACCATATAACTCTATTTGTTGTCAGAATTATATTACTTTAGCATAAAGCCTTTTCTTTTATATAAAAAAACATCATATTTTAAAAAGCACTATAAATGAATTAATTCTAAAATTATTTTTACTACACCGATACTAGTTTACCCAAATACATTTCATTTTACAAAACCCTGAATTTTCACGGTCCTAATAAATGTTTTATAAATTCTGTTATAAAGGGTTACGCGGCTTTATTAACCTATTGTCCGATAATAATTATTATATTCTGGTTTTTCGAAAAACAATAACCAAATCCAACTGGTTTTAATTATAAACTAGGAACTATATATTTACAGGATACTTTATAGGTCGAAAACAGCACCCTTTAAATATTAATAAATATTGGGGCAGTAGACTATCAAAATTAATTATTTTTTAGTATTTTACTATAGGGTCGTTAGATTGATTTCTATATTTTATTATTTTAATTTGTTAATTGCAATTAATAAATACAAAGGGGTTATTTAAAATTGTATAGATAATTTTAATTACTATTGGTTTTTGGTTAATCGTTTATATGATTAATTTTGTGACTTTCATTGTTTTAAAGTAAAAAATATTATCTAATGCGGCTTGAATTATATGTGGATTAAATGTGTTTCGAAAACAAATTATTAATATTAGGCTTTTATCCACCTAAATTATACTTTCGGGTTTTACAGTAAAAAGTATGATAAAAAAAAGTTTTGTGGATAATAATGTTCAGTAAGAGAGGTCAGAGAGGGATATACATTAAATATAGTAAATATTTAATAATGACTATCCTATCGCATGTATTTTACAAAAAAATCTTATATTTTTCATGCCAGTTAAGAGCTTTAATATTAAGTGTATGAGTCAACTCTTAAATAGTAGTCGTGGTCTGTGAAAAGTTGAGGTGAAAAATTGCTCACGAAATACCCGTATTCGCCATAACCTCTTAAACCCCTAAGTTGTGTCTTTCTCTATTTACAACCTTAATGACCCATTAAAGGTCCATGGTCCGATACGTTTAAGTTCGGTCGTAATGTGTAAATAATAATAGTAAAAATATCGTTATAACTGAGTGTAAATAAGGTGAGAGTGAGCACACGTAATGATAGGCAAGCTAGCTAAAGTTTTACATCTGCCAAATTGTAAACCTATTTTTCCCTTTTTTTCCACCTTTAGACCTAATAAATGGGCATATTTTGTTTAATACAAGGTTTTTTCACTTAATATGCTGATGGGTGTAGCGCCATATAAGCTGTAGTCTTTCGGTCAAAATAAAATTAGTTACAACGTAGTACGGTACACTAGATTTTCTATCGGCTCAATTAAACAATTAAATCGAGGCAGGATTTCACAGTCGAATACAGCGTAAATTCTGCAATAATTAATTATCCATATTAGGGAAAGAAAATTGGGATATACAGCTCGTACCAAATAAACCTTGATGCACGTTGGGTGTAATGGCTGGTCTATACTATATAACTTACTATATACATTTAATTTTCGGTTCTGCGTTTGATTTATTGAAGGTTTTACTTTCTTCAAATTTAAACTCTTACAACCGAAAATTGTTTTTTCTTTAATGTTAAGATACATTCGTATTTAACCCATATTAGTTTTATTACTGCTTACTACTTACATTGTATGGTAACGCTTTTACGCTTCCATATAAAGAGGCCTTTAGTTCGCGAGGAGCATTGTAGTGAATAGATGGCACCGGCTTTTAATTGTCAGATGTCTAAAACGCCTGTTTAAATAGCGCTGTTTATGTATTCAAAGATTATTTCCGATTTGTGCGGCTTTACAAAACCCGGTTGTTAGTGAAGTGCGTAAAAACATGGAACCTATGTTGGTTTATTATTATTATGTAATAATGAACTTATCATATTATATTCCTAACTTTAACTAATTTAAAACAATCATTTTTCTGATTATACTATGTGGTTAGGTTATTTTTTGTATGACCATAAAGTAATGCTAGGACGTAACACTACCTATTTTTATTGTTTCTTGGTACGTTACCTTAAAAATGGATTTTGCTCTTAAAACAATCTACAATAATGTTTTATTATGGTATTTTAATTCTTGGGACGATGGGTCTAGTTTTTTTATGGTTACAGACGTGGTGTTACACTGAGGAAGATTGGTTATGAAGAGTATCTGTCTGCCCAATCTATCTATATCGAACGACCTGCTTGTAACGTCCTTACGGATGAAGAATCTGGGGTTGGAGATGAGGAAGACGACATAGATTATCTACCAGCTCGTCAACACAAGCAGAGTTGGTTTTACCTAATAATTAGAGGATTGAAAATTTAAGTCAGTTGAGTACTATTAATAATGACATAACATTAACTGAAAACCTTGCTGATGCACAAGAGCGTAGAGTATAGCTGTCGAGGTTTTGTCCAACTCAAATTACTCCAAATATGTAAAAAAGACAGCAATGCAATTATTTGAACTCTGTTTTGATCGTGATGAATGTTCTCTAATTACCAACGGATCATCTAAATATGCAGCTCTTCGGAACTGTCCCAATCTTACTGAAACCTACTGAAAAATAATTAAAATGTACAATAGCCATTCTCCTTTTAAGCGGATATTATAAATTATTGGGATGGAGATTTTACTGAAGTTCTAAAAACGAACGATGTTATGCGCCGAAGCCGTTTTTTCAAAATTATGCAATTTTTGTATTTTGCTGAAAATGATCATCCCAGTAATACTGACAAAATGCCGAAGCTTCGGCCCTTAATGGAAAAACTAAAATATTATTTTCTAAAAAATTTCATACCAGAGGAAAATCTGGATTACGATAAATCCATAATCCGTTATTATGGTTATCATCGATGTGAACAATTTTTTCAAGGCAAGTCTATCAGATTTGTCTTTAAAATATTGTCGCTAAATACAACCTCCGGATATCTTGTAAACTTTGTTGCAAACAAAATTGCTCTATTAGCTTTATATGGACAATTTATTTACAAGTGTAAATCTCTTAGTTTATTTGAGAGAAAAAAGAAATGGGGCAATCAAAATAATGAGAGCTAATAGGATTCCAAAAAATATTCCATTACCGAATAATTTTTTTTTACAAACTGCAAAAAAGGGAGATTTTGCCTCAATAAATGACGAAAATAGTGGCATCATATTTGTAAATTAGCTGGATAACAATATTGTTACTATGGCATTTACATCATTTGAAGTAGCTCCCATAGAAATTCGAAGGCAATTTGTAAATAGACTCGAAATTGTAACATCATACTTATACTAATACTCGTACTATACTCATATATTTCAACTTGAAATATTACTCAAACATAAAATTGTTTCTACTTTATCTTGTGAAATATATAGACTGAAATATATGATATATTAATACCCTTGATGAAATCCTTCGATAAAAATACGACCAATGATGTTGATTGATGTATTTCAGCAATTGACGATATTTTATTGTTAGAGGTTCCATCTAACAATATATTCATTTTAAATTATTTTTTAATTTGCACAAATAACTGAATATAAATAAATATCAATATTTATTTAATTATCGTCTTATTAAAGTTAAATCCAACATTCTCGCAAATCAAAGCTACGAAACCAAATCGATATTTAAGATAGAAACTTAACAAGTAGCAAATAATTCGAAATTAAACTTCGCACTCGGTGCTTCTACCGTTTTTGCAATGGAAGCGCCGTCTGTCAAGCTGTATCAACTTACAATTTAATTTAGAACGAAAATAACGAAGCCGGTGAGCCTGTGGTAAAAGCGCAGATTGAAAATTGATTAATTGGAGGGGTTTATTCTAAGTTTTCTTTACCAGAATATATTATTATTTTAAACTACTATATAAAATAGCAGTAATATATTAGCAATAAAAAATATAACAAAAATAGTTATAATAATTTTGTTGTTATAGTCGAGGCATTTTATATTAAACTGTGTTTAATATTAAAAGGCATAAAAAGGTGTTTAAGTGTCGTATTTTTAAAGTAGTCAAATCGCTCACACAAAAAATATTCTTGCTAGTTTACCCCAATATAATACAAGTCAACTCTAATTTCAAGTGATTTTGAGTAAAGTTTTTAGCTATTTTAGCTGGATAACTTGCTAATATAGACGTTGCATTAAATTTCTTTCTTGGGTTCGGAATACCCATGCATGGTATACAATACGCTAGAAGAGACATGGAATATGCCGCCATTGGACTGAGTCGAAGGCGAGTAAGACAAAGCTATCGTTCTCTAGCTATGAAATTTGGACTCGTTGCATCTACGAAATCCTTTCTGAATCTTCCACCACTGCCATTGGTAATTGAAAGAGGCAAAATTGGTATTTATGGAAATCTTTGGGAACAATCAATGTAGTTTCAAAATGCAAAGAATTTCAATAATCTTTGTTTGCATCGTCAAGATATTTCATATACCTGATCTGGTTTATTGATAAATCAAAAAGTAATAAACGCACGGGTCCTGGAAAATTTGCAGAAAAACCAAACCAAGAGATTTTTCACCTTTTAAAAGGTATTTTTTATACAAAAGTTCTTACCATATTTGATTGCATAAGAGAAAGACATCAAGAGACTACATAAACCAGAGCATCCTAATTTATCAGAGGCTAGGTACGCCTAAGGGAACTTGCGACTTATAATTACCATTAAAGCTGCTATGTTAGCAGTAACAATTAATGCTGACTGTTTGGGTAGAAGACTACCTAAGTATCTAATTTTTTTATAGCAAGGTTAACAGATGAATTCTATATTTTTGCGACGTCAAATCAATATCAAGAGCTTTAGTTCATTTTAGTGTTCTTGCTTGTCAGCATCTCAACCTTACATTCACAGGATTCGATGTGCAAGGCCCCAAAATTGGCCAGCTCACAGGCGTGATTTAAATCCTCTAGATTTGTTTTTATAGGGTAATTAAAAAGATTTGTTTTACAAATGTTTTGTGTCAGATTTAATTGATTTGAGAACTCCCATATTGCAATATTACAATGAATACTTTAGACCTAAGGATATTTGTAATTGATAAAAACCGTTTTATATTTTACCCTAAAATATCTTAAAAATTAAGTACGATCTATCGGTATATGTTCATATAACTTTAGTTTGCAAAAATTAATCTAATAAAGTTTTGCCTTGTAGTTTATTTTTATATATTTTTATTATTATGGGTTTGTTATTTAATAAATTCTGGACAAAAGGAATTCAATAAAAATTTAAGGTAAATCTCCTTAAGATAACTTGTTAGTCGTCTACCATCGAGTTTTGCACATGGATTTATATGTATTATCGTTTTTAACAAGATTGCTATTTTTAGATTAGTTTTTAGTATTATGCCAAATTAAATTTCATATTATTTTCATAAGCTACTAGAAAATTAAAATAAAGTTTATTTTTAGGAGACAAAGTTTGGTTTAGGTTTAATGGTTTTTGACGACGGCTCGTAGCTTAAAGTAGTTTACTGCACGCTCAAAAACAGTAATTGGAAAGAGAAAGGGGGGTCAATATTTAAAATGATAATATCAGATTTACACCGGGGCACGAACTAACTTTAGATTATAGCCTCGCTTTGGAACGAAGACCGTTTTACACTCGTTTGGGGCGCAGCAGGATCAAGATTTATCAAATTACAATTTAATTTTCGAGAGACGAAATAACGAAAGGCCGGCCCCGACTTCACGGTAACAAAATCGTGTCGGTTCCGGACTAGATGACAGACTTTTGATTAAGAATTATAATAGGTGACGTTGTTTTAACAGGATAAAATTGTGAAAGTTGGTATAGCGGCTCTTTTAATAAGTTACACTATAGATTAATAAAATGGCGAAAATAATTTAAAATAATAGGAAAATCACCAACAGTTATTAGATATTTTAGATTGGACTACATATTTTAACTCTTAATTGTAGAGCGGTGAAAGCATAAATTGTTCATATTGGCATTTCTCATTATAGAAAATATATTTCGAATGTACTGTGATTTTTTCCGTGTTTCCGGAGGGGAAGAGGGAAAGTAATATGTTTCTTTATAGTGCAAAGCACCTTTTGTCTCTGACACAGTCCCATGTTTCTAATATAAGTTACATTATCAATGTATGTCATTTCGTCTTGCTCACCTAATTCCACTCCATTATCAACATCCTTTCTCGAGATTCTCCTTTCTTTGGTGATTTAAGGAAAATTAAAAGAAAACATGGGACTGTAATAAAAGATCAACTCTTTAAAAAATATGTTCAAAATTACGAATGTATACAGGGTGTCTACTATAAAAACCGCCAAACTTTAAGAGGTGATTATATAAGTCATTTGCAACAAAAAAGTCGTATCATATTTTTTCGAAAAATTGTTAGTTCTTCTGGTATTTAACATTTTTTGATTTTATCAAATTTCTTTGTTTTTTTTCATATAAACAAGAATATCTCCAGAAAAAAGAAAAAAAAATGAAAACTCTAAGTCTCAGTCTCTTCTTTCCCTAACATAAGTACTTAACTTCTGATAACACCCGGTATAAAAAATTACTTAAAAACTTAAATATACCCATCTTATAGCAAAATTTTGCCCGTTTGGTTTTACCTGAACTGAAAATTTGCTAATTTTGCAATTACATTTAATTGAATAATTCAAGATTCTCTTATTAAAATTTTTTGAAACTTTGCAAAAGGGTTTGCCAGATTGGTCTCTTCAAAAAGTTATCTTACATTTTTTCTATAAAATGTACAGGGAAGCCAATAATTGCCCCCTTAAAATTTACATGGGTTTTCCTATGTTCCGCTCGGCGACGCACCACCCGGTATATTTATCAATTAATTTACTTCGCGTGAAATATGTGCCACCTTTTTCTCCCACATTATCACATATCACATTATTACGATGCGCAAGGTCGAAATACTTGTACGAGAGAAACGACGGTGAAACAAGTAAATTTTTATTGTCTGTACTAAATCAATTTTTATAAACAATTTAATTAATTTTCGGTTTAAAACTATTGTTAGCTTGTGGTGAGCCTGGACTGCAACTAAGGTCCCCGTTAAGAAGACCACAACTGGCTTAATCGGTGTTAATAAGTTCCCATTTGAGTAGTATGTTATCTTCGTTTTTTTTTTAATTTTCTTACTTGCATCAGCAATTATTTACAATTTTTTAATAACGTCCACAACCTTTTCAATTTTCTATTTATGCGTTAATGCTGTCTTTCTTGTACATCTCACTCTCTTTACCGATGATACAACAATAACTGTAGTCGAGAACTGAAGATAGCAATCAACGTTTTGTGAGAGGCGGTGTCAAGGGCAGTGGAAATTGAACTACAATTAGAACAGGCTTTTCTAAAACTTATTCCATAAATCTATTTTACCAAAAGCCTAACGAAGTAGGTATCTCACCATTTGTTAATTATCTTCATGTCCTGCTTGATTCTGGTCTCATCTAAGATCAGTATATGCATCTTATTAAAAATACTAAGTATTAAAGTAGAAGAATATGTTTTTCTCAATTATTCTAATCTCTTATGCCATTGTGGCTTTTGGCTAAATTTTTTTAAAGTCGTTAATTTTTATCTGCCACAAACCACTAAATATGTCCATGTCTAAAGAAGAGAAATATTCAGCATACGCTTAATATTGTGGAATTGGCCTATTTGGCTGACATCGACAGAAGACACGAGTCACACGCACTCTTTCAGTTTCTGGATAACCAATTTTATAAAGTGGGAAGCTGAAATTAGCAAGAATATAATAGATAAATGTAAAAATAATTTGCGTAGATGAAATGGAGGTCTTTTAATAGTGTACATGTTCATAACAGTACCGATAATGTAATGGTAAGTCTGGTTAATTTTGTGTTAATATAAGTAAATCTTTTATACTTGATAACTCGATATTTACTTCTAACAGAAATTGAATCCTAAGAATTCGGTAAAAGTAGTTTAGACTTGCTATTGACTTCGTTTTCTAAAAAAGCATATATAATGAAACATTTAAAAAAAAATTAAAATTTTATTAAATATTGTTACTGGTTTTTTAACTTATCGCTGCATCAACGGGCAAAGATAAAGTACCAACAGGCACAGAGATAAGATTCGTATAATATATTTTTAGATTATCCTTTGCTATGGCTCATTTGTTTGAATGATGTACCCTTCTGGCTCAAGATACCTTAATTATTGTTTTACAGCATGATTCTTAGATAGTGCCACGGAATAAAAGCGACACATCTTTGATTTTTTCATTTTTTTTTATTCAGTGACCTCCATGCCTATTTTTTTGTATGACGTTTTCGTCATATTATATAGCTCAGCCCAAAACAAATAAAGGATCATGTAGTAGAATGTATAACTACGAAACCTTTTCCTGCTAATACAAGAATGATGTTCGATCCTTTTATTAAAAACCAACTTTGTGGGTTAATAAACTTTTTTTTACACAATCCACCGGCAGTTAATTTTCCTATTTATCGCATTCGCATTGTCAGATGACAGTAATAAAGTAGGAAATTTTATTTAAAAAATCACCATAAAAATCCCCCAATATTTGTTAGTAACTCGCTCCAAATTTTTATCAAATGCGCTCTACCAGAATTATTATAGCTGTTGAAATGTTAACATGGATGTTTCATTGATGTTTATCGCAACGAGTGAAAATTGTTTGCTCAGCGTTCCAAATTAAGCAGATAATTTTTATGGATCACTGTGGAAAAAACTGATTAAATAGACGACATAACGTGGGCTGTGGCTGTGGGGCGCTTTTTGTAAAATCTATTTATTATAAAAAAATATTGGTGCTTTGTAAGAGATAATTGTTAATACGTGCTACACAAAATATTTTAGTAAATTAAAATTTTAGTTTACAAATTATCAAGTTTGGCGGCAACTTGAACAAACTGCGTCATTTGTTTTTTTGTTAGTAATACATAAACTTATGAAAGTATGTATTGAATTAAGACTACAAAATTATAAAAAATCATTAATATAAAATACTTATATGCCTTGTTCTACTATAACATTTAAATAATACATGATTAAAAGAATTCAAGACGAGATAAAGGAAGTCATAGATAGGATGCAAGATAGAACGTAATGTGTAATGGTAGATGAAATATATAATGAAAATGGTAGATGTCTTCTTCAGGGATTGGAGTAAGAAGATTTGACAATTCTTTAATGCTTTTTCTTAAAATTGTCTTAGTGATAGACATGATATAGTAATTAGCGTCATTGACGATGACTGTTCTCAATTTTTGGGGAAATACATAAAATTTTCTTAGTAAAGTTGCTGACGGTTCGGTGTACTAAATATATATATATATATATATATATATATATATAGTTTAGTTTCTGTGCTGATAATTTTGCGACTGATCCATGTTAGAGTTTCTTCTGTATAGACTCGGCTCCTAAGATATCCCTAAGATAAATATCTAGGAAAATGAGATCACAGAATTACGATGGCTAGTTGATAATACCACCATTAAAACTTTAATAATTGCAATATGTTCTAATAATAAACGTCATTTACCGTTCTCCACATGATGATGAAAAAAAATCAATACCGAAAACTTGTTAAGGCTGCATTTTTGTTTCAATGAATAGAAACTTTTCGATTTCATTCAACAAAAAGACAGTACAATTTATGTTTCCAAATAACTAAATCTCGTGTTATGTAAAGCTTACACCCATAAAAACTACAAATTTTGTGTTAAAATCCGCTGTGTAGTGAAAAATGTTAGACCCAATTCTGCGGCCAATGACGAATCCATGTTTTTAGATTTTCGCCCACATTTTCAGTAATACCTGCAATTTTGTATTATACGAGAATGCTAAGGGATTTCGGTGTTAGCTATGGATGTAGTTTTCTTGAATTTTTTGACCCAATATCATATTGTCCTTTTTAGAAAGTCGATTTTATACGCCAAAAATTTATTTTTTTATTAAATTTTCATACTCTTTAATAATTTCAAATGGGTGGTTTGCTCGTATATTATTGCATTATTATTTTCAGGATATAAATTTTACGCTCATGTTGTTATTTGTAAACTGAGTGGCAAAACAATTGTTACTTGTAAATAAAAAAAATTGAAAATTTCTTTTGAGTTACATTTATACGTGATAGCCACATTATAAAATCCACCGTTTTATAAGACGGCTAGCCACAAAATACATATCATTACATTACAATGGCACGGTTTGATCTAGAAGCATCTGTTGTTATATTTTAGGCTATTTAAAAAGCATCTTTTATTATTACATTGATTTTTGCTTGGCTTGTAAAAATATTTCGCCAAATTCTCTTTGCCAAACTGATAACATTTTATTTAAGTATTCTTTTAAACATATTGGGTTACTATCAGAAACATTCGATAGTGTATCTGAATTATTATGAGCAGAGTCCAAGGAAAGCTCATCTCTAGCAAACCACCTTAATAAATAAAAAACACTTCGCCAACAACAGGTTTACAGAAGATATTATTAAGGAGTAGAGTTTGTTAAGGAGTTTTGATTTTAAAATCACAAGAGCAACTCTCTAGATCTGATAGGTTAGCGAATCGCTGTTAAAGTAAATGTTGAAAATAAGAAACCTACTGGGCCAGCGTTGCGGGTTCTCTGTGTGGTCAGTTGTCTCAACCATACTTACTCACTCGGCAGTAAAACACTAAACTAGTTAAATAAGGTATTTATTAATGTAACAACATTGGTTATAGAAGACCAAATATAAGTTCGTCAATCTCTAAGTCTAAATTCGTCAGTCGGTAAAAAAACTACATGATATGAAACCTTATATTTGACTGCTCACAGAAATTTACTCTAAGATTAAGAGGAAAATAATATAAATATACAACATACATATGTAGAACATAGTATCGAAATAGTTACATGGTAGGCTTCAGGGCTAAATCACTATTACTGCTGCGGCATCTAGACCTCCGTAAATATAGAGCCAAAGTTTTTGAAGGGCATCAAGTTGCTAATCATTCTGCTTCAAAAATTAGTTTTACTAATAAATTTTGCCTAAAAGGTGCTGGTGAAAAGATACGACGATGGATTTGTCAAGCGTAGTGGCTCTCGGCCTTATCTTTCTTTGTCACTTAAAACCAGGGATTAGAAGATCAAGAGATACCCCGCAGGATTGCTTAAATTAGCTCCAAAAGACGTCAAGCCATACGTCCAGAAATTCACTACGCTCTTCCCTTCATAAGTTTTGTCGTAATTGATCAAATTATAGCCCTCAGTTCACGAATAAGCCAACTATAGATTGCCTTGGAACTCGCAGAATCGAAATTATTCCGCTGCGCCGCGTAGGTCAGGTTTCACAATAGGATAATCAGCAATGTGCGTATGTGGTATCAATATTTTCTTCCTCTAAGTTAGTCAATTTGCATGTTGGCCACTATGACTTCATTTGATTTATTATCACATTGACAACTTCACATCCATCGTTCGACTGTAATATCTTTGGTGCTTCAAATTCTATCATCGACATACTGCTGCCTTTTTTAAAATAATAGGTCGACCACTTCTTCAGTGCGCTTAGTTTTGAGGGGTCATAAGTAAGCAAAGTTTGTGAGGTGACATTTAACAAAAATTTGAGTTACAGTATGAGAAGTCACAAATTTTGTCCTTAAAACTATTTTTATTTTAGTTCTATCTCCATGGCCTCTAGAAAGATGACATTTATCTTGTCATAAGATTCTGCATATGGCACAACCAATACTATTTGATCAGTTTTTAGCACTCGTTTTTTAATTATCTTTTTTATTTCCTCAATTTTAATTACATCATATAATTAACTAAAGTAATATTGTTTTTTAGTGCACTATTTTAGAATTTGAAGCGGCCGCCCTACGTCTTAAGGCTTTTTCCTTTAATTCTTTTTTTCTGTTATAACAAATAAAAAAGAACGTTGGTATGTAAATTTTCAATTTATGTTTATATGCATTTATCATAAACGTGCATTAAACAAAGATTTTTCTACATGTGGGTTATCCATTCTTAGGTCAAGGGAACAAAATAAACACACACTAATATGTTATATCTCTAAATTTTTATAAAATCGAGTATTAAGACACTTGTTTACCATATTTCGCCGCAAACACAGGTCCTCACTAATATTACTGATATTAAGTAAAATGAAAAACACCATTTAAAAATTCTTATTTAGGAATACGGCTGGTACTTGAATGTACATATGTCTAAAGTACTAGCCACATTACAAAATAATTTACAATAAATGTTATAAAACGTTTTATAAAACAGAGGATTTTATAATTTGGCTACAATTTAATATACACCCAGCACTACTTTCAACTTATGAAACAACTAATCTAAGTAAAAAGTTTCAAAGAATTTATGAGTTTCGGAGGCTAATAATACCTAGTTATATAACAAGTGTGTAAAATAATCCTTTTTACTGAATTAGTATGAGTATTTTTGATTCTTAACGAGAACACTTCAGCAAGTTTAGCTTAATAATTTGATTCTGATATCAGATTCCATACTTTTGTTGTGCTTTAAATTAATATACTATAAAATAAAATTCATATCCCACTACATTGCAGGATATATTTCTTGGTATAATTTAAAATGATGGAGATCAATGACTTGTAAGTACGGTCCAGCTGCATCATAATTCATCACAAAGCAGTTTGCTTATTATATCCAAGAGTCGTGATAAGGCATGCATAAATTTTTCGTAACAGCAGACTAATAAGGAAGATAACATAATAACCAGTCTTAATTAATTTGTTTAGTTTTTTTATTTATGCCTTTTAAATGCTTTTTATGCTTTTTAAAATACCTCTAAGATAACAATTATGATAGGCAGAAATAATTTTGATAGAAATCTGTCTACGAATTTTTATAAACTTATCAATTATATAATAGAATTTTTATAAACTTATAACTTTTTAATCTGTAAATAGTTTTAAAGGGCTGGTATTTTTAGTAAAAAAATGTTAATTTTAAATGAATGTATAGCAATGAATAGCATGAATAACCATCAAATTATAATTTTTCGTTATATCTTACCATATTTAGTTTGTAAATAAAAGTCGCTATTCAAGAGCCTTTACTGCAAAACCAGGAATTTTCTTTGAATTTAAAATTAAAATACGTCCTACGAACACTTTCTTAGAAGTTTTTATTATTTTTTAGAAGTAATAAATTACAAACTACCATTTCTGTGTGTTAATGGCTTAAGATTTTCAAATAATTTTCCTTTATGCTATATAACAAAAAAATCGCTTTAAAAAGCAAGAAAAATTGCCTCAAATTCATGGTACACAAGACACTTTATTATTATTAAATTAATCACTTTTACTTATATGCCTAAACCTTCATTTAGCAGCATCCACCAACACAGTTTTCACACAAATAAAAACTGGATATGAAGTCAAGACAAAAGAAGAAACTGAATTTAACGAATTGCTCCGCATCCATAATTTATATGCAACTATTTCAATACTGTTTTATTATATGTTTTATTTTTATTATTTTTTATATAATACAGAGTATTTTCGAGTTCAGTCAGTTTTTGATGGATAGTTTTTCATTCGCTACTTCTTGATGCAAAATATGTGCATTTACCAAAGTACTGCCAATAAGAAGAAGTGTATTTTGTGGATAAGGTAAGCGCATCTCTTTTGTCCTTCCACTTTTTGACAATTACACCTGAGGTGCTTTTAGTTGCCTTGGTTTCTCCTTTCCTGAGCTTTTTATTAACAATTTGCTTAGGATTCATTTTACGATTTGATCGAAGAGTGCCAACTAAGTGAGTTTTCCTGGCAAGTAGAGCATGTACCAAAACCACACTTGTATAATAATTATCTGTAAAAATAATACGTCCTTTGTCAAGTAAGTCATTTGGAAGAGTGAGTACTACTTTTTGTGATGAAGATTAGCCCTCTACCCGATGTTGCCCACAATAAATCAACATACTGTAAGTATATCCCCTTTCGATGTATAGCTTATAAAGTTTTTTTCCGAACTTGTGCATTCGAAGAAAAAAGGATGCCTAATACGGATGCTACGTACGCCTTTGCTCTACGAAATGATAGGCTCAGGCAGGTGGAAGTGAGACGCAACATTTGTTGCACACGGCCATTGATTTAAGTTTTATGTGTTGAGGAGGCAGCGTGACCATACGAAGAGTCTCATAAAAAAATTACCAAAGAGTTTCTAATTAGATTTTTTTTGTAAAACAAAATATTCATGAGTGTTCTAGAACACCACAATTAACTTTTGAAAGGAAAAAAAAGTTGGCCGAAGGGACTGATTTTTTTTAGCATTACGGCAGTTAACGTATTAACACCTTATAGAACTTCTTAAAAGAAAAAAGCATAGTTGTAGTCTTAAGAATAGGTAATCATCTTGAAAGACAAAACTATTACCTCAAATATTAATAGAAAGAAAATTATATTTCTCTTACTTCTAATAACCAGAAGCACCGTTTGCAGTGAGCTTTAGGGCTTGTAGGAAAGACATGTAATAAAAAAAACAAATATTTTAAAGTTAAAAAAAGGTATAGATAAGTAAGCTCACGTTTAAAGTGGTATGATCTAGTTGTTAGCTGGGTGCCTATTTCAGGAATTACTGTGTTCAAATAATCACTTATTTTATACTTTATTTTCCATTTATTAAACAACAAACCCTTACAATACGAGTTACAATACGTCTACCAAAATTGTCTACACATGAATATAGTAGTACTAAAGATGGAATTCAAATTAACATGTAAATTGTAATAAAAAATACATGGTAAAGGAGCAGTCAATACTTGGGTTTTAGTAGTGGTTGTTTTTGCTAAGAGGCAAATAATTCAAAATAAGCAAGCAAGTACAAAAAATTCTAAAATTTAACGGAGGTCTTAAAGATTTGCTATATAATATCCTAAATTGCACAAAACAGCCTAACTGAATAGTAACACATACCCCTAGATAGGACTGATCAACTTGGTGCAGAAATCAAGGAATACATTTTTATGTAGGATAAAAAAAATAATTGCGGGTTTTCTACTCTTCCTTTACTAACACGCATTCAACCCAAATTAAATGTAGCGAAGGCGATGGAAAAGTGATGGGGATGTACAATCAGGTCGTCCGATCGTTTTCATACATACTCCATAGGCAAAAATATATTTTCTTAAGCGGTCAGCACATTTGGAAAATCTTTAAAGTATTTTCTTTCTCGCTTTAACTTAGGGTTTGGCCTATGATTTTTTAGATAAGTTATATATATGGTTTTTATTTGCAACTCCTAACTTATTTATATATATATAAAACAAACTACCAGACTCATTCAACTCAATTACTTTTTAAGTTATTCAATTCAATTATATAATTCAATTACTTTTCAAGTTATGGACAAATTTTTTACGAAAATACATAGAGAAGCTGAAAAAGTAAAGATTTTACTTAAGAAGGCAATAAGCAGAAACATTAATCGGCAAGTAGCATCTTTACTTTTTCTGCTTACGTACTTGCGGAGTATCTCGAAGACTCTTTCCTTTTACCATTCGACTCACCGTAATAGCTTTCCTTTTTAAGTTTTCCCTATGCTAAAAATTGTATCAAAAAGGCAGCTTTCTTAGTATTATTGATAATTATGTAAATATAGAAGTAAATATCGTAATTTGTCATTATATGTATTTCATCTTATTGTAAATCACTTTATTTGCTAGAGGAGCACAATGTTCTTTTCCAAGTAAAAGTAAGTGAGTAAGTAAGTAAGTTGGTGTTTTAAAATGCAAAGAGCCAATTTGAAATTGTTGGGATCGTAAACACCAAAGATGAATGTAGGGTTCAGTTTAACTAGATGCCTCACGACTTAGGTAATGTTGGTCACAAAGTGCCAACTCTAGTGGTTAGGCTCCAGATCTAACAACGGCTTACTTAAATGTGTAGCTGTCGTATTACTAAAGAGTATGCATCGATATAAATATCTTTGAACGAAAGGAACTAGCACGAGACAGGCTAAGGCACATATAGCTGAGCTCTCTGTTTGTCTTATAAGACAATGATTGCACTTAAAGAGACGCGAAATCTGGCCAATGACAAGTCTTTTAACTGAATTTGACCTACCTCTAGGTATTGCGTTATTGCGGATATTCCGAAATGCTGTTAGTGTTAACGGAGGAAGAAACTGCAGACCAAAAGAGGGGGACGAAATTTCTCAGACCAGAGCGAAATACCACAGTGAACCTTGGTGGGACATGACATCAGACGATCTATATGCACAACAGCCTCTTTAACAGCCTGTGATTTCAGATACCTATAAATTTTAAAATTATTTGTTATGGAATATCATATGCTTTTCACTAACCTTTTTATCTAAAACTTACAATAAGCAACTTTTTATCTGTGTACTCTTCTTAATAATGTTTCGGAGCGCCGGATCGATCAGGCTTTTATTTCGAATTTATAGGGCCGTAAGTCCGGGAATTTTATAACTATTTTAGCGCCGGCTGTGAAGGACATTTCATTCCGGCTAGATACCTAGCGTTGAGTTAATATGACAACTTTAGTATTTTATCTGGGACGTTATTTCGCGTCGAAAAATAAAGGTGCCGATAAATTCCTCAAAACATAAATCGAGCTGTCGCCTCGTGTCGGCCAAGCCGTAAACAGTCAATTACTCTTTGTTGCTTTTTTTTATTTTAGAGCAAAGGATGTGGTTTAAAATAACAATATAGATATATAAGAAAGTGCCTTTAAATAAGCAGTTATAGTAAAATTTATTGAGTCGTTACCTGATTAAAATTCAAAAAATATAAATTAATAACTCATATGAAAAATAAAATAAATGAATTGATACTGCATCCAATTAAGTTATGCTTTTTACAACTAAATTTTTAGTAGGTGTTAAAAGTACAGGGTGGTAATTAAAAAAGGAAATAAGAGTAGTTAATTTGTGTAAAATCTCACAAATATTTAAAAAGAGAGCTTACATGTTTTCAACTGTACTTCTCTAAATAGTGTTTGGACATAGTTCTCCTAATTTTTAAATAGAAATTACCATCCAATCTATTTAAACTCAATGTGTTATTAATACCTATTGTTTATATTATACCTACACAAAGTATTATTAAAAATATTTTATATGTTGTACATGTGACGCGAATATATTTATAACTTATGTGAAAACAAAAGCAAATATTTTTCTTCCTGGAATATTGTATATCAAAAAAACATATATGCCGTTTATATTGATATTTTTACCATGTTAATAATAAGCTCTTTTAAATCAGTTTATACAACGGATTTTTTGATATTACTATATAGCATACCTTAACGTTAATTATTTTTATAGTTTTTATACTATTTTGTAAATTATTTAAATAAAAGTTATATTCTGGAATTTTTTTGATTTTATGAACTTATTTGCTTTAAATATGAGTGATCACTTAAAATCATTGGCCCCCACCAGACAACATGTAAAATATTACAAGAAGTATTAACTTATTCCATAACGCTTTAAAAGAAGTTTCATAATATTTTAACTAGTTTCATTTTTTACGTTGAAAACAATTCAAAGGTGGACAATCAAAATGTGAGCCATGACATAAATAGCAGTCCTAAAAGGAATCTGTTTCTGAAAATCCGTTTTATTTGATGTCCATAGTAGAATAAACTTAAGCAATCAAAATAGATCAATTTTAGGAGCTACTGATGGGAAAAGAATCCCGCTGCGGATGAAAACTCATTAAATAATACAGCCATAAGATCCTGGGGTCTTTGCTAGAAGCTCATATACCTTGTGCTACCTGTTCTAGCGTTTAACATTTTTATTAATATTCAATCTGTATAAACTATCTCTAATTTTTGCCAAGCCTTTATAAAATATTTGTTGCCTATGCTTCTGAAAGTTGTCCATAGAGATAGATTTAAGAACCCTCTTCTGAGGAATGTATTTTTAATCCATCAATGTTTTCCTGCAGACTTTTAACCAATTAATCTTGTATAACTAACGAATTTCATTAAATTCAGTTAGCTTTTAGTTCTGGGAATTTTTAGACACATATATTTCTATTCTGGCTTTGAAATTCCTCCTATTTTAATAGTGAAGAAATTTTACCCTTCGCCCAATTTAGTTGACAAAAAAAGCCAAACTAACTATTAATCCCAATACGGTGACAAGCAAATATGTCGGGCTATTGTTTTAATTCTTTTAAAACAATATGGACTTATTTCAGTACAAAATATTCTAGTTAGTTCTTTTGATAGGTTCTTTTAAAAAGTTATCCATTTGTTGGTTTTGTAGTCACCTTGGTCTCCATCCTTCAGGGCTCCTAAAGTAAAACATTCATTTTGGAAAAAGATTTTTAATCCCAAAGCTAAATCTTGGTTTATAAAAATATGCAAGGAAGTGTTCAATAACTTCTACCTCTTATTCAACAGTTTTTGTCTAACTTAATTTTTTTGTAAAAAGACAACTATGCTTCAATGAGTATCCAAAATAAACATTTGTAGAGAGATTTGCATAAGTTTAACTTGGAAATATGAACACTGTTCTTTTTAATCCTTGGAATCCTTGAAATGCTTCTTAACAATCGGCTAACTAGTTAAATCCACTTTTTTCTCTATAAACTTACAAAAAAGTTTTGCAGTCTTGGCAAACTTTTTCACAAATATTTTGTATTATTTAAGAAAGCCCAGAAAACTCCTTTATTTTTCACTTTATCTCTATCAGTCTTGAATCTATTGCCTGATATTACGTGCTAGAGGTATCAGACTTATTTTTATTAGAAGCGAATCTATTTTTCGCTAAAAAGAATAATTTCTACAATCTCATTATATACGCCCCTTATAAGCTATTGAACTGGTAAATCAATATATATAAATTAATAGATTAACTTAATCCTTTTATAACATTTAAAGTCTATAGTAGTATATACAGTTATACCTTAAATTTATGATACCGCTTGCCCACTCACAATCTAAATATTACCCGCTTTATTATTCAACTATACTAGCAACTATCTTAATTGTAATGAAAAGTTTGAATTAGCCTCCACATATAATGCCTTGTTTGCACAAAGTTGAATATTGTTTGCCGTGTAATTCAGAGTTGTGTAAAATGGACGTTGATTTATGAATAAGGGAAGTATTGTTAACTTAATCATTTTTTTTGTTGTTCCTAATAGATTTTAATATTAATTTACTAAAACCTATGTTTTAAAGCAATGAAATGCTTTTGCAAGAAGTGAAAATTAAATAAATTTATAACTCAAATTGCTAGTTGGAAAGGAGCAATTTAAACATAAAGACAAAAATTTAAAGACATGGAATACGGTGTACTATGGTTTAATGAAAACTCTGAAAAAAAATTAATATGTTTATACATCCTGACTTTTTATTTGCTATTTAACTATTAAAAGTACTCTCATACTTCATTCAACAGATGTAGAATATTCTTACACATTTTAACGCATTCACTCTATTATTACAATATTTTTTGGATATGATTTTTTTTAATGAAACCAAATTTTAATGTTATCCTACCCAGTATATAGAAAACATGTTGAACCTGTAATATTCATGAGCTTCAAATTAGTTTCTTTGGCTGAAGCGGAACTTTTTAATTCAGAGATAAATATTATCTGCTTATTCATAGCCAAATGTTTTACAGCTATGAAAAATGTCGAGGAATTGAATCTTTTTCAGTATTTCGTAAATCGCCCAAGCTTTCGAGGCCTTGAAGGTATAGACAAATTACTGAGTTGGAGTTTTTTTTTTAGTTATTGCCAAAGCGCTTCAAATTCTACTAAGTTATTCAGGTCATCCTAATCAGTATTTTCCTAAACAAGAGACCAAATACACAAAAACATAAATAGCTCAAAGCTAACTCTGATAAAAAAAAATCCGTTAGTATGTAAAGTCGATTTTAAGAAATCAGACCCAAATTTAATAATGAAAACATGCGTATTGGAAAATATTATAATTTATTAACGACCCAAACACGTATCTTTTTACATAAATTTTACATGTCTTAATTGTAATATTATATTAACTATTGTTTATTTATTTGTTGGAGTGTCGTTATTATGTTGGAGTGTTTCTATGAAGTCTTCCTATGAATCATCGATGCAGTTTCCGAAAAACTAACCAGTATTTGAGCACCGTTCACCATTTTACAATCTGTAATCACATTTGGCACTTCTTGAAAATTTTTGTATTAAAGCAAAAAGAATAATATTTAAAACTTGACGAATATAACAACCGAAGACAACCCTTTTGATTTAGTAAAGGTGGTTAGAAAGTACTTAAGTTAACAAGAAAAAAACGAGAATCTTTAAAACGAAATGGAAAATGAATGATATCATAGAATTATTAAGACTTAAAATGCTTTATGGTACACTCCATCCCTTTTAATCCAAAAAAGGAATGAAATTACATTTTCGAAAGAAACACAGTCTCGTTCAAGATATAATTTTTAGATATACCTGCTAAGTAATAAAAATATTAGAAATTTAAGGATAAAATATTCTTTCATAACAACTTGTAAGTTATATATATCTCTTATATGTAACCGAAAAACCAATATAATTTTACATCTGATAACCTGTTTTGACCCCCATAATTATATTACAAAAATATAATAATTGTTATATATCTAATAATGTTAAATATATTATTCAGAATACTCGATTATGTATTCTGACTCAGATTTAAGCTTCTTCTATCATTTTGCTTTCATTACTCACATTCGGCACTTTTTTCAAACTACATTTACTATTTTTCTAATTCGTCCATAATTTTAATTTTGTTATCATTTTAGTATTTATTCTATTTTATTTAATTCGAAAGATGTCTTGCTTAGCCAATTCTATTTTCAATTTTCCCCAGTAATGCATTTTTAATCATCCGTCGAATCGGGTTGGAAGAGTGGCGCGCTTTTAAACTCCTTTCCGTGTTTGCCAAAAGTTAATGTGTTTATTATCAGTTCAAATGTGATCGCCGACACGATACTCTTCCGAGTCAGTGCAGTAGTGGAATAGAGCTAGCGGAAGGCGAAAAGCGGGCGGATATCTCAGTGTATGTTTAATTGCTGTTTCAGTTAGTCGCAGCATTGTTGTTCGAACCGGGGGGCCAAATTGATCCACCACCGCTGATAAGTAGAGTGAATAATGGTTTACAAGAAACTTTGGTCAATTTGCGCGTGAACATGAATAACTACAACGAGATAACGTTTTAGGCGGTATTATAATTACCATTTAAAAATCTGATAATTTATTGGTATTTTAGTACACCTAATATTTTTAATTTTTCTAAATTTAAATAATAATTACAGAAACTTTTCGATATACTTGCAGGTATGGTGGCTCTAGTTCATCTCATTTTTTTTTGTCTGCGAAGGAATTCTTTATGAACATCGGTAGTTCTTAAGCCCCTGCTGGGTGGTACCTGGTTAATTTCCAGTACTTCGTACTATTCTGTTGCAGTATCGCATCTATTGTGCCCTATAGATTTACTCCTACGTGTTTAGTGCTGTTGCTTCTAGGAAGTCCGGTATTTTGCGCAGTGGTGTAGCTTTTATCCTCTCTGGTGAAGGTTTGGTTCAGTCAGGACTGTCGCCCTGGTCTGGTTGAATGCTTTGCAAAAGCATAGAATATGAAGTTTTCTTCCTCATAACCTCTACATAGCGCTAAATCTACTTTCCCGAGTCTATGTAGGTGTTTCCCGCATGATGCATGGCCTGTGAGCAGCCCTGCTACCTTTTGCAGTTATTGCCTGGAGTGGCCCAGTATATTCTCACCCTTCTTAAAGGGCGGGCGGCCTAAAAGTTCTTTGGAGAGTTGGAAGTTGTTCCCAGTAGTTGTTATGCTCCAGTTCGAACGAGTATCTAATAACCCTTTTCCAGGTTTTATCGCTGACACAGCTTGTTGGTTCTGGGCCGATGAGTCTGTTGCTGGCCTTTTTAATTGAAAGTTGGGTTACCCTTTTTGCAGAGAAACGGTTGCTGATATTCTGTGATAGAATTACCTCTGTACTGTTTTGGTTAGGTTCTCGTTAATCCTTCCAGCAGTTTTGTACAGTCTTTGACCAGGTCTGAAACTACTTTAAAGCGTTTGTTACTGCCTGATCTCCTGCAATGATTAAGAAGATTCGGCACCTTGGCGCCCCTTCTCTCACTAGTTGGCCATAAGCCTATAGACCTATAATGCTTTCCTGTAAGTATGTTGTTTCCATGACCAGGTTCAACATTTGTTGCCTGCCCAGTTGTCCATCTTCTATTACGCCCAGTGCAATCCCGTTCTTCGATCGCACTGTAGCATACTAGCCGCCTTGTCTAATCCGGGTACCTTCTAAGCCCCGTGGTCTCTTTTCTTCCTTAATTACAAAGGGTTTGTCTGGCTGAATGACCAGGTTTTTTCTGTTTTTAGTCCCGTACTGCAAATATTCTGTATTTTGTTTAATAGGACATTATGTCTACTTTCATTAGTATCATTGCGTCATTCGCCATAGTAGCCTTTTTGCTCCTGGTCAGGTTTTCTAGGGCAGCAGTCGGTATCGTTGAAAATGCTCCTGCTTTATCCAGACACACTATTCTCTGTGTTTTGTTGATAATTTGAATACCAGTCCACCTTTCTACCCTATGCCACCCTATTGGTGCTGCGTATGTTATGAGAGTCGTTTATCTTATCTGTTATAATTTCTGCGCATAATTTTATAAAATCTACTAAGGTTAATCAAAAATATACTTCAACAATTACAGTCTCAGTAGGCATTCTTTTATGAACTAAACAATTTATTATTTTAGATACATCACAACTTCTTTAATCTATCATTTGAATTTTTTTCTGAAACTTAAACATGGTAATGAAAAATGTTGCCTAGCTAAATATTATCTATATCTATAGAGTCTGTGGTAAATGAAAACATTTAGTACAAGTTGTCTCTCATACAGATCAATGGATATATCTAAACTCTTTACAGTTCTATTTCAGTACTCTGTCACCGTGTTACCTGCTTTTCAATAATAATGATCTCAAAGGAGGCTTAAGT
The DNA here is from genome assembly GCF_022605725.1 of Anthonomus grandis grandis. NCBI lineage: Eukaryota > Metazoa > Arthropoda > Insecta > Coleoptera > Curculionidae > Anthonomus > Anthonomus grandis. Next base: position 9,521,228 of record NC_065555.1, read on the forward strand.
TTAGTTCGCCTTAGCTATAATGAAAAAGAGTCGTGGTCATACATACATCAAATATCTTATTAGTCAAGTGGTTACCTATTTAAACCATAGCATAAATTTCTTCTAATTATTGCTGCCCTTTTTTTTAAATTTGTATCTGCTCCTGTTTTGATACCACAGAGGTAAAGAGGTCTGCTGTTGGACCTTGTGATTCAATTCCAGGCTCTGAGTACTACGTACAGCCTATATGTTAATTCGCTGAGCCTTTTAATTGAATTAAAAGTAGTTCTATAGAACTTGCAATAGTTCACAGGAAAAAAGAAGAAAATATTGTAGGTCTGCAATCGTAAATAAGGGAGTAACCTCGCACTTAAATGACTCAAATGATGAGAAAACTGGTAAAGAATTCTATTTTCTATAAAGGGATTGCAATACTAGCACCGACACCAATATAGGCTAAAGCGCACAAAATTGAGTTTTTTCCAGAAAATGTTTCTGGCACTTCTCCGCATCCAAGCCATTTCATATAACTGAAGCGGTACTTACAATTCTACAATTTATATTTCAGTTGCAGTTTCAACCAGAATCAATCAAACCAGAATGCCTTATTGGTCTTTTAAAAGCAACTGTTTGTTGGGAATAGGCATATCTTGTCTATGGCAAGTCTATGTCTACAGGCAAGTCTTTTATCAAATATTCATATATCCTGCTTCTGCCTGTATTTCAAAAATCTAAAACTATGTATAATTTTGATAACCACACAGATAAATCACAAATGACGTGAATTACTTTTTATTCATCTCTAATATACGATGATGGTTAACCACATGTTTAAGAACGTAATTTAGACGTAGCCAGTAAGTGGCGCCACTCACAGATATGGCAGCGCTGGTATATTAATCGATCCATGTAAACACTTTTTCACGACAGTTGATTAGACAGTTCAGACTTCAGACAGTCTATTTTTCTTGCCTCTAGATGCAGTGCCTATTACGAGTATATTCTACTCAATATACTCGTAATACGCACGCCGAAGTTTCGAACACATTTAAACTCGAAGTTGGCATTTTTCAGACTTTATGTATTTTAAATAACACGAAATTCCATTCGGTAAGTATCTTTTGCCGATATCATATTTGTAAATGTTGATATATACCTGGATTTTGTGTAATGTAAATTGCTTCCAGGAACTTCTTCTGTCCCCAATGTTGCTCTTTGCACAAAATCTTGGTTTCAGACCAATAGATAATATACTCATTGAATTATACACATTCAGTTGCTCCTGTTTTGGAAACTTCTCTTGTTACTATCCACGTTTGATGCTCATTGGCTTTTATTGAGATAGGACGTTTGGTCTTACCTATGTAAGAGTCACGACATTTACCGGTATTTAGTAGATCCTGTTTTTAGTGTATGTATACAAGGAAATTTGGTTTTGTTCTCAATATTAAACATTGTATATTATTCCTTGATTTAAATGCTGTTTTGCCCTATATATGGAGTTATGAGTAATTTTGTTGACTCTTCTGCTTGCTTTTATTGTTTTCCTTTTGCTTCTATTTTTGAATCGTATGAGTATTCTTAGATAACCATTTGACTAAACATTTCCAAACTCACTAAGTTTTTTATTTCTGTTTTCTGGGCTTTATTCTTAGTAAAATTGGTGATTCCCTGAAGTTCTCAAAATGGAGATATGGTAATGTAGCATATACAGGGTGTAAATAAATACATGCGAAAAAGTTCAGGAGCTGATTCTTGGGTAAATTTTAAGAAAAAAACTTTATATGAACGTATATCCTAAAAGGCGTAACTTTTGAGATACCGGGTGGTAAAGATCGAAGAAAATAGATGTTTTTTTTATTATACCTGTAAAACCCCTGTAGATATTTTAATAAAATTTGATATGCATTTTCTATGCATCAAAAGGTATTTTCTGAGGCTTACTAACTTTTTTTATTTGTACCAGTGACATTCCTGTAAGGTTCGAACTAAATATTTTTGATGAAAAATATGGTACGCCACTTTTTTTAATTTTTTTTTGTTTTTGTCATTTATTCCTGAGCAAATTTAATCTCTTGACTTTCTTTTATCCGAGGTTTCGTATTCGATTAAAAAAATTAAATTAATTTACCTAAATGTATTTATTATTAATGTTTATTATTAATTTTATGTGATTCTAATTTTTGTTTTAAACCAAATGAAAGGAAAACAAATTAAATAATTATAAAAAATGTTGAAAATGATCACCCTCTGCTATTATGCAAGAGTCTATACGTCGCCGCATTTGTCGACGAATTTGATAAAAAATTCCGGGAGAATTTTGAATTACGGCACATGAATTAATGATTCGATTTCTCAAGTTATCAATATGCAGTACCGGAATCCTATACACCAAAGTTTTTAAATGACCCCTTGTGGTAAAATCTCGTGGATTTATATCTGGTGACCGAGGTAGCCAAAACTGAGGACCACCTCGGCGTATCCAACGATTTGGATATGTTTCGTCTAAATAATGACGTGCTTATAAATTAAAATGGGCAGGAGCCCCATTGTGCAAAAACCACATTACTCTTCTAATATCTAGGGGTACCGCCTCAAGAAGTCTTGGAGAAAACGACTATATATTTTCCCATTCAAGCTCTGTGGTAGAAAATGTAGGCCAATAAGGTGGTCTCCAATGATTCCAGCCCATACATTTAAAAAAAATTGTTGTTGGTGAAAAGCTTCAACAATGGCATAGGGTTTTTCATCTGCCCAAATGTGGTTATTATGATAGTTAATGGTTGGCTCTCTGAAAAAATTAGCTTCGTCGGTAAACAGAATCTGCTTTAACAACTAAGGGCATCGCTCAATGACTTCTAACATCCAATGAGAAAATTCAAGATGAATAGGAAAATCTCGTAGTAATAGAACCTGGACTCGTTGTACATGATATAGACATAATAACTGATCCATATCGTCATATGATTGACATCTAGTTGCAGAACAATTTTTCTAGTACTGGTGTCAGGTGGTTCATCAATTAAATTAAGTTCTGCCTCTTCCAATTCCAGTGTTTTAATATCGCGTTGGCGACCACAATCATGCTTTTTTGATTGAAAAGTTTACCAGCTTTTAATTTCAAAGCCATTTTGATGAAATGGACCAAAATTGCACAAAAAAGTTTCTACTTTAAAGGAGGCAAGAACTGACAGTAAGTAAACAGTGGTGTACCATATTTTTCATTAAAAATATTTACTTTAAACCTTGCACGAACGTCATTGATACAAATAAAAAAAATTAAAGAGCCTCAGAAAATGCTTTTTGATGCATAGAAAATGCATACCAAATATTACTAAAATATTTGCAGGGGTTTCATAGGTATTGTACAAAAACATATATTTTTCTTCAATATTTAGCACCCGGTATCTCAAAAGTTAGGACTTTTAGGACATAGATTCATCTAAAGTTTTTTTCTTAAAATTTACCTAAGAATCAGCCCCTGAATTCGCATATATTTATTTACATCTGTAGACTGACTAAGTATAAGGACCTATTCTAATATAATAAAAAATTATATAAAAAAAGTAGGGAAGGGACACTTTAAAGTCTGCTCAATTATATAGGAAGTAGGAAAGTTTATAGAGTAGCTTGTAACTCTTTAGTAGATCTTTGCACAAAGAACAGTATATCAGGTCATCCATTAAGTACAATAGTGAAGGCAATATTTAAATACAGACAGATTCTTTATATTCTTTACACACAATAAATAAAATAATGGGTTATAGCATAATTAAAGAGGAGCTATTTTTATTCAGTAACCTTTAAATCGTCATTAAATCAGACTTCTGAACAGAAAGCAATAAAATTGATTCTTCTGACGTTTAATGCAAATCATTTTTATGGTTTATTCCGAACTATTTAACATTTTTTTAATTATCTATGATGTACATAATTCAAAAATAAATCGTGACAAGTAATTTTGTGATCACAGAAGGGTCCGAATATAGCAAAGGTATATAATTTCTAATCCTTCGAAATTAAAAGGATATAGATAAGGGACGCAAGCGATAAACAGGGGCTGAAAATGTACTGCTAGACCGCAAATAGCTGGGGAAACAAGGGTGCAGATTACGAACACTCTCTTATTGTTTTCCCTAAGAATAGCAACGGAGGCAACATTTATTTGCTTCGCTGCTATTAGGACCCTTGCCTTCAGTTTATTGGTTATTTGTGTGCTGGCTCAATGAATAGAATTATTTCGAAGGTTTTAACTAGTTTGGCTTGAAAGGTTTGAAGAGCTAAGGGAGATCGTAAAAATTACGTTTAAGATAAATGGTGCCTACTGGTTTGTTTTTTAAGTTATTTATTTTTCTAAAATCTCACACATCTATAAAAAATAGATCAGTTATATTTAGACGTTTCGGTGGGACTTAAAGTGAACTCACACTAAAACATATTTTTCTACCTTTCATGTACCTGTAATATTAAAAAAAATTAAATCCATTAAAACAAAAATAAACTTTTCACTTAAAAGTGACAAACATATTTTGACAATGTGACGGGTAGTTTAAAGTTTTGGCTATAATTAAGATACTTGTATCTGCTCGGGAACACACAAATGCCATTTGAAAATTACCTCTGTGATGAATATTACATATGTATGAGTTGTGCCGGTTCTATTTTCCTGGCAGCTTGGCCAATTTGATACGAAAGTGGCATACATAATGACAATCCGTGCAGTATTGAGTTTTTGGAATCATACAAAATCTTTAAACTGTCTAGTTAAATTTGACTTAGGATTATAAGATTTAGTTTGAAACTAAAGTTTGCAAAGTCCGTAACTAATCCCTCATAGGTAGGATATTTGCTTCAGCTTTAAAGAGGTTTTTAGCTAGTTCAAAATTGTTTTTACCATTATGTTTTAGGTCTGAATGTCTGTAATGAACCAGTCGCCTGAGCTTTTGGACAATATTTCTTTCATCTACGTTATAGTTTTCCAAAAGTTATTAAAAATAGATTTCTTGCATGTGTGTCTTGTGTATCTCTTTTATTTCCAAATATTCGAAACATTAATATGCAATAAAATGTTTTCGACGATATTAAGTTTTCTTTTTTTGGGAATCATATGCTCAATATATCCTTATTAAGGTTTTTGTCTTGTAAAAGATGGTTATTAATCTAAGTCTAAATAAAAATATCCTTATTTATTTGAAGAACAAAAAATTCTCAAATACAAAGACCTCATAAGTAAAAACTAATAAAAAAATTAAATATTAGAGATAACATATAATACCTAAAATATAAACCTTTAAGAAAAACGAAAATAGATAATATTTAACACATATTAAATACTATCTATTTTTATTTTCTTAACATAATTATTAAAGTTCATAATATATCGGATGGTCTATTTTAATATATGCTCCAAATAGCTTCAAGAGTGTAAAAGATGCAGAAAGATCAAAGTTTGAGATCAAAGTTGTTCAGTACCGAGGTGAACATGTATTTGTGGAGGCCATTTTAATCTCAAAGTAATTTTTCAAGGTCAATTTAATGTCACAGTAGTATTTTTGAATAGGAACCCCTATTTTTTGTAGCGGATTTGAAAAGAGCAGAAAATTTTATATTTAAAATGATAATTTAAAGTTTGTTATCATAGCCTTGAAAAGATCAAATCAAGTTCAAAATACGAAACATTGCTTTCTAGACAACTTTTGTGCAAAAATTACGCTGGATGGATTGGACGAGAAGGTCCGATTAACTGGCCTGCAAACTCACCTGATATAATCTCCCCAGATTTTAGTTTGTAGGGTTGTTATTTGACAAATTTTGTTTAACGTTGTGTCTTCAGGCAAATGGAGGAACATTTGCTTCGTAGTTAAATTTGTGAGGGACAAGGGGACTCACGCTACTTAAGCGCTTTAAAGAAAAGAGAATTTACTACGTCCACATTGTTGTTTCCAATAAATTAAATCACTCGAACCTGGAAATGATCTTGACAATTGATCTCAAAATCAAGATGTTAAACTTATTTAAAAGTTTTTCTTGATTCGCTTGCTAAAGTATTTTTATTATGTTAATTAAGACAGAAATATCAATAAACAGGTTTTTGCAATTTGACCTTGATTTGATATATTTATATACAGTGCTATTAATTCTGCTAAATTACTTTTAAATTTTCAGAAGACTTTTCGCATAATTGAAGTCATAGTGTAAAATATCGATTTTCTTTAAACAATTTGCGTGGGCTGTTGCTTTGACGGAATGCATTTTAGGACACATATTGATGATAAAAACTCCCACTGCTAACTGCTGAACATAAAGTTTTCAAGATATGACCTGATTTAATTTTAATCCCAGAAAATCCACTTCTTCAGTTGCGGTTATGACTGACTCTTTGTATGTAAGTTTCTGATTAAGTATAGTGGATTATCTGGATTTTTGATATATTAATTATTATTACTAAACAGAATTCTCCTTGTCTTTCAGTGCTACACTTGTCAACTAAATCTCAGCTTTCAAAATCAGTTTTTTTTGTCATTTACAAATATAGAGTCCCTCCGTGTCCCAGGATTCTTGGCGTGTATAACTGGATGTTAGTTTGAAGTTGGCGATTTTCATATAATCAGCGTTATTGGGTTTTTACCAGTGCTTTGTTGGGCACTGTATATCCTATTCATCCTCCAGTATGTTTAGAGCAAAATCAATTTCACGGGCTTTATTGCGAAGGCCTTAAATATTTTGATGCAGCATGTTCAGTGATTTACTTAAAGATCTTTGACAAGGAGTTTCCAGCGTACATATAGAAAAAAATTTGTCATAATTTTATTGGTCCATATTTTTGGAACCGTTATCTGGTGAATACCCCACTGTTAGCTCCTACGTATTTTTTAATTAAAATTTTTAACCATTTGTTATTATAGAATTGTGAAATAACATGTTTCTAAATAGTTTTAAAATACAAAATGTACAATTTTTTGGATCAAAACCACAAGAACAAATTGATAATTATATCTCGTAGACGAAACGTCGACTTTTCTTTCATTCTCATGTTGTTTACTCTTATCATGATATTTGTCATACCATACATATTTGTCATATATGTATACTATCTACTCGTATATCAGCATGTATTTGTTGTTGTTAAATTTAAACCAATGTAGTGTATTGTTAAACTATTAAAGGCCTATATTACTGATCGATTAAAACTAACGTTCTCTGTATGGTGTTATTGACTATAAACTACACGGAATAGCCTTAAATAATTTTCGAGGGTTTCCGTAATATGCTGAATGTGTTTACATTAATTTACATCCCAAAACGTCAAACTTTAACAGATGAGTGTTTGCAGTGAAGAGGTTCTGATGTCGAAAAGGGTATTCAAAATTTGCATTTACTGGGGTGGGTAGCTGCATCAATAAACTTCAAGATAAATTTTAATAATCGTTGCCATGCAAGGCTTTATAAAATCGAGTAATGACATGGAGACCTAAATTGTTATATTTTAATGCGTAGTTCATATATTGCAGGTTTATTCTCTAAAATATGATGGTTTCTTACTTGTTTTCAATTTTGTTACTCGGTACGAATTTTCCATATTTTATTTATTTAAATTTTCATAATTTATGAATCCTCTGGTATACCTTATAAATTAATTTTCAGGAGTTTCTTCAAAATAAATTCGGATGTGTTTAATTCTAATAGATTTCCATATTTGCATTTTTTTTAATATCTTTTTTTTTCGAGACCATTTTGATGTGTGTAAATTGATAGAAGTTTGATGACGCATTTTAATAATCTACATATAAATGAATAATATCTCATAAATAAATAGAGAAATCAATAATTAATTAATGGTTTTCTTATAAAATCGGTCGCTGATGTAATAAGAAATATTTAAGAGAAACCTGTAATTAGTGAGGATGTTATGTGCCAGGTTAGTGATGAAGTCATACATCCTTAAATAAAATAGTTAAAAAAAGATTAAAATATAAAAGTATAGATAAATAGCGTTTTAGGTTATAATTGTAATCTCAACAATGAACCTAGTTTTTATTTTCATTTTTTAAGAAACATTGTTTAAATTATTTGACCGCATTTTAAGTATAAAGCAAAGCTAACTGAAAGTTAGTTTATTTATATTATTTCACGTGCCTAAGAATTATGAATTATGCTTTGTTAATATTATTATGTATTGATAGCTTTTTTAAGTACCCAATTTTAAATTTTAAAGCAGAAACATTCAATAATACAATTTTTTAATTTTAATTGTCATTATATTCAATTATGTTATGCATATGGATAACTTTAATAAATATTTTTATTATTTTTCTTTTTTTTTTCAAAATCCAAATAATATTGTAATTAAACGATAGGTAAATAACTTTTTAATTTATGCATCTACATTTATAAGCCCAAAGAACAGCATATGATAAAAATATTAAAATTGGCAAGAAAGATTTGGTCTAATTAGAATTTAGAGGTAACTTTAGACAACATGTCACTGTTATTTCCTTTGTCAGGCAAAATATATACAGTTTTATAAATCATTAATAGCCCTACTGGAAAAATAATTAATTAAATTTTTGTTATACTATATTATCAAATATAGAAGTGAAGCATGTGCAATTTTTATTTACCTAATGAACCAATGTTTTTACGTATCACGAGTACTATACTAGCAGTTATACTATTATTCAATAATACTTAAGTATTTCAAAGTCCTGTAGTATACGAGATATACATATATACGGAAAAATTTAAAACGCTATTCCAGAGATTAGAATCGACTAAGCATGTTTTCGTTGAAACTATACCACACAATTTAGTTTGTAAATAAAAGTATGGTCTATAATTTTCTTTCTATTATTGCTATACTAATTTCATTTTAATAACAGGACTCGAAAGTCGATATATACTGTCATTTGTCTTAGTTTAATATTGTGTAGGATTAAGTTTTAATCTTAATTATATGTATATATAAATAGTATAATTACAATGTATACTACTTACTATACAAGGTGATGATTTAAAAGCGGAAATTAGGTTAAAAAAATAAAAATTGCTATTAATGTATCAGACGTGAAAAAATTAAATTCGTGAGGCACCGTACTGAATTAGAATCAATCTGTCAATAATTTAAAAATTACTTTTGCACTAAATAATTAAATACATTACTCAAAAACGTCGTAAATATCGTAATAGTTCAACTGATGACTATGAATGCAACTTCAAGTATTTTATTTGATTTGCTGTATTTACTATTTACTTCTATTAAACTGCAGCTGCAAAATAATATATAGATATTAAAAATTAATTAAAAATTTGAAAAAAAAAACAATTTAATAACTAAATACATTTTACGCTTAATTTTATATTTTTGAACCTATTTGTACATATAATTTATAGTTTATTTTTTAATCCTCATAAATACTTGATTTTAGCTTTTTTTTTAAACCTTTCTATGTACGGCTTATAGCCTGGATCTATTTTCTATCAAATAATTAAATCAATACATTTATTCATTCACACATCCTATATATTATAATTCGCTAAAAACGTTCAATGGATAAAATAATTAAAATCTTAATTAGTGATTGTTATTATATAGTTAATTTATATCTTATATATACTCTTTTAACACTTTATTACTAAATACTATAGAATTTCAACATCGTCAGGTTTATGCTCTGTATACAAGTTACTAGTTTCACTTTACAGATTAAAAAACATAAATAAATCAAAGAATACTATAACGATAAATTGAAGTTGGAAAGTAAAAAAAAATTTAAAGCAAAAATTTAACCTTTGATACATCCTTTTTTTACAAAATTCTTGCTATATTTCCAAAGAGATGAAAAATTACATCTTCGAAAGAAAATCTTATAAAAAATTTCTTCGAGATCTTAGGGCCAGTCTAATATTAAACTAGTCGAGGTCTCTTTTTCAATTTCTACTTTGACATAATATCTGCTTTGACACAATAAGCTTTGACAAAAATCTTAAACAGCAAAAGCATGATTAAATTTAATTTTATTTACAAAAGACGAGTGAATATTTTAACGAGGACTTTTCATATGATTTCACCTTTAAATACATTTACGATAAAGGCTAAACTAACATTACTTTAGAATACCCGACCCCCAATTAAATGCGAAATATCTTTGGTAAAACTTAATACCGCTTGTCAATTTGCCAGAGGCGTTGATTTTCCGGAAAAGCGTCATTCAGCCAACAGCAGCAACGCGGTGGCGGTCGTCGGGGTAAAATGTAACACAAGACATAATATAGTAAAATTGTTTGGTTAAATTATGTGCGGCTACTGAGATGATGGGATGTTTAAAGTGGATTTTGCAAATTTACATAGGTTAATTTATGCATATAACGTTGACCATAATTAAATATACTAGTACGAATATTTATGTACCTGCTTATTGACTTCTTTAGGGCACGGCAATCAGAAAACCAAAAAAAAAACTTTTGAAAGACTGAAAAGCCTAAAGTCTAATGAATCTCAATACTATTCTACAAAGAAGTTACATACATTGATGATATATTTGACCAGAAATTGACGTATGTACTACATATTAACGAAACAGTTCTAAAGTGTAAATCTTCCCTGAAAAGATGCAAAAGACTATGTTGCACAAACTGGGGCGAAAATTAAAATATGGCTATACAAAATGGTAATTAGACCCATACTGACGTACAAGGAGTTTATAAGTTAGCATGCTTATTACTGACACAAAACTCTTACACTAGCAATGAAGCTCCTCCTGGATTTAGCGCCTATCTAAGCAAAACCTTATAGAAAGACAAGATGTACCTTGTGAAATCGAGAAGAATGAAGAGGTTAAGTCAATGACAGCGTCAGTAGATATTTATTTCTAACAATAATAATTCTAGATGATTTAGAATTATTTTCAGATTGGCCGAAGATGCCACCAATGCCTTAGGTTGCAAGAGTAGTATGATCCATACAGAGGAGGTCGAGAAAGTATGTAACTAAAAACCAACAAAATCTTAATCCCATATAATTTGGATTTTATACTGACAAATAAACTACTACTTTTATTTCTTGTTATTTATTTTAATAAGTTTTTGACCTCACTGAAGCATATACTAATGATTTTTTACTTCAGATACTTAGAGATAGTTTTACTTATTAACCTTATGAAGTTCACACTTTTATAAGTAAAGCCAGTAGAGAGGCCGCAATGTGTCATCCAGTAACAGTAGATCTGCCATGGCTTCTGTATTCAGCGAGTATCTTGGAAATCTACCTTTGGACCATTTTTTCTTCTATAAAACGATATAAACTGATGACTGTCACCTTCACCTAGCAACTTTTCAGCTAAATGATGAGTTTGAGTTGGGATTTGAATTAAAAACTGTAATTATGTTTTACAAACTAACTAGCTTGGGAACTGGGTCATTAATGAAGAAATCATATAGTAGTCAAGTATAATTATAGGTACTTGCAGATGTCTTAGTCAGAGAAGGCTCTAGCCGTAAATTGTAGAAGGCTCTACGCTTAAGTCGTAACCCATGTATGAGAAAGACTGTAAAGCAATATGCAAACTTATCGTAACGTAAAGCCAAGATCTAAGTGGATTTATAAAGAAGCAAGATTAAATTAGATATAATTAGAAAATCAGATTAACACTAACAGTTCTAAAAAGTTTTGACCAGCTACAATAATTTATTTAAGATTTTAGTTGAAAAAAATATGCTGCTTACTCCATTCAACAAATCTAATCGAATTAATTCTTAAATAACGATCAGTGTCAGTCCATCCCAAAAAAGATATTTTATATATTTTAGAGCGATCGTATTATTGCAGAATCGTTGGGTGTTGTGCGTGTGTCTATAAGCTAGACATTTTAAAACATTTTGTGTTGTTTATCGATCTAAAGTTCGAAGTGTATTTCTGTAGCTAGTTATCATGGAGGAGGCTTCATCAAGTGGACACGTAGGTCAAAAAGAGTGGCGGGAAAGATTCTTGGTAGAGGTTTTAAGATTTGAGGATAAAAACTCAACTCATTTTAATGTTTTGACAAAGTAAAAGTATTTGGCACTTATACTACAAGTGGAAGAGGCTAAAAAAACTGAAAAGAAATCACCCTTGCAACAACGAAGACTGAAAAGATTCGATGTGGTGGAAATCGGAGGTGTAAAGAAACTTACTTCACGAAATGAAGGAAATACAAATCATATAAAGTATTATTTCACGGCTGATGAGATATATGAAGTTATTGACGTAGCTCACATAGCATTGGGGCATGGTGGTCGTGACAGAATGTTGGTTGAAACTTCTAAAAAGTATGCGAATATCACAAAAGAAATGAATTGACTTCCAGCCACAGCCAGATGGAAAGTTTAAATTCATACTGGTGTATCAGGACCACCTAACAAAATTTGTTCTGCTTCGTCCATTGGAAAGTAAGAGAGCCGAAGAGGTAGCCTATCATTTAAATGATAATATTTTTAACTTTCGGAGTCTCATTTATTTTACAATCTGACAATGGGCGAGAATTTGTTAATCGTGTAATTTCAGAAGTGACAAGCTTATGGCCAGAGCGCAAAATCGTGCCTGGAAAACCACGACAAAGTCGGGGATCAGTCGAAAGAGCAAACCAAGATATTGAAAACATGTTAAGTGCTTGGATGAATGACAGTCAGACAACTAAATGGTCAGAAGGACTAAGGTATATACAGTTTATGAAAAATCGGGCATTTCATTCTGGAATTAAACAATCGCCTTATAAGGCAATGTTTGGTGCAGAACCCAAGGTTGGCCTCTCTACTACTTCATTGCCTTCGGAACTGCTGAAGAACATTGTAGACGAGGACGATCTTCGAAAATTGTTTGATTGACATGAAAATGAAGGTAGTGATGGGTACGAAGATAAGGATGAAGACGAAGATAGGATCATCGTACCTACTCCTGATGTAGACAGGGCTAAAGGAGATCTTTGAAACGTTATTGGAGTTGTGCTTGAAGCATCTGATGATGGATTTTATAAGATTGGGACTAAGCATGGTATCTTACAAAAATTAGATTGCAGGTAATTATTTTCTTGCGGTTTTTATTTTATTTAAATTAAATATTTTCTTTTCAGAAATGAATTTGATATCTGCGCTCAAAAGTTTTTATTGGAAGAAGAAGTAATCAAGAAGCCAAGGTTTCTTTAAGTGTGTTTGCACCAAGAAGTGTACGTCGAATCGATGCCTTTGCAAGAAAAATAACGTTGTGTGCAACTCGAAATGCCATAATAGTTTGACATGTAATAACAAGTAATAATAAACATTAGTAAACATGTTAGTAATAATAGTATTTTCTTTAATTAGTAGTAAAAATGTTACTTTTGTGAAGAGACTGTATGTAAAATAGGATAAATTAGTTTTGCTTGTTAACAATTAATTGATTTAAGGACAAATCAGTTTAGACTAGGATAAACTAGTTTATCCTAAAATCGGGTTTGTCCCGCAACATATACACTGTATCTATTTCACTATTTTTTATGTCCGATGTAAATATCGTGCCTATTCCAAACTAAAGTTCAATCGAATTGTCAACTTCTAGCCGTGGCGTGGTTCCTTATACCTCACCATGGTTTCGGAAGATTTGCTGACCATGCATGCGTCTCCAGAGACGTCGTTAAAATAACGAAGCACAGCTGTCATTCGCGGCGTTGCTAATACTGTTACACTGTTCCCTTCTCATTTTCTCCCAAAATGATTCCAATGATGGTGAATGGCGATATCGGCAGAAGGTTTCCCTCTTACAACTAAATTTTTTGTACAAATAAGGATCAACGATTTCCTCCAGAAAACGACTTTGGGTAGTATAACAGCACACCATAGCTGGCACACCTGTAGACCTGAAGACCACTTCTACCATGCTACGAATCATCCTTTAGTTCAGATTATTAAGTCCTTATTAGAGTTTGTGAATTGCAAGGGTTTTCAGATCTTTGGTAAGCAACTCCTGCTTGAAAGGACACTAAGCGTCCCAAACGTCCTTTTAAGTTAGCTTCTAATGTGATGTCTCTTTGGTAACCAGGTAGAAAATATTCTACCAGTCTACAGGTTGTCAACAGGACAAGCGCCCAAGTTGCATCTTGGATAATTGGCCTGTTGACTTGGTGCTTGTCTGATTCTGCGGTTAGACTGGTGCAACTTCAATTTTTCTGAATTTTTTGCGGAAAACTCAGCTATTCCTCTAGAGCCTACTTAGCTGGAGCAGTAAACAGGTCTTGCTGCAATTTTTAGGTCACGTCGTTCCGCGTTTTTCGGCCATCAGAATGTATAAGTACGTTGAACGTCAAATTCTACTTTAGTTAGATTTGATCAGCGTCTTTGTGGTTTCTATAATAACGAGCCAGTCGGTGAAAGCTAATGACCTAAGCTTTACTCTCTACTCCTCTACTTTTTTTGTATTTTGTAAAGAACATCGCCCATCCCAGGACCTTTGAAGTTTCGATAATATACCCTTCGTAACGTTTTTACCATTCGATAAGAAAAATTACTAGAAATATTTATAGATATCACTATATTTATTTACTACTATTTATCTCTAATTTAAATATCGCACCAATATTCCGAACTGAACTTCAACTCAATTGTCAATTGTCCTCCTAGCGGCGACGCGGCTCCTTATATACTCGGCTGACCATGGTTATAAAAGATTCGCTAATCTGCCACGTGTCTCCAGAGATGTCGTGTGGTGTGCCCGCTTGTGTTACCACGAAAATGCTGAAATTACGAAACACAGCTCATATTCGCGGCATTGCCAATACCGTTACAATAATTTTCCTAATTTTATATTGATTATTTTATGTGCCTCCTGTAAATGCATACATGCATAATATGCAGACAAATTCGTCAAGGCTAATCGGACTCGATGCTCCAACAGCGTTAAATCCCTGAGTAGATTTAGATAAAATTACTTTAGGAATCCAGGAATGTATAAAGTGCATGTAGGAGGCCATAGTGGAAATAAACAAAGCAACGATTAGGAGATTTAAAAACAATTATATAAATATTACTTTAAATACTCAGAGCAATTTACAAATACTATGCCTAACAAATGCCTAACTAAAATACTATGCCTAACTATGCCTACAAATGCCTAATAAAATAAATAAAACAATGAGTTTAGACAAATATTACAAAAGATTACTTACTACTTTACTAAGTAATAGGATTAATTTGATTTAACAACCAAAGTTTAGGTAAATATTAAGTATAATAATATTTCAATGTCTAGACTTATAAATATACAGGTCAATTTTTAAATGGATTTAGTTTTTTAGAGCCCTGAACAGTTTTATTTTGTTTTCTTGTATAAGTTTGTAAAAACCAAGATGGCGTACTTTTTCAGATTTTAATTGCATAAATTGCACAAACCTATTTTTCATCACATCAATCAGTTTTCCTAAAGTCTATAAAAAATCCCAAAGTGCATTTAATTGCTTCGTCAATTAAAAGTCTAAAAATAAAATGGATTTGCGGTAGGATTTAATCCCAGTTTCAAATATATGTTTGAGGGCGCTAAATAAAGGGTGTCTCTTTATGCACCCAATTTAATTTTAAATGAAATAAAATCGCTAAAATGCAACATACTAAATAAAATTTCCGGCCTCTGACAGTATTTTGAAAATATTGATGTTTAGATGGAAATCATTTTCTATGGTTCCCGTATGCTTTGTTCCGCAGGTTATTTGATACATGTATAAATAATCTGTAAATCCATTTAATACATAAAAAATCGACCAAATATATTATATTTATATAAATTATACCTATATCAAATACATATAGCTCTTATCTTCATAAGGTATATAAAAGTTTTTATTATAAGTTTTTCATACGAATGTTATTCAAAAAACTGTTTTGCACATTCATTCGTATGACTGATGCGGCAAAAAACTTCTTATGTTCTTATTTAGACAGCAATGGCATATTTTAAAACAGTAAATAAAAATTAATTTCTAATAATAAAATATTGACATATTAATAGGAATTACGAATTACTTCATTATATAAATAAACATTTTCTGATTTGCTACGAAAACTCAGTTTCGTGTCCGTATCTAATTTAGGCATTTTCGTAAATAAATTATGAATTTAATTCAGTTTCTCTTTGACAAAGAAAATCGATGGCTCGTTAAACTTAATTTAAAGATAAACCTTGATGATTTTCGGATTAAAATGAGATGTTATAGTCAGTAGCTCAACATGGCTTCAGGAAATTAAATAAGCGAAACTAAATTTTGTCTTTTAACAAATTAGTTTTTGATAGTGAGAAATGTCATTTGAGATTATTTATAGACTTTTCAAATGCTTCTGGTACAGTAAACTTTGGCATTGAAAGACTTGGAAAGTTCCGTATATAGATCTAATGATAAAAATCAGTTCTCTCTTATTTTATACAACGTTTCTTATTCTATAGTTATACCGGCTGCTAACATACATCCTTTTATACATCACTACTTTCATTAATCATAATAAATAACTTATATTATTAGCAAATTGTAATTTTTATGCACTAAATTCTGAAAACAATTAAATTGCGAAAGTACCGTCTTTCTCTACGACCATAACTGCTGATCACAAAGCTTATCGAATTGACTTGCATATTTATTAAATAAGATTATGTTTGTAAACAATTAGGAGATATGAGTTATGCATTAGTAAAAGGTTTAAAAACCCGACATAAGTTGGAAAATAGGAATCAATATGTAAAAATAAACAAATAAAGAAACTACCATTTAGAGTAATAGGTGGTCTGCTACAGGGATCAATTCTTGAACTCTGTGCTTTTTCATAGTCTATATGCACTATAGCTTAAAGACATGTCAAAGTCATATTTAAAAAGAAAACATAAATATATTAAAATATTTTAACGCTAAAATAAAACCATAATAGTAGAATATATTACGAAAATGATGCTTACAGAAATATTACGCTGTTATGTGTTTCAGTGAAACCTCAAATATGGTTCTCATTAAATGGTTAAAAGTATAATAACATTAAATCTTTATTAATGTTATATATTGGTTTTTAGGTAATTATTATATTACTTATTAAGTAATAATTTTTTGATAAATATGTGCCTATCTACATATTAAATTTACAAAAAATAATAAATATTTTAAATAAAAAAAATATTAATGAAAACTAAATTTTCTTTCTTTTCTAGCATCGTAAAAAAATCAAAAACATATATTGACATTGAGAGAATTTGAACCCAAGATCTTTTAAATGCAAATTGAAAAAATATTTAATTTTTAAATGAACTTGCTCCATAACCACTCAAAGCAAGAAATATAATAGGTTGTGCCAAGTACCTTATGTTTTGGTTTACTCCATAAACCAAAAAATCCACGTAGAAATTAAATTTTTGTCAGGTTTAAACAGGTTTTTATTTGTAGAAATATTTGTATACTGGTTTTGTTCTACTTTACTTGCCAGTTTACACACCAATTGTTGTGTTTCGAAAGCGTTATAGTAAAAATAGGTTTTTGACTTATTCTAAAAATAAAACGTATGTAACATTTGAAAAATCATACACACTAGAGAAATCCGGATAGTAAGTCATAAATAATGAAGCACCTATTTCTGATTCAAATCTCAATTCTCCAGGCCCGCAAGGGTTTAATCCACTTTTTCTCAAAAATACAGGAGCTTCGCTCATCAAACTTGAATGCACTGCAGGCCTTTTTCATGTACGCTATCCCCGACCGACCGAACTCAGCATTCGGTTGCCCTTCCAAACTTTTAATTGAATTAGATCTAATTCTGTTTGAGTGACCGCATCTAGAGAAGCCTCTGAACAAATCAATTTACCTCTATGTAACTTATTAGGATGATAGTATTTCATACAAGTTTTACCGTATGTCTACATTTGATCGATAGAGGTATATGGACTTAACTTTTTATATTTTTTGACAGTAATGCGAAGCCACAATGTCTTTGTATTAATAATAGTATTATAAATACAGAGAGCTTTATTGCAATTTGTTTATTTGGAATTTTAATTCTAAGTATAACGATAAAACTTTTAGAAAAACCAAATATTCTTTTTACTTATTTAAACGTAATCTTAAATATTTATCATAAAAAATCACTTGTGAAAACTTATACCAAAAATAATTAATTCATCTTGTATGCTTTTAAAAAAATTACAAATAGTGTAGCGATCTTAGTTGGTGGTTGTTACTAACTACATTAGAAACCCAAAATGTAAGTGGGTTTCTCGTACTATTGCCGAATATATTAAGATTTTTTATTTAATTATGTAATTTTTTATTAACAATATTGCTAAAGGATCATTAAACATATTTTTAAATAGAAATTGTCCAAATCTTCCTACTTTTGTCAAAGGGCTCCAATCTGCTATTTTATTATGTACTATTTGAAGTGAATATTTACGGCATTCACAGTAAGAGCACCAAACAATTCTTGCATATTTCAAAATAATACATAAAAATAATAAAATAAAAATTTTTATACGAGGGTTACTATTTATATTTTCAGGTTTGGCAATACTCTAAATTTCATGTTTCCTTTTGAAATGATGGCACTTTAAAAGCTTACCGTCCTCAGAACATTTTGTCAATTAAGCATAATGTGTGTCGTTTACGCCTGCACTTTTGTGCGATGATTTTTTACGACTTTCGACGTAGAATATTAAAAAATAAGTGAATCAATCAACTTACTTTCACCAAGGTTTATATATTTCAATTTAGAATAAATAGACTTTGCTTCCACCTGTGGTGGTAAAGCTCATTTGCCACTGTAAAACGGTGGTATAACAAGTTACATCATGGCAGCTGTGCGCTTAGAGACGAAAGACAAGAAGGTCATCCAAAGTCAACTGTTGTTTCAGAAAACATTGATGCTATATAAAAACTACTAACTAAAAATTGTCAGGCGACTTATCATGTGATTAAGGTATTTAGGAGATTAGTATGAAGAGCATCATAATAAGATATTGCATAAACTTGACAAATATAAATGAATAAATTGTTCATTCTCAATTCTTAAAGAGTTGCTAGTGTTAATTTGTGCTAAGAAATGCAGTAATGAACAATTAAAAGTTGTGTATAACCTTTTAACAGGTGCCGAATCTTAGACGTAGACATATGAGCCTGAAACAAAACAACAATCTACTGTAAGGGTGTTCCAGTATTATCATGGAGAATAATTATTCTTAATTTAATCCATTTATAATAATAATTACTGTTCTTTTATTATTAGGTTCAAAATATTAATAGCAACCCTCGTATATCCTGGAATTTTAAAATTGTTTGTATTTCTGACAACAAAATCATACATTTTATAGGCTCTATTTGCTGTAACTTCTAAAAGGGACTTAATTGTTAATTTACTATTAAATGTTATTAAAATATATCGCTTCTAAAATATATAATTATGCAAGTGTCTATAAAAATTGTATTTTTACTAATATTAAAGTCTATTTTTATGAAAAATAAACTATTTTATAAATTTATTTATTTGCATTGCTCTACATATGCATATTATGGAGTAAATACTAAACAAATACAGATTACTACTAATATAATATTAAATTTAGGAATAACAATAAAAAAATATATACTTAAAAATAGTTAACAAGTCAAATACCAAAAATAATAAAGAACAGTTGTGAAACAAGGTCTTAACCTAGTTATTAGAGCTTTAAGATTTTTAAGAGATATGTTCAGGATATCTATTTTGATCTCTTCAAGAACTTAATTAGGAACAATCATCATTGAAGTAAAGGGAGATAAATTATTATTAAGTCCATACATGAAATAAAATTGACCGGGTTACATTCTTTCTGATTAAAATTATTTAATATAATATACGAAAATACTACAGGCGAAGATTTTATTTTAACTAGGAGATTATTAAATGAAAAACTTTCTAGCATACTTTCATAAGAAACCATGTATGGATAGGGGTTATTATTTATCATATTAAGAAATCTTTTCTGGACATTCCAAAGGTATCCATATTTGAGACGCATATTTACATATTCTTGGTATAGTAAAGATTTTAAAATGGTTGTATTTCTAATGAAAAATCTCAGTATTCGTAATTTTGGAAAAATAACTGTTAAATTTTACAGTTATTTTTCAATAACGGTTATATTATAAAAGGAATTCCTGACGTAGTTTTGAATATTGTTTAATTTACATTAATATTTACAATAAGTTGTTTGTGAAAGAGATGAGTTGGCAAGCATTTTATTATTTTATGGTAAAATCTCAATTTAATTTTAATAATAATAATTTAATTTTTGAAACAATATCACAAATTACTCTTTATTAAAGGTTGTTTTAAAATCTGTGTAAGCCACCTTGATCTGACTACAAGCATTTCTTTTTAAATATTGCTAGCTAATTTAGATTTACTTTTTATAAAATCATGTTAAAAGATCAAAATACTGTATTTAACACACGAATAAATTTCTAAATAAATTATTAATTTAAAAATGTTTAATCGGCTTAAAAAAAACTGCAATAACCTGTACCTGCCTACTATTGATTTATCTTTTTTTTTAAATTTTGGACACACTTTAGCCTTGTTCCATTTATCTTAGTTTTAAGGCTTATATTAAATATATAATATGAATCTTATTATAAAAGATGGAATATTGTCTGACCCAACAGCTTTACCTACTTTTTCAATTTTTTAATGCTTATGATATTATTTTAGGTTATCATTTTTCAAATAGTCAGCGAATGTATTTTAAATTTTCTCCCTGCCTTTGTATTCCCTACCATTGAAAGACATTTTATTTGAGATATATAGAGAACCCTTTATATTATGAACAAAAGATCAAAAGGCCTTTAGATCTTTATCAATATTATCTTGAATTGTATTAAGATAATTTATGTATACTTTATTTATTTCATGTTTTACGTCAATGCATATTTTGTTTAATTTATGAAAGATTTTTTTTTTAATTTTTAAAATAGATGCGAATTTTAAAAAAATCCAATTGAGGTACTAAAATATTAAGGGTGAAGTCATGTGTGTTCTCGCGAGACATGACAATTTTCTTTTGTTAAAACATTTTATTGAAATGGTTTTTATTATGTAGTTTTAAACTAGGCGTCAATAAACCTAAAGCTAATAATGCCACACGTATATACTCTGTAAGTTAAATTAAACTTTTAAAATAATAGCAATACCACTACGCTTCAAAAAACCACGTAGCAGAATAATTGAGTAAGTCTCTCTCCCTTAAGCTCCCTCGTGCACACGTCGGCGTTTAATAATAGTTTTAAAAATGAGGCTGAATCCAATTTTCATTAATCATCTGCGCTGATATAAATTTGAGTTATGCTCTGCTATATTAAATGTCTTTACTTAATTAAAAGTCTCACAGGGCGCTAGCGTATTTGAAAAATCAGCTTTTTATTAAGTATAATCTCCATCTTTACCAGACGCACAGAGTAAGACAAATTTGACAAATTGGTAATCTCTATTAAATCAGGTTTTTAATCTTCTAACCGCTAATTTCTCTACCTGCTACTTTGCGAAGTGTAATGCATCATAGCTTATACTTAAAGCTTATGAGTGGACTATTTAATTAATTAAAATTTATATTGTTGTGGCGAAGTCAGAATTCGCTTCAAATTGCCGACAATAATAAACAAACTGTATAAAAGTTCGAATTTAGACGAATTTATCAAAAGCCTGAAGAAATACAAGCTCAGTGTAATGATGGAGGATTTTAACGCCAAAGTTGGTAAAAGCAGACTTAATAATGTTGTGGGGGATTTTGGTTTTCGAAATAGGAATGAAAGAGGGGACAAACTACAGTGCTAAGAGAAAAAAAAGTTATCAAAAACACCTTGTATAAACTACCTTCTCGACAACTTTACATCTGGACAGCACCTGGTGACAATGAAAACAACTCTATGAGGAATCAATCAATCGATTTTATATATGTAAATAGGCGGCTTAAAAACAGCATAAAAAGCCTATCCAAAAATCCCATATCATATAAAAACCTATCCAGGTGTGGACAATGATACTGACCACAATCTTAATAACCCAATGTAAAAATAAGATTGAAAATCTCAAAAAAGAACCATACCAAACGCAGTTACGAGTAACTGACCAATCGGTAGTGAGTTATCTGAGGCATCAACAAGAAATATTGATACTGCTTGGAAGAAGGATAAAACAACAATGCTGATCGTGAGAGAGCAAGTTGTGAGCAGAAAAGATTAAATAGCAAAAAAAATCATCCATAAACTAGACATCGCTGCCCTTATGGAAGAAAAGCGTAAACCCCAAAACACCAACAAAGAAAAATAGAAGCAATTAAAAAACACACAAAACATAACATAAAAATCGTTTAAGTAGAATGGATGGAAGAAAACTGACGTAAAATAAAGGAACTAAATAACAAGCATTCATTATCATAAGAAATTAAAGGAACTTACAGGGGATATGAGAAAAAACATACTAATGGTCATAAGTAATATACAGGAAGACATTTAGCTGATACAAGAAGATAAGAAGCTACCTGGACAGAATACGTGACCAACCTGCTTGCAGCGGTACGAGAGGATTCTAGGGAGAAAAATGGATCATTTCAATCAATCGGAGGCAGAGTATGCGATTAAGACAGTAAAAACAACAAATTTGTATGGAAATGTGGTCGTAGATATTGTTTATAGAAACTTGATCAGCCTTACAGAAATCCTAAATAGAAAATGTGAAAGGGGTGTGTTTGTTCCGCTACCTTAAAAAATTATCCGAAATCATGCTACAAATATAGACTTTTCAGTCCATATAGTCCTTCAAAATCATCTTTAAAATTATTTAATAGAGAACATACCGCAATATTGAAGAACAACTGGATAGGATGCAGTTTAGTTTTAAAGAGGGATTAGGAACTAGATAAACTTTGATCGTCCTAAAAGTAATGCTACTGAAGTATAGGGAGTACACTAAAAATGTATTTGTCTGTTTCATCGACTTTCAAAAGGTCTTTGATAATGTCTAACACAACAAACTTATCGAGGACCTAAAAATTATTAATCTTGATTAAAACGACATATGCATAATAAAGAAGATATATCTTAACCAAATAGCAGTAGTACGACTTTAAGACGGAAGAAATCAAAGAACAGAAAGGCGTCAGACAAGACTACCTTGTATCCCCGCAACTGATTAACTTATACACTCAGTTTGTGGTTAGGAGAGCGCTGGAGGAGAGAATAGAGTATTGGAGGAAGATCAATCATCTTAAATTTACAGACGATACTGCAATAATAGCTGACTGCAGAAAAGCCACCCAATCTACTAGAGAGAGTTAACCGAGCATGCGAAGAAGTCTGACTAGTATGAAATGTGGATATATGCTAAAGATACCTTAAACAGAATAACGAACGAACAAGTACTAAGGTCCATTTAACATGAAAGAAAACTACTCAAGAATATCGAAAAAACAGCATACTAGGTCACATTCTGCGCAACGACAAATATATACTGCTACAAGACAATGCAGAGAAGAATCAAGGTAAAGAAAGGAATATGAAGAAAGAAAAAATCCTGGCTTTGTAATATACGAGAGTGGCCAGGGATGAATGTTTAAGAACTGTTTCATATGGCACAAGACAGGGACGCATTAAAAAATGTGATTGTTAACCTTCATTGAGAACACGGCATTAGAAAAAGAAGAAGATCTAACTTTATTTTTTTAATAAGATTGAAAAAAAAGAACCTATTTATTAAATAAAAAAAAACTCTATATAATTATATAATTAAATAAACGCTTGGGTAGTTTGGTTTATTACAACCGTTATCAAGGTAAATAAAATTAAATTAAATATATCTTTCTTTTTGTTTCTTATTTACCCTCATTAAAAAAATCTTCAAATTGGAATTTTTTTAGGGAATATTGCCCAACAAAATAGGTAAATTATTTAAAAATAATGCCATAATTACCAGTACTATAATTTTTTATAAACACTTAGAAAAAATAAATTTAGAAAATAAATTTAGAAACTAGAAATAAATTAAGAAAAATTAAGAAATAAACTTAGAAAAAAACTAGAAAACTAGAAACAAGAAAACATGAGTTAAATTGCTACTGAAAAAAACTAATGATAATACTTGATGGCTACTAAAAACTTCTTTGTCATGCTTGCAATAATAATATAAAATAATAATTATAATAAAGATGCTAAAAAGCTGTTGAACGGTTTTGCGTCTTTCTTGAAATATTGAAGGACGAATAATTTATTGTGTGCTTAATGGTAGTAATATATCATCGCCCAGATGTCAAAACCTCGTGTTTCAAAATTTACCGGTTTTTAGATTGAAGCATTGTTGTAAATATAAATTCATATTTCAGAAATTTGCAAACCTAATACCTTGACATCGGGAAAGAACTCGGAAAAGATCGGACGTTCGACTAAAAGAGCCGTGGTCATCTTTTTAACTTAGAAATAGGATTTTTTCTTGCAAATAATATACTGCTTTCCGTACACAAAAACTCAGTTTCTTGAATGTGAACCAAAGCTCTTAAATCGTGCAATATAACTTGTAATAAGAGGTAGTATGTTCGTTATTGCATTGAAGACCTAAGTTGGCCAATTCTGTATATGTTGCGCATCTCGATTACGTAGAGACTTTTTATTTTTATTTGAAAGTTTTAGATTAAATGTTTAAATACGTCGCTTATAAATTGGTTCTATAACGCTGGGGTGAAGAATTTAATCTTTGATTCTCAACGAGGATTACCAGATTTTCAATTCGGTTGTTTTATTTTATTAAGTTCTTAGTTTTATGTATTATAATATTTCCTAATGTAGCTATGGCTTTTTGCGCTATCACTAAACTGCGAAATAATAAAACTAAGCAGAAAACACAGTAGAACAGTTAGAGAATTACTTACTGGGTCCGCACGCTGTGAATAAAATGGACCAACACAAATGGATATACACGTCTAGCTAAATTAGCTCTTGGTTACGAAAATTCATGTATTACCTTGCAATAACAAATCTTTGTCACAAGTTAAAAATAAAATGATGAGGTTTCTCTTACTCGCTTCTACTATCTAGAAGTTGGCGCTAATTAAAGGTAGAGAAAGCCTTATTGCATTGAAAAGCCAAAATGTGTAACAAAATGCGTTTGTATTAAGCTCAACAAAATTATGGAATACGAGTCTTACTTTTAATATTTCTTGTTGATATTTTACTAAGAAATTAGTAATATTTACATTATATAGAATATAAATTTAATTTTTAGAATAGTTGTACAAGCTACAAGTAAATTGAAAGAATTATTATATTCACCTCGATTATTTTAATTTACTTTATTAACGGACTCTATTTATTTTCCTTTATATCCATGATACAACACTTACTTGATTATGTATCAAAGCGGATTATCCACAATAAAATGCTTATAAAATAAAAAGTCAGCGATAACCTCACTGTACGGCAAGAGCTAAACTTCATCACAGGAAACTTTTATAACGAGTCTACGAAGTTAATCTATGCGCATAAATAAGAAAGTCGGGATCTCGTAAAATGTATGAAGAGTTTGAATATTTAACCGGGCTAATATGATACTAATGGGCTGGAAACACGGAAAACCCATGTTTCGGTGGCAGGACTGTTTTACCAACGTCGACGTTTTAAATAGCCCTGCACCGTGTAATGCTCTGGCTGAAACTAATGACTAGAACAAATAGTGTCGGGTTCTTATCTCTGTGCTTATACGAGACTATTTACACATCAATAATTTTGCTGAGTGTAGCATTTACGACAATTTTACTTTTTGGCCTTTATTGTCATTTGAAAAGGTAATTTTCAAGTTAATCGTTAAGTCTTATTAGTGGCCACCGTGATTTTGGGTTATGAGATAATATAGAGTACGTCTAATTGATTTTTTATAAGGTTATCGTCAATTTTTAAGAAAAACTTATCTTATCATAAGCAATACATCAATTAATTTTTATTTATGCGTTAGAATCTTTACTTTTTAGATTTACTTTTCTTTTATACTGGGACATCTTACTATTAAACTGCACCAATATGTTCGAAACTTATCGTTGAAAGTTTATTAGCCAATAAGCTTAAATTAAAGGCAACTCAACACATGTTGAAATTGAAACAAATGGAATCAATAGAATAGTACTCACCGCGCCTTGGATGATCCTTCTTATTATATACGAAGCTCGGAAAGTTGAGACTTCAAAAATATAAGGCTTATGACAACGTGACCTAACGACTTCGGCTGGTTAGATTTTAAAGAATGCAAAACTTCTTTTCATTTAACAAAGGAACCCAAATTTAAATTTGTAAAAACGATAATTTGAAAATATTAAAAACAAATTTGCTCCACTTGGTAGCATGCACCTATTAGCATAATATTTCAGAACAATCCGGAAGACTAGTACTTTTTAATTGTTTTTTGAGTTTTATTCTTTACATGAAGATGCTAATATCGTTAGCAAAACACGTGTCGAGAGTTAATTAAAGAAATTTAGTTAATGGTAAAACAGGCTCTTAATTTGAATGTCACACCAAAGGACTAATAAGTTTTGAAAAAGGCTCTTTTCACGTAAGGGTTTATTGCCACGAGCCATAAGCGAGTGCCATAAGTCAAAAGAGTATGCAAAGATCTAATTTCAAACGTGTTGCACATTATCATTTTATACGGCTGCATAGCACAAAATAACAAACGTTATTTGTCAATTTATTTAAATATACATAATGATTTATTGACATCAAAAAACAGCTGAAGTTTTCTATTTTCTACATTTTTGTACAGTAAAATTTAATTACTTATTACGGTTATGATTAATGGTAACATTGGAACCGTTTTTAAAATGAACTATAGGAATATCCCTTTTATTTTTACAATTTTCTGTAATATTTAGAGAATATTCGGACGAATCTGATTGAGTCGCTGGGTTGCTTTGCAAAGGCTGCAAAGGAATTTTTCAGAAAATTTTGGACGACGATGGCTCCATAGACTCCATTATTTAATTGAATACTTGTATTTTGTTTTCAAGGGACTCGCCAATATATCCTTCGTCCAATATATTCACCTGGAAAAGATTGCACACTACAAAATTTTTACTCCGTGTGGGATAAACGTCACTTTCAGATTACCTTTGGCGTGCGTTTTTTAACGTTTTACATAGCAGTCGTAAAAAAAATTATAAGCGAGTGCCTCTGATTTGTAGGTTTTTGAAAAATTTTTGAGAGGTTCTGCATGAATATCAAATTAAGAGGATTCGACCCCTGCTTACGTCAAATTAGCACGGCTTTCTGAGGGTCTGAGGTACCGACCTCTCTAAGTCCTTCGCTACTCATTACTTACAAGGCTTTTGGCATATCAAACAATTTTCTCATTTTTTATGAAATTTAATTTGCTTAGTCATGAATACAATCAATATAATCGATATAAATCCGCACAATTTGGAGTGCAGGTGTAGCACAAGGTAAAAATCTTTGTCCCCTACTATTTTTGGTCTTCATAAATAAAATCGCCGATGTTATAATTTTTTTTATCAATTATTTGCAGACGATTTCACATTTTACTTCACCGTGGAGACTTACAACTTTGCGAGAGACTTCAATGTTGCTTAGACACTGTTCAAGAATGGTAGGCTCAAAATAGGCTATCGTTGAATGTCGACAAGTATTAGATGACGTCTGTTAGTAGAAGGAGATCTCCTGTAAAATACGAATATCATGTTGTTGATTCCATTCTGGTCAGAACGCACAGGGCGCGTGATTTGGGAGTATTAATTGGTAATCAACTCTCTTTCTCCGAGCACATCGAGTTGCTAGTCTCTAATGTAAGGCAGATGCTAGGTTTTATTATGCAAAACTGTACATCTTTTAACAAAACCTTTACAGCTGTACTTAACTCTTTAGTTAGGAGCAGATCTATTCTTTGGTCACCTATAGATATGTAAATGAGTTGGTGAGTATAAGTACCTGGCATTTAAAGATGGCTTAGTTTATCCCCCAGTCAGTGAAGAAGTTCTCTGACAAAGATTCCAATTTCAAAGTTTACTCAAGAGCAGAGAATTACACTCAATCTCGTTTTTGTATAAGCTAATAGATAGTGTCACTGTGTGTCTTTCTTTTTTGAGCAGAATAATTTTAATGTCTCAAGCATTTCTGCTAAGCGGAGCAGCTTTTTCTACTTATCACAAGCTTGTACTAACTTGATTCAAGTGTCACCAGTGTCTGCTGAGCATTCATTAAGGTTGCAAACTAAATTGATCTGAGTTAGCTTTACTCGAGATTCATTCAAACAGTTAAAGATTTGTTATATGTTATATTTTTGTTATATGTTACGGTTAGAACCCGAAATTGGATAAACCTAGTTTTATCCGATTAGATTGCGTATTATCCAACTTAGCTGGGTAAAATGCGAATAAGTTTAATGACTTCGTGTCTTATCTCGATAATTCTCGATCTATCCAGTGACCATTTGATAAAACGGTACAATTCAAATATATGTAATATCAAATATATCATCATTATTCCCTGCGTTATATTTTTATATTTTTATTTACTTCTTTTAACATACGGTGCTTTCCGCCATGTCCGATAGTCATGTGAGTCTCATGTATAATATCAGAAATATCTTCGGATTTAACAAATCACATTATGTTTGTTTCATCTTCCGCAACAGGGGCATTAAGTCTTTCAACTACACCAATTACACAATCGTCAAATCTTTTCAATCGATGATACTGGATAGCCGATCTACATTTCGCTTTCTTCGCCACTTTTACAGACTCCAAAAACTCACTATGCTGCATAGAATTCATCAAGGTGTATTTAAGTCTTATGTGACATCAATTCAAGAAGCTTTTCATTAAATCGCGTCTTAAAATGCGAAGATACTTCTAAGTCACTCATTTTCTTGCGCTTTCTGGAACTGAACTGCATAAATATTGCATCTATTAATCTAATAAAATTTGCAAATATTGCAGTTTTATCCAAGAAGGATTGGGAAATACTAGTATTAACTGGATATATCTGGAATACAACGATATTTCGGACTTTATCCACTTTTCTTGGATAGTTCGGGTTTTATTCGGGTAATGAGCTTGGAAACGACAATTCGATTATTTTTTAGCAAAAAAAGAGCAGGCTCCAACTTAAATTTAGCAATTTATTTCAGTTCTCTAGCATTTATAGTTACTTCACAATTAATTTTCAAAGTTCGAATAAATACGCCATGTTTAATTTTTTCCTTGTACCAGCGCGGCCGGGATGATACGTCACAGGCGCCCAAGTGGACGCAACGACCGACGCTAGCATGTCGACCGCGCACGCTTATTTGTCAAAATAACGCCTGGGTACTGGCTGTGGCTGGCTGGCTAGCGAGCGCTCTATAATACACCGTCGCGTCGCGTCGGCGTCTATGACGTAGCGCGTAATTGGAACGGAATCTCGGGAGGTATAAAAGACCCCAGACTAGCAGCCTTATAACTTTGCAAATACTTACCCTAACAACTTGAAATAAACGTCATTGTTCTTATAAACTTATGTTGTATTTATTTTTGGGAAAATATATATATATTTTTTTTAATTTTCCAAGCCCATTCTAGTATTATCCAATATTCGTGTTTTAGCCGTAACATATATATATTTCTTTGTTATTATGTGGTATACAATTTAGTTATTTAACTTATATATTTAAACTGCCACATTATATTAAATTAATTATGATTTTTATTGATTCATTTAATGTTATATAAATCAGCTCTATTAATTGTTCACTGTTGGTTGTACGCTCGATTTTTTTTTGATTGCGGCAAACTATGATACGATGCGAGATTGCTTGAGGAAGATTCCAGTTCACGAATTTCCCACTAGAGAGCAGCAAAGTCGTTAAATTTACTTTTTGAATGACCCACATATTTAGTTTCAAGACGAGCCCCGAGGCAACTATGAAATAATTAATTTCACCCCTGTCAGCAAGTATCGGCTCATCTCAAGCTATGCAAGCTGAGCGCGGTAAGACAAGGAAGATACTCCTCATCAAATTAAAATAAAACATACACCGGAATGTTAAATCTGTTCGGTGGCGTCAATTTAGCCCTGAAGAGGGAGAATAAATTCATCCATCAAGTGGGCAGATATAAATGGCGCCCGCGTGTTGCGGACAGGTAGGACAATGCCGGCGGTCAAATTAATGAATAACATGCTCAAGTGGAACGCGGCCGCTACTGGTCTGGCCGACTCGACAGGACAGTTGTACACAAACTCGGGTCCTGCTTTATGATTTCAAGTCTCTTCCCGTGAAATTAGCTCCATTTGGCGCATTAAGTACCGTCATCTGTAAGCTGTCCGGCATTTATGCATATCTTTATCACGGCAGAACTTAATACTCAGATATAATAATTTATACGAAGGTATTAGAAGTCACCTAATCCTAAGTATTTTTTTATTTCAATAAATGTATTGCAGTTTTGCAATGCAGATGTCGATTAATCATAATAATTTAGTTCAATTCATTTATTAAATAGTTAAAGTATAAAATAAACATCTTACAGAAATTCGTGGGCTATATAAACTACAAATACAAATATATAAGGTATCCATGGTAACTTTTGCACTCTTTCTAATAAACAACCCAATTCTACACTTAATCGATAATACAGCGTAAGTAACAATTAATATCTTATACCAAAAAAATTTCTTAAAAAAAAAACTTTCAAAGTTTTTTGAAAACAAAATTCTAACCGTCTGTAATAACACTGAGAAAGAAAAAACGTGACGTTGTAACGTAAAAAATAATAGTAAAGCCGAAATAAAATACTTTGTTTAATGCTTGAATAAAATTAAATACCATTACTTTTATCGTTTAAACCTTTTTAGTAATACCTTGTTACTTTCCTTTGTTTTAAATTATCACTCATCCGATATCTGGCCAATTCTCAGAATTAAAACCTCTATTGTGAGATTATTTCAAGTTTAAATGTTTAATAAAACACAATTTATATTCATTTACTTTTCATGCTCAAAATGTTATCCGACATTTCTGATGGCACAAGCCATATTTCTTACATCGGTGATGGTTATTTTTTTAATCCTTCTTTCGTTCTTATGTTTGTTAATACTGGATTAAAATAATAAGAAGTTTAGAACTTTTTAAAAATCCAGGGTTAAGCTATGCGATCCAAGTTAAGCTATGCGATCGAGGGGGCCAAGGAAATATTTTGCCTCTGCCGAGGCTATTTAGCAGAAAAGCCTTGATTGCTTTTTATTATGCTTTAGTTGGTTGACCGTATATAAAGTTGAAGAAAAAATCGGACCAAAATAAGTAAATCCTTGGCAAGAAAAAGTCGACATGAGTGAATCTAGGATATTTTCATAAAAAGCAAATCTGAAATTGCTTGGTAGAATATCTCAACTCTTTGTTCACCTGAATTTTCAAAACAGCATTTTGACAGGTAGCCAATTTTCTTAGATTAAATTTGTATAAGCCGCCCCAAACGATAATACAATAACTAATCATTGATCCAATATAATGAGCAACATTTTTGTAGGGAGTACTTATACAGTGAAAAAAATTACTAAGGTGATTTGACCTCAAGATCTTCTAAAAACAAATCGAATACATACTATAATAGCTATGCCAGAGACACTAGTAAGTAAATTGTAAAAGTAGAGCCAATTGCACTATTTAGAGTAAATTAGTTAGAATAATTAAACATACATATTTAAAGTCTTAATATTCCAAAATTTTATTCTGCATTGCTGATGGTTTTGTAGCTTC
Source organism: Anthonomus grandis grandis (assembly GCF_022605725.1). Lineage (NCBI taxonomy): Eukaryota > Metazoa > Arthropoda > Insecta > Coleoptera > Curculionidae > Anthonomus > Anthonomus grandis. The sequence goes on from NC_065555.1 coordinate 9,552,989, forward strand.
AAAGCCGTATCTTAACGAATACAGTTCTTACGAATACAGTTTTAAACTGATACATAAACTGATACAAAGGTAAAGTGACCAAATTTTTTACACAATGCTATGCGGTAAACTTTATAAAGCATAAATAAAGCTTTACTTATAGTAATAAAAAATATGTTTTGAAATTTAGTGACTTCTAACAAAGAAACCAATAGAATAGACTGCATATCGGGTGCAGGTGATGATGATCAGTCATTTTGGCCTGTTTGTTACTGTTTTAGGATATGATGATTTTTAATAATGTGGTGTGAAAGTAAAATATTTAATAGCACATTTACAACTGTTTAAATAAGTATCTAATAAATTTAGAAAACACTATCTCATATGCTCAGTTATTAAATAGAAAGAAAATATACCCATTCACGTACTTAGAAGAATTATGAACTTTAACGATATCTTTTGTTATTTAATTTGCCCAACAAAAAAGTTTAAATACATTGCCAAAAATGCTTTCTGGTAGTGCTGTTATTTGTATAGTATGCTATATAAAGAAGCAATATTTCCTTATATCCGTAATATACTAGTATTCCGGTTAATAATTTCCTACGTATACGCAACCATTTTAGCATATTGCTATTTTCCTTTTAAGCTGTTTGGGAGTTTTCCCATCTCCCTTAGCAATTGAAACTAAGGCTGATTTAAAGAAATCTAATTAAAAGTAGTTTAATATTAGTAGATGTACTCTTCTTTTGATATTTTTATCAACTAATTATACTATACAACCACTATTTCTATATGTAAGAGTAAATCTTTGGTCATTTGTTCTAAGAGGTCATAATAAAAAGCTTTTTGTAATTTGTTGCCTTTTATAATATTTGTTTTTTTTATAATATTTTTAAAATTGAAAGGAAAATCTAATTTTTAATATCGTTAATAGATCTCTTGATCAGCTCATCTTATGCCGCCCATTACCAGTACTATTTTATGTAAGAAATAGATATCATCAAAAAGGACCTTTTAAGTAAACTTCTTCTCCTTTGGACCTTCTAAGACCTATAATGTGGACTTTCAGAGATTACATGGTGAACTTCTAGTACTAATCAAACTGAAGGTTATTAAGAACCTATTTGGAAAAGATGCTAAAAAAGCACGAATCACTGCTGGCAACGTCATGTGACTATACTATTAACATATGTCCTAGTAGTCCTTAGTTGTATAATTCTCTCAGAACGAATTTTGTTACCATTGATTGCTAAAGTATTTTGTCAATAAAAGGGTGCTTAACTTAAAAAAAAAAATGTTTTTTAGTTGTTACGTGATTTTCAATAAATACTTGAAAGATAAATTCTATCGATAAGCCACCTTTGGTTAAACATCTACTAAATGGATCCGTCGATCTCTCTGTAGAATAAGCTTCAATGACCTATTTGTTAATGCTTCATCCCTTATATACTGTTGCATGGTATTTGCATTGACTTAAGACTAAAATATGAGGGGTAAATGAGATCTGATGCTTTGGATATATAGGATTTTTTGGTAAAAATAAGTCTACGAAATCATTTCTATTTAGGCCTTGGGAATATTTCTTTATTTAAAATAAATGTACAACATTTAAGAGCTTAGCAACATGTTCACGCTAGTAACTCAATATGCAATAAAAAAGTAATTATTTATAAAAATATATATACCCGTTTTCTGATATGAATGTTTCAAACAAATTTTAAAATTATTAAGTATCAATCAACTTAATATATTACGTAACAACTTTTTTATTTTCTTTGTGTATTTATTAATGCTCCCTAATCGCAAAAGCTAGTAAATTTCTTAAAACTAAATAAGCAATAAAAGTTTCAGTAGGAAAAGCGGACAGGCTAATTCCCTTGCCAGAAAATGTAGGAATAAAATCAGTTTACGAGCTCAGGTATTTTCAGGTAATCCTCCTAATCTACTTCCGGGTCCGGAGTTCCTTCGTTCCATTCTCTCAGCTCCGGAATATTTAAAATTGGCCTCTGACTTGGAAAAACTGGTCGAGTTCGCTTGTTTTGGATATAAATTTATAGGTTATCCTGAGTAGACCAGCTATTTTTGAACGCAAATTTTTTATAGTCTGTTTAGAACTAACCACAGATTTAACTAGCCAACGCAAGATTTAACTAACTAACACTAGCTTGCGTTAGCTACTTAAATCTGTGAACTAACTAAGCATTATAAAGCTAACTTCTACTTTGCCCACACATCTTCTTTACATCGGAAATTATAGGATAAATACCCGACGCTATTGAAGGTCTTTTCCTTGGGCGTTTTCCTTGTAATATTTTAGTTGCTATTGTTGAATGAGTGGAATCTCAATTTCCTTCCCCCTTTTGACGTTCTGCTACATCGGTAAAGTAAATATATTTATTTAATGTACGTATTTAATTGGTTATATGCAGACCTATCTAAATAACACGGTATCAAATTTAATTTTCGAGTTTTTTGAAACATGCTTTGTCTCCTGCGTTCGATTTTTATGAAAACCATGTATCGGCTCTCCATAATCGTTTTATGTTTATTTACGTATCATTTTGTGCTATTTTTTCCACTTAATTGTATTTTTCTTCTTGGTCATATAAAAAAATAGTGTCACCCCTGTGGTCCAACCAAGTACACTCTATATCCCTTTACTGGTCCTATATGAGGTAGATTATAGAGGGTATATTAAGAGACTAATAATAAAGTTTTCAAATATATTAAGCCTCTCTATAGTCCCCATTGCTCCAAATCGAGCCAAGAGCTTCTCTCTGGGATTTAAAGGTCTGATCAGTGTGACACCTAACCAGACAACCAGAACAACTTATAACAAAATTGAAGCATGGTATGCATTCTTTATTATATTAGTTAATAAACATTTTGAAAGAATACGAACTTAAATAGTGAACTACTTAAACTCTCGGCAAACCTATCAATTTGTAAGTCCTACTTAAAATTGGGCCAATCTAATCTAACCCAAAAGTTTGACACTTTCTGTGATGAAGACTAGTGACAGTGTAAGTGCAAGGCCGTTGGCCTTTGGTGGCAAGGGTTATTATCAAAAGAACTTAAAGAAATCCTAAAGTACTCCCATTGTGAGTCTCTTACATATTGCCTTTCTCTCGAAAGACGACCAGTTCCGTCTTTTTTTAAAAGTTGATTATCAACACAGTCAAATGCCTTGGGCATGTCACAAAAAAGGACAGTACTAAACTTTGAGTTTACTTTATATGTAATATAAATAATAAAAAAATGCAAAAATATTCATAATAGTGAAATGCGTCTGTTATTTTAAACATTTTGCTGGTATATATGCTTGTATATAGATATACCATACAGGATCTCCGAGATCTTGAAAAATAAATTATTTATGCCAAAGACGAAGCACTATCATTCTCTCTTTAACTTTTAGGGTTTACCTATGAATATTTGTAGCATTATATTGCATTAAGTATTTTGGTACCATAGAACAATAACTCAACAATAATTAAATAGACTTATCTGTATATTAAATAAACCTATTAGCCTAAAAATATGGTATTTTGATGATCTCATATATTTATTTTAATAATCTATAGCTTTTAAGTTACCTGTAAAAAAATTTATAGTTATATTATCAAGTCGTTCATTACTTCCGAAAATTATTCTTGTAATTACATATGCCTTACACGAATTCATCAAATCATCTTTACGTTCGTTGGTCTATATGACTTATTTTTATTCATTGCCAATAATATTTATCCTGCTCCTATAACCTGCCCCTGACACACACTTAAAAAGAAAATGAATAAACATGTATTCGACAAGTGAATTAAAATATAATAAAAAAGTGATTTGCGTGCCTCATACTCTAGCAAAAAAACATACATACCAAAAATTAAGGTTTAACCGAACTAAATTGATATCTGAACGCCCCTTATTACAGTCGAAATTATTTCAGTCTATACTATTATTTCACTACATATAGGTTATTAACAATCCTATTAAAAGGAAAATTGATTTGCTTCAAACTTCAAGCTCGCCGACCACCGTGGTCACTCAAAACCAAATTAGACTTAATCCAATTAAAAGTTTGGAACATTCAGTTCGCTTTTCCTTGATTCTATTACATGAACTTCCTTTGAGAGTTTGATTAAAAAGGCACTTATAATTTTGATGATGACGTTCGGCCACTTGATTGATCATAATTACATAATAATTTAGATTAGATTGGTAGGTACATATTTTAGTACTTTTTTAATTTGAGTTTCAAGTTATAGAGAACAAATTAAGCCATAAATGTTTATTAAAAAAAATATATATATTTTATACTTATGTAAAGGAAGAAAGATTCTATTTAAGAGAACCTATTTTATCCATATATTATAATATTAAGACTGTTTTTTAACATCATAGAGGCGCCCAACTGCAATTAAAGTCTTGCATCAGCTTAGTAAAGGTTTGCGTAGATTTTTAATTGAAAAATACACACGGAAACGTTAAATTAAAAGCAGAAATTTAAAATGGATGTAATTAAATTCGCAAAGGTAAGTCATGAATATAGGTGAATCTTCAATTGAAACGGATCTGTGATGTTTTAGCTAGAATTTGAACTTTAACTGAAGTTGCGCCTGCATTAAAAAATATTAGAGCGTACTTAGTATCACTTAAAGCGAGCCTACATTAAATATTGTATTATGATGCATTTAAACCAGTTATGTGCTGTTTAATGGTAATTAATTAAGAATTAACGAGAGAAGTGTACTTATTTATGGACTAGAAAGGAGAATATAGCTTTTGTTTATTATTTTTATTAGTCAGAAGCTAAAAGTTATTGCTAATAAAATATATAAGTTTGAAATATTATTTCTTCGCCAATAGAATCAATAGTTTCACATTAGATTAAAATTGACTAAGAAACAAGCAACAGAATATATTAATGATTCTCGTTTGTGTAATATGTAAGTTTATTTTCATTAGTTGTGTAGTTTTACTAACCAGCGGTAATGCAAATAGGCAATATTGATATTAAACGACAGATAATCTCTGATCCTAAGTAGAATCATAGGTAGAATTTAAAATTCAGAATTAAATATGAAATAAGTCAAATTTGTAAAAATGGTTGTGATGATAATTTGGAAGAGGTTTTAAATAGGCTACTATTAAAAACGAATTTACATATTTAGATATTACATACCATATTTTAGAAATTATGTGCCTATTAGGAAAATATATTCCTTATTTCATAAAACCAATTAAACCAATAGATGGTCAATAAATAATTTACGAAATGCTAGTATTTCAAATATAAGAAATAAGGTTAAAAAATTGCAAAAGTGATTGAATAGCGCCTGGACTTAAAAATTATAAAATGTTTTTAAAAAATCTTAAACAATGTAAAATTTTACTTTTACTGAACCGTAAATATTTAATTTTTTTTTAAGCTGAAAGTAATTAAAGTTTAATTATAAGAAGTATAGATCATTTAATCGAACTCTGGGTTTAATTTCTTTATGACGTTATACTCTAATTTTTAAACTCTGTAGACAGTTTATCACGTGAAAAATTAGAGAAGTTTAAAATCAATTTGTAAATTAAGCTAATTATCTTGTCAAAGTATTTTAATAAATGATGTTATATTTGGATTGTTAATACTTGAACACTGTATGCTATATTAATAGTCTCAAAATTAAAAAGTAAAGGTCTCTTATGTTAGTCAAATTAATCAATTTAATCAATCAAACGAGTTCTTCAAATTTAAAAAATTATATTTGGAAAGCTAAACAAAAAATTTACTTATTTGTTGTATATCCACATCTAACAAAAAATACATAAAGTAAAATACATCTTAAAAAAAAAACATCTTTCCATTAAAAATTGTTAATAAATGTAAATTTGACAAATTATTTAAAATTGTCTTTAAAAATTTAAATAATTTAATTTACAAAGCAACTTTTATCTTTGTTTTAGGTAAGTCCCCTCTTTTTGATTCATTTAAGTACATTTAATAGTTGGATCTAACAACTTAATACATATTTTTAATTAATTTACGTTTAACAAAACGTTAATATACTTGTGAAGTCTTGTATTATTTCCCCTGGTTTTATAAATATATATATTTTACATATTGTTTGTTTTTAACAACGATCAGACAAAAATTCCTTTTATTAGAGAGTGTGTAATTAAGGTATAAAAGGTATGTAATGACCTCTGTAAAGATTTTCAAAGCAAAATTTAATATATTTTAAACTAAAATAATATATACAAAACTAATATTCTTTAAACTTAACAGTAATCACCGTCACTTCTTTTCTAACAAAAATATCAACAAACATCAAACTTCACTTAGACATTAGAAAACGAGAAAAGAAATGTCATCTTTCACGTTTTTGTTATTTCTGAGCGGTGCAGAATTAAATAAAACTGGTTTTGCCACTTTATCAAAACAATTTATAAAAGTTTTCACATATATTTCGCTAACCATATTAGCAAGGTAAAAAAGCAATGGGACATGAACAGGTTACTCTAAACTTATTTAAAATAATTCCTCGTTTCTAATATACAGGGTGTTTCCGAACTATGGGATCAAACTTCTAGGGGTTGTTCAGTGCAACAGTAGAATCCATTTGAGTATAGGAACCCATGTCCGGAAATGTGTCACTAGGCCACTACGGCCCTAAGACGCGTTTAAATTTAGAAAAAAATATTAATTACCTCAATAGGATCTGATGTATTTATTTTTACCTTTTGTATATGATACCATCACAATAATTGTTCAAAATGTCTTCCTCCAATCTCAATACACCGATTTAAACGTCGCACATGATTTCGGCGGACTACACTAAAAATTTGATCCTCGTTTTAAATGATTTCAAATGCTGCTGTTATTTGTCCAATTAAGTCTAGCTCTGATTCTACCAGAGTTTCGTAGATTCTTCGAGTTCTTTACATGTCCCCACAAAAAAAAATCAAGCGACGTTAAATCGGGTGACCTAGGAGGCCAAGAAGCTGCTCCACCTCTGGCAATCCAACGGTGACCAAACCGCTGAGCCAAATACTCGCGTACTTGTACAGCAAAGTGAGCCGGCGCTCCGTCATGCTAAAACCACATTTGCTGTCTAACGTTTAGTGGAACATTTTCAAGGAGTTCTGGAAAAACTTTCTCCAAGAAACGCAGATAAATAGGTCCTGTTAACTGTTCCGGTAAAAGGTATGGCCCAATTAAATAATAATCAACAATGCCTGCCCATACGTTGACAGACCAACGATTCTGATGTTTTCTTGGAAAAATTGCATAAGGATTTTCTTCGTCCCAAACATGGCTATTCCTACTATTAAAAATACCATCTCTTGTGAGAGAAGCTTCATTGGTCCAAAAAACATATCGTAAAAAATTTGGTTGTGCAATGATGTGATCCAGAAGCGATCGATAAAATTGAACTCTAGGACGATAATCGGCTGCAGTCATACCTTGAACTTTCTGGATGGAGCTGTTACTCATGTAGTACCCGCCACACAGAAGCGTTACTCGTATTCATATTCTTAGCGACGTCACGTGTGCTATTTGATGGTTCATCGGAAACTCGCTGAAGCACCTCTTCTTCAAATTCGACCGTTCTTACGGTTTGAGCAACACCAGTATCATGCATCTTGGTCTTAAACATGCCTGTCTCAGCGAGCCGCCGATGAACCGCAATAAATTTTTTGTATCCAGGATGCTGTCGTTCGGGATAACGTTCATGATACAACCGCGATGGTGCTCGTGCATTACAGTTTGTTGCTCCGTATGCCAAATGCATATCCGCCAATTTTTGATTGGTAAAGTTTTCCATTAGCAATAAATGTTTAAAAATTGTTAGCTATAAAATTTTTAAATATGACATTGAGAATTGACATTGATTAGCGTTGATTTTAAGCAATTGTTGTTATGGTATCATGTACAAAAGGTGAAAATAAATGCAGCAGATCCTATTTAGGTAATTAATGTTTTTTATAAATTTTTACGATTTTTAGGGCCGTAGTGGCGTAGTGACGCATTTCCGGACATTGGTTCCTATACTCAAATGGATTCTTCTGTTGCACTGAACAACCCCCAGAAGTTTGATCCCATAGTTCTGAAACACCCTGTATAGTAAAATTTTTATATGCATATATTATTACTGATGTCTCTTAATAATTTAAAATTTCAATTTTGAGTATTTAAGACATATTCATCTATGTTCCTATTATACTACACTATGTTCCTTAAATTTAGTATTAATTAATTTTTTTGTTCGATCTGCGTACTTTTCTCTGCGTAATTTTCTCTCTTGGTTTTTGTAAAATTGTAGGTAATTCGCACACTCAAAATTTAAATAATGTTGTTAAAATTAACTGCAAAGAAAGTCTTTGTGTCAATATCCTTCTAAAATGTGGTAGAAAGGCTTTGCATTACCGTTTATGTATGCGATTAGTTCATTATTGTTTTTACTGTGCCTTCTCTTTATTAAATGTATTGATATTTATTAAAATGTGTCTATTCGAACTTTATAAGCTAGCAATTTTATCTTGAAGATGGTGGTTATTAGTTATATAACATAATTATATGACGTCAAATTTTCATCTACTATGATTTCTGATTACAAGAGTGTCTGGTAACAATGGTAATCAGTTTAAGAATATTTACTCTTGTCTTTATTGAATCTTTATGTCTTTATCAGAATGAGCATTCAGTTGTGATTCAAAACCTGAATAATATGTCTCTTGGTCTGAAAAGGCAAAGTACTCAAACCAAGAATATGTTTCATTTTCACTTTAATACAATGGCCACATCTAACAATCATGCTTAAATCATAAATTAAGGTATTCTGAACCGAAAAGGTTCTAACTGTTTAAGCAAATATGAATTAGAAATGAATTAAAGAACATTTAATTGATAGTCGTATAAAAATGACTCTGTAATATGTGAGAAATCTCAAATTCTACACCCGTAGAGCTGTTTTTGCCGTCTTCTATTTCATACCTGTTAAAAATGTAGTATTTTGCGTTTCATGTAACGCGCTTTATAAAATACTCTGCGAGAAAATAGAAAAGGCAATTGCCCATCATTGTTGCCTTAAGTTGGTCTAAAAAGAAATTATTTATATTGAAAAAGGTTATGTAACATGCAGAAATTTTGTATATTTAATCAATTCTTTTATGGTATTAAAACGATTACTTTCTAATAATTCTCTAAGATATACCAAAGTTACTGATATAACGGCGACATACTTAAAGATATTAAATTTAAATATCATTTAAATATTTTACTTTTAAAAAGAATCATGTCAAAATTTTATCGAAAAACTTTCATAAAGTAAAGCCAATTTCTAACATTGTTTTATCATCAGTGATACAATAATTGGTATAAGTTTATTACCTGTGTTTTTTGATAAATACTGTAATCTTAAAATGACCGCATCAGCAAATTATAATTTGAATTTTCCGGAAATCTTTGCTTATTCTACTAATATATTAGTGTTTAATTCTCCATTAATTTTAAACGACTTGATATGTATTGTCATAAATGTACAAAATCATAGAGAGGAGTTGTTCTATGCAAAGTGCAAAGGCATGTGAGAAATCATATATGACGTGTGCTTGACGTTTTAGTTAATATTGTGTTATGACCATAATAATATCCCTATTTCATAAGCAGCTTTGCATTTATGTTTGCATATATTAATGCGAAAGTGAGAAATTTCCAATTCTAATTGTTAGTCAACAATTTCAGTTAAAAATAAAAATAAATAAGATAGCAAAATATGTGTTAAAGATAAAAGTTCTTAGTTACCGACATTATTATTCTAGAATGTATAAATATATTAACTTTATTAAATCAATATTGATACAATTCTAAGTAATCTTACAAAGCTTTTTATATATTATATATTTTAGTCCCAAGTTTTAGCATAAATGTACATTTCCTATAATTATTATATATTATATAACACATACAGGATCTGACCAATATCTTCAGTTATAATAATATCAAGTATTATTATAGTACCTAGTAACATTTTTATTGATAAAGTACGTAAACTATGCTATGTTTTAAGCTAGTGAAGTAAGGCATAGCATATGTTACATATAGTTGGATTAAAATTTTGCGTAGAATCGAAAAATAAATAAAAAAATCCATTTCATTTAAGAGGAGGCAACTTTGGTCTGTACTACTGTTGTGATGCCTTCTGAATAGGCAAAGTTATCTTTCTACTGTAGATCTAAAAGAGATCTTAATTTTTATTTAGAAAATTTTCTCATTTATTAATAATAAAAAATATGATATCATTAGAAAGCATTTTTCAAAACCTTTAAGGTACTGTATCACTTGAACTTCTTTTCTAATTAAGATTTTAGGGGTGTATCTCACCCTATCCAAGGAATTGCAGATAAGGATGAGACGATATGCTTGTTATTGTTTCCTCTTCGTTTTATCGAAAATGTTTTCAGCGTTTATTTATTCAGTTTTTCGCTCCTAATATATGACCATTACAAGTTTTTAAATTGTCACCTTGTATATAAGTATATGTAGACTTTAACTAAAATCCACTATGTAGACTTACATATTACATAAATGGGTTGAGTTGGGCTCAGTTTTCAGTGTACCGCGCTATGTTACCAGAGAAGGCAATATTTCCATGAAGAATGATATAACCGAGGAAGAAGGCTCACATATCTGCATTCTATTAATTGGAAACTTTAAAACAAAGGTTTTTCTAAAGTTCAAGGAGAAATATGTTGAAACATCAAGTATTGGATTTAGCCCTGTACTATTTTATTGAAACTGATAAGCATAAAATAGCACCTCACTAAAAACAAATAAATTATAAAAAATTTAACCACAGATCTTACTTAAGCTTGCTTATTTTTTTTATTAGTTTGACTTAAATTATTCATGCCAATCTTTTATTACCTCGTTCAGGGTTTGCAATTTTAATCATATTTATAAATTTCCTTTTTGTATTTGGCTATTATGACCAATTATCAGTTACGAGGTATATTAGAAATCTTTTTGAAAGTAGGTTTACCTATACAAAAAACGAGGAGATATCAAGACAACTATCATGTATTTTATTGGCAGAAAATGATGTAAAAGTCATTAAAGAAGGTTTGTTTAGATAGTATTTGTGGTAGATAGACATATCGATATTTGTGGTTACATGCGAAACGTAATTTTAGTGTTTGTCTAGAAGTTTACATATTAAAAAAGATTTTGAAGTTAACTATTAACAAACATTAAAAAAGGAGTTATAGTCTAAATTATATCAGCAGGATTGTCATGCCCAAATCTGTATATTCAAAATATCGCCAACGTTAAACCCTTAATTATTATTAATCATAGTAGGGCATTCTCCCAAGCACGATAACCCATCCCAACGGTGAAACACGACGAATATGTAAAGCTTCCGAAATTAATACGGTCCTTCTTAATGACTAATATAATGTGTAACCGCTGGTGTTCGCGTGACGACCCGCCTGGCACTAGATCTACATTTAATCAAGAGCCTCTTTATTCATAAAAGAGCCTCAGGTAATTCTACGATGATAATAGGGGGGTATTATCAATATTTTTATGTTATGTTATTTTGGGACATTGGATAATCAGAAAGATAAAGAGATAATAGTAATCTATGAAAAATCATTTTTTAATAAATGCATTTCTGGTCTAAAAACCATTAAAAATATTTTGAGGGCTTTTATTATTTATCTTTTATTAAATCATCACATCCGAGATCGGAATTATAGGTGTTGTTAATTACTGATAATAGCTGTTCAATATATCCGTTTACTAAATGATAATTGAGATCAAGATCTAAATATTTAATCTAGCTTAAAGTTACTAGCACTAGTTTTAATCACATAAGCAAAGAATAGCGGCTCCAAGACGATAACTCGTGAACTCCGTTGCTACATATTATTATTACTTATTAATTTTGCTGAAGTATTCAAAATACTTTATTGTTAATCTTACTAGTCATATCTGATCCACTCCTGGATGTAGGCCTCTCCGAGTCTTCTCCATTCAATTCGATCTTAAGCTAGTTGTGTTAAGTTCCTACTGGCCCTTTCCTAGATTAATGAGGTGACCCAAATATAAATTCGTCAAGAATTTTAATGTTCTCGATAGATAGAGTAGAAGATAAGAGTGATAATTCAATGCGATTGGGTGACATTATCTTGGTATTATTGATGTTATTGAAAATAATGGCCTTTATCTCCTTATCCTACTTAATTGTAAATGTGATGAAAATTTGAAAAACATATCTGGACCTGGGTAATCCTTATGCCTTATGAAAAAGCCTTATGTTTTCTAATAATACATGACTTCTTAAATACAACTTTATATTTAGAAATGATTCGGGTCAATTTTATCAAGAACCATATGGGTAAGCTTTTGGATCTGATCTTTACAGACACGCCCCACAACATTAAGGTATCTCTTGTCGATTAAGCATTGTGTAGGCTTGATTGCTATCATCCAGCTTTGGAAATGCAGGTTATCATGGGCAATATTCCCACATGTAAAAATAGAGCTAAGACCAAAATCCAAATATTTGAGCGTACAAATTATGAGGAAGTTACTCAATATTTTGCTTCAGTCGATTGGGATCATCGTAATACTGTTGATGAAATGGTGGATGAATTTTATAAGCATATAACATTTGTGGTTGATAAGTTTTTGCCCAGCAAGACTATTGAGCATGAAAAGTTTCCATTATGGTACAGTCAGGAACTGAAAAACAAAATTGCTTATAAGAACAGGCTTCATAGAAAATATAAAAGCTCAGATCTATAAGGGGACTACGATAATTATTCTGCGGTTAGATTACATACAAAGTACCTCATGGATTTGTGTTACCTTCTCTTTGTCACTAATACAGAACAAATGATAATCAGATAATATGAAGTATTTTTGGTCCTATGTTAACAATCTGCGTAAAGATAAAGGAATACCAAAATCTATGGAATACAAGGGGATGACTATGGAGACTCCCGAGGAAGTATCTGAGGCTTTTGCTGACCATTTTGAATCTTGCTATTCGGATTTTTCTAACATATGCACTATTTCTGTTCCAGAAAATCTGGTGTCTGTTCTTTCATATCATATTTTTACCAATGAAGAAATACTGGACAAACTTAACTCATTGGATGCCAATAAAGGATCAGGACCTGATGGAATCTCACCAGTATTTATCAAAAATTATTCATCTGTGTTGGTTGAGCCTCTTCGGTTAATTTTTCAGAGGTCATTTGATACATCTTCATTTCCCACGTATTGGAAGCTGTCAGTTCTATTCCCTATTTTTAAAAGTGCAAGACGCAAAACTGAGATTGGAAATTATAGAGGTGTTTCTTCGCTTTCAGTTTTCTCCAAAATATTTGAATCAATGTTGACTGATGATATATTTAACATCTTCAAAACCTATATTTCTCCGAAACCACATAGTTTTTACAAAAGTAGATCAACGGCGACAAACCTAGCGGATTTTCAGGATTTTTTAAGTGAAAATATCGAAAAAGGCTATCAGATTGATGTGGTTTACACCGATTTACAAAAAGCATTCGACAGTGTATGCCATGGTCTGTTGATAAAGAAACTTGAAGCATTGGGATTACATGGATCATATCTAAAGTGGATCGATTCATATTTGAATAGTCGTACTCATCAAGTCAAGCTAGAGGGAGCAACTTCAAGGGAAATTCGAGTGGCTTCTGGAGTGCCTTAGGGATCACATCTTGGGCAAATTTTGTTCCTTTTATATATAAATGAAGCTGTATCTGTTTTTAAACACTGTGAATGTCTTTTATATGCTGACGATCTAAAATTTTTTCGAACTATTGACTGTGATGAAGACTGTTCCTTAGTGCAACTAGATTTAAATAATTTTAATCAATGGTGTGTAGAAAATTTTTTGAACTTTAATGTTAAAAAATGTAAGGTTATATCCTTTCACTAGAAAAAAGTTCCTTATAGCTTTACATATACATTACATGGATATTTGCTGGAAAGTGTAGACACTTTTAATGATTTAGGCATTATTTTTGAGCATCAATTGACTTTTAATGCTCATGTTGATAACATCACGGTGAAGGGTTTTAGAATGCTAGGTTTTATTAGGAGACATTGTGATCAAATCAGTGATATTAGAACCATAAAATGTTTATACAATAGTTTAGTTCGTAGTGTTTTAGAATACAACTGTATTGTCTGGTCACCATTTTATAACATACATATTAATCGTATAGAAAGAGTTCAAATTATGTTTTGCAAATTTTTACTTTATAAACATAGGTTCCGTTACGAAACTATTTGTTATAACATTAGATGTCAGCTAGTTGGGCTGCAAACTTTGGAAATTAGAAGAAATAATGGCAGAATCTATTTTTTGTTTAAATTACTTAGCGGTAAAATAGATAGTTCTTATCTTTTAAATGGGATATTATTAAAAGTCCCAAATAGGGTTACACGTCAAAGGATCTTTTTCTATGAACGATCTCCTCGTACCAATTATTTTTCTTGCTTTTTTGTTTGGTTTATAAGCTTATTGTATATTATTTGTGTTTTTTTTTTACACTTACATGTAATTACCTGTTAAGGTGTTTGTAATTGAATATATAAATAAATCAATGATTTTTCTCTTCTTTTTCTAGCAGTAAGTGATTAGAATTTATACTGCTTAGCTGGGCATATAATATTATGAGTATAATAATTACCATGCACGTTGATGGAACTATTAGGTAAGAGATGTCACATAAGCAGTAGAGCATAGATGCGGTGGAAGATGCTGGTTTTGTAACTGTTTGAAAATTGTTGGTTTTTGATGTTTTTTTTTAAATTAATTCAATTGAAATAATAAATTAAAATCTATCATAACTTTGTTTTTTTTCTCTCTTAGTTGTATTTTTTTTTTAATTAATTTCTTTGCAGGTAGGTTATATATAAGTGTAGCTTATATTAAAGTTTGTAATTCCTATTTAATTTTTAATAAAAATATTATTATTATTTTCATTAAAATAATGAGGCAGTGATTTGTATCAATATTTTAAGAAAAACCTTATGCGAAACTCCCTATACTCTAAGCATAAACTAGGCAAAACCTTAGAGGCAATAAATAAAATAAATTTCGCCGAAACTAGGCATATAAACCACAGGAGAGAGATCTGCAAACTGAAAACCTAAAAGGAACTTAGCATTCAGTGAGTATAGGGGCAATTCCTTAAACGTGTACTTAAAAGTCAAAATAAACTTAAACAGTTTCTTAGCAGGGCCTGCAATGGCTCATTTAGAATTCGCCACACGAAGCCTAATCAGATAAAATAGAGCCGTTGTTAAATTAAGCATATACGCCGAGCTAAAGAAGTAGATAATGGCTGAAACATTGCAGAAATTGTAGCTTAGGCGCGCACTTCGTTATCAACTTTGTAAAGTAAGCAAATAAATTTCCTGGTTATACGGTAGGGTGGCCGCTTGTGCCTGATATCGGCGTTGTTTTTTTTTTAAGTTTTATTTTTCTCGTGTATTGGAGAATTAAAAGGAAAATAAATAAAATATTACCATAGAAGTCTAGCTTTGTATTTTAAGCAGTATCTTTTAGTCAAATAAGGGCGCACATAAATAATAATCACTATTTAACCGACAGGATTAAAATAAAAGTTTAACTAAAAATTATATTTAAAAAAAAACAAAATATAATAATGGTCACTATATATTAGTTTATGCAGACGATTTAGTTATTCTGCAAACAACTCATTTGCAGAGAGCTAAATTCGAGCAGTTGGTTTGCCACCATATATTCTTAGAATTATAGATAAATTGTATAGATAACACCTTCAGAGCAGCAGCTAATGCTAATTGTTGTAAAATAGACCTGTTTCAACATAGTGAGAGCCATGAAAATTATACCAGCGAAATATTCGGAAATAATGCTGTGTCTAACAAGCCTGGATGTTTATGACAATAATTCGCTTTTGCTTTGTTAAAATTAATTTAAGTGCAGAAATTGATTGGCATAGAGCTCGCTTCGCCTTCTAGAGGCTTAAGTGCATTCTCCTTCGCCAATCAATTAATCCGATAGATAGTTGTTAAAAATATTTTCTTAGGAGCTTCCAAAACTAAGATAGAATTGGGCTATACTAAAGCAAAAACCATAAAAGAAGCGTTGCTAAGGGGAACATCACATTAAAAAAAATGAGCTACCCAGATAAATGGGAGACAATCTGCAAGTCGCCTCTTACTAACATTATACCTTGTAGCCTGTATCCTCAGTGTCAAGCTATTTATTTTTGATACTAAGCCCGGGCTCACCATGGGCAGCCACATTAAAATGACACAATAGAGCATATACTCTATGACATCAGAGATTTTGTTTCGAGAGATAAAAACTTCCCTCATTAGCGTCATTGTTATTGAAAGCTGTCAGAACTGATAAAAAACTTTGGAAAGGTTTAGGTACCTTTAATATTAAAACAAAAACAGAATCGAAACTATCAATTGAGCTTGGTCAGCCCAATACAATTAATGACTATTTCATAAACATTTTTAATGAGTCAAATATTTGTCTTAACAAAATTAACTATTATCAAAACCATAAGTTTTGCGCAGATCACACCTCTCATTTTGCCCTGGTGGACCAGATTACTATTTCTAAAGTCATTGATAATATTAGATCTAGTGCAGATGGAAATGATGGAATTTCCCTTCATATGTTGCATCTATGTTAGCCTCATCTTATTAATCATATTTCTCACATTATAAACAATTGTCTGGAAATTAGTTATTTTCCTAGACCATGGCGTGAATTTATATTATGCCCAGTTTCCAAAATTCTTAATCCCAAAAATGTTTAAGACTTTCGGCCCATAAGTCTCTTGCTTCTTGTCTCTAAAATCTTGGTGAGAATAGTACATGGTCAACTGATGGTTTACCTTCGTGAGACTAATATTCTGCCAGTTCAATAATCCGAACTTAGAAAGTGTCATAGCACAACTAGTGCTCTTCTAAATATTATAGATAATATCATTAGAGCTTTAGACAAAAAGCTAGCTGTGATTTTGGTGGCACTGGATTTTCTAAGGCATTTGACATGATTGATGACGACTTACTTGTTGCCAAGTTGCCTTATTTTGGTTGTGATGACTCCGTCTTATCGTTTTTTAAATCGTATTTATGGAGACGTTCGCAGCGAGTACAGGTACAAAATGAATATTTTAAATCAAAAATAATAGTTTCCGGGGTGCCGCATGGATCTATATTGGGGCCACTTTTGTTCCTAATGTATACCTCAGATCTACCTAATGTAGCTTTAAACTCTGACGCCTATCTGTACACGGAGGATACTTAGATTCTCCACCTATTTAATTAACATAATATTCAACTTGCATCAGACATTTAATTTTGATTAAGAGCAGATAAAGAATTTCTCCAGTGAACATAATTTGCAGATAAAGTCTACTAAAACTGTCCTATTATTTGCGAGTCGCAATCAACGGCATACTCTTCTCTTTTTCAAATTACGTAGAAATTTTGGGTCTCATTTTTGACACATCTCTTAGATTTAGGGATCACTGCCATATGTTATTACAAAAATGTTATTTACGCTTGCAAATACTTTATGCAAATGAAAGTATTTTAAATTACAAAACAAGAAAAAAGCTTTCTGATTCTTTGGTTATGTCTATCATTAATTATTGTATAATTGTGTATTACCCATGTCTAGATAGAATAACGCAAAATCGCTTGCAACGTATCCAAAACACAATAACACTTCACACTACATTAATGTTTGAACGTTCTTTTACCTATCAAGCTGTGATTAATTCATTTTAGGCCTAATTTTCATGTTACCATTTATTGTTATCGAAGATTTTATAAAGACCTATTTTTGGAACAGGTATGATTAGTTGTTCTCGGCTAATTTATTTAATTGTTACTTAACTGATGGAACATATGTTTTACTTTGTAGTAATTTTAAGTTTAGTTTTTTAAACTGGATAGGTTAAGAGATAAAGAGTAGGTTTTAGCTAATCTTCGCCTGTTCAGGCAAAGACTGTAATTTGCAGGGTTAGTTAAATAAAGACAATTTATTATTATTATTATTATTGTCCTCATTAATTCATTGGGCTGAATGACAAGCTGAGGGAAACAAGAATGTACAATAGGCCTCCAGACGCCCAAGAGTAATGGTGTACGCATCACTCTCTGCAAGTTAGAGATAGAGATTATATGTTTTATCAGTTATGCGAAAAAAGATACTGATGGCAAACAAATTTTATAAAATTAAATTATTGCTGAGGTGCCTATTAAGTATAGAGACTGCTCACCAATTAATCTCGAAATTCCAATTACCAATGCATTACTATGGGACAGAAAATCATAGGCACAGCCTTACGTTAAAGAGAGAATGACAATGCTTCACCGACTCTCACTCTCTCACTTGTGCTGGCTATTTTTGTGTATCTCGATTGGTGCTTCTAGTCTATAGACCTTTTATATATAAATTAAAAATTTAAATTTGGATTTGTTTTCATCAGTTATTTTAGTTGAGGTTTTGGTGAGTGAATTTTCAGTTATACCTACTATAAATTATAAGATAGATATAATAATTATACTTATTTTTTTTTAATAAAAAAGAAAACAATATTAATTTAATTTTTAAAAGTAATTGCAGGGATCCATCCAAAAACATGTAATTGAGCTAAACATGAATCGGTTAGGTAAAAGGACCTAAAATTTGATACCTACAAATTACAAATTAACCAGCAATTAAATGAAATAGATTTTAAACATCCATCGTGGGGATTTCTCTACGAGAATGCATATTATTTTTCAGGATAACGTAGGTCAGCATATTCTAATGAGCCACGAAGCTCATTTTCACTTAGATGAAGCAGTTAGTAAATAGAATTACAGATACTGGGGTCCTGAAAACCCACGAACTATTCATGAGCATCCTCTATATTCTAAAAAAGACACAGAATGGTATTTGATTGATCCAACTGGCATTATTGGTCTATAATATTCTTTGAAGAGGCTGGCCATCATCGTTAACTCCAATCGCTACGTTCACATAATTCAAAATTTTTTGGTACCAAAACTACGCAGAAAAGGGATAAACCCAAGGAATGTATGGTTTTAGCAAAACATTGCCACGGTATATACTGCCAACGCTTTAACGAATATTATTCGCAACCTGTTCCCAGGAAAACTCATTTCACATTTGCAATTTTTTTGTGGAACATTTTCTTTCAAAATCGTCCTATTACCAGTTGTTGTATTTAATAATTTTAAGATAACCAAACACCTATTCAAAATTCATAAAATATAACTGAGGCATCGAATAATAGACTCTTGTAGAACGATTCAAAATTCTCCAGGAATTTTCCAAAGAGTACGCAAATCAATGAGAAGATTGGATGCTTGGATGCAGGTGGGAGTGAAATATTTATTGTGATTTTTATCTGGTTTCTTACCCCGTTTTTATTTAGTTTTCGTGTATTAAATTTTCTTTAAATTTTTTTTATTTTGATTAAAGGTTCACAGAATTGTTTCACTTTTTTAATACATGTGCATCGATTATTTTAAACTCATATATTTCAAAAACGGTTGCTCCCAGCGACCTTTTCGCTTTAATAATAGAGTATCTTTTTTGTGCAAAAATTATTATGGAAGGCATTTATTTGACTAAAAATATAATACAAGGCTGTACAAAAAATCATGAGCGTTTGAATGTCATAAAAGACTACGTAGACAATTTTCGTTCAGAAATCGGCATTATTTAGGAAATTATGCAGAAAAAAACAAAAATAAATCTTGAGTCCCTGCATATTGAAAACCAAGCATTTTAGACCACAGATATGTATATAGGAAATACAAAAAGACTTAAAAAATCACCCTGCAGAATATTGACACTGTAGCATTAATAATTGCCTTGCGAAGCAATTAATTTTACTATTGATATACTAGTATTTGCAAAACAATTATTTCAAGGGATGATTTAACATAAAGAGCCCTAAAAATCTTATACAGAAATAATTATAAAACACTTGAGTATACTTTGTTCACTAAGATAACAAAAAAAAAATAAAATACTTTATTCAAGCTCTTTTTAGACGCTTTGATCCAGTGCATAATAAGCTGCAAGGCATGTATTTAATGTCGGTTTCCTGCTTGGCGGTTGTATGCGTGTTTGAAGGATCTGTTCCCTATTGGTAAAAGTAAACATTAGGGCGCCCGTATATTTGAAAAAGGTTTCTTAGTGTTTGCATTTCGGACTTGTTAAGTTAAAAGCACAGACATCTGACCAGGCGCATTTTAAGCTTTCGTGCTTTTTATGAAAAAAAGGTTACCTGAAATTGAGTAGTAATTATATTTTTTAGCTTGTAAGTTTTACTGAAATAAATAAAAATACGGTGATCATCGGGTAAGTGTGTGGATGGATTAAATAGCAAAGCGATTAATAAAAACTATTTGTTGAAAGTTTGTAAACATGTGTATTAAATGATGAAAATGTGAACTTAGTATTTATCTATATTTTTTGCTTCTATTGATTTTATTGTATTCCTTGTACAGTATTGATTTTATGGTATTTATAAGTGAGCTTTCCTCATTAAAAATATAAATTTTTTTAGTGTGCAGTATTCAGCAAGTTATCACGTCATTAACCTGATCTATTTTTTATTAAATTTAAGAATTTTGCTCATCAGCTCCCTCTCATTTTACTGGGCCCTTACCCCAATATTTGATTTCGATAAATGTGACATCGAAATATATCTTTTTTAGATCAAAGAACTTATGATAAGAGCAATACTTAAGTTAATATTTTCTTGATCAATGTCTTGCTCGGATATGCTTACGGCACTCTAGTGTCACCTCGTCATGGTTGAAGTTGGGTTAGTTAAAAGATATTGTACAATAATCCGTATCAGATTTTAACTATATTTAAATATTATTTATTTTTTAAGTTTAAATAAGGGTTTCTAATTTGTTATGGCAAAGAGTTATTATAAGCAAAAGTGCATTTTTGAAGAATACAAAAACAATAATTTTCGCGTGTGTTTTAAAATATGCACATTGTGGCCTACTTATTTTAGTACCTTTATAAAAATCTTTTCTTAAAAATTCGATAAAAGATCATTTTCTAGACATTTTAACAGTTCCCACATTTTTAATTTTTATTATTTTTTGAGCTGACCTTTTTTTGTAAATAAAAGACTTTATAATCATTTACGAGATGTTAAGTATATATCTGTGATATTCTATGAGATATTATTGTAAGTATTAATGTTTACTATATTATTATGATCCTAAAGATACTAAATAATGTTTTTAAGTAATGTTTGTTATTTAAAAATATTTATTTGTGCTTTTGGAGAAAACAGATGATATATTCTTAAAAGATTATATGGTATTTTATTCGTAAAAATAAGAAACTCAGGGAGCTTTGGAACCTATCGCTCAATTATTTTTTTATTGTTATATGAACCACCGAAATGTACTGCTCGCGGTCCACATCTTAAACGCATTTTATGGTTTCGGCACAAAAATGCTAGTTACCTTTACTTCAGTGCTGTTTCGTGTTTCGGGAACTTTAAATACAATTTCCATAAAAGACAGCTTTTTATTAGGTTAGTATACGGGTAAGTGGGGTCCCAAGCCAAAGTAAAATTCGACGCAGCTAGTCAGTTCGATTCGGAATACTTGAAGTTTTATTTAAGTGTATAACTTTTCAATTTCCTTACTACTAGTGAGGTTGTCGTTTCGGCGATGTGTAGAAAGAAATATATGATGCTGGAATATAAATTTTAGGCAAGTTGACGCCAAGATAAAAGATTTTCTATAAAAGTTTTATTATCGTTATGGAAGTGCATTAAACATTGAAAGTTTTAGCTATTGGTAATATGATTAAACTTAAAAAATATGATTTATTTTATATTTTATATTATATAATTTTATATTTAATTGAAGAAAATACTATTCTTATTTTTTTTGTGTATTTTTCATTTAAATAAAATTTATTTATATCAATGCTCCGAAGTCCAATTAATTATTCATTTCAATCTCGCGTTTATTTCTAAATTTTAAAAATACTTTGTCCTTGATTTTAGATGGTGTTAATTCGCAAAAACGAGTGACATCGCGAAATTGTTTTTAACATGAATTTTACGTCAACATTTTAATCAACATTTATATTTATATTTTTATATACGCTTTTTATGATCTATATAGATAGTACTTAATGAAGCATAATTTTCTTAACACAAAATATATAAAATACTCAATGTTATTACTAGTCTTAGATCTTAGTTACTTTTGTAAGTTGATGCAATTGACTTTTTTCTGTTAATTAATAATTTCGAGGAGAATTTACTTTGATCACTTTTATTAAGAATAAGGAATCATATATTAAGTGTGGCAGGTAATAGGAAATACCTAGATTAGATGTGCCCAATTCAATATGGTCAATACGACAATCTAAAATTAATATGAAATTTTTAGTTATTATCAAAATCACAATTTTTTTAAACAGTAAAAAAAATTTTTATTATAAGGTACTTTTGATTAATTTTTCAATCATAAAATAAACGATTTTTTTTTAATATTGCCATTTTACTCAATTTAGTTTGATGATTACTTAATGTGTATTTCTAATTAAATTGTATCTACCTACACCATGAGTTTTATTTCATAGGGTCGAGCTCAAAAACTTAATTAATTCATTTGACTCTGGCTAAGCCTGATGGAGAAATGCTCGCACGACTCTAGTGACTGTACTACGAATTTCAATTAAAAAGTTTTAAAAGCATTGTCAAGTTTAAGTCAGTAATTGTAAAGTATTTATTCATAAAGTTATCATACATATATCAGTGCTATAAGTAACTCATTATCGGCTTTGCCTTTTAATAAAAAGCTGAAAAGCAGAGTTTTATTAATTTCTATAAGTAATCCTGTTAGGTTCTTATCATATATCAGATAGTTGCTATTAAGTAACAAATCTTACTTATTTTTGAGTTCTATTGAGTTATTAAGTAAGACAAAATAAAATAAAACGTATTCTCATTTAAAGAAGTAGCTAAAGACAAAATGCGTAAAACAAAATTTTAGACCTAAAGAACCACTACATTTCTTTGCCATTTGAATAGTATTATATTTAATTTTTAAATAATAACTTTTTAGCATTACTGCATTTATCATTAAGGCTCATACCTATAAAAACAGATAAGATAAAATCTTTTGTTAATCGAGATCCGGTTATTAGAGTTTTTTTCTAAAGAAATATAATTCGATTTTTTTTGAAGAACCTCATCCCAAAAAAGTAATGCACACGAATATTTTTTTGCAGTTTCAATATTTTTATTTTTATGCGCATAATAATGCAGATTACTAGAGCTTATTTAGAAAAGGTAAGCTAACAGTGAAAGGGTATATCATATATCATATAAGTAACATCTACATAATTGTCAGTTGGTATCCTATAGTGTCTATAGGATTGAATTGGGGGGAATGAGTTGCCAATGTAGATAGACCTGTCATGCCTTACCGAATATTACTAGAAAGAAGCCCATGAGGCACTCTGAACTAAGTTTTTTTTATTGCTTGGTAAACCAATTGCTTAAATATTTCAACCTAGTGGCGGCGTAGTTTCTACTTTCATTCTGCTTCTAATTACAGCGGTACTTCTCGTTGTAAGCAATATCTAGGGTGTAGAAATGGCGCCTTAAGTGCAGTTTCAGGTAGATCCGTTACTAACCGAATTTCGCGCTCTATTAGGCTTTCTCATGCTTGTTAATATCTTGTGTCTTTTTGTCGAGTATAGTGATACCATATCTACATGTTTGGCCATGCGGATTATAGGTTCAAGACCTATCGACAGATTTGCGGCTCTTAATCAACCAGGGAAGTCTGCTTTCTCGGTATCATTATTGCCTGAGTGACCAAGCACCTAGTAAAGTTAAACCCTGCAGCCCTTAACATAGCTAATAAGGAGTGAACCAAGAAAAACGCATATTTTAAACTGCACGACATTTCTTTTTATTGCAGCAGTTCAAATAAAAATTACGTCAAAAATATACGGTGGAAACAATGAAATTTGTTGAAACACACTACAAAATTGCATAATGAAAACAGTTCGTCGTAATTTACAAATTTGAGCAAAATGGTTCTGTCATGGACGTATTAACACTAGTGCATCACCGTATTAGTCGTTCTGTTAAAAAAATTACCACAGTACGTGAAAATATTGGCGAGAATCGGGGAATCCATCCGTCATCGTGCACAACAGCTGCAAGTTTCGAAGTGCTCTTCGATTTTTTATAAAAGATCTTCATTTCCATGCTTCTAAGATTCAATTAGGATTAGGATATTCCTTAAGGATGAGGCAGATAATGCAGTTACCGTAAACAGTGAACACTATTGTAACATTGTAGCGTTTTTATTTTTTGTTTGCTTTTATAATGTAATAATTTAATATTATATGAAAATAGTACTGATCGCGACATCTAGTGTAAAGTGGGTTGATGGCATTGTAAAAATAAGAACTCCTAGAAGATTCGGTCTAATTTCGGCCCACTTATAAATAATATTTAGATGGCCTTAGCTGTTCTTCTTTTTGAACTTGATTCATCAACTGATTATTGAAGGTTATTTTTTCTCTCTCTCTCTCTCTGACTAAAGTGATTTTTTTTATCTGTCTGTCCTTTGTCATTGGTTACGTACGCCATACTCAGGGGTAAATTTTTTTGGTATTAACATCTTCGATACTGGGTTGGTGTTGCCATTGTTTCTCCTGTAAAAAGCGAATACTTTACTTTTTAAAATTATCAATTGATATCCGTACCGGCTGCAACTTAAATCTAAGAGTGGCAACGTTGTATACTATTATTCTTGTAAAACTGGGCCTGTGTGAGATCATCTATCAAAGAGGAACTCAGAAATTGTCTTTTGATTTTTTTTAAATGGTGTCATCTTCAAGTTAACAAGTTCAATTTCTCAAAATTAAAATTCAATGTGAATTTTAATAACCTCATGGTTACCTCATGGCAACAGTAGCCATGTTATGTGAAAAATTGCTTTAATTCACTTTATAAAAGGCCCCTTAACATGCTGAGGTAAACTTGATTTCTATTCCTTGTAAAACGTTTTCTCGTGGTTTTTAAGACCGCAATATTTTAAGTTCTATTACTAGAACTTAAGTGCTGTTCCAATTTTCCATCATAATTTAGAGCTTCATCAGGATTTCTTGCCTCCTCATTATTACGTCCTATGATTGACATTGGGTTACAAGCCTTTCAACCAGGTCAAAACAGATAAAAGCTCTATGCACCAACATTTGTAACCTTGGTGCATAGAGTTTTGATTTCAGGAGTTACACTTTAATCATCAAGCTTTTTTATAATGTTTGTAACAGGGATTTATTTAAGTGAAATTATTGTCTTACGTCCCTTTTGCTTATGTGAAAACCAATTTTCCAGCTTAATGAATTATAAGTAGCATCTCTAGAATAATTCATGCCAACCCACCACCAATTTGTGCTCTCCAGACTGATAAGCTGCATATGTGTGACTCTATTAAAGACTCTCCGCATTAGTCGATTTTTTTTATAAAAAAGGAAATACAACAAAAAGTAGTTACAACATGCTTACTCCAGTTTCATGGCCTCAATTGGATAGCATTAATACGAAAAGTATCCATAATGGTCACAATGTAATTCAAAATTTGTAAAAACGAATAAGAGTCTACCACAAAAATTGAGGCGGCCATTTGTTAGATATTATTTAGCGAAACACATGTTGAGAGTAAAATACAGGGTTTTGGTTAGTGGTTAAACTGTTTTGTGATTTGAAACCCTATTTCATTTTAATTCAATTACTAATACGAACAAGATAAACATAGTAGCTAATATGAAAAAGTTAAGATGCAAGTATAATTAAATTGAATTTCGTCCATTGTACGATGTAATTGACTATCAGGAAAGTCATATAGAACAACAATACGTATTCAGCGTAAAAAATTTCTTGCACTATATGACCTTCCTAATATTCAAGTATAATGGCATAATCTTTAGGAGGTTTAGACTAAAATGTTTTAGAGGTATTGAGATGTATTACTCTTGTTAAAATAGGCGGTCTCAGTAACTAAGGGTATAGTATCATAAGATGTATTTTTTAAAATACTTTATGAAGCTCTTTCTAGAATTTTAAAAGTAAGTATTGTGTTTTGGTAAAATTTGTAAAACAGAGCTGGATATACTAAAGTACTCACTTAAAAATTATTAGAACTGGATTTATTGAGTAACGGCTTAAGTGCATCTGCTCATCATTAATAACACTTCCTTCTTCTCTAAATTTCCTATAAAGGAATTTTTTCCTACAAAAATCGTGTACAAGTCTATAGGCAGGTTACTAAATAGTTTTAATACAATGAATAACAATAAATCTTTTATATATCATTTGAAAAAAAAATTACTATTTATTAAAAAATCTATATATTTACTATTAGAAACTACCAGGATTGACAAAAATAACAAGAATATTTTTTTTCATTTTGTTATCTTAGACACTTTCCTATATTATCTAATTTAACCTGGCTAATCTAAAGTCTTTAAACTGTTCTTTCATTAAAAAGAGAACGGAGAAATAAAACAAAAGAGAAACCTTTCCAGAACAAAGGAAAATCTTAGGGTCAACGGGAAAGGAAGCGAACTGAGGCCAAATGAAAGAAATTCAATTCAAGTGACTACTACGATAATAGAATATTTGGGGCCCGAGGAGATCTGCCAAACCAAATATTGCCGGGGTAGTTTTGCGAATATTTATTTTTTTAGAAGCTGAATCTAATAGTTTTATCTTAGTTTAGAGCTATCTTTAGATGTGATTAAATTTTATGGATAAATAATAATGTTCAGTTAATTAGTATTTTGTATTAGTTTAGTTTTCAAAATTCCAGGCAAAAATAGACAAACAAATTTAAGATAAATTCGTATTTAAAAGATTTAAGGCCTTACTTATATTTCAAGAATAGCATTTAGTAATAATAAAAAGTAATTATAGTTTAATGAAAAATCCAAGATTTACTTTATTGGCGGGGTTGAATTAAGACGTTTTAGATAGCAGGATCATCATGGATAGCTGCTATCGGTTTTACAAGAGTTTTAGATAATAAAATAAAATATCGCCTCCCAAGATTAGTATACAAACCATTTATTGAATATATATGGAATGATCAGACATACTTTAAGGTGACTATCTAATTTCTTAATAGTCATAAAGAATAGTAAGAAGAACTTACCTTAAATTATTAAGAAGTATTTTATGATCAGAAGAAATTGTTCAGGTGGGGTCAAAATAAAATAAATTCCAGTTAAGTTATATGCCGACGTTTCGACTTTTATAAAGTAATTAGCAGGACACTATAATGGAGAGCCTCACCTTGTTTTTATATTAAGTCAAAGAGTTATATTGAAAAAATGGTTTCCGCATATGTATTTACCAAAATCTCGTCAATAAAAACTCATATATATATGTTCAGCTATATGTAGGAGAAGAAAATCCTCAAACTACCTAAATTTTTATGTCGGTTTTAATACCGACAATACCTGGTAAAGACGCAAAAGTTTCCTAATAGGTGTAATCTTAATAAAAAATTTAATAACACCTGAACCTTAGGGACGCATTTTAAAAAGCATAAAATGCATAGCTGCTATTATGCATTCTCGTATATTACAAAAAGATATACTTTCGCGAGTACTCAAGCTATAAATTGCGACAATAATATGAATATATTGCAATATTCTAACGTTGGATAAAATAAAAATGTATCTCCTCCTGCAATACTTCTTGTAGAGAAAAAAGTTTGTTTTGAAAATCATTTATAAAAGTTTTCTGGTAAGAAAAACCGTAAAACAAAAAAAATTAAAAATAAAATTAAACGGTTTCTCATTAATTAATGCCTTTATTCACTTGTATAATGAGTTTATAAAACATAAGGCCTTGTTTAGTTTAAAAATGCGTTGGTGTATACTATATGTATTTATATTATTGCATTTTACTTTTTGACTATGTATATAAAATTTATAAGTTTTATTACGTAATATATTGAAACTTGAAATTATACCCCTTGTGCTATCTTGTACGAATGCTAGTTTAAAATGGAGATTAATGGCACGCTTTGTTTGTCATTAGAAAACATCAGTTTTTTTTTTTAATTAAATTGAAACATCTGGTATTATTACTATTTAAGTTTTAAGAAACGATGACAAGTAATATATAAATTTTTCATTAAAAAATTATTCATTAATGTTCAAAATGAAAACCATTTACTTCTTGTAAAAAAGCCTTACAAAGCCTTGACAAAGCCTTAAACTATGATACAATTCTGCTTGTAAACTTCTTAAAACATTTATAGTAACTTTATTTCTGATCCTCTGTTTTCATTCCTCAATATTTCTGTAAAACTTTAATTTACGATCAGGATCATCCTTTAGCTGCTCCTAGTTTATTTAATTTTTTTTAAGTTTCTTTTTTCTGCGACTTTAGAATTTTTAAAATTGTTTTATGAAATACATCGTAATCCCGAGCTACTTGTCCTGCCGGAGTCATAGATAATTCTTAATTACACAGTAAAATATTCCGTTTGTATCCCCACTTATTGATGATTGTTATTGTCAAGGGATACTTACTTCTTGCTTGTCCATGAGTTCTGAATTGCTCCTTAAGTTTACTCACAGTACTTTGACACAGTGGGGGGCAAATCAGGATGGATTTATTGGAAAAGCGCCACAACTTCTATAGGTTTCTAAGCCCAATAATCGTTAAGATTTTAGTTTTTAAATGTTCTATTAAATATTTTGGTGTAAAAGAATACTCGCGAATAACTTTACCAAAGAACTTTTTTAATAATATCTACCCATTCTTTGATTTAATTTATCTCATTAAAACCTCTTTATCTGTGTGTTTATTTATTAAACAAAAATTTTAATTATTGTATTCGCCTAAAGGTTATCGTGGATCTACATAGATAATTTTGGGGCAGTTGAGATTTTTTTTGGTTTTTAATATTCATACCTCTAAATAGTTTTTTTTACATTTAAAGTCAAGGGTTAATTTATTTCAAAAAGAAAAAAAAAACCGTCAAATTCCTTTTAAAAGGAGCTTTCCAACGAGGTACAAAATTCTAGGGTGAATTTCAGTTAAAATCCCCAACCTGTAGAAGAGATTACTTAGGAAATTGATTATTAAATTAAACACAGATAAGAAATTTTTTAAAATAAATATAGTAGTAGTATTGTTTTCAGTATTAAGTATTATTTAATATTATATTAAAAGATTTTGTTAAAAATGCTATGTGGTAACGTATATTAAATAAAATATCTTGATGAACTAATAAATATATATGCGAACAGAAACTATAAGCAAAAAAAAACCTTATTAAAATAAAATGTAAGGATAAAAGTTCGGATTTTTCCTATGGTAATTTAATCGGCAAGTGAAAAATAACTCCGTAGCCATCAGTTAATTCTCCACGGAGTTTATGGTTTACCCTCCGTGATACTATCCTATTAGAGAAGCGGCGCACCGCAGCGTGCAAGACGTGCTAATCAAGGCGTCGTTAACTCTCGCACTCCTAATTTGAATTGCATACTCTGGGTATTAGCATGATGCTTGACTGGGTCCGGACGGACGACGCGACGGCACACAGCCATCGATCTGTAACTAATCTCTACGGACGCATCGCGACGCTTTTAAATACTGGATATAAATATTAAACAAATTAAAAAAATATTTTTAAGAATTTAACAAAATTTACTTAGGCAAAATTGAAATTAATTAATTTTTTCTTCTTATTCAAAGAGAAACCTTTAAGTAAATATTTAAGTACAAAGAAATAGCTATTTATCAATCGTAAATAATAATATGATAATTAATCTGAGATTTTTAATTAAAAATAGGCATAACTTAAGTGGATATGATACACAGGGCCTTAAAAGTTCCAATAAAATTATAACTTTATGGATCAAATGCTGCAATAAATACCTATATTATCTTAAACATTTTAGTTTACCAAGAAGAAATATACCATTAAAAAACTATAAGTAAAAAAAAATATAGAATTACTGAAAAAATTATGTTTTAAATAATTAACGGCAATTCAAAATTTTTAATACTTTATAAACTTCTCTGATTTATAATCCTTTCAATGGTTCATTAACAAAAAAAAATCTGGATAATTAACTATTAAATGAGACTGAAAAAATTTAAATGGACTAACATGTTAAAAATAGGCATATCTTAAATAGACACAATACATAATGTCTCAAAATTTTCATTCAAATTATTTAGGATGGTGCGCCAGATACCTTAAAAATGGTTAGATGTATAATTAGTTAGTTTTTTTTATATTTTTATCGAAAAGTGGAGTCTCTTTTTTCACAACAAAACTTCTTCATATTCAACCTAATAATGTTTAATATTTTTTAATCTACAATAACTTAAATTCCTATATTACCAAGAAACATTGTTTTGTTTAACAAGAAGAAATTAAGTAACCAAATGAACGAAAAAAAGGAAACTAGAATCTAAATTGGCATTGTATTTTTTAAACAATTAAGTATGTATAACCTCTAACAACTTCTCTGATTGATACTCTTTTCAACAGTACATTAACAAAAAAAATCTTGACAATTAACTAAGAGACAAAAAATTTAAGGGACCAACATATTATAAGCGGTACCTATCTATCATCTTTTAAAGATTATTGGACCAAGATATAATTACACCGATTGACATTGGCATAATTTTTTAATACACCAATAAAAATTTAAGACATAAAATAATTTTATTAAAAACACCGGTAAAACTTTTTAAATGTCTGCAAATTTATACATTTTTAAAGTTATATTAAAAGTAGAAAGGTCAGTACTCAGAAATACTTGGAATTTAAACTGAATGAGATTTGAATGTGAAATGGAAGTAAAGTTGTCATTTCAATTTTTAATAATGCGCGTATTTTGTAGCAGCTGAGCAAAATTTTCTCGATTGTAAGTATTGTCTGTCAAAAATGTTTTCTATCTTTGCGATAGATCGCATACGTATTATACCTGAAAGAAGTTCAGAGTTTATTGGATCCTAATTTAGGTTGTTGGATTCTATTTATATTTTCTCTGAAATAAAATAGCACACCCACGTCATATTTTATCATATTTAGGCTTGCAATGATTTGATTTTAAAATATAGATGTTAATTTCTCTAATGTTAATTCTCTATTAATGTAATCTCTTGTTAAGTTTGGTATATTGAAAAACTTATACGACTGGCAAATTTCTTTCTTCGGGGCTGAAATAACCTTACATTAACACGCAACAGAAAATCATAGACAACGCTTTAAATTAAAAAAAGATTTCTAAATTATGCCGACTTTTGAGCACTTAGAATTTAACTTAGGTCGATCGTACATTTTCGTACAAGTTCTTGTACTCCCGATTTGTGCTACATTTTCTTTGGCTCTGGAAATCACTGACTTTCACACTTCGTTTATGCCCAAAGATTATGTCTACAAAATCTAAACTAACTTCTTACCATCGAGTAGTGAAAAAATAGGTACAACTTACCATCATACCTCCTTGGTGAAGCCAAAAATCCTACTGGTCTTGCTTTCCTTGATATTTGCTTTGTTCAGCTAGTCCTTTCTTAAGTGAGTTTCTCTGTATGTGTTTTTTTTTACAAATGCTGGGAATTCCCAAGGAATATATTTAGCTATGTCGTTATTTTTTAGGCATTATTTGCATAGAAAATATTTCACGACACCAATTTTGTTAAACTAATAATTGAGTCTACATCGACCTGTTAGTATATTTGTTTGGATTTTACACATGTATATGTATTTTCTTGATAGTTAAGCATATTTAGAGATAAATTCTCTTTATTTATTTAGAAACGTTTTGGTCTGAAGCCTTTCTTCTGGTCATAAAAGAAATGCTTCATATTGTTTTTCATTTATTTAGTAAATCCGTATTTGTATTCCTATGGAATTTTTGAACTAGCCCAATATGTTTATTTATACCTTAAGTGAATAATGAGTCAAATGGTTATTTACTTACCATCCTGGTGTATTTGGGTCATTTTTCAAATTTAAACGGTATGTATATTTCAAACTTTTATACTTTTCCTTTTAACATCAATATTAATAATATATCTAGCTACCTGTATTTCAGTAAGTAGTTCGATTTCAATTTAGTTAATTACTGAATTTGTAACCCTATGTTGCGTCCCTATCACATCAGTTCCGCAGTGTTTCAATAGGCTTTGTTCCTTCTGTATTCGCTTTGATAACATTTTGGTTTTGGTTTTTTTTTTAAATCCATTATCGCATGAAAGCATACTTTTCAATTATTTTACGCCAGGTGTCCTTGAATTTATAGGGTTTAAATAATTAGGTTTTTAAAAATAAACCTTTACAGTTAATCATATAACGAGAAGTTAATTTTAGGTTTCAGTTCTTAATTATAAATTCAATAAATTCTAATTTCCATTGTTTATATCTATTTTTGATATGGAATTCCCAATATTTCACTACTGGAACTACTTTTACGAAAATTAATTAATTATTCAAATATATTTTAAATGAAAAGAGGGTAAATGTAAACCGGGTAAGCTAAAAATATTATTTTGCCATTCATAACAACAGATAAAAATATGTAACAGTCAGCAGGAAGCTGGAAAAAGATCCCCCAACTACTATCGCCAGTCAGTCTGGCGCCAGTTTAGCAGCGTCTCTAAACCGGGTTAGTTTTTGTGAGTCTGGGCGCCATTACAACTGTTTCATAGCTTTGGAGCCAACGAACTAAATGTTTTCCAACCGACCCCCCTCTGTTTGTCTTGTCTTTTATGATTAAGTGCTTGTTTTTCAGAACAAATAATAAACTATAATTTGATTGGATGTTTTTGTGAAATGATAAAATAAAAGCAATCATCACTTTTGTGTTTGAGACACAAATTATGAATACCTTTTAAAAAACAAGAAGCTGTTAATTTAGTAACATTTGCACTAGTTTTTATAACTAAATATCGGGATGCCTAAGAACTTGCTAACTTTAACGCAAAAATGGCAGCACTTGTCAAAAAAAGTCATTGAATATGGTTGTCTATGGTGTGTTGATCGAGCTGTTAAATATTTTTTTGTGATGTGTGTCATTTAACCATGCAGCTAGTTACAATCTTTATATTTTATTTTATTTGCAATTATTAATGTATCGCATATTTTTAACTACTCTGATAATTGTTTTAACAATATTCTTTATCCTTTATGTAAAATATACTCTTGCTGAAGCAATCTACAATTTTGTATTTATTTTTTTTTAATTTTATTAATTTATTATATTATTTCTTAAATTATTTATTTAATATTTATTTTTTCTATTTATATATTTTTTTCTTTTAATGTTATTTTATTTATAATATCTAGATATATCTAATTTATAGATATATCTAGAACATTTAAGACAGTGAGACACTTTTCACACCGCTGGGGTCTGTCAAGGCGACCTAATTCAATACAAGGGATATTGACCACAGAAACATAAGGGAATGAGACTAGCATTACTATTCTAATTAAAAATCTAAACTAAATACTTAGTCTTACATTTCTAAGGAAGGTAGTTAGATCATTCAATATTTTTTACATTTTCTAGTGCCAATAATTACATAATAATAATAATTACTTTACATTCCATGAGTAAATTAACCAGTAGCATTTACATTCCTTGAGTATATTTTTTACATTCCAAAAATATGTGATTTAGGTCACATGTAAGATTACAATTTATGCACAGATCAGTAGGTAATACTTTAATTTTGCCAAGGTGTGCTGGGTAGCAAGCATGTCCAAATATCATACGAATAATTATTATGTGATATGTATATATTATAATGTATTTACTGTACATTAGTTAATAATTTGCGCCACATTTAGGTAATCTATGACAAATTTATTACTATTTTGATATCTATGTATTTGTTGGAAATAAAAGTCATTATTATTATTATTATTATTATTAATTATAGTTGTTTTAAAAAGCCTTGGCACGTTTAGTTCACTATGCCAGTGTGCAGAAGGTATTTCTAGAACTAATAATTTGCAATAACTATTTGGCGATTATTTGCAATTTTTTTTTCAAATATCATTCCACTTAACATTTGTATCTTTTTCCTTATTATTGCGTTTATATCAATAAGATAAAGAAGATCTGTTAAATATTTGAAAAACAAAATTACTCAAATATATAATTAGTTGGGTGCTTTATACTATGATTTTTGCTCATTTCTACATGCGTTTTGATTATTTATCAATGAGAAAATTTGGTCAGCTAAAAACCAGCTTGGGAGATGATCAACGTACAGAATGTTCAAAAACTGCAAACACTGACTATCTCTTCGCTAAATACCAAATAGTTTTTAATCACTGTTAAATAAAAATAACAAAGATAGAAGAGGCTATGACTATCTTTAAAGAACGTGTTCCTCAGATATTAAACGATATTTGTAATTAAGGCCTGAGGAAGCTGTCGCACGTTGTATCAAAGGTGTGTTCAAATGAACATTCTCAACATTCTGTGGACCCAGTTTCTTTATCTACATCTATTAATGAGAATTTACTTTCGTAGACAAAACCTGGATACAACATTATCTGCCGTCAATAAAAATACAGTCAATACAGTAGACTCCGAAGGAAAAATCGGCTTCAAAAAACCAAATAATGTTTTTTCACTGGGAAAGTGGTGACGACTATTTGGCATTGTTATGCTGTTATAGTAATTGAATATGTTTTTATATAAATATTATTATATTATAGAAAATCCATGGTTTTTAAAAAGCAATTATTTGAATAATTTGAAAATCTCCAAATCTAGGACAGGTGGCTTCTTTTTATCCCCTTATCTAAAAATTCCGCATTAGTAAGCTATAGATTGTTATGGGATCCGTGAGACTTGCTAAGAGGGATCCTCCCTAATCTCTGTAATCGCTAGCCAATGGTACCTTTGGTGAATTAACTCTTTAGCAGTCATAATTGAAGCTTATTTTAGTTTCATCCTATGTTCGAACCCGAACAGACCTAACGTCCAATTTAACGCTCGACAGCACCAAATAAAAGAAAGATACATAGTATTTGATACTACGTAAAGATACATTGTCAATGAAAAAGTTGTTCGTCTCCAAAAAAACCTACAAAATGCAATTAAAAAATTATCTTGGCCGATAAACCGTTTCTTAGTTATAGCGTCTCAAACCTGTCTCCGTAGAATTTCTATTGTAATCGATAATAATTTTATTAGATTTTCAAACTTTGTTTACATTATTATAAAATTATGCACTCCACTTACTACTATGAATTATTATCGCAAAATGGTGATTTACACGTCAGTACAAGTAACAAGTAAATAAACAATTGCACCTATTGTAAATGTGTGAAACAATAAACAACAATTTTTTTCGTACTTTATTATAAAATGAAAAAATCTTATGTAACCTTATCAAAGTGAGCAAGCATAATAATTTAAAAGTAAGAATGAGAAAGAACTTAAATTATTAAACATGAATTAATAGGTAATGACAAGTTAATTTCACTGTAATTATAACCACATAACAGTGATAAGCGCAACAAGCTGACAGACCAAGGATTAATGTAAGTACAAAATATTTTAAACGCAGATTATCATGAAAGAAACAACTTTCATCGAATTATTTTACAGTTTGCCAACAAGGAATATTCTAACAAGATAATAATTTTTTTTTTTATTATAAATGTTATACGACTGCGCATGAAAATTTTTTTATATCTCTTTTGACCAATGAAGTTAATATTCATATACTATTTTCTTAAATAATCATATATTATTTTTAACTTTCTTATTATTATTATTATTATTATTATTATTATTTATAATTTTGCAATTAAAAATATTTTTTTTAATGTAAATATGGAAGAACATTTTTAAATATTTTGACTATGAAAAAACTTGATTTGATCATACAAAGCAAAATGGTCGTAATTATACACGCTATAACAAGGGAACGGTTTATCGGCCAAGAATTTTTTTTAATGAATTTTGTAGGTCTTTTTGAGACGAACAACTTTTTCATTGACAATGTTGCACTAAATAATTTTTTTTTGGTTACTTTGGCGTCATCTCCTTTTTGTAATTTTCATCGCAGCAAGTGGACTTAATGAGAAGAGTTGTAGAAAATGATTAATACCTAATTAATATATTCTACCATTAAAGAACTTTTAATAGTAGAATATTTAAATATGTAAGATGCTTCAAATAACTTTTGACATCACATTTATTCTATGATCTGGTATATTAAAAGAAAAACATTAAATGAGAAAAACATCCCATATATTTTAGCACAATAGACTCTTTGGGTAGATAGTTTATATTTATATATTTCACAAAACAAAAACAGCGTATACAGTTAAGGTAAAAAAATATTTAAAAACTCATACTAAATCTGAAAATAATAATGACTGCCAACCATAAATCAAACAATTTCGCATTAGCCTCTCCCAAAGAGTCCGGTGCTACTTTAATGCTGCATTAGTCGGGCAAATATCCCAGGGATTCACTTTACTAGAATAAACGTCAGAAAGTATATTAATGATTTTCTTCAATTATCAATTTTCCGAGTTTGACTTACTGTCTGCGCCGCCATTAGTGAGATAGAAGTGCTTCCTTCTCTAATGGCGTTTGTTAGTAAGATTGACGATCAGATTACACGCGAATCCGTCGCAGCAGAGAGTCGGAAAAACTGTAACCGACCTTCTCGGATTGTCCACGGAAATGCGGCAACAATGTTAAAGGGCAATAAAAGGGTCCGGTTTCAAAAGGGAGAAACAATATCCGTCCGTTAATCGTTGGAAATAATTCCATTTAGCTGAGAAATATTTTATAAAATATTCTGCAACGGTTTTTTATCTTTTCATTGTTATTTTTTTGGAAGTCAAGACGAATATTGGTCTGGTGATGTACAACAGAAAAAAGAATGTAAAATAAAAGAACCACGAAGTCAAAGTAATTTTTCATGACAATTGAAGTTTACTTTTCAGATTGTAAGCATCTCTTGTTCAAAAACTAAAATACGTGACATCAATAACAAATTTTGTAATTTTTTTTGTCTTTTTATTATTTTATAAAAATAACAGAAAAGAAAGAAAAAGGTTTTACCTTCGTATTCCGGTTCTCTCTTCTTCATCACCTTATTATACATATATGAAGAAATTAAGAATTTTTCCTGGTTTGGCCAGATTCAAATATTTATAATTATATCATTAATTTATAGTCAATTAATATGCAAAAGTATATATACTTTATCAAGTATAAAGAGTTACAAATTATTTTTGTAAAGATAAGGTCATTTTCATGCTGACCATAATGATTGCAAATTTCTTTCGCTTCAAAAATTGTAGTAAAGAGGGCTTTTGAGAGTTCTTGGATCTATCACTTAAGATCCTTCATTAGATCTAAAGAGTGTTTCAATAGGAGCGCAAGATTTCAGTGTTCAGTAAAACATGATTTTCTGTGGCAAAGTATTGAAATATTTATTGATTTAGAAAACATACGCTTAACAATTATGCATAAAATAAGATAACTGGTAAATAATTCTACGGCTTTGCTGGCATATTCGGGACTTCAGATAACCCCACAGCCTAAAGTCTAAAGGCATTAAATTTGAAGAGCGTGGAAGCCAATACTGGTCACCAAACCAAGAAATGACCAGGAGAAACTCAAGATCCTAAATGTTTCATGGGCGGTATGATATATGGTACCGTCCTGCTGAAACCACATGTCGTCAAGCTTCCAGTTGAGGCGCAAGAAACTGTCTTATTCTAGCACAATAACATTCGCCATTCATGGTTACTGCATTACCTTCTTCGTTTTTGAAGAAAAACAATCCAACTATTCCTCCAGATCATAATGCACCCCATACTGTGACGCGTTGTGGATGCATTGCTTTTGATAAATCATTCGAGAATTTTCTAAGCCCCAAATGAAATAGTTTGGCTTATTAACAAAGCCTTCAGGTAAAAATGAGCCTCATCACTGAAAATATCCAATTGGTGAATTCTGTTCGCTGTTCATGGTCTGATGGCAGGAGTTTTTGAGTCAGTTATATTGCCTAGGCATGCAACTGTCCATCTTTAGTGTTTATGTCCAATTCTTGTGCTCGGTGACAAATTGACGTCTCTTGCCTTTCTGTCATATTCTCACGAACTGCCGTAATGTTTTCTTCTAAACGATCTTACTATCCAAACCAGTACTTTCGAATTGGGTATTCTTTTCACAGTAGATGAATTAGGAACATTATTTTGACCGGACATTATAAGTACTTAAATAGTGGCAATAATAGCTAAACTTTCACTATTTCGATAATAATTTTTGACAATCAGGATACGTTGTTCTCCCGTGTGATCGTGACGACATTATGACTGTCAAACATGGCACATAATTCAAATATTGCGTTCTTAGTGAAGCATCCTTTATAAATTTATCGTGAAATGGTTAACGTTTTGTGACTTTACACCGAAAATCAAAAATTCAAGTGCAACTGGATAGAATCCAACGCCTCGCATGTCTAAGCATCTATACGAACGGCCCCCAACAAAGCATTTGATACTCTGCAAAAGCTTTCGATTTTATAATTTTTAAATAATAATAAATAATAAGAACTACGTACATGCTACAGGAATACTGGAAAAAAAGTAAATTATTTTGTTACTTTTCAAACCAATATACGGAGCTGCAAAAAAGTTAGGGGTTCTAAAAAAGTAAAAACTAACGCAACGAGCGCCCTTTACAGAAAACATGAACACTTTTTAAAAGACTCGTATGTTTGAAATTTGATGTCAGTATGTCAATTGGTTCAGGACATATGAGAAAAAAACGATAAATCAAATAAAACCTCCTTGGTAAACTACAGGCTGTCGAGAATCTTCTTTTAATAAATACTATTGGCACCTGTGATAATAAACTATAAGATTATTGTGACTTAATTATGCAGATGGCAAAATTTTGCATTATTAAATAATAGGCTAAAGTAGCCATGTTTATGCCTATTTTTCATTGGACAGTGGCTCGAAATAAAAATTGTTTTATAAATAAAGTTTATTTAATATATTCATTCTTTCTACCATTCTTTCTTTAAATTTCGGACTAAGCATTAAAAATCTAAACTAAATAGTAAAAGTAATAAACGACTCCATTACGGCATCTGTCATAGGTTAGGCCTAAACAGAAAAATAGAATATATTTTTTAGTATTGGTTCTTGGAAAACTATTATATAGACCTAACTTCTAGAATCTTTTAGTATTTATTAAAGCTTCTATAAAACTTTTCCATACAACCAACGAATTACAGGAGCTTGAATTCTACCTAACATCTTGGAGATCTTTGTGCACCAGCCTTGATTCTTTTCGCAATATCTTTTATTCCCGTTGAGTTAGGATCATACAATAAAGTTCATCTGGTACATGCCATTGTTCTGTTTCACTTTCACAAAAGGTCATTAAGGCCGATTGTTTAAAATACTAAATAGTGATTTAGGGCTTTATGAATTATTTTCCATGTCCGTATTTTGCTAGAGATTATGCATTTTTACTTTGTTTTGGTCAGCTATTGTTAATTTGAAGGTAATTTTAAAAATTTGTGAACAAATTGTAACCAATTTGTGACGAATTTGTAAAAAAAATGCTTATAATTATTGATGTATCCCCTTAAACTTTATTACAAATTATTTAAATCATATAAGCCGTATATTCCGGCTCGTGATTAAAGCATTCTAACTTCCCGTTCTAAATTTGAGTAGCGTATTTATATTTCTTGGTGTAGTTTACCATAGTTAAACTCATTAATCTATCTAGATATTTAGGTATGATTTAATTATCATTAACACGCATTAATTTATTATGTCATTATGTAAAATATTTTGAATACCCTTTACCCTTAAATTGTTAAATTTTAAATAGATTAGTAAGATAGTTATTATCTCGCTAAAACTAAAATAAAACAAATAATATTTGTTACACGTAAAACATATACAAAACTCCTAATATGTACTACTTACAGTTCAATGATAAAATAAATTTACTAAACAATCGCGTCGCAGTAACAGACTCTCGATTACCATAAAACTGCCGACATTTTCCTCGTTGTTAAGCCCTTTTTATCGTCACTTTCGCAAACTAAGCAGTTCTTGAGGCATTTTATTAAACTGCTCCTGAAGATCGTCGACGAGTTGTTGGCTGAACGACAATATTCCAATAAACCGATGTTTTGCCGACTTTACATCCCTTTTCTTGAAATCAGAGGATGAAGAATTTTATGTTATAGACGGACTATATTACCGCTTTCAGTTCATCTTATGTTCCCGGCAGTATAACAAAGACGCTTGTTTTTATTAAAAATGTGCTCAAATTTAATTTTTAGAAATATTTTCAGTGCTGTAATAGTATACACATTTAAAATGTTCTATCCTTAAATTAGAAAATATTGATAAATTATTTTAAAAGAAATATGATGGCATAAGATATGAAAAGAAACCGGGGGCAGTTCTAGAGGCTATTTGTTACATGCATATTTATGTGCATGATCTATAAACTCATAAGGTGCCTCAGCATGCTTTCTTCAACAAAAACAAATAAACCTAAAAAATATACTCCCAAATTGGGACTTTAAGATAAACATCATTTGTTTTGAGAAAGTTAGTTTTAAATGAAAATTAGCGATGTGTTTGTTTTCTGTATTGCGATTGTGACCTAGTCTATTTTATGGTTATTTTATTCTCTATGGAGGTCATTTGTTTGTTTAGCATATGTTTGTACTCTTTGACTAAATAACTTATTTCTACTATGTTTAATGCTTGCAGTACTTTTCTGAGAAGTGTTTTTTTTTCTAGTTTAGGATTATAATTTAGTACATACAAAATAACATTTTTTTTATTACGACCTGAAATTATGTAACGACTACAGCTCATAGCAAATAAATGCTATGAGCTGTAGAAACAATAAAAATTAAGACCATTCGCAGCTTTTAATTTTTTTTAAAAGACTCTCGAATTCCGACTTTTCAGATAATCATTCTCTCCTGACAACGCTAAGTAGAGTTAGAATTTTGAGAAGCTTGAAAGTAAATATTTAAAAAAATGCAGCCAATTCACATTTCGATGCCTGGATAGTACTTGTACTACTTTAGCACTCCTTTAAATCTTGCAATCAAACGAGAGTAAGTGAATCATTTTCATTTAAAATCTTAGTATGATAATCTTTAGAGCCTTAAATACGAGTTTACTGTCTGGAGTGGTATTAGACTACACATGGTATTGAATGAATTGCCAGAGGTAAAAAAATTATACATTTAAGCCCTCTGGCTCTATTTTCTAAGAATTTAAAAACTCTTGATTGTTTTAAATATTGTTGTCCTAATGATGTCCTAAACTTATTTTTAGGCTCTATATTTGATTTTTGAATCTTTGTTTTATAACATGCATCTTATTCTTTTCAGTTGACTGTGACAATTGGCAAGAATGGTGGACTTATGATGGAATATCTGGTAAGATTATATTTTTTTAAGCTTATTTTTAAATTGTATTAGTACCTTTTAATACTGGTAAATAAATGAAATCCTTGTATTTTTTAACAATCTTTCCGTGACTAACTAAATACATGTATGCGTATTCCTTTAATCTTGCTTATAAAGTCCATGGAGCAGCCTGCAAAGATTTTTAATATGACTGTTGTATGCATTTCGTTATATTTTTTATTAAAGGATTAGCTTTGTTTCTTTACGTTTTCTGAACTCTGTGGCACCATCTAAAAGACATGCTTCAAAACATGAAATAAGGTATCTAGTATCCACTTTTGATGGGAGTACTCTTATGTGATAAGAGTTTATTAATATCAGATCCCTTTAGATGTATCCCTTGGCAATAATTTGCTAGTTCCATCTATCTTAATTTTTATTCTTATATTCGTGTTATAGTACCGTTCCTTTACCAAAACTGATATCTGTTGGTAATATTCTCCCTGAAATGTTGCCTCTAAATTTATAATCATGATACTATGGAAATGGTAAAATTCTATTTAATCGTGATCTTCTATTCGATTATAGATAACAGCTTTCTTAGTTTTATAGTACATGCAGTGACTCGAGCTGTTATAAAAGTGCGCCCAATAAGAGGAGACTATGCTGACAAAATGCTTTTCGCTGCCAGAAGTATTAATTAAGAGTTGTTTTTTATGTAGTTTTAAGACGGTCATATAGTGGGCATTCAGATTTATTAAGCCATTATCCCTGATATATTAAGAATTAGGGATCATCAGCTAGATTCCTTTTTGAAAGTTTTACATGATTAAAATAGTAAATTTAACACTTTAACATTTTCTTAAGTGAAAACTCCTTAAGGCTAAGAAGAAACTTTTTTAAATACCCAAATTGTTTTTCTTAAATAACCATAAAATAATTTTTAAACTAAAAAAATGTAAAATCCCGCTTTTTGTGTCATGATCTGAAAATAAATACCAACGATTTAACAAACAAAATACAATACAATTTTTCAACCTTTTGTTCGTAAAATTAATAGTTTTACAAGGACGTAAGGCTTAAGAAATTAAAAGTAGGAAAAATAAAATTTAATTTAATGGTGGTTAATGAACTTGCGATATAATAAAAATATATATCAGCAAAATGTTATTATATAATTTTGAATTATGCATTTTATAGAATATTCTTTTTGAGCGATATCATTTGTGTCGTTTCAAGTCATATTTATATAATTCGTTTACTTTTACATGAAGTGCTAATAATTTACTTTAAATTCTTCTCATGTCCTGGGCTTATAAATATAAATTAATCTTGGCTGCTTCCAATCAACTCATGATTATGCAAAATTAAGGTATTTTCATAGAGATTAAAATGTGTCATGGGTTACCACGTAATACCTAAAACAAATTATATATTCAGGTTCCAATTTAGGCTTAAGGGTTAAGTGGTAAGTAATATGTTATATATATGCTATATATAGGGTGATAATTTAAAAAGGTTTTTTTATTTGATTATTTCTATCTAAGGTGAATATTGTTGACCTAACATAGCTTTAGATTTCTTGTTAGTTGTTATATAATCGGTGTAAGGGTATGTCTAGATAAAAAGTTTTTGAGCATATTTAGTAAGCGTTCTTTTTCTACTATTTTTTATTTACTTTTAGGCTTGATGATGCTCCGATAGGAGCGAAACATGTGTAGCTTTTTCAGCAATTATATATACATATGTTTAATGAGATCCTGACTTGGAGTTTTTTTTTTATTGTATTTTTATTTATTGTTTTCCTTGATAAACAAAGAAGAGTTTTTTCAAATGTGAAATGACATAATTTCTATGGTATTATTGGAAAGCATTTTTCAAGAGCTTTAAGATGATGTATCACTCAACCCCCTTTCTATTTGAGATTTTAGGAGTGTATCTCACCCTGTCTAAGAGGTCGCCGATAAGGATGAGATAATATGCTTGTTTGCGAAACTTTCAGGTCCAAATTTTAAAAACAATAAGACTACTAAATTATTGCAACTATTACTAGAAAACTTCGTCTTAGTTTAGACCACTTTGAGTCTCTTGTCATTTTCAATCCCAAAGGGGATAGTGACATATACAATATCTAATATAAATGGCACCAATAAACAAACTTTAACTCTTTGACGCATAACAACTGTACGTTGTTTTACTTCCTGGGGTCTGTCAAAAGCGTGAACATACAACATAACCTCATTTAATATGCATAAACAGCGAACCGGACGGTGCGGCGCGGCTTAGGGCCGGTGTCCGCCCGTCACCTTCTCATGCATTATTCCGAGTCGAACGGGAAACAAGAGCAGAAGCGCCATCTGCGCCCTTCTGTCATGTAAATTAGCTGTTTGCAGTATAATTTAGTTTCTGTATTTGTATGGTTATTGCATAAGCCAAGAAGCGCCAAGACTTGCGGCCAACCGGCCAACCGGCTGAACTTAATATAAGCAATTGCGGTTCGTTTGCAAAAGCAAAACAAAGGAGCTGTAAGGTGCAGGGATCGTTTCGAAGCTATTTTGAGGTATATGCGATAGTTTGTTTTAATTCAGTATTACGGCTTAAGGAAAAAGAATATGAGCAAACGGGTATCGTGTGACATTAGGTTATGCCTTATAATCTAAAATCTTTAAAAAAATTTGACTTAATTTTAAAGTCAGGGTAATATGTTTCATGTAAAGAACGTATTCCTTGTTATACTTAAGTATTTAACCCTAACTTTCGAAGAAACTGAATAGATTTGTTATCTGTTAAACAAGATAACGTTAGTTGTTAAGTATCATTAAAATAATTTCTGAGATAAATAGGGTCTGATATGCTGAGACAATAGTAAATTTTTATCTCTACAAAGAACAATCTTTTTAATATTTATTGAAATTAGTTCCTTATAATCTCAACACAGATTAAATATAACCAGATCTGAAGGAACCACGACTTAGCGATTCAAGCTACTTCGGCCTTGATTTTTTGACTGCTTGCACCAATGCATCTACCAATTCAATTTGTCCTATGAAAAAGATTGCGTGCACCAATTTTAAAAATATTTGTATATAAATGTAGATACTGTTAATAGAGCGATTTAAAATAGAGGAACTTTAATTATATTATACAGAAGGTTAAAAATTATAATATTTTGTAAAAGTACAATTATTTTCTTACAGTTTTTAAATATAAAGCAAGATGTTATAATAAATAAAATTAAGCAAAAAGAACGTATGTCATTATTTTTTAAATGCTATTTTTTGATTTTTTTTTTCGTGCGAAACAAAAAGTACCCACTATAGAATTTTCGTAAAAGTTACGTTTTAATACAGTAAACTTGACGTATGCTTGATACTGTACAAAGCAGTGATTGCTTTAATCACCTACGACTCATGCGACAACATTTATATTTATAAAAAAGAT
Organism: Anthonomus grandis grandis; assembly: GCF_022605725.1. Lineage (NCBI taxonomy): Eukaryota > Metazoa > Arthropoda > Insecta > Coleoptera > Curculionidae > Anthonomus > Anthonomus grandis. Next base: position 9,597,980 of record NC_065555.1, read on the forward strand.
TCACTTTACACACTTGTGGCATAATTAAATATTATATAATAAACCTCTGAAAAAATTATTTTCTTTTACGAAATTTGTTAAAAAAGTTTTTTACTAAATTTGATAAAATTTTAACAAAACTCAGAAAATGCCCAAATGAGTAATAGGAGTGTTACAAAAGTTATAGGGATAAATTGCTTTTAAAAAGACTAATTCAGCTACTAAAAAATTCTCAGTAAGCTACATTCGAAAGCAGTTAGAGAGAATGAAATTTCAATATATATTTCAAGGATCAAATATTAGGTCTATATTATAAGCCACTTAATAAACATAATAAACACTTGTCTTTTAGACGGAGTTTTCCTATCAGCTTGAAAAAAGTATTATTAAGCCATTGCCTAAGAAACCAGATCCTAAAACCACCAATTGCCGTAGACCTATAAGCATTTTTCCAGCAATATCAAAAATCATAGAGATTCATTTATGAATAAATATCTTTTTTTGAAGAAGAAACGCAAAACCAATTTGTCAGTCAGGATTTTGAAAGAATATCATCTATCTTTCAATAATAAAGAAAATAAAAAATCCAAATATCCGACATTGCTAACCTTGGACCGTAGGATTAGAAAAAAATAAAGGAATTGCAAATTGAATTATATAATCAAATTGTAAGAATAAGGGAAATCCCCAGTAGCAGTCAATTATAAGGGTTTAATGATCAATATGGTAAGTAGAGAAGAGTGGAAGTATATAGAACACATGCGACTCCAGAATGAACGTGCAGGCTCCTGTGGGATGAGGACGAACATACCAACAGGGCTTACTCGTTGGGTGAACCTGTTACTATCTTCTTAGTTGAATGATTCACAATATGCAGTACGTACAGCAGAGTCGCCATTTAAGCTATTATGACCGATAAACCCACCTTGTTTAAAGTGCATAAACGTCCTTCAGAAACTGTTGCGAAAGCATTTAAGAATTTAGCTTTTTCGGGTACTTGACCGCGAATGTACCTGAATGCTCTTGTTCTTGGGCGATACACGATGCTTAAAGCTCAAGATTGTTGAGATTAAAATATTTAGATTATCGTTTTTTATCAATATGAAAATAATTATTAATATCCTAAGGTAAATCATATTTTGTTATAATTTCCTAATGGCAAAGATTACCGTTAATTACTTTTTAGAAACGTTAAAACTTGTAAGTATATGTCCCTTAAGTTACAAAATCTTTCAAGTTTATTTCCTTTGATGATTTCGTACATGATAACAGCATTTAAAAACCGCATATAATGTTTCCAGTTTGTCTTAATATAGTTTTTTTTATATTATTTTATATTTTTTTGGTAAACACAAAAATAAAAGAACGTGCACATTTACAAAAATAACTGTAAACATATTTCCTACTCAAAGAGATCTCCCCAACTCAAATATCATACCACATCTCGTGGGAATGCGTATATAAAATCCGAATATGTGTTCGAGATTTGTACCCAGAGACTGGAACGGTGCAAAACTCGCTATCTAGCGGCTTAGGCTAAGCCTGCCGAATGGCAGCTTCTGCTCTTTTGCACGTGTATGTTTCACGAGAACCGTAGCAGTTAAGATTGAATTCGAAAGAAGCCTTTCCTACGGCGAATTGCCCATAATATATTTAGACAGGACGAAAGAGAAGTGGATATGGCGCCACGCCAGCTATACTTTATTTTATGAGTTTTCCCGGACGTAGTTACTAATTTATCGAATTATTGTTAGTTTAGATTTAATTTGTAGTGTTTAGGATATATGAGTATTTATATACTAAAATTTACCATATATTATAATTAAAATTTTATATATATACATACACACAATATATGTAAAAATATATTTTATATATTTTTACATATATTATAATTTATTTATATTGGCGTAGTAAGAAACAAAATCAACACAACTTGGTGATAAATGATCGATTAAAAAAGACTATAACACTATTGTTATTCACTGATTAGAATATTCACTAGTAGTTTAGTTATATTTTGATAAGTACTATGTACTATATGTTGGGTTTAAAATAATTACCGATATGTTTTACTTTAATATGTATCGCGAAACAAGAAGAAAACTTGTTTTAGCCATCAGTCTAAAATACTGCCCAAAGCTAATTTGAAAGTACTTTTTAAAAATTAAATAAATATTAACTCTGCCTGTAAAAAAAGTTAAGGAAACATTTACTTTAACTGCCTGTAATACTCAAGAAGTAACTTTTGTTAACAGTTATTAAAATATAATCTTGCTCGGATTTACTGCTCCATTATGATACATTAACTCTTTGAAATAGCCTTACAGGAAAAAAATCAGAAGGCGCTCTAAAATATCTTCTTCAATTTGTAATTTTATTTAGCAGCACTCCTCGTTGTTCTTTTGAATATTCTGTGTTTAGTCAAAGTTCATTAAGTAAATTTACAGATATAAGTGAGGCTGGATGATTTCTTATAGAAAACCTTTTATCAACATTGTTGGTACTCTCCGTATTTTCGTAAACGTGAGCCATTTGTTCGTACACAATAATCAGACAAATGATATCGCACTATTAAAAAACTGATACAATTGATGGAACAAAAGATTCCGTGCGGTGAACACAAATTTGGATAAACGAAAAGAGCTGTAAATAAGAAGCGCTAAAAATTTACACAGCATTCGCCGAGAATATCAAAAAATTTATTTAGTAACTTTTGTATATTTTTAATGTCGTACTTCTGGTAAAACTTTTATGTAAACTCCGTTTAAGACAAGTCCTACAACATAAATGATTTACCTTTGAAAAAAAATCCTCTATATCTTGTCAGTTATATAGGTCATTTTTATAATTGTCCATATTTGACTTTAATTATTAAATAATTAGTAATTTATTCATAGATACTTTATTTTCGTTATTTATCAATTTATGTTTATTACAAACTAAACAAAAAATTAAGAAATATCCACGAACCGTAAAATAAAAATTAATAGCAACTTAATACTTTTTTATAGTAAGCATAACCAAAACGGATAGGAAACACTTATTCTTTAGAACCTAAATGCCTCTAGTTTCTATTAAAAAAAAGTTTTATTAGAGTAAAAAAACTAAACATTTTATTTAAATGATACCTAATATAATACATATTAACAATAATACAAATAGATTTCAAATTAAATTCAATTGTTTAATTTGGGAACAATTAATTACATTTGCATTTATATGCTACGACTAAAATCCAATATCCAGTAAAACTTTTTTCAGATAATATTTCGAGATTAGCACAAAATCCCATTTAGATATTTTGCAGCTTATCCAGGTAATCGTTGGCTTATCCGTTTACCTAACAACACCCGTGACATAAATAATATTTTGGGCATAATTTAAAAACTACAAAGAATCTTATTAAAAAGAAGGAAAATTATAAAATTATAAAAGTGTGATATTGATAAATGACTGTTAAAGTAAAAGTTGATGCCTATAAGGATATTTGAATATAATATAATTTTTAGAAACTTTTAAACTTTAATTTAACTAAAAGAAGTAAACTAGTTTATATAATTTTAATATGTAGTAACTAGTCCCCGTCCGATTTTACCTATTTTAACTTCATTTCTACCCTTGACTAGTATCATGTAGTGTTTGTTCTCTGCTTCTCTTTTTGTTCTTTTTATTAGTAAATACAGAAGTGGATCTGATAACGCCTAGTATGGGCGAAACACGTGTAATCCTTTCACTTTAATTTAATAAATTTGAGACCGGTGGCTTAAATTGAATTTCATTACTATTTAACTTAGAAAGAACTTTATCGAAAAATCACCCCAATTAGGTGATGGTGGATATATCATATTGCAAAAATGAAATGTGATGTGAAAAAATGCAGACTAAAAAACAGGAGACGTTGTGCAGATCCCAGAAGAAATCTCAACCGACTGGCAAATCTAAATGGAAATGTCTGGGGAAAACTTATGCTTAAAAGTGGAATAAATAGGCAAGCTAAACAAGTATAGTCGCTTCGCTCCTATACTTTTGGTCCGTGGGGACCAGTTTGGAACCTCTAAGTCCTGTCAGTGATGGGCCTTAGAGGATTTCTTAAAACAAAACAAAAATTATCAGGTGTACCAACGTTTATATGCCAAGGAAAGAGATGACCAGTGGTTGGGGTATCATGCTTCAAAGAACCATAATTTGTTATATAGTCGCGTTGTGTGTCGATATACTGTCTTATATTTCAAATATCTGTCAAAATATATTAATTGTATTCTAAATTAAGGCTGAGTACCAAATTCCAACAGAATCGGACCAATAGCAAAAAAGTTACGGTAGTCACGTGACCTTAGCTGAAACTCAAATGTCAGTTATCTGTCATAATTTATTAGTTGTATCCTAAATAAACCATAAATACCAAAATTAGAGAGAAGTTCCCATAAGGGTCTATTTATTGAAATAGAACAAACGGGATTTTACGTCGATTTGTTTTAATTTTTCTTTTTATTTTGAAAAGTAATAGTAATAAAATATCAAAAGAATTGACAGGAGGAGAATGAGAAATAAAAGAAACCATCAACGAATTGAATCGAAGCTTTAGAAGTCGAGATATTAGTAAAAATGTGGGAAAAACAAAAGGAAACTGGTTTTTTCACACGGTATAATTTATTTTTCTTAAAATGATGACCGACAAATTATAATGTAAGTCCTAAGTTGGCAATTTCCAGAAAAAAAAACCCAAGAAAAAAAAAATTTTTTTTGCTCCAAAATCGAAAGGGGTATAGCCATGAAAAATTGCGAAAAAATGGTTTGTTTTTCAAAATCTATAATAATGCCACAATATTACGAGGGAACATAAGTTCCCTTTAAAGCCTATGTATTCGAACCGATGATTTCTTAATTTTTTTTTTAAAGGCAAATTTAAGAAATAATTTAACAAAATAAGATAAAAGGAATAGGGTAATACAAAATATTATCTACAAATATATACATATCATCTAATAGCCAATTTCAATCAAATAGGAAATTTTGATAGTCACGTGACCCTAGAACTCAATATTTTAAAATTTTGTAAAAAATCAACAATTGCATCTTAAATAAACCCCAAATTCCAAATTTGAACCCAATCGGACTCATAGCAAAAAAGTTACAATAGTCACGTGACCCGGAAGTCAAATGTCAAATATCTGTCAAAAATTAATAATTGCATCCTAAATAAAGCCCAAATACCAAATTTGAACCCAATCAGACCAATAGCAAAAAAGTTACAATAGTCACGTGACCTGGAAGTCAAATGTCAAATATCTGTGAAAAATTCATAATTGCATCCTAAATAATCCCCAAATACCAAATTTCAATCAAATCGGACAAATAGGAAGAAAGTAAAGGTAGTCACGTGACCTTAAAACATAGTCATGTCAAATATCTGTAAAAATTTATTAATCTTATCCGAAATAGGTACTAGGTACCAAATTTCAACCAAATCGCACCAATACCAAAAAAGTTATGATACTCGACTAACCTTAAAAATCAATAATTTCAAAAAAATTTTATTTATATCCCAAAAGCAATGTTTAAGAATTGTAAACATTTATTAATAATAAACTAAATAGTAAAAACTCACCTAATATCTAAATTTTTATTTTCAATTAAATAGATCATTACGACTGACCCGTGTATATATTCGAATAATTTTAATAAAATAATCGGGCAAATTTCATTTCGTCTCACCCCGGTATAAAACCACTGACTTTTCAAAAAAACGGCATTTTTCGAAGACGTCAAAATGTTTGCCGAATTTTCCTGGCCGCAATACACAATTTCCCCAATTGATATGCACAGATTCGGAAAGCCCATTCATTTTCTGATTCGGTGCTTCCTTTCCCTGATCGTTTCCGGTTCATTTTCATTCATAATTTTACAAAAAACCCAACCAAGTCCCGGCCACCTGTTACGAGCAAAAAATTTGTAACCACAATGCGTCAAAGTATTGTTTCCACTAGCCATTTCATCAGAGTTTAGGTTGACACCTCCAATTACCTGCAAAAACGCAAAAAAATGGACTTTTTTCATAAAATCGCATTTTTCGGGTACTTGTACTATCGCTGGAACCCTGAAATTTTAGTATGTGTTGTAAAACAAAATTTCGGATCTTTTAGACGATGTCTGATCTTTTCACCATGTACAGGGACGCGGCAAATGAATTAAACGCGAAAATTCGAATTGCTCAGAACCTATTAAAGTTGGAAGATTGTAATTTTACACAAATAATGGGGTTATTAAAGTATTTAATGCCTGAGAATATAAATTGTCCAGGTGCAACCACTAAAAAGTTATTAAATAAAATGTGATTTTCGGGTCGGACCTTCATGGGTAAAGTTCATTATTGCTCACCCTGTATGGTTCCCAAAAATTTCGGTTATATGGCATATAAAAGGTAAAGGATGAAGTTATTTTTTGAAAAAAAAAATTTTCCCAAAATAAGTATCGTTTGGCGGAAAATCCTAAAAAACTGAAAATGCCAGAACTCGTAAAATAAATTTTTTACAAAAAAAAGCTCCAAGTATGTCAAATCTCTTATAAAACGAAGTCTTTTCGCCGAAACACTTTTTTTATAAAAATTTTTTTTTAGCCTCTGGAGAAGTTTGAATTTTTTTTTTAGTCACTTTTGTTCGCTTATAACAACTCACCCTGTATACCGATCGGGCCCAAAAAGTATACAGACACGTAAGCCCCAAGAACCCTTATATCCTGAAAATTTCAACTCGATTGAACGCTTTAAAATTGAGATCTCGTGAGCAACTCGATTTTTACCAATTTTTTTACGAATTTTTGACTTTGAGACAGTACCGCTCCGTTTGGTGGTACCGGAAAAAAAAATTGTTTACGGATCCATTATTCCCAATGTGTTGAGAGACCCTATGCCAAATTTCATCGTTTCGCTAGCCATACAGCCAAAGATATGAATTTTTATTTCCAAAAAAACACGATTTTTCGGGCCCGACGTGGCGTGCATAATATAGTCTGCGACTATATAATAATAAATAAATAAATCAATAGTAGTAGTCAAAGCTACGATAATCCTGGTTTGTTTATGGTTTTCATATTGTTAAAAATTTGATAACAGCAAATTATTAATATTTAACATACTACTCTGTTATAATATACTAAATATATGTTTTTATTTTGTGTTTTCCCAAATAATCAATTTATTCGCTTCTGTCCAAAAGAAATTTCGTATTCAGTTCATGCTGGGTTATAGATACGCTGGCTAGGAATACCGGCCTTAGAGGTCTTAAATTCGTAATTTTGTTCATAAGTCAAGCTGTAAAATATATATTAGTAGGTTTATTTCAAATTTAATGCTGGATTAATTATTGGAAAATAGCTTAATAAAAAAATATTTAGAAAAGTAAATAAAATTATAAGAAAAATCGTAATTTCTATATCCTGAAAGAAAGAATGACTCGTGAATGGTTTTTAATATTTCATATTCCAATTTTGTAATTAGTTGTTCGTATGTCTTAAATAATAAATAATTTAATTTTAAACGCATGAGTGATATATGAAAAAGCTACATTTTTTGAGGCTAATGTGTTTGTAAATCAAAACCAATTATTTCCCTAGTGAAGTGTATGCGGTTTTCGCAGCATTAAACATGCACAAAATGATAGATGTCCGGGGTTGCTCGAAAACGATTAATTTTACTTTTCAAGGCAGAGCTGAAGTGATTTATTTACTTTTAATGAATTTGAATTTTAGAGAAAATTTAAAGTAAGCAATATTGAGGTCAAATAAACTTATAAAACTGTAACGTATTTGTGATACATTGGTTGGGTTAGATCTATAACGTTTATTGCTAAAGTTTAATAATAAGTGTTTAGTAAATTTAGTTTTTTTTCACTTTAATTTATTGTATCACTTTATTTTTAAAATAGTTAGGGAAAAAGATGTAATCTCTTCGAGACTACATGTAGAAAGACTAATAATATAAAAATTAAAAAGTTTATTTCCCCGTTCAGTACCTTAAAGAACTCCTACCTTATTGGAGATCTACATTAACAGAGGTGCTGAAAATACTAATTTCTACACATTGTAATCTGTCAAGTAAATAGCTCTTTAGAGATGTCACTTATTCCATATAAAGAGTATTAGTTTATCAGTTGACATTAGCTTACCTTATCGATTGACATTGTGTGGTGATAAAATGAAGTCACTTTAAAAAATAATAATAATGCTAAATAACAAATTAAAAATCGTTCGTTTGTTAACCGAAAGGAGATATGTTGGCCTCTTAATATTTGGAGCACTGAAAGATTATTTTGATAATGTTAACTTAAGAAGATGACAACAAACCATTTCCAACTGGATGGAGTACTTCCCCATCGACTAAATGATGTAAAAATATTACTTAATAGACTGTTTATCGATAAATGGATTAACGAGTTACTTATTTTATTGGATATTACATGATTTTTGCTATAAGTGACGTAATACCCAATAAAATAAGTAACTCATTATGAATTCGTTACAACAATACAGATTTTACCTAGATCACCAGACATAACTCCTCTCGACTTTTATTTTTGGAGTTACATAAACAATGAAGCGGATAAAAAAAGATAAATTAGATTTTTCCTATTATATAATCATTAAAATAGGATAAATTCTCATTACTGAAACTGATGATTCATATTAAATAGTGATAGGTATCTAAGCTTATAAGAAACAAAAACTACACCTCTAATGAAGGCTCTACTTTTATATTTGCAAGCCCTGTGGTCTCGAGGAGCTGTTCCTTTCATACAACAATCGTTTTTTAATATAAGTCCACAACGTTAGTACTGTGCTCAGCGTGTAGTCTGGATTTAACACAAGTTAATTTTTCCCTATGGGGTTCATAAAAATAAAAATAAGTAAGATCAATTTAAAAAAAATAGACAAGTTATTATTAAGGGCAATCAATCTAATATATGGTGCTCTATCAGTAAAATACACATTTTATATATAATGTCTATGCTGCTATGATAAGAGTCATATAAACCTTCGCAACGTTGCAGAAGCTGCAAATTCTACTATTTCTCTTAAGTGTTCGAGCTTAAAACCTGGAAACTATAATTGGTCTTTGCTCTACAGAATTTAGTGAACATTTTATATGCATGCACGACAATGTATGTCCGCATGTTGCAAAATTAGTTCAGGTATATTTATGTTCAGAATTTCCAAATAAATTTGCAAAATTTCATTTAATTATCTTTCAAATATCCGCTACAATAATAATCCGTTTAATACCTTTATCGACCGTTTTGATGTGTGTATTTACAATCACTTATATCAATTACCCAAATGTTTTTTAATATATATCATTTTGCTCATTCCCTAAACTAGACAAACGTATATTAAATGAAAGCAAATTGGAAGCCTTAACGACCGATATCAATTAAAACAAAAAAAAACTGATTGAGCAGTCGAGTGCAAAACTGTTAAAAATATTTATTTAAACCAACAAACACACTGTATATACAAATAACTGCTGAAATAAAAGAGAGAAAAAGTATAGGCCTCTAATAAAATTCCCACCCTGTATTTCTGTATGTTGATTTATTTTTAAGCCGTTTTTCTCAGATACCTAAAATATATGGCAGGAATATTTGGAATTTGTGTCCATTTAACTCCATTTTGGATTTCTACTAATTTATTTAAATTAATCCGACAATTTGTTAAATGGGTAGAGTACTTTTAATTTTGAGGATATTTAAATGTTTGTTCACAATGAATACATTTCGTATTAATACATCTTCGAAGAGCTAGTGTTTCTATAAACCATTAATTATTTTTTTATGTTTAATCATTTTTATTGCTGAGCACTGTTACCACTTTGCGACTTATTTAGGAGTGGTGATTCTAAGAATTTCTGGTTATTTTTTGTTCTAAAATATATGATTCTTTTCGTCTTTTCTTAGAAAAAAATATTATTATATAATAATAAATGTGGTTGAACAATATTTAGCAACCAATTTTTTTATGAACTCTTTATTTGAAGAAGCGTTTTCATTTTCCTACATAATCTATTAATTTAAAACTAAAATGAAATGCTAGTTGATATTTTTTTATAAATAAATGATTAAAATATTAAACAATTGCTAAATTCGTATAAAGTAATATAGATAAAATCATTAGTTTTCACAAATCTAAAAAGTATAATAATATTAATTATTATATGCCAATTAAAATATAGAAGATGAATTTACCTAAAATTCATTAAATGACATTACATTATAGTGCATTAAAATGTACCCAGTTAATTAACATCATTTATATTATATATTTGGTGTTTTTCTTCCGTATTGAAATTTGCTTTCCAGTGCGGTTAAAATATCACGTATTTCTACGAATTTGTTATTTATATAAATAGAATCGAACGTGTGACAAAAATGATTTTAACCAAATAATTATTCTAATAGTTTAATGCGTATTATATAATATAATTTATTGTCATAATTGATGCATGCAAATAAAATTTAAAGGTCTATAAATATGATTTTGTGATATTATTTACAGATAACGTTGTGCCATTATTATTTTTACAATTTGTGTTTTTCTTTATAATTTAATTTTCACCTTTTGAATTAAATTTTACATTAGGTAAATATTAGTCAAGTATTCTGAGTTTTTCTTTGAGTAATTTTAAGACAAAGGTTTATATTATTAGCTAAGTATTGCTAGTGCTTCCTTTTTTTACAATATTTGGTGTATAATTTTTTTGTTTAAATAATGGCTTATCTTTCAATGTTATTTACAAAAGAAAAGCTTTGTTAAAACTCGATAAATTGAATTTATTATGTCGAGTTTAATCCCAGCAGATACCGGCAGATATAAGTTTTTGAAAATAAAAATATTCGCCACTGACTTTTATATATGTGATGAATTTTTAAATTAATTTTTGCATTTTGCATTTAAAACAAAATTTTAAGACCTCTTGGATTTTTATCCTATTAGTATTACAATATACCATAATTTTTGCATGTCATTCATTTAATATAATCATTTGTAACTGAGTCAGGAAGGAGAATTAATATCTCATAATTCTGGAAGGATTATTGCTGTCACAGGCAACTAAGCCCTTTAATAACTTGCATCAAATTAAATATAATAAAAACAAGTTGTATTATCCATTGATGGGTATTATGTGTCATATCCCTCTGAAAACTGTTTGGATAGTTAGTTCTGTATTTTCACTTTGTTTATATAAATAGTTTAAATAACAAATATTTTAACCCTCCCTCCCTGCTAAAAAACGTCACAATTTAAAAATTGCCAAGATTGAGATAAACATGAAGCAAGAATTTAAATAGCTCATTCTTTCTTCCATCAAAGCGCCATAGTTGCTTTTCAATTACTTACCGCCAGATAACGATGTGACGAATTTATTTTTTTAAATTTTCCAGATATAATTAATGTTTTTGCCTTAATTTTATTTTAATTATTGACAATTACTTTTTTAACAGTGAACTCTTGTTTCCTTTGCAATAATTTTAAATTTTATTTTTTTGAAAGCTCTCCCTCCACAGGGGAAACTAAGGAAGAGTTACAAATACATATTAAATTTAAAAGAGAAATATTTGTGGAGGAAAGAAAAGAACCAAGAAAAAGAAAAAGCAAGCCTCAATTATATTGTATTAGTCTATAACCTACGAGTTATTTCTACTTCTCAAGGGACTGTATCAATTTTCATTAATAAATCGAAGCCACAGCTTTACAGTGTCTGAATTAATATCATCATGTATTAATAGATTATGTTTTATAACCCATAAATATGTAACAAACGGACATAGTCAAAATGAAAGAGATTCTGTTCGTTCAAGTATAAAAAAAGACGCAAAAAAAAACGAAAGAACCATAATAAATTATCATAACGAATTCGGATACTAGGATTTTTATTCATTTAAAATATTTTATGATAATACAGGCATGATAGATAGTTTTTATTTCTTAAATATTGCTAAGGCATTTAAGGAAATGAAAAAAATTTTATCCACCCGTCTTTATTATAAAACATTTTATAAAGATGAAGATCTTAAAAAAGAAGATTCATACTAACAAAGATCAAATGTTTAAAATAGTTGACAATCGGTGTACAAAATAGTTCTTACAATTTATTAGAGCATAAATGACTGAAATCTTATATTCCCAAATATTAATCAGTATTTAACTTTTTTTTAATAATAAGAGTTTCTTATATATTCTCTTTTCGTGCTGATTTATGTAATAAAAACATTTAATTCTAAAAATATTATATCATAAGAACTTAATTTAAAAAATTAATATTTCGAGAAGGTATGTATATATCCATTGCAAACCTACAGTACTATTTGGGGAACAAAACTACTGTTATGGAAGGATATCAATTAAGTTAAAATAACTTAGGCAGATATCATTAATACATTTTTTATACTCCTTGCTTATTGATATTATTTCCTGCAACAGACTTTTTTATATTTTGTTTATTTAGAAATGTCCCTAATTTCATGAACAATAAAATTATATTTACAATTTAGAGTTTGCTTGGCTAAGCCAGTTGTGTTGTTTCAACATCTATAATTAATGCGCTTAATATTATTTATATAATTCCAAGTAATAAGATCGAACGTATTTATTGCAAACTTAGAGATCTCTCTGATAGTTTTTGATCTTTGATATTAATTTTGACCCTCTCGGAGAAATCTTAAAAAAAGCGACAATTATAAAAATATTAATTTAAATAAAAACTCATTTCCTTATACAGAAAGTTAATTTTATTATAATGATTTGCTTGATAAAGGCAACTTTATTTCCAATCAATAAATTATATTATAGTTTTAACGCTGCCTTTTTTTGTATCGATACTTAAATCGTCCGCAGACTTAGTTTTAAACCACTAATGCAAACCCCTAAGAAAAACAATGGATCTCAACAGAATGATTAATGAAGTGTCTACTTATTCGAAGCATGTCTTTACGAAAATGTATCGCTTAGAATAATTTAAGGGCGTGACAAGCCCATCCATTTAATTAGATTAATGTCAATAATTTTTTAATATCATTAAAGACTTAAATAACAATGTTTTTTTATTATTTTTTATAATTAATATTAATAATATGTTATAGTAAAATGACTAGTTCAAACCATTATTTTGTTTGTGTGTATGTTGTATTTTACAAATAGTTTTTATGATATAAACAACATATTAAAAAACACATAAAATAAATGTGAAACAAGGATTTAAATCATAATTTTAATCTCGTTGGCAAATATTTCCGAACGAGATTAACATCAATTAAAAATTCGATTTTCAGTTAGCACCGGAATATGATCGGATTTGGACCCGTGTTGACATATATCTATTTTTCATTCAGTTTAAAAAAAAAATAATTTTAATCTGGTTGTTATCAAGTTTCAGCACGATAGTATTTTTGAGATTTCTTTATGGTTTATATTTTATTCGAAATATTATGAATTTTTGTTATTAATATTTTTTTGGTTATAATTTCTTTATTTTTTATAGATACACATACATCTAAAACAATTATTTTATCCTTATAAATATAAGAAGTACCTCTAAAGCAGAAAATATATTTATTATTATTTCCTCAAATGTAAATTATATATGCATAACTTAAATGGGTATGGTTTTATTTCCATTATTTTCGAAATATTTGTATACATTATATTGTTTTATAGCGCTAGTGAATTTTAACATTACAAAAATCTAAATAAAGACAGGTTACTATATATAAAGATATTACTATGAACCATTACTAATAATCACATTCTATTAAATATTACAAGAAAAGGTTGTAACCATATTTAAAAGTAGTGCCATGAATTTTATATTTATATCAAAATCTTTCTAACGAGGAATCTTTTGTTCTTCTTCAGGTATCTATATGTTTCGGATATTGACAATTAATATTTATTGTGTACTCTCCCATTGTCATTTATGATATACATGACAAAGTAGCAATATTATTAAACATGTTCAATTGGAGTTCCGTCGACATATAATAGATTTCCATTTATCTCTATTTTGCTGATGAATATTGGTTTTGTTTTCTTTACGTTGATATTAAGACAATATTCTTGCCTGTATTGCGCGATATGATTCACCTTTACAGTGCTTCGAAGCTATCTGTTATCACTATGGTAGCGTTGGCGTATCGAATATATCTATTTAGTCTGGCTCCTTAAAAAAAAATACATTCTACTCCATTAATCGTTTTTTTTTGGATTATAAGTTGAATATCAAAGGCAAGAAGATACATCTTTGCCTGACTCCACGTTGTATTTTCCCCATTCCTTTCAATCTCCATCAAGTCCATCAAGTCAAGCATGCTCTCTGATTCCAGTAGAGATTTGAAATTTATCTGACATCTTTATTGTCCAAGCCGACTACTTCCAGGATACTATAATCAATTAGATAGGCATCTACATCACAGTTAACATTTCTGCATCTCTGGATTAAGACTTGATCTTTAAAGAGTGTCTCTCTGATTTCGACTGTATTTATAGATCTGAATTGGTTTTTCGGATATTCTTCCTGGGATATTTCCAGAGTTATATTCTGTTAAAGATGTCGATAATCCAGGTTATTCCTTCATCATCCAACAAGTCTAGAAATGTAGCTTCTATATTCTCTAGTCTCACTGCTTTTTTGGTGTTCATTTGCTTTAATGCTACCTCGTGGAGTAGTATCCTATAGCCTATAGCTTCTCCTGGCAGTGAGTACGAGACCTCCGTGAGTACGTCTTTGATCCTCAAAAAGCTTTTCTAAGTATGACTTCCACCTATTTTTCAGATCATGTTTGTCAATGATAATTTTTTCATTGCAGTATTTCTATTTCTGGGTATCTCTTTGTTGTTTCTTTTTCTTTGGCTTGTCTAATGTTTCTGTTAATCTGTGTCTGAATTTTTTTGTAGTCTTCATTATTTTTATGTGTTTTTCTCTGTTCTATTGGTTTTAAGATTTTACTGATCATACAAAATTTTTTTTTCGTTTCCTTCTCTGGTCTTAAAAATTCATTCTTTGTTGAATCTATTATCTTGGTGAATTCGTTAATCTTCGCCTGTATGTCATTCATCTCTTTTAATTTTTTTACCTTTACTTTGACGTTACTTTTTATTAGCGGTTATATTAGCGTTTTTATTAGCGGTTGTTATAAAGCCTTCATGTCATTTTGAGGCATCATTTTCTTCTTAGCTTTCTTCAGTTTCACTTTCATAAGTCTAACTGATCTGAATCAATATTCACCTCAAGATAAGTTTTAACTAAATTAAAGCAGTTTCTGAATCTCTTGTCAATTAACATATAATCAATTTTGTTGGAATCTCTATCAAATCCAAAAAAAGCTAAAGCAGATAGACTGCTTACTCGGTATAGGGGAGCTAGTAAATAACTTAACTTTTTAATGTAAGGTAGAAAAACGGGTCGCCTGGTCAGGATTGCAAAGAACGCATTAACGGGGAGAATTTCTGGGGTTGGCGCAAAAGGGACTTTATTTAACTACTATTACTGCCACCTGTTGCACTGTAAGTAAACTGCATTTAATTAGACCTTTTAAGGAATTTAATAAAAACCTTGTATATTCATCAAAATATTACGCTTTGGCAATAAATAAAAAATAATGAAAGAACGCCAAAATAGTTAAAAATTAACAACTATGCTAGTGCATCGCAACATTTTTCGAAATAAAACTTTTTATTTTTATCTAATTAATATGCAACTTTCTTTTTTATATTGAATAAGTCTTTTTGCATTTACTTTTTGCGGTCAATTATTTATAAAAAAAAAACGTCCAAACTTAATCGCCCGTTAACCGTTATCAAGTATAAATTAGATTTTAGCTAGGCATAGAACTAAACGGATTTAAACACTATGTCAGGGCCAGATTTAAATTATAGCGATGTGAGATTCAGCCAAATATACACTTGTCAGTGCATGTCCGGTCAACAGCGCTTTCTGCGAGTTCCGTATACCATGTTATATCCTGATAGCGTGTAAGCATTTTCACTCCGCTAAGTGTCGAGCTTTTAAGTGTTAAGATAGGATAGAACAGATTATTTAGAAAATTAAGCGCTGAAAATAGTTTTAACTCTATCAAAGTAAAAAAAAGATATAATATCTTAAAATATTATAATAAAAAACGTAAACAATTCTAAGTGATTTCTATTTATAAATATTCTATTTTTTTAGGACGTTCTAAGACATTTAATTATAGGTTTTCTTAAGTAACATACCTACAGTGAGATTGTTTTATCTCAAATGAGTCTGAAATGAGGTGATTGTTTAACTCATGCAGTTAGTAAAAGTGAAACTCATACACTCACTGATTTTGAAATTTCAAATATTTTATAAAATTATTGTACGAAAATTGAAATTGTACATAAAATATATGTTTAAATATTACTTTAATATTATGTAGATACACATTTTAATTTCTAAGATAGTATTTAAACGATTCGACATTGATCTTATTAAGTTGTCATAATTGTTGCTATATTTCCGACCACTCTTCCACAAACATACTTTTTTAGTTGTTCTTTGTTACTAATTTTATATTTTTCTATTTTCAATAAAATTAATTGTTGATGTTGGAACTCTTGAAAGAGCTAACATGAATTGGGGTAGTTATAAGGTAGTCAGTAATCTCAGTTATTATTTTGAAAAAGCAAAAAAAAATTCTTAATTCTTTTGAGCACTTTTTCAAAATTTATAAATTAAGACTTCCTTGTATATTTGAAACCATCCTTAAACTATATTTATTCAGAACATTTAGCATGACTAATTTAGTTGCTTACATTTTTTTCACAATCACCGTTTGCAATTCTTGCAATCTGGTAATAGAATTTCCTTCTTTGAAGGTGGCGTATGAAGTTTTTTCAGCCTCAGTTATTTGACTCCCTTTACGACCCTTGTTAGTACCAAAAATTATAAAAGATTATTATAATAAATAGAAATAATATCATCTAATTTTTGACAATAAGCCTATGCCGCTAAGTTTAAAGAAGTTGCCTCTAAATTTTATAGTTAAATATAATAAGTAATATAGATAGAAGCCAAAAATGTTAATTTTTTCTGAATCACCACAATCTGCAAAAAAAGGAAAAAACAATATTTTTGTGACCTTTCTATCATATCTAACGAGCCATAAATACATTATATTCCGGTGAAATGACTAGCAAATATACGCTTTTCCGTTTTCGACATTTGCGTTATCAGAAATCAAAGAAGCCACCCTCGAGGGTGACAATGAATTTATTCGGTAAAGTAAATATCGCTATTCTCGCAGACTGAAAAATCTCGAAAATTTTAAAGAGAAGTTTTTATTTCTATTGAATATTATCCGGAGACCCATTTTTAAATCTACGTGAAACTTGCATCACAATTGAAATTTTTACATTGTAGGGACTATAAGACTTTTTAAATAGTGGTGAAACAGTCAGTAGTAGGACAATAGTTGATAACTAAATCATTTGTACATTATAAAGTCAATATTTATAACTTATTAATATTAATTGTATTAGATATAAAATACATATTTTTATAATTTTTTTACGATTAATTCTGCAAACAATTCTAAGTGTTTGAAGAACCTTCCAACAAGATTTCTAAAATACAAAACCCATTTTTTAATTACTTTTCCTAATATTTTACTTTCTAAAAGTATAAAATTAACGACTTCACCATAAGCGATCTAAGAAAAAAAAAATGTGGCAACAGATGAAACGGAAACATCTGGATTAAATGATGATAAGACTGAAAACTTTTCAAAGACATTAAATAACACAAAACTCAGTAAAGATCCCATTTTCATTAATTATTCTGTTAAAAAAATGCTAATGAAGAAAGTTTTAATTTATCAATTTTCAGACTTCTCGACGAAACGTGTTAATGAGAAAATGTTTTTTTTTTAATTTTTCGTTATATTAATTGTTAGTTTTTGATGATAGCTTCACAGTAATAAAAGATGACATTGTTTCTCATAATAAAAGTTATGTGGCCTTTAGTAAACTAAAATTAAATAACATTTACTGGATTATCTTTTAAATATAACTTGGCAAATCTAAAATTTTACTACTAAGTAATTAAAAAATAAATAATTGGTTTAAAGTCAGCTGCATTATTATATGTTTTTAAATAAAATAAAATTTATTTTACCAATAAAAAAAACTGAGGCTTATATTATTCTACCAACAGTAAAATCTTATTGTGATATATTACTACTGAAATCCCCTTTAATTAAATATTTAAAATAATTTATATTCATGTTATTTTTATAAACTACATGCAGTTTCTAATAAAAATATAGCAATTTTCTCCATAATGACATAGACATGGATTATACAAGTATCTCTCCTCTTTGTTTAACTCCTTCATAAAAGGTCATAACTGTTTTAGAATATTTCCCGCACGTGTGCTTCTGGAACTGTAGTACAAAATGGCACTTACGAAAGTATGACATACTCATAATACGTCCTTTTTGATCATAATAGCGGATGAAATGAAGACGACCTTTTCCTTTAAAGATGGGTTACAAAGCGGAATTAAAAAAGTTTATCATGATAGGGATCTTTTTTATATATTTTAAATTATTTACTATTTTTTGCCGTTACCCATAAAGGTATTAATAGTTTATGGAAAAAGTATTTAAAAGTGCCATGGAAATTCAGTGGATATAATAAATAGAATTATATGTATAACTTTTACAGGTTTTATATCAGATATATATAGATTTTTAATTTATTTCTCCTCTTTGTTATCGATATATTTAAAATGACTGTAAAGAGTAAGGATACTAGTTTTTGGCAAGAAAAAGTGTGTTAGTTGGCTTACGTTTAAGTCTTATAATATTATAATATAGTCTAAGGAAACATTTACCCAATTTAGAGGTCAGTATATCGATACAAATATACAAATACGATTTTTTACTGTTAGCTTACGAGTAAATTAAAACACCTGATGCAGAAAAATAGTCAACTATTTTATATTATTGTACACACTAAACACGAAGACTACTAGAAACATTTATTTACATTGTATTTATTTTAGTAAATAGAAGAAAATAAATTACAGAAAATTGTAGAATTTAAAGGTCACTCCAAGATTTGAATTAGCCTCCTAACGGCGAGAGCTCTTAATTTAGCAGACCATTGTTCCAGAATATTTGCTTTCTTTTTACGTGTACCCCGAGATATCGCAAGTTGTGCAAGTTGTATTCGTCCACGTTAAAGAACACGTATATTTGGATCACCTACTTAAGGCTATTGATTCTCCTAGGAAAGGAGAATCAATAGCCGGAAATAACAAAAAGAGTGAAATTAACCTGGGCTGTTCTTGGGAAACTAGAGCACATTCTACAACAGCCGGTAACAACATATGGTCTCAAAACAATGGCAATCACAAAAAGTATTGCAGACCGATTGAAATAAGAAGTCGAACAAAAGTGACCGATGTAATCAGCTATACGGACAAGATTAAATGGGGGTAGACACGACATGTTGCAAGACAGGACGACAATAGATGAACCAGCAAAGTGATCCAATGGCTTCCCAGAGGAACAAATAAAAGTAGAGGAAGACCGCAGAAGCACTCGCTGGATGATATCACGAAGGTCGCCAGTAGAAACTGGGCACAACTAGTTTAAGATTGACAGGAATGGGAAAGACTCGAAAAGGCCTACGTCTAGGAGTGGATCAGATAAGGCTGATAAAAAAGAAGAAAAAGAGCTAATTATGTTAACCCAATAATAATAAAATATTTGTATATGGCAAATTGTTAATCTAATACCCTAAAAAAATACAAAAATTATAAAATAGCTGTATGAAGTGATCAATCATTGAATACTATTTAGATTAAATACAACCGCTAGCATCTTTAGGAAACAATCGAAAAAAAAATCTGCATGTACACTAAAGAAGCATAAGATACTTGTCTGAAACAATCAATACAATAAAAAATAAAAAAATAAAGTTGTCACGGAAAGTTAAAGACCTACCAATCATCCAACTTCA
This sequence comes from Anthonomus grandis grandis, assembly GCF_022605725.1. Taxonomy (NCBI): domain Eukaryota; kingdom Metazoa; phylum Arthropoda; class Insecta; order Coleoptera; family Curculionidae; genus Anthonomus; species Anthonomus grandis. Next base: position 9,617,993 of record NC_065555.1, read on the forward strand.
ACACGCAGGACGGCCCAAAATGTCCTCTGTTTTAATATCCCAATGCGATAGTAAAATTGTGCCGCTTCCTCTCCGCATGAAAAAATGCGAAGATCATCCTAATGCTGAAGGACGAATCACCTCCACTACCATTCAGCTACCTCCTTTCAGCCATGGAGAAAATTGTTGAACGGGTAATCCTCATACATCTACAGAGGGTCAACGAAGAGAGACATCAAATCTTAGATATGCAGTGCTGTTTCCGCCAGGGTCACTCTACTAAACACCAAATAACAAGGTTGGTTCGCATCATCAATTCCAGAGCCAATAGAGGCATTCACACTGGAGGTGTGTTCTTAAACATTAAATAGGCTTTCGACTGTTATTGATGACTACCACCACCGCTCACCGCCAGCGTTCCCAACCAACTGGTGAAACTGGTTCACAGCTTCCTTTATGGACGCTTCTTTAGGATTAGCGCTGATGGGCACCTAGCCAATATTCGTAAGATCTGGCGTCCCCAAAGGATCACCATTATCGCCGTTCCTGTTGATCATTTGCATGAGGGACATTCCAACATCGGCCAGAATAATCACCTGTAAATATGCAGATGACACGGTGTTTCTAGGCAGGAGTTGGTCCATCTTCAAGCGCATCTGAATAGACTGCGCTTGAAGATGTCTTGAAGATGTCCATACATAACTCATCTGAATAGAGTTATGTATGGACCGCTGAAGATGTAAAGTATGTGGTGGTAATACTTGATCTCAGTTGGACAGGTAATGCTTCGCTCAACCGGAATAAACAGGTCATCCTGAATACCAAAAAGGTCAGAAGCCAGATCCGATACCTGTATGCCTTCCTCATCCAAAAGAGCCAGCTTTCTGCACGAACCAAAATTAGAATATAGCAGACTTCCGCCGCTCCGACTTGGGGAGACATAGCGCCCGCACACTTCAACAATTTTTGAAAGCTATTTAAAAGCACACTTTTTATCTTATATCAGGGTCATCTTAATACTTACGAAATACCACAATCCTAAGGATCGTCAGACTACCGTTCAGATAACCTAAGGAACCTCATCAACTTAAGGAAGCAGGTCCTTATGTGACCTTGCTGCAATTCTGAATCACTTCAACCCACTGATAAAGGAGGCCCACACTGACAGAATGGGAAATGACTAGGCAGCGCTCGATTGACCACAGTAAGCAGTCTTTTATCAGCTATTGCATCTGGCCACTACTAAGGAATTTAGAATATCCTAATATATTATATAGATATATTTTTTTTACTTTATAATTAAAAACTAATTTACCTGTAATAAATACGATCGTTTTGAAAAAAGGAAATTTAAATGATATCGGAGGTACTAGAGCCGGTTGTTGGTTGTTCTTTCTTGTTCATTCATTATCATTTATATATTTTTTTGCTTAGATTTCCTGGTTGCCCTATCCCAAAGAATTCAAAAGAAGAAACACGTTACGCCATGTACCAGCTTGTATTTCTCCTACTTTTTGTCCTAGGGAGTATCCTACGAAACTGCAAACTGAACTAATAACAATGTTATTAATTATCTCGAAATTAACGAGAAAAATGTGAATGTACGAACGCCACTGATGGAACTAAACTTATATTTTTTACATAAGAAGATCTACCTAGATTATCTTTCCAAGCGTGTTACATTTCATTTATATGTAAAAAAGTATTTTTAAAAATATTAATAAATTCAAACGTTCAGGCCGTATAACTTCTAATTTTGTACCTACTCATATTTTATAATAACGCGGTATTTTTGTGATTTAGGAGAACAGATCATACCATTATTTTTTTTATACTTTTAATATTCTGATTCCAATGAGACTATCTAAAAGATCGTCTCTATAAATTTTTAAAACTTTCTGAGATCTCAACAATTTTTAAGTTAATTTTGAGTATAAAAAACGCGTTAATATTATGATATAAAAATCATATTTTTTAAAGGTGTCAACATAAAATAAGTAAAATTTTTGATCTTAATTTTCCGAGCTTTTTAACTTTTGTTTTCCTACTCCGGTTTTAATACAACCTGGTATTTTTCTGATCATATAACATATCACTTAGAAATTACATAATTCCATATTTAATTGTGATCAATTCGCATAGCTATGGAGCAATAACTTTCTATTAACATCTTCTTAAGCCAGTCGCACTAAATAAGACTGGATATGATTTGATATCTCCTCCCATATAAACCATTCCTTAATTTATAATATTTCTCTCTAAGATCTATTTTGTCTGAGCATTTAAGCTACGAGCATTTTTATGTATAAAGTGCTAAATATAAATTAGCACCTATTAAAGAATTTTACATAATAAGTCTTTATTGAGAATAGTCGGATTATTATACTAAAGAAAAAAGTATTAAAATTTTTATTGAGAGAACACTTTTAATATCACATCAAAAGTATTTTTTATCAAGATCTTAGAAAGTTAAAAATATAAGGACATGAACAGTCATATTTAAAATAAACATTAAATCTTAAACTAACACTAGAGATTAATACAAGACTACATTTAACAGATAAAATTATATCATTTTAGTGTTTGTCCTTTAATAACGTAATATTTGTTAGTATTCCTAAGCCGCCACCACAGTGTATTTCGTATAATAAACAGATGCCAAAAATAAAACACTTTTACAGTGTTTACATTAAGTTATGTGAATTTTATGTTCCCATAAAAAAATCAATATAAAAATAAATTACCTATAAAAGGCTTTTTATACAACGTAATCTATCCTTAAGCAAATTCAGCTTGTCTCGCAAATTCGATACAAACGCAATAAAAATGTCGCATATGGAGCGCATGAAAGCTAATTTAATTCTATCACTGCCTGTTCGCTCCTTGGAGACGAAAAATCTCCTTTTAAGCTGCTTTCAATTTAAAAAACCGGCGACTATACGAGTCGGCTCTTAGGAAAACAAAATTGAACAAAAAAATTTGGAGTTTTATGCCTCGTTTTACAACAAAACATCACATATTTTATTAGAATTTATATCAAAGTTTGAAGAAACGCGGTGAAATGTATGCATCAAGACAAAAGCAAATTTAAAATGAAAAAATATCCGTTTTTTTTGTTTCAAATTGCCCCGACTTCAATCAATCGCAAAAGTGTTTTTAACTTTGTATGTATTGACCTTGCCGTCATATTTCAAAGATATTTAAAGGTCTTTACAAAGAAATCCTGTTTTTAAAATTATTATCGAAAGAAGCTGAAAATTTAACATGCCAAGTAATATTTTCGATACTTCACATTGCATAATATTTCTGGAGACGCGTGGAAGGTTAGCAAATTTACCGGAACCATGGTCTGCGATTATATAAAAATGCCGCTCTGGAATATTGGCGCGATATTTAAATTGGGCATAAATAGTAGTAAGTAAATGTTTCTAGTAGTCTTAATTTATTGCGTTTAGTAGTATAAGTGCAAATAAATCAGTTGACTATTTTTAAGCATTAAGTGTTTTAATTTACGCCTAACGAATGGTAAAAACGATACAGTGGGTGGAAGGTGACAGACACTTTTTCTTTTGATAATTAAATTGAAACGCGCAGCGCTTTTTCAGCTAAAAATATCCCTAAAATTTAAATAAATGCGCTTTAAGCACTTCAAGAAGCATTTCAAAATGTATTCCTGATGAAGAGCGCTACCAAATTAGGCAAGAAGAATTCATATTTTAAAACGATTTGCTTTAAAATGACGTTTTAAATAAATTAAATCAATCAATTAAAATGCTTTTTATATTTAGAAAAAAATACATTCTAGTTCATACCAAATAATCTTTATTAACCAAAATATACAAAGCATGGCTGGAATTTAGATGTTTAAAACTTTTAAAAAATTCACTTAGATGACAAGTGATGGAAAACGTAGTTTTTTTAATTGAACTCTTTTAATTTTTTGGTTGTCTAAATAATTTATAAAATTCAAAAAATTGTGTAATAAATAATAAAAAATAATATTTGAACAATGTATTATTGAAAAATGTGTACTAAGAATGCTTTGTGTGTGATTAAAAGTATAAAATATTAAAAGTTTGTATTATTTGAACAAAATTCCTTCGCATCAATATATAATTTATCAAAACCTACATCTAAATTGAATTTTCCGAAATACCAAATTTGTTTTTTTTTGCAAAAACGCAAAATGTTGTAAAAATATTAATAAAGATAAAATTACAAAAAACCAATAATAAGGCTTAAAAAGCTGTAACAGTTGGAGCAAATAAAAATTAGATCAATAAAAATAATGATAGTATTATCAGCGAATAAAAAATTTGTTAAATTTAAAGTTGGTTACCAAAAGTACGAATATTCCTAAAATTTTTATTCACATTGGTTTGGATGTAAGACATAATTTGAAGAGAATTTCTAGAGCATACTTTGCATTATGATTTTTAATAATCTTTGTATTACTATTTTAAATTTTGTACCGTGAGTCGAAAGTAAATGAATACTCTTATATAAGCTTCAAATTTTTAAACCGATTATTCTTTTTTTATGGTTTTAGATTTAAAAAAAGCTAGTGCAAGTTTCATTAACCGCAATAAAAGTATGATGAAAAAGTGGCAGAGATTCGTGAAAACCGCACAGCTCTATCTTTAATAGAAGGGTGATACCCTATAATTACAACTAAAATAAGACGCAACATACAGTAGAAATACTATATAACTAAACATATCTGTAAATTTTAAAGTAAGCTTAATACTTCTTCCAATTTTCAACAATCATTATTCCGTCAATCTTAGACGATTATTCTTTATAATGAATAATATAATAATCTTATGTATTATTTGATTTTTTATTTCATTACGTAACCGTTCTTAAAAGTCTTAAAATATTTTAAAAGCCAAACCATAGTTATATAATTACAGTTACGATCGCAAATCATAATGCTTTTATTATTAGAACAACAGCGCTTTCAACCATTATTAGCAACAACAAGAATCGTGTTAACTCATGGGTCAAGTCCTGACAATACTAAGATTCAATGAACTGGCGTATGCCGAACAGCAGGGGGTGACACCAAATTGCCATGGGTATTTAGCAGCTTCATGTTCTTGTTTCAATGGATGGGATTATAATAGCAAACAATAAATTAAGTGTTATTGACAGATATGTGTAATTTATGGTTTATAATCTCTAGGTATTAGGCTGCCTCTAATTAGCAATATAAATATATTTTAAGAGCTAATGTAAACATTCTTTTAAGAAGTCATTTGCTTACTTTATAGCATGTTACTTTAATGAATTTAATTTAATTATAAAATCAATATAATATAAGAATATTTCACTTCTGAACCTACCAGAAGAACCCACGTATCTGACTCAAAAAAAAATTAACTCAATGCTTTTAGGAGCTCTAATTTACAAGATTTTAGCACCTAAAGCTTTTGAATTTTTGGTTAGTAGCTACCTGAGTTTAAAGAAAAGGAACTCAGGAAATTTTTCTGTTCTTTATTTTGCCTATCAATAACTACAGATCTACGATCTATTATTAAAATTATTGTATAAAAGTGCTTTATTATATATTTAACTAATATTTTGTAGTTACAAGTATTAAAGGTACTTAATACTGATATAAAAGTAGTTTGTTTAGTCTATTTTAATCAAAATATTCTCTAAATAAATAACTAAAATGATATACTAAACCTAAAAGAGCAATTATAACTTTTAAGACAACCAAGGAAAACTGAAGTAATTTTCGTTACTTTTCTCTTATAGCATAATAGATTTCTCGTGGCCATCTGCTCCCGCATCATTAAAGAAGTTTTTCGATCATTTATCTTCATTCAATATATAATTGACCCAGGTCGTGCAGGCAATAAATCAATTTCGATTGCTAAACCGCTGCGCGAATTGGACACCTGATGTCAAACAGTTGCGTTCAATTGTTAAACACAGACGGTCATATGGACAATTACCTCAGCTATCTACAGGGAATAATAAAATATTGGATAGCGTAATCGAAATTTGAGGTTGCATGTGGATTACTCAAGGACCGCAAACCATAGTATAATTAACTGAAATAATGTAACTTATAATCAAAATTTAAACTATTTTTAGTATTTAATTCTGTAGATCCTAAAATATGGTTTTATCAAAATTATTCTTACTATTTAGTTGTGTTTTCCTTACGAAGTAAGCAGTATAGTGTAAAATAGGCTTCAATTTACTTATTATATCATTGCCTCCATTATAGTTAAAGTCATCATTTTTGATATATTAAATAAATAAATTATTAAGTCTTAGTTAATAACAGTAGTACGAAGAGAAAAAAAGATTGCGATATTTAAGATACCTACTGACAACTAAATTCTTTCTAAAAACTATTATGATTGGACGAAATTTTATGTATATTTAATGAAAAGTAACTTATGTATTCCTAAGCTGCTTTTGTACTTTTTCTACAACTGTGTGAAAATGAAGTTATATCTGAACATTAGACAAACTATCAGCAAGTAACTAGTAAATCAATGACCAAAGGATTATTAATTACATTGAGAGATAAGTGAAACCAGCATAGTTCCGAGAAAATTTCCCACTCGAATTTATATCGAGTTTTTGACTCCCAAGTCGAGTTATTTAAAACTAGAAACCCTAGCCAGAGAAAACTGAAATTTTTAACGGAACATTATGTTTTTCAACCGAATTACACTCATATTTAGCATACAGTTAAAAAATCAAGTTTTGCCTCATTTTACTTCAACCCAAAGGCGAAAACTCCGATTCGATAGAGCGTTGATTGAAAATTTTTTTTTATTAATATATATTAATATCCCAAATATTCAATCAACGGATAGAGCATGTCGATTCTCTGTTGCGTTCACTTTACTATTAGCTACTAAAGCATCCGATATTCAATCAGGCAATCTCATGTTTATTCCGAGAACTCTCATTATTTCGTTTATGTTTGCATCGACCGGGCTTATGCTTCGATTTATTCGTATGCTTTTTTTTAATTTCATGCATTCCTTAGTCTACATCAATTGCCTTTAAGTGTACAGTAGAATTATACCATCAACGCCAAAATAATGTAACGAATTACATTAATGTGGGATACGAATATTTAGTCAAAAAAAAGGTTTTTAGCATCCATGTGGTTTGTATGCAGCTACTTTTACCAGAACAAAATACTTTAATTCGTGAGATTTTCTGAGGCAATTTTCTCGAGGTCAAAAAAATCGGTTTTTGACTTCTGCATCTGGATAAGAGTAATTTGTGGTTTTGCACATTGAGGCGTTAAGATCCATCTATAGTCATAATAAATTAAATACAATTTCTCGATACTCAATTGTAAAAGATTGAGTGCACCAGATATATAAATTTAAAAATGTTTTAAGGAAACGTTTATTCGATAATCAGTGAAAGGGAAGAATAAAGTCTGGAACATGGTTTGTTAAGTTATTGTAGCAACTTGGTGGTTGATCTTGAAAATGCTGAAAAATAAAAATGTCTTTTGGCGAATTATGCTGATTTTGGGTATATCTACAGTTGGTTGCCTGAAAAATCTTGAATTCTTCAGGCAACAAACTTCTTAGGATGGGTTGGTATTTAAAATTCCTGATTTCTTCAGTGTTACAGAGAATTTTGGCTTTAATACAGTGGATATTATGCCCCTTTGACTAATCACGTTCTGCTATCTTTGAAATAGATACTTCTCATATTCTAATCCATTTCTAATACTTCCTCGTCCCAATCTGCCTGACTTTAGGTAAGTCCTAATAAGCTGCTTTGACTAATCGTTTTGCTACTTAAGTTAAAATCATTTTTGCATATTACTAATGCTGCATGATACAGTGTTTTGATGATTACCACATTGTTAGATGCAGGATGGGGATTTTACCATCAGTTTTATAAAGTTCATAGCAAATAAACTTTAATGCCATGCTATTGATGATAGCATATATATCATTGTCGGGTTTTATATATTTTTATCTCTGTACCATGTACAACTTTACGAGTTGCTCTAAATAATTCAACTGAAAATGAATTCGATCGCACACTAAAGTTTAGTTAAACAACAAATCGTTGGAGGACTTGGCAAACACAAAGCAATATGTCATTTGTTACTAACAAAATCTATTAAGGCTGAGAATATTTGTCAACCTAAATGTCATGTTAGGCTTCCTTGTCATAAAGCGTAGGATACTGCCGCTTTTAATTTTAAATTAGCTTGTAATAATGAATATCGTTGTGTTCCTCAGTTTAAGCCCAAATAAATAGCTAGATGCTTGATAATTTCCTAGTAAAAGTAATATTTTAGTCCTCAATAGATGTATCCATGAATAGTATATTCAATATTGATTTTTGATTCTCCAGCAGGAAGATGATATGGAATGGAATTTTAAATATGGGCTTATATTGAAAAATCTTCAGGAAGAATGGCATTTTAAATGTTTTGACCTAGAGTATATAAGATTCTAGAATAGAATTAGCTTTTATTTCACGTTTGATAATGGTTGGAAGTCCTTACCATGCAAAACATCATACTTGTTTAAGGCTAATTACAATTTCATATTTATAAAATATTTAAGTTTCTAAGTAGCCTAGAAGTTAAAAAGTTTATAGAGATTAAAAAAATAATTTATTTTTAAAGCCAATAACAACTTAAGTATAAAAAACTATTAACATAGCCCACAAAAATTGAATTTCTATTCAAAAAGACTATTTTACACTGACGAAGACGAAACCGATATCGGCCGTCCGGTGTGGCTCTGATAAATTGGCAAGAGTGATCGAATAGCGTTCTTTATCAATAAAGTCTCCTCTTTGAACTGCGATGTACTTTTTTCTCTAAGGTTATTTTAAAGGGAAAGAAACTTCGAGAAAAGCAACTTTCTCAAAGGAAAGTATGTATAGAGACTGCCTTACTACTTGTAAATCATTAAGAAGTGAACCTCGAAACTTATTAACGATGTCTTTCGTACTAGGTATTGGAACTTGATCTTTGTTTTTGATGTAATGATTACAAACTTAAGTTGTCATAATGTTATTGGGCTTCACCAGAAGTCAACTACTTACGCTTTTGAGATATTTTAATGTAAGTCTCAATTTCTTAGGCTTCTCGGGAAAAAAAAAATTATGCAACAGAATAGGGCTGAATCGCAATAGCATAATATATGAAGCTTAGATATTTGCTAAGTGGATATGAAAACAACGATTTAATTAATAAATAAGGGTTTAAATTTAATTATTATTAGAGCTGAAACAGGAGATAAGGGGTAAAATCAATCGTATCGGCATAGAACCTGACTAATGCTTTAAAGTAGTCAAAAATGTGAGCAATTGGATTGCGTCATTTAAAATTCAGGGGTGTGTTTCTTGTGAATTTGTTCTAATAAACAGGAGTTGTAATTATTGCTGAATGCAATTACCTCTGCATAAGTTTTTTCATGGGATCCATTTCAATAATATCGTATCGTACCCTCCATTCATCCACTGTTTCAATAAAATCTATGCGTGGGTTCATCGATAATTTTGATGTAATAAATGCATGTTACCTAAAACTTCAAAGCCAAAATCAGTCAGGTTTGTTTCATGAGATCTGTATAAAAGGCCTCTTATCTCTTATTTAATTTATTCATCATTGACCTATAAACCTGTTTATCTTTAATAAATCTTTTTGCTTTACTGATGATGTTAAACGTGGTGTCTAAAACCAGAAGTTAGTGGATGACTTTTTATATTAGTCAGATCTCTTCTCATAAATACTGGTATTTTTTTTACTCTTTGTTATGACGTTCATTTTAAATATACCGATCTTATTGCAAGAACATTTATCCTTAATTCAGAAATTCTGCAAGTAATCGTAACAGAGACGTCATCCTATATATATAACATTGCTTTGTCAACTCTCCAGTTAGTTGAAAAATTATTAAGTCCCCAATGGTTTTCTGTGAAATACTTTTTATATCTATAACTACTAAATGGGCTAATAATCATGAAGTGTCTGAAACTATTTGTAGTCTTTTCTTATGGGTCAAACCGACAGATCTCATAATTTAAGGCGGTGGTAGCATTACGTGTTCAGCTATTTTCTAGTTTAATATTCGGTATCAATATTAATCAAGAACTATAGTAGAAGTAAGAAGTCCAAATAGTAGAAATCTTTTAGAAAATAGTGAGAAACCTTTGAGGAGGTCTTGAGGTAATTGGCAATATTAAAAGTATCAATGCGAAATTTGCTGAATTTTTTACAAGTGGCATTTAAAACTGATAAAGAAGATCAACTGAAGGCATGTAAACAAATATTTTAGGTACTGATGAAAGTGACCATAAAGAGAAGATCAACAGAACGTTAAAATATTTAATGACAATAAATCAGAAAGATATTAATTTAGAAAATTCATCTAATGTAAGCGAGACTATTTTAATGGCTTAATTATTGGTGAAAATATCAGCGTTTGCTAAAAAACCGAAATAGATGACAAAGGAAAAACATAGACCAAGATAATGTTTAAAGTTCTTCGATGATTAAAAGGTCGAGACAGTTAAAAACCTTCAGCATCCGCTTTAGTAGATTAAAGGCTAATAATAACTACTTCTAATATACAACAAATAGTATTAGAAGGCAAAAATGATATATTTATGCAAGCGTTACAACAAAAGAAAGAATCGCTGTATTCTCCTATTTTTCTTTATGAAATCCGTAAAGAATTGGAGACTTTTCTGGACTCTTTGGAGCACTGATAGAACACATCATATGTGCTTGGCGCGTTTTCCTTATTTGCTTTATTGTCTCAGATTCAATAATCAAGAGAGTCAAAGAGACAGAATATAAGTAGTACATTTCCAAGGTCGGTATGGTTTTACCCCTAATAGACCCGAAAAGTACGGAATAAAAGTGCACATTTTAGCAGATGCAAAGACACATTTGAATTTAATCAGAAATAAAAAATTTGTAATTGAGCTACTAACTTTAGCACTGGTTACAATTGACTTACGCGTTATATTGATTTTTTTTAATTGAAATTATGCAACTATATCATATGTTCTAAAAAAAATAATTCAATAATCTTGTCATCAATTCTGCGCTTTTCTTGCAGCCGAGAAATTGCAGAAAAAATCGATAATTTTATTTTATAACCAAACAAAAGCCTATAAAAAGTCTATTAAAATGCAATTATTATTTTACTGACTAAACTAGTTAACTTATGCTTCAGAAAAAACACATTTACTTCTTGCCTTAAAAATTCCAAAACCATACCAATACATAAAAATAGGCACAAAAATGACCCTAATAACTATCGTTCAATTTCTGTGCTTCCCATATTGTCAAAAACTGTTGAACATTGATTGAAAACACGGTTGTGCTTGAATACTTTAAAGAAAACGATATTTTTACAGATAGTCAGTTCGGTTTCAGAAATAATTTACTTTAGGTCTATAGAATCTGCTTCAGTACATAGCGGACACGTTTGATGAGATTGGCGACATATTATTCCTTTGATTGTGTGTCTCATGAGATTTAACTAAAGCACTATGAGTTATCAAAAAAAAACACATCACCAAAAACAGTCATGGGGGGCTATCTGAGGAACAGGCAACAAAAATGTGTGTTGAATAATAAAACTTCAGGCGTATGAAACTAAACGATCACAGGAGTCTATTTTCAGACTATTTCTCTTTTTCATCTACATATATTATGACATAGTTGAGATTGCTCCTGATGTAAATTCAAATTCTTTGCCGATGATACATCAAATACTGGTTGGGGCAAGGTCTGCGAAATTCTTAATCAATTCACGACTGAAAGACTTGATGACCTTAAAGTATGACTTAGTTCGAACAGACTGACCCTCAATAAAATGACAATAGTTAATATGACTTTTGAACTTTGTGAAATCAGCTAAGTAAATTCCTTAAAAGATAAATTTCATGGTGTCCATCTTGACGCAGAGCTGACGTTTGAAGGAAATTTTGACTATATAGCTGGTCGACTAAGAAGGAGAGTCTTTTTTCTTGGAAGACTTTATCATATCCTGCCAAGGGATGCCTAGCTGCAAACTTTCTATGCTGTATTCTAATTAGTCGCTGGGTATGCCAGCATAATCTGGGGTCATTTAACTCAGGCTAACCATATCTTTGCTTTACAACGAAAAGCTGTTCGTGTTATTGCAGGCTTAGGATATAGGGATGGGATCAGAGAGAGCTTGACGGAATACATACTTACTCTATCTTCTAGATACATATATAAATACCTCTTATATTTTCATAAGAAGAAAATTTTGTAACACTAAACTCTTTTACTATAATCGATTCGGAAAAAAAATTACTTAAAGTATCTTTTCAAAGACTTCAAAGATCATGAAATTCTACAAATTAACACTATCCGATGCTGTATAACAAGCTATCAGCTGCAACCAAAAACCTGCAACAGCGTTTTTTTTAAATTAAAAATAGGAGTGATATAACGTAAATCGATTCGCCCTTTTGTTTTGCTTTTATAGTGGAGTGACTAATGTTGACTAATAGGCATTGTATCTCAAAAATTTTATTTGTTGTATTTAATATTTTTTAAATTGTACTTACTAACTATCTGATGCATTTAATTATGTAATAATTGTATCCTTTTTCTGACGTCAGTAACAATGCTATCTGTAATTATAAACTATGGTATATACTTTGAATTTTGAATTGAAATTTTTTTTTTTTTTTTTAAATTATAAATTCTTTCTCAAACTTTATATTGTGTTCTTGCTCTTATGCTATTACCCACATAAAAAAAAGTTTCTCTCTCAGTTTAAATTACTAATTAAAAAAAAGTCCGGTATGTCTAATCTGCTGGCCAATCGAAGAATATAAAAGGCAACTACTTTTTACAGCATCTCTGGACACAATTGGAATAATTCAACATCTATTTTTGAGTCTACTTAAAATTAACCGCTGTCTTCTTGTCGTTCACCCCACTGCGACGGCTCTGCGTGAAGCAGACTGGCGGCGTTTTGCCACTCTCTAAATTACGAGAGGTTGAGCCACTTTCGCAGTAATCTGGCTGAAAGCTGTCTAAATCATTTTGGATAGCGGGGATTTCGCGGCGGCTGGCAGCACCTTAACATTCCTTATGACGCAGATAAAAAGAACATTTCATTTAGATAGCTTCGCTCGAGAAGGAGCTGCCGGATCTTTACAGATATCTCCCTTCAGCCTGATTTAAGTTTGGAATTAGCAGCTACTTTATAGATTTTAGAGGTGCCCTCGATTTAATTGAATTAGTATCCGTGAAGAGTAATATTAAATTGATATATTGCCATAAGCTATGGGCATATATATTGCTTAGGGAATATTATCGTAATTATGCAAGTCATAATTTAAATAATTACACTCGTAGTTTTCCTAACCTTAATTCCAAACAGTCTATCCGTTTCCAAGGACTTAACAGAAATTGTTATATAGCCCTTTTTGGAATGATAAGTGGAATTGGTTATTTTAAGCACATTCTCAAAAAAGTGGAACTTACAAAAGACGACACGTGTGATTGTAATGGTAGAGTTGATGATTAATAACACTAGTTTTTGATTGGGATTACAATGTAAATGCTTTTAAGTTTTTATGATATTGTCTGAGTTCGCAAAACACTATTTATTACCAATCAATATAGATGCCCTAATCTCTATGATAACCCCGAATAGACGCAATTAGAATAGTTAGTTTACTTTTGTTAAAATGTGTGAGAGAAATTTATAGGGTATTATATTCTCTTATTATAGGTATATGTTATATACTTTTGTCCTGATCTGGAAAAGATAGTAAGTATAAGGTTAATAAAATAAGTCAAACAGCAATACATACTTCATATTTTTTGTAATTTGCAACTATATTATTGCTTTAGACACATAAATGAAATCTGCATAATTAAGTTGAGACATAATAAGGGCGTCTAATAACCTTTTCATTAAATTAATATTAAAAATTTGACAGTTACTATATATTTGCTTTAATGCTGTTATATATGCTAATATATGTTAAATATGCCTCTCAAGTCTAAAATAATTATCAATTATTAGTTCCAAATTGCATGCGGCTTGACAAATTTCCAGTTTTCTTAAAAACGTCTGCTGAATATTTAAAATAATTTTGAAATATTATAACCCTTTATTAAAAAATAAATGTTACCCTTAAAAAATTTTAAAATTATATTATAGTATATATAGGATTTTAACTATTTTTATAATGCTTTTAAAAGTTTACGTTTTTTAAATAAATTCAAATGGTTTAAAGACTTAATAGATATGTGGTAATTTATACCAAATTATATTTATATAGGGATTTTCCCAAAATTTTTTTTTCCTTTTATTTAAATAAAAAAATATATAATTCTCATAAACATATTAACTTATATTTATATTTAAGCAAATATACATACATTTATTTTTTTACAATCTGAAAAAATAATTTTGTAATAAAAATATTTTAGTTGTGTGGTCCTTAATAACCTTGACCGTGTCCCAATTTTAATTTTTTTCTGATTCATAATTTTATTTAACATTGGGCCCTAAGCGAGCTATAAAAAATTATTTTGGTAGTAATATTTTTATCATTTAAAATAACTACCGCAATAAAAAAACCTATTCCTATATTTTTATTATAAAACATCAAACGGATGGGGTTAAAAAGAACCGCAACCATTTTCACCTTTCATTTCGCTAGTATAAACGATGTTTTAAGTTCCTTGAAGATTCTTCTCCCATACTAAGCATACATATGGGAAATTTTCCGCCCGTTTTAAAGTTTGTCGTCGGGGAAGAATAAAATGAATTATGCATGCTATAAATACCATTTGTAGCACTTGTAGTGTAGAAATAACAAAAGGTCTTTCTGGATAAAATTGGCTTGACTGGTTTTTATTTTTCTTTTGAAATTTTCCTTAAATATTTTTATCTAACTTTTATTAATTTTTTCTGTTATTTGATTAGAATTGTATTTATAATAATAAAAACATCTTCTTAGATAATGTTTATTTATTTAAATAAAAGGAAAAATGTATTATTGTAATAGTGCTTATTAATAGTTCAATAAGAACCTAGATCCTAAAACCCAGTTTTGTTAATTAGTATATATACATGTCAGCCGTATTAAAATAGAAAGTGGTCTTAAGTATTCCATTTCATAAATTGGATTTATTATATCCAGTATTTGTTGTACTTCTTTATTTCCGAACACACTTCATACTCACCTCAGCTCATTCGCTCTTGTCTGTTGAATTTTTCCTTAATAATTTTTTACTACAGATTACAAATTATAATTAATTCTAATATTGCTATTGCCACTTCAATATATGGCATAAGTGATACATAAGCCAGCTTCAGATTTTTAGCAAAGATTTTGGCAAATATTCTGACTATTCTGACTTGAAGAAGAAGCAAGTTTTTAAATAAAATATTTTAATTTTTATTGTCTGATTATTTATTATAAAAAAGTAATTAAATAATGTGTTAGTATTAATCATATACTATAATAAGTTTTTTGCAACATCTCGCAATCAAAGTTCGATTAAAGTAAAACAAATATGACTTTTGGGTTCAGCAGACCCGAAATACTCCAAAAAACATACCCAAACCTTTGCACTAAACAATTTTTTTTGTAGACCAAGGTTATGTAAGCACACAAGTTCTCGCTGGTTCTTCTTTAATTTTCTTAATACTTACCTGATTGGCATTATGTCTGTTTAGATAAGATTATAACTAAACAGAAACTATGCTATTATCAAATACATTTTTTAAAAAAAAGTTAAGTCTATTTAAATAATGGATATCTGCAGTAAATCAATAAAATGTGAACAGTTTCATTCTAATTTGATAATACGAATATAAGTAACAAAAAGAACGTAAAGTTCCTGCTCCATTAGTTAAATATACGAATATAAATCATGTTTTTTTTATTCCGTCTTAATGATGATCTTTTTAGCTTATTTTGATATGTTTACTAAAGAAAATAATATAAAAGGAGCTGTTTTTTTTTAGTATAATTGGAAATTTGAGCTTTAATATTATTTTATTATTGGGAAGTGCTTAATAGGCTGCAGAGATTTTGGACATATAGGTTTATATAATTGATAATTTGAATTTTGTATGTGGTCTTAAAATTTTATCTTTAATTTGAATTTATCATTTTTATTTGTCGCTATTTTTTGTTTTAATGAAGAGTAGTATTTAATTTATTATTATGTGTCTATTTTGCATATATAGGGCTAGCTTTTCATATTTGATAAAATTTCACCTTCTTTATTCTTCAATATTTTTTTTATTATAATAGTAGAAAATATAAATAATAGGAGTTAGGTTCAAACTAAATAATATCTTACAATAGAGTATTTTTAATATTCGTATGATTACAAAATGTTAAAACTTTTTACTTTATCTTTTTATCAAGTTCATCTTTTAAATCTATTTCAAAAGTGAGAAACACCATAAAAAATACACCATCACCGTCACATGAACATAATATTGTAAAGAAGCAATTTTCCCTGTATCTATCATGGGTTAAATAGGATGTCACTAATTAATAGTACATGAAAAAATCACAGCATCCTTACAAAAATGTATTACAACTTGTATTAGTATGGTTAAGTCGTCCTTAACCATAATCGCCCTTAAATCATGTTCTCTGCATTGCTAATTCAGCCACCTAGGTTATACTCGCAAAAATATCCTTTGATGGCTTAATATAGGTCGAAACGTCGACAATACAGGGTGTCCATTTATAAACTGACACATTTTAACTGCTTATAAGTCGAGAACGGAAAATGACAACAATGTGCGGTTTTCACAGAACTTCATCAATATTTTTAAAGTTTTTGGGGCCATTTTTTTTAAGAAGCAACAGTGAATGGAAACAATTACATCGATATGTTGGAAACATTTTTTTATCCTCAACTTCAGCAGGATGGAATTTTAGACACGGTCTACTTCCAGCAAGACGGTGCACCACCACATTTAGATATTACTTTTGGAAACAGATGGATAGGGCGAGCAGGTCCAATCGAGTGGGCACCTTATTCTCCCGATCTAACCATTCCAGATTTTTGTATATGGGGATATGACCGTTGCTACAATCCAACCCCAAGAAGTTTGGATGAACTGCGCAACAACATCGTAAACGTTTTCAACCAAATTACACCGCGAATCTTACAAAACGCCTTCGGCAACTTATTTCTCCGTCTACATTTGTGTTCCGAGCAAAATGGGGGTCATATTCAGCAGCTACTTTATAAGTTATAAATTAAAATTAATTTCTTCAATTGTTTGTTGTTAAAATTGTTGTAAATAGTTGTAATTTAATACATAGAATAAACACTTTTTATAGACATGTCAATAGCGCAAATTATTTAATTATGATCATGCTAAAGCGATACATAGGCAATTACCAGAAAATGTTCATCAATCACCTTGTGTCATTTACTAAAATTGGCTCTGTAAAAAAATAATGAATTTAAGACAATTTATATATTTTCGGAAAGAGGATTTAAGAGGCTTTCATGTGAAATTAAAAAGTGCATGGTGTTACATTTAAAATTTTTGAGAAATCGGCCTTTAAAAATCATCAATTTTTTTCCTCCTATTTCAGGTAAATTTTGAATTTTAACAACACTGTAAAAAAAAACTTTAAAAATATTGATGAAGTTCTGTGAAAACTGCACATTGTTGTTATTTTCCATTCTCGACTTATAAGCAGTTAAAATGTGTCAGGTTATAGATGGAAACCCTGTATTAAAATTTGAAACCTGAGTTTTATTTGACTCCCCATTTATTAGATTTTGCCAGAAGAATAAGATCAACAGAAGTTTCTAAAAAAATACCTGCTTTTTCCCCTAAGCAATTTATATAATAAATTTTCATTATTTATATCGAAGCAATTACTTAAAAATCTGACCTCCGGAAGAAAAATGTGGTTTTCCTTAGATATTTTTTATAGCGAACTGGAGCACCAATTCTCAAATATTGCTAAGTTTAAGACTTTAGTAATTAAAAGGTTTTATATACAAGTTGATCATGGTGCACTGAATCTTATAGTAGACAAAAGTTGGAGATATTAAAAAATAATAATTCAAATAACTAAATTATTAGAAAATTCGCACTTTCGTATAAAAATTATTTTAATTTATATCATTTTACAAGTGTTTTTAAAATACATGAGTTAATTCATTACATTTTAATAAAGATTAAAATGAATTTCTATCTTAATTATGATAAAAACGCTAATTTATAACTAACGATATTTTCCATGTAATATTTTTTGTATATCTGTCAAAAAAAAATATTATATTTCAAAAGAATTCTCATCCATTAATTTAAAACCTTTCAGAGCTCATGTCGTCCCAACTCCTCTGAGAAACCGATGTTGCAACTTCACGGGCAAATATTGGAATTTGGAAAGCAGTTCGCTGTAGTACGATGTCTTTTCTCTCTAGTGACCGTATTTTCCATGAGTTGTCAGCTGGGATTTGCACGATACATAACAAAATTTAAAAATATATTATATAGATTTTTATATAGCCTTTTCTCTGACAAATAAACTAATTAATTACTTTTTGGTTCATTATTTCATAAAAAATGAATTCGTTAATGTTAAAAAAATTATAAACAATAAGTTTTTGTGCATTTTAAAGGAAAGCTAAGTTTATAATCATAATCAAAAGGTGTACAAAAAACTAATAATAATTTTTTTATTTTAATTTAAAAGAAAATTTAATATATATGTTAGAAGGGAAGAATAAATACGTTGCTCGTAAACAAAGTCTGGAAATATTTAAAATAACTAATTTATTTATAGGCAAAGCGCTTGCGGACTTTAGGCGATCTTTAGGGCCAATTGTTTATTATACAGAAATATTTTTCTTGCATAGAAGCTTCAATAAACAAAGGTAAAAAAAAGACTATCAAAGAAATTCTTGCATCAGCTTGTCACAAATATAAAAACAAATAAATTAACAAACCATAAAGAACATAAAAGTTCCCTTAAAAAGTGACGTCACCGCTCTGCTTTACTATGAAAGTGGCTAAAAAATCATAAATATTCATTAAAATTGTTAACTACATTTCAAAGGATATTAGATGATAATATTAAAATATATTTGCAATGAAATTAATGAAGAAGTATAACGAAAGTTATTATTAAACTTAAATAAGGTTTCCAAAGTTAATGTTTTTTTCAAAAATTTACTCAAGCAAAAGTTAGTTCAGAAAATTAATTATTAATATTGGTTTGTTTGTCTTCATTTATTTTATACTATAAAACGAAAAAAATTTATAAAAAAATTAGGGACAATGTATATTTTTTTAGACGGTAGGATTTCTTTCTTTTAAATGTTCATGATGTTTAAATTTTAGTTTATTTATGTTTTAAATATAATAGCAGTAATTCAGCCAACAGATTATTATTTTCTTAAGTAACTATTTCGAGGTGATGGAAATGCTTTCTGTAACCACATATGAAATTTATACTATTTAATATATTTTAAAGAGACCTTATATCGGCCGTTACTAACTTTGTGCTTATCTTAGACCTAACTTTAACTTGAATATCCTACCTAACTTTATTATGAATATTAAAATTAAAAGATGAAAAAAACAACGAGAAGACCTACTTTTTAAAAAATACCTAATTTGAACCAAACTGGTTCAAATTTGGTTCAAATTAGGTATATTGAAAAGAAGAAACGAGCTCAGAGATTAATAGATTAAACTTCAGCTCCTAGGTATACAGTGCTTTCATTTCAAAACGATCCACCCTTAATAACTTTCTTTAAAAAAAAAAAAAAAAAAAAAAAAAAAAATACGTCAAATTAGATATACAGGGGGACGTTTAATTATGCATTTACTGAAGTTCTGTCAATCACCTCCTCACCTCCAGCTAACCTCACTTTAATATGCCAAATGGGAACTCCCATCGTGTGATACATCATAGTAAGCAGCGTAAAATTCTCTATTCAACGGTACCAAAAAAATGAAATTGGTAAATGTGTAAGCAAATAGTTAGCGAAAATGTCTAGAAATAATGAATATTTTATTTACGCCAAACTTTGGTATTTTAAATGAATACTTTTAGTGTGGTACCTACATCATTTTAAAATTCTTACATTTTTTATAATAGATCATCAAAAAAAAAAATACAAGCAATTTAGAAGTTAAAATGTGTGATAACAAACAGTACATTTAGTTCAAGCAAATTATTTATTTTTTTAAGTAAAGAATGTGTACCGTTATTTTCGAGAAAAAAGAGTGTCTTCAAATTTTTTGCAAAAAACTTTGCAGTCTTATAACTTTGTATGTGTATTTATTTCACTTATATTTTTTGCGAAACCTACCTAATAGGTACAAAAAAACACTGCAATACCTTACATTTTTAAGGCGTTTAAAAAGCAGGCGATTTATTATTGTTAAGACTGTCAGTTTGACGCGTGCAATTTTTCAATTTTAGTTTTTTTTTTTTTAAGAAATTTATTAAGGGTGGATCGTTTTGAAATGAAAGCACTGTATACATTTTTGTTTTTGATAACTTCTGGTAGGGCTTTTGCTTTTGCTCCAAATGATGGCCCTACTTTTCCTAAATCCTACCAATAACCTTAATAATTATTTTTTTGCTTAGTTTCGTTTTTGTATTATATTTTATATATATATATATATATATATATATAAGGTGTCCATAACGTAAGTGCAATCCTCATCCTATTCCCTATGTATGGGTCGAAATCCGTTTTAAAATTTGCTATATCAAATTTTGCATTTATTTCCGCTTGCTTAATTAACAACAAATAATTTCTTAGTTTTAAGATTTATTTTAATTTGTTTAAAGTTTTTTTTATAAAATTCGATAAATGCCAGGCATCTGTGTTAACTAAGACGAAAAATAGAGATATTTTAACATGAAAAATAATTGTACAGTTAAAATTAAATATTTTGTTTGATGCTAAAGTAAAATTAAATAAAAGTGCTTTAATCTTTCCAATGTTTTAACAATGCCAGTTTTTAGAGTTACAGCCTTTACTATGGGGCATTTCATTGTAAGACAATTTCAAGTTTTAATATTTAATAAGACATAATTTTATTTAAGCCATTAATTTTTCATATGTAAAATGTCCTCCGCCATTTCTAATAAAGACACGGGGTCTATTTGTTACTTTGATGGTGGTCACTTTATCGTCATCTCTTCTTTCGTTCTGTCAAATGCCTGATTGATGCTCTCTCAACCAACTCTTTTTCCGTTTTTCTTATTTTTGTCCTACCAAAAAAAACATAAATAAAATTGAGCCATATCTGAAAATCTTATTTTTGTAAACATACTTAAAGATCTGAAAACTTGTATTTCAATAGGAATTTCATTATATAACGTTAATGTAATTGTATTTGTAATACAGTGGATATCCAAAGGGACTGTTATGGTTAAAGATCTTTTAATGGATCCCTCGAGTCATTCCCCAACTATGGTTAATGGCAATCCGCTATTTTAGATACCATGTAGTCATTGTTCGTGAGAAGGAAAGGACATTCCTGTACGGCCTATGACCATATTTTTGTATGACTAGTCTCAGCAGCACGTAGGTCAACAAGGAGATGTAGCCTATGTGAAGTCTTTATTGCCTCGAATTGCACTTTAAGATAAATATTATAAGAGAATCAGGTCTAGTAAATAGTGTAGTTTTATCTAAAGGAGGACAAAAAATTCCTAAGCTTTAGGTTCAAGGTGTAAACATCTCTAAACTTTTTTATCCTGTGAAAGAAGACAAACAAGCGAAGGTTACGACGGCTTGTCATACCCAGCTAATTGCAAGTTTTTTAATTAAAAAATTGCATTTTATAAAATACTGGCTCAATCCTTTTAGGCATAAAGAAAATATAATTTTCTTCCCACAAGGTAGAAAAAATATATTTATT
Organism: Anthonomus grandis grandis; assembly: GCF_022605725.1. Lineage (NCBI taxonomy): Eukaryota > Metazoa > Arthropoda > Insecta > Coleoptera > Curculionidae > Anthonomus > Anthonomus grandis. The sequence goes on from NC_065555.1 coordinate 9,639,886, forward strand.
TGATTATCTGGCAGAAATATAATTTGTCAAGTTAATTTGTAAGTAAATTCTTATTTCAGATCAGTCTGCATAATTTGTCTTGATTTATAATTGATTTATAGTTGAATCATATTTAAATTACTTGTTTTAATATATATTAAAGCACTGTCATTTCTCCAGATTAAAAAATACAATTTTTAAGATTATAATGAAAAAAGGTTTATTATCTGCCTCAATTATAACTTTAACCTTTGTAGAATCTTAAATAAGAAATCCTCACCTTATATCCCTTGATATATAATATATTATTTACCTTCATACATATTTATCATTATCAATTTTTTTATACTTGAAAAATCCTTTAAAAATTTTTCTTTTATAGAATAAAATAAATAAAGACAAACAAAACTAATATTAATTAATAATTTTATGAACTTAAAAAAATTTTTGAATAAAAAAAATTAATTTTGCAACCAAATTGGTTCAAATTGGGTATATTGAAAAGAAGAACCGAGCTCAGAGATTAATAGATTAAACCTCAGCTCCTAGGTATATAAAAAAATCTTTTATACCTTAAGTAAATTATTGTATTTAAAACTTATTGAACTTAAACTAAATTAAGTATATCGAACGGTATCATTAAAGATTTGAGTTCATATTTCTTTTGAATACGTGAATAAGTCTATTTTCGTCTTCTTTTCAATTTTCAAGCGTGTGAGATAGTAATTTCTAAATTGATTTTTGCTATAAGTGATGTAATACCCTATAAAATAAGTAACTCCTCATAATTGGTGATATAAATCTAATAAAACTCCAGTTTTTATGTTAATGTAGATAATTTTAAAAAAATTTTTTTGCTAATATGATTTTATGCATTTATCGGTAAAAACATCTGTTCTATTTTTTTACGTGTTTAATCCCAAATTTTAAAACATTTTATAATTTCCAGTAAATAAAATTGATTTTCTGAATTTAAAATAATAATATATCGACTCATAATCACTGGGATTAGCTATAAATAATATACTGTATAATTCATGGCGTTAAATGGAAGCGGTTACAGACTATTTATACATTATCGGTTATATATATATATATAATTTAAATTGGGTAAATGAATGTAAAATTAATGTTTGGAAATTATTTTTATATTATTTTCTGTAAATAATTAATAACTTTTTAGGTGGTCATTTTTACCTATTAGTGTAGGTTATTCTAAGCTTATTTTATAAATTAAATATAGAATTTAGTTACAAGCAAGTTGTACGTGAATTTGTATATTAACAAAAATGTAGGAGGAAAAAACAAAAAAAATCATTAATAAACTTATCTTGCTTTTTTTTGGGATTATTTCTGACACATTGTTAAAATGTTTCCATTAAAATTTGATACCTATTCTCTTTGTGTCAGAATTAAATCAAAAGAAAATGGGATATCAGGACAAATATATATATTTAAACCTTATAATATATTTATATGAAGATAATATTTAAAAATTTATAAATATTAAGAGAATATTTCCAAATATTAATAGAAAAATTCAGTTATGTGGATATATCTGAATAATAAACAAAAACTTTTACAAATTCATTTGGCTTATACCCACTATAAAGTTACTTAGAAGTGGTCTTTTAAAGTACATTTATATAGACACTGTTTACCCAAAAAAAACCTGAAAATAAAGCGAGATTAAATCTATTTTTCAACTTCTCCAGTAGATTTATGGAATACAAACTGAATGGGTGAACAAAATATAGTTTTATTTTTTTTTAAGTTTGGATCTCAAGTTAAAAATTACAGTCTGATTCTAAATGTAAAACAATAATGGATTTATAGGGAGAATTAAAAATTATCACAATCACAATATATCTTAATTAAATTCATTAAAAATCATAGTTCAGATAAACAGTGTTTATCAATAGACTAAAATGCGTGGTCAACTAGGGTTTTTGTAATTTCGTCAAAAATGATTGAATTATCCATAAAATCATAAAAAGGGAAAACTGGTAGTACAATATATTATTTCTAAAAGAAAGCTTTGGAATTAAGAATCCTATTTTCAATAACAACATATGGCCACAATGACCTAATAGCTCTTAAAAAGTCTACAGATGATAAATTTGCCAATCGTGGAGGCCATTCAATAGCGCCTCTTTTTCCAATAAATCGACCTGGAAACCAAATAATTAATAAGAGAATAACGCATAATAAATATTAATCTATCCTCTATATAATAATAATAAAAGTGATAATCATAATCATAATAAAAGATTTATTTGTTTTATTAAAAAATCAATATGAAATATTACAATAAACAAAACAAGAGCAAAATAAATTAGTTTTAAAAAACTATTAAGGTACAAAAAGCCCAGAATGGAGTACGATATTTTTAGTGTACTTCGATTAGTGTAAAATAAGTACTTCCTGCAATAGTGATGCCAAGTTTTCTTAAGTTTAGACTACAACTAGCTAAGGCTAGTCTTAATTTAAATATTTAAATAAAAACCAAATTTAAATTTATAATCTTTAAAGCCATATATTTTGAAGCCTAAACAATCTTTCGAATTTGCATGTCAAACTCAACATTCTCTAGGTGTATGTCTCTGGATTTCACAATATGAGTCTCTGATATGTAAAGATCCAAAGTTGATTAACATCGTACCGAGTCTTGTTTTTTTATGTCTACAACGATATTTTGCAAATATATAGGTCCTATACTTATTGTATTTTACTATACCTATACTTATTGTAATTTGCAAAAGTATTGGGCCTAATACAGACCCATTGGAAATAATTCTTTAAGATGACCTAAATTTTTTAGAAACTTTATTCACAATACATTAAGTAAAAAGCAGCTTTGAGTCAAAAGATACTCCAAGATCCTTAAATGAACTAACTTGAATCAATGATTCAAGCTGTAAAGAAATTCAACTGGCTTTAATTTATTATGTCGTATGTAGAAGGTCATAATGTTTTATTCTGCTGCGTTAATATTTAACCCATTGTCAGAACACTATTTATTTACAGAATCAACTTCATCTGTATGAAGCAGTAAATCACAATTTAATTTAGCGTTAATATCATCATTAAAATTATTTAAAAATAAGAATCCAAAAACTGATCCTTGAACTGACAAAACATTGTTTTATAAAGGTATGTCAAGTGAAGTTTGGTCATCTAAGGGCCTTTTATTTTGACTAAATAACATAAACTAAGATCGTATGTATCATAAATGTTTTTAAGAGCTACTATCTTATTAAAGACAAAAAGACACTTAAAATGAGCATGTTGAGGCAATACTTAATAAAAAAATTTAAAAAAAATTAAAAAAATGGAAGAATAACCAGGAAAAGTGTATCTAACTTGTGTAATAAACCAACCTTATAATATATTTGAAGAATTTATAAACAGGTATTGGCATTGTATGCTGAACTGGACTAGGCTATGAAATTATTTCAAAATATAACTATCTACTTTTTAAAGAAAATCTCTACCTGCTACTGGATAAAGCTATATTACGGTCTTTTGTATCGCACAGTTTGTCGTTGTGTATAATAATTCTTTAAGTAACTTTTTTTTTCTACAATGTATGCGTACATTTAAATAGCTATTCGCTAATAAGTTGCATGATATTGTTTTATTTTCACTTCAGAGAGATTAAGTAGGTTAAGTAACAGTAGCCACATGGCTAGACTTCGCCTCTCTTATATAGAAATAGAAATCCCTATAGAAATGTATGTTTGATAATCACAACTATAAATTATTTGTTTGTTAAATAAAAGACGTTTATTATGATTATTATTATTGTATATAATAAACTTCTGTTTATCATATATTTTAATATCGTATTCTTCATATTAAATTTCTACTTGATAATCAAGTTAGTCGTGTATTTAATTTTCTTAAATAAAAACACTTCTATTAAAATTAATACGACTGCAATCCAGTCTGTATCTTGGTTGAAAGACTGTCAAAGCGTAAATCAAAAGATCTCGGACTCCTGCTAAGGCCCTACTTTTTAAATTTTTAATTGGGTTTTCCGCGTTTTCTATCTAACCAACTAATCCTCAAGTCCCCACCTGAAGTTTTGCCTTCATAGGTGAAAGATTAAAGGAAAATCTGTGCAGGCAGCAATTTATCTTTTCTAATACAAGATAAATATTTTAACTTTTTTTCATGCAACTATATTTTAGGCTTTCAGAATGTTTAAATAAGTTTTTATTAGAACAAGTCTAAAATTAAAATAGTTGGCCATAGGATAAAAACTGGAGCACTAAATATTTGTATTAAAACTATTCGTTATTTAATTATTAGATTAAAGTTTATATTTGAATTAATATTTTAATATTTACCTATATTTACACGCTTAAAATACAAGAGCTTATTTTTTTCAAAATCATCTTTATAAGGTATAATAAAAATTAGATACATTTATTCGCGAACATTTTTGAAATGCTTGACGTTCATCCTGTTTTTAAATAGGTAGGGCGCCATAACTCGAATTTTTTCCCGAAATTTATCATTATTTTTAAACAAAGAATGTAATAATTTACAAGGAAGTATCAGAAAGTTCATAAAAATTCGAAGGATCAAATATCTTCTCCGGAATTGCTTTAATTATGTTTAAGGGTACAGGTAATATTGTTATTTAAGATAACAATTTATTTCCTTAATATTTGTACCCTTTGAACCTATATTTAAATATCATATTTATTATATTAGTATATTTATAAATTATTAAGTTTAATAACCAGATTAAAATTTTTACAGAAAGTTAGTTAAACAAATAGTCTTTTTTTAAAAGTAGTAAAACTCATGAAAATTGAATTTGTTGTCAATTCAAAACAAAAATAAGAAAACCTCTTTTATTACTTTCTTTTAAAACGCACAATATTCTGCTATGGCCAAACACAGAAAGAAAATATTGGAACGTTTTTCCTAGGAACCTTATATATCGAGAACTAAGCAGTCGACCAGAAAACTTTATAAAATAAAAAGGGCGGAAAACTAATTGAACTTCTTTCTAATAGAAAGATCCGTTGAGACCGTCAAAAGTTAAATACGACATAGAATTAGCAAAAGTTTGGCAAGTCGGCAAACAGGATCCCTTAGAAATTCCTCTCGTGAATTGAAGTAGTCCAATGAAACGGAGGAAAAGCGTAAAACAATAGTCTCTGAAACTTGAATTAGTTGCTTTCGGCACAGGAATATTGAGCGATAACCCGGGAAAAGAAAAGAAAGAATGAGGAAAAAAACAGGAGTGAATCTGTTATCTGAGATGAATTACAAGCAGTCATATATTTTGGATTTAGGTGGCTAAAAATGGTTTTTAGTCAACTTTTAATAAATTTTTGTATAGAACATTTTTAAATTATGTCGTTATATTTATTCATAGTTTAGTTTTATTTTTTTTTATTTAAGATCTATGTGAATAGTTTACCTTTTTGGCTCCGAATACCTTAGAACATGTTTTAAGTCAGGACTATAAGATGGAGCCACGATATAAAGGTGAAAACAGAATGCATTACTTATTTAAATAGCTTAGCCTTCTCAGATCCAGTTACCCTAATTCATATTTTGCAGTATGGTGCCACTGGTACTAATCCTGAAACAAAGGCAAGTTAATATTTTTGCACGAATTATCGAATAAATCTATTGCCTTATCAAAAACTATTTTGAAATTAATCTATTTTGTACCAGTTGCATAAAAAATTATGCAAACAAAATCACATCTTAAAGATGTGCATGCTATGATAAAAATTTGATTAAATAATATTATGAGAGGGTTGTTTCTGTTTCATTTTGGTCCTAATAGACGCAAATATACTTAAGACCAAAATAGGGTGTTAAATGCTCTTGGCATTTTTATTTCGTGTACTTTAAGCTCGAATAGCGAAGTTGGTATTTGCATTCCCAGCTGCTATTACAGACATCGTAAAATGGCAACGGGCCATTAATTTAGGCCCTTATTGTCGCCAGATTGAGGAAAATAAAACGACTTTATCCCATTTATCCTGACGATTTTTAATGAATAAATTTATGTTACTACGAGCCATATAAATAACTATTTTAATATTGTACCTAACTTAAATAAAATGATGTCAAAATTAGTATGATGCATAATATGTATTTTAAATTTGTAAAAGTTGAAATAAAAAGTTTTGTAAAAGAAATTTAATGGAGAGAGAGTGAAACTTCATTTTCTTTCGTCATCATAGTAGGACTATAGATGTTAAAGTCAAAAAAGATATAACATAGTATCTTTCTACAAGGTGAGTCAAGATGTATATTACACACAAAATTTCCTACATTAACATTTAATTATAGCGCTGTTTTAACAAATTATTAAAATATCGCCATAAGCCTCTATGCACATTCTACTTCTTTCGCGAAGGGCCCTTGTTGCTTTTCTTAGTGATTCCTGTTTTTCTTTGACAACAATTTCCACATTTCGAATTAGGGCCTACCTAGTGTCGACTTTTACTTTGTATATTTAATTTTTAAACTTGTCCATAATCAATGGACCAGTGGTGTGAAGTCTTGGAGATCTTGGAGGCCAACTAATAGGATCAGCACGAATAATCCTTAGTCCTGGAAACTCTGTGTCCAAATATTTCTTAACCCATCGACCGAAATGTGCGGCAGCTCCACCTGGTAATACATTTGTATTATGGTGTTTAGAGGGACTTCCTTTAATAATGTTAATACTCAATAATTGTATAATTTAGAAGAAAATTTTAATACTGATGATATTAGATATTGTTTTTCGTTAACCATATAAAGTTGGCGGTGCATATTTTTTTGGTCATTCATTAAACACAATATTGCCGCGCAGCCACACTCCCGATTTCATTTTTAAATTTTATCGAACAGGTTCAGCGGTTAATATCGAAGATAAGGGCGCCAAAGAAAAATGCAGGAACACTTGAAAAAATCGATAGCGTAAAATTGTCAATGGAAACAGTCCAAGACGTTTAATTTAAAAACGAGTTCAAATGTTAGGAATTTGTATCTTTACTTTTTGTATAAAGATCTCCATCTTCATCCATACAAAATTCCATTTTCAATGCACATTTCAACTAATTTACTCTTGGCAAAAAACCTAATGTTTAAGAAAGTAATCGATATATACAATTGACTACAATTAGCGTCCTTAATAAGTTATACGTAAAAACGATAATACTTTTTATCACTTACATATCGCTTCTACGCACTTGCATAGAAGTTGTTAGAGGAACTTTGCAAATGCAATTGCAACTGCAAATTTGTGGAATTTTTTATCGCCATATAGTTTAACATACTTAAAGAAATTTTACTGGTTTTTCTCTTCATATTTCTCCCCTTTGCTACTGAATTCGTAGTTTCTTCCAGGCCTGTTAAAAGTGGAACCATATATAAATCGATTTGTGGGTTAATAATGTTTTGGGGCACGTTCTGCAAATATAATAACAGCTTCCTAACTTTACCCGGTTTGAGTAAAAACACAGTATGACTTGGAAGTACCGCGCAAGATTGGAAGTATAAATACGAAAAAAACCTCTGAGGCGAAAGTCCTTAGCCATTTTTTGATCCGACGTATGGGTAATATAAAATATAAGCCAACAGTAAAAACGAACGCGTAGACAAGCCGAGAAAAAAATACACGTATGCATAATAATGCAAATGCAAAACTTTCGAGGTATTCAATGGAATTTTAAACATTCCAAAAATTGAAATAATATTTGGAACATTCCAAGACAGAAATACGAAAAATGATATCGCTCGTCAGAACGAAGAACCCTGGTACAGGTACGAAGTACCAAGAACTCGAACAGCGTCTGGGAATCTCGCGTTCGACGATTAACAACATCGCTCGTGCTGAAAAAATCTAACCTTACCATAAAATGAAGGTTCAGAAATTGGAAAATGATGATTATCAGTCAAGGGTCGCATTTTGCAGGCATATTTTGTGCGGTTAAACGAGGAAAACCCAAATTTTTTAAGACATGTTTTGTGGACGGATAAATCGTGACACATATAATGAGCATGAGTATGCTTTGGAGAATCATCACGCTATAGTTAATAAAATCATCCAGACAAAGTGGAAAGTCAACATATGGGGCGGGATCGTAGGTGGAAAAATTGAACGTAAGTTATAACTAGTCTAACTATCCTTCTCCTCTCCCTTCACATTTTTTCCTAATTATTATTTATCCTGATATCCTGATTTATCCTCCCCAGACAAGATCGACCAGAATGATATCAGCACGACGGCATTCCCGCTCAATAAGTTGGTCAGGTAAGAAGGTACCTGAACCGCAAGTACTCAGGTAGATTATTCAGCAGAAACGGCCCCTTGCTCTGGCCTCCGAGATCTCCAGATCTAACCCCTCTGGACTTCTACTTATGGGGTTATTACAAACAAGCCGGCATTCGATGAACCTGTAGACGAAGAAGAAACATTGGCTTGATTAATGGCAGCAAGGGAGTTAAGCACTTCAGAAAAGTTAGAAGAGGTGCGTCAGAATCTGCCAGCTCTGCATTGACTTAAATGGGAGGTATTTCGTTCGCACAGCTGCTGAATTAAAAAGACATGATTAATAAAAAAAATATAATTTTTTATATTTAATTAATAAATTACTAAATACCCACACGTTGGATCAAAAAATGGTTCAGGACTTCTCGTCTTTTATTTTTCTACCCTCTCCTCCCAGTATTAAATACAAATTAAAATCTCAAATGTAAACTAAAGTTAGTCAATAAGGATTTTAGAAGATTTTATTAAAGGTCATAAATAAAGGGTGTTGCACGATAAACTACTGCGATCGATTTCCCATTTCTCAAAAAGGACCACTTAACCACATTGTCAGACTTCTGAATATTTCTAAAGTATACTTTTCAAAAAATCGATAACCGCAGTTCTCTGAGAATTTCCTTTAGAGTACAACTTCTTTTGGTTACAAACTATAATAAAGTGTTATAAGCCAAGATTATGATTTAAATGCCGGGATGAAAAATACAATTAATACCACAGCAGTCTTAAATATTCATGTATTTTGTTCACATGTTACTTTTGTTTCTTTTTTTAAAAGTTAAATTCAATAAAATTTATAAATTAATTACTATCAATTTATTGCAATTTTTTTTTATTAAAGGCTTTAAAAGAACTTTTTTTCAATTCTTAGTTGTCGTCCTCTTATCAAAATCTAAATTATTAACTAAAAACTTAAAATTTGTAATGCAAACTTTACCAACGCTTAATAAAACGCAACGATTTAAAACCTTTAACTAGTTTTATGAGTTCCCAAGGGTTAGTTAGGGCTAAATTGGTTTAACATAAATCCGTTTACGAGTCAATATAGTTTAATGACCTATGTCGTAAAAAAATTATGTTCCAATATAAAGTATTCCTCATACACCACCTTTAACGAATAGTATGTATATATTATATTGGTATTGAATTTTTAGAGAAAAGGTCATAAAATAAAAACGTACCTACAATTCTAAAAGTACTTACAGGTGCCTGAAAAATTTTAAAGATATATTTAGTAGAAAATTAATGTATATTATCCTGTTTATAGTTATTAAACAAGCCAGTTTCTGTTAGTTTTTCAATCATTTCAGTGAAATTTTTCATGTACAAGTAGAAATACAATAGTAACGAAAGATTGTTACAAAACATATGCATTCTGATATAATTTTTGATAAAGGAGTAATAACTTTGTTTCGTGATTAGTGCAAGAATTGTCTCGCTCTTGTTTCGAGTACGTGTGGCGCCATTTAAGAGTCATGTATCAAAAAATTAATTCAGGTCATTAGATCTGAAAAGGCTGAAACACTTAATGTTTTATATTTTATATCCTAGCAACTTTACTTTTATGAGAATTATGATTTAAAATATCAATATATACGACTGGGGCTGAAAAAAGAGGTCTAAAATTAACTGAAAAAAAATTAATCTAATCTAATTTTCTAATTTTAAATTGTACTGAAAAATTAAGCTTTTTGTTAAAAAGTATTTAGTAATAAAAATATGCACATCAAGCAATAAAGGATTTAAAAATAAATACACTAAACAATAAAAAAATACAATTTAAAATGAGAGTCAAAATAAGTTAGCAAAATAAAGAAAAATATTTTGTGGATGCTATGTCGAATAATTTAGAATAAAAACATTTTTGTTGTTAATAAAGATACCTTAACAGAGTTGCAAAATTTTTTATTATTAATGCATTGTATTTTTGCCAATGAAATGGGTACTTTTTTGTTGTCTTACTAAATTTACCAATACCAATTAATTTTTAATTATGAAATTAATTCAAATTTATTTAAATATTTTATTTATTTTATTATTAGGTTTGCTGCTTAGTAATTCAAAAGATGAATAAAATAAACTGATTTTATTGCTGAGAAAACCAGGTCTGTACTTGAAATCTTTCAAAATCTCGGTATCCTCAACAAATGAAATTGTTGTTGTCTTGCCTTTTATTTTCAAGATTTTAATTATTATTTTGTTATGCATGTATGATATTAACGATATTAACAGAACTAATGCTATTAGCATAAACGAAAAAAAAATAAAAAATCATTAATGTCAATTACAAATATAGGTATGGGAAATAACTCTCTATTAAAATACCACAAAATATTAAATAAACCAATATCTAGTGTATGCTGAAAAGCACAATTGCAAGCTGTATTAATAAATGTTATCTGTCCAAAAATATATTATTTATTGTCGAGCGGTTTATCAGTTATTTGAAACGGAAAATAAAGTGCTAAATAATTCATGACATCAAATGGAAGTGTTTATTGTTTATTTAAATGTTTATAAAAGCAAAAGCGTACTTTATAATAAATTTCCAAATGAAAATGTATGCGGCATTTTACACCAGTTAACCGTTTCATCTCAATCGCATTTACAATTTCTAAATAGTTGATTTATATATAATATACACGTGTTAATCATATTAAGTTAAGAAAAAGCTGCCATAGTAGGTTCCTAAAGGCTCGAAAATTATTACAATATCTTAGACCTAATTTATCTTAAGCAAAAAAAGATGCAGTTATATAAAAACTCGCAGTTACTGTATTTATGATAATTTTTTTGGTAAAATTTGCGGACTCTACAGCCCATAAAAAAAGCATATAAACAGTTGCAATAAAAAAATCATCAGTTATACTTAACATACCTTGAGCTTATTAATTAGATATCGCAATAATAGGTTTATATAAAATTTAAAATTTTACACCGGCTCATCATCTGTCAAACAGCCACTATTTAAATACTAAAACAATTATGTTTCCTTATAATATTAATTTCATTTAGTTGGGCAAAATGATTAGGTTGACATTGACTTATTACCGGGATAACTTTTAATCAAAAATTAATACCTAGGCTCTGAACATCTCTTAAGATGTCAACCGAGACACGTATAAATTTTACACGGCAAGTAATATATTGTTCGATCGACATAATATTGCTTAGGTGTTGTTTCTTTAATAAACAAAACACGCTATAAGTCGGTTGTCATATAGATTAAATTTTGCTTGTAAATAACTTACATGAATAGCAGATTTAATGCAGCTTACCCTTAAAAAACGGCTATAACCGTATGGATGTTGATTGTCGTTTTGATTTATATTGGCTAAGCACAAACTAAATTAATATGATTCGTGTAATAATATAGGTCCGTGCAATAAATATTAATGATAATTATATAGTATACCACAATCTATTTAAGCTAAGTAACGAATAAAATAAATCATAGTAAAGGCATTAATCGAAACATAAGCGCGCGCTCCATTAATATGGGATACTGTAGTACCCAATTGTAGTTTTTACGCGACGGAGAATCAATATACTTATCGGGTCGGAGCTTTCGTATTTAGGGCAGAGTAATTTGTGAAGCATATATTATGTAAGTAATTAAATCTTCATATATATACGCTAATTATTCTCTTACTTCTTGTACTATTTGGTTTTATTTTGTAGTGTAAGTTTATTTAGAGTTCTACATATGTTTAGTTTTATACTTTTATCTATAGGATCTAATTTTTAGTCATTTATCGTGTTTAAAGGCCCAAGAATTTAGGTTATATAAGGCTAAATTCTAGTAGTTTGAATTTTTTTTGTGTACTTGCTCGCTTTGACTGTCTGAGTGTTTTTTCTTAAATGATTCGTCTTCAGCGGTGAAAATAAAGTATAAAATTAAAGCCATTTCTAAATTATTACATAGGTCTTTAAAAAAGATCACGATCAGTTTTGTTGTTTATCTTATGAACCATTAAATAACAGGTAATACAAGTCAGGTAAAAGTTGTAATCTGATGTTGTAAATAAAAAGACGAACGTGTCCTGACATAAAAATGTATTCCTGGTGTAAGTTTGTTCCAGACAGGAGTAAGATCCTGAGTTCCGTTACAATATTATGGCTTTCCAGGAACATACTATATTTCAGCACAAATATTCTAAGTAGTCTATATTAATCCATATCTATTATTGATGCAATTAGGCAGTGTCCCACTGTTTAAATCTTACAGCACATTCTTTGTTACTACTATACCCTCTTTGTTAATACTTTGGTGAATTATCGCTAGTGCGAGTGTGAATAATCGCTTGTGCAAGTGCTAGTCCTATCATTACCCTTATATGGTCTAAGGGCGACAATTTAAAAACCTGAAATGGTCATATATTAAGAGCAAAAAACTAAATAAAAAAATGCTGAAATCAGTATATATAAAACGAAGGGAGATCTATTTAAAATTGTATGGGTATATCTCACCCTGTCCAAGGGGTTGCAGATAAAGGTAAGATAATTTGCTTATTTTTGTTTTCCTTTCATTTTATAGAAACAGTTTTCAGCGTCTTGTTTTATTTTTTTTATAATAATTATTATATCAGACACATACGCTTATAATAAAAGTACCACGATAAATCTATGCTTTTATCATTTCACTTTCTATGCTTTCCTTTCATTTATTTTAATTTCTAGTATATAAATGCTTAAAATATGGAATATAAAGAAAATAGATACTACAGAAGTAAAAGTATTAAATGGCTAATGAAGTAGATAATTATATAGTCTGATATAAAAGTCTACTCTAAATTAAAAATAAATTCTAAAAGAAAATAATCTTATCTTAAAAGACATGAAAAACATTTAAACTTACATTAAAAAAAATATAATTAAATTTGTAGAGTGCAAAATTAAATACAACAAAATGCTATATTTTAACACAATAATGGTGGAATAAAACAAACATTAGTACCTGGCTAACGAAGATCTTACCTGCAGAAATCAATTTATCACAAAGGTTACATGTCACCAGTTATAAGAGAATGATAGTGTTCTCCTGCTTTCTCTATACTAACTTAATGTTTTGGCAATGAGTTTCTGTAACATATTAATGCATGGATATTTTGGCATATATAGCAAAGAGCTATCTGGTATTTCTGAACTGATTCTATTCGTATCCTCCTGAAGAGTTCTATGAAATGATTGAGGAAGTAATTTTATGTTCTTCTCAGTCGTGAAATAGTCACAACGGAGAAACTAGCCTGGCCTGCCTACGCCTAGTTGTTTATAATGCTGTAACAATCATATAGCATGAGATATAAATAAAATAATAACACAATTTCTTTTTTCCCATAGTCTGAACTTAGCATTATCTAGTTAAAAGTTACCAGCATACGCTCCTATATTACGACTGTTAGGTTTTCTGACTTAATTCCCTATTGGTGTATTTCACGGTTTTTGTAAAGTCTCTGTCTGCCCCTTTATTCTCTTTGGACTTAAAGAGAATAAAAGGGTATGTCTCGGTATCTCTATTTTAAAGTTTATCTCCTTCAATATTTCCGTAACTCATCGTATGCTACTTAAACCTACATGTTACTTAAATAAACGTTGATTACTTTAAATTAAATAATAGTAGCAACTAACAATATTTTCGTTTCTTAGAAAGCCAAGCAGAAAATTAAAATCATGAAAAGCCATTGTAACCTTTTGGCATTTACGGTACAAAATACTCCTAATAATAAACTCCATTGTGTCTCCATGAAAAAAAAAATGGTGTTCGGCCGAAATAAATAAATATAAAAGAATCTGTAATAAATTTGTAGATTAAAATCAATATGTTTATTTTATTATCATGAATACGTACTAAATTTAGGCCATCTAGAATAAGATTTGGTGGAATATTCATAACGCACCTATTTAATAACGAAATATTCTGGACATATTATTTGTTGCCTTAATGTTACAAAATACAATATATTTTATTAATATGGCACTATTATTGCAGGTCCAGCCTATTGGGGCTTAATGAATCCACAATGGAATATGTGTTCGAGAGGTAGAAGGCAAAGTCCGGTCAATGTGGAGCCTGACAAATTGCTGTTTGACCCATATTTACGGCATATACATGTAGATAAACAGAAAGTGAGTACAATTTTATTGCACGTATATTACTATATTATAGTAGTATATTTTAGCATATAGTGTATGTTATAACTTACGTATTCCTTGATTAGAAGATCAATTTTATCGATAAAAAGGTTATTAAAGATGTAAAAGTTGTGTTTTTTTAACATTAATGTATTCAAAAGTATATTAAGTAGCTCACAATAAACTTTTTAAAAGCCTGTAAGTACAGGCATTTAACTTAACTACTTAGTAGTAACTTTTTGACTTCAACTTTTATTTTTAGATGGCCATTAAAAAGTATTATGGTTTTATGGAGTCATGTTTTTTTTATTTTAAGCTTAGTTAAAATCTTGAGAAATTTTAAATGAAATATTAAGTACCTACTGTTCACTTTATAAAAAAAAGCTTAAAATTTTAATTTTTCATAAGAACTTAAAAACAGAAGCAAACGACCAATTTTATCAGTAAATGGCTCATTATGTTTAATTTTGAAGATAAAAATAAATGAATAATTAGTTTTTTTGGTTTTATAAATAATCCTAATTAAATTGCCATTAATGTTTGTATTGAAACTAATTATTTTCCTTAAAGTTGTAAACATGCTTATGTGATTCTTTTACCTTAAATTAATATACCCACGGATCTAGCAGATTTTTGCTCTATAAGTAGATTTCCAGTTCTTTCCAAAATTTTCTAAAAATTCATTGAAAAGTCAATTCAAATCAGAATTTTTATTGATACTTTTAAAATTATTTCTGCTCAGCAACCAGTCTTACACTGGTTTTAACTGTTTCTCTGCAATATTAGCTGCGATAAACGATTAAATCTATTAATCAGAGAAAAATAAGTACTCCTGTTTTGTTAGACTATATTAAAGCATTTAATGCACCTAATCACTTTATTTTGCTTTATGTTGGCTTTGGTTGGTCCTCTATACAACTTATGAAATTATATCTTTCTAACAGATCGCAGCAGGTTATTTGCAAAATTTGGGTTTGAAAATGATTTGCGATTTCGAGATCACTTAACTATAAAATTACAAAAGGTCTATCCAACCTTACGTTAATTGGAACTTTGTACAAAATCATCCTTCTTGTAAAGAAACGTCTTCCCGCCCTTCTCAACCTATAATATATTATATTATATTATAGCCATTCCACTTCAAGAATGGACTTCTACTTAGATATATTATTATTATTATTATTATTAATATTCTTATCATGTATTCATTAGAAATACCTACATAAAAAAATTGAAATATAATTTCTATACTATCCATAAGCAATAAAGAAAATCTAAATATAACTGAAGTTTATGTAAAAAAACACACCAAATGATCTTGGTTATCGATGTCAAATTAATTAGGGCAAAATTTAAAATATATACCAATTTTCTTCTGGATCTTTTAAAGAACTGTAAAGAAGAGATAGAAAAGCAAGAATCCACTTTTTCAATAGTCTGTAGCATTTTTTATAATTTTTTTTTTATAAATAAGGTAGATTACTTTAAAGTTTCAATTTGCGAAATTTGCAACAAAATATCGGCTGCAGAGCGAACGAGCTAAAATGTCACTTGTTAGTCAACATATATTTTTGCTGGAGCCATTAAGGCAATTTTTCATGTTTTAGTTAAATAAATAAACACTGAAATTATTTGTTGTGTAAACTTTGGGATGGATATACAATCAGGAAAAAAAATTATCTAAGCAATATTGATGCATAGATTGTCAATGTAAGTGCACGTATAGGGACGCACGCTATCTTTCATTTAAGTTCCTATGGATCCAAAAAGAAGAAAGTATGTAGATATTTTAATGTGCTTCTCTTTGTACAATTTAGTTTTATAAAATAAAAAGGTCATATAAATAAATATTGAGCGCTAAAAATAATTGACAAAATATGACATATTTTTAAAGTATTATATGTTTCTTTTCTACATTATAAGTTAAAATCAGTATTTTTTTTTGAATTTCAGTGGGTCTTTCTATAAATTATTTAAAATAATATGTAAAAAAATATGAGTAAAATTAATATTTAAAAAGATACAAATAAATGTGAATAAAAAAGAAGATAATATATTTTATGTAAAAAACAGATTAATATAACATAATATATGTAGTGAGTTTACAACAGCTTAGAACAACTTAATAAAAAACGAGATCGTTCAACAAATCGACCGTTTTAGCTTTTCGCGGTTCAATATTTTGTATTTTCTTACAATTTGATGAACCTTATGTTTTTATTATTTTATCTGATACTATGATTTTATCTGAACAACGGATGATGAACTTAAGATTATTGGCCTTTAATTTATGTAATTTAGTAATCTGATAAATATGGGAAAAAATTATTATATTGCTTTCTTATCAATATTGATTCCTCCTTGTATTCTAACATCTTCAATATAAAATATTTTGATTTGAACCAAAGAGTAGAAAAAAAATTAGCTTCAAAATTGTTCTAAGAACCTGCAATTCTTCTAATTTAGATATTAGCTTAAGCTACTTGATTAGAAAATTTAAAAATATTTCATACACATATATGAAACCCCAATTATTTGAATTCATAGTTTATTGACAATTAAACTTAGACTTAAATTCCTATTAGTTATACCATAAATGCAAAATAATATAAAACCAAGTCATTTGCTTTAAAACTACCTTTTTATCTTTTACATTATATTATTTACAAAACCATATTACAAAATTTTAATATATAATGCAAATCAGAAGCAAATATATAGCTGCATTTTTAAGAAAAATTAATATAAGCATGAGAGAACGTTTTTAATATTCCGTTTTATATTTTTCTATTGTTTTCATATCTTTTGTCCGCAGACGTTTATAATTTGAAAAGGTCCTAGCCAGAGGTCTTGAGAGTTACATCGAAAAACAATAGAAAATATCTAAAAGATAAAAGTTACTTTTTTTATATATTTTAAGATTTTTAAGTTTCTTAATTTTTAATATTTATTTGCGAAAGTATTCAGGTAGTTTAAAAATGTTTTTATAGGTTTAATAATCAGGATTTAGAGGATTGTATATTTAAAAGAAGCTCCCTTAAAAAAAAAAACATAGAATGATCATATCATTAAAAAAGTATAAAAATTTCTTCAAATATACTATACTTCTGTCAATTATAATAGTTTACCTACTTAATAAATTGCTATATTTGTCCTTAACAGATCTTAACTAAATTTCACAGAGAATTAAATAATATAAATCTTATCGCCAATATCCTTGTTTTTTTAAAATCAAGGA
This sequence comes from Anthonomus grandis grandis, assembly GCF_022605725.1. NCBI lineage: Eukaryota > Metazoa > Arthropoda > Insecta > Coleoptera > Curculionidae > Anthonomus > Anthonomus grandis. The sequence continues at coordinate 9,657,528 of NC_065555.1, forward strand.
TATTGGCTGTAGAATGAGTATGTACAATACAATGATGTCCTTTCTTTCGATTTGAATAAAATAATTGACCGCATGTGTTTATACTCTTACTAAGCTAACAAAAACCCAATAATTTTAGCACAAATAGTACTAAACACATTAAATCCTCCTCACAAAGAGATTAACCACATAAGGGTGTGTTCTTCATAAAGAAATATGAATGAAGATTATCAAGGCTAAGTACTTGGTCCTATAGTCTTTTTAACATTTAATGTAAATGATCTTCCATTTATCAATATATCACAAAAGATACCGTATTTGCGGTATGGTAGTCTTTCTCTGAGCGAAAACAGTTTTTTAGTTGGTTCCATAGCTTGATATAAATCAGGTAAGAGACTTGAAATTTGTTGCTTAGGAATGAAGAGCTTGTTGCAGAAAAGTTGGAATTCAGCATTTTAACGGTATTCGTTTTTTTTAACATAGTTTTACTCTTTCAGGTTTAATACCTAAATAAGCAACAATATTTTATGATAATAGGAGTAGTTTAAGAATTATTTTTACAATAAAAAAATTTATAGGATAATTCAAAATCACATTCAACTAAAATGTAAAGAAATCTGCTATTTTTATCCTACATATGTTATCATAAATATCCTAAAAAAATAACAGAAATATCATTTGGTTCTATTGCTATAAATCGTTATATTTAATTATTTATCATTCAATGCGAATTTTTTGTAAAAATTTGCGAAACAAGTAGAATATTGGTAATTTTTTTTCTATAATTAAAGTTCAAAAAAAATAGAAAAAAAGTTATAAAATTGTATGCTGAATCTACATAGAATAATAATAGAAAATTTTTCATTTTAATTTAGTTAAAAGTGTCAAAATCCAAAAATATTTCCAACAAGGATTTTCTTTCGAGTACAAAAACTGAGTACGGATAAAAACTAACTACATACCTGGCCAAGAAAGTCCTATAATGTAGCAATTTTAGAAACACTTTGTTATATATACATATATCAGAACATCATAAAAATCATATTTTTGAAAAATTAACGATTAAATTAAAAAATGAAATAAAAGTTGATAATTTCCTTGCTTAGAGAGAAGATTGCTTCAAAACCTGATTCAATAGGTCATAATTAATAATAGAATCTTTATGCATCAATCAAAAAAATCTGAAAAATCAAAGTTTATCTTTTTCTTATAAAAACGATAGTCAAACTGCTGTATTCGAATAAAATATTCCAATCTTTATTGACACAGCGCTTGCCACCTCTGCAAATCCAGGACGTCAGCAGTGGTAACACTTAAATTAAAAACAAGATAAATTTATAAAATATTTATTGTAATTACCCTAAGATTTTTAATAAAATTACTTTGCAGTCACTCATCAATCTTGCTTTTGTCAAGGTCTCAAAAACATTAACACACGAATAGAGCTACTTTAAATGGATATTAAAACTAACACTACATACTTCTTCTTCTTCTTCTTTAAGCAATTCTCTCTTGGCAACTATAACTTTTTTCGTAACAGCTCAAAACAGTTCAACTGAGCTTTTCTCCGAAAGCTTTTCTTTAAGTCCGAAAGTTCCGCAACCAACAATGATGTTCTTCTTCTTCTAGATCCCCTTTTATATTTTTTAGATTTTATCTTTTATGTAATACTTTTCCTTGTACTATGATTTGCAGTAGGGGGTATTGATCTTTATTTATTACAGGATGACCCGGGTATTCTAGTTTTTTAAAAGATGTATATGACTTCTAGATCTGTTTTTATTTTTCTTAGTAGCTTTATGTTTGTAATCCGAGCTGTCCATGGCATTCTAAGTATTTAAGATAACCCAACAGAAAGAAGTCAAGTAGTGTTAGGTCCTGGAATATAGGTGGCCATTCAATAGGTCCTCTTTTTTTAAGCCACTGGTTAGGATAATGATCATCCAGCCATTGGTTAAAGAGAACTACATAATAAGAAGGTGTTAGAAGATAAATGTCCGTGTATGTCCCTCTGATTTTCTAATTCGTGCAGGATTATTCTGTCCGGGATGTCGTCACCATGTTCTTGCAGTATTTGCAGTTTATAGAGATAAAACTTATTAAATTTAAGTACATTTCTTACTGATTTACGAGATAATTTAGTTGCTACAGGTCCTTGACGAGTTAATAAAATTTAATTTATTGCAAACTGACCTAGAATTTTAATTTGCGCTGTTTTGTCGACAATTCTCATTCCTACTTCTAATAATCCTAAGGCTGATAAAAAACTTTCTAGGTTAAGAATTTTACGATTAGAAACTATAGAAAACTCTTGTTACAATACTCGAGCTTAGGTGGCCTTTCTTAAGATAAAAAAACAAACTATAGAATTTATGAAGGCGTTAATACGGCTGCCATACTAATGCTGTGGTCTCGATTAATGATGAGAAGGTCGATATACATCATGCCGTAATTGTAGCTAAAGAGGTTGAAAACTTTATAAGTGACTTAAATTCAAGTGCACAAACTTTTGATGGCACCCAATTAGTTCCGTACAAGTTGTATGAACTTATTAGCGGCACTAATATAGGATTTGGAGAGCTTTTGGCAACATTTCAATTACTGACCTCCCGCCCAGAAGAAGAAGAAGAAGAACCTTTAAATATCCATGAAGCACCCACCCAAATAATAGAACATTTCGGAGAAGACATTCACGATGCCACCACCCAAGTTGTTAATTGGGAACAAGTCTCTACTACTTACCCTATATCACCTCCACCACTCTTCAATTCTTCAGCAGCGTTAGATCAGGAGGATAATGAACCAAATTTAATTAAGAATGTTATCTTTGAAGAACCAAAACAAGGTGTAAATGCAGACATAACTTGTGACGAACTGCTTGAGAGTTCACACCATAAATTAGATTGTGAAACTGGGAACAGTGATGAGTCTCTGGAGCTGTTAAATTATGATATGGCATCGTCAGGTATTGATCCTAGTAAGAGGCATATTGACAGTCCAGAGAAGAAATCTGTGTGTGCAGCAACCAGAACTGAAAATGCCGATTCTGGCTCAGATACTGAAGAGGAACTGGAAGCGATGCTCAATGAAGGTTCTGATACAGACGCAGAGGTACAAGGGTTAACAAAAGTAACCACCGTAACTACAGAAGACAGTTTTCAAAGACCCTCGATATCATTCATTGATAAAAGCATCCCGGCCACACAATATGAAGGTGACGATTTATTGGATGATAGTGATATTGTGCCTGCACCCAGTTCCATTCAGTAAAACCCCAAGAATTCAGGAGGATGATAACAATTGCACCGAGGGTACTTTCAAGTTGGGCTTAACTCAGATGATTGACGAGGAGGATATTTATGAGATGGCTTTTATTTATTTGATGCCATTCTATTTTTACCAAGATACAATCAGTTTTTTCAAATTTGGCTACTAGTTAGGGAACATACTGCGGGCTTATATTTTGACCTAAATGCCTTTCGTTAAAACGTTGAGCTGCCCTTTAGAAACATTTATCCTGGGAACCATAAATGAAAACAATGTCTACACGTTGAGCTATGCTGTACACCATTGTTAAAAATTGGAAGTGCTGCTTTTCGTTTAAACTAAACTGAAAGTATTTTTTTTGAAAATAACAATACTAGTACAAGATACTGTCAAAGTAAATTCTATGAAAAAAGAGCAACAACGCTTTTTTCTTCGGCCAAAAAGCCATAGCAAATAAACCACTACAAAATAACTATGGACATCACGTGGTTAGAAACATGCCAGTATATCGGTAGTCATCATTTTGAATATTGAATTAAATAAAAATTTAAAAAATCTGAGCCCACATTGTTTTTTCACCTGTTCCGTTCGATCTCTATCAAGAAGGTCGATCTATTAGAAAAGAGGAAAATAAGAAAAACAGTCATATAATGTTTCATTTCAATTAACAAAGGTCAAATAATTAAACAGCCTTCTGTGGTTGGCAAGGTAAATTTAATGTAAGTTTGATTGAATATTCAGGCAATGAGAGTCATTAGACTTTTTATTTTCCTGTAATTTTAGTATAGTTTAGATGATTTTAAAAAATCATCACAACTCATTGCTTTTAGAGATAGAGCTCTAAAAAACTGGCACTTGGCTCAACCAATTAACTTAATACATTAAATAAATATTTCATTATTATTAAAAATCGTATCAATCCAAATAACTTTATCTATCACTGTAAATCAATTTCTTTGCAAAAAATTAATTTACAAAGATGCCAACATACCATTTGGTGATCTGGAAAACTCATATTTTTAGAAAGTTATTAAATTTTAAACTTAGCAAGAGATCAAAGCGAACAGACCTCATGATAGCAGACTAGTAAGCTTATGAATAATATTTTTTAAACCAATTTGTTTACTTCTTTTCTCTGTGCTCATTTGCTGTACAGAAATAAATTATTTATGCCACTGTAACTAAACATTAGCAGATATACTGCTGTGACAAAAAATAAAGAGCTTGTCGTCGGTTTAATGACTTTGATCATTAGCAGTGGCCCGCAAAGCAAACGACTCTACGCGACCGTGATTCTGTTGCAGTACAGTGCCAGGGGTAGCGTGATAGATGGTCCCTGGCATAATTCAAGTTCTTTCTATTTACGCTCAACCCGCTACTACTCCGCTACACTCGATTGTTATATCCGCGTCAATAAAAATGCAAAGCTTTTTGTTAATATAAAATGCTAATGGTTTTGACATTAAAACTTGCGATGTAAAAATAACGGAAGTTAATGCCGACCTAAACGAAGTTAAAATGTATAGAAAGAAATTTTATGAAACAATTAAAATTGACGCAGAAATATCACTTAGTTTAAGTATTAAAATTTACATTAATAAAATTCAATAACACATATTACATAGTCAAATGAATGGAAGCCAAAATAATTATATAAGTATTTTTCATCTAAATTTGGTATTTGAATGTCAAAATAGGCCCCTTTCAAAATAAAATACTTGCATCAATAAGCAACCCAATCATTTAAACAAATACGTTTTATTTGCTCTTTTAAATGTCGTATAACGTTCAGATAATATTCTTGCAACAATTTCACGTAATAATCAAAAAAAATCTATTACTATAATCTTCACTTCTGATCGACTTGACGAGCCTTTTTCGGTTTCGGCTCAGTTGGTCGACTGGCTATATTGCACTTGTATACCAAATTTGTCAAATCATTTTTTTTTTAGCTAGAATACGGTTTATGAATATAGGGTCGTAGTTGACTCGTTTTAGCATGCTTTTAGCAGAAAATTCAAGTTTTTTATCATAAGCATGCCCAAGTAATGTTAAATGTTAATGGTGAACAAGGCGGGGCTATCAAAAATCTGGACCGCTTTTAAATGCTTTATACCAAACACATGCACGTGAGCTTGGCAAATTAGATTAAAAATTTAAGATACATTCTTTTTTCCTTACTTTTATCTATTGTCAAAATCGCAGAACACGCTTAGGGGTAATTAACAAATTCAGTACTAAAAAAGTAAATAAATTAAATTACCTTAAAAAAGTAAATAAATTAAAGTACCGCGTAAGTATATAGGACAGTTCTGTCAACTTAGGTTCAAAACTAACTTCAACAGTCCCTTTACGTGATCTTTTTAAATGATTTTGTTTTTAGGCAGAATGTAGTAAGTACAAATAAAACTATAAAATAAAAAATAATATATTGAGTTTTTTATTATGTATCTAAAAAATGTAGTCTGTCCTAGATACTAATAAAATTTTAGTCGTTTGTCTCAGTCGTGTCGTTTGATATCATCTCCACATTCTTCTGGCAAAATTAAAACATTATGATTTTCGTGATGGGAACTAGATTAGTTTAAAAGGTAGTTTACAAAAAGGTTTTTTTAATTGTTTTATTGTAATCAGTGTTTAATTAATCAATCAGAATTCGGAATATTTATGTCTGATTGGAAAATAATAACTGGGGTTCTCTAGGGTTAAATATTGGCACCTGTATTTTTTCTTGTGATAACTTGCCTAGTAATGTGCCTTTCGGCCATCACAACTATGTAACTATATTTTCTGAAGATACGTTTTTCTAATTAGACCCTTATTTCTACTATTCATTTCGTCGATACCAGTCTCATCTCAATAAGCGAATGATGTTAGGTTAATAAAATTGAGATAAATTTTACCAAAGCTCATTTTATTCAATTTGCCCTAAACCAGATGTAAAAATGTACTTTTTGATGTAAAATATGAAAATACAGTAAATTGTCCTGGTTTTATATTAAATAATCACTTGAACTGGTGAAAACATTTAGTAGGGACTTACAAAAGGTTGAATAGTGTTTGTTATGCTCTCAGGGTTTTAAAAAACGAAGGTCTTAAAGTTCACTTTTTAAGAAAAATTGACTTTAGCTCTGTTAACTGTATGCCGCTTTTATTTTCCAAACCATGCGTATTATTTTAGGACTGAATGTGTTAGAATCATATAAAAATCATTTTAAAAGACTCAATCTATCAACATTATCGAGTTTAAATATTTTCTCAGTTATATGTTTTACCCATAAAGCTAAACATTAATTCCTCTTTAATATACTTATCTCTGTTAGGTTATCTAATATTAGACAGGTAAACTCCTTAAAATTGTTACAGTCCACAAAGCAAAATTCTTCCAAAAACCAATATTCTTTAATGGTGGTATTTATATTTATAAGCTTTATCTTATGTTAAAATAATTATTCTTGTATAAATATACAAATAAAATTAAAATTATTCTCATCAATAATGCGTACTACTCAACGAAGTAAACTTAAAAATAATTATAACTTTATATAGAATTAGTGCAGTTGTTGGAATGTAATTTTGAATACCTGCCTATTAACTTATGATGTAACTTATATGTATCGTATTTTAAATTATAGTGGTGTGAAGTATTTTATTGGCATTTTTGTTTTATAAGTTTTCCTTTATGTATTAAAACAGACCAAACATTTACATCTATATTTGAGCTACCTCGAAATTAGTTTTCTACCGTTGTCAACTAAATTTAACATTTCTACAAATATGTAGTTTGTTTGTTTAATGAAATTTTACTTTACTTTAAACAACTGTAGTTGAGCCCGAGGTAGTATTAGTACTTAAATTATTACTTAAGTTAATTGTTAATATACCTGCTATGCCAGTGCAATGCTTGCTGAATTGAATAACCTCTTAAAATCTGCATATATTTTTATTTAATTGGAGTTTGCTATTACTAGTTTTGCATTACGTAATGAAAAGATAACGATAAATAAATTTTTGATACTGGACTCTTATGTAAAACAATTTCTTAAGGGAAAATGGTGTTGTTTGAAATGTTCTATTGCAACCACATAATTCTTAATAAATAATGTACAAAATTGTCGTATAATTGTCGATATAGTTGAATTATCGAATAAAAATTAATATTATAACATTAAAATACAAGTCCTGATTTATTAATGATATTTAAAGCATACATTGATTCCCTCAAAATAAATGCAAAATTATTTTTTAAAAAATATACAAAATCCTTCATCATTTCGCTGTCTCGAGCATCGTTTGTCAAAAAAAAGCGAATGTGCGAAAGGGTCTGCCTATCGATATTATTTTCTTAGGTGGTTTCATCGAAGGTTACAATATAAATAATAAAAGATTAATAGGACACTTTACTGTGTTCATTTTTTACTAAGAAAGTTTGGTTTGGCACCTTTTTTTAAGTTTAAAAATAAGAAAGATCAAAATTAAATTTGTTCAAATATTTTTCCATTTCTCGAGGGCCTATTTGTATGTGGTATAAATTACTAACCACTAACTTTAAAATATATGGAGAATATGAAATAGTTAATGGAATTAAGATAAAGAAAGCAAGGCAATTTAAAAAGTATATATTATACGCTACATTTCAGATAATATACTTGGTAGAGACAAAAACTACAAATTAAAGCCAGTTTATAAAAAATATTAATAATAAATACGTATTTCTTTAAAAATACTTACCAATACCAGTATTTATTGGTAATCTATCATAATAAGGAAAACCTTAAGAAGACTATAATGTTGTTGAAAACTCAGCAGCATTTGTAATATAAGCTTATTTGATCCTTACCCAGATGATACCAAACATGCCAAAAATAAACTATTTCGGTATTATTTATGTCGTAATGTCTGCGACATGATAAATGTATTTACAATTAGAAAGACATTTTAGCATTTTTGTTCTGAGCCTAAGCTAAAGAATATTTTTATTATAGAGAAATTTTGTTGGTCTTTACGAATGTTGAAGTGATCCGTGTAGTTATTATTTTAACGATGATGTCTTTTGTAAGTAGCATTTTGTTAAAAACATATTCATTTACTGTATTGCCCACTTTATAATGTAAAAAAATTAACTCTGATAAAACCTTCTATTTTTTTAAAAATGTTGTGATCTACTCTCACTTTTGCCGTTTAGTTCCAAAGCAGATATGCCATGATCCTCGTATTCCGGCTATTAATTTTTAGGTCTATAAATATTTTCACATATTTTTTATATTGAACTTACTCTACTACTCTAGTACTTAATATCAATAATATATAGTTTTTCAGATTCAATGTATCAAAACGACAATTGACAATTGAAACACAATTGATTGATATAATTAACAGTTTCCAGAGAAGATAATATATTTTTCTACCTATAAATGAACTCTACCTCTAATATCACCTAAATACTTTAAACTTATTAAGACTCGTTATTTCGTTTGCACAACTTCTGCAGTCTGGAAAGTTTTAACTAGCTGAGCTTATTATTAAAATACCGCCCTGTAGGTATAACCCATTTAGCTAAAATACACGCATCGTTAGAGATATTTCAGCAAAGCCCCGCTGGATACATCCTACCGATTAATTGCGTTGTTTTGCCTATGAATTTAGTCGACTCCCGCCGCAACCGAGCCGCAACATTTTCATCACTGAAAATTGCACATTCGTTTATACTCGTATTTCTCGCGCATCAAATATTGCAGAAAATTGGAGGATTGATGACGGCGCTGATTAAACAGGGGTTGAGGGTCGTGAACCTATATATTTGTTAATGGTTCAAAAGGTTAGCCAAAAAACGTTTATCTTTGCATTTAGAGTATTAGAGGAAAAATGTAAATTTATTTAAAATACTTTTAGATACAAAAATTTAATTCCAATGAAATTGCAATAAAAGATCTCGCCTTTTTATTTTATTCGAATTATTGATCTTCCATTTTTATCATTTGATGATCAAGAATATATAGTTATTTATGTAGAAGGTTTGTAAAATGTATGGAAATCGAAATGTCCATAAATAAAAATATTGAGGCTTTTTACCATGAGTAATATTTAAAGTTTATGTCCAGGAAGACTCTAAAAAAATCAAAAATGCTTAACTACTTTGACTACTTGAATAAAGACGTATGATATCTTATGGATCTCTGGTGTGAACGATGAGGTGTTCCAACAACCTTTTAGAATAAAACTAAACAGCCTATTGCCTTAAGAAGACAGCTATCATGGAGGTGCTGCTCAGTTTTACTACCTTGCAACTCAGGGGAGGTCTTGAGCACCTTGAGCAATTTGGCTGCAACTGACGTCAAATTGGAGCCAAGGGAATTGTTAAGAAAAAAATACAGTCACAACACATTAAGAATACCCTATAATATCATGCTAAGTAAGACAATACATATCAAACCCTTTACGGTTATCATATTTAATTGAGAAGCATGGGAACTATTAAAAAATTTTGCTGGAAAAAAAATTCATATATGTATATGTACAATGATTGTGTCAACATCAGCTCTTAATGCACAACCTTGGCAAAGACGTGATGATAGTTCAGGTGGAAACGCTATTGAAATTTGTGCAAGGTAGCTGGTAGAACAGCAAATAAAACACAAAAACGGAGCACTAAAAGCGCGAAAACACATGCACATTTAAGGCGGTGTGGAACTGCAGAGGGACCCTAGGTTAATTAAAAGGAAGAAACGTTATTTTTACTTGACTTGACTTTAAGGAAATTTAAATCAATTAATTAATTAATTAATTCTTTACAGATTAAAGTGTGGAGCCGAAAAAATCATATAGATCCAGAACCAGCTTAAGGCATACAATACAATAAAACTTACAATCTACTTATCTCTCTATATAATACTTGCGGTATAGAATTTCAGATAAGATTTTGCAACCCTCATAAGTCACTGTTTGGTGTGGATTATTCTTTGTTGTGGATTATCGTTGGATTGTCATTATCCACATAACGTTGTATAATTGGCATCTCATTTTTCCGAGATTATGATGGCAATTAATCTACTTTATCTTCATATAATTACTTATTTTCTGATAAATTATTTAAGATGGTACTTTTCCAGCAAATTTTACAGACGATGGCTTTGTTGTATAAAAAACTCTTGATAGATTAGTTTCATTAAATGAAGAAATAAATTGGATAATAAGATCTTGTATGACTCCCATGAGATTTTCTTGTCTGATAGCTCTATTATATTATTTTACTTAAAGATGAAACTTCCAAAAATTCGAAATTGTGAAATATGGTGATAGAATTTATGAAAATTTCTTAGAAATAGCGCTTGTCTTAGTTGGTTTGTTCCATTTTTACACTCAAAAAATATGAAATACCAACTACCTTATTGAGCAAATACGGATTAGCTCCACTAATTTTACGTAGCTGTTCTCTAACTCTAGCGATATTTCGTATCAGAGTTCTCGGGAATCTGGAATACCAAAGAAATTTGGAAAAAAATTACACCAATCTTTTAATGAAAAGGTTGTCTAATTTTTGAATATTAAAGTCATTTATCCAATATTGTATCATGTAAAAGTCATTCTTTGCATGATATTAAAGCACATTTTCTCCCAGCAGCTCTCTTGGCTGTATTTTGACGTCATTGGCAGCCAAATTACCGTTTGATGCATGATATAGTCTATGTGTGCTGAATTGGCCGTTTACTCAAGTTATTTTAGGCAACGTTTTGAATGAGTCGTTATAAACCAACTCTATTTATTTTAAAATTTTAAATGTGTTAGATCATATGTACCATTGGATCTAATGTTAAAATTAGAACATTATGGTATTGAAGCCGCATTAGTATCCTGGATTACAAATGACATAGATATGGATTTTCGACCAGGCCATTATGCTTAAATATCAAACTTGGTCTCTTATCTGAATTTACAAACAGATTACTTAGAAATTCTCTAATACTCAAATCTTTCCAAGCGACTTGAATTCAAATCCATAACAGCTAGCTAAAAATACGATCTTATTCCATATTTTTTTGTACGATCGCTGCTTCTACCTTTATAAATAATTATTTGAAAACGGCACACTCTAGAGCTTCGAATTTAAAGCTTCTTGGGATGTTAATTTAATAATAATTATTTTTTTTGATATATCAACAACTCTACAACTCTTATAAATATTGGGGATATTACTAATTTTAATTTGCTTTTTTTTTAATTTTTCTGCAATAATCCGAATAATGGAAAATTAATCTAGTTAAATAGATAAACTCTGATAAAGTCCAATAATGTTTGGTTAATCCCGTGTATTTGCTTAATGAATTTTAGTGCGAATCGTGTTGAGATTCAATTAGCGCTAAAAGGCATGACTATGATACTGTACAGAACCATGCTTGAACATTAACTAGCCGATAACCTTTGTTTACATAATACATATTTTGTATATATAAATTACGTAGTTTTGTGCATACAAGGTAATTTAATTATCTGTAAAAATAGTTTTAGATTTATTTTTAGGTTGACAGGTTAAAATTAGAGTTTTTTTATGGTAAGACATAATTTTGTTTGCTGTATTGTTTCTCCCTATTCACGACTACATTTTGCTGGAGTTAGATAAAAATCATCACTGCTGCTGAGTAGCGCGTGGTGAAAAACGTTAATTAAAGAAAGTTAAGAGCAGGGAATTGTCTTTAACATTAAATAGAAGTTTATGACCAAATGTTATAGTAGGCCAGATCTTTCTTGCCTATGGTCAAAAGTCAACGTATAGAGTAATAGGCATATTCAAAAACAATGCCGTTTCACTAACATTTTTGTAGTAAAGTTTGTACATGTTTCCTAGTACAACCTTCCACATTTGCACCAAGCTAAAATAAATTATCTTAATTGGATCGATGTAGTTTTAGTTCATTTATTTATAATTTGGATTTTAGATTGTATTCATAAGTATTATAAATACTTCAAGATTATCAGTAAACGTGTTATAATAGTAGTAATGATGATTACTTGATATTAAGTCGTGTAACAAGATTTTAACAAAGGATAGGCCCTAGATACATATACTCGTATACAGTTCCTGAGTAATGTGTTAAATGTGGAGAAGATGACAAGCTTGAAAATGCATGTCTAAGAAACTTGCAATCTATAATATGCCTTCAATACTATAATACTGCAATGTTCACACAAAATCCAATGGTCCACATGATCTAATGTTAAATGAATAAAAAATTTTAATTGTCAAAATGTCATAATAGACTGGAAATATCAGTATAATATTCAACATTTAGACAACTTCATTAAACAGTGTCCAATTAAAAGTTAGTGTGTCTTTCTTTAAAATTTTCTTAACATTTCAGATTTCAGAGAACACTAATATCGGAAGGATATTGGCAACGCTAGAAGTACAATTACGCACAATTAGTAAAGCTAATCCGTTATTGTCCGATAAGGTAGTTTGTTGGAATTTCAATGTTTTTTTGGGTTAGAAAAATTGAAAAAAAAAATACATTACAGGATCTGTGGACTTATTTCATAATTTTAGAATTTTTGACAAGGTCAGTATAGCAAGGAGCTTTACCTTTTCCAGACAAGATTTTGTGGTCCAATTGTTTCTGCATATAACTTAGAATTCACGTCATAAATTTCCTGTATCCTGAATGGTCTGCTGAACTCAACCTAGGACGATTAAATTTTGTTTGAACAGAGTTGAAGATCTCTTACGAAAATACTCTGCAAACTGCTTTTAGGAATAGGAACTCATTTGAAACGATGATAAATTGATGTTCTGGAATTATCGATCACAGACTTCATACTGCGGAAATATTTTTAGCATTATCACAACCATTATGAATTGTTTCTTACAAATAATGGATTAGAGTTGTTGCTTCTCCGAGTTTATATCGGAACACCTCTTTATTTATACCAAAAGTTGTTACAATTATCCATGGCGAAACTAGTAAAATTTTTATTTTGTGTTGTGTCTTAATGCATAATTTTCTTTAACATATATATATTTTTATAATTTTCTAGATTGGCGGTACATTACATAATACAGGGCAGTCACTAGTGTTTCGTGTGGAAAAAGATTCAAAACCGCATGTAAACATCACCGGTGGGCCTTTGGCATACAGATATCAATTTGAGGAAATTTATATCCACTACGGTACAGACAATCAACAGGGTTCAGAACATCATATTCAGGGATACTCTTTCCCTGCCGAGGTAAGATAAAATTATTTAAATATTTATTAAAATTATTTTTTTTTATTACGTTTTTGATTTATCTTCACGCATCATCACAATTTACTCATTGTTCTTATCAATCATACGTAAGCCTGCAGAATAGGAAATTGCTTTAGTTTACACTTGATAACGGTCGGAGATACTTACCGACCGAAACGTCGTGTTGTACGAAAACAAAGACAATGTCAGTCCGACTACCTGTTTCTACATTACCATTGTCTACCACTTTCAAAAAAGTAAACAGAAAACCGTTCATTATTACACTCTTATGGGTATAAAAATATTCTTTAAAAACGCATAAACCCTGTCCTATTGATTGACTCTATAGACTATTCTATTGCTGATGATTTACTCTATAAACCTTTTGAAGGATATATCATAATGTAATCAGAATGTTCATACAAGGCACAGTTTTCTTTAGAGAATCAATCACTATCTGCTATAGGATACCACTTGCTCTCGCTGTAATGTAGTGATATGTTATCTAAAGCAAACCAAAATTATTGACTGGAATTATCTTTTTAATTTATTTCATCTAGACCAGGGCTTCTTAAACTATGGGTCGCGACCCCAAATGGGGTTGCGTAGCGAAATTCTGCGGTCGCGAGAGATTTTAATGTCAGATATTTATATATACTATTTTATAACATCACTAGAGTAGGCGGAATACGGTGGATGTCACTCTGACAAATTTCAGTTATGCCAATTGCAGGGAAACAAAACAATTAAAGTTTTCGACAGGTTATGTTTAAAAAAATACAAAATAAAAAGTTTTTTAAGAATTTCGTTAAAATTTATGAATGAAAGTAATCCTCACTTAAAATGAGACAAAGTTTCAATTAACTTGGGATAGTGAATGCAGAGTGTTCCCACATTAATAGCTAGAACCATCTATACAAATCAAAATATGGATGATTTTATGAAGGTTTGTAATTAGCAAGGGTTTATGTGGTAAAAATAAACAACTCTATATATTATTCTATGATAAACAACATAGACAGACAATTCACAATAATTCGGTTCTGAGAAACAGTAAACCAAATAAGTTTAAATAAGAATGGTGATACATTATCCACGTATTAAACAAGGAGGAAGCTACATCACCTGTTGCAGACGATATACCCAAGCGGCGTTTACAAATCGCCAAAAACTAAGCAAACCGCTATACTCATAATTGAGAATGTTATTTAGAGTTAGTCATGTCAAGTAATCGTGTCGAGTCGTGATTTTAGAATCTCAATGATGGTTTTTAAAACAATGTCAATGATAAAAATCGACTTAGTTCGTACTAGGTCACACGTCAAACGTCAGCGTCGTGTCAACTTCATTACCGTTATTTAACATATTTTTTGTTGGCAACACTGAAAATGTTGTTTGAGTGACCAACATCAAAAAGACACAACCACTATAAAAATGGCGGCCACGAGGTAGTGTTCATTTTTAGGTATCGTGGCCATATGCATTAGCAGTCCAGGTATATTTATTAAGTTCGTGGGCTATACATTGTTAGTGCGTTTGTTGGTATCACACATGTTGAATAAACCGCGCGCTGCTGACTTCCCTCTCTGACCACCACCTCTAAATATCACACACAATCAAAGGGAGGGATGCGCGCAATTTTCAAATCTCTGTAAGGATACGGATTCCAATTACACAACTTTGTTATTACATGCAGAAGTAAGACGGTTGTCAAGAGGTCAAAGTTTAAGAAGATTCTTGTTATATGAATTTGCTGTTTTTTTTCAAAATGACTTATCCAAGCTGTGTTATTTGTCAGATATTTTTGCGAAGTCAAACGATCTCAACTTGTCTCTTTAAGGAAAAAAATGCGATATATTTACTTTAAATGATAAAATTGAAAGTTTTATTAAAAAGGTCAATATTTGGAAAAGTAGGGTCAAGATTCATTGAAAACTTTTATTGCAAAAATTATTGTAGATTAATTCAAAGCGCTAGAAATACAGTTCCATACATATTTTATATTAAATATTAATTTCCAAAAAATAGTTTGCATTGAAAAGTCGTTTTGGATTAGCTTAAGTGAGATTGATCACCTTTAAGTGGCTAAAGCTCAAGATGAATTTGCTGAGCTTTCGAGTGACTCAAACTTAAAACTACAATTTCAAAAAAAGCCCTTGACTGAATTCTGGATCGGAACTAGAACTGCATTTCCCACAATCGCTGATATGGCGTTAAATGTTTCTGCCATTCAACACCACATATTTATGTGAAGTTACTTACTCAGCTTTAACACATATTAAATCCCAATATAGTTCAGCGCTAAAAAATTTTGAAGAGGTCTTACATCCAGCAGTTTCAAACATTCCACCAAGATTTGATTTGTTAAAAAGTCATTAAATTTTTAACTTATACATATTTTAATTTAATACTTACCACGCCACTACTTGAATATGTTCGAGCGAATTAAGACGGTCAGAATCCACTTTTATTTTTAAAATTATAATAAATACAATTTTATAATTTTTTGTGCAATTCTTAATTTTTGTATGTTTCAAAACGAATTCTAAAACTATATATTTTCATATCATTATATGTATATGTATGTATATTGTTAACTTATAAATAAATCATCAAAAATGTATGGGGTCGTCAAGAAACTGAATGACAAAAGTTTAAAAAGCCCTGATCTAGACTCATCTTTCACCAAATCTCATTTATTGGTTAAATAAAAAGTAAATAGAATATTTATCTATAACTCATAAAACACTTAAGAAAGAAAAATAAAGCGACAAAAGATTGAATAAATGTGTTTGTGCGTCGCGTGAGAGGGTTGTTAGTAAGCCGTTGAATATATTCTTGTAACGACAGGCACTACATCAAACAGACTGACGTGCGGTATGTCTTTATTTCGTATTCAGTATGGATATAGTAATAAACGCAATAGTTCTAAAACTGAGGGTTAGTTTTATGTATTATTTTCACTAAGATAAAATTATGTTTATTTATTATGTAATAAATAAACAAGGGCGTTACTAGATAAACAGTATATTAAAAAAACTAAAATAACTGTTTATGAGGTAAGTATTAATAAATGATTAATTGAAAAGTTCGTTTTTTTTACTCAAATTCATTAATAAATCACCATTTTTTCATGAGATCTAGGGAATGTAGACATTTTTTTATTGAGGTCTTCCTAAAACCGGCAGTGCTTACTCGCTAAGAGACATGCTATCATCTTTAAAGCTAAATTATTTGTTATATTAAAATGCGGTTGTCTCAATCTGTTTGAACCACTACTAAGGCTATCATAGCCGATAAGGCAAGCTCCAAGCTAGAACTAAGGTGTATCCTGGATGTACTTGTGAGGGAGCGCTGTAGATAGGCCTAGAACCGACAATTTGCATATTAAAATGTGTAGCTTTCATCTGCCCAGTAGCAGGGCTCTTTGAAATTAAACGAAGACATGTATCGAAGCATAAACAGATATGAAATAGTGACTCTTCATACTAGAAACTGAACCTTTTAAGACATCAAATATATTCCTTGCGGTTGGGTATTACGGAAATTAGGAGTGTGGGTGTAAGAAGAAGGGTAAGAAAGAAGAAATCGTAGACTGCATTGTGGTTTAAATATAGGGGCAATCTTTACAGTTTGTCCAGCTTAAGTTCAGGATTGTCCAATCTTGGCCTCCGGTCAACCTCGGTTGGACCCGACGGGCTTTAATTTAATTCAGTTCTGTGGAATCTTGAAGTATAACGATATGTGATTCGTAACAACGTATAGGATATTACACAGCTTAAAGTGTTGTTAAAGTTTATCTTGTACTGAAGTGTAACTATACAATGAACTAACTAATAAAGCTGTATGGAGCGGTCCACAGCGGTTGATATATAATACAATTTTTGAGTAGAGTGAAATTAAGCTGTTGATATAGTCTCAGAAGATGAGACGCACGTTTCTGCGAAGAGTTTCTTACACTCTTGATTTATATATCTCTGAAAAAAGCAATTTTCTAGAATCACATACTTATAAAAAAAGCAAGAAATTTGTTTCAAGCTGAATTCTATTTCTTTGCTGAGCTTATCTTAGATATTCTTTAAAAAATAATTTAGGCGTATTAAAAAATTTAGAATGCGTTGGTATAATTCCTTGAAAAACTCTTTAAAACTCTAGTGAATCATTACATCTTTCACTACGTGCTTAGGAGAATAGCAAGACGGCTATAATCTTATAAGCATAAACAGATTAAAATATTAGCAAAAGTTCAGAAGAAAACATTACACGTACTCTGATATTACCAGTTCTTTTTATTATTAATGATTTATACTAAAAGTCCAAATTAGTTATTTTTATTTATATTATGTGGTGCACTGCGATAGTCTATGAAGCCTAAAGAATGATTTAATATTGGTAAAAAATATGTTTAAACAGGGACAAGACAAAATGTTTTATGCTAAAAATTCAGCAGTTAATTAAACACTATCAAGCTTCTATCACAACACAAAAGTCTGGAAAAACATCTTATTAACAAAATTTCATAGAACTGTGAATTTATAAGTTTACAGTTCTTATAAAGAGTGAAATTCTTTAGAAAAAAAAACATGTCATTTAAATGCCACTAGACTAACTTATACAATCAAAAATTCAATTTTCAGTATTTGTTAAAAGTTAAAAGCTAAAATAACTTTCGTAACAAAGTCGCGATACCTCTCAATTTTCCTATTTATTTATCGATTTAATATCTTACGAACTTTCTCAGGTTAATTAAATTTAACGTTTCATTAATTTTCATTAATTTTCCCCTGTGGTTAAGTTTCATTTCCAGCAAGCTGCAATCTGAGTTTATTAATAGCTTGGTGATTTAGAACTGCATTTGAGATAGAATTTATAGTGCTTGATAAAGAAAACTATTTTATATACACAGTTTTATAGCATATAAAGTGGTTTATAAATATACAGCCCAGAATTTTTTTTAAAAGTGTAAAATTATAATGAAAATTGTGGGCGATATTTTAGAATTTTATGGTTTTTACGTACAATTTTTATTACCGTTTAAAGTGGTTTTGTTTGCTAATTTCATTTAGAAAAATTTGTCGACGACGGGAAATAAACGTGCTATAACTACAACCTCTAGGATATTTTTTCGTAAGTTTGTTCAATTGGGAAAATAAAACAAGAACAGGAGCCACGTATGACCTATTGAAGATTAAAATTAAAACTTTAGAAAAGGCTACAATAATAAGGATGACAGGCTTAAACTAGCTAATATTCTAAAATTAAATAAAACATAACAATTAATTTATTAGTTAAAATCTTCAGTAGAATTGCTCATGATTTCATATACTTTTTTATATTTTTAAACCGAAATCTCGTAAATAATATTTTGCATGTAAATTTTTAATTCTTTAATTGTTGCTACTTAAATCCATCGTCTTCACATAACGCCTCAGGAAAAAGTTACACGGCATCAAATTACAAGTGTGGGAAAATGCATAAGACTAATTCTGGAAATATCCGCTATCAGTAAATGTTATTCAGGTGGATTCTCCTCTTTTATTTTTTTGTTTTAATTATTGATTCACCCAAGGTGTGAAATAATAAACCAATATTTTATCCATGGTAATGAATCGACGCACAAAGTTAGTCTTATGGCTGTAAAACAACACCAGAGAGTCGATTAAACTCAGAAATTAGTAGATGTTTAAACTTCTTTGAAGATTACTGACCTATAAATTCAGTGACAGAATTACTAATAAAATGTTTTACACTGATATGAGTATATAAATCACAAAGAGTTACAAATGTAAGCTCTACGAAGAGAACTGCTCACTCATATTATATAATTTTTAAACATATACTTGCTTACTGGAGTAACTAATATCTACTAGCGACAATCACTCACGAGAAATGCTCATCAAAAAATTGTGGATATAAAAGGAATGGTGAAATCTGCGACTTTATCACAATTTAATTAACAAGGTCTTGAAGTTTCCCATTTTAATAATCATTGTCTAGCAATAGTGTATGAGGCCTTTAAAAAAACACAATTTTTGTTCATGTATCTGTCTGTACGGCCAGAGACATCTAGAATGACCTTGAGTCTGTGAAAAAATATTTGTCTATAATGAAAAACTTTATTAGAGAGAAATTATTGAGAAAATATTAAATAAAACTTAAAGCAGCCAAGAATTTTCATTATTTAGCGTTTGTAAGGATGGTAGCCAAGTGTTTATACTTTCAGATTCAAGATTTTAGCGATTATACGTTATTAAAATGCTTATAATAAAACACGTAATGTTTTTAGTTTTATTGCTTACTTTCTGAATAAATTCTCATATCTTTCTTTTTTGTAAATAAGGTTAAAATAGTAAATAATTTATGTTTTTGAAGGTGGTAGACAATGGTACAGTGAAAACATCTTGTCGGACTTGCATTGTCTTATTTATTTAATGCAACACGACGTTTCGGTTGGTAAGTATCTCCAACCGTTATCAAGTGTAAACTGAAGTTTACACTTGATAACGAAGTTCTTTTTTTTTTCTTTTGAAGTTCAGTTTACACTTGATAACGGTTGGAGATACTTACCAACCAAAACGTCGTGTTACATTAAATAAATAAGACAATGCAAGTCCGACAAGATGTTTTCGTAAATAATTTATGTTTTAAATAACCAAAAGTGGTAGGAGCATTTGTCTAAAAAAAGCATTTTGACTTTCTATATTTTTTTTTGAATAATGAATGAAGATTTTGCTGAAATTCCAAATGTATTAAAATTTATTTATATGAAAATATATCAATTTCTGAAGGGCTTTCTGAAATCCCACGCACGTAACCTGGGTTTAAATCAACAAATGGAGAATCGATACACCTATGGGGGGCTTACTCATTTTTCACCGAACTCTCTTATCCAACTCCCCGATTTGATGACCTTAAGTGCTCGGCAAAACTTTTATTGCCTCGTAACAAGATGGTTTATGTCTTTTTTTCTTTTGGTTTATAACGGTTGCCGCCGAAGGCAACCAGCTTTTATTTATTTTATCCGATCTTACGGACCTATTTTCTTGCTCTCTTAAAAATAAACATCTAAAATTATTTGATTAAGAATTAAATTACAATATTTAATAATACTATTCTTTATTTATCTTAAGAGTCTGGCAATATAGCATAAATAAAGTTAATTATAACCATAATACCATTCATTCGTCTACCCAGCAATATAATTTTTATTTTGTTAATATATATTAAACATTACAAGATTGTCCACCAAAAAAACTATTTTTTCTAAAAATAAATATTGACCTATATGTTAAATTTTAAATTTAAAAAAACCAGACGCTAACTTGTAAACTGCATCGTTAATTAATTTCAAACTTATATCCTTAACCATACATACATCCTTAACCACATCCTTAACCACTACACGTCTTAAAAAATTTAGAATAAACAGATTAGATAGAATTTACCTCCAAGGTCTAAAAATAATAATATGCATAACTTAAATGGATACTATTATCAGTTGTTCTCCTTATAAACATATACAAACTGAATTATTAGAAATATATCATAACTGATTTAAAATACAAATAAGTAAGTAGAACAATTTGTTCCTAGTTAAAATATAATTTAAAAAAGTCAATATTTATTTACTAAAAAAAAGTAATTAAACTGGGTTTTTAATAATCGTATATCAAAAGAAATATAAAAGTTTCAACAAAAATAATTAACTTTCTTTATTTAATTATTTAAATTGGCGGAAGAAGTTATGCAGCCCCTTATTGAATTCAAAAATCTTAGTCTTATCCTAGACAGTAAACTAAAATTTCATACTCTTGAATATTGTTTTCTAAGTAAGTAGAGATTGCAGCGGGTATAAAACTCTTGTATTTAGTTTATATATAATCTTATGGTTCGTGATCATTGTAGGTACAAAATCTCTAAACTTGCTGAGCTTAATATACAGGATCAGCAAATCTCATATTTTGCTTGTTTTTAGACTTTTATTTCGACATGAGCGTTCTACTCGATATAATAACCTTATATAAGTATACCCTAATCTAAACTGCCCTTTTGAACCTTTTTTTTTATTTTGGATTAAATATAATAAGTTAATTGGCAGTAAGCTTAATAATCTATCTCAATAGCCGCCTAAAGGGAATTTAGAAATGCTTTACTTAGCCAATATTTACAGTATAACCATTAAGTTACTAAGGTGTACTTATTGTTTATTCTTTGTTATCCATCATTTTTACATAGATTGTATTTTTTTCTTTCCTTTCACTTCTACATGATAAAGTTTATTAATGTATAACATTTTTGGCAATAAATTAGTTTATAATTTATTTATTATATAATGTTAAAAATGTATTAAATTCTAATAACCGAATATTTATATGTACTTTAATAATTTAAATTTTAATTAAATATAATGATGTTTTAGGTTCCTTAAAAAAATATATTTTTTTTATTATTGTAAAGGCTTTTTCTTAAAAAAAATTTTTTTAATTTTTACAGTATAAAATCTTTAATTTAGTTAAATATATAAGTTCATAACTAATTTCCGCCTTCGAGTTTAAACATTTTTACAATAACTTTATTTAATTAATATAAAACTTGAAAAATTTGACTTCTTGTCGGTCGAATAAAGTATCTCTTTTTCCATTTGCTATTTTATCTAAGGAAAAGTTTTCTATACGATATATGACCTGCACAACAGACTTAGGAAAACTTTACATTTTTGAACTTTTGGATAAAACATTGTCGATTAAAGCTACATTATGGTGGATTTCCGTATAAACTTTACCGAACTTCTGAAACATGCTTGGATTTCATCTTTTGTTTTAGACGTAAGAATTTTTACATAATGATTATGTCTATGGTTTTTGCATGTAAAGTATATACCAGGCTTTATTACACATTGTGTTTGGTATTCTGGAAAACAAAGTTATAAAAAATATAGAACGTTTACAAAAGAGTAAAACTAAAATAGCTTAAATTTCAACATCAGTTTCCCATTTTGTGCCTATCTTTTTATCTTGACTACAAGTTATATCTATGAAGTGCATTCTTCTACAAAAAGCTATTAGACTTTTGCTAATTCTTGTAGCATTATATGTGGGTAATTATAGAAAAACTGATTTAGTTTTTCCTTTATTTAATTGCACCACCTACAAAAGTTACTACTCGTATAATTGTGTTTATGTGTATAACATCTTCGATTTATAATACATACATAACAATTCGATAACTCCTTCAACCAAACATATTTATGTGAATTTTTTCAGGTTATTATAATGTCATTTGTTATAATATTGCAATTTTCTTGGTAGGATATTTAAAGCTCTTCGGTGATTATTTGTTTGATTCTCTTTCTCCTTTGATAGGTTTATCGGCTTTTACTTCGATAAATTGTTTAATAGCAAGTTAATTTTTTGAGATCACTCTAACTTAATCACAATTAAAGCAAATGCTGATTGTGCTTTATTACGAGATAAACTCATGATACACTAGTGATTCTATTTTGCCCTTTTGTGAGGTCTAAACTTGAGTACGCATCTGTAGTATGGTATCATTTCTACTTAGCTCCCATTGATTGTGTTGAACAGTTTTATTTACTAAACATTTCTCTTTTGTTCCATTTAAAGGTTTAGTAGGTTCCTTCAAAAAGAAAATTAAGATTTTAACTTAACATTCACCACAACATAACTATTGGAATAATAATAAATTAATATCATTGCTCATTGATTTTTTCTTTTTCATATTCCATCTTTTCCACAGCTTCTACTGAAATATTAATTATTTTCTTAAAGTGTGATATGAATTATGATGTTAATTAAAACAGAATAAAATTAGGAGTTGATTTAGAATCAATCGTCAAATACAGCTGATTTTTAAAAAATTAAAACACTTTTTAAATAGTTAAGTAATAACCTTGAGCGCAAACATCGTAAAAAAACCATGAAACAATTTACTCAAATTAATTTACCTAAACTTTTAACATTACTGCTATATTAATATTTCAGCACTTTCTTATTATTTGCATGCTTTTACTACTATATGATAATTAATTTAATCCCATCTTTTTTTATCTTTATGCTTTTTATATTTTCAAAAAGACTTTTACACCCTTTCATAATAATTTATAAATGTTTTTATGCATTTTGTTAAGAAACGGTTTTATTATACACCACCAGCGGCGCTTTTGTAGGGAAATGACCTCTTTTAAAAATATTTTATCGTTGGGAGCTATAAAGAAAGTGCATTTAAATTTGTATTTAGAAAGCCACTATCAGCTGAGGGTATTTCCAGATTCTTTGTATGAGCATATATTTTTTTGAAATTTACCAAAATAAGTTACTTACTACAAAAAGCCCTTTTAGAATTTTATGGTTATATGTAGACTCTCTTTGTCGTTTAAAGTAGCATATTATAATAATAAGTTATAAAATATTGATTGAAGTTAACAAGTATGATGATTTGAATATAGAATAATATTTGCTTATATTGCTTCTAAGCAACTTAAGAGACTTAAAATGAATTATTAAGGGAAATCGGCGTACTAATAATAATAAATTGAAAATATTGTGGAATTGAGCAGCCACAAAAGAGTTTTCAAAGAGCAACTTGTCACAGGGCTGCACAAAAACTGGTCTTTAAAACTTACAATGTAGGCTAAAATTTTATTATTCGTTTTTAATTCAGAATTTTTCGGCAATCCCTTACTGACAAAGATTCAGAATAAAAACAGACTAACGTGGGCCAAAGAACACAAACTATCGTCTTCGAAGCAATGGAACTCTAGTATTTGGAGTGATGAAGCCAGATTTGAAGTATGCGTGGATGAGTCGCATCATAAGAACTAAAGAAGAGGTGTTTCAGAATGACTGTCTTAATACCGCAATTTGAACAAATGTGTTTAAACAATATCGAATGTATCTTCTAATAAGATGGTGCGCCGTGCCATACGGTTAGAAAAGTAAAAGATTGGATGTTAGAAAACAATATTTCAACTTTAAAATGGAGGTCGAAATGACTGCCAAATATTAATTGACACTTTTCTATAGCGTGAATGTTGGTAATTAGGTCCTTATTTAAATCCGTTCATTTCTCCATTTTGAGTGAATGATCCATTTTTTCCTTTTCCAGAGACTTTACCAACAAATTTAGATCATGTTGCCTAGTTTTAAAATTGTCAATCTCATAACTAAGTTCGTCATTTTTTTGAGAATATCAATTGTTGTCGTTCGAGGCAACTAAGGTGAAAGATTGAGTGGCAGTAATTTTAAAAATCCTTATTTTTACAGCACTTAAAGCTACGATTCATCTTATAAAACTAATACTTGTAAGAATTTAAATTATATGCTGCTGAAACCGTTTCTATTCACGTAAGTAAATCTGCTGGAATTTCCCAGTCCTAATTCTAATGTGATACTCTAACTAAATGAAAATATAAACATAGACACTGAAAAGTCAACAGAAACAAAAATGTCAACAATATATGCCTTAGATATTCCATAAAAATTTAGTTCAGTCTTTATCTGGTGAATAATGTTGAAAAACTTGAAAATGCCTAGTGGATCCCAGGTGCGAGAATAACAATGGAAATACTATCAATTGTTAGCAGAACTGGGCAAACCAGCCGTTTAAAAGTTGGAGTGAAATTTCCTTATTTGAGGCTTCCTGTATTGAAAAATACTTTTCTCGTTTTCGTAGTTATCTCCAAAACAAAATTTTTCATATGATGATATAAAATATACTATGAGCGGGCTACTTTAAACCATTAAAATGTGACCAAATAGTGGAGGCTTGGAAACATACGTCTAGCATGTATTTCGGTTGTTACTGTTGTGACTGTTGTTACTGTATTGTAAAAATACAATTCGTATTTTACAAACGGACTAAAATACTTCACTTGCAAAAATTTTAAATGGCAAAAACTTTTTCGTTTGACAATCTGACTGAGTAGTCACGATGCTTTTTTAAAGAAACAACTAGGCGTTTTATAAAATAAGGCAGATAGCAAAAATAATGAATCGTTGAATGAAAATTTGACAATCTGTCTGCCGTTCATAAAGCGACTAGGCGCTTTATAAATCGACAGACTTTATAATCTGGCTACGACATATATATAGAGAATTCGGTAAAATATTTTCTATCACAGTTTCCTTGACCAGCTTCTTGTGGCGGAGTGAAGATTGGTTATTCATAGACATAAATGAATATTGGCCTAAAATATATTCTGCATATCAGGAGTCTAGTCAGCATTACAAGTATGTTATGCGTGGAGATTCGTAGTAAACATATTATGGTAATGGCTACGCAGTGTAGTCATGATGTGTGTCAATGCAGTTAAGAATTAGGTTTCAGCATTTCTTTTTTTTTGTAGAAGTAGACAGTCGATATGCATGTTTTGCATTTTTCCTTATCGATAGTCCTTAATCTTGGATCTTTCTATAATTCTTTTATATGTATATTTTACCACCAGAATATGCCATCCGATAAACTTTAGCAGCGGTTTTCTTGAAATTTTTACTTAATCGGAAAGTATCTTTTATCATATTAGTTAGTTTAAAGATCTTTAGAATTCGATCAATTACTCTGAAAATAAAGGTTTTATCTGTTGGACTAAAAGGATTTATTAAGGTGGTAAATTTTTTCATTAAATCTTAGAGAGCATTAATTCTCTATAAATATTATGTAAGTGTTTTTATGTTTCTTTGCTTCCGTCTTAGTAATTATTTGAAAATGTTTAAAGGTTAGGTCTTTGCGGTTATACATACTACTTTTTTTTTAATTAGAATATTTAAGAAGGCAGTTTGTGTTCTTTGTTTTCGGCGTATGTGTAGAACTTAAACTAGAATATTGATGAATTCCCTATTTATTTGGAATTTTAACTAGCAGTATATTTAAATATTTTCTATATCCCTCAAATATAAAAATTATCTTTATTCTTAAGGGTAGCTTATTAGCTCATTTATAATAAACTTTAATTTATTTGTGCCTAGAGTTAATGTATCTTTTTGGTCAAGTGGATTAACCATTTGATATTAAATTTCTTTTAGATCCTATAATATTATTCAGGTGTAATATTTTAGCATTCAGTAAAATTTAACCAATATTAACTGTAACAATCAATAATATATTTTAACAAAGCCGTTAAAATGAAATTTGGTCTTAAAAATAGAATATCATTCACAAATTCAGGTTGTGTATTAATGCAATTTAACTTTTTCAAGCAGTTTCAGTCTTCAAGTGAAAAATCCGGCAAGTACTGCTTTAAAAGTAAACTCTCTTTTTGGATTAAGAATTCTGTCTGCTTTTTAAAAGAATATTTGCTTTTCGCACATTTTATCATTAGAAGCATACCATCAATTGTACTATGATTTCAGCTTTAAAAGTACATTTTACTTTTAATTTTTTGTATTATTCCAATCTCGAATTAAGTACTTATCGTTGACTCACAAGCAAATATTCGTTAGCAAAAGTTATACTAGTTGTTAATTAGTTCTAGAACGTACATGTACAAATAATTAATCAATATTTAACATAATAATAAGAAATGTTAAATATTATTAGTACCTTAGTAAACTAATGTAGACAAGTTTTTTCAAAAGAGAGTTCTTGTGTATTTATGAGCTCTTTTATGGTTATTGGTAATCAGCCGATTCCATCATATAAGAGTAAATGGTCAAAAATATAGCTTTAAACATTCACATGAAATACGGTCATGTGAAGTGAAAGTAAACACTCACTGATGGCTGGAAATGTGTAAGAATTAGTAGGAAGTCAGGTTATGTTCTTTTTAATTCTTGAATAGAGTCCATCACTTACATACAAGTAAAATAGACCGTTTATTACTAATACTGAAAAACATGGATGGCCCGAAAAGTTAACGTAGATCTAGCAGAAATTCAATACATCTGGTATTTAACTATAACAAAATATTAATTTTTTAAAAGGAAAGGCAATGTCTACGTAGATCAAAGATTGTGCACAACGCCCTAATACGAGATACTATACCATTATTAATAACCACTACATTTTGGGCAACTGAATTTAAACATTGGCCTACCAGCTACCAGCTACCGTTAAAAAACTTTACTAAATGGTTCATTGTTGGCCATTGCAATGAAGTGAGAAACCTCTAAGATGCTAAGAATATGCCCAAAAAACGCATTTTACATCAAAAAGGTGTTCCAATGAATATGTTTATTACTCTTTTGGTTTTCAACTAAGAAAGCGATGAGGATGTTTTTTTTTAATAGTTGATATAGTGGAAATTTAGGAATTACGGCTTAATCTGCTTACCCACACTCTTTACTCACCAGATCTAGCCCCAAGCGTTTTTTTTTTGTTCATTTATCATAATTAATTACTCTACAGAGAAAGGCGAACACAATGTGAAAGGGTTTAACAGATGGAAGCATTCCATTGGAAAAAGTGTCGAGGTTATTAAAGAAACTCGAAAAATTTTATTGAATTGAATTTAAAGAAAAAAGTTATTGTACCTTTGTCGTATTTCGTCGTAATTTTCCTTAAAAACATATGTGATCGAAAATTGGGTTCTATGCCTAAATGATGCCAAGCAGTCTGTCATACTAACGAATAAAATACTAAATCATACAAATATTTATTTCCAATTGTAATAATGTGCATGTATGCGTTTTATTTAAACATATATAATATTGTATTTTATGTTGTTTTTTCATTAAAAAATGCAAAACCTACCCTATAGTTTTTAAAATCGAAGTAAGGTATTTTAGAATAGGGTATATTTCATTTAATAAAAGCACAAAGATATATCTTATATAGCACAAAATACATACCATATATACACAAAGCCAACAATTTTTATCTATTGGTTTTATTGTATTCTGCTTCCCCGAAGTCTGCCCTTTCTCACACAAATACGCCGTATTGAATTCCCCTCGAATTCTGTCTGATGGACCGGGATATGTATCTATTCAGTTATTACTTTATTTCCATCGATTTGGCTTTTCTTTTATAGCGAAAGACGACCGGAATATATTTTCCTTTAACGCTACGAACCGCGTTTCCCAAATGGACTCTTCCCCCCGATAACTGCATAACACTGAATGCTGCCTTTGGAAGAAATCTATTGGGCTTTTCGATTTGACTCAATGGAAATGTATGTGTTGAATATTTTATCGAACAGTAAAGGACGAGATGTATTTTTTGGTCTAAATTAAATTAGACCTAGCGAAAAAAAAGGTTAAGCTTTTTACGCCATTTTTTTACATCCCACAAGGAAAGTAATAAACATTTGGTTTTCTTTTACGTTAATTTTAAATATAATATAACATTTTTAATTTATTACATTTGTCAATAAATTCGTCATCGATTTTTTAATAAACTTTCCATTTTAAACATTAAAGATTAAATATAAAATTAAGCTTGTGAAAGCATTTCCGTCAATTTATTTTAAATTTTGCTATAGAAATAATTTGTGTGCATCTTGATCAATAATTACAGTTAGTGTTTTTAAAAAAATTAGAATAAATCAAAAGAGTCTTATATAATAGTGCCGTGTTACTTTAGCTAAAAAAAATAATACTTTTTTATTTAAACAATGAAAGGGATATATCAATAATTCAATCCAAACAAAAATATTAATAAATGATAGTAAATTAAAGAAAATTTTTGTAATTTTTACAATGAGGTTGTTAGGACTAAATATCAGCAAAAATCGCTGGAGACTGGCATCTTGTCCGTTATATACTTTGGAAACTGAACTATCGAAAGGTTTGCTATTTTTTGTTAAATTTAGATTTGAAGTTTTAAGTTACGAATTGACTTCTAAAACCTTCAATTTTTTTATAGGTTTTGTTATTTTTTAAATTACAAGATTTGCAAAGATGAGACAAGGAAAGAGTTTTAAGTTATTTTTGTTGAAAAACAAATTATATGCCAATATTTAATTTAATTATTAATTTAAGGACCTTCTTGTTGCGGCTCTTAAAGTTTTTTTGTAAGAATAATTTTATGTATAATTTATTTATGAAAATAGTAGGCAATATTTGATAGAAAGAAATTCTGCTTATGTAATGTAGAATTTCTAACAATAGAAAACAACGTGTATTCTGTATTATCAATATATCTTTTCAGACCCATAAATTAGACTATAAGTGTATTCGATAGCTTAAAAAAATTGATAGCTTATCATTATATCCACTTAAGTTATGCATTTGTATTACTTAAATGTATATGACATTATAATAAATTCAGAATCGTCTTGAATACGTATTAAATTTTGAATACGTAAATTTATAATTTAGGGATAACTTCAATTCATTAAACATGCATCAGCCTAATGCTTATGTATCTGTTTAAAAAAAAAAGATTTCAAATATTATTTTGACAAATATTTACACAATTTGCTACTTTTGATTGGACTTGCTCGCCAATTTCTGATCATCATGAACTTTTTTGGTAATTTTAGTTTTATTGTCATTCAGGTTTCTTGAATAGATTTAAATTTCTCTATGGATTGCCAAAGCATTTTTTTAGTTGAAGTATTGATCATATTTTTGTTTATCCATTGCCGATTAGTTTTGATTTTGGGTAAATTAAAAAAATTTAAAAAGGGTAGTTTTGTAAAGCACTCAAGCCATTCTTAATTATGATTACCCTATAAACTAACGAATTTTGTATAATGTACCGCATTTAGTATTATGCTGAGGCTTACTCACATTTAATTTCATTTTGTTTTTAATTTACCACCTCATGAAATATATTATTATTATTAGATTATCTTGTAAAACATCTGCAGGAGGTTCACTAGGGAGAAAAAAACCTTATCAGCAAATAATAAAAACTTACTGCCAACCAAACAATGCCAACCTCGAATGAAGCTAACAAATAGGTTCAAATAGGTTATAATATTATGGAATAATTGTCATCATTGCTGCATTTTCGATAGAAGTTGAAATTCGTAAGATACATTGTGTCATACTGTCTAGTGTCCGACAAACTTTAACAATTCGTAATCTATGCCATGTAATGTAAATTCAATTCAACTCGATCAAAAGGAAAGTCTGTATAGATAGAATCAATCCGAATCCCTCTTTTTAAACAACTAGTTATCAAATGCTGTTAAGTAAAAAAATAGTGTAAATTATGCTAAACCTCTTTGCTGCTGTGGATTTATAGAATACTAAGCCTGATTTTTTTATTAGTTTATCAAGTATCTTAGGAATTTCTAGCTGGGCAAAACAGCTCTAAAAGTTAATCATCTCTTATCCGTGATTTATTTATTGGCTTAAAGTAGATAAATTTTAATTATTATATGGAGTTAGTTCTCAAAACAATGTCCAATTACTACAAAAAGTTCTTGATAACGTTACGATAATGAGCATCATTTATAATAACATCTTGCCCAACATAATTTTTGAAAACATGGTCCGATTATTTCTTCTATACTAAATCAAATAGTGACATTATTAGAGCACAAGTAATTTTAAAAATTTCATTAATTTAAAGGCTTTCTTGATCGCTAAAGAATATTTTGCGTACAGCTATTGAATGCTCTTATATTCAATGTATTAATAAAGTCTTGGCCATACTAATATAAGCCTATCTTAATATTTTTATTAAAGTAAACAGTAGGAGCACGCGCGTGTATTATCGTACTTATCACTTAGCCATTTTGCTTAAATTCCTGCATAATATTCAACAATGTGTGCGACCTAGTACACGATTATGCAAATTAAAAATTCACAAATAGATTAGGATAATTCAAATGATTACTTTTACTGCATTTATATTTTAAATTAGATTAGTTATACTTAATAAAAATCAGCGAAAACATTATATTTTTATTTCAAAAAAATGCTATTCTTTAACTTCTTTTGTAACTGAATCTAAAAAAACAAACGTTTTTTTATTTAGTTACCAAACAATTTCCTTTCATTACAAAATCTGAAAAACCTGCCAGGGCCTTTTAAAAATATTACCAAGCGTCTGTCTCCAAACGTATAACGACTTCATTTAAATACGATTCGTAAATCAATCGCAGGAAAAACATATTTCCTTTAAGCTCCATTATAACAAGCATCTGAATTTAACGAGTTCTTCTTTTAAAACAAGCTTGCTTTTCTTGTAGCTTCTTACGATCCTCTTTCTTTACGTTTTAGCCCGCTCTGCTGTTGTTTGGGAATAAATGATGTTGCGACCGCCTTGTTAAGAACCTAAAAAAAAAACAGTCTGCTCCAGAATATGCAAAAATAAAATTAATTGGGGTGTTTAAATGGAAAATGCAACTGATTGGGCTTGCTTTTAATCCGTTTCTGTAGGAACTATTTTTAATTGGTTTTGAAAATGATTTTTGTCAACATCATTAACTTTACGTATTTCTATAAGCATAAAAAACTTAAGTCAATAATTGATTTGAATTTGAAAAACTAGTTATTTTATAAGCTATTATCTGCAATATAATACTTCTTTCTTGAAAAATATAATAAAAAAGTCAAAGCAAAAGGCATGTCCATCATCTGCGAAAAATAAATACCGATAACTCGCCGGAACTCGAAACACATAATAAAAGAAAAATGGTTCCAGCGAGCTATTCGACAACAATATTTGCCACTTTCTGGATGGCTTCCCAAAGAAAAATGTTTACCCAAAGAAATAATAAAAGGCACTTTTGTCCCGCATATCAGCTTTGAGAGAATCTTAAATATGCGCATCAAGAAAACTACCTAGAGAATGTGGCAAGAAGTAGTCTCGTGTGTCTTCCTTAGCGTAAATTTTACAATATGCCCCTGGTACACTTAGAGAAGTGGATACGTAAGTGTATACGGAGTTGGTAGTTATTGTTTTATCTCTCCGGTATACTTGTTATATTTAAACTTTAAAAAAACTAAGTATTTAACTATATTGTGGTCAGAATATAGAAATTCTTTAGTGTTATTTTGTCATTTTCTTCAGTTTTTTTTTAATTTGTAATGATATTAAGGTTAAAGATATCCAAAAGAAGGTTTAAAAATTCGAGTCTAGTAAGACTTTTTATAAAGACAGTTAAAGATCTTAAAAGCCTCCGCTTATTAACCTATCCTTAGGACTTAGACCAAGGATTACATTCTATACTTCCTTAAAAGAGATAATCTATTTTGTAAACTGTGGTCTATTCTATTCTAATGGTTTAATACGTCAACCAATTTAATTTTTTTTTACATTTTTGAAGCCCTGTATATCTAAATTGACGTGTTTTTTTAGAAGCTATTAAGTCTAGTTTATTTGGAAATTAAAGTACTGGATATTTTGTGACAATTTCCATATTTGCATTCTTGATGGTTTTGTCAAAATTTGAGTTTCAATTTGGTATTTTATGGAAAACGATCCCAAGATGTTTCACTTTCCTCGCAAGTGAAATCATTTAAGCTTTGAATAGGGGCGGTCTGTGATCATCTAGTTTTCTTCTTCTGGTGAACCTCACAATTTATCATTTTTCATTCCGTCCATGTCAAGCCCCTCTTGGATGACTACAGAAATTATGTCTTGATTTTAATTAGCTAGGTTTGCTAAACGTATGCCTAGACTTCCACCTGCTTTAGTTGAATGATGGGTTAAAGGTCATTGACCAGAACTAGTAATGATGATAGAAGAGAAAATAGCAACCCCGGGCAGTTCTGACCATTATTTGACCTTCTAGTATCTCCCCTTATAAGAAGACTAACTACCTCAATTTCCCATTAGCGCATTGATCCATAGTCCAGCCATAGTTGCAGATATGTTGGTTGATCTCTCTTATCAGGGCAAAATTATACGGGGAATCTGTTAGCAACAAGATTGTTGTGGGCTAAGTTTATTGATTTACCTACCTAGCAAGCAAATTGATGTGCAATCAAAGGTTACAAAGTTAGCGTGTTCTTCCTTATGTGCTAAATATAATTTTCTTTATACTTTTTAACAAAAATAATGCTAGAATAATGGATTTAAATAATTGTGCCTGGTCTGTTGCATACCTAGCCTTAAGTTTATAAATTACGCTATCGATTGGTCGGTAAGTTGGAATACATCAGAAGAGGTTTTGATATAGCGCAGTAACAGATGCAGTCTTGTTTGAAGAAGGATAAGATATAGCTTGTCTTCCGTAGCAGAAAAAAGGACTGAAATACATTAACAGCCCATTTTATCTCATCGTAAGATGATTTAATTAGTAAATGCCAATTTTCCCTTTACGATCATAATTCTGTATTAGTGTTTCTAACAAGCTGATCTTTTTTACCAGAGAAGTGTTTCTGGGCATAAATCTTTTAAGGTTTTGGCTTTTGGTTCGTACAAAGGGGCAATCGGGGTATTTTAATGTGTGTAATTTACAAGATATTCCTTGGCACTTCAGAGTACACTTAAATTAGACTGCAATTTGTTGCAACATTGGTCACTTAAGTGCTATTGGTGAACGATGTTCTCGGGTATAGGGAAGAAGGGTATGTCCAGAATCTGGTTTTAAGTATGGAAAGACGTGGCAGAGAAGCTTTGCGATCAAGAGGCAGCAAATACTGAATCCTAATCTTTAGACAGAATCATTTTTAAATAATTAATTACTTTAAAATGTACAGTAATTTACTTATTTTTATATATATTTAAATCTATACAGCTATGTAAATAATATTCTTTCTTTCTATTGCAGATCCAATTTTACGGATTTAATAAAGAACTATACCATAACATGTCAGAAGCGCAACATAAATCACAAGGAATCGTTGCCATCTCACTAATGGTGCAGGTAAGTCGTATTTATGGACGACCGGAACGTTTTTCATGAATACGAAATTTGAATTTGTTCTTGTCTTCATTCAAATTTAAGCCAAGCGCCGCTATGCTGCGGCCCGTTAGCGAAAAACTCATAAATAAATTGACTCTTTCTCTCGGTCCTGTGTTTAGCTTTTTTCGAATAACCCAGTCAAATTAGCTTTTGAAAAAATGAATCAAAACCTTGAAAATTAATTTACAGGGAATTTTTTTTTATTTTACTTTACTTTCAAATATAAATTACCTGTTCACTTCAAATAATTTGTTTTCTTTTAAAGTATTATAGATTAAGCTCTTTACAATTCCAAAATAGACTCCTTAATGTTTCAGTACAATGCGTCATAATTACAGTATACTAAAATACTGTATGAACTATGTCTGTATTGGGATTCCCAAGATCCTAAGCCGTTTAATACTTTTAATAAAATAAAATTAAAAATTATATTTCAACTGTCTAAACTAACAACTAAAATTAACTAGTTAGTCTTGATGTCCATCTATCTATGAGACTTCTTGCTATATGTCCTGCCATTGCCATTTAAGTTTAGCTATTCTTTCCACTACATCGGTCACATTCGTTCTTCCTCTTATTTCTTTATTTGTTATTTTGTCTATTAGACTGACGACTAACATAACTCTTTCTATACATGGCATAGAGAAAACAGCATTATTAAAAAAACGAAATCTGAAATTAATTTAAACAAAAGTAGAGTTAATTTGAAAGCGAACATCGTATCCCATTACAGTCAACATATTAATACTTAATATTAAAAGTAAGCTACTTAAATTTAATTATATAATTTAACTTTAAATACAGGTTGTTTATTTCCATATCGCTTTTTTAATATATTTGTTAGTTCAAAAAGAAAAGGAACAAATGGCATAATTTAAATAGAAACTTTTATAGTGTATTGCTTCAAAAATACCTTATAAGGTTTTTTTTTTAGTTTGTTAATATTTCACCATATCTCTACAACTCTTTCAATTTTTAAGTAAATTTTTAACTTTAGTACCTCATAATCTAAAAAAATTGCACTTAAAGACTTCCCTTAAAAAATAATATTTATTATCAAAATCAACAAAAATAATCTTTTTTAATAGGCAAAACTAAATCAAAATAGTGAGAACATATTCATAACTTTCATCTACAGGATTCTCATTTTCAAACATATCTCAAACATTGTCATTTGCAAAATACGGGAGTTAGTTATTAGAAATGCATCTCCATCTGGCTATAATATAAAAAATTCTATAATTGTAGTAAAATATATGGAGGTAATAAATATCCATAAAAGGCTATAAAGCCTGAAAATATATATATTCAAATGCTCAAAAATGGATCTGCGTTTACCAATGGAATCAAATATATTATCAACTATAGAATAAACCTCTGAAAGAAATTCATAAGAGTCAATAAATGTAAACGTAAATGTACAAATAGTAGAATAATGAAGTGAAAATGGCACAAAAATCAAACTACTAATGAGTTGAGATTCTATCTTTTTGAAATGCTAAGAATTTTAAGAACTTAAGCT
Source organism: Anthonomus grandis grandis (assembly GCF_022605725.1). Classification (NCBI taxonomy): domain Eukaryota; kingdom Metazoa; phylum Arthropoda; class Insecta; order Coleoptera; family Curculionidae; genus Anthonomus; species Anthonomus grandis. Next base: position 9,693,281 of record NC_065555.1, read on the forward strand.
TTCAATCAATTAAACCCTGTTAGGCTAAGACTCAGATTAACTCATAATAGTGGTATTTCATGTAAATTGCATTCATAATTAACCTCAAGCAAAGTTTAGTTTTGCATTTAATAAAGTTCTGTTAACCAATCTCCTCAGCTTTAGCTAATCTCACTTTGAAATGTCAAATGGGAACCTCTATCGTATGGTACATCACTGTGAGCAACAGAAATTTTTTAGTAAACTGTAGTAATAATAATATAAATCATAATAAAAATAGAAGTAATAATATAATAATTACGTACTAATTATAGAATGTAAGATGTTTAAGCTGGAAAAAAAGGCTATAATTTAATTTATAAAATTAATATCGAGTCTGCTAGAAGTGCATCTCATTAGAAACTATATTTGTCATTTTTAAATTCTCCGTATATAAATAGAAAAGTTTTCTTTAAACCCCATACATTACCAAAACCATTTGCTGATGTATTGATTTTGGCAGCAGAATAATTGTGTAAATTGCACTTAAAGTAAGAAGATAATTTTTATCCAGCACAGATTCAATAAAATTATCACCTTGTATTATAATATATATATATGGTATTTTACTATTATCTTTAATAATGTGTTTGTCAATATTTATTTGATCCTAGATGATTAACAACTATTTAAACTTTAAAATTACTTTTTAAATTTTATAATTATTCTTTTTGTGCATATTCTTTTTTATTTAACAGTTTCAGTTTAGTTGTGTAAAAATCAGTCTTAATTCCATTGAAATTTATAGTTATTAATACATAAAAATGAAACAACTTATGTGAAAATTATTAATGTTGGTCAGTGTAAATTAATGAAAGGAAAATCTAATGCAAATAAAGTTTATTTTTTGTAAACAACCATATTCAATGTAATATCACCGATCTATTTCCTTTTCTGTTTTCTTTGACGAGACTGTTATATTGGCAATGCTGTGGAACTCGACCGTACTGAAGGCGATTCGTTTTTATGATATATCGTCAAATTGTCGGTCGGCCGTCGAGACGAAATGAAACTCATTTCAGTTCGGTGTGTTTGAGATCCTCTGCACTAGATAACTTCGGTTGAGGATTCACTAAAATTGATGGCATATGTTACTTATCCAGAGAGAATATATCATTTTTAAAATGGAAAAAATGGCGCTAGAGTTTGTAATTTAGGATTTTTCATACTTGGAATAAATTTAAAATTGGTAGTATTTCTGTAGCATTTTTAATTAAACATTATAAAATAGGCATCAGATACAAAGATGCTGATTATGCCTTTATAAATAAAACAGCACCATAGATAAATTCATCAAAAAGGTTAATTTATGCCGGCATTAAATAAAGAATTCCTAATCCAACTTAATATTTAAAAGAGCATAGGGTTATGAGGAATATCTTAAACCAGATAACAAAGTACAAAATTTGCCTTTGTGCTTATACCGTTAAGAAAATTTATAATTACTCGGCTGTCATAGTCCATAAACTAAGGTAATTTTCAACCTTTAAGAAGACTAATTAGTATTCGCTGCTTATAACAAATTGTTTTCTTATCAAAGAGAAAATATTATGTTAAAAATGAATTAAAAATGATAATAAAGTAAACTGTATGAATACCAGTGGGTTTCTATGATAAAATAGTATGCTTTGTTTGGAAGAAAGTGCATGTTAGAGTAGATATAAAGAAAAAATTTACCATTACTTTTGCATAAAAAAAATAATTATTTTACCGGATTTAGAAAATGTTTTGTAAAATAACTTTAAGATTGCTGAAGTTTAATTAATACACCTATGCAGCAATGCTATTATAAATTATATTTAAATAAATTAAATCCACCTACACAGTTATGTAATATTAAATGATCGGTAAATTTAAAAAAAGACACGCATTAAGCCTGTCAGATAAGATTTAAACCATGTTGTCCTATTTCATGGTACGGATGTCATCATTTTCAAACTTTAAGTTAATTTCTTTGAATTTCTTTGATAAAGATCAAATTTATTATGGGCGTCTTAAAGAATGGTATTTTTTTTCTATGATATTTTAATTGTTATATATTCTAATAATCAATATTTCGCAAATACTTCTATAAATTTCATTTAATATATATAAAGCCCTGCATACATGCATGTAATATGACTACTACTAGTACTAATATTTGTAGCTTTATTAGGTACGGGATTCGAAACTCTTAAGGATCTGTAACTTTAAAATAATATCAACTAAGTCAGTTTTTACGAAAATCCATTTCTTATTTGAGCCATCGTAGAATACAAATCAGATACCAAACATTTAAAATATAAAACTCTTTATCCTCAAAATACTCAATATCAGACTAATAAAACTATGATAAACAAATGCGCATAACTTAAATGCATACGCTTTGCAGTTCTATGCTATAATTTTCGATCGCAAAAGCAGATCTTTTGGATACATCATATAGAATAAAGTATATTCAATTGTAATATCAACGCATTACCTTATATTTAAGCAACTGTGGCATGCAGTACCATACTGTTGGAACCATATTTGTTGATATTGAAGCAGGGAAACTTTGTCAAATGGAAATCAAGAAAATATTCTAATGCATTATTTATAAATAGTAAATAGCGGTTTATATTTAAGGATTCATGATACAAAGAGGTCCAACTTTTTTATTTCGGTAAAATCCACACCACACATTTGTTATGAATGGTTACTAGTCTTGACTTTTGATGCTAAAATTTGTATGACTATCAGTGATCAAAGTTAATTTTGGGAAGATATTATTCCATTTGATGAAAATGTTGCTTCATTTAATAAAATATTGTTTTCTTATAAATGGGTTATCGTCTAACATTCGTTGGCTAACACAGCAGAAATCAAAGCATCTATTACGATTTCCTGATCTTAACATATGAATAAATTAGGACTTGTATGAGTGAAACCTGTTCTTTCTTAAAACTTTTAAATCCATATCTTTGCTAATAGAATATGATATGAAAGCTGCCTTTGTTTGTGAAAATTTTTTAGGATTTTCGTGTGCTAGAAGCATTATTTTATATTTTATGTTATTATTAACAACCCGTTGTTGACATTTATTGGTGAATTTATTACTAACATATCCACAAGTTTTGAATTTGGTTAACATTTTCCTTACTGTGCTATAAATAAAAATTTTCTCTGGTTGTCTGTGTTGCTGACAGTTTTACTACATTCTTTCAGTACTTTCTGTCAAATACTAAATACAACGTCACTGTCCAACATTTCTTGCTATAAACAAATCATTTGTTAGTGCATCATACATTTTACTTTATAACACTTACATTTACATTGTTATTGTAAATGAAAAAAATTAAATAGCACGATATAATTGTATATTTGAATGTCATTTTTATAACAATCTTCGTTATTGTTAAAAATAAAGGCACTTAATTTTTCAGCAACATTCACATTTTTTGAATATACCATACCAAATATTTTTGATATACACTTTATCGCTTAATTACCCAATAAAATCGCTAACAGTAAAACCACAATTTTAAAAAATGTGCATAACTTAAATGGATACGTTTCTTTGTTTCACGAAATTTTACTAAAAAATCGCTTTAGTTAGTTAATAAATTCATATTATCTTAACCATTTAGTAATTTATTTATTCTGTTCATTTATAATTTGCCAATGCTAAGCAATAAAAACATCAATAAGGCTTCCAATATATAAAATATATCGATGTTCTTTGGGAACTTTTACTATAATTTGAAATCACATTACGCCGGGAAGAAACTTCATAAAATTATTAGTGGAAGTAACGGTGGATTGGAAGACGTTCCCAAGAGAAACGTAGGAGGCAAGGTAGAGTTTTGGTCAGAGTCTTGTCCCTTTAACATTTATAATCATTCCTCCGTAGAGCGAAGTTTATAAAGTAGAAAAAAAATATGGATAAATATGGCTAAAAGAATTTAGTAGATTTCTTAGTTTTTAATATTTTTAACAATTAAATTATAGAAATTAAAAAAACATTGATTTTTACATTTTTTACTCACTGAAGTTTTTAAGAAAATGTAATTTAAGACTGGCTATGGAAAGGAATTAACATATTTCTTTAAATTAAATTTTAATAATAATCTTGCTTGATGTCTTTTAATGAAATATGCTCCAGCGTTGCCTTCAGACTTATAGGAAATTTAATTTTAAGTCCTTATTGTACTATTTAATTAAATTAATATTTAATATAAAAATTCTTAGTGGGCAATTAAATCAGAAAAAGGAGCAATTTTGTATAAGAAAAACAAATAGTGTAATAAATGTCGTTTTGAATTTTAATCAATGGGGTTTTATTAATTTTGATGTATATTACTAATAATTTTTAGTAATAAGTTTGGCTTATTTTGTGAATTTAATATTATTAAGAAGAAAACTTTTCAGTATTATTAAATAAAATTTATCTGTAGCATTGTCATAAATAGTAGGATATAGAGGGTTGCAAATATTAACCACACAGAATTAAAGCAACAGGTAGAAAAGCCCGTAAAAAAAACAGAAAAACAGGATCCTACTAATGATTAAAAATTGGAGCAATCAAATCTTGGACTATTCCTGTGGTCACCTATATCTTTGGACTAGTAAAATAGATTCCACTTGTAGATATAGTAGGCTTTTCCAGACCTAGATAGTCTAGATCGGTTAATTAGAACAACTTTCACAAAGTATAAATTTTACTATCGAAAAACCTCCATTAACAGGCTAAAACTCTAATTATCTATGTATATTCTGAATAGACCGAAAATGTAAGGCATGATTGAAAGGTTGCTGTCAAAAATTATTTCAAGATCTTTTGCTTCCGTTATTCTCATTAACATAGTGAGATCATTATCTTAATTAAATAAAGTAGAATTATGAGACTTGTTCAATATTTTTGACTAATATTATTCAGCAACATTTGATAACATTTAAATTTAGACTATTAGGCGGCAGAATTCATACACACTCTATAAACCAGTCTGTAATCATGGATATTGAAATTTGAATCCAATGAAAAAAAATAAGATCCTATCAGTTTGTTTCCACCCAAAACTAATAACTTAAAGTTTAGCCAGTAATTTTCCAAAAGTGCTCTTTATAATCTATAGATAATCATTATAGAAATGGTCATAATTGAACGACCCGCTTAGAAACCATGCTCCTTATGTATAATTTGGTCTATCATGTATAATCTACCTATACGATTGATATTGATAATTAACCATTGCATTCAAAAGTTGTGGACATCGCTAGCTTTACTAGATTTGCTTACTTAAAATTTTCTAAAGCAAACTACTATACGTTATCTTGCTTTTTACAAAAACAAACTCCTCTACACCTTATCCTAAGATATATTGCTTCGAATAGATTTAATATTTTATTGAGAAACTAATGTTTCATACAACGAATCCAAACCACCCACTAAATAAATTAATATTAACAGAATAAAAGGACGCCTGTGTTATACCCTGTTCAAATAAATTGACCATCCTGTCAGCGCAAAATAGCAGCTGAGCAACCCGGCGCCGAAAATGAACTTTCAACTGTCTCAACAGCGTTTCAATAAAAAGGTCTAAATAGACACTTTGTATCGTGCGGTGTGCATTCTCGCAAAATTGTTTGATAGTTGGCAAGTCCGTTTATTGGCTGGAAAATTACTTTGTGGATACATTGTCGTTTTATGGTAACTTTGGGAACAGATTATTACATACTCGAGAATGATCTTTACGTTATTTATGCTTGTAAAGTTTTTCCTGTACCGAATACGTTTAGGGATTTAGATATTTTATATTTAAAGCATAGCTTATGTCTTTTAGATCTTGACTAAATACTACAGTAAATATACCTATTCAGTTATATGTACGTAATATTTTGATGTTGAAATAGCATATATTACTCCAACAGGTATAGGTATAGATATAAACGGCCCATGTCAGAATTCCACAATGATTATTTTTAACATTATAAAAAAAACAATTAATAAATTTGCTCAGTGAAACATAAAAACTCGAATTTTGGCAACTTAAATAAAATGGAGTTAGAATAAGTAATATTAATATAACGAACCAGATTAAAGGTCCGATACAGTATCAGCTAGGCAATCTCTATCATAGTTAACACTCCAAACAGCATAGATATTTAGCTACTAGACAGATCTCTACGTAGTTACCATACACCGCTATTTATATCCAGGATCTTCATTGGTAGAAATTACGGAAAAAAGAGGCAGCGGATTATCCTATCTTAAGGCATCTTACTTTTACATCCATATACGTAGAATAGCTTAACCTTGAGAAGGATCAAGTCTCACCATACTAAATGAAATTTAATGAAAGCGATATTCTTTCAATTAACAGAGGCCCATTACTTTGCAGTCTCATCTGATATTAAAATCCTCCGTACTTTATACGAAGCATATAATTCTGCATACAAAGTATTCTGCTCAATAAATCTGATCTTGGACTCGTTTAGTTGCATTCGTTTTAGTAGCTAGTTTCCACATCTAGCAAATCCAAAAAATATTAACTGTTTTTATTTATTATTGTAATAGTATTATAAAGAAATTATTTTTATCTCATTACTAAGGAAATAGTAATATCTACTTATAATCGTCTTAAAAGAACGCTGTTTTGGTAGATTGTTGTTTGGTTTAAAGTACACGCATATCTCCTCCATTATGTGAATATCGCGAACAGAATTGTTTCTTGAATCAGGGAAATTCTGTTGATATCATTCCTTGTTTCATATATATAAAGATAAAAATCACAACCATTCTTCGCAAAGAGACCAATATGCAAAATTGACGAAAACAAATAGTCTCACAACATATATTAATTAGCTACACATGTTTTCGCATTTCAAAAATAAATGACTATATTCAAAAGGTATTGGCTTTTTTGAATTTAGAGGTTATATCGTTTTCCTAAAATCGATAATACCAATTGCCCTAAGACCATTGGTTTCTTTTATTAACTCCGGTATGCTACAATCTCTCTTCTTGGTTAAATAGCATTCTGACAGAAGGAATCCAGTTTAAAATATAGGTTTTTTCGACTAAGAATTCTGTGGATCTGACCAACAGTCTAAAAAATAATAATATCCCTCAAGGATCTAAGCTTATTTATCTGGATGTAAAAAACCCCAGCATCCAGAATTAGTAAAACATATTAGTCCAATGGTCATTGATCGCCTTTTAGACTTTCTCGAAGTAGTTACCAAGCAGGATCTTTAAAAGTTTGACGCTGTTATTTAGATAGACATTAGAAATATATGACTTGTACCGGTCTGTTTAACTCAGATCTTGGGTGCAGAAATGTCTATGTATATTCATTTAGGTTACTGGACTCACAGTTTAAACTCTTTATATATTGTACATATAGATATTTTATTCAAATTATTATACATAAAATGAAAGCCTATTTAATTTTAATACAGCTGACCGCAAAATGTACAATATTTTAAGTCGTTTTATTTTCAAAAAGCACCACCAGCGAGTGTGCGGGGTATTTAATTTCTAATGCTATAAATTTGTCGACGTGGCAAGTATAAACCGGTAATGTGACTCTCCGGGCAGTGCTCCGAGAGATAAAAGAATGCATTTAAAATTTTATTCGCTTGGTTTCTATTTCCCTTTCGGGTGAAATTTTCTTTTGTGTTTATTTATTTTATTTAAAATAACATGCCACATAACTTCATACAGGTATGTTTAGTGGAAACACGGTTTTTCAATTATATGACGCTTTATATTTTGAACACTTCGTTAGGTTCGGCAAAAATAATTTATTACAACTTTTATTAATCTATTTAAAGTAGTTTTCTTTTTCAAGTTGCAACTTTGTAACTCTCTTTTTTTTAGCTTCTTTAATTTTGTGTGAATTTTTATTCTGGTTTTACAACTAAAGATTTTTATTTATGATATTTAGTGATTTTCTCTTTTTATTGGGAAAAATACAATATGATGCACGTCTCGCCTATCTTTACGTTTTTTTGGTTTGTATATAGTAGATTTATAGATTATAAATTATATTTTAAACTTATGAATAGACAACTTCAACATCGTTTAGCCGCGTATCAGCGATTTTTCGGTTTCGTGTCGATTCAAATGTAGAATCATTTATCTACCTATGCAAAAAATTACTCTTTTTATATATTTGTGGCTGATCATTTAAATATATCCCTCATTCTGCTTTATAATAATTTATAAATACTTATAATGGAGAAGTGTTATTTTTAAACACTTGATCAATGGTTTTATTCTACTTTGTGGGTTACAAAATTTCCCTTACATGCGTTGAATATACGGTGTCAAAAAAGTATAATCATTATCATATCATACGATTGTCATTTTTGGTTTAGTTGTTATTGAGAACAACTTTGTTTTGTGAAATGGAATACCCTACATGTGATTGGATGCAAAAACTATGATTTTTTTAATATTTTAAATGTTTTTCTCATGAATTATTTCTAAGATAACAACAATTAAATAATTTAAAAAAACTCGCATTTTTAAAAAATGGCACCTTGGGAAAGAACAATTTTGTTAAAAAAATGTTCTGTGTCAATTTTTGTAACAAACTTTATTAATATCAAATTAAATAGCCTAGAACATTAAACACGCTTAAAGTTAATCTTTTTTAAATTGATTTTAAATTAAACAATCACCATTTCTTCTAAAAATGTCATGAATGCCTCTAGTCGAGTAGTATAGTAACCCTAAAATAGTTGTAGATTACAAATTGATTAAACGAAAAGATTATTAGTATTAAAAGACTAAATAAAACTTAGTACTTCTCTAGATGATGCCAGCTCCTGGATTCTACTAAGTGATTATTATAAATAGATGCGTAGATATTATTACTACACACATTTGTCAATGTCCGCCTCCTTAATTATAAATTATAGGCAACAAATTTAGATTTTTTGCCTTATATTATTGTGAACCGCAATAAATCCTGCATTTCATGCTACCGCTTCCTACACATGCAACGACTTGATATTGATAAACATTCCTCAACTTTAGTTGAATTTAATTTTTTTCCAAACTAGTATACATCTGTCAGTAATACTTTTATTTTAATAAAAATACTACTTTTATCAATACTCGAATGACGCCAACATTATTAATTATGAATTTCCTTGAAAGCTACTGAAATATCGACTTTTCTACCCTACTTCCTATACTTTTCCCTAAATGTAGGAATTTTTATTTTAATACTTTTGGCAGCATCGCAAAATCAATGTATTAATGATATTCATTTCCACATACATTTCAAATTTTTCCGCCAAAATTCTGACCAATTAGTGTACTTCACCACACACTTCCTGGAAATTGTTTGCTAATGTATTTCCTAACATTTGTCACAAGATACATAAACTCTGTGATGCTGGAATCATAACTACGTTCGTTTATTCTATTATTTTCATCCGGCAAAAACAATCTGCGAAAAGCAATGGTGATTCTTGAAGAGGTTCTTGGTAAATTAAAAAAAAACCCACAATGTGTCTTTATACCTCTGAGCATGATCCTCCTGGAACCAGTGAGCATTGTCAGCTGACCAAAAACTCCCTGACACAACTGATTGACTGATTTATTGGAGGTTTAGTAGGATATACTTCACTAATAATTTGACAAAGCTGATCTTGTTTAAATATTTTATATAATAAATCAATTAAGAACTCTAAATTAGCATCTCTTAGGTCACGGTAAAGAAAATATCTTAACTTAAATGGTATAGTTGGAGCCAGGCGTAATTTATTTTGAACACTTGTTGAAACTTCTGCTTTTTACCAGTAACAACTACGTTGCCACCTGCTACTCACATTGCTTCATTAGGACCTTTGACAGGTTCAAGCAGGGTCTTTGACTAAAATAAATTATGTCTGGCGGCGACTATAGATACCAATAGACATTTGTGCACGTTACAGGCATTATGTGCAATTTTTCTACCATTCTGTTTATTCCAATAGTAAATATTTATTGCAGGTACCATAAAGGTTATAGTTATGTAACCACCTAAACTGTATTAACTGATAACATATTTTAAAACGTTAACAATAACCTAGGTGATTTCTTTGACATTGGATATATTTAGAGTTGTCATATAAATAATAATACAATCGCTTAACATTATACAACTTCTGATGCTTATAAAAATATATTCTACTTTGAAAAAAAGCTCAAGTTATAAAAAATCGACAAAATCTATGTAACAAAATTCGGAAACACACTTTGGTTGACTGACTAAACAATTAAAACTAAATAAAATGTCATGAAACGCGTCCCTTCTAAGTACTTATTTTAATATTTCCGACTCAAATAAAATTGAAAAATTGAAATCAAAAGCTTCTATTTGGCATAAGAAGATTAGAATATATATCTTAAATATAATATATAATATGCTTATATAATAGATGCGGGTTTATTAAATCTTTTTAATTAAAGTCTTTTTCTATAAAATTGTTAAAAAAATTTTAGGTTTCTGTATGAGACCACGCATCAGTCATATGTTAATGGAGCCCAGTCAAATGGGCAGAATTTTTGATATGTCGATATCGCTTATTTTTCCTAAAATAATTAAATCTTACAGCAGAGCGCATAACATCTAGCTCTTAACACAGCTAACCTCTAAACGAACCCCTAGTGATCCAAAAATAGGCTAACCCACCTGACTCTGCGAACAACAAGCCTAGTAGCCTATTTCTTGTGAAATATTACAGTGCAGGATTTAGCAAATCAGACTTCAGCAGTCATTTTGAATTCTCAGTTGTTATTTTTTAGTAAGTAAATAATTAATAAATAAGCTTGTTTGTTGTAAAGCAAGTTTAATTGCTTATTTCTTTACATGAATATATCAAGTTAGGCCATTTAATAGAAACAGAAGCTGGAAATGAAAACATTAAATTACTTATTTTAATTAACTATTTGCGCGACACTCACTATACATCCAGTAATGCTGTTTCCTACTATGTATTTTTAATCAATCCCTTTTTTCATAATAATTTTATAAATAAAAGCAGTTTTTGATTTTATTGACTAGATTTCTTATTATAATAAATTTAATAATACTTGTTTCTTTAATTTTCTTAATTAATTTCTAAATCAACCGATTCTTAAAAAATATGAATTAGATTTAAATATATACATATAATATGGTGAATTAGTCTACATAATGTTTCATTAAAGTAGTTTCTAAGCGTCTAATTTATTTTATCAGGACTCAATTTTTGGATATGTAACATATCCAAAAATCAGGTAATTTATCCGGAATCTAATTTTCATAATCTTACCTTAGTGTACACACAACTTTAACACCAATAATATTAAAAGAATGAATCTGCTAACTATTTCATCACATATAGAATTACATATAAAGTTTTGCGACCTAAACTACATTCAGCTGCTTTTTTGTTAAATACCTCTACAGCCTATATAATTTTTTTTTTTTTTATTAAATTGAGTTTATGTTTGATTTCTTTTTCTCTTATAGTATTTTTTTGCGACAAGTAAAATATGTCTTTGTATGACTAATAACATATATTATTTATTAGTTTTGACATCGTTGAACGTACCTTTATCTTATTTTCAAAACAGCATAGTTATGAAATTAATTCGTGTACATACATATCGTACTTCTATACCAGGAATTGTGAATAAATGCATAAATTGTAGCAAACTTTACATGATGGAAATTATTTTACATTTAATATCCCTAAAATGGTTGTTACATGCTAGCAAATATGAATGAAATATTGATTTTATACGAAGGTAACACCCTGTTATATGAAAAGGAACTGCATTCACCGTCCCTTCTTTGATTTATCATGGACCTAATCAAACATTCTATAGGGTAGGAAACATCTAGACAAAGATATCTTAAATGTATAAAAGGGCTTTGTCCAGGATCACTTATAGGCTGTAAGTTCCACATACATTTAATTAATAGCAAAAATATCAAAAACTAAGAAATAAAAACTATTATTATTGTTTTCGCTAAGCAATTAAAAAAAAGTTGTATATAAAAGGCAATTGGCAGTTGTAAATAAATTGCTTTTATAAAAACCAATATTATAATTCTAATGACTACGCTTTTAATATCTGAACTGTTGGCATTGAGAAAATAATATAATTTATTATTTAATAATTACTGGTATTTTTAAATAAATTTATTCTCAATGTAAATGTAAAAGTTCAACTCTTATTAAGGCTGTTGATAAAGTACGTAAAATCAATAATGTCACCCTCATTGTTTGCCATCAAGAAACATAAATCATCCACATACATCTTGTAAACAAATACGTGAAAATCGACTAAACATTATTTGTCTTTATAAGTGACTCATGTGAATTTCACATTAAAGGGTAACAAGGATAGAATCCATAACGCGACATATTCTTTGTCTAAGAAGTATCGTTATATTAAAAAAAAAATTGCTTTTAAAAGATAAAAGAGAAATAAAGTTTCGAGTAATAGTTTTGATAGACTCGTTTAACTATTGGTTAATATTGTACAGATTTTTCATGAGCTGTTTGTATTTTATGCCAATTATAGTACCCTTAAATGTTGAGATTCCCAGTAACTAAATGCAAGGCACTTGGAGAAGATGTGAGAGCCTTTCTCAGTATCCTCAAAATATTTTATCTCTGCATTGATTTATTATGATTTATTTCATTTGTACAATGTGTCTAGTTTAAAATGATCTAGATGCAGTTATTGGAAACTGTTAAAGATGCAAAGTGGACCAAATAGAAAAAAAGTTGTACAATCATGTGGCTATAAATAACTGTAGTCATCTACTTCTCTAAACTCAGGATAGCAACGGGAAATACGTATACTGCTTTTATTTCAAAACACATCTCCTTAGTAACTTTAAACACGCCAATTTAGATATACAGGGAGACGTTTAATTTTATATTGGACAAAGTTTCCAATCACCTCCAGGTGACCTCACTTTGACATGTCAAATGGGAACCTCGATGTTTTTAAACATCTTACTTTCACATCACATTTTAAAATAAAATTAAATGAGTAAACTTTTTGAGGTATTATCCGGGTTGCCGTACAATTTTTCGGTCCAGTATGAGCGGTCAAATTCAAAGTTTAAAAAATAAAAATAAGTAATACTTTATTTTAGAATCGATTTCTTATTAAATTTTTTGGCCGTTTAGTTTAATGTTTGTCTTTGATCAGTAAAATGGCTATTCAGTGTTTCATAGCTAAAAAGAGATTCTAAAAAATATCTATTTTTAAGGCGTGACAATCGAAAATCTGATCCAAGAGTAGGATTTTGGTGACTTCCACTGAAGTGCCAATATCTCGAAAACCATCGATTTTTTACTAAGGTCATTTTATGTTTTTCTGGGTGCTTATGAGTTGCTCCATCAGCCCCTTCAGTATTATCGTTGACTTTCCGGACACCCTCTATAATATGTTTATGTTCGGTCAAGATAAATATTAAAAATTAAAAAAATTAAGAATTCATGGTAAAATTTTGATATTTCTTTTCAATCCCTATAGTGATTTAAAAAAATTCAAATAGTATTTTAAAGCATCATAAATATCTATGCAATGCGATTAGAAGAATGGCATTTTGTCAGAAGTTTATTCAAAAAAATAACAAGATACCAAACTTTCCATTAAGAGTCTTTTGGTCAGATAGGAGCCAATTTACTAACTGTGGGCTATTTAATCGTAAAAATACCGTTTATTGTTCAAATGAAAATCAACGGCTAGTTCGTTAAGTTGGGCACCAAGTTAGGTTTAGATTTAACGTCTGGTTAGGTATTGTGAGTACCTACGTGATTGGCCTTTTTTTTGATAAGATTTCAATTTCGAAAGATATTTGAACTTCCTACAAACTAACTTATCGGAAGCACTTATGAAATTTCTAATAGCTACCCTGCAAAACTTGTATTTCCAATAAGACGGCGCTCTGCCACATACCCTGATATAATATCGCTTGATTTTCTTACACGGTGTTTCCTTAATTATGTGGTCACGAAACAGAAGAGGGTATTTGCAGTATTTTTTGTATGATCAATAATAATTGAAAGTAATTATTAATAGAAATATTTAAAGCCTACTGCCATGAAATCTCAATTTTGCTAATTTTAATAGTTTATCTTATTACATCTTGCCCGAATATAAACTTGTTATACATGGCAAAAAACCAATATAATTTTCCTTTTTTTTCCTGTATATCCGGTGCTTTTCTGAAATTAGATGACAGATTATTAATGGGCAATTTATAAGGCAACTTTTTCCTTATTTGGTCCACCCTGTATCTTTAAGAGCTTCCAACATCCCCATATACATAATTTTAAACTGGACATCCTGTATAGAGGTATTTTTTCAGTGTGTCTTTTTGGTTAATAGTCTTCTAATCTATTTTCTAGGGATCAAATTTTTGTTTCCTCTAAGGAAGTACTGAACATTTTTCTTCGGTTTTGATTTTGTAGTTTATTTTGCAGAAAAATCCAAATTATCTTAAGTTTATTAAGATTTAATTTTATTAAAAAATAGTTTTTAAGAAAAGATTTCAGACACAGAATGATTTTAACCACTGACCTTACAACTGTTCCTCAAGGTACTATTCAAAGTTTAGGTGTTTTATTATATATGAACCCTATTTTTGAAATGGGAATCTTTTTTTTTATACCGAGTTTGAGAAGTACGCAAAATGTAAAAAATAATTATAAACCACCTATGGAACCGCTTTTCAAGATCATTTCGAAGATAACGCGGAAGCTAAGAATAAAAGAGATTAATGTTGAGTTTTATTTAATATTGATGTGACTTTAAAATACACACATAAAGCATACACATTTTTTCGTAAAATATTGGATGCTTTTTAAATCTGATATAATCCGGTAAAGCTTAGGTAAAATCCGGTCAAAGTGGTAGGACTCAAGCTTTGATCCTTGTTATTCCTGATAATTATTGTCTAAAATTTTTTTAGAATTAATTCGAATTAACTCAGAATTCTGAGTTTTCTCCACTTTATTTAAGTCTGGACCTTAATAATGATTGTTTGGATTTTCTTAGGGATCTTAAAATTATAAATTATTCTATTATTTTTTCTTGCCATTTCAACAGATAATATCGACTAAAGTAAACAAAAAACGTCAATAATTAATTTGTATTTCGGGATTTCTTCTTTATTGCTATAAATAATAATAAAATTTTTAGAACCTTTGATAATGGTATTTAGGTTTGTCTAGAAATTATGCAAACTAGATAAACTTCATGTGGATGATAATGATAGAATTTATTTTAGCAGACCAATGTAAATTTTTAGGATTTTTTTCCTATCTAAACAAATTTAATATCCTGTTTAAAGATACTAGATAATAAATAAAGATAATAGATTTCAAGATACTTGTAGTAATTTGTAATTTAAATTTGTAGTGAATTTTTTCAATGGAAGCAAGCAATAAAACGATATTTGGACATATAAGGAAAACTTTATACTTTGATTTTGATTACTCCACTGATCAGAATTCATATGACAGGCTTCGTTGTCACCTAATTTTTAAAAAGTAAGTTATTTATACATGATACTGTTATCTATATTTGTCGAGAAATATTTTATTATAAAATATAAAAAATGCTATTGCACCTCAATCTATCTTTTGCAAACGTTTTTGAAAGTTCATAAATTTTGCCACAACTGCATATTATACGATACTCTATATGGCAAATTAAAGTATCTGTATTATTTACCATTAATAATAAGTAGTATCAACGATACGCCAATGCTTAGAATTCTATTTTACTGGGCAAGCTGTCGCATAAACTCCAGTGGTCCAGTGCAAATAAACGTTCAACTGTCTCCAAAGTCTCGCCAATAAAAAGCGAAATGAACACTTCCTGTCGCGTCACGCGTGCATTCTCCCAAAATTATCGGTTTATAGCTGTCGCTTTATCGAGTTCAAAATACTGGCGTTGCTTAAATTAGCATTTTACGATATTTTAAGCAAATTATTATGTATTTAGGGGCTATTAGGTAATAATTATCGAGGCTAATGTTAATTAAACAGCCGGTCGACCCTTTAAAATGGATCATTAAAACTATTTGGGTGTAATGCACTAATGGTATTGTATGTATTTTGAATATTGCAACGTTATTAACAAAATATACCTTTTAAACGGAGAAATATGGTTTTAAAATTATCTTGAAGTATTATCAATATCCATTTAATTTTTTTCATGGTAAATGTCCACCCGATGGCCCATGATAAAAGGGGATGTACATTCTATAAATTATTTGCTTTTAAAAAAATTATAAATGAAATTTTGTACTTACGTATTTCACGTTTAGTTGAAAATTGCATTAATTTTATGAAAAAATGTTTATAATAGTATAAGTATCTGGTGCATAACATACGGAATTTTTAGCGCTGTTTTCCAAGAATTGTGTATGTTGTGGTCCATGACACCCTTATCAAAAATATAAATAGGGGACAAAATCTGAGAAAACTTAAATTTTTGAAATGTGAAACATCAAACTCCCAGCATTAATTCATCAGTTAATATTAGCGTGGTGTAGTTATCGTCTTAAAAAGGGTGCTGTGGACAAAATTCTTTAAATGTATAAGTAGGATCCCTGTCGCGGTTATACTTTCAGGGCTTGATACTTCTCTAGAGAGTATGTTCAGCATGTCTTTGAACTTAAGCGTTTGGTTAATGAACAAAGTTACCAAGGTAACCTATATTTTATTAAAGTAGGAATAAAGTATTGCGGTAATAAATAAAAAACTAACGTTTCATTGAGTAAGGCAGACAGATAATAGTCCACGAAAAAAAATAAAAAATATAACACAGTATTAAAAAATAATACTTGCCCCAAAATAAAGTTATACATTTTTATTACCCTTGGGATTTGTCCATAATCGCGAATAAACCTAAGTCTACAGCCTATAGATACATCAAATAGGACAAAGAAATACATTAAATAATATTAAATTCAGCAGTGTCGTCTTTATGTATAAAATGTTATCTGGGATAAATGTTACCTTTCGTGCTAATGAAAAATTATTTTCTTTTAACGAAATGTAGATCTTAGATAAGAGTTGTTTGCATTCAATTTGAATTGAGGGCAGTAAGTATCCAAAAGAACTGTTGCGTAAAATTACAGGCCATGGAAAAATAAAAAACAAGCAGCTTGAATTAGTTAATGATGATAACACAGAATTCGAAAGTAAAATGACAATGGTAAACTTCTGCAACAAGTATTTCATAAATGTCAGGTAAAGATTTAGAAACGTCAATAATAACACAATGTACATCATATCAACAAAGTAATAGTTTAAACTGCTCAATGTTTCTAAAGGCTGTATCTGTACCTGATATCATTATTGCTCAATTATATCCTCCTTAAAGACCAAGAGCTCTTCAAGAAAAGATGGAATATTACTATTAAATTTCAAAATCATATCATTTACATATAACTGCACTCTTGGCATACATTATTAATTTAATATTTAAAAGTGGAAAAGTTCCATCTCAATATATTAATTAAATAATACTGCAGATAAAATTCAAAACTATTGCCCCATAAACCTTATTAGCAATTAAGCAAAGGTTTTTGAAAAAGCATCAAAACTGAGGCTAGTTGAATTTTTTTGTGAAAAGGACATTTAGTCAAGACATCAATATGCCCTCTATGGAGGATAGTAGTACTACCAATGCTATACAGTATGCCATATATAAATTATTCACAAATGTAAATACCAGTGACAAAACTGGTATTTACATTTACACTAATTTAAACTGGTACATACAAGTGTTGTGGTTATGGACTTAGCCAAGGCTTTCGATAAAGTGCCTCTTAAAAACCTCTTGGATATCTTAGCGTTTAACGGAATTAGAGGAATTGTGTGGAATATTTTGCATAGTTATGGTGAAACCCAAAGCACCAAATTAAACAATGTAATTAGCAACCCAAAAACAATAAAAGTTGGCATATCATAAGGAATCATTTTTGTACCTATCCTCGCTATAATATACATATACATCCCAAAAGTTATGTCTAAATTCATTTAAAATTCAGGGGTGTGTTCGAAAAAAAAACACTCGGACCCGTGGATTTTTATTTCAAGTTGCGCATTTTTGTACGTGAAGTTTGTATATACAGGGTTGCTCAAAAATAAATTACGACCATCAACTTCATTTTTTCAAATGAAAGCACCTTTTTTTATTTCATCTTTAAATTTCGCATGGAATTCTACGTATATTTCATGCATCATATCCTATACCAAAAGTCAACAAGGTCCAAAAATATACACACAGTGGCAGCATAGTGCGGAGGAGTGCCATCTTGCTGGAAAATTAGTTCTTCGTTAGGATAGTCTGGGTCCAATGGATTTGGAAATAAAGCTAGTAATGCTGGAACTAATTCAAATTGGAGAAAATCGAGATACACTTGTCCCGTTAAAGTCTGTTCAAAGAAAAAGGGACCTATTACTCTTTCGCGCACTATTCCACACCACACATTTAGTTTTTAAGGGTACTGGGTGTTTACATCCATCATCCAATGCGGATTTTCTGTTGCCCAATATCGACAATTTTGTCTATTCACACTGCCATTCGAACAGAATGTGGCTTCATCGGAAAAAAATTATATTCGTTACTAAATTATTATTTAGATTGCACGTGTTTTATAAGCGTTCACAAAACTCATTTCGCCTATCAAAATCGTCATCAAATAACTCTTGCACAGGAATAACTTTGTAGGGGTGATATTTGTGCTTTTTAACTATTCGGTGAACTATAGATTTCGCCATGTGTAAATTTCCCCAATCTGCGATAGAGAAGTGCATGGATTTTCTTCCAAAGAAAGCAAAACGTCAAGTTGCTCATTTTCATCTCGAGCAGGACAACCAGATTTCGGCAGATCTCTAACATGACTGAATTCTCTAAATTTAGCCTTTATTCTACTCACCATCTTTTGACATATCGGAGGACGGTCAGGATGGATTTCATTGAATAATTGAGCAGCCTCTATTTGAGAACGTGTTCTATCACCAAACCCAACCACGCACAGAATTTCTATTTTTTCTCGTTCCGTTAACTTTACCATTGTGAAAACTGTAACTTTGCTCGTACACTTTACACTTGACTATATCTGTTTGGCATGAAGTTGATGGTCGTAATTTATTTTTGAGCAACCCTGTATATACAAACTTCACGTACAAAAATGCGCAACTTGAAATAAAAATCGAAGGATCCGAGCTTTTTTTTTTCGAACACATCCCTGAATTTTAAATGAATTTAGACATAACTTTTGGGATGCACTGTATATTAATTATTCGCTTAATATAGTTTTAGGGTGAAGAAAATTCTACATGGAAACTTAGCAAATCAATAGTGGAATTTTGTATTGTGTTATGATATAGTTGTGAGTATATGGTGTCGTACATACAAGACTAAAAATATAAGGCCGCTTCAGATTATCCAAAACTATATTTAATTAGTTTTAATTTATTGTATACTGAAAGGATTTTTAATGTAGGAAAATTATACATTATGGCCGCTTATATTTTAATGCATAAACAAATAAAAAATAATTTAAAACTTTAAGTTTAAAATTCTTTGACTATCAATCAGAAACATTAATAAAATAAAAAAATTTTAGTATTATGTATTATTATGCATTTATTATGTATTAAGTTTAAGATATTGATATTTAAAAATGTAAAATCACAAATATTTGATAGAATGTTGACTTTATTTTACCAAAAAAAAAATTAATAACTCTTTCCTCTTTTTTCATTCTATGTAATATATATTCCATAATTATGTAACTAGTGTTCCCTTATACATCTATTATTTTTACTTCCCTGAGAATATATTCTTAATTAGGTCAAGTTTAATAATTTAACAGTCAGCCTGAAACTTCAAACGATTTTTTACAAATATTCTCTTTACGTCTAAGGTATTTTACAAGAATCTTTAAGGTATTTCCTAACATAACTACTTACGCTTATCCCCTTTTTGTGAAAACCGCATTTAATTTCAATATTTGCCCGCAAGCCAATCCTTTATAAAGCCTTTAAAATGCTTTTGCTTCCTAAAACCCTAAGCAATAAAGCTCGTTCTAATTGCTAATTCTATTTTAATTTTAAGCCTCTGACTATGAAAAGGATTATGTGGTATATAGGCATCCTGATTAGTTGGATTTCACACTATTGTTTTATTCTAATGCTGCTTTTTCACACAATACAGGTGCTTGTAAAAAGTTTATTAATTTTTTTTTTGAAAATATTTTTGTGGCCTATATATGGTATATTGGAAGATGCTCTTAATACATACAGGATGTGTTTGACAAAAAGAATTATAA
Source organism: Anthonomus grandis grandis (assembly GCF_022605725.1). Lineage (NCBI taxonomy): Eukaryota > Metazoa > Arthropoda > Insecta > Coleoptera > Curculionidae > Anthonomus > Anthonomus grandis. The sequence continues at coordinate 9,713,620 of NC_065555.1, forward strand.
AAAAAGTTAGGTGTAGATGTTTTCAGGAGAGACCAGATTTAAAATAATTAAATGAGGTAAAATACTACCATCGTGGACAATATTAAGTGAAGAAAGTATATTTTTAGGACACCCGGTATCTGGTATTCTGGTTCTAATTTAATATAGTTTTGGTTTGAGTTTAAAAAAACTATAGCTGGAGAAAAGTGGTTTTAGGTTTTGTTGATATGAGTTTTTTCGAATACAATGCATCTTTTAAAAACACTTAGTCATTTACTCTATGTAGTTTTTCTTATTAACTATTTATTTATTTTTTTCGTTCAGTTTTTGCATACTCTATTCTTTCCTCTCTTCTTTTGTTTAAAACATATATGAAAGAAATTCATTTATGGTAATTTCTGACTTATCGAGCCATTATGCTTATTGGTTTATTGGAAGAATCAATTGACTATAATGAATTATTAAGACTTATGCTATAATTTATACAGGGTGTCCCGAAATTACATCGCAATATTTTACCAGCCGCATCTTTGTCTAAAAATAAGACAAAAACTTCATATACGGGAATCTCGAAAAGTGAACCGTTTTCAGTTTACAGGGTGTTTTATAATTCCTATTGAAGATGTTTTTTTGTTAATATTTTCAAAACGCCTGGTTGTTATTTTTAGAAATTTTTATCGTATACGTACTACTGTTTTTGCTACTAATTGATTTTATAACATTTTATGTTACAATACATACAGGGTCGTTTAAAATTAGTGGTCAGCAAAGATAAAAATGTCATACCTTTTTTTCTGGTTACTTTTTAATGATAGTAAAATTAAAAAGAACCAACATTTTTACATAAAAAGGTACTCTTGTCTTATTTTGTTAGAAGCCTCTGGTTTCAAGAAATATTTTGTTTGTTGGTTTTGTTTGGTATTTTCAGTTTTTTTTCTTAGCTAATAAGTTAATTGTTTTAATTTTGCTCAATAATTTACAATTTTGAAATAAAATATTAAACAAAAAAAAACAGTTTTTGATCTTAAAATTAAGTATTTATCTTATGTCATGTTTATACCTGATGAGTTGTGACATACCTTTTAATTTTAATAAACGTGATCAAAAATACTTTATGAGTGTAGGTTGCAAAATATTTATGTGTTATTATTTCAGTAACGGGCGCTGCTATCGAAATAAGACAAGAGCACATTTTTATATAAAAATGTTGGTTCTTTTTAATTTTACTATCCAAATAATTAAAAAGTCACTAGAAAAAAAGTTATGACATTTTTATCTTTGCTGACCACTAATTTTAATCGACCCTATATACATTTTAGCATAAAATGTTATAAAATCAGTTAATAACAATAACAGTAGTATACGATAAAAATTTCGAAAAATAACGACCAGGCGTTTCGAGAATATTAACAAAAAACCATCTTCAATAGGAATTATAAAATACCCTGTAACATGAAAACGATTCACTTTTCAAGATTCCTGTATATGAAGTTTTTGTCTTATTTATCTGCAGCTGGGAAAACATTGCAATGTAATTTCGGGACACCCTGTATATTCAGTTCATATTCTCTAGCCATTTTAAATTGTAAAAAAAATGAGGTTACTTGTGGTATACATCGTCAGTTCTGATTATCTGATCACGATTATGTGGTTGTAAAATATGTGATCAGATGAAGCAAATTCTCGCTATGATATGTTGGTATCTTTTATTATTTTTTTTTAAATTTTACTTTGTTATACAAAACTTAATCATTTATTTCGAAAAAACTATTAATCATAAATAATAATAAAATCTTTTAAAATTCTAAAATCCTTTCTAAAACTTTTGATCTAAAATGTCTTAACGTTTATTCTTTAATTAAAAGCCGAAAATAGAACGGAGGCATGCATGAAAATCTGATATAAACTTTCGGTTTGGCTTAGTCACGATATGGGGATGGGCCGCCACTTTTGTCTGCTGTGCTTGCCACACTAAAATTAATTTCTCTTCAAGTCAGCCTAATAAAAACTGATTTGCTAGATACTCTTTCGTAATTATGTTTGCCCACAGTGATGATGTAAAAAATATAATTAACTAATTGAACGCGCTTTCAAATTAATCAATATTCTTTTTGTTCCCTCTAAATGTAGAAGCGTTACCAACATTATGGATATTCGTTATTTATTCATTTATTTAGGTTCTAACTTTGTTACGAGAGTCTTTAAATGTAATTAATAATTAAAGCCGAACATGACTTTTGAAGGTAGACTTTTAAAACTAGAATCAACATCCATGAGTGTCTGATGAAAAAAATCAGAAAAACTGTCGCTTTTATTTACACTGGTTTAACTAAGGCTTTTGATAGTGTGACATTAGTTACTGCTTAGAAAACAGAAGTTATTTTTCTCTAATGTCCGAATATTGAACTGTTCAAGAAAATCGTCATGGGTCTAAAATTTAATTTTAGACCCATGCGGATTTTTAGGCCGTACATCGAGTGCTGTTATTAAAATTAAGTTTCAGAATAAACTATCTTAATTTACTATTACAAAAACTAAGATTGCCTTATGAAGAAGTTATTTATCCCATTCATATACCAGTCTAGGAAATTCGGTTTTGGGTACGGAAATCAATATACTAATTATATTATTATATTTAATATACTACAAGGCTCAATATTTTTTTCTATTCTCACTCCACTTTTTAATTCTTGTACCTGAGCAAGCGTATTTGTGCGTTTACTGGTAGCTTTTGTTAAAGTTTTCGGACAGCCTCGTATAATAAATAACTGATTACCAAAATTTTATTCTGAATTCCAGTATTATATATATATATATATTGCATACAAAAATGTAGAAGCAATTTTTGATAATTAACTTAAGATTTTGAAGCTATTTGGAAAAACTTTATGATCTTTACAATGTATTAAGAAGAATATATTGCTAAATTAAAAAGAAAGCATCTGTTTTTTACTTTGTGTAAAGCATCTATCAAGGTGTTTTTTTCACAAAATAAATGTCATTTTCTACATTGCATGGAAAATTTTAATTAATATCAATGAAACAGTTATACCAACCGTTGCGGAAAAACGTAATCTAGGGGTTATATTCGATTCGAATCTCAGCTTTGCCTCCCACATTAATAACAAAATTAAAATTGCTTACGGTCGTTTAAAAAACTTATATCAATACAAAAATCAGTTACTATCAAACACCAAATATTTAAATTTTTATTAAAAATTTAATTTAATTATTTTTATTTAATTGCAACCATATTATTTTTGAGTTCTTACTTTTTACACTGGTCTTGTTGATCTTGCAGGCATAAAAATAAAATTTTAAATGGTTCATTTTGGAATATCTATTCATTTTTGCGTCGTATTGCCCTGGTTTTTCAGCCTCGGCTCATGTTTTTTGCCGCCCTTCCTCCTCTCTGTCTATTGCACAAATGGTACCTATATTAATGTAATTGATATAGTAAATTATTACACTATATTTTTTTTTTGTTTTTAGCTTTTATATGTTTTTAGGGTTTAATGACTTATTTTCTAAATAATTATAATTGGGAAAGTCTTTATTCTTCTTTTAGTTGTAATTAGGTTAGTATGTTTTAACGGTCTGAGCAACACATGCGCGCTAGCTCGTGTATGTGTTATCGGTTGTTTTTATAATCGCAGTTCAGTCCGCATTACTCTTAGCATTGTGTAAATTCTTGTAATAAAAAAATTCTATTTTCTATGTACAATGTTTAAGTGGTAATAAAAGTCTTTTGAATTTGAATTTGAAGGTGTCTGTGATCATGTTTATCTTAACTCTCCGAATTGATATAGTGTAATATTTTAAATCTGAAAACGTTGCATTTCGTTTTTTTCTTTAGAAATTACCTTAACTAAAAGCTTAGAGGATAACTACTTAAAATAAGTGAAACCATGGCTTTACAATATAAAATTAGAAACATGTCGCATCCTTTATGACAAAATAGCTGTAAATGATATATATTTTTTATTTGTATCTTAACAATTACGTTTTCATATAAATATATATTTGATTTTATGAATATATGACACATTTCAACTTGACTTATTTATTTTTTGGGTGTCAAAATACCCAGGGATAAATCCAACAAAAATGTATAGGATTAGCCTATTAATTTCTAAAAAAAAGTCAGAAAGACAACGATAATGCTTTACCAATTCCCTCACTGTCCACTTACGCTTGTCACTGAGAGGGAAAATGCATTACGCCACACGTCTCTCCCTTATTTACGTTAAATTTTATCCAAACACTATTTAGTAGAAGGAGAGTAGCAGCGCTCCCTTTTTATAATATCGTGTCTTATAGCAAGTTAATACATTGATTTCCGTACCGAAGAAAATATTACCACATATTTTCGTGTTTCTTGTTAACTTTTTACATGCCCAGATAACTTTTTTTGTAACCGCTCAAATATGAGCTATCCATGATACCTGGGCATTTTCCTATACAGTCACATTTCAAATATTTTCAGATTTTTAGTTGTGAGTTCTGTGCGGGTCCAGAATTCTACGCTATGCAATAAAACAGAAAAGATATAGTATTTTAAGTGCCTTACTTTCTGTGTATTTTTTATAAAACGATAAAAGTAAATTCATGTTCTAATAGTTAACGAATAAATGGCTAAATATTAAAAATGTTATATAAAGTGATTCAATTAACAATAAAATGATTTTTTGTAATTACCAATAAAACTATAAATTTCATTATGGGACATTTAACCTGTCAAGTATTTAAGATCAAAAATCAAGTAGCAAAGTGCATAGAATTTACGAGTGACCATAATTTACTGAGAACGCAGAAAAAGGCATTTTCATGGGAGGCTAAAAATGCATACCAGATGTACTTCGATCGACCAAATCCCTGAATATATGCATTTGGGTCCAAGCTCGGGCTCTCCGCTCCGTTCGGACCTAGCATGCTGTAAAATGCGGTTAATATGGACAAATGCGGGCGATATTTTCGATTGTGAAGATTTATTTCGAAATTTATTTTACCTTTGACAAAATCCTGAAGCGGATATCCTAAAATAAATAAAATCTTTAGGAATATATCTTGGTCATGTAAAATTCCTATTATTGAGCTAAAGGATGTAGTATACTCTCGTTATTTCGTTCATATCCTTTAAAGGTTTTTAAACAATATTATTCCGTAGTAAAGCTAAACTTCAAACTAAGGAAATCGTTAATGGCAAAAAGTCTAAGGGTGGAAAATCTAGGAATATAAAATGTATTATTATATAGGAAAGTATACTACTTTACATTCAAGAGACCTTTTTATCATGAAGCATATATAGAAAGCTACTTATATTAGTTAAATTTAAATGTTATAGAAATAGATTTCCCTATACATCTAACCAGTAGAAAAAACATGGACAATGGTTTCTTTCTACTCTTGATCCCTTGAGCAATGTAAAACCGAGATAGCTTTTAGTCAGAAGCTGCGATGGCAGTTTACTTCTGTCCAGCCTTTTTGCCATTAGCAAACTGTATTAATGAATAACTGATGAAGAGTAGTTTTACTCGTATTTTAAAAAAGGTGCCACTTCCAAAATTTATACAGGTAGAGTACAGTCCTAATTATAGATCCATATCACTGATAATATATTTTTGAAAATATTACCAGTATCCACATACATAAATATAATGCATAACATAGAGATGCAAAATTACGAAATATGCATAAAAATGAGCAGTAGTTTAATTCACTGATAAAAACAAAAAAGCTGTATAGTAGCTGCCCTTCTAATATCTTAGTATGTATTTATCTTTCTTATATTGCCAGTGCTTTTTATGTTAAAGTTAATAAAGACTTACCTACATCTTATGAATAGTTAGTGTGACTGTATTCTAAATGTAGTTTTGACAATGTGAATTTTAATACAAAACCCGTTCTTATAGTAAATTTCAATAGATCTTTTGGATTATAGATATTGAGGTTAAATAAGTAGATACAGCAAAACCTATAGCTTTAATTGCTTTCTATGCCTTAATTAACTGCTCTTTACCCTGTAGAATTAACTTATGAGGTAACTAGATGCATATGATACCACAAATATCTTCGCACAAGCACTACTCCAAGAGTGACATAGGACTTTTCTCTTGTGCTTGTTTACCATAAAAAAAAATATTTATTTTAGGTTTTCTTTGTTTTATAACTAGGTTATGTATGGAAGATAAAATGTAGGAAATCTGGCTAATTATATTTAATTTCTGTAAAACTTGCATTGCCACTTTTATACTTACACATCCTTTTTATATAAAAAATACTTTACCCTTAATTAATCTAAAAAGAATCTTAGCATAAAATTGACTTTTAAAATAGATATAAAGGTATTGCTTGTTAATGAAGCTAACTATAAGCCCGGTTATTTTTCTAGGCTCGTATCTAATCAACTTTAATAATTTAAAATCTATATACTTTTATTATAATGGTTTATTTAAAAAAGAAATATATTTAACAGACTTACTATACCAAAAGGCCTAGTTATGTTATTATGTACAAATTGTAACACTAATATTTCGAATTAAATTTTATGTCTATTTGGCAACGACATAGATTAATATTTCAGTGCTGAACAAAATTGCATTTTGTTCGAATGCACATGGTAAACATTAGTTAAATAAGTTATGCCATGTATGAGGGTTAGTGGATATTTTATTCAATATTTATTATGTAACCACATAATATGAATAATTAGGTTATTTCGTATTTAAAATATCCTTGATTCGATGTGAGCTTTCGTTTCTAGAGAACTATTTTTTTTGTTCTTTTTGTCTTTATTTCTGTGGTCATTTATGGGTTCTTTTCCGGTGCCATTAATTAAATTTCAAGAAATTATATGTCTCAAACAGTCGATATATATATTTGGAAGACCAAGCGATGACTACTAAGCTAAATTATCTCGTTCTTTCTTCTGTTAGTGGTGTAGCATACTAAAATCCAGGGTAAAGTTCTTGTACAAGATCAATTTGTTAATCAAGTAATTTTATTATTTAAAAAGTGAATATTATTTACTGTACTTCTTCGCCGAGTGCTACTTTGCTAAATGAGAAAATATACATTTTGATAGTAGCTAACTTGTATTCTTGTTAAGCAAGAAAATACACCAAGCTAAGCAAGAAAATCACCAGCAAAGACGGATGAATAAATTGTCTAAAGAACACATTTTTAAAAATAGATGTGAAACTGTGTATTGAAATATTTCAGTTTTTACCTAATAGAAAGCGAAAACCGACTTCTTGAATAGTCTATAAGAAACAATTCACTTAGGACTAACCAGACTAATATCTTTTTTATTTTACAATCTGCAATAAGTTCTATTTTTTAATTTATTCTAATTCGAGTAAAGATTGCATCACACAGATTACTTATGCCACCTTAGTGCAGATATTTTATTGTTTGCTCCAAAATTGAAGGTTTGTTCCTTGAAGTTGTGATGCCCTAGTTATATTTTCTATCGTCCCCTTTTTTTCTTCCGCTTTCTATCCTTTCTTTAATTTATAATTCATAGTAACTTTCTCATTGAAATTAATTGCTATAATACAAGAAATATATTTAAAGAGCTTTTTATAATTAGGTTTCAATGGTTTATTTAATTCTTCGGAGAATTAGAGAATTTAGAGTCATTATCACTGTGGGTGTGCAGATATACCATCATTACACAAAGATATACATAATTATATATATTATATTTTCATTATAGATAGTATATTTTCAGTAAAGTTGTGGGCTTGGATATTGAGATATGTAAAAGTTAAAGCTCATGTTAGTTCAGATGTATTCTTTTGAAGTAGAGACTGAGCTTCGGAAATGAGCACTTATTTTTGACAAATTTATTATTTAGATCTAATCTACTTATTTTTACATAAGAGTCCCATAAGTTAGTTTCCAATTAAATTATTTAGAATTTATTGTCTAGGGCTTTGTAGTCTTAAACTAAAACTATCCAGATTCTTTAAACTAGATATTCTTTTTTCTTTGCCACCAAGTAATTTATAACTATTTTTATGAGAAATATGAGTTTTCATAAATAAGTAATTCATTCCACATTTTTGTAGAGATATAGGGTTGAGAAATATTTTTAGTATTCGTATCCGTATCATTTGACTTTCCTTATTTAAATCACTTTTTCCTTTAACTTCGATAATCAGAGCTAAAATAATCAAGATAATAAATTAAAGATATAATTTACAAAAACCGAAAATATGGACAAATTTAAGAGAACAAAGCAAGAAATTTATATCAAGTATTTAATAATATATTTTATTTTCTTTTTCAACTCTCATTTTCAATTACAGTCAAAATATCCATAGAGGGCTTATAAATCGAATGGTTTAATTTTTTAATTATAGTGAATCGAGTTCTTCGATAACGAGTATTCGGGTGCAGATAAAGCGTATGAATATTGAGTATCGTTTTGATTATATTTAAATCAGCATAACCTACAATATATCACTCATGAGATGATACAAGACTATTTACTTAACTATACTTATAGATGCAGTCAATCTTCGTAACGACGTAATCAACGTAAATGGCATAATTATAATTCTTGTAGGTAACATGAATGTGTGCTAAAATATGGGATGCTCTGGTACCCAACTGTAGTGCGGACACGGTGGTCGTCTTTTTAGTTTATCTTAATATTAAAAACCATACATTTAACTGATGATAAAGAGATGAGTGTGGTGATATGTCATTTGTAATATTCCATATAAAGTTCGTAAGTAATATCTGGTAAAAACTTTTTTTAAATTTTAAAGCTGTGACACATTATATTTTGTACTTTTATATATTATTCATTATTTCTCTGTATATGCATATCAAAAAAAAAAATATTTCGTTCTTTCACACACAACTACGTAGCACGTTTGTCACATTTCCGCAACAGACCTTCCAACGGAAAAGAAAATGAAGCAAAAACATGCGAAAAGACAAGCAAACAGTTCTAGTATTCCTCGACACTCCTCAGAGTACCGTTTTCCCTTCGCGTAGCATTAAATTTTAAAATAACCACTACATTTCCTATATTTTCTCAAGATTTTTCACTTGGATTTTCACGAGGGAAATAAAAGTAGTAACGAATGTATTCTTGTCACGATTTCAGATTGGGGACACGCCAAACGGGGAACTCAGACTGATCACGAGCGTATTTAATAAGGTGCAGTATAAAGGTAAGTTTTTTTCTTCGTTACTTTAAAGTACAAACGTGCATTTTCTAGGTTTGTCGCTGTAGATATCTAAATATTTTTGTAAATAAAATAAATCTTTTTAATAATAATATTAAAAAATACTCAAGGATAAAACAAGGTCATTAAGGTTCATTGAATCTATCTAGAAGCTTGCTTCTCATTTACGTCAGTTTAAATTATTAATATCCCAAAGGTTAATTTTGGAATTTAATAGAGTGCAGTTTTCTTTCACTAGGTTAATTAATTTTTACTTATTACTATTTTGTAGTCCATATAAATTCCATTGTAGGAATATTCTAGAAATCATGAAAAAGGATAGATATACTGTCCTTAGCCTGAAGCACAAATGAATGTTCTTAGGTAATGTTTAAAATTAATTTTCGTTTACTAATATTAGTTCAAAATGGTAATTAAAAAGTAGATTTGGCAGTTTTAGTCATTGTTGGGAGTCAGTAGCAAATGTTATAAATGGTACTTAACATTAAAAGTATTTGCAAAATAAGAACATAGAAATAGTTCTTTGGAAATCATGTTAATTTAGCTGATTTTTCAGAAAATTTCAAAAAATGTAATAATAAATAATTAGTGCTGTTTAATTATAGTGTGAAACAAGTAGAGCTGCGACATGCGTTTATATCATGTATAAACCGTAGAAACATGTGCCTGTTCAAATATAGGAAACACTTCATCCGTAAAAACAAAACATAGTATGGCATCAGAATCTACTTTCTATTTTTTAACTAACTTTTTCGCACCCTTCATATTTAATATATCAAAACACTTTATTTTTCTGTACAGTTTAGCAGATAGGAGTTTTTATTAGGTTTTGCACAAATTTGCCTTCTTAACTTCATTAAGCAATGTAATAATCTTTTCCCATCAGATTACCTGAAACCTAAAATACCCAAACTAATTCAGAGTCGAATTCAGCTTGTATTTTTATAGAGGTAAAAAGTTTAATATCGTAATTAAAATAATTGTGATATTTACAATTTTCAAAACAACAACATAAATATAACCATACTTTTTATATTTTTATCTAGACTTGCTAGGCTGTAATATAAGCAAAATTATATTGTTTTCTAATTATATTATAATTATAGTGCTGGTAACACAGAAAATTTGCAGAACTACTTCTGTGCACTTTAATTTGTTCACAAATAGTTTTGCTTAATTCGTTATACTCAATAATCGAATAAAATTAACATTTCTTGTTTTTGGGCGATATTTCTTACTCAAAATAAGATTTGCGTTTTTTTGCGTACATGGGATATTTATTTAGGTCTAAAAAGTTCCTAAATAAATAAATTTTAAATATAGGAAATGATCTAAATAATGTACCTCAATTAGGATGACTATAAACTAAATTTAATTCTAGTAAATGCCAATCTTAATCTACTAGTAAGTCCATCAGCTCAATAGTTATTGTTGCGCTTAGCCGCTCCGCCACTCCAGTTTCTATTGTCTACATCTATTCTGTTAACGGTTTGTTTGAGAATATATCTCATATAGAGGTTATAGCTACACGAGACATCAATCACATCTAAAGCCGGATGCTTTCAATTGGATTACACTGGCCAGAGGCGATTGCACGCATTAACAAAAGTAAGTTCTCTACAGGCCTCTATATTACAGATCAATCTGCACGTCATTGAATTTGTCTAACCAGCGCAGTAGTAATGCATTTGTGTTATGTACTCGAAAGAATAATTTAGGTAGATTTATAATACTACAATATATGAATAACTTAGTATAAATGCAAAGGATATAACTGAAAAGCGTTGACAGATTTTGACCTCTCTTGAATAAGCCTAATACATTTGAAAATGATCCAAAAATTTTGCACAAAAATTAAAAAACGTATTTTTTTTCTTTATTTCTTTTTTTTTTATTTTTCTATGAAGTTTCCTTGAAAATAAATAGTGATAACAATCACTTCTCAAAAATCACTCGCTTGATGTTAGATCTGGTTGGTGAGAAGGGTGGTCATGTAGTTCAAGCTATAATTCACGGATTCTTCCCCTTAATTATGCACACTGCCTTGATAAAACATAGATTTTTTCTGAAAATGTGACCGTGCTTCTACTATTTTTGTCTTCAACCTGTTCAATAAAGATGAGAGTATAAAGACAGAGTTTGTAATGTCAACATCAAATCTATCTTTAAATTAGAGGGAAATGACTACATCCACTTTTTCCAATTTATGTGCTTTGCAGATCATATATTTTTGAGCAGTTTGCTCTATTATTGAGTATGTTGAATTCCAGAATTAGAATGGACCTAAATCCAACAAAATTTTAAAAAAAGGAAAGAAAACAGGCGTTATTGTTTATGAAGCTGCTAATACAACCTTGGGCAATGTGGCTGTTTCTAAGGATCTTGATATATCGATTCACCATACATTGTGTTATTTTGGAAGTTAAGCATAGGGCTCTTCGGTTTTGTGAAGAGATCTTCAACAAACTTTATAAATCTTTCTTTCCATGTATTGTATTGTACATTACTGAGACCTTTATTAAAATCTAGTTTATGTCTGCTATGTCCATGATCTGAAGTAAGTTCAAAAAAGGTTGCTAAAATATTTATCACTTGAATTCAAAAAATCTAGATAAAACTATTAATGGAGTAGTATTTTGTCATGGTTTGCTATTTTCTATTGGTCTAGCTCTTTCTCTAAAAAATACAAGATCTGATTGATCGTTTTACCAGTTACTAGTAGTTTCGATCTGTGAGGCTGTCTAACAGTTAACAAATCTTGATTTTCATGTTTGTCAGCGATGGTTTTTAAAGATTTTGGTTACTATTATGGTAATGAAAGAGATCCTAAGTTTAATGGATTTAAAAAGCTTATACGCTTAAGACCAGAAATCATTTTTTACCGCTTTAGGACTGTTAAAAAAAAATATATATGATTTTGTCAGACCCTCTACGTCCTATCCTCAGCTAGTTAGTAAGTTACTAGTAAGTTATATTGCTCTCATACATAGAAAAAGCATAATGAGTTGAAACTCTAAAGGCTAATTAATTTGTTAAAAAATCATTACTGTTCCAACACATTATTAACTATGTTCGACTATCTCTGCCAATTTTATAATCTTTAAAATATTAAAATAAGATGGTCTCAAATAATAAAGACAGCCAAAAGTTTCCCTCTTTCATTACTAACAATTTATGTCAAGTTTTAGTTAACATGGTATTAAACACGTCTTTCCCTTATAATGGCTTCTTTAATATTTGGCTCTTTGCTTTAACAGCTATTCATGAAAGTGCTTTAGAAATTCCCGATTTCTCATGAACCGACACGTGTTTTTCAATTTGTTATTTAACATTTTCTTACTTAAGTTCACGTGTTATTCCACGCTTTTTAACTAATAAAATTAGAATATCGTGAAAGTTTTTTCTAAATTCAAAATTTCTATATAGATGTTTTTGTTTAAAATTATAAAAGAATTGATTTAAACTATATTAATTAAAAAAATTCTTTCTTTAGGTTCTGTTAATACAAATTTTATAAAATCTTGTTTAAGTCTATTTCGTCCTTAGTTTAAATTAAATGATATAAAAAAGTTTGAAATGATATTAAATCTGAATACTTTTAGAAATAAATCAATAATGTAGTATATGAGGTATTTTCTATATATACTAAACCAAATGTCATTGTATGAAAATATCTAATACCACAAGCTGAAGATTACTGTACAATGGCCTTTTCTTTCTTTTTCCTTTATATCCTCTCCGTAGCTATGATGTAGCTATACATAGCGTATCGAATTATAGCCCCAAAATACCAGAAACCTTTATAGTTTTTCTGAAAAAGATGTTTGTGTTTATGATCCTAGTTGCTACATTTTTTACTACATCATTTACGCAAGGTGCACTTTTTGTGAGTTGATGTTCGATTCACTTACTATAAGTAGATTCATTTGCTGAGCGACAGCAGATTTGCAAGGCATATCAGGGGCTTGTGTCTATTTCTGTTCTTTTATAAGTAAAAAATATCACTGTCCTGTATAACAATAATCAATCACAATTCGTTTATTTCTATGATTTTTTTAGCTTAAGATATTGCACTTTTAAAGGCAGAGCACAGCCCTGATCTTATCTTACGCTCCTTTATGTAAATGATACAGTTACATCGCTCTCTATAATCATTAAAATAATAGTCTTTTTTTCACATTTTGTAAATTGCTTCTGGCTAGGCCATTGCAGTATCTTGCAATATAATCATATGCCTAGCATTCAAAGCATCTTTTTATTTTTGTTTCTACCTGAATGTCGCAACTAGTAATTCCTATTTATACTAATTTTAACTAATGAATACTTGTGTACTTATGAAATGTCTATGAGCATTTCGGCTAACCTCCTATTTATCACCACTGTGGAAGCTAGGGTGCATTCGGTTGCAATGCACTAAGTTTAAAATCTTCTTAATTATATTCGCTATGACTTCGATAACCTCATCTGTGCTGGTAGTATTTTTCATTTCCCCTCTGATATGGAAGACCGTGTTGCCCTGTGCCTTGTCGTTTCTTATTAGGATTCGCCTGACATCTTTTAATTAAACGTTATTAATCTGTGACTATAACGACCAAGCCTAAAAATATGACGTGACACATAATTCTTTGTCAAACTTTTCTTAGATGAAATTCGCTTTCACATAGCTTTAGGGGCATCTACGAGCTTCCTCTCTATATCCCGCTCAGAATTCCAGTAACTTTGACAGTTGTGTCATCTGGAAATTTGGCTCAGAAAAGTCGATCTAGTTGTCGATCTAGGAATTGAAATCCACAGAATTTTCACATCATCTTGTAATTTGCTTGTATATTACGATGAGAAAATGAATACACTTTCTAGAGGCGTCTGGTTTCGTAAAATGGAATTCTAACAAATATAAGATTTAGTAAATGTCAGAATGTAAGCATAAACCGCTTCTTATTTATTGCCCTTCAAGATCCATATAACATGTAGAAGAAGTTGAAGAAAAGGCAAGTTAGGAAGCTATTACAAGTTTTGCTTAATATTGTACAAAACTTCTTTTTAATCATTGGAGGATTGTTACGATTAGGTTTAGTAAATTAATAAATGAATTAAATAAAAAGTAAAGCAAATGACAAGACTAATTGACAATAGTAAATTTATTCTAATTCGTGTAACCAGTATCTGTGGATACACCGTTGAATATTACATCCGCATTTGCTAGATGTTTTTGTTGTCTTTAATTATATTTACAATTGCTAAAAAGTACCACTTAGTCCAAAATACACATTTTTTGGCCTTAACAATAATTAACTATTCGTAAATTAAGAACTAGTTGAGAATTTTTTTGAATATCGGTACACGACTCAATTTGTTTATGTTTTATCAACTGTAATTTTAACTGCACTTTTGTAAACTTGTACATCAACACACTTTTGTTTCTCATTTTTATTTTAACTTTTATATTCTATAATCTCGTGATTCACATAGCTTAAGTACTCTTTATCAGTAAATTATAATATATATTGTGTTTATAGTTATAGACTTAAAACTCTCACCTGTCCTCTAAGGATATATGTTGTTCCTTTAAGACTACGATTTAAGAAAATTTTATAAGTAAATTAATACTAAAATGTATAATTAGTGGAAACTGTCAAAGGCAATCGCGCCTGATACATGCAACTTCTAGTTTGTATATCTCTTTTATTAAAATTAGTAAAACTAGTCAAATTGGATATAAGATGTTATAAGACTTTAATCGCATAAATTCAGTAATTTATAAAATAAAAATGCATTTCACCTCGTAATTTGAATATCAAGCTCCCGTATTGAAAAAACCTTCTTTTATCTCCTCACTCATCCAAACATCAAATGTAAAGACTTAAATACCGTTCATATAAAGAGAACACTCAACCGCGGAAAGCTATTTATGCGGTTTAGTCATGCACAAAGCCTTCAACCATTTAAGATTCACTCGTAACAACCTGGATAATTATTCTGCGTCCCTCTTTAAGCTAGGATGTGTACAGTATTGTCGCTTGTTGTAAATTGTTCCTGTGTCGAAAAGTATTGTAATGAATGGATGCTTTTATTTTCGTTTTTTTTTTTGGTTTTTCTTCTTTTGTTGAGAACTTTTGAAATATTTATATTTTATAGTTTGAATCTTTTCAGTTTTTTTTTCAAAACACTAAAATTAAATCCATAAGACTATTCGATAGAAGATGAGTACGACGATTTTTCTAATTTATTCATAATTTTAGTATTATTTAAAACTATAACAGTTTTTCCATAATACCACATCAAAAATCATGGTAATAATAAAAGGTTTTACTTTCAAACTGAAATTAGCGCGATTTTCAGAGAACATTGGTGATTCGTTTATTATTATTGCTACTTGTTTAGCCACTTGGTATCTCAGTGTGGACAGACGCCTTTCAATTTCTCAGCAGCCCTCTCTGTTTTGAGGTGTTTACTTCTAGTCCAAGTTGCCTAACCTCTAAAGGTCGTCATCCCATCTAGTTTAAGACCCTCTCTGCTTCTATATCCTAATTGTGGTCTCTTCTAGTATTGCTTCTTTCATCTTTCTAACTTGCATTGAGTTATGCAAAGCTTCAATTTAATCTTCCAAAGTATTTTATGGCGTCTTGCTTCTATTCTTTCAGTTTTGCCATTTTCGTTCGTTTTTCATTGGACAATTAAATTTACAATTATTATACAGACTGTTCAAAAAATAGACGGAAATATTTCAATAGGCGATTCCTTGTAAAAAAATATTTTATTTTTCTGATTATTTTTGCTTATTTCTAATTTGATTTTCCTTTATGGATTTAAATATTCAAGGCGTTAATATCCTAGGTATATACACGCTCAGGCAACTGATGTATTGCGTGCTGAAAGCAATGTATTAACTTCTAATATTAAGTAATAAAGTTGTTGTAAATTAATTTTTCCTTTTTCGAGTGCCTTGCAAATTTTTGTGTAGGCATCCGTAATGTGCTTCTGTCAATTGCAGCATTTTATACTTTTAAATAGCTACTTATCCCTGTCCATTGTCTAATATGCCCCAATCACGAAAGCTTCATTCTTCCTATTCCTCTCTTTTCTCCTTTGATCTTACCTTGAAGGCGTTGGAATTCATATCGTTCTCCTCTCATAATAAGTTCTAGGTATCATATTTTTTTACCTTTCATTACTTCGAAACATTCACAATCTTCTATTTATCCTCTTTAAAGAACTTTATTCTTAACATTGTTCTCTAACATTACATCTCAAATGTTTCCAATTTATTTATGGAACTTGCTTTTAATATCCAGGTCTCTACAGAGTACAAAAGAACTGACGAAGCATAACAATTTAGAGTTCTGTATCATACTTATTATTACAGTATCATCTGCATATCTGATATTGTTGTTATGTGTCCCGTTCACTTTAATACCTATAGGGTTATCTAAAACCCACTGAAAAAATACTCTTTCCGTGTAGAAATTGAACAACATCGGTGATAAAACGTAGTCTTGTCTCACATTCTTTTTTAGATTGATTTTCTTAGATGACTTGCTTTGAGTATAAAACAGGTCATAGTGAGAGATACTACCAGTTTATAAGGTCTGATGATGCTTTATTTTAAGCGAAACATGTAACCTTCGGGATATAAAAATATTTTTAGATCGAGACTTAGGGTTTTTATTTTGTCTCTACTTACGTAGATCTCTTTGAGATAATGGACGAGTTTTTGATACCGAAGTTTCTTAATCTGCTTTCTGGTTCCAGTACCGATTCCTAATTAATAGGTCATCTAGACCCAGGTCCTTAAGCTACGATATTAGGAGCTCATATTTAACATTGTCGAATGCCTTCTCATAATAGATGAAATACATAAATACATCCTTTCTTTGGTCCTGACAATTTTGTACAAATTTTTCTTCTCTTATTCCGCAACCATTTTTAAACCCAAATTGACTGCTACCGTTAGCTTTTTCGCATTTTTTATCGAGCTTCATATGCAAAATTTGCAAAAAAAACTTTAAGAAATGATTAATTATACTTAAAAACTGGTAATCGTTGGATGTTTTTGCATTACTTAATTTTATAAACTACTTACTTAATTTGGTAAAGTTATAACACATAATAAATAAATCGAAGCTACTCCTCTAAAATATGTCCCGTGTTATATATGTTGTTAAAAAGTTTAGAAATTATCCTTATGTTTTGTTCATTAATAAATTGGAACGTATCAGAAAATATATTATCAAGATCTGGGGTTTTGTTTTGCTTTATAAGCTTCATTTCTTATATGATTTTTAATATTAATATACTTGGCCGTGTCAGCTCATTTAATTGAATAGTTGGATTGTTTGGTAGGATGTCACTGGAAAGCCTAATTGCATATTTTCTCCAAATATTTTATCTGTATTTACTTCGATTCCATTATTTTCATCTTTAATAATCTGTAGTGTTTCTTTTATATATCCCAGCTATTCCTTCCCCTTTTTTGTATAGATTAAACGTACCACTAAAGCAACTGATATGTTCAGTTTCTTCACAACATTCGGTAAGCCATTCGGCAAGTTTTTCCTTTGCTGGTCTAATCTCATTTCTATAAAGAGACCTAAGTCTCTGTACTTCATATTGTAATTCCATATTTCGCATAGTTTTTGATCTTCCTTTAGCTGTAATATTTTTCGGATTATCCATTCATTTTTTGTTGTGTTTCATTTTGGAGAAACTTTTTGTTTTAGATTTCCAAAGATTCCAACATCCTTTAACATCACTAATTGAACTTATGGTGTCCAGTTGATTATTTATGTGTTGTGTGTACTCATTCTAAATATCAGTATTTTGAGCAGCTTTATGTCGAATCTTTTCTTCTTTTTTTTTTTAGATTTAGATAGGCGGAGCAAAATGTTGGCTTTAACTAAGTTTTGATCTGATTCCATATCAGCAGTTCTACTGGTTATTAAGTTCTTGAAACTAGGATTAATTATAAAAGTTAATAATTTTTAAATTAATTATATCAGTCATAAGTTTAGAAAAGAGCAATAAAGTTTCTTCTGCTCCCATTCTACTAATTAGAGTTCGTAAAGTTAAACCACCCAAATTGAACAAAGAAAAAGTAAAGACATTCCATTTTTAAGTGCCTTAATTTTTCTATGAAGATCAATAAAAGCATACTTATTTGCCTGCAAATTTGTGCTGCAATTCAATACATGTATATTTCGGCACCTAATAAAGATACTTACTAGTCATGTATATTTCTCGACCCTCTCCAGACTTTGTTTCTCGGCATTATTTTCAGCTTTTATAAATTAATTTTAAATTCTATATTTTTTCTGGGTTAATTGTGTGTTATAGCTTGTAATTTTTTGAATTTTATATAAATTAGGATAATATTAGCATTCTTACCAGTCGTATATATTCCTCGACCTTCTCCAAACTTTATTTTTTGGGTGCTTGTCATTTTTTTAGGCTTCTGTAAATTTTTTTGAATCTTATTTTGTCTGGGGGGTCTTGGAAGATTAATCTAATAATTGTGTAGTTTAAGCTTGTAATTTCTTAAAAGTACAAGCTATTATATTTGTTTCCCTTTATCTTTTGTTTAATTTTTTCACCTTGGCTAATCCTTGAAAAATTTCTTATAAAATATAGAAAAAAATATTAAGAAAAATGTATGCTATGATCAAAGAAATCAAATAAATTACGTAGTACAATCTTACTATTGTGCAAATATTTTAAAGCTAACTTCCACAGTTCATGCTTGTGAAACTAGTATCAATTCAGATCCAAAGAGAAGTCCATATGCTTAATTTGTCACCTACAGTATCTGATAGGTATATTGGTTTATGATTGGAACCCGTAATCCCAGAGGGAAGCGCAATATGTATCTTTTGCAATGCAGATTGCCATTCGGACCGATTGTAATTAGTGGGTCAAAGCGGAAACGAATTATTCATAGAGATGAATAGCTTAATTCATTTAACTTCAAATTAATCACTAAAATTTAATTTTAAATAGTTATTTATTAAAATTTCTCAAGAAATAAACCCGATGTTTACCAATTATTTAGTGGATTTATACAACTTTACTTTATCTATACTCGATTATAGTAATAGGATTTAAGTTCAGTTAATTAATTTTAATTTAAGTTCATCACATTGTCTTGTCTGACTTTAAAATTAAGTGGTTTTTGTCTGTTGGCTTCTGTTCATACAACTTCTTACCGTAATGCTATAGTGGGTAAACTAGAGGGATTACTCCTAACGACTTATCTTGTATTGGTTAAGATATTAAAATGATGTTTGTGATATTTCTGACTGATTATCTGAAATTTGCTATAGATTATTTAATGGAATGATAACAAATATTTAAAAAAATATTTGGTACCTAATACCGTCCGAGGATACAGCCCTACAAACCTGTACCTATTAAATAAAATAATGACTTCCTAAGAGACAAGAAAGGAAATTAGAAAAACAAGAAAATTTTAAGTATGTCCAACGAAAAGTTTGATTAAAGAGATAATTGTTATTAAAGGAACTTGGCTTCGGGTTAATATTCTTTATTAGATTATTCATCTAACAGCAATCTTTATGATTTACTCCTTGTGTATATATTAAATGTGAATGACAATGCGAAAAAGTAAGATAAAAAAACTGTCCAATATTTATTATAACGGCAGTTCTAACCAATAGGAACAATTTATTTTGGATGGCACAAATGGAGTTTCATGAAAGAACTTAGTTGAAGTACCTTTTGAAGCATTTTGAATAAATTCTTAACCGGGAAGCAATTGATTAAATACTCGTACAACAAGGTAGCAAGAATAATAATATCATATTGGGTAAAAGTCTGATGGAGACCTAAGGACTATACCAAATTTTTGTAAAGCTTTAGTAAGAATGTCATATTATAGTATAGTTTCCAAAAGGCAGGGAACCACTAAAAACACAAAGGAACTAGACAACACAATGACCAATCCTAATATTTGCTTTGGTGATGATCAAATAGACTACCATCAGCATAAGAAGGAGTGAATGACTCGAAATGTTGTTACGTCTCAGGAGATTATGGGTATAAAAAATGGTGTATTCATAAATTGTAAATAAAGTATTCTTCTAGCAACAGCGATTATATCAAATACTCTTAATGCAAGGAATTACTAAATTATTAGAGAAATAGAGATCCTGTATTTATATTTACATGTGGCCCGGTGAATAAATCGATAAGAATAAGTGACATACAGCAACCTGTTAGGATTCAAAAAAACCCTAATGGCCACGTTACCTATACAAACTGTGGTTTCCTAATACGGTTGCTACTTATTGTCAGAAATGCAGAGTTATAGCCCGAAACTCTCATCGATTCAAAAAGAAGAATCCTTGAATATATGGAGAATTTAGTGCTAAAGATTAGATACAGATTGATAAACAATCTCTATCTGAAATTTAAAAAAAAAAATTAAATCACACTGAGATTTATGAAAATAAGCAGGCAGATCAAATATCTAATGAAGCCAAGTCAAGTTATTGCAACATCTAAATTTTACTCTTAAACAAGAACCTAATAAAAGTATTAACTTCTAGAACTTTCTATCCAAAACACCTATATATTTTTACTAACTTTTTGCAGAACTATGCAAGGCTTAGTAAAGTTTTAAAACTTTTTCATTTACTTTACCAAAATTGAGCGTGAAAACTTTTAGCCCAACCGTTTCAACACTCTAGCAACAATATGCATGTACATGTAGTCTTTGTTAAAGTACACTATAGAGACAAACTGCAGCAACACAGATGTGCTACCACTATGTAGAGTTATGTTTAATCAGCTCGCACACACAAAGTGTAAACAGGTGCGAATCCTGTGGGATTAGACAGACCGTCTTCTCCTTGTAATTTGTTGTGGAAACTACCCTAAGATAATAGACCTATATTACGTTTGTTGTTTGGCAAATTGATATGTTATAAACAGACGTAGGTATCTAATTCATTAATAGATTTGTTAATTTTATTAATTATATAAATTCCGTTAAATCAGAAGAAGTAAATTTAAACTTTTTAGGTTGTTTATTTAAATATATGAAATGAAACTTATATTAAAGATACAGTAAAAGAAGGAGAAATGGACCACATTTAAAAAAATTAAACGTGCTTTTTTAATAAAAAAAGTAACAAAACTGGAAAAAATATATATAACATAACATAACATTGGTACTTCTTTTGGTATAATTAGGAATTAAAAATATTAATTCTAGGCACTAAAAAATATACATAATGACAGGTATGTCATTGGTCTATCTATCCTGATCTGTGGAGATGAGATGGACCACTAGGGGTAGGATAGACGGGCCATGCTATACGTTTGGTTATAGTCCTCCTTGCAACCGACACATTCATTTTCTAAATCACTAAAGTATTCTTCACCACTGGAACTGTCATCGAGAGTAACGTCATCTTCAGACACTGAAGATTCACTCACCTTTCTCTTACTTTATAATTTTTTTACAGGTTTTACATTCTTTTTGAGTTGTGCATCTTTCTTATTTTTTATAAATTCCTTAGCTGTTATCTCTCCGGATATTTTTTTACGAACTCTTTTTACTGCTGCAGATAAAACAGGTACAGGCGTTACTTCATCAAGAGCCTTTCCGGGAGTTATATCTTCATCAGGTACTGATGACTTTTTAGGGTTGATGACTTACGTAGATCTCTTTGAGATAATGGACGAGTTTTTGATACCGAAGTTTCTTAATCTGCTTTCTGGTTCCAGTACCGATTCCTAATTAATAGGTCATCTAGACCCAGGTCCTTAAGCTACGATATTAGGAGCTCATATTTAACATTGTCGAATGCCTTCTCATAATAGATGAAATACATAAATACATCCTTTCTTTGGTCCTGACAATTTTGTACAAATTTTGCTTCTCTTATTCCGCAACCATTTTTAAACCCAAATTGACTGCTACCGTTAGCTTTTTCGCATTTTTTATCGAGCTTCATATGCAAAATTTGCAAAAAAAACTTTAAGAAATGATTAATTATACTTAAAAACTGGTAATCGTTGGATGTTTTTGCATTACTTAATTTTATAAACTACTTACTTAATTTGGTAAAGTTATAACACATAATAAATAAATCGAAGCTACTCCTCTAAAATATGTCCCGTGTTATATATGTTGTTAAAAAGTTTAGAAATTATCCTTATGTTTTGTTCATTAATAAATTGGAACGTATCAGAAAATATATTATCAAGATCTAGGGTTTTGTTTTGCTTTATAAGCTTCATTTCTTATATGATTTTTAATATTAATATACTTGGCCGTGTCAGCTCATTTAATTGAATAGTTGGATTGTTTGGTAGGATGTCACTGGAAAGCCTAATTGCATATTTTCTCCAAATATTTTATCTGTATTTACTTCGATTCCATTATTTTCATCTTTAATAATCTGTAGTGTTTCTTTTATATATCCCAGCTATTCCTTCCCCTTTTTTGTATAGATTAAACGTACCACTAAAGCAACTGATATGTTCAGTTTCTTCACAACATTCGGTAAGCCATTCGGCAAGTTTTTCCTTTGCTGGTCTAATCTCATTTCTATAAAGAGACCTAAGTCTCTGTACTTCATATTGTAATTCCATATTTCGCATAGTTTTTGATCTTCCTTTAGCTGTAATATTTTTCGGATTATCCATTCATTTTTTGTTGTGTTTCATTTTGGAGAAACTTTTTGTTTTAGATTTCCAAAGATTCCAACATCCTTTAACATCACTAATTGAACTTATGGTGTCCAGTTGATTATTTATGTGTTGTGTGTACTCATTCTAAATATCAGTATTTTGAGCAGCTTTATGTCGAATCTTTTCTTCTTTTTTTTTTTAGATTTAGATAGGCGGAGCAAAATGTTGGCTTTAACTAAGTTTTGATCTGATTCCATATCAGCAGTTCTACTGGTTATTAAGTTCTTGAAACTAGGATTAATTATAAAAGTTAATAATTTTTAAATTAATTATATCAGTCATAAGTTTAGAAAAGAGCAATAAAGTTTCTTCTGCTCCCATTCTACTAATTAGAGTTCGTAAAGTTAAACCACCCAAATTGAACAAAGAAAAAGTAAAGACATTCCATTTTTAAGTGCCTTAATTTTTCTATGAAGATCAATAAAAGCATACTTATTTAAATCGATTTTCTTAAATCGATAAGAATAAGTGACATACAGCAACCTGTTAGGATTCAAAAAAACCCTAATGGTCACGTTACCTATACAAACTGTGGTTTCCTAATACGGTTGCTACTTATTGTCAGAAATGCAGAGTTATAGCCCGAAACTCTCATCGATTCAAAAAGAAGAATCCTTGAATATATGGAGAATTTAGTGCTAAAGATTAGATACAGATTGATAAACAATCTCTATCTGAAATTTAAAAAAAAAAAAATTAAATCACACTGAGATTTATGAAAATAAGCAGGCAGATCAAATATCTAATGAAGCCAAGTCAAGTTATTGCAACATCTAAATTTTACTCTTAAACAAGAACCTAATAAAAGTATTAACTTCTAGAACTTTCTATCCAAAACACCTATATATTTTTACTAACTTTTTGCAGAACTATGCAAGGCTTAGTAAAGTTTTAAAACTTTTTCATTTACTTTACCAAAATTGAGCGTGAAAACTTTTAGCCCAACCGTTTCAACACTCTAGCGACAATATGCATGTACATGTAGTCTTTGTTAAAGTACACTATGCTGCAACACAGATGTGCTACCACTATGTAGAGTTATGTTTAATCAGCTCGCACACACAAAGTGTAAACAGGTGCGAATCCTGTGGGATTAGACAGACCGTCTTCTCCTTGTAATTTGTTGTGGAAACTACCCTAAGATAATAGACCTATATTACGTTTGTTGTTTGGCAAATTGATATGTTATAAACAGACGTAGGTATCTAATTCATTAATAGATTTGTTAATTTTATTAATTATATAAATTCCGTTAAATCAAAAGAAGTAAATTTAAACTTTTTAGGTTGTTTATTTAAATATATGAAATGAAACTTATATTAAAGACGGTAAAAGGAGGAGAAATGGACCACATTTAAAAAAATTAAACGTGCTTTTTTAATAAAAAAAGTAACAAAATTGGAAAAAATATATATAACATAACATAACATTGGTACTTCTTTTGGTATAATTAGGAATTAAAAATATTAATTCTAGGCACTAAAAAATATACATAATGACAGGTATGTTATTGGTCCATCTATCCTGATCTGTGGAGATGAGATGGACCACTAGGGGTAGGATAGACGGGCCATGCTATACGTTTGGTTATAGTCCTCCTTGCAACCGACACATTCATTTTCTAAATCACTAAAGTATTCTTCACCACTGGAACTGTCATCGAGAGTAACGTCATCTTTAGACACTGAAGATTCACTCACCTTTCTCTTACTTTATAATTTTCTTACAGGTTTTACATTCTTTTTGAGTTGTGCATCTTTCTTATTTTTTATAAATTCCTTAGCTGTTATCTCTCCAGATATTTTTTTACGAACTCTTTTTACTGCTGCAGATAAAACAGGTACAGGCGTTACTTCATCAAGAGCCTTTCCGGGAGTTATATCTTCATCAGGTACTGATGACTTTTTAGGGTTGATGGGTAAGGCTTTTAGATTTTTAATTCCGGAGGGGCCTGGTTGAGGAGACTGAGCTCTAACTGATAAGTTATCCGTCTGGACCGTCTGTAATGTTTCTGTTTCAGGACTTTCAAGGGATGTCTGTGTTAAAAAAGCATATTCCGGGATAAATGGATAAATCTCAGTGGATTTAAATGCAGAGGTTGCATTTTGAGCAGTTGCTGAGTTTCCCCATGCTCGACCTAACAGCTTACCAAATTGAAGACGATTACGGACCCTGTTTGGGTTATTTTGAACCATAAAACGGCATTCAGCGTAGAAGTTGCTTTTAAGAGATTTAAAGAAGGCTCGATCAAGAGGCTGCAGGTAGTGAGTGGTATGCGATGGTAAACAAAACAAAATTATATCATTTTGCTCAGCAAATTCTAGTAGGTCCAGGTTGGTCGTATGGGACGTGTGGCCATCTACTATTAGTAAAGTTTTACCCGAGGACTTTCTTGGTAGAAAATGTGTTTGTAACCATTTTAAAAAAAATCTCGCTATTAACGTAAGCAGATTTTTCCGACATTCTAATTTTAGAACCCGGTGGCATACCTTCATGCCAGTCTTCTTTTTTATTTTTTCCTTTGAAAATACAATATGGGGGGATAAAAGTGCCTTCTGCGCTACAACATGCTATGACACTAATTATCTCACCCTTTTCCCCAGGGTTTACGCTTGGCACATTTTGATCCTTTTTCGGCTAGTACCTGACCAGCCCTAGTGTTCAGCTGTAATCCTGTTTCGTCGGTATTGAATATATGCCCGGGTTTATCATAAAAATTGTGTTCAGTCATAATTCTCTATAAATCCGAAAAGTAATTATTAACGGTTTCTCTTGACATTCCCAAAGCTCGCGCAATGTGTTCTCGGATTTTCTGATTAAAATTTCAGGTCTTCGCTTTAAAAACAGTTCTAACCATTTTTGGCCAGCTTTACCTAAAAAAGACGATAATAAATTAGCAATGTGGTTTTTTTTTAATATACCTTCTTTTTTATTAAATTTATTTGGAATCCCCAATCGTTTCAGCTAAATTAAACGCCATGATTCTTACTTCTGTTCTGGTGGGTGTAAAGCCTGCCTTTTGCAGTTTTTTTATGTGACTGACTATTTTTGTTTCGACGTTCGAGCCCAAAGAACAATCTGGCCCCAGACGATTACAGCTATCGATGTTATTTGCTTTAAATCTACGCTTAAACGTTGTTTTTGGGATCCCAAATGCTTTCGCGGCTTCGTTAATGCCCATACAGCCATTCTTTACAGCATCAACTGCATCACCTAATGCTCTAGCCGTCCAAGAACCTCTTTTAGGTGCGTTTTGTTTTCGGATATATTTATTGGGTATAATCCTAAAACAAAATAGGCTGGTCCAACTCTCCTCCACTTAAGTGGGCCATCTATCCTCAAATAGGAGGATAGATGGACCAGTGTCTAGCTTCTAAAATATGCCGATTAGAGCTCCGATTGGTGCTCTCTAGTACACCTTGTATATAGTATCTAAACACTAATCCAACAAAAATCGGTTAAACTTACCTGATTTAAAAAAAAAAATAAGATTCTCAAAACTGATATAAAATTTTTGCACATGGTGATTTCAACTATCGTAAATAACATTACCGAAGGTGCGTTATAATACGTTCCAGTCGCCGTCTCAAAGGCAACTGACGCTAAGAAACAGAACGGGACAGGTTAGCCTTGCCCTGTTGCCAAACCTTGCCGGATATTTTGAGTGGACCCTCTACCCTCCTGGTTTATCTCCCATCCTTTTACCCTATATATACTTTCTTCTTAATTACGTAAATTAAAAATTAACTCAACAATGGAATATAGATTACCTTTTTATATGGTTTATTTGTATTCTTTATTAAAAACTTATTATAAATAAAGTTAAAACATCTTAACTGCGGTCTTCCTAAATAAATAGGAAATATATAGGTCATGAGTCAAAATATATAAAATTTGGCCCTTTATCTACATCCCATTTAAAGTTTTTTGAATCAGTTTGTTTATTTATTAGAGGGACTTCCTTTAATATATTTTTTCTGTCCTAAAATTTCCTTGCTGTATTTTTAAATTCATAAGTTAAAAGATTCCTTAAATCTTATCATTTATGTTTAATATAGGTCTTGGGTATGAACATTTATTAACTTACAAAATACATTTCCTCTTTTATTCAAATTTCTGTTGCATGGATATTTTTACACTTAGGGAACAAGTTATACTCATAACAAAAATCACTTACTTGAAACCATAGATAGTCATTATTATAAAGAACACATTTATTATGGTAAGACTGCGCAAATAAAAGTAGTGACAAGTAAAAGTAGTGTCCTCCTCTTTAATAACTTTTAATTGCCACCAGATATTAAAAAAATATTATAAAATTATTTATTAAAAGTCCTTTGTTCAACCACTATAAATATTTTTTATTTAGACTCTTAAGCGATTCCATGTTTTTATTAAAATTTTAATAGTCTTATAACTTATTATCATTGTTTGCACATTTATTGTAAGTGTTCCTCTAAGAGGCCTTAAACACTTTACTTTGGCCTTAACATGTATTTATTTTCATTTATTTAATTTTTCATTATACAATCACCAAATAGTAATTATGTGTAAACGATGTCAACGATAATTTGAATTAAAGGGAGAAAAACAAAACAATCAAAATATAAATAAAAAATTAACCTAGATATAAAATTGTACAAAATATATCGCACTCAATAGGATTTTTATTTTGATGCATCAACGAATTGAGTCTAATCTTGCTTCTGCTGGTCTCAGTCCTTTGACAAGATCATTGCAAATGCTCGCCAGGTTAGTAACCTTGAATTAATTTATATACATAGTATAATTAATAAGATTTAAATTACTGTACTTTAGGTTATTTACAGTATTATACGTGTATATAAATATCACAGCACATAGGCAAAATGTGGTTAACATAGATTTTATTTAATGCTTGGATACCTTTTTAATTTCATAAATGTGAGTGTAGAAAGTCGGATACTAGTAATTCACTAAGTAATTCACCAATATGTAAAGGATTTCACCGATAATATGAGTTGAAGGGAGAAAAGCAGTATAGAGTAAGTCTGCTAGTAAGGCTCACATATCTACAAATCTCGAGACCGTCAATTTTTTTGAACCATCGATTATATATAGAATTTATTCCAGATTATACATACTATAATATTTACATTTTTTTGCCAAAATCAATTATGTCGCCAAACGTGACAAAACTCGAACATCACACCGCTCGTTTATCGGGTTAATTTAATTAGAAACTAAAATTGAACGGACAAATAGCACGCTACATTTCGGAAATATATTTGTAAACAAAATTTGAAAATTATGGGAATTGTCACGTACAATTTCAATTTCAATTGAAAACTCCATTAAACAAACATTAATATCGATGATATGCGTATCTGTACACGAATCACCACTTTGTTGTTATTTCGGCATTGATTTCGTTACTGTAGTTTGTGGTCTAATTTTACCTATATAGAAGAGTAATCGAGTAATTGAGAATTTACTCTCAATCATTTATTTGAGAGGTTTAGTAAACTAAGTAATAAATCCCTATTTTCCAAGTTATTGTATTTCTTCATTTATCCTTTACTAGTGACTGTAAGAATTAAAAAACAAAATACACTCGTCTCTGTAATATTTTAAAGTATCATGTTTATGTTTGTTCTGTCATAGGTTTTTTTGATTATTTAAAAATAGGATTAAATCTGCAACTTAGATTTTCATTTTTTATTAGTTCATAAAATATTAAGAAACCAAGCTGCTCTTTGCTTCTGTAAGGTTATTGAAATTATATACAAAATAATTACAGCTCACTGGAAAGTAATATTAAAATAAAATTTTAAAAGAGATATTCGATAGAATTTATCAAAAGCGGTATGTCTTCAGGCTGTCTCCTTACAATATATTGAGAGCGCCTTGCAAACGCAAGTTAAAAGTTTATCTTTCGAAAATATTGCTGTGAGCAAACAGCGCGTTTGAAGGCGCGCTTCCTATTTAGTAAAGAAATTGAATTGCCTCCGAAGAAAATGAATATTTTATTTTAATAAGGTAATTTATTTTTACTTTTTTTTATTTTCAGTTTTGTAAAATATTAATATAAAGCTTTCCTCAAGAAATATGCTAAAAATATAGCCATATATTACAAGATAAATGGAGAAAAATACTTAAGATATTTAGATATTATATGAAGCAATATTTTTTTGGTATATTTGTGTAGGTAAGTATTCTCGCAATACTAAAGTTTATTATACAGATATGGAAAAAATTGATTGATTAACTGGCCAATTTCTGTCTTGGTTGCGAAAATACCGATACATTAGCATGCAATAAAAATTATATGGAAAGCCTTAAATCTTGCACATAAATACAATATACTGCACGTTTCGACCTAGAGAAATAAGACAGACGTTATTATTCTTTTTTTATATTCTTACTTATATTGCAAGTTATTACATTGCTTTTTGTTCTCCAGGCCTACGTTGCTCAGACGTTTATATTTCTTATATACCTTATTTAGCATAATATTGGCAAATACAAGGTTTTGCAGGTGACACAGAAATAAGTTTTAGCTTTGATGCTAGAGACGATACTAGAGTAAAAAATTTCGTAAAGTAAATCAGTAAAAATGTACATACCCTAAGAAATATCTTTTAAAAACACATTTTAAATTTAAATCCTGGTAAATTGCAACTTTTGTTATTCGGTAACAAAAATAAATTAAATGATAATTTTTTTCAGGTCATAAATAAGTATTTCTTAAACTTTTGTACTACGTATTGATCTAAACTAATAAGGTCTGAGTGACAAAAACTATTACAATGGTTAAAATGGCTTAATATAAAAGATTCACACAAAATTTTGCGAATAGGCCAATCGAAGTTTTGATGTGATATGATCTGCGAATCTTAGTTTAGAATCCATGACCTAAACACTTACAGAGTCAGAGGCAGTAATTTGTTGCCACCAAAAATGTATATACCAAACTTTTCATCACGTTTTCTTTTTCATCAGATTTATGTAAAAGGTAAACCTACGTATTAAAAACTCAACAAAATGTTATTAATATAATTTATCCATAAGACAACAGACCACGAACCAAATTACATTCCAAGTCGTCAATATAATCGGATTACGCAGGGCTTATTTGACAAAGTCGTCGGCCGCCCTATAAGCAGGTAAAGATGTAAAAAGGCTCGCAGAAGAGCGGCAACAATAAAGCGGCTTTACTGCCCCGGAACGAACGAATCGGCTTACGACACCTCCGCTATTCCCATTTGCAAACCTTAAAAAATCATTCGGTAAATACTGGGTTGCGGGCTCATTATAAAGCGCAACGGTGGCATCTTTTTTTAATTTTTTTAAATTAAATCAGTACGGATTATCCGCATAAGAAATGCAATACATAATCTATTTTGAAAATATTATCAGATTAATCATTTTTATTATTTCGAAAGTAGTTTTTAGCATCCGATAGTCTCTCTACACTGACGATGCGGATATTGGATTAAGTTCAGTTTGGAATATCCATAATACCAAATACTGTTTAGATTAACATTTCAATGATCATTCTGACGTCTCTCTTTTTGTATTCTCTTAGATCTATATCGGGCTGACTAAGGACTTAAGACATCAGGACAAATATTTCGATCACTGAATTATCTAAGAAGAAATTGTACTGACCGGAACAACACTTACCCTCTATATTTTTTAAAGCTCTTCATCTTACCGCCAATTTATTTCAGGAAGAACTTGTTAGAAGAATTTTTACGACAGACAGCACAATACAAATCTTTAAAATACGAGTAGTAACATCTATTTATGAACAAAATGTCCAGTACCAAATACATTAGTTAAGTTAATTAAGGTGTTGCCAGATGGCTCTTGAATTGTAAATATATTTTTATAAATAATAAATCCAGTTTTTACTTCTCCATTTTCTTCAGCTTAATCAAATATTTTACTCTTGGAAGGTGGGAATTTTTTTTTTAAATTGAGTCTAAACAATTATAGCACGAAGAGTACATAAAGGAAACATAAACTCTTGAGAATATATCAACTTTAAAATGCTGGTGCCTCTGAGAATCTTTTAAGGTACAGACCGATCTCCTCACTTCCTACTATATTCAAGATTACAGGAAAATTTGTCAAGACAGGGACGTTTTCTCAGAGAGTATTTTAATATAATAGATAAAAGACAATTTGAGTTTCTATATATCTACAATTTCCTTGAGCGCATTTATTTTGTGGTGAATCAGGGTCACATATCGGTAGGAGTGTTCTATGAATTATCGAAGGCGTTTGATTACGTGGCTTATTGAATATTTCTAACAAAGTACGAGAGTTATGAATGAGGTCCGTAAAGTAGTAAACAAAAACTAAAAAGAGTTTTTCTCTCATCCGGATGAATTGAATGTTATCTTCTAGGTTTTGAAAACTTTTATTTTTTTTTCATCAATGACCTTATTGATCAGTTGGTTTCTAATGACTTAATACTTTTTGCCAACTAAACTCTTTTATTAAAGCAAAATAAAGAGGTTTTGGCTTGTGTAGACAATGACTTATACAAGGCTTATTAACATTTATTAAACAAGTCATCTTTGTCTAAACTTAAATAAAACTCACATTGTTGAAATTAACCGTTCGGTTAACCGTTCGACCGTTCGATTTATAGTAAGCATTACTCGAAGAATAACCTATATACTACTAAAATAATCTATAATCTAGCTATAATATCTTTAATTGCATTAGAATCTTTGTACTTAAAAATTTGCTTTTGGATAAAACGTATTCCAACATAATAGTTTTTAATAATTTGTCTTTTCTTTTACTGTGTAACTTTTGTTTCATTTCTTCTCTACGGTTATTTTGTATGATTTTTACCTATCTATTTATGTCAGATTTACTTTTTGGTTTATAGAATTAGTATTTCAGAACAGTATTAAATATTGTTTCCTGCATAACTTGTACGACTGTTATTAACTTTTTTTTGGTAATAAGCTAATACATCTTGCTTGCTTAATATAAACTCACTAGCTTTTCGTTTTTTCTATGTCTTCAATAAAAAGAAAGATATTGATGCGAAATAACTGATTTTGTGAATATTAAATAAATAAATAGTTTCAGAATATATGCAGGAAATATAAAAATGTTATTAAAAAAAATAGACCTATGTGGTTTAATCTACTCTAATATGTAACTTAATGTATTTCAAAATAACGTTAAAGTATTTATCTATTTAAAAAAATACGAGACTAACTATATAAGTTGCTATTAAAGCAATACATTTTCAAGAGTAATAAAAACGACATTTAAACGTAGAATCTCGCATTGTTTATTTGCAGTGCCGGTAAGAGCTGACTGTTATCTGAACGACTGCGGTGATGTGATTTACTGTGCCATATAGAGACACGTTTAACATAGTAGCTGTTGGACAGGTTAGCGTATTATCTTTCTGCAGAAAAAGAATTGGGAAGTAAAATTTTTTTCAGAAAATGCTTTTTTAAGCGTTAAATATTTTATACCAGAGAAAAAAAAATTCGTTACTACACTGCAAAAATGTATATTTTGGCACTTGGTTCGGAATGAGTACTTGTGAATAAGTATGTTGTATTTTGTGGTATATTATCAGAGGGCATCTCTGTGTACTGTATGGAGACATGTTTTACAGCACATATCTTATTAATGAGCACACTCTGATATCAATGCTAGCATAATATAACTAAACCATATCTTCTTCTTTCTACTTTCGTAATTTTTATGAAAACCTTAAATTAATTTAATCGTTTTATCTCAATAATTATCTGTTTACTACCAAAACAAAAGGGTGTAGACTATTGAAATATTTTTAATTGAAGACATACTAGAAAATTATATGAGCACTTATGTAAATAGTTATTTTTTAATAATGGGAGACTTTAATCTACCTAATTTAATGCGGTGTCAAAAACTGAACGTTAAACGTTGTTTGTAAAGTTGACTTTAGTAATCTAAAGCAATTTTTGCTCTTTCATTTTTCTCATTAATGTTCGCAGTAATTTTGGATTTAATTAGGTCTAATTCTTCAAACATAGCTGTTTGGATCTCTTTCTGCCCAAGAATAGGCATGACATGTCTTTGGAAATAAATTTTATGTTATTATCGCAGAGAAACATTGTCAGTAACCCAAATAGAAAGTTAAAATGTAATAATGCTAATAATGACACCATCAATGAAATTAATTGAATTACTTCAACTCAGTGGGGCAATTTATTTTCAACTAAAGATGTAAATATTAACCTTGCAAGTTTTCATAAAGTTTTAGATATGATTCTTATTAACCATATCCCTAAAATCAAGATCAACTTAATTAACGTAAACGTGAAATAACGTAACGTAAATGTGAAAACTATATTAAAGACAAGTTGGTTACAACTGAACTTCTCAAATTTCACTAAAAGAAAATAGTAAGATCTTTTTAAAAATGAAATTTTTTGATCAGGAAGCTTCAAATTGTGACATAAATGAATTTTTCGCAGAATATTTTAGTAGAATATATGAATCTCCTAATACACCAGCTCTAATTTAGCCTAAGCATTGATAAAAATGACAATAAATCCGCACTTATATCTATGAATCCCAAAAAGAGACCTGAAGTTCTGTCCTGGCTTATGCGAGCATTTGCATATCTTCTACAACCAATGTTCGTCCAGCAGCATTTCTCCCAATATTTGGAAAAAAGCTCAAACTGTGCATGTCTTCAAGTTTGCAAAAAAGGATTCCATTAAAAATTACAAGCCAATTTCCTTACTTACTCAATACAGTAAGATTTTTAAGGTCCAAGAAACTATTGATGTTAACCAACATGGTTTTTTCCAAAAAAGATCGGTTAATCCACTTAATACTATTTATTCAAAGTATACAAAAGTATGGAAAAAGGCCAGGAAACATGTACCGTGTACACCGACTTTTCCAAGGCTTTTGATAAGTTCCATCATCACACAGGAGCCGACTGACTTAATGAACTCAGTATGTCTCCATAAACAAAGTAAAGTCTTTTTGCACTATCGTAACTTCAGGAGTACCGCAGGGTTCTCATTTGGGACTGATACTGTGTTTAATCTTTTCAAATAACATTGATCAATACTTTTCCATTTGTAAATATCTTGCATATGCAGATTATCTGAAATTCTTCATAACAATTAACCCTCCGTTGGTAAGGTTGGTAATTGTCACAAGATTGGTAAGCTGGGGTATAGCATACCCCAATAAACAAACAAACATGTTTCGAATATAAACTAAACATTTTTGAAATATTATCAATAAATAATGTTTTTGTATTGGTTTGAAAGAAAATAAAAATAAAACACATGACAAATAACCAACCAAAAAAAAATTAAACGTTTATTTTCAAAAGACCTACATTTTTACAAAAATTTCGAACAAGACGCAACCAGGCATTAAAAATATATTACTATTTTGAAAACATTTACTTAAAAATTAATTTTTGATTAAGTATAAACTACAAATAACTAAAGAAAAATATAAACTAATACATTGCTTTATGTTTTATGTACTATCTATAGAGCTACAGTTGTCGCATGTTTGCGCTGCATGACTCAAATTTATGAGGCAAACAAATTTATTACAGGCCCTACAAGTGTAAAAAGATTTGCGATCTTTATTTCTTGGACATATATAATCTTCTGGAAAATCTTTGCCTTTTTGTGTCTTCTCCAACTGTTGTTGAGACAATTTCCCCCTGTATATCGGAAATCTTACGTTGCACTGCTAGACTTATTCGCGGATTTTGCAGTCTACTCATTTGGAACGGTTTTACTATTATTATATATTAATAATAATAATTATAATTTATATATAAAATGTCGTACTTACTTCTAAAAGAATCAAAGAATTAAAGAAAAAAAACGAGAATGGTAAGTTGGGGTATGATATACCCCAAATCACTTTACTTGCGTCGATCAAAGCTCACACGCGACTGACGCGCTCCAAAACACGTGCTTTCTATCACTTGACATTATATTTAAAGGTACTTACGAGATGGCGCTACGTATTTTGCAACGGACAAAATTATAGAGATATTAAGTAGGTTAGGGTATGATATACCCCACCTTACTAACGGAGGGTTAAGTAGGTATCAGATATTCTTGCCTTCTAATCTGAGCTTGTTAATTTTGAAAGGTATTGCACTTTTAATAAATCATTTATTAATCCAGAAAAATGTCAGTCGATACTCTTTAGTAGAAAAGCAGTTCAAACACAAAATAAATATGATGTTGGATGCACTACCTTGACATATTTTATGTAGAGTATATTACAGTTTGGGTGTGGCATTGGATTCCAAACTGCGCTATGATGTTCATATGGAAAACATTGTTTAAAGATTTCTAAAAAATCTAGGTTTTATATCTCGAATTACAAAGGGGTTTAGTAATTAAACATCGTTAATATTGTTATACAATGCAATTGTTAAGCCAACTATAGAATATGTAACGGTAGTTTGGAATTCGATGTATCACAAATATATTGACCAAATTGAAAAGGTGTAACGTAAGATTGTAAATATACTAGATTTTTGCTTTAATAGACGTAGGCATTTTTAAACTACTGTGATAACTTAAAGTTTTATGGTAGATGGAGAGTAGATGAAATAATTCAGGTTTAGTTTTAATTTACAAGATCATTAACAATCTAATAGATTCTTGCTGCTGCCTGGAAAATTTAAATATTTACGTTAATGCTTATATTTTCGTATTACCTTATACGTACATATTGTTGATTCAATTCTGATGTCAATTCTTGCCAACTTGCCATTTGATACCCAACATTCAGCTTATATGTTATATTTGGGAGTTTACCTTATAGCAATAGATGCAGGCGTGTTAATTCATGTCGCATTTCTATGACTGTTTTCAACGTATTTCTAGAAAACCATAGTACAGGCAAAATAGTATCTGAAGGCAGTTTAGTTTTATTCTAGCAAGTTAATAAGAGTATTTGTTCCACCACACCATAAAGAAAGCCCTAAGATATCATAGATCTTATGACCTGTATATACAACGATGGAGCGAAGCATATATTTCTGATTCACTAAGGTTTGCCATTGTTGGCAAAGATTTGCGAGTGCCATTTTGGCTTTCTAGGCTGTATTTTTTTAAGTCTGAATTTGTTATATATGCTGTATGAGCCTAAGTTACTTCGCTTCTCTTAATTTCTTCTGCTGTTGAATGGCACAATTAAGATTTTCTGCTAGTTTATGGACTTTAATTAAAAATTAATTTAAATAAAATATTATTAAAATTCTTTCAGACATTAATTGTTAATTGTATTTTTTCCGATTTTTTTTTACAAATTATCGCCCAACAAACCAAGTAGATTGATTTGTAGGACCGAAAAAATTAAATTATTAAGCTGTTGAGTTTGAGTTTTGAGTTTTTCTATAGGAAATGAATGAACTTATCAACAAATATGTATTACGAACTATGACCTTAAATAATAGGTATTTTAGAATTCGGATGAACTGTTAAATTTCTTATCGCGTATCAAAATGCTACATAAACCAAATTAAAAATGATATAACAATCATGCGTAGGCTTACTTAAGTAAAAAAGACTGCATAGAATTAATTTATGCGAAATCCTAATCTATAATTTAATTTCCACTGACTTCAATATTGGTTTGAATCGAGTAAACTATAGCACAAACTTGTATAGAGCCAAACCCGTTAAGCAAGAAAAGACCCGACGGAAATTCAATTACAAACATTTACAAACGTTTACGTCAAAATTATATAAATCAAAAACTCCGTCCGATTTCACGGGGGATTATAATCAACCATTGTTAACAACCGCCTAGGCAAGCG
Source organism: Anthonomus grandis grandis (assembly GCF_022605725.1). Taxonomy (NCBI): domain Eukaryota; kingdom Metazoa; phylum Arthropoda; class Insecta; order Coleoptera; family Curculionidae; genus Anthonomus; species Anthonomus grandis. The sequence continues at coordinate 9,750,340 of NC_065555.1, forward strand.
AAATCGACCTTCATAGCAACCGAGGTTTCCCTTTTCGCGCGATCCGATAACCGCCCCTAATTAATAATATATAACACGACGACAATTCATTTAACTTGCGGCATTGTTAACCGAACGCTATCTATACAAATGCAAATGCCGAAAGTTGGCCAACTCGGTAAATCAATGGAATTATACCTTTAGGAAAATTAGAAGCTAACCAAACTAATTTTAGTGAAATCAGCGACTATTTAGAGGGCGATTTTGGTTGATGGCGAGCGGAACTCTGATTGATGTGGAATGGCGATTGAATTTGGGAACACTACATGAATAATAATGGTCTCTGGACTAATGCTTGCCTATATAGATTTAAGCCCACGACATCTATATCTATATTTAGAACGTAATTTAAAATAGGTTTTAATTTTGTTTATAATTAGGTTTTATACGTTGTTTTTTTCTATCTACATTGTTTTAATATAATTTTGTTTATTTAAGTGTAGTTTAGTTTTGGTTTACTTAGTTACTAAGTTTCATGACTTTATATATTTAAAGATACAATGATCATTAAGTTACCGATATCCACAAATTTTTTTTTGGTAAGTAACTTAGCAAACCACTTAAATTAAACTGATTAAATTCACTTTCCATCTCAAGTTACAAATAACAGAAGTATTAATAGTATTACCATAGATCATTTATTGTTTATGTCAATTTTTTTAAATGGGAATAAAGATCGACTAAATTTAAGGTAATTTTATTCTTTACAATGTCCTATTTTTATTTTTAATTGTCAATTTATTTTCAAGAATAAACGTGGCTGACATTTTTCAAAAGTTTAAATTTTGCAGTTTTCTTGCCTACATAAATTTTCTTTTTTTTTAATTATCCAGATGACCAGCTTAGATGGCCAGATCCAGACCATCTCTTCATCATCTTGACAACAATGGTTTATACCCTGCAAGAAAGAATTGAGTTGGTGGGTCTTTATTACAACAAAATAAGTCTACTAGAGTAGCATCACGTACTTTTGATAGTAATCATCGGATAAAAGGATAAATCATTCTTATATATTGGGTTTGATGAGGAAGTTTCAAGAAACGGGGTCAGTACAAAACAGAAAAAATGAGGTTTAGTATCCAGTGAGTAATGAAGCGGTAGAAATTGCAGTGTTGGGTCATGTTGAGATCGAACCTAATACACCTGCTCAAAAAATTGCTACCGCATCTGCCGTGTCTAAATGTACCGTTTACAAAATTTTAAAATTACCCAAATATCATGTTTACAAAATCAACCTAGTATGATTTTGTTCGTCGTCTACAATTTTGTAAGTACTTTAGTAATAGGTTAGATTGTAAGTGAAATTTTTTATCCAATATCTGTTTCTCGGATAAATGCTCCTTTTATTTACATGATAAAGTCAGTAGACACAACTATCAATACTGGAACGATACTACTCCTCATTTATTTTGAGAAACACCTACGCAGCCACCTCATAAACTTAATATATGGGCTGGTATCCTGTGAGATCATATATTTGGATTTTTTTATTAATACAAATCCTAATGCTGAAAATTACTTGATAATTCTTCAGGACGCCACCAATTCCAGAATAACTAAGTTTTTTCAACAAGATGATAACCTTCTAGAAAATTAACTGATGTTCCAATAAGATAAATAAAGTTATTTTTATTTTGGTATCGATGTTTTGTTAAAGTGAGCAATAACAACTGTAGCACAAATATTTGTTTAATCTAATTCTGGTGATATTAATAGTATTAACAACAATGGTTTATACTATGCAAGAAAGAATTGAGTCTGTGAGTCTTTATTATCAACAAAATAATCCTACTAGAGCAGCATCACGTACTTTTAATGGCAATCATCGGATAAGGAGGATAATTCATCCTTTTGTAATGGATTTGATTAGGAAGTTTCAAGAATAAGTCAATAGACACAACTATCAATACTGGAACGACACTTATCCGCATTTATTTTGAGAAACACATACGCAGCCACCTCAAAAACTTAATACTTATATGGCCTGGTATCCTATGAGATCATATATTTGGATTTTTTTAATAATACAAATCTTAATGCTGAAAATTACTTGATAATTCTGCAGGCTCCACCAATCCCAGAATAACTCAGTTATTTCAACAAGATAACCTTCTAGAAAATTAACTGATATTTCAATAAGATAGGGCACGTTATGCTGCTGCCGTTCGTCATTTTTTGAATAACGAACAATTGCCTGGACGATGGATTAGCCGGAGAGGTATCGTAGAATGGCCTGCTAAATCTCCCGATCTTACCAGTTTGGATTTTTTATGGGGTCATCTAAAGACTGAATTCTTTAATAGAGTAATTGAATTGATATTGAATGTTAGTTTATAACGCCAGAAATGTTCGCTAATGTGCGCAGACGTTTTGATAATTGTTTTTAACGTTTTTGTATGACAAGACATCCTGTATGTAATCAGACAATTTATGCGCGACCAAAGTCAGAATTGAACTAAAAAATTGAGATAATAGGAATAATTGTATATTGGTGCATAGCCTCTAGCCATGTACAAGACCTTTTAGGTAGAAAAGGTTTATTATCCGAGGGTTAATTTTTAAAATTGCACAAAAAACTACTTACGCGTTGCCAAAGGTTGGTCAATTGTCTTGACGAGAATTGTGTACCGACTAACCTATGCCCAGAAATAATAAGTTTTTAGTAAAAATGTTTTCATAGTGCAAAGTGCTATTAACATCTTTTACCCTTGACTACCCAAGGGTTAGTTTTTAAAATTGTTCAAAAAACGACATATTCGTTGCTACAGTTAAACGTTCAGGTCATTCCTATTTATTATAGATAAATAAGACACAAACTTCAATCCTAAGTAAAGCTGCTAGTATCGCTCAGCCAAATATTGGCTTAATTTGCATTGTTGAGTATTATGCTACACAAAAATAAATTATTTAAAGTGGTTGGCCCATATATAATAAAAAATAAAAACATTCAATTTCTTGGATTTAAAAGGATTTGATAATCGTGATCATTTATCTAAAAAACTGAAAACGAAGTTCTCCAGGCGTCGCGTCGTGTCGGCGAAAACATGGCGCGAAAATAAATCACGATCTTATAAACATATTTTTAAAATATATTCACTGGCTCGGCAGTATATGGGAAACTCCGAGTTTTGCATTCGTCAGATTGCTCGCGATCCGTCTGCCAGATAATGGCCATCATTTTTAAGAAGGTCGGGCCCTGAACGAACGCCATCATTTGTAAGAGATGACGTGATGCTATTTATCCCTTTGACAAAGCGTTAGTGCTCCCATGGATGGATGGAAGAAGTGCTCGGCCCGCAGAACGCTAATGCGTTGCTTTTATCAAAAATCTTACGGATTCTTCTTATTTTTATTTTTATAAGCTGTATTTTCAGTTAACATTACTTGACATCAGCCAAGGTAGTTATTATTAACTGCAATGTGCAAGAAGGAACTATTCAGTTTCAGGGATTTCGTCAAATACATATGTGAGAAAAAGGAATTCTAAGGACTATAGCGGATAAATAAAAAAATAATGTAAAATGAGATCATACAGCTAGAAGTCCACAGTTTTTGTCAAATGAATACGAACCAGGTTTTTTGGCATATGGAGTATTACTGATCTTAGAAGATCATTGCGTTATAATAGTATTAACTGTCTGCCTATAGCCAATATCAGGCCTGATCATACAAGACAGATTTTAGCAGAGCTTTACGTGCATTTCCAAGATACTGGAAATATGTCCACCTTAAAAATCCCTCAGGCGATTAATTTTGAATTATGCTAATGCCCCTGACTTTTAAGACATTCGTATACAACTGGGCAACTCCATTTGCATCACTACAAGATGGTTGTCGTTGAAGATTTTTCGGCCAGACAACTCAAAGACTCCAGACAAATCTTTTTTTTTTATGATATCTTTTAATCGATGTTATTTATTAAATATGTATTGTTTTGTGTTTTAAAACATTAATTATGAACAGTATTCTTCTAATTCACTAATTAAGGTATCTGGATCTGAAGAGGTAAATTATTTAAATTTGTATTTTATGTAAAATTAATATTTACATCCTAGTAGACCTTTTTAAAATTCAATTTACAGTAAAGAAAACATTATTAGATTTGTCACTAACCTTTATTTATTTTCGGCATTTTTCATTACTACCTGTTTGTAAATTCTAAAGAGTTTTTATTATCGATAAACCTTTGCTTCGATTCGTACGATAAAAAAGTAATTAAAGAAATGTTCAGATCTAATGAAATTTATTTGCAAAATAAACGGTGTAGCTTGAATACACAAAAACTTTCGCCTGCCGCGCACCGAGCTTTTCAGTTCTTAAGTTGTGTTAGTGTTCAAAACTAATTTTAGGTAGAGCAACTTTGAAGACGTATATAAGCTCTTTACGCTTCTTTTTTTAATCAGAGCTAACTTAGTTGCAACCCAATGTTGCCAATGAAAACTTTTTTTTTATTTAAATAAAACTAAATCGTTCCATAAAGGTATTATAAATGACATTTTTAACGGACTCTAATAGCCTTTAATGATATTCAAAGCCAATGAATAATCTCTGTGATCTTAATTTTTGGGGTCCAACGGTCCATTTAGTTGTGAAAACTTCCCCAGGCGACCGATGACTATCAGTAATCGTCAAAATGTCAGAAATTTAAACATTGCCTAGATAGGCTTCATGGAGAACTTAGTCGTTATAGTCAGAGGTATGAACATGAACTTTATTGCAGAAAGAACACAGGATAATCTGTATATAATTGACAAGTGGTGCAAATAAATAGCATTGGAAGGATAATATACAGGGTGGTCCGGTTTCGATGGCGGAAAATTAAATGGCCGAAGGAGAACGCAAAAATAATAAGTTTGCTAATATAAATAATATTCGAAAAATGATTCGTTAAAAAATTGCAGGGTGTCAAAATTCCAATTAAAAAAATCATTTTTTTTTTATTTTTCTTAAACCACTTTAGATATTTTAATAAAATTTGGCACGTTTAGAGAGTTAATCAAGACGCATCTTTTTGTGCAAAAATTATTAATTTTATTCACCAGTGGCATGTGTGCGGGCGGATCTTCTTACAAATTTAATAAATTTTAATTAAAAAAATGATGCGCCACTGTTTTTTTTTAATTTCTTTTTTTTATGAAATCCTTGTTTAATATAAAATAAAAAACATCTCTTTGCTTTTTGTCGTACGACACACTGTTTGCGAGTAAAAAAATAAATTTTTATAAATGCTGATTTTTTTTTATTAAACAAAAAATATGAAAATACTAAATTTAATTAAAGACTAAATTATTCTGTTGGGTTCTGAAAAAGACACAAGAATCTGGATTCCGAAATTCAAATAAATAATGAATATAATAATGCCGGCAAGAAGGCAATGCATGCATAAAACAAAAGGCGATTTGTTTGTATTTTATTATGATAGTTAATTATTTAAGTAAGTCAAATTATTGCGTTGGTTAACTTATTAATTTTGCTATTGTTAATAGTGTTGTTAAAAGTATTGTGAAAAATGCGTTTTTCAAGTAATGAATACGCTGATATTCATTTTTGTGATGGAAATGCGGAAGCTGCAGTTCGTGAATATCGAAGACGGTATCCAAATAGAAGAATTCCAGATGCTCGCGTGTTCATTAGAACACATCAAATTTTAATTTTATTTTAATCAAAATTTTAGGAAATTTGGTCTACGTGGTAATAATGAACCAGATATGCCGAAACCAGAGAAATAATAATGAAAATCGTGTACTGCGCACTTTTGATAATAATCCAAGGCCGAGCTCTCGCAAGGCAGCTCAACAACTACAAATTCCTAAATCTGAAATATTGCGAACCTTACACGCTGACCACAGGCATGCATATCACCTACAGCCTGTTCAGAGTTTACACCTTGGTGATGCTAAAAAGAGAGTAAGATTTTGTCAGTGGCTTTTAAACTCAACAGAGGAAAATCCCGACTTTTCACACAAGATAAGACGCGGAGTGATACATTTTCATAACATTCATGTTTGGGCGCAACAGAAGCCTCATGCAGTTCGGCCAAGATCGTTTCAAAATGAATTTTCCATTAATGTTTGGTTGGGCGTTATTCGTGATAATGTTTGTGGTCCGCATTTCCTACCTCCAAGGCTAAACTCACAACTATTTCTGGAGTTTTTAAATAATGGTCTGCCGGACTACATTGAGAATTTACCCACTAATTTGAGACATGAAAGTTGGATACAACTGGATGGAGTCCCCCCACATTTTGGAATAGGTGTAAGAAACTGGCTTAATAATAATTACCCTCGAAGGTGGATTGGCCGGCTAGGGAGGAATGATATTAATGATCAAAATGGTATATACCCTGGCCACCCAGTTCACCGGATCTTAATCCACTAGATTTTTACGTTTGGGGAAACATTAAGGATAAAGTTTACGCTAATCCCGTATTTAACAGAGAAGAATTAATCTTAAGAATTCAGAAAGCATGTAATGACATGTAAAATCAAAATTTTGTGATACTGGCTGCAATAAACTGCTTAATAACTCGGTGTAGAAAATGTATTGAGGTCGGTGGGCTGCATTTTGAACAACTTCTTTAATTATTAATTGTTTTTATATTGTTATTGTTTTTAAACGAATTAAATGCGTTATCTTATGTGTTTTTATAAATCAGCATTTTTACTCGCAAACGGTGTGTCGTGCGACAAAAAGTAAAGAAATGTTTTTTATTTTAAATTAAACAAGGATTTCATAAAAACAAGAAATTAAAAAAAAAACAGTGGCGCATCATTTTTTTAATTAAAATTGTATGAAGATCGGCCCGCACACACGTCACTGCTAAATAAAACTAATAATTTTTGCACAAAAAGATGCGTCTTGATTAACTGTCTAAACGTGCCAAATTTCATTAAAATATCTACAGTGGTTTAAGAAAAATTAAAAAAAAAATATTTTTTTAATTAGAAGTTTGACACCCTGTAATTTTTTAACGAATAATTTTTAGAATATTTTTTATGATAACAAACTTATTATTTTTTCGTTCTCCGTCGGCCATTTAATTTTCCGCCATCGAAACCGGACCACCCTGTATAATCAATATAATCAAAATAAAGATTACGTTTTCGAAAGAGGTTTCATATGTGCTTTCTTAAAAATAACCCGTTATTCATGCACTCCTATATTGATCATCTATTAAAATCTCTATTGAGTACCTATTAAAATAACTATGAGTCTGTGAGTGTGGAAAAATAAAACGCTCCGGAAAAGAAAGTAGAAGTGCGTAGTAAAAATTTTTGGGGGTTTGTAGATAAATTACTACTATTATCAGAGTAGATTAAAATGTGAACTGTGTATGAATAAACAAACTAGTGGTTTCTAAAAAAAAGTTACTAGTGGGTATAAATTGAAGCAAATCCAAAGCGTATGGAGGAAGCAACTAGCGGTTGGTAAAAAAATACTAGTAGGTTGTCCGATCTTTGTAGTTAAAAGGTTGTAAAGGACCCTGGGGGGCAGAGGGTGAAAGGGGCTGAAGTAATTTTAGGTTAGAAAGTTGTCTCCCTTGGCAAACCTTTTAACGTATTTCGGCGATTTTCTTTAACAGTGGTTTTTGATAAATCCGTGGTGGGAAATTTTCAAATGAACACCCTGTATGTGAAAGTGTATGTATGAATAAACAAACTAGGTTTGTAAAAAAAAAGTTACTAGTGGGTTATCATAAATGAAACAAATTCAAAGCGTATGGAGGAAGCAACTAGCGGTTGGTAAAAAAATACTAGTAGGTTGTCCGATCTTTGTAGTTAAAAAGTTTGTGATAAAATAAACTAGGGGTTTCTAAAACAAATTACTAGGGTCATCATACTATCGATGTAAAAATTTATCAAGCGACGGATTGGCCGTCTCTTTAGATAGATATATAACTAGGAGGCTGTCGTACTTTATATGTGAAAGTGTATGTATGATTAAACAAACTAGGGGTTTGTAAAAAAAGGTTACTAAAGGGTCATCATAAATTGAAGCAAATCCAAAGCGTAAGGAGGAAGCGACTAGCGGTTGGTAAAAAAATACTAGTAGGTTGGCCGATCTTTGTAGTTAAAATAAAAAGTTTGTTATAAAACAAACTAGGGGTATGTCAAAAAAATTACGAGTACGTTATAATCAAAACTAATAAGAAATTGTCGCACAAAGTAATAACTCCGGTTCTTCATTGAGACAAAATTTCTGTATGACTGTAAAAAACAACTTCAGACTTTTAGATAGAACCGTCAATGGGCGGCTAAATAACTTGATTGTTCAGATTGATTCAGACTTGATGATCTCCTTTAATAATGCACATAATTTACATCGTCTTGAGATAATAAACACGTAAAAGAGAGTGGTGTTCTATTTTTATTCATTTGACTAAATTGGGAGTGCTTTATAATATGCAGAAGTTGATTATGAAGCACTATATCGAACGCCTTTGATCGATATTTTAGATGCAAGACACTATTTTGCAATTGTATTGTTGAGACCTTCCGTAAAAATAGACAATTTAACTAACCTACATTTTAATCCTTTATAAAATATTTTGAATTTTATTTTTTGATCCTAACGTGTATATTGGGGTGTTAAGGTTCTAATTGTAAAGATTGAGATAATGATATGGCAAAGGAGATTTTAAGAGCCAATGTAAGTTTTTAATTACGCCATAAATATACGATTTTTTCCTGTAGCACAGTTGGCTTTTACGATTATGATCCAATCGGGAGACCATATTTGTGAATTTCCAGAGCTGTGAGAACAACTCCTATATTGTCGATGGAGTTACTGCTGGATTTAGTGCCATTCTATATCTTCATAGAGTCAGAAATAAAAGCGGCATAATTACAAGCTCTGAGCTGGAAAATAGAGGAGGATCAAGAGGTAAAGTTAATCGTGTCTATGATATAACATCAAACAAGATGATTCATAAGTACTATTTCCTTAGACTTTTCTGTAAAAATCATACACAGGAAGAACTGAGAGTATGGCCCCTTGAATAAAAGCAGACCTAGTCTGATACACGTTGTCCCCGAGCAATTAGGTAGTATTACCTGAGGAGTCTTTAAGGTCAAGATGAATAGCTAGCTCATGATACAATCCTATAACCAGTGGCTTCAAACACAAAAACAAACGCATGATGAAAGATTTATTCAGGTTCCAAAATTACCACAGATCTTTTGAACCACAATTTGAAGGCAGTGAGGAAAATAGTTGATCTGTCATTTTTATGCAGACTTTTGTTTGGGAATTTGGAAAAGCAGAACTGCCATCCAGAACCAAGCAAGTACATGCAGGAGCTAGTCTAACGCACGTGAAATCTTATCAAAAAAACGCGCCTAGATAAAGAGCTGAAACACAGTTTGAAGAATCTTAGTTACGAAAGGCTTTTGCTTAGTAAGTAGCTAATAAACCCTAACTCCTCCCTAATCTGATCCGACATTTTAACACAAACTTAAAAACTAGATTAACTAAACAGCATTTATTAATCAAGAGCCTGCTGACCATATGACCTAATAAGCAAAATAATTCTTACATTCCAAAATAACTCTTAAAGAGAATACTTTTTTCACATTTCGCCTTTTGATGAATTTTTGAAAAACTTTAAAATAACCGAAGCACATCCTGGGCTTTCAATAAAATTGTATGATATCATCGGTTCAATCGAAATCTCAACCAAGCACACATTTATTTATTAAAAATGTTTTCTAGATATAGATACGCTGAAGGTTTTTACGACCGACAACTCAAAAAGTTCTTACTATATTAGTATTGTGTTTTGCATCAAAGGCATAATATAAATCGTTAATATTTTATTGTCACTTTATTTCTTAGAATATATTTTCTTTATAATCTATAATTACATTTTTATTTTATATCCTAATTATAATAATTATTTGCATTAAATTTTTTTTTAATAAATATACATTATATACATACCTGATATATACACTAGACGTAAAAAGTTGAAAGAAAACTATACCTGGAAAAATCTAGATTAAAAAAGTTTCTTTGAAAATGTATTTCCATGTAAACTTGCCAGGGTATCAAAGCGTAAACGCTATGCAAATGAGGGTTTTTAAAAGAGCTTTTTATTAAAATTCTTTCCTTATTCTGTACGATTTTCAATGCCGATTTAAAGTTTTAAATATAAATGCATAATTTGCTATCAAAGCATTTTTTTTTGTTGCTTACGTATATCTCTGCTCTAAGATTTTTTTTCTCGTACTAGTGAAGAAGCATAATATAAAATGCTCTAATTAAGGTAAGAAACTTAAGGCTTATTTGACCTTATAGATGACTGCATTCACGATGAAAGGAACAAATTCATTTAAAATTCAGGTGTTTTTATTTTTCTGACACGTCGGTTAGCATTGTCACTATTTCACCAATTTTCTAGACAGGGTACCTGAAGTAGAAACTATGGCGTCAACATTAATTTTTTTAAATGTAAAATGGGTTTTATCAGGTGACCTTAGTCGCCACTTAATCTGTCCTCTTCGTCTAATCCGTCTGTTGCATCAAAAAATTGTCGAACGAGGATGGCAAAATGACCAGTTTGTTAAAATCATATCTCGTTGCTAAGTATATATGTAGATCAGGGAACAAAACTCTTAAAACAGGGTTAGATTCAAAATTTAGAAAGTCCAAGTAGCCATCTCCGTTTACTGTTGTTTTGGAAAAAAAAGGGTCATAGGATTCGATTTTTCACAATACTGTTACGTGATATGTGACAAACCATTTACTTTAGGCATAGGGTTTTCCTTATTAAAAGTCTTGAGAATATATCATATTATTGTTAAATGTCATAATGTACGTTTTTCAGGGTGTTATTAATTAATTATTAATTTGTTCCTTTTATCGTTAATGCAATGTATACTATATATACTACTATACTCTCTACGAATAAGATTATGAAAACTAACGTAATTCATTTATTTTTACCCGAAATAATTACATATTGCAACTCTAATAGCGTTAACAAAAAATAAAATAAAATGAAAAATTATAAACACAATAACCAAAAACAAGAAATATATTCATTTAAGCATTTCGTAAACTACTGCATTAAAGGCTGTACCCTATTTTGTAATTAAATTAGCTATTTGTGTTGGTTGATGCATTTTAATAAAGTTATGCATTTAATAAGAATACTCAGGTATTTATTAAAATTTTGTTTGGTACTTTAATGTATTTCTAATGGAATTTAGAAAGTTAGTAATTTTAACAGCAATACAATAAACACAGATTGTTTCTTTAGAAATGTTCACGGAATGACCGGTATTAATATTTTCAGACTAAACCAGAAATATCAGACAAGTAAAAACATAGGAGACATTGGCCATATATTTATTATAATTCATATACTATAATATTTAAATACAGAAAGTGGTTATTACTTATGTCCAAGGTAGAGAATAATCTAGAAAATGTGTGATACAATGCCTAGCAAGTTGGCTGCAAGTTCAAACGCAGATAAATACGCAGATACGAATTGATTAACGAAAAACTCAAAGCCGAGAAAAAACAATAAACATTAATGCTCCTAAATCTACAATAGTGTTCTCTTGAGTAGAACACTTCTTTTTTTAAGAGAAGTCAAATTCGTAGATGTAACTTTAACCCTTAAAACTCGTAGTTATGCTGAACGAGCTGAAGCATTCTTTAAAGATAATGCAAATTACAGCAAGACAAAAGTTGAATTAGATACCATAAGGCTAATATATATATATATAAAGATTAGCTTGTCTGGGTATAACGGAAGTCATAAAACCAACACCCACAGCAATGGATGGGATATAATAATTGCTAACTCGATTTTTACAGGATATCAATAAAGATGGACGTGTTTCTGTTCATTCGCTTCTTTGTTATCATTAATTTAAACACTTTGTACTTATAAACTCGGCCCTAATACTGTCCTTAATTGTCTTTAATTTCTAATATATGCTGAAAGTAGTAAAGTAAGAAACATGGAGTACCCAAGCCAAAAAAATTATATTAAACTTCATGACCATGCGTCTATTATATTATTAATTAAAATTGTTACGAAATATTTTAGTATTACGCTGTGAATTCGTATTTATATTAAGTAACTGTTTTAGCTCTATATTTGTTAAGGCAGACAACATTACTGACAGACTTGTCATTGTTAAGTTAAAATAATAGCAAGCCTAAGTTTATATTATTAAGACAAAAGTACACATATTTCTTTCTTAATAAAAGTAAAAAATATGTAGTATAAAAATAATAATTTGATGCATATTATGAAAATAGATTTTCCCAATTTTAAACTTTTAATATCTTAAAACTACTTAATAGTTTGATGAGAGTAACATAAATTAGACTTTGCTCAAGAAAGTTAAAAGTCTCCACTCTTTTATGATATTATTTATTGAACCGCATAAGAGGAGAATAAATTTTAGTTTAACTTCACTTTTTCTCTACTACGATAATGGAACTTGATTAATGTAGCACTGAAATATATGTAAGTCAGAACAGCAGATATATTTTCATATTTTAAGATGCATATAATATATGTTTAAGTTTTTCCTGTGTTAATTATTTACATATGCTACAAATAATAATTCTCATATCCATTTATGTTATGCAGCAAATGTTTAAAAAATATACCTATACTTGTGTTTCCCTGAGAAACAACGCATTAAAAATTATTTGAATATCGTTATATTCGTTCAGGCTGCGATAATACCGACAATTATTATTTAATTAAACCTTAATTTAATAATAATAAGAGTAATGTAAATTTCTTCCAGTTCCACTCTTTTGAATCCTTAAATTGATCATTCTAATAATAATGTAACTATACAGTTTTCTATTTGCATTATTGGATTATTCATGAACTTATAAATAAAAAAACTGTCTATTAAGAAAGTAATACTAAGTTTGTAAATTAAGTTTGATCTATCTATGCCTGATATCTATGCAAAACTACCTATAGCCTCACGAACGAGGTACAAATTGGATAGGGCACTCCTGAGAGTATCGATGACAAAGCACATATACACTGCAATGCATCATTATATTTAATCAACGGATGGCACCGACAGTAATTCTAATCCGATGAGGATTAAATTTTAACCTAGTGACATAACAGGAGCGCCGGATCACTGCCTTATTATTAGCAATAATTATTAAGAAATATTACATTATTACATATTATTTTAAAATATTATAAATATATATTTAGGCTTAATTCAGGATGTAAAAAAAATAATTATTTGAGATGACAATAATTAAGCGATTGTATAAATGTAACAGAATCTTCGAAATGACAAATAACTGTATTAGGTTGGTTTTTTAATGCTTGATCCACAGTCTTTTATTTGCCAGAACCTAGAGGCAGCTTTTGAACATGGAAGAAATTAAATTGTTAAATATCTGTTGGTCAATTATTTCTGATACATTTTCAACTTGTTTAAGAATTTAGTTCTTAGTTGCCTATCTACAATTTGCCATACATTTTTAATCAGATTAATATTGATTAATTGGACTGGCTACTTAAGAATATTTATTTATATTCATCCAGTTTTTTTATATATTTTGCTGTGTGTTGTGAATCATAGTGCTGAAAGATAAATCTTAGAAATAAAAGTTACAAATAAAACGTAAAAATTTATAATTTTTAATTGTGCATTTAAAATTATTTTAGCAATTTAAAAATTAAGTAATATTAATGTATTGACTTCAAAAAATATTAGCAAAAGGACGGTTTTAATAATAATATAATTTTTGGCAAATAATAAAATAACTACATTATTCCAATGGCTGGAATAAAAATAAAAAATAAATATATTATAAAAATTACTTAAAAAAATTGAGCGGCTTTTTCACAAATTCAAGATTTATTTTATTAACATAAGCTTAAACATTAATTGTTCATATTTCGAAAATGAAGTGGAACGTAACGAATAACATTTTAATTGTGTAATGTATTTTTAGACAATATTATATTTTATTTATATATGTAGCACATTTTTTGCTAAATAAAGATACATTATTCTTTATTTTATTTTATATCAACTTAAATATTAAAAAAAATATATGGTTAATTTTTATGTAAGTTTTTCTAATTTTAAAAAAATGTCTAGGTTAACATATTTTTTTTTGTAGAATTTCTTAAATGTTTGTATTTTTTTGATTTAATAATAAATTTTAATATTTTTTGATTTAGAATAAAATTATGTAATTTTTTGAGTAAAATCATTGGAGCATTTCAGTTATTTAATTATTTGCAAAAAAATATAATGTTATTAAAATCCTTCTTTTGCCAATATTTTTCACGTCAACACCTTGATATTACTAAATTTTCAAATTGCTAAAGTAATTCTAAATGCATAACTTAAAATAGTACGGCTCACATTTTTTTAATGACAATTGTATATTTGGGTCAAAAAACTGCTTGGTACTTTGATATCATGCATTTTTTTAATATTAACATCTTAAAAGGATTATTATGTTAGTGGTATTTTTGACGCAATTTTTTAGTTTCTTAAAAGAAAAAACTAAAAATAGCTAATGGGTTAATATATTTGACAACTTTTTAAAAATTTTACGTTTAATTTGTAATAACTTTAATAACTTAATTAGTAACTGCACTCTAACACTCCACAACATTTATGTTTTACAGTACCTTAAACAACTAAAGGTGAAGCTTACCTACAGTACGACAAATACTTGACTCAAGCTAATAATTCTGAACTGACATCGACATGATAGGTTTTTAAAACTTTTCGTTCTTTTTTTATTATATTTTGTGAAGCTGCCATCTTATATGATGAAAAAGTTTACTAACTAATATATGATACGAATTAATATATCAGCTTTATAAAATAAAATTTAGTATCAAAGATTAAAATTTAACAGTAACCAGCATATAACAAGGGGACCACAAAAATAGACAATTACGGATTCCATTAAAGAATGCAAAATATGGGGTATGTTGTAATACATCTTTTAGAAAAGCATCCGATTTTTAAATTGGTGTTTTCGTTTTTAAAGTTGAGCTACAGGTTGCCGATAAATTTTATTGATTAGTACATACGCTTAATAATATTAAATATTAAGTATATCCGTTGTTTACCCTCATACAATAGTACAGAAACTGTTCAAAGTATTCCATTGGGAAGAATATCGGTTGTAACTTAATGGTATTTACTAGTGATGAACTTCTGTATTTAGGCTGGGTGACATACATTTTTGCTTTCAAATGTCCTTAGAAAAAGAAATCAATGAGAGACTAAACACCTCTTCTCCCAATGCATCTATCAGGAAACGTCATCTTGATTAAATATCATATTTTCTTAACGTTGGTTGTTTACCATAATTACGATCAGCGCTGGATTGACAGTATTCGCCAATAAGTTCAGATACGTATCTTCATTTAAATTTCCTAAGCTGGTATCCATTATGCAATACTTGTATGGAAGTTTAGAGAAGAGTACTCCATCTTGCGTGAATGGCCAGCAAGATCACCCGATTTGTCACTATTTGATTTATTTTTATCGAGACATCTGGAGTCGATAATTCATGTGATCAAGCCTAAATCCTTAGAAGATTTACGGAACCGTATTACTACGGGATGCAGTAAGAAGAAATAAAGTATACTTACTACAAAAATTATGAATTAACGTTATATGAGCGTTTTGCATTTTCAAAAAAAAAAACTGGGGACCACAAAATTTAGTGACATTTAACACACCTTCAAAATTAATTTTTATACGGTATTTGCTGTTTACTAGAAATCTCAGCTAATGATTTACGACATCACGGTTTGTAAAGCATCGCGTGAGGGTATGACGGCACTTTGTTCTAATGAAATGTGCTTGTTTTCATACACGACTCTTTGTTTAAATCAAAGTAAGGAAAATTTATTTATGAGATAGGTATTTATGATAGTAATAAGTAAGTGTTATTTACTCTGACACTTGGAGGGAAATTATATTTTATCACTTAGATGTTACCTTTTTTGAATAGGTTTATGTGAGGTGATTACTTAAATAAAACATCACACGATTACTTACAAAATCACGTCTCAGATATTCTTTTT
Organism: Anthonomus grandis grandis; assembly: GCF_022605725.1. Lineage (NCBI taxonomy): Eukaryota > Metazoa > Arthropoda > Insecta > Coleoptera > Curculionidae > Anthonomus > Anthonomus grandis. The sequence goes on from NC_065555.1 coordinate 9,766,448, forward strand.
TACTAAAATAAGCTTAAATATTATATTTTCTGTAGCACTTAAAAATGTATTATTCATGTACATTTGAAAACCATGGCTCTTTCAAGTAAATAATGTAATTAGATTTACTACAACTTGCCTTATTATAATTTTAATAATAAAAACTATATAGGAAGTCATAGTTTTATTTTTAGGAATTTGTAACAATTTCTTAACAAATAATAGAAAAAATTTAAGGTTTTATGGATTGTTTAAGAGCAGATATTCAATATTTAGTTCTTATCTTGCATAGCAAAATTGTTTTGCAAAAGTTATGCAGCTAATATTTTTACCTTTTTTAATGTTTTTATTTTAAATCCCTCTTTTTTTCATATATAAATAAAAAAAAATAAATAACTATGAAATTATTTAGAAAGGGCCTGAGGTTGCTAAAGATATCACAAGTAATAAGATCTAGCAGTCTTGAGTACCATTGTACTAAATAGTTGCAATGAATCATCCAAGAAAGTTTAAAAAAAAAATTCCAATCGAAAAAATTATAAATAAAGATCCACTTCAAATTCTATATACTTGGAACAGATGTTAAATGTTAACTATAAATATTTTGGATAACTTGCCTTAAGTACCAGTTGATTCAATACTCTTTACAGTCTATATTAAGGCGGCATCTAAGGAAAGAAAAATGACTTGGGATTTTAGCATTTATTCTTTTATTGACTTACAAAGTATTGAGAAAATGGATAAAAAGAAAGAAGTCAAAGAGTTTTGTGAAGGAGGAACCGATGGAGATATAATACATTTCTTATATTCTAAGGTCTACCTATATCACTTACTTATAACCAGTATTTGTTTGAAATTCTGAAAAAGCTTTAAATGCTGTATTCTTTCATCCCATAACTTGTCCTATCCATGCAGTGAAGCCAAAATTCTATCGAAATAATTATAGCAATTCTGAAGATATAACAATTGCTTGCATTTATATTCATGACTCTTATAAAACATTTTATTGCCATATGTGAAATTTTACTCAATATGGACAAGGCAGGACAAATTTTGGAATGGAACCCCTTATTAATACTTTCTTAAAGATTTTTAAGTTATTGTGATCTAGCAGTATTACTTAATATGACTAAAGCTTTTGACACCGTATCTCTTTTGAACACTGATTTACTTACAATTTTAAAAAATTACAAGCTATGGTGGGTTTTGTAGATATTTTTTAATAAGGAATAGACGGTTATATTTACAATGTGGAAATAATACAAATGTGGAAGGAGAAACCACTTCATGGGAGCACTACAATGAGACTAACTAAGATTATGTCGTTAAATCAGTGTCGAGCTTACAACTGATACCAGAAACTATTTTAAATGACGAATTCCAAATGAAAAAACCATAAACGACGATGGATGCATATGTATGTCGAACATCAAAAACAACAGAACAGCACATCACGGGAAGGTGCAAAGTCTTTGTCGCCACTAACTACAAAGAACATCATGATGCAGTAGCAAAAATTGTCCATCAAGAACTATCAATTAAATTACATTCATCAAAAATCGAGATAGTACCACACTATAAATACACTCCTAGCTCCATCCTAGAAAAAGGCCAGTATAACATATTACAGCTAGCTACTTACCAGTGATTACTATACGACCAATGGACCCTAACTGAGTAGACATTATATTTGTCGATAAGAAGAACACCGAAACGACGTTTATTGAAGTAAGCATTCTCAACTATAATAATGTGGTGTATGAGCATGTTGAAAAGATAGCAAAATATAGACCTTGAAGGCCGCATTATAAGGCAATGGATAAAGCATGAAGTTTGTGCGTTATTAATTATAATTGCAACAACGGGGGTTGTACTAAACTGCAAAAGCCTGTTAAAGTTGAAAAGTAAGTAAGTTGTTCAAATTCTATCACGCCAAGAATTAGGTTGGACATTTGGATCGTATAACATCTGTTCACCATAATAAAGTCTGTACGATTTCTAGGGTAACAAACATCTGAAAAACTCTCATCTGCTTACATATATTGTATGTATTGCGATTGCATTTAATATTTCACTTTAGAAATGAACAAATAGACATTATGCTTTATTTTTTGGCTTTCAGAAATCATCTCTAGGACGCATCACAAAGATAAAACAGATGTATAATGATTAAAATCCAAGCTCAATCTCATGAACCTAATATCGTGGCAAGTTATTTAATAATATTAAATAATGGAATTATACAGCAACAATTTTGTGCCCAGTGATATTTTGCAAATTCTTATCAAGAAATCTTTTTTCGAACATTTTCTTGTTACTAATAAAATCATTCTCAAGCATTTTATTACATTCTCATATGAATTGCATGCTCCATTTACAGAATCCATCTTAGACTTTTAACCAAAAATACATGCAATATTTAAACTCATTTACATTAAATATAGAGAATAAAAATAAAGTGAATAGTATACATGTTGTTTGTTATTGAATATTTTTATATCATTTTTATATTAAAATTTCGGTTACTGTTAAAAATATATTTTGCATATTTTAAGGTTTTATCCAAGGTTTTATTTTATAACTACTGTTTAGTATTATTTATTATACAAACACCGTATTAATTTTTTACATAAGTTAAACAAATATTTTTAATAGTGACAGAACCTTATACAATTTACAAATTATTCCCCATAATAACCGTACCTAGTGCAAACTAACCTAAAATTGATTCTAAATATATTTTAAAGAAAATTGTAAAAATAAACAGAGACAAAAAGAAAAAACCAGCACAATAATTGATAAATACTATTAGCGTCTAAATTAATATTAGCTTTCAGGGTCAATTAAAATGGTTTATGTACATAAATATCAAAATAGTCCAAGTTTTATAAGATATGTTTGTTTCTTGAGGGCTAATAAATATTAGTTGGTAAAAAAAGCAAGGATTACTAGTGCGGAGGATAAAAAATACAAAGGAGATTATCGGGTAAATCCACTTAGCGGATCTCTTCGACTTTTTTTCTATCTATTATTTCGTAAGTCCACTCAAGAAAGTAAATAAAGAGCTATAGAGCTTAAATAAATAGAGAATATATTATTGAGGTCTTACTTATTGCTTTTGTAAGAAAAAACTATCGTGGAAAAAAAAACAAGAGAAACAAGAAAGAAATTAATTGCCTTTATTTTGACCGTAGTAACAAAATATTTTTAGTTAAATTTTACCCGATTAAACCTGATTTTTAGTTAACAAGAACGTTTAAAAGAGATACTATATTCTTTGTTTTTTTTCATAATTCTTACAATAATTTTTCTATTCATCGATTGGTATTATCACTTGCGCGTTATTTTAAATAAAAATTTTTTATAGAGGGTAAATATTTATTTTAATACAAATATTTAAATTGTCCCTAGAAAAGAAAATAAAATAAACAGCAATCTTATTAAGACTAACGCTAGAATTTGATAAGATGATTAAACAAACATACAATACAATATTTATCGCAACTGTATAACAATTTAACATTTAAAAAAATGCATTTTTAATTTACTATCATGAAATAAGTCCATTTGAATAATTATTTGGTTTTTATCCATATGCTGAAAATGCAAGGAATGTAACACAAATGTACGGGTGCTGCATAAAGAAAGATCCATTAAAATGGTAAATATATAATTTAATGCAAAAATATACGGTTTGTCTACAAGACGCAGGACTTCATGTTGGAAAATCACGCACTGTTCCTTTTCAAATAAAATGACACGTGCACGTACATTATTAACCTGACACCGAGCTGCTACTTTATGAAAAGCAAAAATATGCATAATAACGGTATATTTCAGCTTGCTTTATACATATTTTCAATTTATTTTCTAATTATAGAAGTATGTATGTACTAAAATGGTAGAGTTTATATTTCTCATTAAAATTAAACAAAAGAACATACAGTCTCTTAAAAAGGTTTTTCTAGATATGGATTTCTTTATTGTTATATGGTGTTTATACTAGATTTCACCTATAAAAAATATAAGAAAACTTGATTTGTCTTTAGTATTTTGGAAAATATTAAATTTTTGTTATGATCTTTAAAATAATTAATTATAAATTATTTATCAGGTATCAAGGCCATTTAACGAATCCAGTAGTGACCTTAAAGGTCAAGTTGAAAATTATTTTAAGGTAATTTTTTAAGTGAAAACACCGATTTCTTACAGCGACAAATCTTTAAAAGGACGTAGAATCACATATTTACATATATGTCTTGATCATATGCCTTAAGAGAACCAAGTTCACCTTAAAATGACTTTGAACTTGAACCTCAAGAAAATAGAAGTTAACTGTTGGAATTCTCTTTGAAAATTACTGAGAATGCACCTTTATTCTTAGACCCAATTTACCTGAGAGCAATTTGTCGTTCCCGGATTTGTTTATACCTTATATAAATCGGATATGTATTTTGATGTTTCGGTATTAAAATAATCACTAGACTTTCTTCTCCCTTAGTTCGACCCTGTTTTTTTTTGCATGACTTAAATATTAGTAATATTATTTTTGACTCTAAAAACAAATTATTATACCAATCTTAAAATTGAGTCCTACAATTTTTTAATACATCATAGAAATGTTAAAGTAACAATGCAAGAAACAAAATAGGAAGTTTTTCAAAATACTTTGCATTTTCAAGCAATTCAGTTATGCCTTTCCAAAAAATATATTAATTAATAAAAAAACATTTTAGTCCGATGGAAAATACAGGTCTGGATGAAACTAAAATGTTTGACCATAGCAATTTTTTTGCTGAATATAATAAAACAATTAAATACATAAAACGAATGAAAAAAAAAGGGCTGAAATTAAGGTAGAAAAATCAATAATTATTTAATAAATTGAGTTTTGGCACATTTTGTAAATCTCAAAAACTAAAAGGTAATTCAGAAAAGTTGACAACATCGAATACAATGGAAATTGATAACTGTTTTCTCATTTACCTTGCAGCTTTCTTTCATTTCCGAAAAAGAATACTGTTCTGTTGAAATACAGGTAGTATCGACTATTTATATTTATTCGTGCTTTTCCTTGAAATTCCAAGTAAACAGCTCTAAAGGAATATAGTTAATTAGACGTTTACAATCTTAAAATACGGAATATACAAAGAAAACTCGTAATTTCCATGCAAAATAAGTTGCGGTTAGTAAAAATCTTATGTTAAATTAAAAAGATGAGGTTATAAAATCAAGCCTTTTATGTTAAATAGATTTAGAAGTGAATAATAATAATTCTAAAAATATTTCAGGAAAATTTTACTCAAATATTAAAAAAAAATATCGAATAAAATATTGATGAAGTCAATTTTTGGGTGAATTTATTTAAAGTGATGGTATATTATAGTGTTATATAAATATTGAATTACAGACATTAATAACAATTTTTTTAAATATTGAATACAACTATTGTACTGTAACAATTTCTAGACTATAAATATAATATTTAAATTAACTAAGATATGCTATAAGTTCGTATTATAAGCAGCAATCAGGACATAACAACTGCACTTATAATTTACTATATCGGGTAAATGCATTTAAAATTACCCTAAGATGAAATAAATAGTATGCTTTTAGTAACAATTATTATATAGTTTTATTTAAAAAAAAAATAAAAATATGGTGTTTATTTCTTAATATATTATATTTTCAATGTGCCAAATATGGGATGCTAAGGTACCTTATTTTCATGTATGCGGGAGAATCGAAATAGATCTGGTCAGAGCTTTGATATCTCGGTCTAATAAGCACTAAGATTGTTGCACTATGCAATATTTGCGTCAATTTAAAATTTAAACTAATATTAATATTGTATCGGAATGATATAGAAAAACAAAATTACTTACTTAAGGATCACCGCTGTCTTTATGATGCATTTAAGAGTGTGTTGTCCTTAGTTCATTTAAATTCCGTAAAGAGAATCCGAAGAATCTTTTTAATTTTAATAATTTTCATCATTATTAAGATATAGGTATCATTAAATATAGAAATATACAATAAATATAGGCTGTCATATTCATAACACCTCAATGTGCAATTTAACTACTGGATAAACGAGTTGACTATTATTCTTTATACAAACAATTTTTATTTTAAATTCAGTAATATACAATTTTACACAAAATATTTTTTTTATCAATTTTTGTATAATATACATATTTAAAACATTTTTAGGGAATTGCGGTTTTGAGCTCTATATGAACAAGCAAATATAGCCAATTTCAAAATTATTTTACCGGTTTCAGTACAATAATAAATTATTGGAAATCCATCCATAGTTCCCCTGAGTCTATTTATTTTCCGGCAATAATGGTAGCGTTTTGATTTACGTAGCCAAACTGATATAAATAATAAATTAACTCGCTACAACTTATTGTTTTTGTACATGTGATATTGTTGAAATTGAAAAATCGTATTTAAATCAATTGTTCTTATCCCTAATTTTCAATCAAATAGCTAATTTGACTTATATAATATCATATTTATATTTGGAGTTAGATAAAGAAGGTTCAGAGATATGGAGTACCAATAAAATTATCAAAGATATGGTTTCTCAGGATAATTTATTTCTTTTACTATTTTAGACAAAAATTAAATCAAGTTTATAAGAAAAATAATCAAAGATCAAGGAATAAGTAAATAACTAAAGTTAAAACCATTAAATTTAAGTATGGAATTTACAACTTTCACAGAAAGTATCAAGGTAATTTTTTTATTAAAATTGTATACAACTTAAAAGTATTAAATAAAAATATTTAAAATATTAAAAGTTTTAAAAGCGTCATGCACCTCTTTGCAAGAATCAAGAGAAGCCGTTAAAAATGTGAAATTTTAAATATCTTTGTTTCAGACTATTTTCTATGTAATTTTGTTTGAGGAAATAAACTGAACAAAAAATGGAAGCATATTAAAGATCAATTTTCTGTGGAACTAGCAACATGTTCTCTTCCACTGAGTTGTTCTCTTTAAATTGTTTTAATTTTGAAAGTTACAGTAATGCCTAAAAAGTTAAAAAGGAAATTTGCCACAACTACCTGGTCATACTGAAAACCTTACAGAAAGTGAAACTGAAAGGGAAGAGTCCATTCAGTTAGGAGTGGAATTAGACGAGACCACCTTTTTTTCATTGAAGATGCAGTACCTCCTTAACCAAAAAATGCTAATTATGATATCGTAGAAAATGCAGGAAAAGAAAATACTGATGTACTTTTCAAAACAAAAAGGAATACTGATGTATATTTTATTACCACAATTCTTATCTAAAAAGAATAAAGGCCCAAAATCAAAGAGAACAAATAAGAAAGAAGATCACCACTTCTTTTTTAAAAGTCTTCTCTCGAGGTTAAGAGCTGGTTGAACAATTACAATTTTCAAGCCTGCTAAATAAGTTTGAATCTGTTCCATCTACAACTGATCGTTCTTCAAACGCATCTGTCGGTATTTATTCAACAGTATCTATCATCTAAGTCAGTAATTGAACTACTTCTATAGAAATAATTTCTTTACAAGGAGAATCTGCCAGTCTCATTTTCTCAAATAAGGAACAACCTGATAGTATGTCTGGTACTTCGGAATGTTCCTTATCACTATCCTTTTTGTTTTTGTTTTATTTTTGTTAAACCGAAACGAAAATATGTAAATGCTAGACGTTTTGTTAATAGTAACGCTAAATGATTTTTTGTTGGTATTTGAAAGTGATGAATTATCTTTCTTCTGAATGCTCTATAATGGTGCTGACTATAATGGTTATACCATTTTTTAGTTAAAAGATGCTTAACTTTTTTCAGAACATATTCAAAAGGTTTTATAATTTATTCTGATGTACTGAAAAAGCGACAGTGATCATTTGTCAACGCCTTGAATGATGTATCCTCTCACAATTTATATAAGGAACACAATTTTTTTTCTTGCAATTATTTTAGTTACAAGTTATCCAGGGCAACAAATTCATCGTCAGATGAGCTAGACGCCATATTGATGCAAAGATTTCACTAAAACTGAGAAGAGGCTGATTTTATTTGTTTTTTTTTCTCGTAGGCACTATGTCCGCACTAAGTGCCGAAATTCAAAACTAATCAGTACTGGTTTTCGGTAAGCAGGAAGGCTTCCACAGTTTTTTCGCCTTAAAACTCTGTTTTATAAACTTTCCGAAGTTATGTTGATTGATTTTTTTAATTTTCAATAATAATATATATTTTTTTCAATACTAAATAAATTTGTCATTTCACAGGAGCATCTACCCCAGTCGAAAGCATTTCACTACGAGCGCTACTGCCAGATACAGATCTTTTTATGACTTACGAGGGTTCAACAACGCATCCCGGCTGCTGGGAAACTACGGTGTGGATCATCCTTAATAAACCCATTTATATTACTAAACACGAGGTAAGAGGCAGAAAGCTACGCTTGTAAGCCATAATCTATGCTAGTAATTAACTAAAAACTCCCAGTTTTTCACTTTCTCTAAAAGCATTTGTTCATGAGCTTGACACATACGTATATATGTATACTGCATTATAAACTGAAGATATTGTTTTCGTAGTTATTAGGCTTTTCTTAATAATAATTTAATTTAATTTGATTTGAGAAAGCACACATGATTTTGAGTTTTTTACATTAGAAAAAATAATTGCGCGAGAGCTGCAGCTGCAAGCTTTATTGAAATCCATCCTGAGCATTTTTTGACCCATAAAAGTGTGTTAGAATTATGGAGAAAGTTTACAGAAATCAGAGTAGAGTTTTGTGAATATTTCTGAAAAAAATTGAACAACCCTGACTTATCCTTGTACAACATTTGCTTTTCTAACAATAACCCTCATTTAATTTGTGTAACACATATCCTTTAAAACGTCCTTTAAAGGTGTGGGCGGGAATTCTAGGCAATCACATTGTTGGACCTTTTTTCATACAGGCCAATTTAAATGGTGAAATTTATTTAAATTTACTTAATAATGTCATTAGATCCCAGATTACAGATTTTAGAAAATAACCCGGATTGATTCGAAGACTTTCAAAATCCTTTAACAAGATTTCCTATAAGAGATTTTCTAGATATTACTTTTCCTGGTCGATGGAAGGAGAGGCCCAATACTGACCAGCACGATGACCTGATTTAACACTGTTGGACTTTTTTCTTTGGGGACACCTAAAATCAGTTGTTTATAAGATGCAGCCAGAATCACTTGAGGATTTAAGACAACGAATTGCAGTTAAATGCAATCAATTAACACCTGAAACATTTGTATCACTGCATAGAAGTAAACGACGCTCAATTTTGAACAATTTATAAGATAAATTGTGCTTTGTAAAACATTATTAGCTACTTTTAGTATTATTATTAAAAAATCACAAAAGGTTTCTTGCTTTTATCTCAACCCGAGTATATTACCGAATATTCCACCAAAAAATTGCCCGTTTTCAAATTAAAACCAATTTTTTAAATTAATAGCTGCTAATCGTACTTATTTTGCGATTCTCTTTTTTAAACTCCACTACCCGCTTATTTTAAACATCTTCAATAGTATTACTTCAATAGTATTACTCAAGGTCAAAAGACCTTTGAAATATGGTCAGTCGACAACCCTTGCCATTTAACAGTTTGAGGATGAATCTTACCCCCGCTTAGCGAGTTAAGTGGCAAAGCTAAAAATAAGCGCAAAGTGATATAATATTAACTTATAAACCTTAGTGATATAATTTTCAGTGTTCAAGTGATCGCATTAAATTATATCACTGCAGAAAGTTGCATTTAGAACATGATGTAAAAATCTCCAAGGTGAACATTCGTTTATTCGTACATTATTCTTGTATATTTAAATAATTCATAGGAGAGGAATTTATGTATGGAGTATGATTTAAAACTTTTTAAATAAAAAAGTGTTGGAGGTTAGCCAGTTTTGATGGTGAAATCTATTAAATAATGCAAATGTAGTTTCCTTCCATTGCTGATATTTAAATTTGAAGTTGCATTTAAATAATAAGTAATGTAAATAATAAAAGATATATTAAATGAATACTTTATATAGTTATTTTTTAATTTATAATTTTTTTAGATGAACAAACTATAAAATAACCGCCATATACCATATCTTCATAATCGAGCAATGATAAAATTAGAACATCATTCGGCCAATATTTAATATAGACCTTTTAATCGAGCATGAGAGGCCTCACTTTTATTATTAACATACTATTATAAATCTCCTAAATTCCAGTATAGTTATTTTAAAGGTATTTAGTAGTTCTGTACCAGGGTGAAGTTTGTTCATTATGGTGTAGAATAAAAACGCCAAATCTTTGAAAAAAAAATTTTTAATGACCCGATACGTTTCGATTTATATGACATGTTACAATCTACTTCTTTTTAACATTTAGAGTTGCGGGTAAAATCAACAGTTAAAAATAAATTATACACTTACATCAACTTTCACAAAGACAGACAAACTATAGCGACATCTTTTGACATATTCAGTCTTTTTCCGTCTATTTCCAAAAAACACTTGGTATATTATTACGTATTTCGAAAAAAAAAATATTCTAAGAATAATGGCAATGCATTTGCTACTTTTTGTTTTATATTCATAGAAAAATCATTTTTTTTTAATTTTAAAAGAGGAGCCATAAATGTGTTAAAAGTTTTTATGAAGTAATCATGGATAAACAGTTTCAATTAGTTTTTATTATTTAAATCTTTTACATGTCTATTTAAAATCTTCAACCCAGTATTTTTAGCATTTACTTAATTTTTTTAAATAGCACGTTACTGACACAACCACTTTAGAAATACAGTTTTTTTCCTATAATATAATATATTAAATTAGTTGATAAATAAGCCCAAAAGAAAAACCTAAGTCACCTACTTAAGCGTATTTAGGTAGTAAATTAAAGGTAATAAAAATAAATAATAATAGGGAGCCTTGTAATGACACAACTACCTATTTTTTCAACTGACATAACGCATCATATTTTATCAAATGGCAAATATGCCATAGTAATAACTATTTGAGAATAAAACAACAAATGTTTTCCATCTTTTTTGGTTAAACCGGAATTTTTGGAATTGGAAAACATAATCCAACTATGTGTCCTTTACTACGTGTGTCGCCTCCATAAAAATTTCAATCCAGTTGGTTCATTCAGCGCCGAAATATTGAGAAATATTTTGTGAAATATTATAAAACATTTGGAAGCTGATATATCAAAATGATGTTGAATTTGTTTTAAATGGCTATCAAAGGACGATTTTCAAAGGTGAACATTGAGAATTAAAATGTTCTTTAATTCTCAGATTAAAACAAAGGATTAAACGTCAAATATGTTTTTCCAGCATATTTTGAAACGCATTTAATTTAATTTATATACTTCATTTTTATAACAGTTTGGTTTTGTCTTTGATATGGGAGAAAAGGTTTTAAGGTCTGTACATACTTAAGTAAATAAGACGCGTTGGGTTAATGCCTATACCTACGGCGCAATATTTTATTAAGTCATTCAGTTTTAAATTATAAACGTAACCGAATTAGGCCAAAGTATGTAAATCATTACTAATATTAAACGGAGAATCGTCTGCGTAATATTGCAAATTAGAATATCGTAGGCAGTCTATATGAGCCACATAACTAGAGAAAAGTAGTAATGTAGATTCCGAAATATACCTGTAGTTATTGGTAATAAATTTGAGTATTCTTAATTTATATCCTATTCCTATTATCACTTGGGCTCAGTGACAGCGACCTTCGAGAAAAGATTTAAAAAAAGTAATACTATATTTTGAAAATCCAGACTAGTGTAATTTATCTAGTAGTAATTTATTATCTATGATATCGAAGGCTTTACTAAAATCCAGCAGGATTTATCACGTTATTTATTTCTTTAATGTAATTTTTGGCTCTAATATCGTTAGTAGTCCTATGATTAGTATGACACTTATAACAAAACAGTTTTACCACTAACCAAAACTCTTTATTTTTATCCTCTACATGTATTTTACTAGCGATGTAAGCATCTAGGAAGGAGATTTACACTTATTCATTATTCATAGTCGAATTACTTGTGCTAGTGGTATATCTCTTGAAACTAAAGTAAGGCCTTAAGATGCTATGTCTTTTCTGTTATTCTGTTATTGTTCAGGATTCTGGTGTAGAATTCTGGATACTCACAACAGCGACCACCAAAAATCTGAAAGCATTTGATAATTGGCTGTATAAGAAAATGCTCAGGATAGGATGGATGTCACAAAGATAGAAGTACTAAAAAGAAGGACAAAATCTATTGTTTTCAATTAGACGGTCTCTGATCTTACTGGTGAGGTGGCCATGGTGATGGTTTGTGAACGTTTTGGTAAATGGCATCTCATTGTACAAGTATGGGGTCGAGTAGACAATTAAGTTCAGTTTTGGTCTTGGGTGCTTAGTTTACTATAGCAAAGTTAGTCAAGATTCCAACTGATCTTTTAGCAGATATATATCCAATTAAATACCAGTTATCTAAACTAGTTTCTTGGGTATGTAGGGTATCTTTCAAGTAAATATCAATAAAGATATCAAAGATTGAAAACTTTTGATGGGATATTAGAGAAGGTAGATTTCCACCAGGAAACCGATTTAAACATCGCGTTTAATTTTTTGTGACCACAGTTTTTATACAAAACATTTGTTTGCTATATTAATATATTAGATTCCAGTGACATTTACGAGTCTACTTGGTACTCTTTCTTTTCCAGAGATTATATTTATTAAGAATCTGAGAAGTGTTGATGGATCTTATCTACAGGTCCTCTTACACTAACTTTTCTAATTTCTTATTTAGAGAATTTTAAAGAAATCACGTTATTACCTTACAAATCAGATATCTGATTTTTGAGGTAAGCAACAAAAGCTACAAAATAACATATGCTAAAAAATCTTTTAAATAATAACAATAGAATAAAGGTCTAGTCTCTAGACTGTTTATAGGTTAAATTGCGTTGGGACTGTAATAAATAGAGCAGGAGAACCGCTATCATTCTCTTTTTACCTTGACTTACGAGTTGTTATTGCAAGTTCATACTCTAATTTCCACACCCAAGAGTTATGTTAGCTGAGTCAGTACATACATTAAGCTTATAGTCCAGGACGATTAGACTTTCTCTGCTGAAAAAATCCCATCTGGCTGTATTTTTTACCAGAGCTTCTTTTTGACATTACAAATCATCCCTCAAAAGTCCCCATGAATCCAAGTCGAGCTTTTTTTTATGGGGGGTCAAAGGTCACAAAAAATACTTTTTTACAAATAACATCGAAACTACCAATCCTACGATAAAATGAGCTATTACCTTTTTTGTTCAGTCTCCACAAAAAAGGTCTTATGCATTTTTTTCGTAAAGGTCATTTTTTTATAGAAATTTTATTTTCAATGTTGGACATTGAAAATATTGTAAAATATACTTTTTTCCACGTCACCATAGAGGTAAAGTACCAGACGCGTTTTTTTTTCATGTGGTCTCCCCAATAGGCCTAATCCACGAAGCTACAATGAAAATATCAAGTATATAGGATTTTTTATTTAGTCATCAGTGTGACATGATGACACATCTTCCAAGTCTTCCCCAACTTCAAGTGTTGAGCACAAAAAATTCATTGGATCTAAATATTTATCAAATTCAATGTTTTTGGACTCTTCATTGTCCGATTTTATCAGAATTGTCCATGGCAGTAGCCACAAATCGGAGAGCAGTGTAGTCCAAGTTTCCTACATCCGCAATTAGCTCCACAACTTTTCGTACAATTACAAAGGATTGTGTTTAATAAAACATCAGGAGCAGGTGGAAATAATGTTTGTATTGGCTGTAAATAATTATCAACCATGGTCCATCCCCAATCCAATGGATTTAAATTCTTACCAAGCCATTTCTGGACTTGATAATAAACACGACATAAATTTGATTGAGCTGCACTCGATGTTGGTGGTAGCATTGAAAGTTTAACAGCTTTATCGTATCTTGTCGATTTCGCGAAGCAATTATATCGATGATGGTCAAGAGATTCTTCGCGCGGTGGAGCACCATATACCGCTAATAACGCTTTGATACCGCTTGTGAAAATATTATCTGGGGAGCATTGTTCCTCGAACATTTGATTTGTAGGAGGATAGTAATCGCTATTAATAGGTGTGGATTAAATATCTTTGCGAATGATTGCTGCAGCGGCCTTTAAAATTCTGAAACGTTCTTCTTTTTCATCGTATTTGCGATTTTCATACCAGGTTTTGTTCAAGATATCATGACGAACATCGGAGAAGCAAATCATAGTCGAACTTCGACTCTTCGTGGTAATGCCGATTTTTTTACCGTACTTTTCAACGAGTTTTGATTTCACGGTAACATCGTCAGGAACAAAATCTGTACATACCTTTTTCGATTCAGATAACGTGAATTGACAGTCATCATTATTTTCGATGTAATGAAAAATTTCTTCCATTGCTGAAGAGATCCTCATATCTTGGGGTCTCACTATGATATTTCGCATTTACTGCTACTAAATCTTCTTCATAAATAATACGATTTTCAACTAGCCTACCAAGAGAATCATTACGCTTTTGAGCTGTAGCAAGCACTGTCGATTTAAATGTCGATGTGGAGACCTTCTTGATTTTTCGCCGACTACTCATAGGAACTCGTCTTTCATGTTCTTCAGAACACTCCAATCCACAAAATGAAACAATTTTTGTCGAATTCAAATTGCTCGCTCTCGGCAGAACGCATTCTTCGCCGAGGAGGGCTAGCAGTCGAGGTACTGGAGACAGCATCTCGCTCCCTTTTAGCCGCAGTAATACTACTTCCAAGAGTATATTCCTTGCGACACACCACGTGTACTTTTATCGAATCGACACTCCGCAAAAATGCAATTTTTCCATTACTTCCCTCGATACTGGCGTCACGTAAGGTTTTAATATCGCGCTCGACACAAACAGTTGCACCGTCTTACAGCGATTTGTCGCAAATTATGCAATTTTCGGCCGTTTCTCGATAACTAGGTGAATAATATCACGAAAAAACTATGAGAAATCATTCTACACGTCTGTTTACAACTGAGAATAACAGAATACTGGCCTGAAGACTGGTCAAATGACGTCAATGTCCCACAGCCAGGTATACAGTGACGCACATACGACCATAGAAAAAAAGGGCCAGATGTGCTCTAGGTCATAAGGGGGAATACCTATAGAGCCCCTACCATAAACATTCAACGAGAAAACGATTTCAAAACACGTTTTGACTCGAATTTTATGATTTTTGACAGTTACGACACTTTGACCGCAATTTTCTGCAAATCGAAGGTCTTTACGAAAAAATGCATAAGACTTTTTTTGTGGAGAATTTCATACTGAACAAAAAAGGTAATAGCTTATTTTATCATAGGATTGATAAATTCGACGATATTTGTAAAAAAGTGTTTTTTGTGAACTTTGACCCCCCCCTAAAAAAAGCTTCACTTGGATTCATGGGGACTTTTGAGGGATGATTTGTAATGTCGAAAAGAAGCTCTGGTAAAAAATTCAGCCAGATGGGATATTTTCAGCAGATTGATCTTATTTTCGTCTGATAGTCCTGGTCTATTATAATACGTAATCATTCTGTAAGGAATTAAGGGCTCTATGATACATTTTAAGTTTTTGCTTGGATCTCCATCTCTCGGATCAATGGGTGAAGATGTATTTTTGTTGAGCCTAATATAGGATCACTAAGCTCAAATATAGTTTTTTTTAATTAAACTATGTAATACTACAAAGATCGAGTACTTAGGATACATAATTTAGGCTAAGTAACAGACATCCTTAAGTCTTATTAAGTGAACCGTAATACTCGTAGCATAATTATTAGAAAGAGGCATATTAGGTCGATATTAGAGAGAACTTAAGAGCTTAAGATTAATTTTGATTTATATTAAGATCAATATTCAATGATTTAAGTAGGTGGAAAATTATCTCATGCTAGACCTAATATCTAGAGAAGGTGCATTAATAATTTAGCAAATACCGGAAGCGGGGGCAAAGACCCAAGTGGGTCAAAAACGTGGATGATTTATTGAGATAAAATATTTCATTTCGAGCACGTCTATAAAATATGCTGCATATGATATGTAAAAAAAGATGGCAACGTAAAATCCCCAGATTTTTAACAGTATTAAAATAATATTCAAAATTTTTGTTAATTCAGCTATATATGCAATGTCTTTTTCGAAGATCGGTCATATTCATATTAGATTAAGGATAAAATTTAATAAATCTTCCTTATTTTATTTTGATTTAGGTTACTTTAGAAAATTACTTAGCCTCATCATCAGGATTTTATGCCATGTGTCTAGTTTAATAACTTTTAATCGCATACCATTTTTTCTTTGTACACTAGTCGCCAAATGTAGAATTGGTCCTATTAATCAGGATTTAAACAATAAACTGAAACTCATGTTTTTCCAACGACATTCTTTATTAGCTTTACGTGGGGCAAAAATTCCGTAAATATTTGAAAAATTGCAATGATTTGAGCAGAATAGTAATTAGTGAATTATGTGACAACGATAAGCTACAACGAGATTTCAATGAATAGTTAGTTACTAGACAAAATTAATTGATTTAAAAAAATATTCCACGAAAGAATTAGTTTTACCGTGATTCTTTTTCCTTGCTATATAGAGTGGGCAAGCTTTTTACAGTAAGACATAACTATTAAAAAAAAAATGCCACAAAATTTGGAATGTTTCAATTTTTTGTTAGTGTTGAGCACATCAATGATTACTCTGAATAAGTTCGATACATTGGAACGAAAGATTAAGACGTGATTTGGTATTTGTTTGAAGGGAGAGCAGAGAAAATGTAATAGTAAAAAACATTATAATTATGCACGCCCGGCAATTTTCTTTCTTAGGTGCTGAAATACCCATGAACTAATATGCAGCAGAAATTTATAGACATAAAGTTAAATTAAAGATAAAAAAAGGGAATAGAGTTGCCATCCAATCGAGAAATTTAGTATATTCAAAAAATATGTAGGTAGCTCAAAAGATAAACTTTTAATGAATGAAATATCAGGAATTGACGAAATGGGCTTTCATAATCCTATTAAAAAAATACAAAGGGCAAAAGAGAAAATTCAACAGAAGATATATGAATACAAAATATAGGAAAAAATGGTCATAGTATAAAAATAAAAAGACTATTTTTTTTTCTTTTTTGGAACTGATTAAACGAACTGGCAAGCGATAAAGTAGGAAAAAAGACTAATATTATTAAAACGTGAACAAAATTACATGATATGATTTTTTGTATTTATTGTTTACGGGTTGTTCACAAATTGGGTACAATTAGTTTCGTTGTAAAAATTAACACATTGTAAAGCAGAGAAACACAAGAATTAAGTCATTTAGGTGCTTTATTTATATAGAAATGGGATTTTATTTAAAGATTTGTTTAAATACATTCGACTTAAAATTTGAATTCAAATTTCTGCGGACGATTAACATATAGAAAATTAGCATCTTTGTACGTACAATTTTACAAAAAATGTTAATGTGAAAATATTAGATATACTATGTTGATTTGTATCTGTCCTTTAAGAAAATATGATTCTTTTTTAAAAATATATAACTTTAAGTGCGGCTCTCGGCGGCGTATTTTTATAGTAGATGAATATATAGCATAAAAGAATATATATATCGAATGATAATATATAAACCCTTCTGCTTCTTAAAAGTATTTCTTAGCTGTCCAAATAAATAACAATATCTTAAAATCTACTTATTTTCTGCTAATTTTTTTAAATCTAAATTCGACAACTTCAAATTCAAAATCATTTATTTTGCCATAAATGTAGATAATACTTGGGTAACCACCTAATTACAGCATCTATCATGAAAAATACCTTAAAATTAATAATTAAAAATGGAGAAAAATTCAAAAAGAACATAATAAGTCAGGAATGTGCAGAATTATTAATATATTTAATATTATCAATGTGAACCTGTGGAGATAAATATCAGACGACAACCACTCAGGCGCCCTCTTTTAAATTTAGGAAATGATAAATTTTTAATATCCTGTTGTACCTCATTTCACATTTTTACAGCAACGGAGCTGAAAGCTTGTTTTTATGAGGCAGTTTTATGCAATGGAGCAACAAAACATTGGTGATTTACTAGGCGCCCAAATCCTGACTCAATTTTAGGTAGTGTTACAATTTTCTTATAGGTATGTAGGTTAACCTGCATTTATAATTTTATATACACTATCGGACAAAAGTAGAGAAACTTTTTAAATTTGCGTTTTATTTGAATACTTCAAAACTAATGCAGTTCTACACATAATGAAAATCAACAATAATTGTTAAGACTTAATTTGTATAAAGTAAAGTAAATTGTAGAAGAAAATCCTAAGATTTAATTTAATTAAACAAAATATTTATGAGACAAAAGTAGAGAAACTAAATTTTATTCCAAAAGTACAAGTTATTTCTTATTTCTATCTTAGAAAAATTAATAGTAAGTAGAGTATCCCTTATTGGCAATCACCTCGCGGCATCGATTTGGCATGGATTCCAACAGTTTCATAATGGTTTCCTCTCCAATAGAATTCCAGGAATCTTGTAAAACTTTTATAAGATCATTTTTATTACTGATCTGATGTTGCCTTACACGCCGGTCTAGTTCCTCCCAGAGGTTTTCAATCGGGTTAAGATCGGGACTTTGCGCAGGAAAGTCCATAACCCTAATATTTTCCGATAAAAACCAATCTTTGACAACCTTTGATTTATGTTTGGGGTCGTTATCTTTTAGGAATATCCAAGTCAAAGGTAAAGTATCCTCAGCAAAGGGTAGCATTACATTTTGTAGGATGTCTAAATACACAAATCGATCCATGATACCCTCAATGATGTGTAATGGTCCTGTACCGAACCCAGAGAAGCAACCCCATACCATGCAGGAGCCACCACCATGCTTTACCGTAGGCTGTGTATATCTTGGATCGAATCTTTTGCCTTGTGGTCGATGTACCCATGAGATTCCATCGGACCCAAACAAATTGAACTTACTTTCATCAGTAAAAAGAACTTTTTTCCAGTCGTTGGTTGTCCAATGCAAATATTTTTGTGCAAAGTTGAGTCGGGCCTTCTGATTCTTCTTGCTAATAAACGGCTTTTTAGCGGCTCTTCTACTAAATAATCCTCCTTCCCTCAGTCGTCTTTGTATGGTCTTAGAACTAACATTAACACCAGGTAATTCACTTAAAATTTTATTTGCTGATTTGTGAGGATCAGACTGGGCAATTCTTTTTATCATCATTTCCATGTGTTTGGTTGTTTTTCTTGGGCGGCCACTTTTTTTAATGCTTTTTGTTGAATTTCGTGTTTTAAAATTAGAAATTGTCTTGCTAACAACGGACTTATGCAAATTAAGCGTTTTACTAATGTCCACTTGTCGTATACCACTCTTGTGTGCATCAACTATTTTTCTACGAAGGTCTTCAGACAAATATCTTCCGCGAGGCATGTTGATTAAAAAAACTATGCAAAACTATCAACAGAACTCACGTAAAGCGAACTAAATACTAAATTTGGACGATTGATATTTAGGTTTCTCTACTTATGTCCATCCGAAAATATTTGAATTCTTTTATTGTAAATAAACAACTGATAAGAGGCATGTAAAATGCGGTAAAAAAACGCAGTTGTTGAGAACTACAATATTTGTAGTAAATATTTAATTTAAATACATGGTTTCCGTAAATCAAAGAATTTTTAGAAGTTTCTCTACTTTTGTCCGATAGTGTATAAATTAAAAGATGCTGTTTCCCCTTATAAAATATTTTTTGAAAGATTTTTGTTAATTAAAGTAAGGTGTTATGCTATTTGAAAAGGTAATATTATATAAAAATTTCAGGTTTTGCATTTTTTGTATAGATTTCTTTATGATCCAAGACAATGAATGACCATAAACGCAAAATCAAATTATGATAAAATCAAAGTATCGTATAAGCAATATTTTTGCTTTGGTGATAAATATTTTTTGATTGTATAAATATTTTTTACTTATATTACTTTTTTAACTAAGGTATGGTAAAAATAGTTTATTATTGATATGATATTCAAAAGATATTTCGTTGTCCAAAAAAATAACCAATTGAAGTTTTTTACTTTTTGTACTACTGTAGTTTCATTGTTATTAATAGAGATACTAAATTTATGTTCAATGCCTGTTCGTCATTTTTTAACTTTCTTGATTATAAGAATTTGTGATTTTAAAGTAGTTAAGTCTAAAATGTGATTTTTGGAATGAGCAAATATTTATTTAATAAATTCGTGTACTACTGGCTTTGTTTTATTATCGGTTTATAGAAAAAAATTATGGATATTGGTTTTTTTCAATTATTTTTGAGATAGAGGAATTACTTAATATATACCTTTTCGTTGATTAAAAATTTTGCTGTAAGAATATTAACAATTTTATATATAATTTTTTAAAAAATATAAATAAATTTTTAAGTAATTTTTTATTTACGATTTCAGTTGTACCAGTTACGAAAGCTAATGCAGGGCTCGGAGGAGGCTCCAAAAGCTCCACTGGGAAATAACGCTAGGCCCATTCAGCCCTTACACCATAGGACTATTCGGACGAACATAAATTTTAAAAATGCAGAGGTTAGTATAAAAAATGTATGCATAAATGTTTAATATTAGGCAATACTTAACGCCTTCGAGATTCTTTGAATCAGTGTATATAATACAGACAGCATAGTTAAGAATTAATAAAATAATTATCTGAAAGGAAATTCGAATTATTATTACATTTTCTTAAAATACTTAAAAATTACTACTAAGACTTCTAAGAAAGATAGATCATGTCCATTTAGGTTATGCATAATTAAATAAATTATACCATAGTAAGATAGTATGTTATGAGCTTCTGGATATAAAAATATTAGGAACAAAATATAAGTGTATTCTATCTTAAATGGAAACCTAGCTTAGGGCTTAACAAGATGTTTAAAGCACCTGTTAATATCGCAGATTTGACGCCTATGTTGATCTTCTTTTGAACTCTTTTTCTTGAGTCATCATCGAGGTAAGACTGAGGAACAATATGGATTTCTGATTATATTTAATAGTTTTCTAGCTAATACAGTGGAGAATAAATCTCTCAAAGTCTTTTAATCAAGTCTATCGTTTTTATTGTTAAGCT
The DNA here is from genome assembly GCF_022605725.1 of Anthonomus grandis grandis. Classification (NCBI taxonomy): domain Eukaryota; kingdom Metazoa; phylum Arthropoda; class Insecta; order Coleoptera; family Curculionidae; genus Anthonomus; species Anthonomus grandis. Next base: position 9,787,678 of record NC_065555.1, read on the forward strand.
GCATGCTTTAGAATTTAATGATGGAAGAACTAAAAAGCTGTATGGGTAAGAGCCAAATATTAAATATTAGTTATTATTAAACTTAAATTTTATTTTTTTCTTGGTTAATAAAAGCTCAGTGAGAATCAGTTTTTCCTTTAGAGAAATCCTTCCTCCATTGAGAAATATCTAGTTTGGTCCTATGATGTGAATTTCTTTTTCTTCAACTTAATGTAGTCGTATTTGTATACAAGCACATTAGTTATAATTATATCGATAAATGCTGCTTGATACACATCTATGTATATAAAAGTAAAAAACTAATATTCTTATCTCTTGGTTATAAATATATTGAAGAAAGACATAAATGTACTTAATTTTATTCTCCAATTAAAATGATAAATTTTTGTTTTAAATTGACAGTTAAAATTATTTTTATATTAGCAATATAAGTGCAGTTATGAGACAAATTTATAAAAAAAACGTTCTTGTCGATTGTTTTTGATTGATTTAATTAAAAGTAATTTATCTAGACACCGTAATGTTTGCAACGTTCAAAGCAAACGAACCAAGCAACATATTTTATTAATCCACCAAGTTGTGGTAATGTAAGATAATTACGCGAGAATGGCCGCATTTAGAAGGAAAAGCTCCCGGAATAACGAATCTGTGAAACTTTGCTTTCGCGTTTTTATCCGGTCGTTAGTTTTGGCCCGGCTGAATTCTAATTTACAGCTTCGCGCGAAATGAAAACATTTTTGCGAAGAGGTGCTCAATCAAAAATTTCAGTAGCAGACAACTTCATTTATTTCGGGTGTTAATTTGTTGGGTTTTGTAATGGCCCTTGTTTATTTTTATGCTCGCTGCGTGCAGATTTCGTTTTTCACTCAAGTTTGGCAGAGATAGTTTTTAAAAGCGTTGTTTCATTACTTAAAGCAGTTTAATTATTGTTTTAGTAAATTTAGAACTAGATTACTAATTTTGCATTTATATAAGGAAGTAATATTTTTCGCACGTTAAATACTATCACACACTACTAGACACATCTGTATTTAGAAATTATAGTTAATAACAGTTAGTAAGCCACATGCCCTGCCCTTCACAATTGTGTGAGAGCGGAGTATTTATCTTTCTTTATAGGTGCAGATGATAGTTGAGACTACAGTAGCCTGTAATGATTCCATCAAATCCACTGCCTATGTGCCGAGACAGAAAGAACTTTGCCCAAAATCTAGATCAATCTGCTAGACATCTTCAGTTTATCTTCACTTGTTTTTCCTTATGCTTTTACTCAAGGTGAAGACAAGTTTACTCCATTGTCTTTAAACCCGAAATAAACGAACTATATATTTCTATTGAAATTGTTAGCACATCCCAGCTTTCAATTGAATCTTATCACTTGAATGGTGTTTTGACTCTCAGAACTTCTTTTTACTTTGTCCCTTTTAGTTTTAAGCTTTTAAAAAATGCCTTTCTTTCGTTAATTTCGTTCTATATAATATGTTTTATTGAAACAATCTTTTTAATATTCCAGTGAGGGTTTTGCAATTATCTAAATACGACCCAATGACCTAATAATTTATTTTACGGACGATAAAAAAAATTTTAAAAGCGATTTTAAATATCTCGGAATTAAATACAGTATTTTAAATGTGATACGATAAAATAAGTAGTTAAAATTATTAGTATTTTTATATTAAAATAAAGCTTAATTATACACACGAATTAATTACCCACATATAAAAAATTCATTTAAAATTCAGTTTTATAATTACCAGTTTTTAATAAATATTCCTACATTTATAAAAATGCATAACTTTTAAGGGTATATTATCATGTTTTTATTGTTCTATTTGATTTTATTTTTGTTATTTTAGTGTAGTACATCAACAATGGTAATATGTTTTGCTATAGTGGTAACAAATTCTTTGGCAGTAACCTTTACGTTATAAAACTATGAAGCTAATTTTTTATTCAAAAAATTTAAATGAGAGTCAAATTTCAATTTGAAATCTATGTTTAAGCCAAGATATTTGGAAGCTTCAACAACCTTTAAAATTTCAGTATCGATAGCAACATTTTCCATGTTGGGTCTACCATTGAGGTACGCTTCTGCTCAATTATAATAGTTTTCATCCATAATGGTTATTCATCTAGATCATCATTCCGGTTTTTGTCGTGCCTTCTAAAACTCATGCTTCAAAACCTAAATTAAGGTCACTGGATCTTCCGCTGTTCATATTTTCATTCTTCTTTCCTTTTTATTCGACTATCCATGCTAAATTCCTTTGTTTACTAATAGGTGTTCGAATTGATTGCTTGCAACACCAATGCATGTATTTTCTGCAATGACGAACGACAATTAAGCTGCGGTGCAAGTATTGATTGGATTTTCTTTGGAAACATTAAATGTTACAATAATGTTAATACATTTTCAAATTAATTATCGAATGACAATAAAATTAGCATTTAATCCGTTTCAAATTTAATGCATTTTATATTTGAATAATATTTTCTTAAACTACCCGGAGTTTTCTTTTATTATCCTCCATAAAAGAAAATTCCGAAGGAGTTATCTTTAAAAACCTAGAAAGCTGAGCAACTGGTATCAAAACTCCACTTTTTCGAAATATTTGTCTATATCAAGCTGATGCATCAACAACTTAAATCCAAAAACTTGTTTACCAATGGCACTCCTTCAATCAACATGAAGAATTTTCTGTGATCAAACATGTAAATTATAGTAATTAACAACTCCAAATCCGGTAAATGTACTGACTTTACTGACTCAAAAAACTTATTTACGAATATCTTAATTTATTCCACATTTTCCTCATAACCAAGAATAGATTCGTCTTGACGGATCTTCTAGAACAAGGAGCCCCCAGTGAGTTAAATATCTTCAAATAATTAAAAACTTTGCTTCCATTTGATCTGCTTTCTTCATTATCAGTAAGAATTTCGGAAGGATTCATTAAGAATGGGCAATTTCTGAACTAGAGATACTACATATGGTGATTGAGCTTAACATGTCTTATACAAATAATGCAGGTTTACCAGATACAGGGTATTTAAAGTTTGAAATTTCTTAATAATTTTGTGATTTTAAGTAGTATTGTCTTAAAAATTGGCGACTTTATGTGTTTTGACATGGAAATTACGAATTTTGTGGTGAATTTAGCATTATTTATACAGGGCGTTAGTTACAGCCTGTTACTTAGGTAAATTACAACATATCTTTTTTGCCTAATTAGTTATGGCTAAAACGATTACAAAATCTAAAAGACAGTTCAATTTTGAATGAAAAAGATACTCTTGTTTATTTCATGTAACTCTATCAGTTTTTAAGTTATTTGCATTATGTAGCGAGTTTACAGTTCCTTTATTAAAACACCTCATAGACAAAAATAGTTAACTGATTTATTACATAGATATCTATTAAACACAATGATTTACAACTAAAAACATGTATTTATGTATTTATGTCTAGTCATTCCAGAATTTAGACTTAAATTGAACCCCTAGCGGCAAGGACTAGTATTTACGGTTAAGTATTTACTAAGCATTTTTCTTATATCTAACAAAGACTCATTTTTATTTGTTTAACTGTTAAAATCATATTATAAAAGTATTATATTTTTATCAGCATTTAAACAGTCTTAAAATTAGCCTAAAAATACAATGAGGCGTGCAAGCAAGAGCCTTGTTTCATTGAATTTTTTATTAGAATTGCGAATATCAAGTTTTTTTGTTGTGAAGCTTAATGGCAGGCCAAAACCATTGTATACGGAGTCGTTTGTTTCGGTTACATGTTTTGAATTCTATTCATTTTTTACACCGGGAGTTTACCATTAAGCCGCTTTGCACGGCATAAAATAGATTAAAGCTATTGTGTTTAGAATATCGAATTGAATAAATGTTACACAAAAAAAAACAAGCTTATAAAACTGGGATTAAAATTGTGCAGTCATCTAAATTAAATTCTTTTAGAATGATATGACCTTTATATATAAATACATATACATAGTAATTTTTCTTGAATTTTGGAAATGCAAAGTAAGAAAATCAATAGGCTTAAGATAACCTTTATTGCATTGTTTAAGTTTGGAGCATTATTGCACTCTTCATGATGCCTTACTGCAATTTATTGTAAACAGAGAAAAAAAAATAGATGAAAGAACTTAGATAGGTCTTAAATCGAAAAAAAAGGAACTAATCAATGTGGGTTTACAGATTAAATCTAAGTAACACTAATACTTGGAAGCTACTCCAATATGACATTTTTATCACACTTATTACTTATTTACTTAGGTGACCAAAATTTCTCTAACTACACTTGGTTGTAATTAAATTCCTATATTCTGTTAATTTTCTCAAATATAATAAAAATTAGTTTAATCACAATTTAACTAGAAAATTCAAAAATTGCTAATAATAAATTTTAGGCACAGCTATAAGCTGTAAAAGTTCGTAATTCCTAAACAACACTGTCAGTTGCAATAAATTCATTGCTTTCGGGTTAATGCTCTGCAAAGGAGTTTTATTCATTTCGATATATTTATAAAGCACCCAGTTTTTTTTAAGCTTTTACCTGTTAATTGGTGTTTATTGCTGTATTTAGACAAATGGCACTATTAACATACAAATACACATTATGATCTATATCACCTGTCTCATTACTTTGGTCGATTAGCACAGAAGTGCTCCTTAATTTCCGAGTTTTTTCCATATCTGCATGTTTATTAACTTGAAGTATTAAATTTGGTTCTTCAATTACCCTTGGAATTACTTGTAATTTTTTCTGTTCTGATGACTGTTAGATAACGCCACTTCCAAAAATTGAATCGTTGAAATAGTGTATTTTTCAGATCCAGATATAAATCCCTCGGATTTTCATTTTATAAGAGATAATAAAAGAAAATTGCGGCCAGTATTAAAAAATATTTCTCAATTTTAAAATGCATTGAATGATGCCTGATGAAGGGCAGTCTGATCGTCGTTCCTTATTGCAGTAAATACATGTTTTATATTGTAAGTAATTAAATCAAAGACGTACTAGTACATTTTAAAAAGAAAAATTAAAATAAATAGTAAAATAAATTATCCACAGCGGACGGTTGGTCTTTAAATTCTCGCAATATATTAATATATTATTAGTAATAAAACACATTAATAATAATATATTTTTAATATCAGCTCTAGTAGCTTTAATTTTGAAGGAAAAATTAATCATATTATCTGAGCAAGTTACTTGTACTATGTCCTATTAAATTTTCCCGATTAAAATTTAAAATACCCTAGATAAATACGTACGTATGATACTTTTTAAATAATTTATATCATTTTAAAAGAAAACGCCTATTTTTGTTTTTCAAATGTTGCTTGTTTTCTATTCTATAGGGAAACACTGAAAGCACACTTTCGAAAGAAAGAATATCAATCAATTCGCATCCATTTAAGTTGTCGCTTCGAACTTGAGAAAACTGTTATTAATTGAAAAACTTTTATTACGCCGATTTATTCATTCCCTATAGCTTTAATAGGTCTCTGTTCTCTAAAAATTACCAGCTTCTCCTCTTCTGGATATTGTTAGTGACGAAGTGCATTTCAAAAACTTTTTTTCATTATAAAAGTTAGACTCTATTTTTTATTATCATTTATAAAATAAGATTTTAAATGTACCGGATGTTAAAAATAAAGTAGTGCATTAACCTATATTTGCAAAAGTCATAGATAAGAATATTGGCCATCTATTTAATTATACTATTCAAAAACATAAGGAAAAACTAGTTTATAAAAATTGTAGTCGGTAATACATGTATTTCTTCTGATAATACGTTATTTTAATGGTAAAGTTTCTGATTTTCCTAAATTTCTAAAACATTAAATTGGGGTTTTTAGTAAGGGTTTCAAATAGCTTTAAGTTTGATGTTTCATTAAAATTCAAGCTGCATTTCTTGAAATGAACTGTTCAATATTGCACGTTAAGGTAAATAATATTCAATCTTGCATTTGAGTTTCATTATCATGAAAATAATCTAAATTTACTCTTAGTTTCTCGTCTCATGATATTAACAGCTTTCTTGTTCTTTTACAGAACACTATACAAAGCTAAAATAAAATATTAGTTTTTTTAATTCCACATTCTCCATATTGAGATCTTTTCTCCTTACAGTTTGACTTATAAAAATTCCAAGAATAGTAAAATATATAGTTTGGTTGTTACACTTTGATGACATGTAATTGTTTTGCAGAATTGATACCATGAAGGACGGAGCTAAGCTAGGGCCACTAATTCAGATAATGTATTGTACAAACAAACTAATTTGCCTAAATGCTTTGTAATGTAATAGGAATGGGATACTTACCATTTCAATTTGAAGATGAGATCGTACCAAGCTCAACTTAGTTCTAGGACTTTTAAGAAATATTCGACATTTAATTTGATCGATTATAGAATTCCCTTTTTTATTTGGAATAAATTTATGCATATTATGTAACTTTTACATAATATGCAACTATAATATTATAGGCATGTTGACATCGAATATTTATACGTGAAATTTTGTCAAATTTTCTAAACGTGTGGCAGTTATTATACATATATTGGCCTAAATTTATTAATTACAATTGAGTGCTATATTAATAAAATTATGAAACTTGCTCTTGTATTGTGCATCTGTGACCAATTATTATATTAATGCCAAATTCAGTACTAATCACAACATTGCGTTACAAAATTCTCGTTCTTTTATCATTAGTTCTTAGAATATGCTAAAACAGTAGTAAACGTTTTTTAGTTTCCTTTTATAAATAAAACATATTGTCTATCAATTTTATGGTCTTTACATTTTTTATCTGGAAACTCTAGATAGGTGAATCAACGACATAAAGTGACCCTTCCCGATTGCTCAGTGAACCACAGTATTCTGATTAGGTGTTAACAATTTTAAAAGTGACATGAATAAAACAGTAAAAACTTGAAGAAAAGTAAACCAACTTAATATGAAATGAAAGAAACTCAAAAAACATATTTGTCTATCAAAGGAAAATCTAATGCTCTATTATTGATCTAAAATATAAATTACACGAACACAGATGTGATCTAATATCTCGATTCTCCGTCGCGTCGCCACTACAGTTAGGTACCACACCATCTCATATTTTAGCACATGATTTCATGTTTATGTAAAGAGTTGTCATTATCCGGACTTTGCATAGACCACGTGTTAATATTTTGATTTACTTAAATACTATTAAGTATTTTATTGGTTACTTAGTTTTGATTCATTTCGTCCAAGTATATACTTAATTAAATAGTATTATAGGATCACACGAACTACAGGTAGGTTATGCTTATTCAATTTAAATAAAAATGATATTGAGTTTCCATGTAATTTTTTTAACAGTTATCACCCATGCAATTAATCTGAGACCATTTTCCAAGTGGACTCGTGTTTACCGAACTTTCGCATCTGACTTAGAGTAGCCTTGCAGGAAAACTCGCGGTTTAAATTTAGATCCAGCCTATTTTTTATTAAATGAAATATGGAATACTGATGCTTGCTGAAAATCTTGAAAAAAACCTTTCGATTTAAAGAAATAATTTCAAAATATTAACATTCGAGACGCCACCGCTAATTTGCTTGGGAATTCGCTCATGAATCAAGACTCGTAAATTAGGATAATCGTACCCTCGAAGGTGAAGTTAATTTGCCTAACTATTTTACGAATGTTTGTAATTTGCCCCTTCGAGAAAATAAGAGCCAGTATTTTAACCTGGCAAATTCGGAATTTTTAAATAAGGCTATATTGTTTTGGGTTTTGCATTTATTTATTTGTTATACCTACTTAACCGAATTTGTTAATTATACTATGTAAAAAATAAAACAAGAAACTTAAATTATAATAATATAACAAGTACCGAAGCTTATAATACTATATGTAACATTAGCTACTTGAAGAAGTTTAGGACACAAAATTGCTTTATGGAGTCTAAGGAACCTTTAATCAGTTAACAGAAAGTTTCTATTTTAGATTATTAACTAATAAATGTGTAAAAAGTAGGCTTCGTAAATATCATCAAACTTAATAAATTTACAGACCAAGTATGAGTGTATATAATATATCATTTTTTAAATGATGCAATGAAGTTTAACATTGCAGATGATCTTAAAATTACGTTCTGATAAATTTCTTTACGTTAATGGTTTCTAAGTTTCCATCGTTACATCATCGTATTTTGAATTTGAAAACAGCCGCGAGATATAGAGAAGTTTCCGCATAACCCTCTTTTAACAGCTTACATATTGTTTTCGGTATGAGAAAAAAATATTTTCCTTTCTCACCTCTATAGAAAAATAGCACTATAATCATAGATTAATACTTCTTAGATAGAAAACCTCCATAAGCGACACTGAATGTTGCGCCCTCTGAATGTCGAGGAAGAGTACTAACCGGAAGCGAAAATGGGCTTGTGACTTCATAATAGCGGGAGATTTAAAATTTAATTATGGTACCCAATTTGAATTTTGCTCTACTGTACCGTGCTCTTAAAAATCCTGGAAAATGTGTGGTTCTTTCGGAAACTATAGTGAGCAGATTGAAAAAATGTTAAACTTAGTTTTCAAGTTTTTGTTTCTCTTCTTTTTCTTTCTTCTTTCTTTTCTACGTATTGTAATACTGAACCAAAAAATTAAACAAATATTCATAACATCGCAATATTTTGTTGATACAAAAATTTTCGGACACAAACAAATAAATTAAACAATCATAAAACACAAACAGTGTTTTGAATTTGACGTTTTGACAAACACGCTGATGTGTCAATCAATTTGCTTTAAAATGTCGCGTGGTAAAGCTAGAAACGGTGCAATCAGAGATGTAGTCATGAAATTGTTTTGTCAAGGAAAGACTATTCGGGATATCGCTAAACAGATAAATGTGGCAAGTTTTAAGACACGGTTATGATAGGCCACGTAAAATCAGTCCAAGAATCTAAAGAACTCTCGTTCATAATTAGTAAAGCTGATCGTTGAAGGTCTGTCAGAACGATAACAGCAAAATGGAATGAAAAAACAATTAGAAATGTTTCACAAGATACGTGCCGTCGATAGATTCATAAGTCTGATCTACATTTTATAAGGTATGTATGTTGCATTTAAGAAGTTGCATATTTATTCAATAAAATTGTTGCTTTACTCAAAAGAAAAGCCTTTGCTTACGGAAAAAAATGCGATTAGCGTAATGGTATGAGGAAGCGTATCTGCTTTCAATGTTGACAATCAAAATATCCTTGAAACCAATTTGTTAGTGTTAATTCCAATTTTATGACTGGATAGAAACTTTATTTTTCAACAAGATAGGGCGCCATATCATACGGTCAAAGCCACAAAAAAACGGTTGCAAGATAACATTATTTCCGCTCTTGACTGGCCTTCCAGCCATCCAGATTTAAACATGATCGAAACTGTATGGCACAAAATGAAGCAGCAATTAAAAAATGATCCACAGCAAGACATTACTGACTTACGAGTCAAACTACAACATATATGGTATTCTTTTACTGGAGCAGACTATCAAAAGGTTGTTGAAACTATGCCTGCTAGAATTAATGCAGTTGTTAAAGAAAAGGGAGACGTGACCAGCTACTGAAATGGTTCATTCGAACATTTATGTATCAGCATACTATTGCGTATTATCCAATATTTGTTAAGTTTTTTAGTTTAGTATCATAGTGTTTAAGAACAATTTTGTTAAAATTATGTATGGACAATATATTTTAATGTATTATAAAAGAAATGTGTAACTTTAACGAACTTTAAAATAAATTAAAATTGATGTCTAGACATTTTTGTGTTAGGGCTCGTAATACTATAATATAAAAAAAGATTATAGCAAAAAATTCATAAGTTATACAATAAAAATTAACAGTTATACACGCCTATTAAAACATTAAATAAAATTTAAAAATTCGTCCACAATGCATAAACTTACAACTTAATTTAATTAGAAACTTTGATATAATTATAAAAAACAAAGTTTGTAAAGTAGAATTTATGCAGGGTTCCAAAGGTTACGATAAATGTATAAAGGTCAATGAGAATTTAATAAAACCCCCAGGGAATCACCCTTTATCTAATTTCACTATCGAGTGCACCTCTGTCTAGTGCAAACTTGTGTTTCTTTCTTAAACTTACTACATCTTTTGGAGTTGGTAGATATCTTAGACCGTCTTAACGCCAGGAATTCCTCCCAAAGGCATTATCTGAGATTTACCTGCTTTATGGACGTCCGCAAAGGCCAAATACATGTTTACAGTTTATAACCTATTTTCCTTATTGAGGTCAACTGATATACATATTGTTTTATACACATCATTACACTGAATATATTTGCTGACATAATATATATATAGAGCTTTGTAAGACTTATGTTTTTCCCTTCAAATAATATATATAATTTGTTATATGACCCAAGAAAAAAACCAGTAAAAGTAGTTTATTTTGCCCAAACTATAGAACAACACTCTAATAATTTAAATACAGATTCTGTTGACTGTCAACTGGTTACATTTAGTTGACATCATACATCATACTGTTGACTTCCTAAGTGGTTCGGAGAATATTAAAATGAATATTCCCATCCGTGTTTTGATGACATAAATCGTCGCAGTTTCGCCGAAATATATCAAAACTAAAAATTCTTCCGTAGTCGGGCCATGTCCTATTTAGACATGTCCACATGCCAATATAACGTAATAAGTTGGATTCAGCCAGAAAAGCCGGAAATGGAGACTACATACGCTTCCAGTAGGAATCGCCGGTCCTGCAGGACAAACATGTCACAAAACCGGTTCGCTCGTTTTCATTCAGGAAATTGAAAACCAGACAATGCAAATTTTACATCTAGCCGCTGCGCCCGCTAAATTTGAATTAATTCCGTTTCGGAGATTTGTATCTTTTTAATTAAATTCCGATTTTAATAATTCAGACAAGCCTAATATAGTTTCCGTGGGGCCAATTATACACTTTTTGATTTATTATTTTATGTACAAATATATTAAATTTTTAAATTATATGAAGGGTATTTTTTTATGTTGTGTTAAAAGGAATATTGGTGTGGTAAAAAAGTTTTCTACAAAATTTGCACTAAACGTAATCCATCTATGTTTGCAGTAAATGATTAGCGAGTGTGTATAACACAGTGTGTCTATACAGATGGTTCGAAAATTAACGAAGAAAGTGTATTCGAGCCTTGCAATAAATACTCAAAATCATTGGGTTAATATACATTATTACAACTATATTAAATATATTAATAATTAATGGCATTATACAAATATACATATTGTATGCAGATTATGCATTAATTATCTCCACAAGATCCACCTAACAGACTTACATTTTGCAGGGGATTTGTAAGATTGTTGGGCGAAAGAACAGATTTTATGGACAGTTTAATTATGTCTGATAAAGCTCATTTTCATTTTTATTTATATTAATAAACCGAACTTTTGATATTGATCTGTAGAACAAAATCAATTACGTGGAAAACCTTTACAAGTTGAAAAAATTACGGTTTGGTGCGGTATTGCAACTTTTCTAGGACAACAATCAAATTGTATCCGTTACCTCGGAGCCACATTTGCAAATGTTACAAATATGTCTTACTGCCGAACTACGTAGATTGAGAGTTAAAGATCACTAAATATGATTTTAACAGCAGAATATAGCAACTAGCCATACCATTACAATAGTGGTGATGCAGTTTTTAAGGAATAAGTCTCCTGCGAGATTAATTTCCCGAAATGGAGACTTTACTTGGCCAGCACATTCTCCTAATTTAACGGCTTCAGATTGTTTCTTGTGGGCGAACTTAAAGTCTGAATAAACTAAAAAACAACATAACTCAGGAGATAATCAGAATTGATGGAAGACTTCGAGGCACAGTTATAAACCACGTCCGAGAAAATATTTAAAAATGTAGAGAATTCAATGGTGGATATTTAAAATCTGTAATTTAAAAAAAATAATGAACTATTAAAAGCTGCATTCAATGAGCATTATTTTTCAAATTTTACTTCTTTTCTAAAGATGTGCTTAATCATTCCTTAAGAGAAACTACCTCAGGTAGAACATCGCTATTTTCACCGAAAGTCAAGCGCCTAGTTGAGCACTGAGCTCAGATATCATCGGGTCCAAAATGGTGCGGACTGCTTAGTGAACCTTAGTGCGGTAAGAAAGAAAAACAACAATACATTGATATGGTTTCATGGATTTACAGGCATGCAAGGTTATAAAGAAACTAATATCTTAGCAAAAAAGGGATCAAACTCTCAGTTTGTGCGAACAGGCAGAACCTTTCTATAGCATCGGTAAGAGTATATCTAAAACTGAGCTAAATAAAAAATAAGTCGCTGAGAATGCCTTTAAAATTAAATTTTAAGATGGAAATTTAAGATAAGATATTCATCAATGCCAAAAGATCTAGTAATTTAAAAAAAAGTGCACAAGCCTACCACAGGCTAAGATGCATTCGATAGTAAAACCTAGACGAGCCCCAGGAAGGAAAAAACCTTAGATAAACCAAACTATAAATGCTTACAAAACTGTGGAGAAAAAAAAAGAGGAAACGCTGAAAGCTGTACCAAATTTCTCGATGAATATGAAGTTGTATAACGAAATATCATCTCTGAATCCATTACAGGTTTTATACCTTTATCAAAGCCACTATACGAGATATTACAATTTAATATTAGCTAATGGTATGCAGTTGTTTTACCCCTATCTAATCTATTTATTTTTTATTGTGCTTTACGAAAATTGCGTATTTGTAGTAAATGCTGTTACTACTCTATAAAGGGCTTCTAATCGATTAACTAATTTATCATAGTTTTCTTTATATCTTGTGCGGCGCCGTCAAAAAGTCAGAGACTCTTTGCTTGGTTCTTTAGAAAATTATTCAGGACGCAGTGTTACAATCAACTCTTGATTTTTGTATGTCATTGATCTTACGTTTCTTGATATTTCCAGACTACTTTGACAATACCTGAATGATAAATCTCTACAATAACTTTAAAAGATTGACTTTTAAAAGTGAATGATAGGTTTGAAGCCAACCTCTAATCAGTAAATTTCTAAAAGACCAAACCAGTATACAATGCACAAACCAGCATTAGAGAAACACACCAAAAGTACATACTTTGAACTGTCGTTGACCATATATTTACACCTGACCATAGGAATTTCCGGTAAAATTTACAAATACATGTGATCAATAACTACAATTGGCAATGTGGACAGATTTGCTAGGTCAATCACAAACAACACAACTATACCATACCACGATCGTATAATAATATTACCGTAAATTCACTTACCAAGTACGAAGCACCTTCAACAATGAGCTTCTAATTTCTTCTTCTAAATTTTGTAAAATAATTTGCAACAAACATAAACACAGCTTATATGCTACGTTGCTGCGACGAGACTCTACCAGTAACTACCAAGCAAATTTGTCGACCTATAGCGTTTTCCTTTTAAATAATTTTTGGTCTATTAATTCTTCATTTTTTTTAACAAACACATCTTTATTATATTTCAAACATTAAAAATAATTTACAGGCTTTTAGGCTCAGTTTTTTATTTTGGAAATTGAATGACTGGTTCTCATGCCAGATGAATTTAATGAATATTTTAGTTATTAATTTTAGAATGAAATTAATTTTAGTATTGTAATTTTTCTGTGTATTTATCTTGTTAAAAAGAACTATAACTTGACGTGACTTCATTCGACTGAACTATCTAACTAACGTGTAGAAAATGCACTTGAAAAATTGACAAAGCATGTAGCCAATGTGCTTTTCCCCTGAAAAATTGACAAAGCATGTAACCAGTGTGCTATTCCCTTGAAAAATTAACAAAGCATGTAACCAGTGTGCTTTTCCCTTGAAAAATTGACAACGCATGTAACCAGTGTGCTTCTACCCTGAAAAATTGATAAAGCATGTAACCATTGTGCTTTTCCCCTGCAAAGAAAGATGTTCCAATTGCTGTTTTGCACTTTTGAAAAATTTTCTGGGCTAAAAAGTAATAATAACCTTCGAGAATTACAATAATGGTACTGCTAATAAGATTTCTTTTAGTTACTTGAGGAAAACAGTCTTAGAACGTAATATGAGGTTTTTTAAGAGGATCAGATCTTTAGCAAGTCATATATTTCTTGGGAATATAAGAGAAACTCACTCCCTTTATTCTTATTGTTCCCAGGAAAGAAGAATTCTTTTCAAATCTAACCATTAATATCTAAAAATGTTAAATTAAAAAAAACTCCTTGCATTATAGTTGAAAACCAACTACAATTATTTATAGGATAGGACAGACGTCATGCGAATAATTTTCTCCTTTGAAGAGATCAAAGAAGAAGCAACTGATGGGTCTAATAGTTGTGAGGTTTTTTGGTTAACCAAACCTAATACGCTCTCTCATTGTTTTGTTAGGCCTTAAAAATACTTATCCACTTTTCATGTTCAATATCAACCACTGATCACAATCATATTTTCGAAGAGGACTTGTGGTTGTACTGTTGCGCCTCTTATTATTAAAAATGATGATATTTTTATATTTATGATTAAAACTCTTTTTGATACATTCCTGATAGTGTTTGCATATTTTTGTCACAAGCGAAGGTTTATTAAATAATATAATATAAATTGATTGATTGCCCTAATACTAAATTAGCTGTCTCAGAAGGACCTTAAAACAAATTCTCCTGTGTTTATTTGGGAAAATCTATGGAGAAAATCTTAATATAAGGATTTAAATTCTACGTGTTAGGACTGAATATAACAGTCTGAGATACATTTTGAACAATGAGTCAGGTTTCAAAAAATACTGGAATGTATTCCTTATAAGTGAATAAATTTACGTATTTACAAGTATGTTAAATTAAGATCAACGTTATTATAACTAAAATCACCTTATACTTGTGGCAAATAATTACATTTAGTACAGATGGCAAATGAGTAAAGTTGTCGATCACTGAAATAATTAAGCCACCTCAAAAAATTTAAAGTTTTAAGAGATCCTTTACATAGGATCTACTAATATTTTGACCTCCGACCTTTGAGTCCAGTCTATTTCAGCTTTCTCTTGCAATTTTTAATTGCAAGTTTAAATCTAAGGAATATTTGTTTCACAGTATAATACTGACTATAAGTACTAATTATAGCGCTTTCTTATTGAGGTTATGGTTTTACGATGGCGGACATTTCAGCTTTTTTATAAGATAAATCAGCGGTTAAGTATGTTTTGTTCAATTACACTTTTTACTATGGCTAATAATTTCAGATATTTAGGATATTCATAATCATTATGATGTAGTTGGTAAACCCGGTTTCACATTAGAGGTTCTCTTTATCAGCTTTCTGACATTATCCAGGCGGCTTGTTAGTGTTATTCCTGGTAAAATTATTTTGACAAGTGTCATTTCTCACTGCATATTAAATCCACTTAAGATTCGGAATATTTAATTTAATATAACTGTATTTGATGATTGTTGTATTGTATTTTGCCTGTATAATATTATTGTTAGACTTTATGACTTTCTCTTATTTTTGTCCACAATTACGATATCTGTGAGGAAGAACCATCCTTAAATCGTAATAAACACTATAATTATGATTTTTCAGCACTGGCTGGAAAGTTATCTGCTACATAACCTTTTTATTTGGACAAGATGCTCCTGTGCTAGCTCCTGGTAAAGAATTTTATCATACCGCTCTTTACATCCTGTAACTGCTAACGTTTAAAATCGATACGTGATGTGCTGAATGACTTTTTATATTTTGCTTCAAACTGAGGGATCCTTGACTATAGGAGAAAATACTTCTTTCTGTACACACCTTCAACACCAGTCTTATTGATATATCTTACAGATAGAGTCTCACCCAACCATATCTTCAATTTCTCTTACCGGGAGGAGTGATAGCCTTGAAATTCTTACTGTCTCAATTGAAGTATTTTTTTTTCTGTTTATAGGGCTATACCTAGTAGTTCTCTTCTTTTCTGTTCTCTCTGTGAAACTACAAAGGTGGCTTTTACTTTTCCTTAGTAACAAATTCTGAAGTTCCGAAAAGTCTTCAATCTATGAACATTAGGTTAATAATCTTGCGATTTTATCCTTAACGCCGGTTAAGAATAAACTAAAAGATGAACAGCTTCCATTTGGAACTAGAATGTGGAAAAGCTTCCGATGAACTTTCAGACGTTGTCTGTAAGTGCAATTGTTTAATTTCCCATTACCTTTAAATCTGATTTTTCAAATGTATTATTATAACTATTCATTTTAATAGAAGATAGGCAGCTAGGAGTTAAACGATAAAAGGATAAGTTCGTCGGGATGCTTAGTAAGGTGAAAAGCAGAAGAAACAAAGATGGTACCTACTGACTCATCTTTCAGCTTTTTGGCTTCTTCAGGAAAGGTAACCAGAAAAGCCAGGGAGAAAAGAGAGAAAGCATAAGGGATCACGAAGATCAGTTATCAGCTTGAGTACCCCAAAATAAGCCAAAAAGTGGCAACGCATGTCGGCAGTTACCACCTTGCTACCCCATCTTACGGAGTATCCCGACGCACTTATCCTTTTATAACTGTTAATATTTAAATATATCGAAAAAAAAGTTATGAAAATGTTGGGTACTTTTACAAAAATATATCTTTATTTAGTCTTCGATTATTGTTTTATTGTTATACAGCTATGGTTGTGTTATCATCAAAATGTATTGTAACAAAACCGCAAATTTTACTCAAGACCTCCTTAGTTTGCCCTGCCAGGCTTTAATTAAACAGTCCAATTTGTGCCTAAGCCAAAATAACCTGAAAAAGATGGTACATCCCTTAATTAGCCTCCGCCTAGCTTTAGGGATAAATTCGCGAGAAAATTACCGTTGGCGGTAGATAATAACGTTTTAAGTTGAGCCCCTTAATATTTAAAGGGGCCGCGTTTAATAGTTAAGACCCAACAAAAATATACAGATTACCTCGGCTTGGGTAGAGGTTTATTTCGTAATTACCTAGGAATATAATTACTTTACAGTTCTGAATATCTATTTAAATACGCACGTATTCATGATAAAAGATAATATAATATGTTTTCTTTTTCTTTCAGATCAGAGAATTTAGATTTCTTTATTGGGGTTAGCTGCATGTCTTTAGAAAAAGATTTATGGCAGCTTCGCCAAATTGTGTTAAGTGCATTTTCTCTGAGGCTGGCTTTCTAGTTAGATTCTAGACTTATGACACTCACTCCATATTTTCCAGCTTCTCGAAATAAGACCCATCACAGTTGCATACATGCTCAGATAGTTTTTTCCTTCTAAGCCTACAAAAATAGTTTTTTTTTAAAGTCTGGTTACAAATTTGGAGAGAGAAATATTTATTTGTATTTTACGCAGGCCAGATTTTTAAGTTCATATGTGGTCCCGACGTAATTTTTTGGTAATATCACATCATGGTTTTTTTTCTTATTAAGGACTGTTTTAGACAATGGTATTGATCCTTTATTGAGTTTTAAGTTTTTCGTCCTTCGAGAGTTCTTTGCCTCGTGAAAGAAATAATCGTGGCATTAAGAAAACTTATCAAGAAGCATTCATTGTATCTGCTAATTAAGTCATACATTTTCTGTTCTTGCATCTATTTTTATTTCCTCTAATTTTTTACGTAGATTTGCAATGTCTGTCTATTTTTTTCTTAATATAGGGCTGATTGCAAAAAAGGAGTTACAATTATTAGCAAATGACTTTAACTGGTATCTATTTAGATCATCAATGAATATTTTTGTACAATTTTGTATTGACATTTCAGAATCTCACTTTTATGTACCAACTAATAATTTTTGTTAAGTTTTATAAAAATGATGTATGGATCTTTATGGCTTAAGAATTTAACCTGAAATCTTACCTTTTGGCAAAGGTACTATAGAGGTCATGAACTTGAGATATATCCTCATACTACAAATGCTCTGAATATTTTGTTTAAGTAGGTCAATAGTGTTGACATTGGCCCTTTTGGAGCAGTATTGGGCAAATTTTCTCAGAGCCCGATGACCTCTAATGTTGGAATTCACTTAGAGTTCATTTAATGCTTTTATAATTTATAATTTCCGTATCGATTTTCCAATCAGATTTCTTTAGCCTTAGATGTCTCTCAGTAAAAATTGTTGGTCGGTTCTAATTAATAATTAAGGAGAGGCACACTTTTCATAATAATAATTATTGTGTGCAAATAATTGTTTATTATCAAAAAAGTTATTTTTTAATATCACATATATTTTATTTAAAAATTGTTAGTAAAAAAGAAACCAAATAAAGAGGAAAACCGATTTAAAAAGATATTTAGCCACTATTAGCGTTACAAGCTTTAATTTAAGTAATTTTATTTAAAATGTAGTTTTAAGCCTTTATGGATTTTTGCATTAAACGTAAAATTCGACATTTTTTCTAACTTAAAATCCAACGGATTAAGGATAAATGCATTTCCAGTAAGCGGGAATAATTTTTATAAGAATAAATAATTATTAAAGCTGATGCCTTAAGTCTTATTATTATAAAACGAGTTTTCTTTAAATATTTATAATCGCTTAAATCTGCTCTGGGTCCTACTAGATCGGTTTTAGCCTGGGAAGATTCAGAACTTGTTGGGTTTAGGAATCAGATCGGTACTTGGTTTAGTTTAGTTTATAGTTTATTTAGTATGGACACCGTCTATAGATTACATCTTTTGTTGTAATCTATAGACGGTGGTATGGGGGTATAAAAAAGAGTAATTACATACCAAAAAACAAAATATCTTCTAGAATTACCCTTGTTGAAGAGGATTCAAAATTTTCTGTATTTTTCTATGTGCATAAAAGTAGCCTACAACAAAAATATAGAATATAACAATTAAATTTAAAATAAATATAAAATTATCATTACTTTCGTAATGTGTCACAACGAAAAAAATTATATTTTTATTCTGTTAATATTTAATTTAGCTGCAAACCGAAAAGATTGCACTCATCTCGATCGATAAAAATACTTGAGTGTTTAGCTGCTGCAACTTCCTCTTCTTCTTCTTTTTGTCCTCCTTCTACTTTTTTTACTTGCTCCTTTTCTTCTTTTTCTTTTTCTTAATTTTCTTCTCATTCCTAAAAATCTATTTGTAAAGCAAATAAAAATTCAAAAGAACCTTTAATTCCAGCAGCCTTAAGTTTTTCAACTGATACTTTATGATTAAAACAAACAACCGCATTGGAAAAGTAGTAAAATATACAGCAATCTCCTCTAGTTCAGGTCCACTTATATCTTCACAAGAAAGGAGAAAACTCATGCAATAGAACTGCTATTTATAAACTGTAAGTCGTCAATTAAATTATTGTTATTCAGAAGACCCCCTTGATAGTTACAATTATTGATTGAAATACTAATTGATTTTTTAATTTTTTTTCCATCATTGCTATAATATAGTTATGTAAGTATTGAACAAATTTTTAATTTAATATATAATGGCTATTTGATTATAATGAAGCTGTCGTTTTTTATATAGAACTTTTTCACCTTATCTTATTGTCTTTACGTTTTGTATTAAATTCTTTTAAACAAAAAAAAAACAATTCTTTCCTTACCACTTTTAAAGTTTATTGGACTTATTTTAAACTTAAAACGTGTTTGTTATACTTTATTTAATAAAATTCATAAGAAGATTAGTGTCGTTTAAGAATCATAAATACCCAGTTTCTTTTTAAGCCGGTTACCTTCTATGGAGCGGAGAACACAAACTCTTTAAAAATTAGTTAAAACCTTATTGTCTTACTACAGATTTATTTAACATTCATTATTCTTTTGCTTTTATCTAAACTCTCAATGGAAATTTTAAACAATTTTCAATAAAAGGCTTAGAGAAAATTAATAAACTTTGAAGATTAACTTTTTGGAGCTGTGCCGGGTACATGGAGAGTTTTCTTTTAAAAAGTTTTTTTAAACAAGTACAGTAATCGCTTTAATACGGCTTATTCTTTTATGTTTATATTTAGCATTTTGTTTAATTTTATTGAAAAATAGAGTTACTTTATAGATTTGAATAATAAGATAATTTTTTTTAATGTATGGTAGTTATCAAAAATGACCTCAAGGTAGATCATTCTGACAAAGGCTTGTTTACTCTATGTTTATTTCACCAAAAACCAATTAAAAACATATATGTATTTGGCAGTTTGTAAGCATTTTAACTTGACCTTGTGACGATCACAAAAAAAAACTAAGTACTATTGTAAAAGTATAATTTTTTGCTATTTGTGAGTCCGGTATTCAAAATAGGAGGTTCCATTTAAGAAAATCACCTTGAAAATAGTCCCTAAGGTTAAATTCAAGGTCACTATAATCTTTCTACTATTTTACCATTAAACTTTTGACATTTTCAAATCACTAGTTTTTACTATTGTTACTATAGCGTTATATACTATTGCTATTTGCGTACTTAATTAAAATGAAATACCCTATAAATTACAACAGCCATATGACACTGCAATCTTCTAAGGTTAAATATAATTCTATTATTAATAAGTTTTTAAAGTCTAGAACATTGTGGTCTATTATTAAAAAATATAATAAGATAACTTTTATATTAATAAATAAATACATATAATTAACATATACAGGGTTACTGGTAATTCGATACATTCCTTTGGTGATGTGATAGGGGAGGGGGTAAGAAGTAAATTGAACCCTAATATGTATTATGCAAAAGTTGATAGTTTTCGACATATTTAATTTTTTCTGTTTTTCTTCAAAATGTAGACCTTAGTGGTTTAAAAGGCAGTTTCCAGAAAATCCGCTGTATATTTTTTTAACTTTTTAGGCAAAATACATGCTCAACACAATAGTGTTACGTTTGTAATGGCAAAAGTCCCGCAAATAGTTGTAACCATAGGTAAATTCTCGATGCAAAGTGTAATTTTTTTTCTTAAATAAAATACTACACTTTCTAGTGGATATTTTTTGAAAAAAAATTATGCTACATTCTTCAAAATTTCCTTAAAACTTCCTTATTACCTAAGCTAGCTCACAGGATACAAATGCTTAAAAGTTAGGTGACATGGTTTTGTATTTTTATTATAAATTGTAAAGTAACGCATTTATCAGTATTTACCTTCACAAATCTTGTTCAAAATGAGAGCCTCTATTGCGAATACAGGCTCGGCAGCGCCTTCTCATTTCAGTCTTTGTTGTTCTAGTTGTTATGGTATTCCTGATCTGCTGGGCAGCGTTGGTTATTCTTTGGATAAGATCTTCCCAGGTAATTATTGGGGTTGCATAAACCAGTGCTTTCATTTGACCCCATATGCTATAATCAAGCGGGGTTAAATCAGGGCTTCGTGCTGGCCAAGCTATTGGACCTGACCTACCAATCCAACGATTCGGGAAACGTTCATCCAGGAACTGCCGAACTGACCGCCGAAAATGAGCTGGACATATATTATATGTTATAATAACATATAATTATGTCTTAATTTGACAATATACTAGGAAAATATTGAAATTAAAAACATCAGAAATTTTCACAATTAATACATCTTATAAATGAATTACAAGCCAAAAAAAATGATAGTTCTCAATGAAAAAAATGCAACTAAAGTCGCTATAGGCTTTTTTAAATATAGTGTATGACCCTCATCAAATTATCAATATCTTCTTACATAAATTCTTGACAAAACATTGCTCTTACCTGCTGCTATCTAGCAGCTCTTTCTTTACCAAGCCGGAAATTTAGTGAGCTGGTGTTCTGATCATTGAAATATCTTTTACTTTGAATGAAAATGCGAATCATTTTGTCAAGAGTTATGCATTTTGATGAGTCCTCTTATCATCATCAGACTCCTACACTACATAGCTGTAATATTTAAAAAAAAACTTCACAGCTATGTAATGTAAGAGTCTGATGATGATGAGTGAACTCACCGAAATGCATAACTCTTGACAAAAAGATTGGCATTTTCATTTGTGAAGAAAAGTCTTCCTGCCCTTCCTAACCCGCTATATTATAGCCACTCCACTTCAAGAATGGAGTTCTACTTACAAACTATTCTTTTCTATTTATGCAATTTCCATGGATTTGTGGTCAATAAAATACCCATTATTACCACACATTTTTGCTTTCTCGTTTGTACGTCACCATTTAATTTTTATTGGCACGGTTGAACAGGCAATTTTATGCTGCTTACAATGATATGTCACACGATGGGGGTTAATATTTGACATATCAATGTGAGGTTAGCATTTACTTCCTCTTGTCTATCTAAATTTATGTTTTTTTTTTTAAAGAAAATGATTGAGTGATTTATTTTGAAGTAAAAGCACCGGATATATAAATAGTTTTATTTATTATCTGTGTTTATTTTTTATATAAATTCCGAAGTGCGACAACTAAAGGAAAATACTCTGAAAATACGAAGTATATGAGAATAAGTGAAAATATTTTTACTAATGGAGAACTAAAGTTGCTTAATTAGTTTTTGCAGTGGAAATTGGAAATAAACTTTGCTAATTTAGTATATTTTTGTGCACAACTAAACTTTTAGTTATAAAGGTTAGGGAATATAGAGTTGGAAGGTACGAGCAACCTATTTACATTTAAAGTTTAAAACAAGTGTCTTAATTGGTAAGATTGGTGTATGGATCTAATTTCTATATTTCACGCTACAAGGTTTAAATCTATTTATTCAAAAACTAATTCGCAGTCATTGTCAACATTTTAAGAGGCGTTAACTGAAATAAGGGTAACAATATATTTGAGACAGAGGTTTTTAGATCATAAAATTGATAATATAATACTGCTTTCCGTTTTCTCATAATTTTATCTAGATACCGAGATTCTTCACATTTTTAATAACAGAACAAAAAGATCAACGGAACAAAATTGCCTTTAAATAATACTGAACTATAGATTCACCAGTTGGTAAATAATATGCCATCATGAAAATC
Organism: Anthonomus grandis grandis; assembly: GCF_022605725.1. NCBI lineage: Eukaryota > Metazoa > Arthropoda > Insecta > Coleoptera > Curculionidae > Anthonomus > Anthonomus grandis. The sequence continues at coordinate 9,810,675 of NC_065555.1, forward strand.
GAAAATTACAAATAATAAACTCCTGATTTTGAAGGATTTTTGCGAATATTTTTATTAAAAAATCCTATAAAAATCGATCAACACCAACTAATTGATTGTCTTGTGCAAAACGGAAATTTAGTCAAATGATTTCTGATCTCTGAAATATCTTTTTGTACGACTAATACAAAATATATATATTCTGATACAGTTTTTACGACAGGAATAGTATCGTTCTATTTTTATTATTTATAGACCGTGCCAAACTTAATTGCTCCTTTAAGAATTTGAAGTCTTGACGATTCTCATAGCATAAGTCTTGGCCAATAAAAATCTTTGTGCCCTTCAAATAACTGAAATTTTTTTTAATTTTTGGTCTTTCTTTAGAAATAACACAAACTTAACCTTTATTGGAAAAATGGAAGAGGATTTTATTTTGTTCAGTACATAAACATTGTTTAGATCAGTTTTCTCAGTTTGTACAAGTCCAAATATTATATTATTATTTTTCCTAGTACGGCGCTCGAATTCAACACTCTTTTTCTCTAATTGATCGCACCTGTTTGTTAGTAAATCTAATTGTTGGTGTTCCTGAACTTTTGTTAAAAGACTTAAAACCTGTGCATCGATGTGAGTCTTTAAGATGTTAGTAATTCGTTCCTCACTCTGGCTAGCGGAAACCTTGATGGCTTCTAGCAGTTTAATATAGAGGTCGTTATTACTCAGTTCAGACATTAAAACGCAGCTTAGACGCATTAAAGTCAGTGGCGAAGCGTACGAGTAGACAAGGTAGACACTGTCTACCCAAAATTAACCAGTTATTTGTTATTAATTTATCACGTAATTATTTCATTGTTAAATTAAAATTTGAAAAAAAAAATTAACACAGAACGTAGCCTCTCCTTACTATTATTAAATAGTATCTAAACATGATTAATCCAAAGGCGCGCCCCGCCTGACGCACAAATTAAAATAAAAATGCAGGGTTGACACCCAATTAATGTATACGAGTCCCAGGAAGACACATTTATATTTGTCTTCCGAAATTTGGAACATCTAATCGAACCAAATACACATCAAACAGGTAACAGAGGTCCGGCCGCATCAGTATTCAGCCTATTACGTCTGCAAAATTTACTCGCGGGAAAGACATTCGAGCTTTTGTCTATCGAAGTCGACCAGCTATTTTATTATGCTGTTGAGGGTTATGGTCTATGGACACGCTTGATCTGGTCGGCCGCCATATATCTTCAGTTTTGTTTTGATGAATCTGCATTTGGCATTTGGTGCGGGCGCGTGCTATAGTAATTTAATAATTAGTGCTATTTTTACTATTTTTATTTTTGGGTGTATAGAAAAGGTTTTTTTAGTGGATATTTTAGTGGTTATTTATCAACGACTGTTCGATATTGTCAATTGTATTTTAGTTGTGTTTTTTTGTAAGTTGTATTTATTTTTATCTATCTATCTTTTTATGCTAGTAGTCATTATTTTTTTCTTTTTTATTTCACTACATATTTTCTCTCTTTGAGTTAATATTTTATGCGCCTTCATTCTCTATTTCATTAAATTGAATAATATTAAATACACATTTCTTTCTAATTAAAGATTTTTATTGTTTGTCTACCCGAGAAAAAAATTCACGCTTCGCCACTGATTAAAGTATTATGTGCTAGGTTAGATACGAAGCATATATAGAAATAAATCGTAGGAAATATAAATAAGGAGGAAATATCACAAAGGACACACGCTACCCGCCCAGGGACTTATCAGGGCTTTTGAGTTAACATATACACAGGTAGTCCTGGGATAAAATTGGGTTATATTAAGGAAAGACAAACGGATTGGGTAAATTTTTGTGCATCAAAAAAAGGTTACGAGATAAACTCAGCCAAACAATCGCTTTAAATAATACATTAACAAATAAGTGGCAACGTGGCACAATTTACCAGCTGATTCGTTTGGCGGGAAACATACAGTGCCGAAATATTTACTTTCACCCTTGTTTCGGAATTTCAAAATGTGAACACTGGATCTAACAAAATAAATCAGTCAAATAAATTGATCGTAATCTATTCCGTTTTTAATTTTGTACCGGGGCGCTAGTATGCTTTAAAACATATTCTAAGGTATCTGGACGAAAAAGTAAATAAATAAATATGAAATTGAAACAAAACTCAATTGATAGTCGGAATTCAAGATAGGTGGTAGTACCGTTTTTCCTTCGGCCATCGGCTAAGGCAACAAACCTCTTTACTCATGTAAAATTTTATTTATTCTAGAGTAATTATATAATAAACTTAAATACTTTCAAAACTACTACATTATACAGTATTCACCTATGTAAAATCTACCAAGAACTTATAAGGACTGAAAAAAGGTTGGTTTTACTCATTTAATGGATACCAACTCTTCAGGTCAGGATGACAAAATTAATAGCTATCTTATTGATAAATGTATTATTCTTCACTGACCAATTTTCAATGACAATATTAGTATTACGTATATTACATTACACCTGTCTATAAGGAAGGGAGTTTGAATAATTACCTAGTTACGTGTGTATTAACTTGTTTTTTATTATTCCTGTTTGCATGTGAGGTTTTATTGATTTCACTAGGACTTTTGATCAGGGAAATTATGAGTCTTTTCTTTATAAACTACGATTTCTTTAAACTTTTAAAATTAAATTAAGCAAATCTATTTTGTAAATCTAAATGGGGCCAATAGTGAATCTAAGTTTATTTCTCAATGGATATCACAAGGTTTAATTATAAGGTCTCTTATTTTACAATAATTATTCTAATACATTTCTAAATATATTAGAAAAATTTTTTGTTATGTTTGGAACACTAACATCCTAATCACCACAAGAAGTTCTGAAATAACCCCAAAACTATTATCAATATCTTTTTCATATCTTCAGTTATGACATATGCATATACAAAAGTACAATTTACCCCTAAACAGTATTCAAATACTTAGAGTAACGCTACCACAAAAAGCGCATAGAGATTGTTTACAATCATTATTGGCAAAATCATGTGGACTCCTTTGGTATGGTCTCAATTTTTTGTCAGCACTTATGACTCAATATTATTTAATTTTTGACAGTTTTTTATAATTTAATTGTTTGACTTTAAATAAGTACTGGGCACATTTTCTGCAATTAATAATTTTTAGTTTTATTATTCGCATATTATATTATCAAATCATTTTACATAAAAATTACGAAGAAAGTAGATATTGGCGATCTAGTTCGAAAAATTAAATAAACCCTATAAAAATTTTACTTAACTTATCAGTGGAATTGGAAATGGCAACCGACAAGTGCTTTCTGAAGCAAGCTCCTCTTTATTAACCATGACAACTTGTTTTAAGGACGTTTTCTTTTTCCGTTTTTCTCTTCAAAATTATTTAGGAGTGGATATTTTAACATCGACTCTTTTGAGTGAAAGAGCTGTTGAAAGGAAAAAGGTTTAAAAATATGATGTAGTATTTGCAGATTTAGTACCGTAAAGTCAGTTTTAATTGTTGATACATGTATATTTAATTAAGTTTTAAATATAAAAATTGTTAAGTTTTTTTGGAAATAGACTGAAACTTTTTTGTATAGTCCCCTTGGCTCTATGAGAACCGCCAGTTATCTGAAGCAATTATCAACGTTATTTCTTATGGTCATGACAATGAACTTTCTGGCATAAAATATTGATTGTTTTTCAATTCCAAATAAATAATGTTTTGATTAACTTAGTTTTACTGCATTATAAAACTGATATCCATTGAAAATTTTGGGGTACCAGCAAGTACATAGCAGATTGAATATTTAAACAAAACCCGCGAAAGGAGATTTTTTTAACTCTTTGGGATACCGTAAGGCAGTTTTCAGGCGAAGAATTTCGCAACTTTTGTACAAGCGAGAATACACAAAGGGAGACTCTGCGTAAAAATGACTAATAGAACTAGAAGAGATTGAAGATGAACTCTTACTCACTCAAAACTTACACGAGTTTCAAGTAAATATCTTATATTCATGGAGGGAAATGAAAAAGTTAAATAATAATGGTATTCTAATCAACTTAGATCAAAATGAGTAGCTAAGAATCTGTTAGTATTTTGAAGAACAAGTTAAAAACAATATTGGAACTGAAAGCACAACGATAAAAACATAGGTTCTACGAAGATGTTACTTGCACCTGAAATAGTTCGGCATATTATTTGCATTTGTGAACCACTGTGTCTTAAATATTTGAGGGACAAACTGGACCCTGAATACCACAGAGATAGATTACCTATGCTACCTATAGTAGAGGATAACGAACTACTAACTTGACTAGGTTAAATAAAATATTTCTATAATTGGTAATAGTCGAAGTATTAATTGAGGTCAAAGATAAATGATGAAAGAGAATGAGGACAGTTTTTTTACTAACGACTTTTTCATTGATGCTAATAAGTCAGAATCTAACTTGGTACGAGTATTCTTATTTATTTTTTTAGCTGCTAGCAGAATAGCATCAGAAATATTAAAACAATTAAAATCTGCTATAGGCGATTGGCAAATTGGCAAAAAAGACCTAGAATCTATAATATAATATGTATAATCTTATGATATAGTTAGACTACATAAAAATACACATATGTTCTTATTATCATATAGGGTAAGAAGGAAATAAAGCAAAAGAGAAAGGTTGAATCAACAACAATTATTGTCAGTTGATTGAAAAGTCGTTTTTATTTTTGGACCATAACTAGCATCAAAACTTCACTCAACTCGACATTATAAATTGAAATAAAAAAGTTGCATACGCTGAAGCAGATCTATATTATGTGATCAATGGTAGATGAACCTAATCTAATTTTAGTGGGTGGCACAAGTAAAATTTATTAGCGGCATTAGTTCAGTTTTATTACAGAGGTAAGCCTATGTGGCTATAAAAAAAATCAAAGAAATTATGAAATGCTCCGAGGGAAGTATAAAGAAATTACTCTCTTATGCGGAATCAATATATTAAAGTTATATATTAAGTTATATAACTAAGGTTTCTTCTTTAGTAGATCAATTTTATTAATTAAAGCCTTGTGAAAGTCTCTTTTTCAAACGTCTTCCTTTACTTCAAGTTGAAGTACAAATTTACATTAACTAATAAAATTAGAACTCTATTAAGTTACTGGCTTTAATATAGCGCTCCTTTCGAATAGATGATAAATTCCGTTCATTGATCTCGATTCCAGTCATTTTTCCTAATAAGTTAAAAGCATCCTTAGTCCATAAAAATGAATAAGGCAGAGGCCCTAAAATTGAATATTCTCATAACTGAGGAAGGCGCATTAAGAATTTATCACCGGAAGCGAGAGTATACCGGGAAATTTTGATCTTTCAGGTGTATGAAGCCATAAAAGTGATGGGTTAAGCGCAATTTAGATTTTCCCGAGCCCAGTCTGTGAAGAATGGATTAGCGCATTACACTGGAGGTGTTATGATTACTAGTAGCTCGGGAAGTAAATTAGTTTAATAATATGTGTACAAACTTCCAGACGTATATTATATTAAAATAGGCATGTAAAATGATTTTAAATAGATATTATGAATAGTCAAAGCGATTAAGAATTTATTTATACTATATACTGAATATCTAGTAAATTTACATTACAAACATATCTCATGATGGTGTTGACCTTATAGAAGAGAGTACTTTGCTACTGCAATTTGGAGAGATTCTATTCAACTCCTGTGTTACAGTGCTCTAAAACATGACAAAAGCTAAAACTAAGCCTGCATAATAGTTCACAGTAATACCATATCTGTTCAGAGGTCTCTTCCTCCTCCTAACAGAGTCTGTAAATAATATTGTATGTAATTTTTAAGATTATCAGGTGTTTGTTTAGTTTGCAATAACCTTCAAGCAAACCGACATTATACTTGCTACCTTCCAGTTGTGGTTGAAAAATGTTGTGATAAAATTAAGCGTGCAGCTTTTTAACCTTTTTTTGTCATAGTCATAGGTGTCAGGATCATCGAGCCATCTCGTTAGCCAACTAGCTACTGTTATGGAACCACCCACCAAAGCCTACCTGTCTGTGACTTATCTTTGGATCCTCTGTAGTTACCTGCACCGCATGCTTTGAATCATATGACAACTTGGGTTTTAAGTTCTGCAGCCTTAAGTTAATTTTTTAGCTCAAACTCTTATTGCTGCCGCACAGTCTCCTGCATCTTATGTTATGTGACCCTCAGGTCATTCTTTAGTCAAAAATGACTTGAAGTATTTAACTTTTTTCGACAACGGTATTTGTGTTTTGTTTAGTTTTGATTATTTTAGTCCTTTCAGGGCTCTTTTTTTCATAAAAGGCAATATTGCAGTTTTAGTCGAGTTTACCGATAAACCTTTATCCTTGTACCAAACGTCAATTATATTTCTATGTGTCGTATCATCTTGTATTTTTTTTTACAGGTAATACATGCATTTATCTCTTACCAACTATAACCAACTCGTCTGCGAAGCTCAAGCAATGCGCCGCGCCGTACTTATGAAACTAATTTTAAAGAACAAAAATTAGTTTTTCTGTAAAAGAATATAAATTTTTACAATAATTTAACAACTGTTATACTTCACCAGCCAGTAAAAATCCTAACCGAACTGCTGTTTAGAAGTCAATGCTTATTTGCAGCTTTAGTTGTATAGATACGGATTAAATGTTTGAGTGTTTGCGATTTACATGTTGATTTTTCATGAATGTAATTTAGCAATACCTGTGCTAAATTCCTTTGGTTCTCTACATCTATTCTTGTTTTCCTCTCCATAACCCTTCTTCTTAGATTGTTACACATTATCGAATATGGAACACCGTAGTCCAATCCTTTATTAAATTGACATGGTATACAACGAGGCCTTAACACTAGTTGGTTTTTTGCATTTTCGACTTCAATAGTGGAAAATACATATTTAGTAAAATACAGTAAATTGAACAAATCTTGAGTGTATGCAGTACGTTTATAGTAAAAACTAAATAGACCCTCCAGATGACAGTTAGTTTTGTTACTATAAAGATCTTTCTTTTGCATCTACGAAAAATTGAAAAATTACTACTCACTTTTTCACAGACGAAACATTTTAAGGTCTTTCGTTAAATTTAGTATGCCGTCTTATAGTCCACTAAAAATAAATGTTTATAATATGAATATGTTATAATATGTATGTTATAATATGTAATATATATGTAAAATAAATTGCGGTCTGTAATTAAAAAGGTTCTTGGAAATATCTCTATTTACTTATTTTTTAGTACGGAGTCAATGTATAGATTTCTGAACAAGAATTATATATTATATAATATCTGAGAGAAAACGTGTACTTTTCAGAATAACCAACTTGAAATAGAACTTCTCTGTTGTTTGAATAACTGTCGCATCTCTCAAAAAAGAAATATATGATGGTTCTTTTTAATTAAAATACATCAGTGTATCCTTAATTATTTTTTTCCTCAAACCGGTTTATTTTATCAATAATGAATAAGAGTTCCGTTTCTTTGGTTTAAGGTTCAATCTATCCATATTTATTATTTCAGAGTCTTTATCATAATGGATGTTAAAAATTTAAGCATTATAATATACAACCTAGTCCGCCCCCTGGTAAAATAAACACGTAAATGTTTATTTTACCACAAATAAACGGAGGCCTTAAACCTCTGTTTATTAAAAATTTTAAAAAATCCTTAAAAAAAATTTTAAGAAATCCTTAGTAGTGTTAATCACTTAAATTTTTTATTAAATTAAACCAAGTACTTCACAAGTTATTAAAAAAAAAACGATTTCCAGTGGGGTCTTTAAGGGGCCGTATCTTCGTAGGGAGGGCCTATAGGATTTTTTTTTACACGAGTTCCAAATTATTTTTTTATTTTCTTCCTAAATCCGAGAGATCTCCCACATTTTTTTAATAATTTTTCAATTTGTTAGATTATTATAATAATAAGTTTCCAATAATCTGACATAATAACAAAACTCGCGAAATATTTTTTTTGTTTAAAACTTAATTTGCAATATGAGACTAGTGCCTTTAAAAAATAGTATGATACTAAGAAACGCTTTCACATGTTATTGCAAACCTATAAATTTCTTCATCTAAAACATTCATGGACCGGGCCGGTAGAATTCCAATGCGTGATAATTAAAAAATAATTAAAGGAAAAAAATATTGTTTTGACCGTACCAAGTATAAGAGAGGATTGTTGGGAAAGGGTAAGTCTATTTGCTGGCTGCTTGGCAAACTAGTAAATTAATGCAAACCCATTTTTTTTTACATTCTTCGAATACCACCTTTTTTCATGGAGATATACGTGAAAAACTGTTTTTTCTATATCCCATGAATTCGTCAAAAAAACTATATCCAAAATTAGATTTTTGGTAGTAGCAGGGGTAGTAGACATTTTTGAACAATTATTTGATTAAAATTTCTGGAAAATAATTAGATTACTAGCTGCTGCGTATAAAATATCACGGGGTAATATTTTGGGCTTTCGTCAAATTGAATGGAAGAGTTACTTAAGAAAAATTAACATTAGTTAATTTTTTTTTTATTTTATTATTTTTTACTATAGTTCTTACTTCTGAACGATAATATATTTTTCTTAATTTCAGATAAATCACTGTCCATCAATGCACAAAGAAAAGTACTACAGAGGTAGGTAAGCATTTTTAATTCCTATTACATTACAAAATGTACAAAAGAGTTTTCACGGGTCCATATAAGATTTAAAGATATTGAGTGCAACATTTATGCTTTCATCATTTTAATTTAAAAGAGTTAAGAACATTTATGGAAATACTTTTGTATATATTTAAAGATTTTTTCTTTATAACTTTACTCATTTTTAATAACTTAGACATTTTTAAAATGTTTTTTTAAATACGTGTTAAAATTTTAATAAAAAATTAAATATTTTCATGTATTTGAAGTAATTCTAATATAGGGTAAATTTTCGTTAACATAATGTAAGTAAATCCATTTTTTAAAAGATCCTACAGTAACTAGAAAAGATTATATGGTGCGAAAGACCATCTATGTAAATCTAAATTATAACATAATTTTTGGCACTATATTAGCGTAGGTGATTGAAAATTAGTTTCTCATTAAAAAAAAACGCAGTTTATTTCAGTTTTCAAGCATATTACAAGTAAAATAGATTTTATTGAAATAAAAACAAATAAATTTAAAGTTTAGAAAAAAGTCTCGCTAATGTCGTATTCTTATTATCCGAAACCATGTTTCGCTCCATAGAGAGCTGTGCCAGAGTAACCAGGACCAGTTTTTTATAAATTACAAATTACGATAGGAACTTACTAAGACTACAAAGATCTTTATCCATGTTACTCAAAAAGTGTATTTTTCAGCTTATATGCTTAGAATAAATCTAAGATATCATTAAAAGCAAATCAAATCAATATATCACATTCTCAATGAATGTTTATTGAAAGAAAGGTTTTAAGAGATTTTGAAAATATAAAAGTTCCTTATCTGTTGATTAAATTGCATAGGTCCCTCAACCAAAAAAATTAACCATAGCACTATAATAGGACATAATAGGACTATTATAGGACAAAATACAGTTTATGAAAAATTAAAAAAGGTCGGACAATATCCTTAAAACTTTATTTCAAAAACTCCCTGATTTCTATATTTTGGCAATTAAAGTCTAGATCCATAGGGTGACAAATTAGACACAGATGAAGTTCATGCCAATGTTATAGTGATTTGTAAACTAACTAATATAATTGAGAAAGTTTCTTTTATACATCGAGGGAATATTCTTAGGAGGTTAAATTTTAAAGCGCTCTGTTAATTTTTTTTCTATTCGATTTGATTTTTTCAAGTAGTTTTTTGAAAATAATGTAGATTGATGATTTGTTTTAATTTGAAACCTAGTAATCTTCCCATAAGGATGACTCCTTCTGATTCGTATATTTATTTTTTATTTTTAGCGAACAAATGGTCACCAGGACTAAAAGATTATCCGTTCCATTCCAGTATGCATTCTTTACATTAGGAATTAACTGAGCTGCAAGTATGCGTACATTTATTACGTAGTTTTTAAATAAACTGATACTATTGTATAGAATGTTGGCTTCTTTTGTGCATAAAGCTTTATTTTCTTAAACAATTCTTATATTAAGTGAAAAGATCGTTTTTTTAGCTCTTTATATATCTTTGCTGTGTCATTTTGATCTGCTTTATAATATATATGTTCATAAAACTAGAGACATATAACAAACTTATAAAAAATTTATAACTGCAATATATGTTAATAAAAGTATTTAATTTGTTTCTCATGAAAATAATACAACCTGTGATAAAAACGAAGGACAAAAAAATGCCCGGAAACAGAGCGATCCTAATATTAAAATATTATGTCCGGAGAAAAAGGAGAAAAGAACGGGACGATGGAAATGCGCCTTTTCTTGCCAGAAGTCGTTTTCGTTTTAATATAAAATACAAATTTTCCATGCTACTTCTTTCCAGTTCGTTCACTCTCAAGTAAAAATTCATCTCCCTATTTTATTGAAAGATTTAGATCTTCCGGATAATAATTTTTATTTAGCGAGAATTTATGTATTTATGGAATATTCGTGAACTTATTTTTTTTTTCAAAATCCTATTTTTTTTTATCGCTATTATAAATGTCTTTTTTTTTCAAAACTCTAACCTATTCGACCTTTCTTGATATTCGAGAGCAAGAAAGTCTGCAGAGCTCAAATCTGGTAGACGAGGTAACGTTGCTTATCAGCCCTTTTATATCATCACGGCGTAAGCGCCATGTGCTGAACTATTCTTAGTTCTACGATTAGCAATCTCGGAATATTTTCCTATGGGGTTTTTACTAATAATTGGTCCAGTAACCCTAAATTGTTTGAGGATCACACTACGCTTAACAGAAAAGACAGCATGTCTGGTATAAGTAGCTAAGATTCTATGAAAGTCAACCGTATCCTCTCCTAGAAATCCTAACTCTCTTAGATCATAAGAACATTTTTGAAATAATGACCTTCTAGACTTTTATTGAGATTTGAAGCCAAGACATTCTAAAGGTAGTCTTATCCACATATTGATGGAGGCTCCAAGGGTTCAATTTACTATCTAGCTGGTCCAATACCCCAAGAGAAACACATTCTATCTTAATAAATCCTTCAAAAGCGTGTTCATGGTGCGATGTAATAAAGCGTATTCTTGATGTTATGATCAATAGGCTTTATAGCAACAGTTGGTACTGGGGCTCTAAAGTCTCTGTAGATTACTCTACACTTGAACATCAACGTTGTCTGTCTAAACATGTGTAAAGCCATTTAGCTGTCTTGTTTATTGCATCTATGTAGTTACAACGGAGAGCAACAAGCATGCCTCTACGTTAATGCAGGCTAAAAATCCCACTCGTTGCTTCAAGATCTATTATCATATGGAAAACGTCAACTTAGTTTTCAGAAATAATATTATTAATACATTTCCTTTGTAAACTTATATAAAGACAGAGCAGTCACGTAAAAAGACCAGACTCCTAATAGCATCCACATATTGATCTAAGAATCTAATTCGCTCTCTAGTGGTTCGGATTGGATTGTTCGTGACGTCCGTGGGTAACTTCAACTCTATATCTTTATCATCTCGATCGCTCTGCATCTTTAACATTCTTACTTTCTTCATTCTACTGAACTATTGAAAACGAACCTAAGCCCTTGGGTAGGATGCTGGGTTAATTTCCTTCCTTAATCAAACAACTACTTAGACGTAAAAAAGTATTTTGCCGGATGAGTACTAGTGCCAATTAAATTATTTGTATTGGTTTTACAAGAGAAAAACGATTGATTTCTAGAACTAGTAATCAAGATTCTTTTTAATTATATTTTTAAACCGTATATATTTAATTTTATGCGCAATGAAGCTAACATTTGCCTATGTAATTAGTAAACTAAATGTAAATTTATATAACTGTTTTTATTTACATTAAGAAAATTATCTTTTGTATGTACTTGAGGTATAAAGAGGAAAAATAATTGATAGAAAATGGTAGTTTTAATTTAAGGATAAATGTTAACAAAATAAAATGATTTAGTTTAATTTAGGAAATATAGTGTTTAACTAAAAGAAAATCCAAAATAATATAAATGAACTATTTTTATTTATTTTAATGCGTTTAAAGAAGAGGGCTTTCATGCAATACCAGTTCTTAAAATTAATAAGTATTTTTGAAATATTATGCCTTGAAAATGCCAACTCTAAATCTTTTTAACAAACTCATTTTTTATTTGAATAACAACAGTGTATATTAAAGAGGCTTACAAGAAGATATATCTTGTTATGCTAGTCCTGTAAGCTTGTGAATTCATATTGGGCATAGCATTAACACTATAAGCATATGGTCAAGGGTCTATTACTACTAGTGCTGTTTCTGGTTTGCTGCTATACTTTTTTTAGCAGTTAGAATGAGACGCATTTATAAGTGAATTGGATTTCGTAATCTTTATTATAAAAAATGAGTTCAGAAACGATTCAGAGTAAAAACCGTAAAGTAGGTACATTAAGTCGTGGAACTATGGACAGCATTTTGATCTTTTTCTGGTAGATGCGAAGAAACTGAGACTTATTGAAGAAATTTAATTGTTTTGAAGGAATATAAGAAGGCTGCAAAGTTAAAGATAATCAAGACCTTACCCTGAGAACCACTATATAAATTCTGTTAATAGTGCCATGCTATCACGTGTTATTGTGCTAAATGAGTAATAATTATTAGTTTAAATATTTTTGTTTGAGTGTTCCAATTTTTTGAAAGGTTATCGCTATAGACCTCTTTCATGACTGCATTAAACATCTTAGACCAAGTCATAATTATGGTTTGCTTGTCTAATAAAAAAATGTTCAGCTCAGGATCCTCAGATAACGTAATAATACACACAGTTTCATCAGATTTACCTCATGACATATTTCTGCTTGCAATTGAAATAAAGATATGCACGAATAAGATTCGTGTTAGGCAGGACTATTTATAGGGTAAACTTTTTTAATAATTAATGTTAAAATTACATAATAATAATTGTTCAAAATTGAAATATTATTAGTCTATTTACTTGGATATAGTATATTTACTTGGATGTTAAGTACGTTCTTCTCTTCTGATAGGAGACCTCTCTCCATATCTAAGATAAATGTTTAAAAAGGTTAAAAACGTCATTTGATACTAAGGTGAATTTAACCAGAACTTTGGATAATAAACAGTTTTATTTAAATAAACAGTTATCCCTTTTATTGGTATCACTGATATGCTGGGCTGGATGGATAGGATTACCAACATTATTATTCTTGCAAGCAGGTTTTATTAAATAAGGTGGTTAAAGGATTGGACAGTAAGAGTAGTTAAAAGTTGAAATGTTATCTTTGGATTAACTGTTGTATAGCATGTTGTTTATTTTTTTTAATAATATGCGAACAACATTCTTTTGAATTTCACAAATCTTCCAAATCATGCTTAAGGGATAATTCTTTTCTTACGTCTTTTTATGGAGTTTTCAAGATTATATGATGATATGTTTTTTATTTTGCAAATTTTTCATACTTGGAGCATGAAAACCCGATTATACTACGTAAATGTATGTTTTAATATACCAAAAAGCGGATTTTATAACTTTTTTAATTTTTACTCTTTAAATTGTACTCAAACATGTTTTGAGTTGGGTGTGAAATGTATTCATCTGCAAAATCTGTACTAGCTTTAATTAATTAATGTTAGGCTTACTAATATAACAAGTCATGTGCTTAATATATGGGAGCAATGCGAATGTGTTTACCAACAATGACAAAGATTTAAAAATTACTTAAGAGTAAAGTGAGTTTGTATTATATATCTTTTCATGATTTTATAATACCGTATATGATAATTCCTAAAAGCTGACAGTGAAACAATAAGCATTATTCGATTGCACACTTATGTTAAAGTAAATTCAATGTAATATTTGTCGATATTTATACAGATATGGAAAACCGGTCATATGCAATTCAAAAACTTTTAAATTAAATGGGAATATTCCTAGAGGACATCGTTGGCTCGTTGAAGTACTATAAATATAGTGTAAACGAAAAGAATGGAGTGAAACTAATACATGTAGCATTTACCACATTTAAAAATTTTAAATTTTATTGTATTTTTTATGATTGCTATGTTAAAACATATTTTTTAAGGATGATAAATAACTTTTTTACACCCAAAATATTCTAATTGTCCTAAGCATCAGCAAAATGTAAATATTAGCATACTTTTTAAAAAAAATCTTAAAACTAGAGAGGGTAAAGTTTAGGCGTTTTTTTTTAGCTTTAACTCTCCTTCGCGAAAGTCCTCATATAAAATTGGGGACAATATGGGTGCGACCATCGATAGTATAAGACGTTAAAACTAATCTGAACCTCTTTGCGCAGGTCACTAAAGTGTGCGGTGAAGCTTAGTTAAATGAATAAGTAACAGTAAACTCAGAAATTGGGAAAGGAATAAGAAGGGGTCTTTTTTTGTGCTACAGACTTTAAATTGAAATAAACTCGAATAAATTGTATTATTGGCTCTTATTTACCATGTTTTCATCAATTACTCTAATCTGGTTCTGTACTAAACGCGAATTGTTTTTTATGACTTCGACAAAGTGGTCTTAAACAAATCGCATGAGGGACGAATATTCTAGTCTGGGAAAAGCGGTTGTTCATAAACCTCATGGAACTGAATATTGTTTAATAGACAGACCTATTTTTATGTAATTTGTGGGGCCTAATCTAAAGTAAGCCATAACAAAAAATTAATAAACAGTATATAGTGTACAAATAAATTGACACATAAGCACGGATGTAGATGAAATAATAGTAATTCTTTAGTTAACCTGAGATTGCATGCTAAAATATGGGATGCTCTGGTACCTAACAGTAGTGGGGGACACGGAAGAAATCTAGATACCTCAGCGAGTGGGAATCTGGGTTAGCCAGACCACATGGAAGTTCTGAATGTAAGGACAAAACAACAACATCCATTATAAAGTTATCGGCCTATTATTGTAACACGACATTTTTCACATCAACAGCATTCTCCTTTAGGCTTTAACTCTTGTAGGAATTATGTCTTATGAACGCACAAGAAAGAGTTGTTACCCATAAAGTAATGGATTCATTTGAACCTTAACGATACATTGTACGGCCGCAGTTTCAGCAACAGTTTGTTTAATATGTATCAGAAGATACATGTTAGCGTGATTTTCTTGGTCTGTCGGACATTATCCTTAGGCCATAAGTCGATTCATGTTAAAATTAAATTATTATGGTTTAAATTCATGTGCGACCATCGATAGTATAAGACGTTAAAACTAATCTGAACCTCTTTGCGCAGGTCACTAAAGTGTGCGGTGAAGCTTAGTTAAATGGATAAGTAACAGTAAACTCAGGAATTGGGAAAGGAATAAGAAGGGGTCTTTTTTTGCGCTACAGACTTTAAATTGAAATAAACTCGAATAAATTGTATTATTGGCTCTTATTTACCATGTTTTCATCAATTACTCTAATCTGGTTCTGTACTAAACGCTAATTGTTTTTTATGACTTCGACAAAGTGGTCTTAACCAAATCGCATGAGGGACGAATATTCTAGTCTGGGAAAAGCGGTTGTTCATAAACCTCATGGAACTGAATATTGTTTAATAGACAGACCTATTTTTATGTAATTTGTGGGGCCTAATCTAAAGTAAGCCATAACAAAAAATTAATAAACAGTATATAGTGTACAAATAAATTGACACATAAGCACGGATGTAGATGAAATAATAGTAATTCTTTAGTTAACCTGAGATTGCATGCTAAAATATGGGATGCTCTGGTACCTAACAGTAGTGGGGGACACGGAAGAAATCTAGATACCTCAGCGAGTGGGAATCTGGGTTAGCCAGACCACATGGAAGTTCTGAATGTAAGGACAAAACAACAACATCCATTATAAAGTTATCGGCCTATTATTGTAACACGACATTTTTCACATCAACAGCATTCTCCTTTAGGCTTTAACTCTTGTAGGAATTATGTCTTATGAACGCACAAGAAAGAGTTGTTACCCATAAAGTAATGGATTCATTTGAACCTTAACGATACATTGTACGGCCGCAGTTTCAGCAACAGTTTGTTTAATATGTATCAGAAGATACATGTTAGCGTGATTCTCTTGGTCTGTCGGACATTATCCTTGGGCCATAAGTCGATTCATGTTAAAATTAAATTATTATTGTTTAAATTCATGTGCGACCATCGATAGTATAAGACGTTAAAACTAATCTGAACCTCTTTGCGCAGGTCACTAAAGTGTGCGGTGAAGCTTAGTTAAATGGATAAGTAACAGTAAACTCAGGAATTGAGAAAGGAATAAGAAGGGGTCTTTTTTTGCGCTACAGACTTTAAATTGAAATAAACTCGAATAAATTATATTATTGGCTCTTATTTACCATGTTTTCATCAATTACTCTAATCTGGTTCTGTACTAAACGCTAATTGTTTTTTATGACTTCGACAAAGTGGTCTTAACCAAATCGCATGAGGGACGAATATTCTAGTCTGGGAAAAGCGGTTGTTCATAAACCTCATGGAACTGAATATTGTTTAATAGACAGACCTATTTTTATGTAATTTGTGGGGCCTAATCTAAAGTAAGCCAAAACAAAAAATTAATAAACAGTATATAGTGTACAAATAAATTGACACATAAGCACGGTTGTAGATGAAATAATAGTAATTCTTTAGTTAACCTGAGATTGCATGCTAAAATATGGGATGCTCTGGTACCTAACAGTAGTGGGGGACACGGAAGAAATCTAGATACCTCAGCGAGTGGGAATCTGCGTTAGCCAGACCACATGGAAGTTCTGAATGTAAGGACAAAACAACAACATCCATTATAAAATTATCGGCCTATTATTGTAACACGACATTTTTCACATCAACAGCATTCTCCTTTAGGCTTTAACTCTTGTAGCAATTATGTCTTATGAACGCACAAGAAAGAGTTTTTACCCATAAAGTAATGGATTCATTTGAACCTTAACGATACATTGTACGGCCGGAATTTCAGCAACAGTTTGTTTAATATGTATCAGAAGATACATGTTAGCGTGATTTTCTTGGTCTGTCGGACATTATCCTTAGGCCATAAGTCGATTCATGTTAAAATAACTTCACACAACATCAACAGAGCTTTCAGCTATAAACATGATTGCTAACATTTATACCTCTTTTATTCTAAATTATTTAAACACGAAAAATCAGTTAACCTATATTTTAACTGTATATTAACTGGATTCATAAGCAGTTATTCCATCAGTCGATTGCATGCGATGAGCTGTAAAGGGGATATGATCAGCTTTAGTGTCGACTACAGATGATCGGCCCTAGATAACGGGCAGTATCTTGATGGTCCATAAAACTAAAATATCGGATTTACTCTACTTTACTCTCTCTAATAAAAATATACAATGTATAAAATTGGCAGCAATAAATGGTTATTACAATTTTATAATTATTGATTATTGGATAGTACATATTGTAAATAAAATATAAAAATAGCCCAATATTGCCGCTTGTAAGTTGAAATTTAATATTCTTATATAAATATATAAGTAAATAATATGTCATAAATTAGTTGGTTATACCCACAACATAATATTAAAGCGGTTAATCTTATTTAATCAAAAAATTCTGAAATATGATATTATTAATAATATATAGCAGTAACTTGATAGAATAAAGAAAGAAGAACAAAATCTGATTTTGTATTAATATAAATATATCTACCGTAGCTTTCAGTGGAAATTTAGTTATATTTGCATTACATCAATCAAGGTTTGCAAGTTATACCTCCTGTCTTATTTCATTTATTATTATTCTCTGCAAACTAGAATTCCATTCTTCAAACTTCAACCAGCTATTGAAAAAGATTAGACTTTGCATCTATCGCTTTCTTCCATATTTATTTTTATTGTTATTTGCTTAGAAACTTAAGTGATTTATTTTGGTTTCCACATAATTAAAGATTATTTTAGCACATATGAACTAAGGAATGTTTAGTGTCCTATAGTGTCCCTTTTGAAAAGTCGTAACATACTTGTAGCACTTGCTGTGATTTCAAATGTCAAAAAAAGTTCATTCCAGAAATTTACTCTACGAAAAAATTCACTTACACTCACTTATTATTGTTGATAAGGTATGACACTATCCAATTAACCGATTTGCTTCATTAATAAATTTCTGAAGGATTTTTCTTTCATACACTGGAAGATTGATGGCTGCAAATTTTCATTGAGAAAACGGATGCTGATGTGAAAAATTAGCTCTTTGATTTCACAACAAGTCTTTATTTATTCCACTATCTTAAGATTATCCCTTAGATTGGTATATAAAGCAGGAAGTGTTACACACTTTGGTATAAGCGTTGGAGTCTCCTATAAGGATTCTGTGGGAACAACTGTAAGGAGGATTAGAGAGTAGGTGACTGTTTATTCTTCTGCATTTACTTGATCAGACTCAAAAGTTCTAGAAGAACAAAACTGTTATTCTTTTTCGAAATAATGTTAGCTTCCATAAAAGAATCAATGAAGTGTTTGACTATCTTTCAATTCGAGGTTGAAAAAAAATTAATTACTAACTTTCGCTCTAGGTAGTAGCAGGACTTATGAAACCGATAACTTATATCGGTTTCATAAGCCCTGCGATAACGATATAATAATATAAAATGGAACAAATTATTTGATAATTATTTTTTGTAATGATTGTATTCTAGTTAAGATTTTTAAATGCATTTTTCTACGATATTAAAAGTATTTCAACGCATTAAATATTATGATGTGGGTGTTTACTGTTAGAAAATGGTGAGAGCTATGGTAGCCTTAAAAAAGTTACAAATATTTTAGTCGTCAATTGTATGCTTTTTAGAGAGGTTATATGTATATTGCCAAAATGTAATATATACGATTCTATAAATAAGATGTTTTTATTTACTCCCTGGAATAATATATAGTCAACATTAGTTACTCCATAAGATGGAAAGCAGATGAAACATGGTAACTCCAAAGGTAATACCTGATTTTGCTTATTGGAAGAAGCCAGTTTGATAAATAAACTTTGTAATAATAAATAAACAGAAGACCATCTTTCTGTATCTGTAACTGCAGAGGCTGGTGCGAACACTACTGCATTTAGGCCTCAGTAGGCTCAATATGCCTTTCTGTTAAAGGAGTAGGGGACCTCTTCCTTACCTCGACATCCCGCCAAACGAATCAACGAGAATGACAGTATTGCATAGAGACCCTCTGATCTCTCCAAGAAATAGGTGGGATACGCCTAAATTCTGCTACGTATTAACGATAGAGCAGGGTAATCGCAAAGTATGTCCTCCATGTTCTCGTCTTCTTGGTTGCATGTTCTACATAATGGACTCTTGACGATTTAATTGACCAGTTAGGATGTCGGTTATAAGACGAGGTTTACCTTTAGTCAGAGACAATTTTGTTGGCGGCCCGATTTTTCTTGCTGTGGTTACGCTCCTTGATTCAGCTGATAGCGGAAGAACTGCCTGTTTGCAGTCTGTGTAGTTTACCACCGTTTTATCAATAACGTTGATACTTATTCCCTCTGCCGCGAGGGTTATGCTATATGTTTCGGTTTAAAAGACACACATTATTTTTTTTATTTTTTTAGTTTTGATGCCACCCGAATAGATAATAGTAATACCCGCCATCCATTTGGTAACAATGTCCTTTATGTTGATTGTGTAGGGTTTGTTAAATGCAAAGATTGGCGAGGCAGTATCAACTTGAGCCTCCAGTAAAGAGATGTTTGTTACTTCTTGTTAGAGATTTGCAGGCTTATCCAACACTTTTCACATCATTGTGAGTAGAATGACCTCCTCGATATACGAGGGGCATCAGAGTCAACTTTTCGATGAATTGTACCTGATCCACTTTGTAGCCCTAGTCTATATCGGCGTACATTAGAATAGATTTTACGTTAGCTATATAGATCCGTGTAATTATTTTGGGGGCGAAGCCCCAGGTCTTGCCTATTGTATGCCTATACTGTTCGTACAAGATATATGCTTTCTGTAATCTCTTTATAATATGAGAATTCCAGCTTAGTGTCACACCGAGGTATGTAACTTTCGAAGCATAATTTAGGTGCAAAAGGAACGTTACTTTTTTCTATATAGTCAATAGTACTATCTCAGTCTTTTTGGGGTTAATATATAGCGAATATTCTGCACACCATTTCTCTTAAATTTTAAGAGTCGCTGGCATTCGCAGATTGATTGCTCAAATTTAACCGTTTGCAGAACTAAATCATTTGCATATTGTATAATGGCAGTCATTATTCAGGCGGATGATGAGACGATTCAAAGCCATGTAGAAATGACAGCACCTTTTCCTGGTCACCATTTTCTTAATTTTGACGTCCTGTACATTTATGTGTATAATTCTTTTGGAAAGCATGTTGAAAATCCACCCTATCCACGTACCTTGAGTATTTCTAGTGTTTAGCGACTGGCTAATTTTTTGGCAGGTTATTTTATTAATCGCACCCTCGATGTTGATAAAAACATCCATAGACTCTTTGAGGTCCATCAACCTTTGCATCCGCCCTATCAGTGTAGGACTGAGTCTGTTGATCTACCTGGACTATATATGCGTGTTGGTTAGGATGAAACGGATTAGTCATCAGGATTTTATCCCTTATGTATCTTTTGCAAAGCCTTTACATACATTTTATGCTAGTATTGGTTTATAGAGTGATAAGTTTTGGGAATTCCCAGCTGCTTTCAGAAGAAACACAACTGTGACTTTTCTGTTTGTCTTAGGGATGTATTTTAATACCAGAGACGCTTTAAACATTTCTACCAATTTATTTTGTTCTTGCGTATTATCCGATCAGCAAGTAGCCAATCAACATCCAAGGAAAAGTAAAAGTTCTGCTTTTGGTTCTCGGTAATGCTGGAAGTGGAATTAGGAAAATGTAAAGCAATTAGTAGCTCCGTGTTTTCTTGAAGGTTAGTAGTAAATGAGCCGTCCGCTCTGTGTAGCTTGCCTATTTTCCAATAGAGGTCTTTATTGAGAGCTTTCTGGAGTCATGCAGCATCGGTATACCTCTCTTCTCTTTTTTGCTGTAGAATGTTGCCTTTTGTCTTTCATCCTTTTTATAGTGATTGAGGTGGGTCCGATAAAATCACCATTCATCCGCTCCTCTGGTATGTTTTGCGTTTTCTTGACTCATTCCTGAAGTGGTTCTATTAGGCACATCTTCTTGTATGAAGTTTACTCACTTAACTGCAAGGACTGTAATGCCGTTTACATTGGTCAGTCTGGAAGAAAAATAATAACCAGAGTGCAGGAACACTTAAGAGAATATAATAAATACAAAGATACCGAAATCACCGAGACTAAATCGGCTTTTGCAAGTCATTTATTGTCCTCAAAAGACTTTCCTTCCATGCCGGAAAATGTAAAAATCCTTCATGAGTTCCCCAAGGGAAAGAAGCTTGACTTATTAGAGAAGATGGAGATCACAGGGGCAAAAAGGAGTCCTGTACTCTCTTGTGTAAATGATGTTTTAATCCTTTGAGCCGCATTTAATTTTCAACAATATTTATCACGACCTGGATAGCACGTAAGTTAAGCGCTAAACTTACCTACGCCTACGAACCCGATGGTCGCTGGTTCATTTTTCGACTAAGTCATATTTCACTTTTTATTTTATTTTTTGCTTTATTTCCGTTCTCCCGTTTAACTTAACCTCATTCTGCTTGTTTTGTTTACTTTTATTTTATTTAGTTTTGAAACCACATTTAATGTGAACGTCAGCATTATCTTTTATGTATTTATTTTTTGTTTTAACTTAAATGTTTGTGGTGTTAACGAATAGCTTTACCGGTAAGTCATATCTAAACATTGTAATTTCTGTCTATGCATTGTTGTTTTTATACTAGGGTTGCTTTCTATTTTCTTTTAGATCTGATGATGCCTTAGAGCGAAACACGTGTAATCGTAAAAAATAAACATAATTTGAGACCATTGACTTTGTGTCCCTCCAATCTCTGAACTTCTTGTATGACATTATGATGGACGTTCGGAATCTAATGGTGTACTGTTTTAATTGCTGCTCATCATTGGGTGTTTCAAAGACTACTGCCCGTAGACCCCTTGGCCATACAATCATGGTAAAAAGATTTATCGGCTTTTCTATGGTCTTCGTACATTCTATTATGGCTTTACAGTGTAAGATGAAAGTTATCTAGCGATGATCTGATATGGTGTGTTCATCAGAAATCAGAAAAAGGTGGTCTTAATACTACAATAAATATACTATTGAAACTGAATAGATTTGGTCCCTAGGGATTGGTCCTGCATATGAAAATGTTACACAACGTTTTTCTTCTTGAATTAGGCTAGTTTTAATGACAAAGAATTCATTCATATATTCTGAGATTTCTTAGTGCTCAGTAAATTATTTTAGAATCAATTTGATTAATACTTGCAAACAGCAGGCTACCTTCATTCAAAACTCCTGCTTTATGTTGTAAAATTCTGATTACTTGCTGTGAAGAAAGGAATATCCTGAGTCCTAATGACGCATTTTGCCCTCTTCTGCAGTAATATTTTTAGAAAGCGCAATACAGACATTTGGGTGTACAAAAAACTTAATGTCGAATGAGATTAAGTCATTACTAGTATTTACTTTTAGATTTAAAGAAAGAAAAGTTCTTGAAAACGGTATTCTCCAATTTAAGTTTGGTGCCCCTTAAAATTAAACACCATACCGTAGATTTACGTCAAACAATGGAAAACAAATCGCCCTCGTCACTTTTTTATCAACTTTGTGTCTCACTAATTTTATTACTAAACGATTATACGATAGCTTAAGGGTTTCCAGCGCATTAAACCGCGGGTAGACTTACATCACATCAATTGTCAATGTATGTCCACATAGTATACACATTTAGGTCAGGCGGGATATATGGGTTTTTTGTCGGACATCAGCGATATTCAGGCGCTGATACTAATATCAGCGAATATATTGAAAGGGTTATTAATTTCAATGTTAGCCAAATGATATACATGAGTTAACGAGCTTAACAAAACATTCTAAAATCGATTATCCAAATAGGACGTCGATTGAATATTTAACCTTCTTGGCTCTAGATACCTTAATTTAGGTTTTGAAGAATGACGCTTAGATGGAACCACAGGTAGTCATTTCAAAACAAGGGAGAGAAGGAATATTCTCATATCATACAAAAAGCTACTATGAAAGGAGTATAGGAGGGTGTAATCACAAAGTTGCCATTACGACAAATAGGGCAATCTTGAAACTTTCGACACAGTAATTGCAACGTCTCTCCTATTGTATAACAGATGCCAACACCGGATAACATCGGTATAACTGTTCCAAGAAGTACGCTTCCGGACCAAAAGGCAGCCCAAACCGCCACCTTAGGAGAATGCAATTTTTGGTTTCAACGATTTGTCCAACGATTGCAATATGCCCTTGCTCTCTTATCCATTTAGCAACCCAGAAAAAGAACGCTATTGATCCCTAACCTTCAATATCTTATTTAGAGTATGTGGTGGTGTAACTGCAAATTGCCATATTCTCAGTTGTATAATGCTCTATAACTGTTTCTGTTTAGGTCGTAGTAGAAATGTCACGTTGCACATTTATAAATATACGATTTTGTATGGGTATTATTACATCTTACGTGAAACATAAAACCGTAATAATACATAAGTTTTTTTATAGTTATTCCAACCAAAATAAACCCATAAAAACTTGTGTAATCTCAAAAATTACATCTGCTTTAGAGGTGCTAATAAATCAAGATTTTATTCCGGGCTTTGTGGTGTCTAACTTCTCACAACCACTTGAGGAGTAATCGCACGTCGCTGAGCTTTCGCACTCTAGCTACATTGTGGCTTATTGCTTTGTTCGACCCGGGAACTTCTTAATAACGCTGATCCAGGATAAGATCGAAGAGCGAGAGAGGAGTGCTATATAGCGAAAATCGTTCAAACATAAAGAAAATTATGAGCAGTATTAATGCTTGAACTTTTACCAAATATATTAATATAGCTTTTCAAGGATTTCATACTTTAGTCATCATATAGATTAACTTTAGTTTTATTTAAGTCGTTGGCACGTAGATAAGGTTCTAATATAAGTTTCATGGTGCTAATGGTGCAAGACCAAAAGCAACATATTTTTTAATTCAGTTTATTTGTCTTTTAACATATGTGTGGATAATGGACCGCTCCGTGGTTAAAGATATAAGATCCATTAATAATATGTGTATACCGTATACTATACAGGATGTCCCATAAATAATGGTAAATAATTTAACAGCAGAAGTTTTTTTTTTTTGAATTTTGGCCATAAATCTAGTATTTATTCTTCGTTTTTAACGAAAGGTGGACTTTTCTAAAATGATGTCATCGGCAACATTTTGATTTTTTTTTAGAGCTCCGAAACATCTTTAGGCTTGTCATAATTGATTTTTTATTTAAAATGTGCATTGTGCAAACAATTTTGCTTAAAAAAGGTACACTTAAAAAATCTTGCTACGATTAACCTTTTTTTGAGATATTTACATTTAAAGTTTTCAATGCGCTGAAGATAAAATTTGATTTTCCTTATTTTATGTTAAAATATTTGTTAAATAGACTGTGCCTGACAAGATGACAATAAAGATAATTGTCATTGTCACTTTCAGGGACTTATGGTCTTTTCAGTTACTTTAATGACACTCACTTAAAAATTCACGCTCACATATATAGTAACGTTATCCATTATCTTTTATTGCGTTCTTATTGTTAGTTCTGTTAGCTATAGTTATTTATTGTTACTTATTGCGTATGATCTGAAAGTCGAAGACCTTGGCCTGCACAAAGTCCAGATTTTAATTTATTAGATTTTTGCATATAAGTACATGAACTGAATGGTAAAAATATAAATTGCTGCTGAGTCACTTCGAAATAAGCAATTATTTTTTAAGTTTAGGCGATCTTTCCGTAAAAGAAAATTAAATATAATGTATTTCTTTTTTCTTAGGATAAGATAATGATATAATCAGGTATTAATCAGGGAAAGTCAAATGGAATAATAACAACACGTATTCAATATAATCAGGTATTTTAGCGTATGAAGCTTTATACAAGAAGAGTAATACAAGTTGTAGTGCAAGTCTAAGATTTGCAGATGCCTCTCTGGGTGATAGAAATATTCTTTTTTATCTTTGTTTTGTAATATTTGGAAACTCGCCCACCCTCTCAGTTTTTGCCTAATATCAAAGAATGATTTGGATCACTAAACCATTGAAACAAAAGGATGGCGGTTTTAATTTTTGTACCATGGCGTCATCTAACAGCTTTAAAGAAAAACATGAATTAAGGTATTTGGCGCCGATAAAGTAAATTACTCAACTAAATATAAATTGGAAAAAAAACTAAAACAAACGTGTGATGAAAAATTTGGTTAGACTTCAAAAACTAGCCGGTCTCGACATTACAGATGCAATGAGAACAACCTCAGGTGCAGCTCTGAACAACCTCCTAGGTTTGCCAGAATACCCACTGTAGATTCAGAGGGAAGGCTATCCTATGAAAGGATGAAGGATAGTGTCATAATATAGCAGCATAAACCAGGGGTAGCAGGCCATACATCCATCACCAATCTAGTGGAGAAGGAAATGCCAATTCTGCTGCCTCTCAATGCAGAGTCAAAGACACTGTATGGCTAGAACGTTCCTTGACTATGTTGACCATACAAACATGTCGACCAACACAAAGGCTCGATCTCAAAAGGATTTAAAAATATAGTAAACAAACGGTTCAAGAAAGGCTTGCACAGGGTTGTCTTTTTCACTTAAAAGATATTACAGCGGGCGGGCGAATTCGCCTAGCTCTAATGATCTCTCCCACCGATCACCGGCTCAAAGCCTTACCTGCGACTAAGTAGAAGACACATTTCTCATATCCTAAATAACTGGGCATGAGAAAATACTAGAATAAATTCGAGTAGGAGCAGCGGTTGCCGACAGGCCATAGAGCTGCTATCAAATCCAACTAAAGCTAGGATATTATCGTTGCTGCCCGGCATAGAAGAATTAAAGCAGACCTAAGTGGACTCCTAGCAGCTGGAAGGGCTTGCTCTCCTTCACTAGGAGGACGGGTCACTGTAATAACGGGGTTCTAGAGAGATTACTACTACTACTACTTTTGTCTCTCTTGCCATATCGTATTGTGCCATAACTGTATCATACCTCGTCTTATGCTCTGATATTTTCTATTAAGGCTCCTACTTATCATTAATCATGATTTTAGTTCTGTTTTCTCTAGGAAGTTTTTGTTTGCGAAGTAATAATGAAAATCGTATCATCAGCAAACCTTAAGTTGGATATTTTTCTATCTTTGATTGTCACACCACGTTTTTACTTCTCCAACAACTATGCCTCATATTATATTCGCTGGGCGTGATAGCAAGAAATCATAAAGTGTAAATTCTTTTATAATAAAAAACAAAAATTTGAGATACCCTTAAAATTCTTGGGATAATAAGTTAATAATAATGGCTTTTTAACCTCAATACCAACCAGTGGCACATAAATCATAAAGCCAATTTTCCTCAGTTCCAGTAAAAGAAAATTCTCTCAAGACCCTACTTGAACACGTTTCAAAACTTTTACGGCCAGTCGGGATTGTGGTTTATTGCTTTTTTTCATTCAGAAGAACTGGTTAATATTGCTGATCTTTTAAAGATAAGCCATGTGTTAGTTACAGCTGCGAATATAAAGCGCTGCCACAATGGGGTAATGTTAATTTCGAGCGGCTATCTCAAAGGGATTAATTCAACAATAGTAGATTATATCTCCGAGTTTCAACGGCGGAATTCGGAAAGTTATTGAGCTTTTTAACGCGAAGGGCACTGATTTTTAAAGAGATTTCATGAACAGAGACTAATGGAATTCTATTTATATCGAGGAAGTCAAAAAGTGGCTCTCTGTTCTGTTCTTGATCAGCTGTGATAGCATTCAAAATATAAAGTACGGTCTCTACGTTATATTTGGAAATTTTTATTACTTTTAGTTCTTTTAAACATCCAATAATATAAACAGCGAGGTTTTGTAATTTAAATTCTTAACAAATACTTAATTACATACAGTTAATATCAAATTAACATAGATGCACGTCACGTGTGATGTGCGTAAATTTAAATTGCCCGCCTTCGATTCTGTTGGTAACAAATGACATATTGCTTCGTCTTTGCCAAGTTTAATTATTTATATGCATTTTATCGTAATTTTATAATCTTTTAAGCTTTATATTCTTAAGTTGGATTGTGAGTTTGCAAATAGATGGCTAGTGGTTATTTTTACAGCATCGTGAAAAGGAAACATTTTAATTATCATATTAATATTTTTTTAGTATGATTTGCTATAGTATTATCCAGAACTTGTTCATGCAGTTATTTCCCTAAAACTAAAAGAACAAATAAGGACAGAAAAACATATCGAGCCATTTGAGAAACTGACTAGAAGTATACAAAATACAAAAATGATGTACACAGAAACAACTACAATTAAAATAAAAAATAATATTTTTTTGATAAATGCAGAATAGAATATATACAAAAAATTAAAGATAGAGGTAAGCTATATGTAAGATGGAAAAGGATACAAAGCAAACACACCGAAAGAAAATTTAATAAACCAAAAAAAAGCATAAAATCAAGCAGTACGCATACAAAAAAATCAGAAAAAACAAGTTTAAAAACAGGGAAAACAGTAAATGAGATTTGTAACAGAAAAACAACAAAAAGCAAAAAGATATACAAAATTATTGGGGTAAATGGTCAAATTTGTGAAACCAGGATATTGCAATGTAAATGAATCAATATCTTTCAAGTATTAGACATAAATTAGCAAAAAAACAAAACAACAAAAAACAGGAATACGTTTTGCAGAAAAAGAAGTACAACAAAGTATTAGCCCAAGAAAAATTAATCCCGATGAAATCAACAAGAGCCTAAAAGACATGAAGAATCAATGTGAAAGAACACCCAAAAAAGGCATAGAGACACTGTTTAAAATCATTGGACCTAAGATCGTAGTTTAACAAATGGTGTCCTAACTAATGGCAAATTTCCAGAGGAATTATATTTGTCAAAAATAGTGCCTATTTTAAAAGAGGTACATTGTAAATAACTATTGACCAGTTTCTGTATTTCACCTCTAAATCCTCAAAATCCTGGAAAAGTTAATAGATAACATCTTCAAATTTGACAAGAATCAGTACGTATTTCAAGAAAAAGCAGCACTGATCTAGTAAATTACATAATTAGTGAGATAGATAAAAATAGAAACATAATAACTGTGTTTGTTGAGCTACAAAAAGCATTTGGTACAGTGGATATTAATTTGTTATTAAGAAAACTTGAGAACATAGGATTTCGAGGTATATGTCATAAACTCTTACGAACATACTCTATCGGACGAAGCCAGCAAACATTTGTCAATGGGAAGCTAAGTAGAGCAGCTGGTTAAACATACGAGGTGTCCTAAATAATTAGAATTTAAAATCAAATTGTTTAAATTTTATGATGACACAGTGCTAGTCTTTTCGGGAATTACAAAAATGGAAGTCATAGAATAACAGTAAATAGTGAGTTAAAAAAGTATTATGAAAAGTATTATGATGCCTACATTTTCAAAAAAACTGTTTATATGGTTAAAAAACAAGTAGGTAAAAAACAAATAAATCCTATGATAAAAATAAATTACTCAGTATTTAACCAAATTAACCAATACAAAAATCTTTATCTGATACAAAAATAAGACTTATCATGAGATCGTGACCGAAAGTTTAACTAGGCGTGCACATGTGGACAAGGTGCAATTTATAGAATAAATTGCACGTATGTTATGGTTATATGAGAAGGTGCAATTATGTGTTAAATAAAAATTCAAAATATTGCAAACTATATGAAAATACCAGTAAAAAACAGTTAAATGAATTACAGAAGTTATAGAAAACAAGCTAATTATTATTATAATGTAATAAATAGTACTTTATATCTACTGAAAGCCTATACAGAGAATTTTAATTTATTCTTAAAAATAAAACAACTTCAATTAACAACAATCTAAACTAGTGTATAAAATGCAAAAAAAATCTTATAAAAACAAATTCTACTCTTAAACAAAATAAAGATTATCCTATGGATAAATATAAGAACAAATGAAACACTTAGAGCTAACTATGCACATACAAAAAATGTCAGAACTCTCCAGTTTACCAGTGTATAAAAACATTTAATTTTATACCAAAAAAGTTTTGTATCGTAACCTGAAGACATTCTGGAAAAACAAATTCTTTAAACTTTTGTTGTTATAATTGGCAAATTTTTATCGCTACAATATTTAAATAGTCTAAGGCATTGGTGCCTGATTTTAAAGTAGATATTTATTGTAAAAAAAAATATTTTTCTTTATTTCAAACCAATGGTATTTACCACAATTAAAAATAAAAGTTTAATAATGAACTGCCCAAAACTCATCACCGTAAAATAAATACCGAGATAAATCCCCTTGGATAGCGCGAGCTTTGAAATCCGGCAGCGCGCCTTCCAAAAGGAATGAATGTTAATTTTTAATCTCATTGCAAATTCTCAAAAATAACATTTTTATCCCGATTAAACTCGCTTCACGCGCGCCACTATTTTGAATAATTTCGAAGTGCCTTTAATTAAATTTTTACTTTATAAATAATTTATGAAATCAAAAACGGAAACGGGCTTTTAAATAACTAAGGCGACGTCTGTGGTCCGCCTCCTAGACTACAGAGAATTACTTTTAATTCCAATAAGAAATTCGCGCCGGAATTATCTGCGAAGGAGTTTTCTCACTTTGACACGGTTTCGCTGCTGCTTTGTTCCTGGTTTTTCGTTTAATTAACTGGTCAAATCTAGGAGTTCGCTTTTCTTATTAGTTTTAGGTCCTTTTAATAAAAGTTCCTGAAAGAAGGCGATTCCGTTTATGGGGAAATAGCTATTCCAGCAGTAGTATTATGGTTTTCATGTTATTCCACAAACTTTTATATAAATAATAGCTATTAATATACATATTGGAATAATATATTTTGCAACAAGGGATTAGTAGATGAAAATGTTCACGACTAGACCGATTTGTTGCCGGTGAGGGGAACGGATCTACGAGGGTAGTATATTGAATTCTACACATGTTTTAATTTATACTTTTTCGAAGACACCTAGGTATGTTTCATTTTTTTTCAATCCGTCTTGATTTAAACGGTTTATCTTTTCGGCTCCAAATATGATTTATATTTTGAAGCATAACTCTTAAATAACGCGGCAGATAATATTCTCATACAATTAATCTCCTGATTCCGAAATGAACCTCTTGCTTAATCAAAAACTATGACAGACTGCATAGAGGATGTTTCAGAAGGAATGGTGGATATCTTGGTATGTTGTGGTATCCATAATTCTGAATAAAAAAGTTCACATAAACGTGTATCCTAATCTCAGTACTCTCAGTAGTTGCTAAAACATGACAAGACATTTATTTGAAATTGGTCTAGTATAGCAGGAGGAAATTGATCATACGTGATAAAGTAGGCGGTGAATGACAAATCTCATAGTGGCTAACAATTGCATTAATCAGTTAGCATTTACAATATTATTGTCATTGCAGATGGTCAAAGTGTTAAGAATGCTGCAGGTCTTCACGCTCGCACAATATGCAGATATGGTATTCGTTTATGGTGCCTGCAACGAAAGCGCCTTCACGCGTCTTCACTATACTGCGTGAGACTGATAGTCTACCCAGCATGTAAATCAAAATGTGTAAATCAATAAAACTTGGATGAATTAGAACAGATCCTTGAATCGGTAGAAGGTAGTCTTCATACGAGTACACGAAGAATTGCTGTCTGTACCTACACATCGGGGTTTGCATTTATTTTATGTACAACGGGTACAATACCTTGAACCCAATGACCTCGCTTGTAGATTGGAATTTTATCATTGGTCAATCTATTTCAATTCTATTTACTGATGAAACAACCTTCACTTGCGACGCCATTAACAACGCCAATAACTGGCATCGATGGTCTGATGAAAATCAACATGCCGCTACTGAATCGAATTTCCAACATCGATTGTCCGTAAATGTGTGGTGCAGAATTATTGACAGAAGGTTGCTTGGACCTGTTGTATTACCACAGCTTCTGAGCGACATGAGCCGGGTATTTGACAATATGCTAATAGAGAATATTACTTTGAATTCAAGAATGAATATGGTTTTTCAGCACGACGGAGCTTCCGTACATAATAGCCGCCAAGTGAGAATACTTGAATCCAACTTTCCCGAGATGTTGACTGTGATCAGTTGGCCACCAAGGTCTCCTGACCTTACTCCTCTAGATTTTAGATTCTGGCTGAAAAATTAAGTTTGTCCAAAAATTATGCAATGTGCTGCCCGCCTTAAGGAATATCATGATGCCCTCTAAAGGATTACACTCGAACTTATACCTAGAGCTGAGAAGAGTTTCGAAGTTGGCGGTGATATTTTCGAATCATTCCGCTGAACCATTAACAACGAATTTTCATTTATTTGTATTGAAAGTTATTAAATAAAAATTATTATGCTCTAACACTAGCATTAAATTTAAGTAGGTAGTGATACAGTCTCAGCATCATTGAGATTAGGATCCATGTTTGTATGAACTTTTCTATTCAGAATTAGGGATAGTAGAACATACCAAAATATCCACCATTCCTCCTGAAACACCCTGTTTATTTCGTATTGGTAATATATAACAAACTATACCTAATATATAAAGGCAGCAATATTTCAATTACTCGTTTCAAACTGATCCTTCCTTCTATTAATAAGGAGAATAGGTTTAGCTGACCATTGGCTAGTAAGTTTTTTAAAGGAGAGGCCAAATGAAGGATTACGCATCATATTTCGCATCATTCTTGCCTTTACACTTGTCGAGTTATTAATTACTAAATAAGGACTCGAATAACAGAAGAAAATATTCACGTAAAACTTAACAAACATTATTTCCGAAGTTTATGTTAAGATTGTTTCAGCAAATTTAATATTTTCGGAGAAACTACTGCAAAATTCATATGTTAAACCAATTATCAAGATTTAAATGTTATACATCTGGTTCCCATACACGGGTCAAACTGCATACTTTTTTCTTGTATTCCTCTTTCTGTAAGTTTTTCGTTGATAATTATCAGATTTATCAAATTGTTGATAAAGCTATTATCTTAAAAATGCCTATGATTGGTTTTCAATTTTACGTGTTCAATTATCCAGTCCAATCCCATGGACTAGATGCATAATTTTATGTCAAAATAATGTCAGGTTTTCTAACTATACATAGTATAACGCTATGGACAATACTGCGAATATATTAGCTGTTCGCCGTCATTCCAAAATCGATAAACCAGTAAATGAATACAGTGTAAATAAATGTTTCTATAAAACTATTCAGTAGTCTTAAGTGATCGTGTTTACTTTGTAGTACTACTTTACATGTAAAATAAATCAGTTGACTATTTTGTGCATCAAGTGCTTTAATTCACTCCCTAACGAACTCTAAAAAGGATACATACGAAGCTGCCAAGAACACGAACAAGGGCTAGGGTCCTATCCGGCAAGTGATTCCAGGAGATGACGACTTTGAGAAATGGGTCAAGCAAATGATTAGGGAGGCGAATGGAGGACGTAGTCGCTAGGACCGAAAGTTGGAGTACTTGAAAATGTGGCCAGGCAGTTAACATAAGAAAACACTGTCCATAAGGCGTTAGTTCCACTCTCGCAAAACTATGAAAGGTCAGTGCGAAGGGTCAATCGTCAAAGAAGGCTCTGTCAGGAGGACAGCAACCATTGTCAGCGAGCAGAGGAGAAAGCTGCTCAGTTGTTAAGAACCAGCATCGTCGATGATATTTAGTAAAATGGGGATCTTATAAGAGACCAAGAGGAAGATCCTGATATCCAGATAGTCCTAAACTCTTTAAAGGAAGGGAAGAAGCTAACTTGGGAAGAAATTGACTGGTATTCCCTCAATGCCAATTCATATTAGGCACAATGGAACAGCAACCAGAAAAGAAGGTAAATTGTCGTACATAAATGCCGGATTTCGAAGTTGCTAGAGGAATTACATGCTGGTGTATCAGGAGGACATCTGGAGTAACAAAGACTCTGGAAAAACTGATGGAGAGATTTTACAGAGTCAAAAGAAAGACAGACGTAACAGGAACTGGTTAAGAAATGCGTTATATGTGTCCGTTTTTACGAATTAGAAGCAGGAAATAAGTACATTTTGTCGTGATGGAATACTTTAGCAAATGGTTTGAGGTATGCCGTTTATTAAGTAAGGAAATCTCTACTGTCGCCGACACTTTAGTAAAATAATGGATCTGCCGATTTGGTGTACCTTTGAAGCTATATTCAGACCAAAGATGAAATCTTGAATCGAGCGAGTTCTGCTAGACGCTTGGAATCAAGAAAACAGGGACCACTGCATTATTTCCGTAGTCAGATGGCATGGTGGAACAAATGAGTGGTACCATTAATCGGTATTTGGCCAGAGTAGTTTCTAGCCACCAAAGAGACGACGATAACTATCTTCATTTGTTCCTGCTGGCTTATCGATCGACGATTCATGAAAATACATGAGAGTGGTACATCACTATTCGAGTACTTACTCAAATAGTGATGTACTTCCACTTAAGAGAACTTCCTCTTTTATGCAATCGGAAGTTTGGTTGTCAGCCAGGAGCCGATGTTGCCGGAGATCTGCGTCGAAGAATTGAAGTAATTCGTCAATGAAAGAATCTATCAACGAAACTTCAAACATCCTGGGATGGGCCATGCAAAGGCATCAACGATGTTCTTTACAGAATACTAAAGTCGCCGAGGGTTAAAGCTCACATCAGAGACTTACCTATAAGGACGTGTGGGATGTTTTATATTCACTTAAGGATTTGCTTGCTGACAAGCATCCAAATTCTAGTACGCTGTGGATTGTTATTTCTACGGAAAATCCTGTTGCAAGAGGGAAACATTATGGCAATATCGGTATAACGGGGACGAAATGGGCTCAGGGAGGTGAGATGTAACGATATTGAAAACACAGTATTAGCTACTGTCCGCCATTCCGGACGCGGTAGGTCAAGCGAACCCACTGCAAGACATCTTGGAGACGCGGGGAAAGTTAGCGAGTCTTCCGGAACCATGGTCTAGCTAGTATATAGGAATATCTTTTAGATCCACAATATTTTTAAACCAACATAACTGGCAGATTAAGCAACCAGCATAACAAATAGCAGTAAATACATTTTTTTAGTAGTCTTAAGTGATAGTGTTTAGATTGTACGTGTAAAATAAATCAGTTGACTATTTTTTTGCATAGAATGTTTTAATTCACACCTTAACGAAGGGTAAAAACGCTACAATGGAATATATATTCAGAAAACTAAAACATTTTTAATTGTGTACTTTAGGTATTACATTTCAGGTATTATCTTGATGACGGTAGTAGATTGAACTACCGAAACGTTGAAGTTGTAAGTTTTCTTAATTAAATAAATAAATTCTAATTAAATAATTTTTCTTGCTTTTTAATTTTAATAGTAAAATATGTTCCGTAGGATTTATAGGAAATATAGATATGTTTGTTTTGTTATTTTGTATTGTTTGTTTTGTTCTGTTTAGCTATCCGCTTGAAAATAGCTATAACCCTGATTCTACCGATTTTTTTAAACTCTATACAATAGGTATTTTACTTTATTCTCTCTCTGTTCCTGTTTACTTTTGCGATTAGCTACGGTTATTTTGTTTTATATTTTGTTTAATGTCTTTAACAAAAAACACTTATTTTTAAAATTATATTCAATTACGGCGAAGTTCAAATATAAATAACGTGGGACAATACACACAAGTCAAGTGCAAACTCAAATTATAGACGCATCGCGTTGCGGCGATTGTCGGCAGCAATAATCCAACCTTAATAAGCACGTAATAATCAGGTTATGTTTCTGATGCTTTCTTGGTTATGTTATTATTATTGTTTTGAATTCTTTTGGTTTAAATATTTCATATTTCACTAAAGGAAACTTGAATGTTAATCAAAGAAAATAAGGAATTAAAGCAAGCCAAAGAGAGTAGAATTATAAATGATCAAATACAGATCATCCATAATTTATTTTCGTTTCAACATTAATCCTCTAATTTTTGCTTTTCAAAAGCTGTTCTCTAATATTAAAGGAAATATGGAAGGGTCTCATGTGGAAAATAAGCCGACCCTTGATGCAACGTAAGTACTACTATTTTACATCAAATTGCTCTGTAACAACTCAATAAGTTTTGAATGTATGTTCGACATCCCAGCAGAGTTTCTCTAGCAGGTACAGACAGTATAATCTAGAATAAACAAACAGTTGTTGCATTTATGCATAATAATAAAGAAATTAGCAAAATTGAACATCCCATCTTTTAGATTTTAAAAAGAATTACTTTAATATTTCTGATTTCTAAAGCTTGTCAGTGCAGACTAGATATTTAGGTTTTTAATTAACTTTTCCAAAATAGATCTTCTCAGGCTTGAATGAAAATCCAATATGCATTTTAAAATAAGCTATATCGTTTATTAAACATTTATTATTACATATTGCACATGTAATCCAGCACCATAACAACATTTTTGCTAAATGTATTTTTCATAACTTTTTCTAAACTGTGCCGGCAACAATGTCGCTATACTAAATAAGTTAAATAACAGTTGCTAATATAACCTGAATTTATAAGCCTGGTACTTATTTTAAATTGCTCTCCTCAAATATTCAACTTTTGCTATATTGACACTGTATTACACATACATTATAACTAATGTCTACTAGTGCCATATTATCCTATTAAGCTAAAAAATTACAAAAAGTTAGTAGAAATTATAGTCATATTTTATTGTTGTTCTAAATGATGAGTGGTTTCAAACCTTGATTTTCAACTGAATGAATATGTTTCGGAGAAAGTTCAAAAGATGTACCAAAAAAGTTATTACACAGAAGAAAATTCCATTTTGCATGCTGGGTAAATTAAGCTGCATATTTTATTCTGTTTTCTCTATCACTTCTCTACTCATGCTAGCAAGAATAAATTGAAACCATAACCAATTTTGAATTTAATTAGATTTTTTTGTAAATCTATCTGTGCCTTCCTTCTTCGTTGTTGCCTGCCCTCGGCTTTAGCATCCACTATGGATATATTATTTAGCAAATGATACTACTATAAGTATCATTTGTTAAATCTACTACTTTTTAAAATTTACTGTAGAAACATTTGTTTATTTATTTATTTATTTAGCAGTTTATTTCCAACAGGCAAAGCCCAGTTACAGGAAAATCTACAATTAATGTTTTGAAAGTGTAAACAAGTATTAAATTACTATAGTAACATCATGTATATATCAAAATTAAAGGAGATGTAAATTAACATTAGAATGAACAAAGAGAGGGATTCATGGGACAAGGGAAAAAAGGAAGAGAAAAGGAATTATGGTAACTGTTGGTTTATCAGAGAAGAAACTAGATCCTTTATGGAGCATACAAATATGTCACAGGTTGATGATACTGAATTAAAAATTCTGCACATTTGATATACGGGATCCTGAAACCTAATGTTAGCTCTGGCGCGATCTAAAGCAAAAGTGATATTTGCTCTAGAAGCAAATCGTGGTACATGAAATAGAATATCGTTCAACAGAGGAGGAGAATTTATTTGATTATTGACCAACTTCCATAAGAATGTTACAAAATGAATTGTTCTCCTCATGGCCAGAGATTGCAGATTAAATCTACCTAACATCAGATCATCATCATGTCCCCTAACAGGATATATTCCATCCTCACGAAACATAAGAATCTTTAAAACTCTTCTCTGAACACTCTCGATGTAGCCAACATGGCATTCATAGAAAGGACACCACACCAAGGAACCGTATTCCAGTCTTGATCTAACAAAGGAAAAGTACAATAGTTTTATTGAGTTTGAGTTGTTAAAGAGTCGGCTATTTCGAATGACAAAACCCAGAAGTTTGAACGAGGAGGTCACTGTCTGTTCAATATGTGGCACAAATGTGAGCCTATCGTCGAATACAACTCCTAGATCTTTAATAGAAGTACTTCTACAGAGGATTTGATTGTCTATATTGTAATTAAACAAAACAGGATCCTTGGTTCGGTGAAAGGAGATCACACAGCATTTCGAGATGTTAAGACATAACTGATTTCAACTGCACCACCCCCTAATTAGGTCCAAGTTACTCTGTAAGAACAAGCAGTCCAAGATACTATTGAATTGCTTGTTTTGTATTGTAATTTAGTAGTTAAGTTGATGTTAATTATATAATATTATATGTTATTACGAATACTCTTAAGTGATTTTTTTTGCAATAGATTTCTCAATTTCTCTAATTCTAATTTGTTACTAAATATGTTTTTCTAATTATGTGTTCTGATGTGTAAAAATACTTTGTGCATAAATTATGAATGAGAAAAGTATGTAGCTACTTTTTTTTGTTTATTTTAAATTACTTGCACAAATTCAAAAAAATGATCCGGAAAAAGTAAATAGGAGCTTATTGCTGAAATATCTTTATAAGGGGTATGTGGAAATCTTTTTATATTAAATTTATTCATGCTTCACTTAACACATAAGAGTAGCTTAAAGCAATACAATAAATAAAAATATTTTTCAACTTAACATAATAATGTCTCAATATTTAAAAAACTTATAAACCATGCTTAACAGATATCACTTTAAAAAACTCAAAGACAAAAAAATAACTTTAAGTTGTGGCTTAATATCTAATTACATAATTGAAATTAAAAAAAAATTACTATATGAACAGATAATGTTAAGTCATGAAACCATAAAATATACTAAATAATAATAAATACTAATGCTGTTTTTTTCAATATTGTTTGTGTAATTGTTTATAATTTTAATATTTATATTGATATCCCTGACTACAGTCGATATTTTAATTGCCTTATTTTATTGCAGTACAGATCAAATTGAAAAGCTGCTTAAAAGGCTAACAGAAGCTGAAAGAAGATCCAAATTACTAAATCGTGAAGTAAAAGATATTAGATCTCAAATTGCCATTTTAAAGCAGAGTGCAACTGATTTTTTAGATTCTGCAAGTAACAATGCAATTGGAAACCATATTGGTATAGTTAGGTATAATAAGATAAAGCTTATTGTATGACTTTTATACCAGAAAATATTTTTAAGGGATTACAGTACATTAGCTTCTACAAGCAGTAACATTGGGCAATCAAAAAGACCTAGGGATGAAGAATCAGATTTAAATAATCACCAACAAAAAAGGCCTAGAGATGACATTCCCCAGGATTCAAATGGATATGCTGTTGCATATACAGATGGAGCATGCGAAAACAACGGAAGAGCAAACGCCAAAGCTGGAATTGGAGTTTGGTTTAGTAATAATTGTCCTTTGTAAGAATTACCTTTTTTTTTCTTTTTCTGCAAAATTAGACCTGCAGATTTTCCATCAATGAAGAATTAAATTAAATTTGTTATATCCACAATAATATTTTTGCCACAGTTACACATTAAATTTTAGAAGAGCAATTCTTACATAAATTCCTAACGTTCATAGTTAAATAACTTTATAAATTATTTAAAAAACTATGTGATAAATAATTATTTACAAAGGCGTTTGAGATGATTAGAATGGTATTCTAAATAACATTAAGTTAAATCAAAATATTTCATAATGTTAAAAAACAATTTTTTTAGAAATATTTCCAAGCCTGTTGTAGGAAGAGCAACTAATAATACCGCAGAAATCCAAGCGCCGGTAGAAGCCCTCAAGGTTCTATTCGATTTAGGTAAGTGTATGCTAACATTAAGTGCTTTTTCAATTTTCATATTATATATAGTTAAAGTGCTCTTATAAATTGTGTAAAATTTGTAAAAGTCGTTTTGTTTAATATCGTTTTGGGCGGTGGAACTTAGGTATAGCTGTATCTAACGATTCTAATATACAGAACGAGCAATTATTTATTTTTATAATATAATATTATACATAGCGAATTTTTTAGAACAACTAACATTAGATAATATTATTGTTATAGCAACATAGTTTTAGTGTTTTATTCCCTCTCAAGAAGCTTATGTTTCTCTTCTAGAAATTTTAAGTTTTTCTGACTATTTTTATTCCAGGAATAAAAAATGTGTAAAACACATTCGATTATCACGTCCCTGAGCAAAAAATATTTGTAACAACTATGTACTTTTCCTAGAATATTGTTTAATTACTATATTCTAGTTAAATCACATTTCAGTTTATTTTGAATATCTACTAATTTTAATGATAAATTTTCATAAGAATGCACATTAAAATAGTTTAGGGGACAAAGGTATTTAAAGTTAATTAAATAAAAATTTGGAAAATATTGCCATTAAACACATGTGAATTCATTTTTAAAACACTGCTGGCATGCTCCTAATTAAATTTTCAATATAATTTTGCTTAATTTGTAGCCATTT
Organism: Anthonomus grandis grandis; assembly: GCF_022605725.1. Classification (NCBI taxonomy): domain Eukaryota; kingdom Metazoa; phylum Arthropoda; class Insecta; order Coleoptera; family Curculionidae; genus Anthonomus; species Anthonomus grandis. The sequence continues at coordinate 9,850,358 of NC_065555.1, forward strand.
GATGCGATCAAAACAATTTCACGTCTGGCGTAAATATTACAGCTCCTGCAATGATGTTTATATCAACAGCTTGTAACTGTGTTTCAGGATCAAGATGTTGTTTTTCCATATGTTGCATGCATAATTAAATCAAATTAATACTACAGTGACAACAAAAATTATACTGAATATAATTTTCAGTTTATTAAATACGTATTGAAGAATTAAAACTATTTATTTAATATCAACAAGAATAACTTAATATGATGATTGTGATAAGTACGTTGAAAGGAATGTCCAATTATCAAATACAATTTATCTTGGTAATAGATTTTTTCCTCTAAAATATAACACCCTTTTTTCCTTAGACCATTTTGATGTGTGTATATAATATATAAATTCACTTTAGTGATTTTGTTTAAGGTTATTCAAAAGTTAAGATAGTAACTGACTCTCAATTTACCATAAATTGTATGACTAAGTGGATGCCGAAATGGAAAAGTAACAACTGGAAATTGGCAAATGGTGGGCCTGTTAAAAACAAGGAAGATCTAATCAAACTCGACTCAATGTGTAAAAAATTTAAAGAAATTAAATGGGTATGCTTTTCGAATTTCAACGAAAAATATGTTTTAATATTTTTAATTATAGGAATACTGTGAAGGTCACAAAGGCATTTTAGGGAATGAGGCAGCCGATAAGTTGGCAAGAGACGGAGCTCAGAGATATGTTAATAGCTAAATATCTATTTTAATTTTTATTTATTTTAATATTATCGCAGTAATAAATAAGCGATTTAATCCCTTAAATTGTAGATATTTTTGTTTTATTTTGAAACTTGACAAGTATTTTTTTTAGTTTTTGAAAACATTTTCATATTAGACTAAGTTTTTTGAAAAGCCCGACACACCGAAAATTCAATTATGCTAGTGAAGTTGGGGAGGTTTTATTTTTTAGTTATTAAGGATTTTTCAGGTTACAGTTTTATTTAGTTGCTTGAGTACAGATCTTACTTTAAAATTATTATTACATGTATTTTTTTTATACAAAATATAATTTAGTAGTGTTATTTTCTTCTTAATAAGAGATAGTGGAGTAATGCATTTTCTATAAAAACCTACAGTCACTACAATTTCGCCCTGTTCAATAAAAAGTTCGTCACTGGTCAATCTGAAGAAAAAATAAATAAACATTTATTTAAGTAATATTTTATCAACCTAGGATAAATTCAGGCTTAGGCTTCCTCTGGCATTTAGAAACGCGTTTAGTTATAACGGAATGCACCATTATAAGTAAACGCGCATAATGGGAATGCACTTGAAACGGCTTCTGACCCACTTACTTTATTTTTTCAAGTTCTGTGTGATAAGATCAATCAGTGCTTTCCTAAAATGAGGCTTATAACTAAGAAACGAAAACCATGGGTTACAAGAGGCCTTAGAATTTCAGCTAAAAACCTCCGTTTTTTTACTAAATTGTGCAAATATACCACAAATGAAAATATCCTTGTATATCATCAGAAATACCATAGTCTGTACAGAAAGACAATTAAAGCAGCAAAATCTAATTATTATAGGGATCGCTTAAATATGTCATCAAATAGACAAAGAGAGTATTGGTCGATTATTAATCATTTTAGACATTGCCAAAGAAAAGTATCTGAACCGGAGTTAAGACCTGACGTTTTAAACGACTATTATTGTGATATACCTAATATCTTGCTCAAGGGCATTCGTAGTAACATTGATGCCTTACACTATCTTCAACAAGTGTCGGTTGAGCATTCATTTTTCTTTCATCCTGTCGATCTTACCGAAGTAAAAAATGAAATCAAACGCGTAAAAAACCATAAATCATCTGGAGCTGATGGGATATCTTCGAGGTTGTTACTCTTTTTGCCTGATTCAGCCTTAAATGCTTTAGTTTCTGCCATAAACAATTCTTTACATATTGGCATTTTTCCTTCATGTTTAAAAGAGGCAGTGGTTATCCCTCTTCATAAGGGTGGAGATTTGGATCAGCCTTGTAATTTCCGTCCCATTTCTATTTTGTTTGTTTTGTTGTTATGCAAGTTTTTCAACTATCTTAGAGAGGGTAGTCTAAGATAGTTGAAAAACTTGCAAAAAGCAGAATTTTGTCCTTTTTACATCATAATGGCATTTTGTCTGCAAATCAGTTTGGATTTCAAGCCGGTAAAGGGACTCATGATGCTGTTTTTAGCTTTTCTATGTGTCCTTGAATTCTGGGGAGTCATCGGCGGCAGTGTTTTGTGATCTATCCAAAGCATTTTTACAGTGTGGATCATGGAATACTGTTATCTAAGCTCGATAAATTTGGTTTTAGGGCCGTAGGCGGTTTTAGTCATGGCGATGCCTTGAGTCCTATCTATCAAATCGTACTCAGAAGGTTACAGTGTCTGGGCGTTTGTCTGCTTCTAGATCCCTAAAATGCGGCGTTCCCCAGGGTTCAGTGTTGGGACCACTGTTATTTTTACTGTATGTGGATGACTTGAGTTCGTTGAAACTGCAGGGCAAGGTGGTTCAGTTTGCTTATGATACCACCATACTATGGAGCCATAAAAATTCTGATTATATTAAGACTTGTATCCTTGAAGACCTTCAGATTTTATCAGGGTGGTGTGCTTCCAACAGGCTCGTGTTTAATGTAAGAAAGACGTCTATTATGGGGTTTAAGTACAATGTTCAAGGTCTGATGTTTAAAGAAAATTCCCTCTTGCAGAATAAAGAGTGCTGCAAGTTCCTAGGAATTACCATTGATGGTCGCCTTCGGTTTGAAGATCATATTTTACATTTAGCTGGGAAATTATCTTCTGGATGTTTTGCAGTAAGAATGGCAAAACAAGTGCTGGGAGGGGTGGTTGCACGTTCAGTGTACTTTTCACTTATTGAATCTCATATTCGGTATGGCTTGCCTTTTTGGGGTTTAACCAATAAGGGGCTACTTAACATTGTCTTTGTTATTCAAAAAAAAAAGCAGTTAGATACCTGTGTTCTGCTAAGTTAAGAGATTCTTGCAAACCCCTCTTCATTTCTGAAAACATCCTAACTCTTTTTTCACTCTTTATCTTAGAAACAGCTGCTCTTATTCACAAAATCCCCAAACTAACCTCTGACACTGGCCATTTGACTCGTCGTGTAAATGATGTTCCCCTACCTATTCCTACGTCTTCCCTTACCAAAAACTCATTAATTTACATAAGTAAAAAAATTTACAATCATGTTGCTCTATGTGTTAGACATATATCGGATGTTAAGAAATTTAAAAGAGAATTAAAGACGCTTTTATTGGCTAAGGCATATTATAACCTAGATGACTTTTTTAATGATAGGTTTTAACGTTGGACATGTTGGAAAGTTTTTTTTTCTTTTTTCTTCTCTAGTTTTGTCAACAAGTTTACCTTTATTTAGTAAATGGTTGTTTTATTTAGTTATCTTTAATTCAAGTATGTTCAATAAGTTTTGTCTTCTTGTGTTTAATTTTGTTCATTGTTTTGTCAATTTTTGAAATTGTATTTTTGTTTTGTTTTTTTTAGCTTGTAGGATGCTTGTACACAAGATTATTCTTACGTAATATAGCACATTTTCTTTCTTTCTATATTTACTTTTTAGAGTGGTAAAAAGAGATATTTGCTAAATTTCATGATTTCAAGTTTCTAAATAATGTTACTATGATCCTGGAAAACTAAAAATTCTATTGCCGTAATCTCGATGTGCCTTCCATTCTATTATTTTTATGTATTTGGTCAAATATTCTATAGAAGTATTTATTTCTTCCAAATCCGTAAGTGGAAGACCATAGAATAAAAGAAAAGCTATATATATAGGTTGGCGAATAGAAGACTACGCATAGGCATTACAAATGGCAACACCGCTTCTGGTTAATAAGCGGCGCGGCGGATTCCGATCATCTGAAATGCTATTTTCGGCACGGCACAATCAGCAGACTTTGCTGTATGATTACATACTGCAGTGTTGAGTCTTAAACCGCTATTTAAGTTTTCTTAATATTTGTCAATATGGCTGTTTATAGCCCTTCTAAAAAAGTTTAAATGGTTTTATGGAGGTAATTCGGCAGTACAATTCAGGGATTTCTTGTGCTAAAACTATTTTAAATGTGTCAAATTTTGAGACTTCTTTTTATTGTAAAAATTTTAAGCTCGAGAACCACCTATTGAAAGGGTCTAGGAATTTGTAGTGCTTTAATTTTAGATTCAACACGATCGAGCAGAATGTTTGAAGAGAACTGAGTATGCAAAAAACATAAAACTGTGACGAGTATGTGGAAAAAACATGGATACAAATGTTCCAAACGTCAGTAGTTTTTTCCGAGTGGTGTTTCCCGAACACCAATGGCGAAGAATGGAATTTTGTGCAACTATAATGGAAAAGGCAAATGAAAATAACAATTTCTTAAAAAATATTTTGCCTGCTGCGGTAGCGATGTTCGGTTCGTTCGCCCTACAAGACTATCCGCACCTTAAGGGAAAATGATCTGCCTGTCAAATTACCGGTTGGTAATTGACACTTCGAGATCCTAAGCGCCACTTAACAACTAACTGTTCATCGAATGTTTTTAACATTTATTATTAAATTATTTATTGTTATTTTCATTTAATTAAATAGGTAGGAACGAGTTGCCGACACAGGTGAGACCTAATTATCTAATCAAGCTTTGTTCTTCTATTAAGTACGAAAGAAATGAGAATCTGATTCGTAAATATAATAATAATAATAAAGACTCAATTGTAAAAAATTATTACAAATAAATATAAACCAAATTTTTACAAACAAATATATTTATATATGCAGTGAGGGACAAAAGTATTGGCACACCATAATTTTATAAAGTAATTTATTAATGTTTACTATATTTATGTAACCCAATAATAACTATCTAACTAAAAACATATAAAAGATTTAGTACAATAATAATAATGAAAAATAAAACAGATTTCCTTAAGCATAACAAAAAAATAAAAATTACATTCTATTTAAAATGGACATAACTATTGGCACACCAAATAAAAATAAAATTTAATCCCAGTTCTATTATTTTGTAGGACCTCCTTTTCTTTTTATAATATGAGTGAGCCTCCTTTCCATTGAATGGACCAGCTTTTGCGTATAAGAAGGCTCAAAACTATTCCATTCTTGCAGCAAAACACATTGAAGCTCTTGGTTACTGGAAATATGGTGTTTCCTTATTCGTTTTCCTAGCTCACTCCAAAGATTATCGATTAGGTTGACATCTGGAGATTGAGGAGGTGTATTTAAAGTATGAGGGACATTAAACGCAATCCACTGCTCGACTATATAGGCTGTATATTTCGGACCGTTATCCTGTTGAAAGTGATAATCATTTGCCAAATTAAGTTTTTCCGCACTCGCTCTTAAGTTTTTTTTTAGAATATTTAAATATACATTTTTGTCCATAATACCCTCTATAAAAACCAGATTTCCGACCCCTCCCGATGACATACAGCCCCACACTAGTACACTACCACCACCATGTTTCACAGTCTTATGCAGATTTTGTGCATCTAGTTCACAATTGGGCTTCCTCCACACAGTCACTTTGCCATCTTAATGAAAAATGTTGAATTTACTTTCATCAGAGAATATTACTTTGTCCCAAAATATATTATCTTGATGAAAGTGTGCATTCGCAAATTCAAGACGCTTTTTTTGGTTAACCTTATTAATAAATGGTTTATTCGGAGCTACTCTGACACTATATCCAGCCCTATGAAGAACTCTTCGTACTGTTGAGCTCACGTTGATGCTATCTTCTTCTGTCAATATAGCCGCAATTTCAGAAGCGCTTGTTCAAGGATTTTCCTTAATTTTATTCACAATTTTCTTTCTTGCCTCTCCGTTAACTTTGGCGGACGTCCAGTTCTAGGCTTATTTTTGAAATTTTCTGCAGTTTCAAACCTTTTTAAGACACTACGCACAGTAAATCGACTTTTCTTCACAATTTGGGGAATCGCTGAATACGATTTACCCTCTTTTCGCTGCTGTACAATTATTTTCCGCTCGGATTCCGTCGTTTCTTGGCCTTTGCGAGCCATATTTGCAATGTATGCACTTAAAATAAGCACTAAACCTAAAGAAATATTTTACTTCTTATAAATATTCTGTTAAAGAATGTAAAAAAACTGCTTCAAAATTCTCACATACAAGGCACCTATTTTTAAACACTTTGTAAACATGTGTGCCAATACTTTTGTCCATGGGATTTTTGATAGAATTTTAATATGGGTTCTTTTGTAAAGCCTTTATTTATTAAATTTGTATTAAATATTAAGAAACGAATGCTCTTGGGTATACACTTTAAATTAGAAAATATTTAAATGTAATAGGTCTAGTAGCTTAAGAGGACAGATACGAATTTTAATAAAAATCAATATGTGCCAATACTTTTGTCCCTCACTGTATAGCACTTTATGATAACTATCAAATGAATAATTTTAAATATATGTTTTTAAAATAATAAGCGCCTATGAAATGTACATGTTTTTTAAACCGGACCATGTATGACCATAAATTCATAATCTGAAATTGTAACTTATACACAATTCATAAATGGTTGTACGTATACAGGTTTATGATAGACCGGTTATTTTTTAACTCGGATCTTCTCAGGTTTTTTAGTGTATCTAAGGTATATCTGGGCAATCATTTTATAACTTATGCGAACTGAGTTCGTTAAACTTTAAGGTCATATCTGATGTGAGACATCTGCAAACTTAATCTCCTGCCTTTTGCATCATCATAAAGTACCTGAAAAATTGGTCTCTAATAAACTACTACAAAATCCTACTTTAGGAGGTATTCATTTAGATAGGAAGTTCTTTGTCTTTTAATCATTATATTTAACAATTTTTCTGCATTTTTAAATTTGCTTTATCTGAGAAATACCTGGTGAAATTGAGAATAATACAAGCCAAACTAGTAATGCATGTTATTACTAATATTAGATTTTACAACACATTGATAATCCTAATAATACAAAATTCTATCAACATATTCATTATTGAATTAAATCAGCAAATCTCTTGTCTTAAAAAACCGGTACTGATGTATTCTCAAACTCATGTTCCAGCTGCTTTTCCTCCCTTAATTTTGTTTGTAGCAAAAGGCATTGAAGCACTCCTATTCGAACATCCATATTAGTAATTTCAGACTTTATTTTTGCAATAGCCTTTTTAATATTTACAAGTGGAGCTAAAAACAATAACCAAAATTAATTCATAACTTAACAAAACAACTTCTGACATACTGCCGTCAGTCATCGAACTTCCCCTTTCTTCCATTTGTTGCTTAATAGATTCCACTTTTCCATTAAGATTATTGAGTTCCCGATTCCTTTCAGCTACTCCTGTGCTTACGCTTTTATATTTTTCCTTAATTTTTGAAAGTTGATCCTGTAATGTTCTGGAATATACGGTTAAAATATTTTGCCTCGATTTCTTTAAAATTACAAACCTGTAGTTCTCGAGGACCCCATCTAATTCTCTATTCAAGTATTTTTCTCTGTTTTCTATTTTGTCTAGGGTTGAACCGATTTCTTTGTGAAGTTTTTCAAGTTGGGTTTTGGTAGGTAGCAAGGTTTCATTAATGCTTTGCTTGTAACTTTTCATTAGGTCTAAATGGGATCTATAATACGTACAACTTGAATTAAAAAACTATTTTACTGGTCATCAGGTTTTTTATTGTTTTATTAACAAGGAAAATTCCGGAAAAAAAAGGTAAATCTTAAGATTATTATTTTTTTGAGGATATATTTTGGGTAGAAAAAGACCGAAAAAAACTTAAATGTTAGGTCTTAGCTACTAAATAAAAAGAAAGTTACCTCCAGTCTCGATTTTCATTCTTTATGGTCACTTTTAATAATGGCAATACTCTTTCTATTTCCAGTTTCCAGCTTTCCTCATCCACATTTCCTTTGAGATCTATTTGTTGCATATCTCGCTTTACCTAAATAGGAAACTTGAGAATATTGGTACTATAGGAAAAATATTTAGATTCAATTTCGCTAGTATTTTCCTAAGATGGCATAGTATAAAATGTTCTTAAGTTCTGTAAACCGAATGTCTGCAGGATGACTTGTTTTAACGTGAAAAGTTTTACCTTCCTATTTGTCTGCCGCTCAGAAATCAAGGAAGTGAGTTATTAACATCCACAAGCCCTTGCTACTCTTAGGAAAATGACATATTAAGAAATGTGATCTTATTACAAAAATAATTTTCTTACAGGTTTAATATCATCTAATCGAAATATATTTTCTTCATCGGAATCATCAGAATAGGCAGCTATCATTTCTTCTTCAACTCTATCTAAATTAAGTTCAGATTCATCGTCAATTACTTCAGTTTCTTGTTCTTTTTCTTCAGGAAGTTTTGGCCTGTAATAAACCCACATCATTTCAATCTTAGCAAAATGAAAATATTAAAACTGTATGTTTATTCTAGATGCAAATCATGGATACCGAGAAAGATATTCAAAAGAAAGTTATGAGTTTATGCATTCAACTTCCTATACATGTTGCAACTTGGAAAACTGTGCTGGATAATATACAATCTCCACTAAAAACTTTGGTAAACTATGGGGAACAGCTCAGGTTTGTTGAACAAGCTAGAATAGGAAATGATATGATGGATAATTTTAGTTTAGTTCAGATGGAGTTACAACTGAAAATCTTGGGTATGTTTTAACGTGCTTATTCGGCTTATTGTCAATATAAAATTTGGATAATTTGATCATATTTTAGGCCAAATTGAAGAGGAACTAGTCTTAATAAAATCTTATATAAAAAAACTGAATGAAACAAACCATGACCTGAAAAATAAACTGGCAAATTTAGAACGGGCCACTATTGAATTGGACTGGGGTTCCAATTGTTCCCTAATTCAAGGAACTGCGCTTCAACCGCCTCTAAGAAAACTACTGCAAATGGCGTATGAATTTTGGATATATTTCTCAAACGTGTTGAGAAATATTAATAGTAAAACGAAAAGTTTAAGAGATGTGGATTTCAGACATGAGAAGTCAGTGGAAGAATTTCAAAAATGTTTTGCTTTGAGTTTAAATTGTTTGGACAAACATAAACAAATATATTCGCTATTAGCATTAACACAATATATAGGCAATGAAAAACTAGTTACTTAATAAAAAGAGATAAGCAGTATAGTTACACTGAACAAGAATATGAATTAGAATCCTAGTGTTGAGGCTTATGTTATTAATTTAGTCGATAATACAAAAAGTATGTATGTTTTACGTTAATTATCTTGATATGACAATTAATCAGATCCCTTTTCTACTTCCCAACTTAGACTTCTTTTAGAATTATATTGATTCAGGTTTTTCAAGGAGGTAGCAGGTAGGTTATACTGTCTTAGTTTAGGTGCTTTAGTTTTCCTCCAAGACCTACCAGCAGGAGCTATTAGAGCTAATTACAGAAATTTTTCTTTTTTTTGATGATCTCCTATGTATTTATTTTTTTTTCTTTTCTTTTTTGGTTGCCTTGACCTGAAAAAGCCAATAAGCAACAACATGTATTGGCAAGTACCACCTTTTTTTTTCTGTTTCCTGACTTACCGAATATCCTGACACGCCTATCCTTTCAATTGCCTCATATTGATATATAAATAAATATAGAGTATCAGAAACAACAACTTTTTTCTAATTTTAGAAGATGTCATAATGACTATGTAAAAAACCCCTGTATATGTATTTTATCCGTTTTATATAAAAATAATATATAGGTAGTAAATTAGTTATTTAATATCTGAGTTTAAAAAAATTTGTTGTGCTCTAAACCTCTCCTGCGTACAATGATACTTGTTAGATATATTTATTATTGAGGTAAGTAACTCTTATTTTTTCTGCTTTGCGACTTACGGAGGATTCTGATAAACCTATCTTTTTGTTAAAAATTATTATTTTTTCGTGATAGCTACTCATACATTCTTTAAGGGAGATTCAAAATCCGTGGAAATCTGTATTAATGCTACCAGATTGAGCTTGAAATAATATTGGATTAGTTTGTTTGGAACACGTTTTTAAAATATTGAGTTTAGAGGAAGCTAGTTACTTACTTTTGAAAAATTAAATGTTGCTTGTTAATAGCAGCAGTAGCCAGGAAGTCCAGTATATTAACAACTTGATCGCCCACACCTTGTTTAAGTTTGTTTGCAGGAAAGTCAATTTGCATGCCCTAATGATTAAATTCTTAATTCATTTATTATTGTTTAAAAATTTACAGTAAGCTTACCAGTTGCTTTGCTTCATTAATAATTTTCTCAATAGTGCTGTTTGGATCATCGTATTCATGGGGATTTTCAAACTCCTTTCCGATTTTACGTAGAAGCCAAGCAGACAATACGGCAAATAAATAAAACTGTTCTCCGCTGTTTTTTGGAATGGCAAAATAATACCTGATAAATGAAATTACTATTAGATGAAACCTTAAGGACAAATAAAAAATTAAATGTTATTAAGTTGGATAATAAAAAATATTTAGTAAATATAGAAATAGAATTGAGTCGGAGAAATGAAGGACTTTGTTCAATTCCGATTCCAGTCACTTTCGTTATTTCTCATTATTTTTAAAGCATTCAAGAATTGCCATTTATTATAATTAACCGCCAGGTCATGTGGCTAAGCTACTATGCGGTATACAAACAACATATTGTAAGATTGTAAATGTAATTACTTAACTTTACTAATATCTAAAATATAGAGGATATTGATTTGTGTGAATTCGATATCCAGATATAATCAAGCCATAAAGCAATGGGATTTGGTGTTTTTCGAGAATTAAATAAAATAAATCACAATTCGAAAGTGCCAAAGTAAACAATTTTTTTGTTATACATAATTACTCTATAGTGTATGAATCAAGAAAATATGTGAGACAAGCTGTGGGAGGTTACCCAATAGCTAAGTATAGGCTTCCGAGGATCCTAGAAATAATAAGTTAATGAAAACAAGTAAAATAGAAGAAAAGCAGATAATAATTTACTATTTAGTTAGATAAAGATTATTCAATATAGTATGATCGCTGACAAAACATATAATAAGAAATAATGACACTTATTAATCTGCTAATGTCAGGTTTTATCCCCAGTCTAATTCAAAAATGGCTTTATTGTTATGAACCTAAAAGTTGTTAACAAAGCTGTAAAAAAGAGAAAATAGTGGAAATATTTATAAAACAAAATAAGGAAATATTATAGGTACAGGTTTTAAGACTTAAAAAATACATATAGCAAAACTAGTCAGTGAATAACAGTAATAAAAAATATAAAACAAAACAATATTACTAAAAGTGTTTGGCATAAAATTCATCCAATGAGTAAAAAAGCTTCACTTTGTAAAAATCTCTTCAATTTTTTCCTAAACTTATAAGGTCACATTCAGAACTTTCCAAATTAAGAGGTAAATGATTAAAAAGCTTCCTGCCGCCGTATACAAACGAGGCCCTCTCAGTTCTTGGAAGAGAAATTGACTGGATGAGAAACTGGCCGAGAAAATGTGTTAGGAAGATTGTACTCAGATGGAGAATTAAGGTCATGTTTGTATTTTAAAGCTGTTTCCATTATAAATAAGAAGGGCAAGGTTAGGATGGAATGCCTCCGGAAAAGATCCTGACAAGAAGTGCGAAAAGGAACACGGCACATAATACAGTAAAGCCTCGATAGTCCGGACTAATAAAAACGACGGTGATTAATCCGGATTACTGAAACATGATGTCTTTTTACATACATATGTTTTTTATTAGGGAATATTATATGTATATAACTAAAAAATTGCCTACAATTATGTGATAAACGAGAAAAACATACAAATTAAAAGGATAAACTAAATTACATGTTTGCTATGTAGTAGGTACCTAATAAAGGTAATTAAAAAAGTCTGTAATTTTTGCTTGCTTTACTTTTTCTTGTTTTTATAAAAGCCATTTCTTTAAGTCTTTGAAGAACAAGAGTATCATGCAATGGCACTCGATTTTCTTCAGCCCACTTTAAGCATAAATTGAAGCCCTTCACTGCTTCATCTTTTTTGACTCCTTTCTCTCTCCCTTGATTTTCGTCACAATCTTCACATTCTTCGCTGCTGCTATAATGCATTTCGTTGCTTTCTATCTCATCTAATACCAAGTTGTCATGTTTTCAATCCAGTTATTCACTTCATTAGGATTTATCTCGTTTTCACTTAGTGTTTGGAGCATAGCCGAAACATCCGTTAAAGCTCGTAGCTTTTCCTGTAATTGCTTTAGCGAAATCAGATCATCGGCTTCGTATTCCAAATCATTACCAAAAACCGTTCCTTTTGGAATTACTTTTTCTCAACATTTTTGTAAAACCTCTACAGTAAGTTTTGACCATGCATTGCTCAGTAAGTATGTTGCAGTTTTGAGATTTAAGGTCTTTAATACCTGGATAACATTTTCTTCATTTTGTGATAAAATGTGCACCAAAAGGCTCTTACGGTAAAACAATTTAGTCAACCTTATGGCATTTTGATCCATGGGTTGCAGCAATGCTGTGCAATTTGGCGGAAGAAAGATTGTTTGGAAATGGCCATCCTCACTTCTCAGTTCTTCTGGCGATCCATGGCTTGAGGCATTGTCAATGATTAAAAGAGCACGTTCAGTTAGATTTTGGCTTCTTAAATACTCTTTTACTTGCCTAATAAACGAATTATGAAACCACTCTTTAAATATTGCAGGTCATCCAAGCATTGCAGGAATTTTTGTACTCTCCGGGTATGGGTACATTTTTAAATGCTCTGGGATTTTTTGCTTTTCTAATTACGAGAATTCTCAATTTGTGAGAACCATCTCCATTTACACATGCCAGGAAAGTAACCCGCCCCTTACTTATTTTTCGTCCCGGTGCTGTCTTTTCTTGAGAACGAACAATTGTTTTTTCCGGTAACATTTTCCAGTACAACGCTGATTCATCAGCATTGTAAACCTGCGTAGGAATTAAATTCAGGTCTTTCATTTTCTGTGCCAACATATTTTTAAAAGGCTCAACAGCAGTTTCGTCATTGGATAATTTCTCACCACAAATTTTTAAAGCTCTTAAACCATGTCTTCAGGGCCGTATCTAGGGGGGGGGGTTTTGGGGGTTCAAACCCCCCCCCGAAAATCTTATAACGTAAAATAAAATTTAAACGACTTGTAACTATAACTCTTTTTTTTTAATTTACTTTTTAAAGTTTTAAAGGTGTCCAGGCTATAATTAGAGAAAAATTTCCAGCAGCAATATATGTGCACTGTAGTGCTCATTCTTTAAATTTAGCTTTTGCTTATTCCTGTAAGGTTCAGAGTATCAGAAATTGTATTGGAACAATAAAATCTATTGCAAATTTTATAAAAATATCAGCTATGCGCACTGAGATATTAAGAAATAAAATTAAAGAACATGTTCCAAATAGTAAATGGAGTAAGTTAATATCCATGTGTGAAACTCGGTGGGTGGAAAATCACGATGGACTAATTAGGTTTACTGAAGTTTTTAAGCCCATTATTGAAACATTAGAAGAACTAAAACAAGTAAGAGACATCGAAACTTCTTTAAAAGCTTTGCAGTTCCTTCGAGCTGTTATGACCAGTGAGTTTATTATCAGTATGTTAACAGCGTCCACTTTATTTGCTTTTACTCTACCGTTATGCAGAATTCTCCAGACTGTGGATTTTGATCTATTTAGCGCTGTTGAGCATGTGAATACTGTTATTAGTCAGGTCAGGAATATGAGACTGAATATAGATCAAGAATTAAAAAATATTTGTAAAAAATCTGAAGCTATTATAAAGTCTATAGATGATGAAGAATGCATAAAAATACCTAGAATAGTTTCACGACAGCAGAATCGTTCTAGTGCCATGGTAGCTACTGCAGAGGAATATTTTCGAATCACAGTTGCAATTCCTTTTTTTGATCAATTTATAGAAGAACTGACGAAAATCAGCAAGATTTGCAAATCACGAAAAATCACTTTCATTGTTATATTGTCTAGTACCAAATATGTGCGAAGCACACATAGTAAAAATGGAAAACTACCTTGTTACCATATGAGGAATTTTTGGACCTAGATACGTTATTTGCAGAACTACAGTTATGGAAACAAAAATGGATTAAGCTGCCTCAAGCAGAAAGGCCAAAAAATGCTCTTGATGCATTATTAGCATGTAATCCATCTTTGTTTCCCAATATTCATACTCTGTTGCAAATTCTGGCTACGTTACCTGTATCTACAGCCTCATCAGAACGATCATTTTCATCGCTAAGGCGTTTAAAAGACTATTTGCGCAATTCGACTGGTCAGGAGCGGCTAACAGGACTTGCCCTTTTAAGCGTGCATAGAAATATTATAATTGATACCGCAGAGGTCTTAAATCGTTTTGCGAGGGAAAAGCAAAGAAATATTCAGTTGTTATTATAATTACTATTTTTAAAATTTTAACGTTGTTAAATGTGTTTTTTAGTTTAAACTGGTATCTTCTTTTAGTAAAACCTATTTATAAATTAAAGTTTTTTTTATCACTAATATCTCAAATGTCACTGGCCTAACCCCCCCCCAAAATTTTTGTCCAGATACGGCCCTGCATGTCTTTTTTTGAAATTTGCGATCTAACCTCGACTGGCTGCAAAATTCTCATTTCTATAAACATCGTTGTAGATTTGCTTTAATCCCAACCGCTAATAAAACTAAAAATAAAATAAAAAACATTAGTAAAAATAAAACGTCTTTATAAACCTTGGCACATACCTTTTATTGCGCAATTTGTTCTTTTTAATATCCTAAATAGTGGATGTGCCTACATCGTATTCACTAGCTAAGGCTTTTCCACTCACGCCACGTTCTAATCTGTTCAGTATTTTCATCATATATATCAAGCTTTTGTTTTAAAGATAATGTTTTATGCTTTCGTCTTGGAGCCATATTCCCCAGAATTGGTGTATGAAGGCCAGGAAGCAATAAGCGTCGACTGTAATACCTATGTAACGTTAAAAACTAAACTTTCGCAAACTACCAATCAATTTAAACTTGTCAAAGCCTGCAAAACGGCTGAAAACAGCGCGATCCGGATTATCGCGTACAAGCGAATCCGGATTACCGGAACGTACCTAATAGCGGCAAAATTCGTGTTCGGACTACTGAAGCATCCGGAGTAACGCATGTCCGGATTATCAAGGCTCTACTGTATAGCGAATTACGTTCTGCATAACAAATAAATAATTAAACAGATACTGGGAACAAAACAATAAAAAGCTAACTTGTTAGCGTCACACCACAGCTTAGCAATGGCAACTCTCATTCTTTCAGGGCCGGTATCATGCCAAAGTATAGTGGTATCGTCGGCAAAAAGTGTAAACTATCCAGAAATAGAGACCAGAGACAGATCATTGACGTATGACAAGAACAAAATGGGGCCGAGGACAGAGCCCACCAGCATGAATGAGTATAGCCTACCAGACTTAGTATCACCAATAAAGAGCACTCTCTCAGTTCTACCCGAAAGATAGGACCGAAACCAGTTAAGAGCAACTCCCCTGAAACCATAGATCTCGAGTTTCCGCAGCAGAATTCTATGACTCACACAATCAAAAGCCTTGGATAAGTCACAGAAAACCGCTGCCACCCATTTACCAGAATTCAACCCCAAGTAGAGGCTCTCCAAAAGGTTGAAAATAGCATCGTCCGTGCCGACTCTCTCCCGAAATCCAAACTGATAGACGCTAAGAGGTCCATGTCTTTTAAGACAGTCCATTGCATGAGTTGTAACCAGTCTCTCAATCTACACTGCAATCAAAATTGGTAAAATCCCTGGGGTGGATAGAAGTATCAATTTATTGTAGATACCACTTAGCATGCCAAATTTATAACTATACAGGCGTAGGTTAGTGGTACGCACAGGGCTAGATAAAATTTCATCTGCCAGAAAGAATCAACAGTTCTTCGTGTAACCTGGTGTAAGTGAACAACAAATTCTCTTTATCAAATAGAGGGCAACTACTAAATGATATTATTAGTTTGTGAATCCCCCTTAACAGACGTTTTAATGCATGAAGAAACTGTAAAATTATTGTGTTTAAACAATTTTTTTTTATTCGTTTTTTTTTATTTTACACCTGACGCTTTGTTAATGTATAATATACTGAAATAAAAACATTTAGTAAAAATCAAAAATGCTAATACCTATGAATGGGTTTGAGTTTAACATCGATTAAAAACTCTTGTTCATAATTTAGAAGCTTTAACTTATCCAGCAAATAGTCCATATTAACATAAGAAGTAAAGGGGATTTCCTGTTCTTTTTCACTCACAATCTTCGAGTCCGGTCGAATCATTTTTTAGGATACTTTTACAATATTTCTTCAGATTTTAGTTTTATTTCAAAATTACAATTAGTAATATATTTATGTTGTTATACGAATATAAACCTTACAAACATTAGTTGCTATGACTACAATTCAAATCATGACAAGTTAGCCCGGGAACATAAAGATGGCGCGGATGTTTCCGATTGATGTAATTTTCTAAATGGTTGATGTCAAATAAATGTTAAGCAACACTTAAGCGATTTGTAGCGGCAACTAAAGCTAAGAGGTACAAAGCGTTTAACAAACCAGCGCGAAACGTTCGGTTTTGAGACGATTAATTAATAATTCAAATAATAATGACTCGTCTTTTTTGATTTTTCATGAAAATATAATTAATATAAGCAATTATCCAATTCACGACGAGGTCTAGTATAGATCTACTACTCTACCTAACCATGCTAATTAAAAAGTAAATCGAAGCCTAATTTGCGATATGAATGAAATGCGGAGATTTATGTAATGTTTTAGTATATTATATCAGATCGCGCTTTGGACGACGCTCATAAAAAAAAATTCCTAATTTGTCACGAGTTGATAATGGAAGTGATGTAGTTCGTTATCGATTTTTCATTGATAGATTTCCGATGCAAAAGCTCCGTACAGAAAATTTATTTAATAAAATATTCAAAATATTAACACTGAAATATACACAAAATGAAACAACTTTGAAGAGACTGGTTTAACATTAGATAAACCATAAAATCCGAACGACCGAGGTTCTCGAGAACGAAAGGGGACGTGCTTTTTTACTTACAGTGAGCATGTTAGATAAGTTTTTTCTTAAAATGCAGAATTTTCCTGACTATGACCAAGTAACATGGTTCCGGTCATAGCGTCATAGACGTCCAATGCATCTCTCCCACGAGTTCGTGAAATTTTTCCAGGCATATTAATCTCGAGAAGCGGTAACATACATAAATTAGCCTATGGATATTTTTCTGTGGGGTTTTCTCAAATCTAATCTACAATAATTAACCAACTTTGCTGGCACAGTTAAACAAAATATTCGCGACGAAATCGGGAGCCAGTATAAAGCACAATCGCTCCTCAGAAATTTAAATGTTAGATTGAAATACTAAGGCCCGGTTGTACAAGCAGTCGTTCAACTTAAGTTCTACTAAACTGCAGTTCTTCGTTGAACGTAGTTCAAAGGTTCGTATGTTGTTCCAGTACAAGTTTAGTTAAACTAGGTTCTATTTAAAGTCTGAAATGGCCACATAAAAAAGAAGAAAAAGAAAAGAAGAACCTAACCTATTCATTAAAATTAACTTATTTATTTACTTAGCTGTTTTTTGTCTGTTGGCGATTATTAGTATTTTTTGAATACAACTATTTTGTGCCGCCTTGCTGTTTGCCAAACCGTTTGGGTCTGCTTATCTGACACGGAGAAAAAAATTAGGGTAAGCAATTTCTCTGTGAAAGAAGAAAATGTTCTTATTAATTTAGTAAAGGAATACAAGGAAAGCATAGAATGTAAGAAAACGGATCACAAGAATAATGAAATTAAAGCAGAGGCGTTGGAGAAAATTTGTCAGGAATTTAAAAGCGTTCTCGGAGAGCCCCTTAGAACTGTTACATTCCTAAAAAATAGGTATGAGAATATAGAAAAAGGGCGAAGCAAAAATTTATAACAATAACTGCAAGCGAGAGTGATATCCATGAAATATTAGGGAGCCAAATTACAGGACTAACATAAAAATATGACGTTGATGCTACTGCAGGTTTTTTTAATTTGTTTTATATCATTTTCAATCCCAAATATCGTAAAATTTTAAGAATCAATTGTTATTCAGATTGAATGCAAAAATGCTGACGATATTCTATTTAAAATCTAAAAGTATTTTTAAAGTCTATAATAATTAGTGTAATTGAACTAATACAAATCATCATACTTGTCCGCAACAGATGAAATTTGTTCAGAAATTCAATCTACTATGAATCTTACAGCTTGCTTTTCCAACCTAAATCTAGCCTTAAATTCTTTATCATCCCAAATGTTCAAATGATCCGGTCTATCCCTGTACACCTCTGATGATCTAGGGTGTACAATTTTATTTACTAATTCCAATGTACAATTTTATTTAATCTTTCCAAATAGGATCCATTTTTATATTTATGGTTTATGAACTAAACCTAGGGTACCTAGTAACTAATAAATGAGCACCTCACCAAACACAATAATTATTGAAAGGCGGCTGTATTTACATAAATAAAAAATATCAAAATAATAAACTAAATATTAATTTAATCTCAAAAATTTGCTTGAACCTCCTTTGAACGCTCCAAATTGGACGTTCAAGATGAACTGCAGGTTATCGTTTGAACCAACATTGTATAACGTATAAATCCCGCTGAACCGGAGATCTTTATGAACTGTTGTTGAACGCTCATTGTACAACCGGGCCTTAGTACATAAAAATTAAAGGCTCATTATTGCAAGAGCCATTTCACAAAAAAAATTGATATAGACACTGTACTGATGATTTTGACGGTTTTCTTAGTCTGATTTTGTTAAATGGAATATAATATTTATTCTAAATTTTTTTACCAAATAAAAATGTCAAATTATGGTCACTTTTTTACGGAATACACTGATATAAAAGGAAAAACCCTATGGTACTCGAGTACCATGAGCAGCGTCAATGCTACGAAGGTGTGTGTGGATATTTTTCTTGAAGTTTTGCAAGTTTGGGAATGACGTGCTTTGAAAGTTAATTCCACAGACTTGCACGTCTCCATAAAAAGGAGTCATAATATAGCGACATTCTAACTGTCTGCAGATGCACTCGATATTGATGAGTCGCATCTGCCTGTCGAGTAGGTCTTGCGTGTATAGCTTACAGAATAATATAGGCCAGTTTGAAAAAGCATCTACCGTGAGGATGTCGATAAAATAGAATAAATTCGCCTAGCTGTCCAAGGTTTTAATTATTTCTGGATCTCCTATAAGACTCGCATCCTATAAGTATCGCCCTCTTCTGGATGGAATCAAGCAGCTTCAAAGTGTGTTTAGGTGCAGAGGTCAATATGCGAGGCTGGACGAATCTCAGACTTCTTATGTAAATACAGTAGCCCGAGTCCTAGCTACGTTAACCTCAGATTGCATTCACCCACACCAAAATGATGTTGACGACGCCTTGGCACTGAATGTCGGCTGATGTCATCTGGTTGAGCGACTAGAAGGATTCTAATGTACTATCATCAGCAAAGCTGTAAAATTTATTATAAGTCTTGTCGAGAAGGTCATTGATATAAAACAGGAAGATGATAGGGGACAAGATGCATCCCTGAGAGACACCTGCGTTAATTTAAAACCTCTGCGAGGTGTGTCCATTAACAACAACCTGGATGGATATGTTCTTCGGGAAGCTTCCAAGCCAAGCAACCAGAGTGGCTGGCAAACTATAAGAATATAGTTTGTTTAAGAGGTTTTCATGCCAGACCTTCAAGTAACTAGAACTATTGCAGGTTATTCACTATATCAACCTTGGTGAACTCCAGGTTTATATAGTGTAAGATATAAGTTTATTCATTACCTTGGCAATTGCCAGGACTAAAACAATCGGACGATAATCGATACGCATCATCTTTTTTCAACGCTAGAATTAAAATACTATGTTAATTTCATTAAAGTACCTCAGATTTCCTGACGCCAAAACTGTCGGTATGTGTTAAAATCTAATAGAAATATCCTAGAAATTTGGAAAAAAGCGTTTTTTTCAGTCTCAGGAGGTGCTCAACTCGTATTGGCTCCAGTTCTGTCATCAAAGTCCAATAGTTTCATCGAAACTGGAGGCATTTTGAATTATACGTAAAAGCATTGTTCATTCAATTTTTATTTGTAAGCTTTATTTATCTAAACCACCAAGGTGTTACTAACAAAGCTGTGGTTAAAAAAAAATAAAATTTAAAAACAGCAATTACGTTGAAACAATGATAAGTCCAAAATAGCTTATTATAATTAAGGAAAAAATATTACCATAACTTAAATATTAGCAACAGATTAAAACCTATATAGGACTATTATTTGTCAAACTTAAAGAGTACGTAAAATATACCTTCAATATTTAAAATGAACGTTACATGATATAACAAAATATATGTCAAAACAAGTTTAAAAATGAGAAATATTGCTACACGCTATAAGATCCCTTAAGAAGCAGTTTTTTTTTACCTGTTGCCGAAAGCGATTGTACGTTTTAATCTTCCTAAGTAAGAAAGACGTCTATTATGGGGTTTAAGTGCGACGTTCAGGTTCTGATGTTTGACGAAAATTCCCTCTTGCAGAATAAAGAGTGCTGCAAGTTCCTAGGAATTACCATTGATGGTCGCCTTCGGTTTGAAGATCATATTTTACATTTAGCTGGGAAATTATCTTCTGGATGTTTTGCAGTAAGAATGGCAAAACAAGAGCTGGGAGGGGTGGTTGCACGTTCAGTGTACTTTTCACTTATTGAATCTCATATTCGGTATGGCTTGCCTTTTTAGGGTTTAACCAATAAGGGGCTACTTAACATTGTCTTTGGTATTCAAAAAAAAGCAGTTAGATACCTGTGTTCTGCTAAGTTAAGAGATTCTTGCAAACTTCCTTCATTTCTCAAAAAATCCTAACTCTTTTTTCACTTTTTATTTTAGAAACAGCTGCTCTTATTCACAAAATTCCCAAACTACCCTCTGACACTGGCCATTTGACTCGTCGTGTAAATAATGTTCCCCTACCTATTCCTACGTCTTCCCTTACTAAAAACTCATTAATTTACATAAGTAAAAAAATGTACAATCATGTTCCTCTATGTGTTAGACATATATCGGATGTTAAGAAATTTAAAAGAGAATTAAAGTCGCTTTTGTTGGCTAAGGCATATTATAACCTGGATGACTTTTTTAATGATAGGTTTTAACCTTGGACATGTTGGAAAGTTTTTTTTTTTCTTTTTTTCTTCTCTAGTTTTATCAACAAGTTTACCTTTATTTAGTAATTGATTGTTTTATTTAGTTATCTTTAATTCAAGTATGTTCAAAAAGTTTTGTCTTCTTGCGTTTAAATTTGTTAATTGTTTTGTCAATTTTTGAAATTGTATTTTTATTTTGTTTTTTTAGCTTGTAGGATACTTGTACACAAGATTATTCTTACGTAATATAGCACATTTTCTTTCTTTCTAATTAACTGAGGGAGATGATGAAATGTTTATTTACTCCTATAAAAAATTACATTTTGTGTTAAACTAGATGTAGGTGTTGGTAAATTTATGTTGAAAGAGGACCTGGTATTATTTCAGTTAACAAAGTTAATTATAGAGTAATAGTTTAATGCAAGCAAGCATTGACAAAAATAAAAATTGAAGGGTCAATATTATTTCCTTTATAAAATAAGGCCTTCAAAAATCCCTTAAATTTAGCATGCATAGATATCGAACTGCACGCTTCTGTAGAATAAACACAAGAGTTATATAAAGCAAAAGATAAGTGGCCCCAGAAGCAAACCTCATAATTCATGCGACAATCAATTAAGACAAAGTAAAAATTGTTAGCAATAGATCATCACAATATGTTAGAATTATCCAGTATGTTCTGAAACTATTGTGTCTAAAATTAGTGGTTGGTAGATCTCCACAAAAAAAAATTTCTTGCTTTTATAACCATGATTTAAAATTTATTTCTCTAATAAAACATGGTTTCTGTCAAAATTTACTGCTAATGTTGTTCATAATTCATGAAATAAAATTACAATTTATAGCGATGTTCGCGCCTAGATTTTCGTGCAGGACTGTCCGCACCTTTAATCAGGATGACGTCATCAATATCACTGCCATGACGTTTACAGGTTATATATAAGTCAAATAGTTTGTTTACATTTTATATTAGGTAATGTTTTAAAATTTTCTTAGTTTTATTGTAAATTTTTACTTGAATTACATGTTAATTCAATCCATGAAGTTTTTTTTGAAATCAAGTTCAGTGTTGCTAAACATATACAGAATGTCTTCAAAGTGTACAGTAGCAGTTTGTCAATTTACGGCAACAAACAACAAGGAAGAAAACTTTAAAGTTGTTAAATCACTGTTAAAAGAGTCAGTGGAGAAAAAGGCCCAAATCGTTTTTTTACCTGAGGCAAGCGATTTTATAGCAAAGGATAAGCATGAGTTTAAAGCACTAGCAGAACCACTTACTGGACCATTAATTTCTTCATATTGTAGCTTGGCAAAGGACCTTAATATTTGGATATCTCTTGGTGGTTATCATGAAATGTATGACGCAAGCACCATTTATAACAGTCATGTAGTTATTAACAACCAAGGAGAGATAAAAAGTGTGTATAGAAAAATACATTTGTTTGATGTATCTATTCCTGACAAAAATATTCATTTAAGGGAGTCAGATACTAACAGAGGGGGTAATGAAATTGTCCCTCCTGTTCAAACTCCTTTAGGATTGCTAGGATTATCAATTTGCTATGATCTTAGGTTTCCAGAGATAAGTACCTTATTAAGAAAACTAAATGCAGATGTCTTAACTTATCCCTCAGCATTTACTAGTGGGACAGGAAAAGCTCATTGGGAACCTTTATTGAGAGCTAGAGCAATTGAAAATCAATGTTATGTTATTGCAGCTGCTCAGTATGGCAAGCATAATAATAAAAGAATATCATATGGACAAGCAATGATAGTTGACCCTTGGGGAAAGATCATAGCAGAGTGTCCAAAGTATTCAGATGATGTCAGCACCAATCAAAGTATAGGAGTAGCCGAACTTGACTTAGATATTATTAAAAGGATCCGCACGGAAATGCCTGTGATACTTCATAGAAGAAATGACATATATTCATTAAATTTAGTTAACTGTAGGCAAGATATTGATGACGATAAGATTTATGAATTTGCTGATAAAAAGATTCCTGGAAAAACAGTATTTTATGTGACAAAGCATTCCTTTGCCTTTACTAATATTAGATGTGTTGTACCTGGACATGTCCTAGTGTCTTCCTTAAGAAAAGCCAAAAGATTGCAAGATCTGACTGAGGAAGAAATTGCAGATTTATTTCAGACCACAGTAAAGGTTTCAAAAGCTGTGGAGAAGATGTATAATGCCCAGTCTTCCACTGTATGTGTACAGGATGGCAAGTTTGCCGGCCAAACAATACCACATGTACATGCTCACATATTGCCCAGGAAAGAAAATGATTTCTCAAACAATGATGATATTTACTTACACTTGGCAAAGCATGATACCGCAGATGAAAGTAAGCTTATTAGAACTTTAGCTGAACAAATTGATGAAGCAAGTGTTTTAAGAAAATATTTTTATTAAATTAATTATTTAAGTCCCAATAAATTTTTCCTGTATTGTTAGATTACTAACTTCTCCAGTAAGCAACAGAAAGGTGTGCTTCTGCAAAGCTTAATCATTTTTACAACAGATAAAGTACTTTTAAAATATAACACCATATATATATTTGTACATATTTTCTATAAAAAATATATTTGTTTTTATATAGTAAAAAAGAAGCTTTATTGTCAAGATTCCCTTAACAGAAACTTCTAGTTGGTATAATTTTATTTTCATTCTAATTAAAAGCATTGCAAGGGTTCCTTTATTTAAATTAAAAAACGTGCCATTGCCTGTTGCATATAAGATATACAAATACAAATCTTTTATTTGTCAAAATAAGAAAAAAAAATACATTTTATGAAAAAAAAAGTATGGCAAAAAGGACAGTTCATCGATTATAAAAAAACCGCTTCACATGCTCCTTATAAGGAAAGCAAATCGGTCATTTGTGAAATCCC
Source organism: Anthonomus grandis grandis (assembly GCF_022605725.1). Classification (NCBI taxonomy): domain Eukaryota; kingdom Metazoa; phylum Arthropoda; class Insecta; order Coleoptera; family Curculionidae; genus Anthonomus; species Anthonomus grandis. The sequence goes on from NC_065555.1 coordinate 9,874,547, forward strand.
GTAAGTCCATATTTTGGCGAAAATGACATTTTAGCATTATTATAACTTGCGGGTCTAGACGCATCGATTCACAGAGAAACCCCATAAGTGCAGGAGTTACTGGTGTTTCTCAAATGACGCGATATCCCCACCTACGCAGTTGCTTCTATCGAAAACGTCAAGCAGTGGTCAGTATTATAAAAGTAAACAGGCCGGATTGCGTTTATTATTTTTTATAAAGTTATAATCACTTTACCTTTTAAAAAATCTACTGAATAAAATGTCTAGTGATAGTGATATCGACGAAAGTATTGCAACGAATCCGAAAAAAAGAAGGAAGGGTGTGAAACAAGTAGAGTACCAGTGTGAAAAAATAAAGAAATCGAGAGTGAAAAATGAGGAATACACAAACTATAGGGGCCATGTTGTTCAACCGACTCCCCATTTATATCCGTGCAAGTATATGTATTAATATGTTTTTTTGTTTTATGTTCTACAGCAATAATGTTTTTGTTATAACTGCAAAAAAAATGTATACCGAACTTGCTTACAATGCAAGATGCTGAAATCGTGTATAATGGAATAATTTCATTGCAAAACAAGGACGAGCAAGATATTTTACTGCAAAACAACAGATATCTTTGATATAAAAAGGCGACGTGGCAAAAGAAATGAAGAAGCACCTCAGAGAAATTCATCATTTAGGTACCTAATTTATGAGATAATACTAAAAGGTAATCCGACAAAACATTTTTTTATGTATTTGGTAAATGTTCCCGGAAAGACTAGAATCAATGTTTGTAAAAAAGCATTTCTTAGTGCCTATGGTGTTACCGATGATAGAATTCGAAGAATATGTAAACTTTCGGCTGTTGGCAGTGCTCCCAAAGATAAGAGAGGCAAAAACACTTCCGGAAATGTAATGCCTGGAGAAATTGTGCAAAAAATCCACGAACATATTTTCTTATTTCCTACAAAAATTGCGCATTATACCACCCGTGAAGTGCTTTACCTTAACCCTCGTTTAAATGTTAAAATTATGTGGAATCTTTTTATAGAAAAGTACCCAGATTTAAAAAATAGGGTCAAATACAAATTTTATATGAAAATATTCAATGAAAATTTTGATTTACAGTTTCAACAACCGCAAGTCGACACATGCTGTACTTGCGAGGAGCTGTCAGTTAAAATTAAGAGTCCTACCTTAAACGAAAATGCTAAACGGGTAGCGATTGCTGAAAAGATGGTGCATAATCGCCGTGCAAAAAAATTTTATTCCAAAATTTCAGAGATTCAGAAAAAATGTTCAGAAGATCAAACTGTTCTGGGTATTTGCATGGACTATATGCAAAATTTGCAACTTGCTGTAATTCCAGTACAGGAATCATTTTATTTACGACAGCTAACAGTAGATGTTTTTAATATTCATGAGTTGCGCAATGATACTTCTAGATTTAACATCTATCATGAAGGAGAGGCGAATAAAGGACCCGATGAAGTATGTTCCATGTTGCTGGATTATATTAATGCAGAAATTAACCCATCTGTTAAAGAATTGTATGTATTCTCAGACGGAGCCTGGGGCCAGAATAAAAACCACGCTGTTCGACTGATGATGGCTTTGCAATCAACTGGTAGGTTTCAACGAATTTTTCAATATTTTCGTGTCACTTTTTCTTGCCATGTGACAGAGACTAGTGTCGTTAAACGGAAAATTAGACGAACTGATCGAATCTACACTACAAAGAAAATTACCCAAAGAACTAAAGCAATCGTTCACGATCTCTAAATTCAATCAATTTGAATATTGTGAAGACGGAGTCGTTGTAGCTCGAGATTTCATTGATGGATTGAAATCTGATGCATTTTCATTGAAATTATTGGCATCAACGAGGATTAGTTTGCCCCAAGAGACACTTTATAATGGCCTTGTTCCTATCAATGTTACCAAACTGAATGACGCTAGCAGCTTGATGCAGTACATACCTCAAGACGAAGAAATACAAAACTTTTATGGGGAATTGACTCGGTGGGATACTCTGTAGATTACGTAGTAATAAATACATGATTTAATCATGAAATTTGAGCTGTATTTATTATACTAGTTTACCTTAACCTTAATACTCTGAAAATTGGCATTCATTTGAGAAACCCCGTATGTTTCAAAATTTAAAAAATTTTTTTGAGCTAAAAAATATTTTTTTTGGTGTGCTATTATGTTGTCTTTAATTTTTAACACTAAATTCTTCATTAAATTAGTATTGAAACAACTTTAAATTTATTGTAACTTCTTGTAGGACGTTATATCCAGTTCTCCCAAAATTGTATTTTTTGGATTTACGGGGTTTTTCATATAACCGATTGTGAACTATCCTATCCTAGAATGTAACCAGACCCTGTTGATTTTTGTTGTCAATTTGGCTTTACTTATTATTTTGTTACGAGTCTCCTCTTTTAATACTTTAAATTAATATTTTGTTAATGTATTAAATTTTCTACATATTTATTATTGAAGTATTACTACGTCACAAGCGATATTTGTACTTAAAGTCGCAAATAACCATACAACCCTGCCTTTAAGTATCGACGTATGTAACGTCAAATTTGTGTTTACGTCATGACATTAAAGTTAGAACTGTCACAACTGACTGACGTTACAAATTTCAATTAATTTTTTCTATATTTTTGTTCAAGGGTCAAAATAAAAAAGCTTTAAAACATGTCGGGTTTTGGAGACAATTTCGATCATGGAGATGTTGATCCAGCGGCTGATTTCCTGGCTCGAGAACAAGACGAATTAGCCGGGCTGGAAGATGAAGTTAAACCTGCAGCAGTGGTATCCACCCTTGGTAATGGTGGTAAGTCTTGGGGGCGTAATCGGCCTAAATCTTGACCTTGCATGGGTGTTTAATATACCTATCCTTGTGCTTATTATTCAGATACCATAAGTTCATCCAAAGCCAGAGAAAAGTATCACTTAAATCATTAATACCCTTATGTAAATTAGTTAAATACACTTTAGGTCTACTCATCATTACATTTAACCGCCTACCTATTATTTTACAAAACACTTCTTTAATTACACTTTTGACTGACTGTCATGAATTTTAATAATTAGGCATAGAATTTTATGCCTGACATTTTATAGTCATACTACAAACACATCTCTCTTGTCATCCAGGATTCGCTTCCATTCATTTTAAGTAGGTCAACAATAGCCATCCAAATCAGTAATTTGAAATAAACTATTATAATATAATCCATCTGTTTTGTTAAAGAGAAGGAATGTAAAACATAATCACAAATTGAACATTAAAATTAAAAAAAAAACATCCAGTTAAAAAGTTAGTAACATTGTGAGTTAAACTTGAAAGTACGAAACTGGTGAGACAAAATCAAAAGTAGAGTTTGAGTGTTTACTAAAACAATAATCTAAAAAGTCTTTAATGTTTGATATATTTATAATGAAGAGCTGTATTTAATTATACACTTATGGCTAATATAATAAAACAGTGAATTCATGTGATTGTAACCACCTCAAGACCAGATCTCTAATCACAGGACTGTTGTCTTTTCAGCCTTTCCGCAAAGATCCATTCTAGGTTATGCAAATATCTCTTAAAATTATTATTTACTAGTGCTTTGGATGATACAATATATTAGAATTGCTTAATAGTTGCATTTGAGGACAAATAAACTTATTTAAGTTTTTATATTGTAGAGGATGGCCTAATATAGATAGAAATCTCAGCAATATTAAATTTTGAGACTTTGAAGTTTAAAATTTTACCTTAAAACTGACCCAACTATTAAACAATTCTGCTTATTGTAAATCTTTCAAAGTTCCTATAGATGGTAGAGATATTTAATACTGGAAAAAGGCTAGAGGATCCAGATTCTCAACCTTATAAAATATAATAATCCATAGCTTCTTCTAGACAATAAATAAATGGGTGAAACAAAAAGTACTCAAAGTTTGTAAAATGTCCAGAGTAAAATATAATTTGATGTTTTCAAGATTTTTTGTATTCAACAATATATACATTAAACCCTTAAACTTAAATATTAAGTTAATTAATACAAAACTTCTTGAACTAAGGATAAGTTTACTTAGTAACTCATTAAGTACAAAAGTTCACCACATAAATAATTAGTACAAAATATCAACTTAACACATTATAAATATGTAGGAAGAGGTTTTATCATACATGGTATATATATTCTAAATTGAGTAATTTAAGGCATATAGGTACAAAAAATATTAAAGTCTTGCCACCACCAGAGGCATATCTACTATTTCTGCACCTGTGTGCTTTTCCAATTATTCAATTCAGAAGAGATAAAATACACTTACCATTAATCAATATTCTATATCTATAAGAATTAAGATAAATATCATACTTGTTATCTATATTACATATGAGCCCTTCAGCGGAGGAGTGGTCTAACTCCCTTAAAGTAGAAATTTAGAAAATTGATATTTTGCATCTGGATGAATTAAAAAATCACAGTAACATATTCTTTACTTTTTTGTACATATTTATAATAATCCTATACTAAAATTTCATATGGTCAACATTTTTACTGATTGCCCCCATTAATTACATTTTTGCCGCCCAATGTCATTCTTCCAGTAAGTTTTTTTCAAAAACATAGCGGAAAAGTGGTATAACTTGGAGAGTTATATCATTTTTCCTTGTAAAAGTTAACCAAATTTCACAAAACTGATGAACCAAAGAAAAATAATAGCTATAGTATGTTTACTATGATATCTATTACTGATAAAAGTGTTCAAAAAATATAGAGCTTGAAGAGCAAAACATTACTACTACTTATCTTACATACTAAACTTACAGTAAGGAGAGTAAGAACAAGTTATTAAACAAATTAATCTTCATCAGAATCGGATAATGGACCACTGTCAACAGCATCTTCTTTTGTCAGTAAGTCCAGGAAGAACTGATGCTGAATCGGGGGAATCCACTGAAGAAGTTCTATCATATCTTTTTTCTTAGCTACAGTATCTGATCTACACACTATGTACCATAACACTAAAAAAACCTGACTAAACAAGAAAAAGCGAGTTTAATAGGACCTGGCGCGACATCGGAACAGCGTGGTGCCTTGACTTATACCACTATTCCAGTGAATGAATCCATTATGTTGAGAGGAATAACGTTAGGAAGCTCTTATCTTAGCTAAGTTAAAATTTTGACTTATACCAGTTTTCGAATGAATATATTAGACCTGTAGAAACATAATTAATGGTATAAAACAAAAATTAAAAAATACTGACATATACCACTTTTTGTCTGAGCGGCTCATATATACATACCATAGTCAAACTTTTTAACACCTTTTTACTTGTTTTAAAGTAGATATTGCAGTAGATGTATTTTGGTAAATACTTTATGGAATTCTTAAAATCCCTAGTCTTAAAACAGTGTCAAATTGATCTATATAATAATCATTAGTGCAAATTGCTTTGGATTGTAGCAATATCTATATTTTTCTTCTGGTTTCCAATACTACTTAGATTTAAAATGTCAGCGACACATTTTCTTGCATTCAGACAAAAGCTATTCTTTAATCCATGGACATACCATAAACCATAAACAATATTTAGTATAATCTGAAATAAAAATAATTGCAGATCTAATTATTAATTTATAATTAGGTATTATATTCTTGACCTTCACCTATACAGCTACTTAATATTCTAGGAAAATTACTCTGAAAAAACTATAGGTATAATTTAAATGCCTAAAAATATTTAAATCATGTTATTATGGTCTTCTAGCTCCATACCTGGACTTTTCAGAGGGAGTGGCTGAATTTAACACTCTCTACAATAGGTATTGCGATAAGGGATTAGCATTATAATTACTTTCATAGATTTGTGATAAGACTTATACTTTAATTTTCTTAAAACCAACACACTATTGATTTTTAAAAAGATTACGAGGGTACTTAAGAACACTTAACAATGTTAGAATAAAAAAAAGGTCTGGTAGAAAGTACTTTAATGTTTTTAATTGTAAACCAGTTGAATATACTAAAACAATTAGGAATTATTTGATTCCAGCAAGTATAATGTTAAGTTCCACCCCCAATAAACAATATGCATTTAAAAATTTGTTAATATTTCTTTATGTAAAATATTTGTTTTCCCAAGATGGCAAATAATTAAAATAAACTTGAAATCATATTTTTTTATCAGTAATTTCTGTTGCCTTAGTTTCATGGATAGATCCACACACATATATTTCATTAAGTTTGAGACAAAAACATTCTGAAAGGTGCTTTTAAATTCTTGTATTAGGTTTAGGATCATCCTACTTATCTAATCCCACTTTTACATAAACAACATGAATTTGCTTCACACTATTTTTATTGCAAATTATTTAGTTTTGAGTTTTTTTTTTATTTTGCTTACATGTGCAGACGATCCCGCCCACTCAGCAGGCAGTTTTGAAATTATTGATAATTTTGATCAAGAAGGAGAGATAAAAAATGACCTTTTCTCTGATGGCAATGGTTTTGATATAAAAAGTGAACCCATAGATGGTAAGTAACATCATACAAAAAACACACTGTGAGATTTGTAAGAACATTTTTGACATTTGCCATTCATTCACTTATGACACAAGATGTGACTCTTGTGATTTTAGAGAATTATTGATAGATTTTTAGATTAATTAGACTTAAAAATAATGGATAAAACAGTTGTTTTTGCCACTGCTTCCAGTGGCATTCTGATTTGAAGTGCATCATTATAACTGGTTTCAATAAAGTTGTATTATAACATTTATTTGAGGGGTTAATTTTTTTTAAGTTTATAACAATCCCAATTTTTATCATAACAATTTTGATTATTTGCAATATCTGCCTTATGGGTGTCCTATCAAAGGGTTTGAAGATGCTTAGTTGCTATTTTCGTTTTTTTTGGCTTTTATTCTTTTTTTTTTACTTTGTTAGATGATATTTTTGGTGTTGAACCCAGATCTATCCCCGACATTTATTCTGGTAAGCTTTATGTTTTGTGCAGTCCTATTGAACTAAAAATGATAACATGTTGTGTTGAGTTAATTAATTGAGGTATATGTTTACCAGCATATAATAAGCATAACTTGTAAAATGTCAACAAATATTTTTTATATGTACCCCATATTATACTAGAATTGAAGCTATAGCATGAACAATGCTCTCTAAGTTAAAATATGAAGGACAGTTATAGACAACTTTTTGAGTAAAATATTGTCATTAGGAAACATTTTTTTGTATGGGTTTGAGGGGGTTTGAATTTTTTTAATGACTACTACTGATTTTTCTTTCACTCTAATATAAAATATCTTAGAGCCGTTTTTTTTAGGATCTGCTGCTCCATCTGGTATATCTCCTCCAATATCTCTTAGTCAGCCTAGAGAAGAACCAGAAAAAATTAAAAAATGGAGGGAAGAACAAGTAAAACGACTGGAAGAAAAAGGTTTGTACTTTATTTTTATAAAACTATATATCACTTACATATATAGAATATACAGTAGTTAAATTTACTTTAAGGTACTACTAATGCTTATAATAATAAAAATACCTCTAATTTTACAACAGTTGTGAAAAAACAAACCGTTTGCCTAATGTTGGAAAGTCATCCAAACCTAGATTACTTTAGTAGTTGAAAATTTAAAAAAAAATGTATTTTTGAAGTTGGTATATACATATATACAGAAACTCTAGAAGTTGAGAACGTATAAAAAGCTAATTTTCCTATATGCTTAATATACCCTTGTTATCATCAACTTTTTTCTGATACAGATCCATATTTTGTATTATCTAACTTATTTCTATTTGGTTATGATATTCCGAAGTAATATTAGTACGTACGAAGGAAACTGTTTAATACGTTTTGACCCAAAATATGAATAAAGAATTTCCAGCAAAATTTTAATGCTGAAAGATAATTATAATATAGTAATATAAACTAAAATCAATAATCTTCATTTTTCTATTAATGAAGTAATCCATTTTAGGCTGATTTTAAAAAACACGTAATTTTGCTTAATTTAGCAGGTCAGTGTGCGGTATTTTCTTTATATTTTTAAGCAGTAATACCATTTCAATCACAACTGTAAATAACAACTCTAAGTAGATACGTTTCGTAAATACATAATATACAAATATATAATTTATACATGTATATAAATTAATTGCACAGTGCTTCAAGTCTTAAATTAAGTGTGTTCGAAGTGCCGCAGATGTCCTTTTCAACTGAAAAAGACAAAAATTAAGGACATATTCTAGGTTTACAAAAAAAAAGGATATTTAGCAGATTTTAAGAACAAGTCACCAGTAAAATACCATAATATATTTTAAACACAGTACTAAATTTATTTAAAGATTAAAACCTCCATTTTCTAAACTAATGACATTTGGTTCCGATTTTTATAACCGAAAACCCTCGTCGAGACTTATTTTGTAAAGCACGTATTCTGTGCGTGTAGAAAAAACTATTAAATAAAATTTCTTCAGATCGAGAAGAAGAAAAGAAAAAGGAGGAACTCAGGCAAATTGCGAAAAAAGAGTTAGAAGATTGGTACAAAAACCATGAGGAGGCCATTGCCAAGACTAAAGCTGCTAATAGGTAAGTTTCATTCGACCTGAAATCAGTAAATGGCCGTAAATAATTTAATAACTCGCATGTATATAGTTTTACTAATCTCGATTTTCTCCTAATCTTTCACACTAACAGGGATGCTGCAAAGTAAGTTATTTTTTTACTCAATTGTTCCTTAATTTGTATGGGTTATGCATGGTTCTTCTGTTATGGGTGATGCAGTTATTGTTGGTGAATTTGTCTTTATTTTTGTCTCAACGCATGACATTGTCACTGACTTAATATCATACTATCATATCCTTTAAATCGTTATCGATCTAAATTGAAATAATATTTAAAAAATATAATTTTGCTGATTTACGTTTACCAAGTACTAAGTATCGTTTTATGTTTTTAACCCTTCCAATTAAAATTGGCTTACTCAGAGATCAATAAGTTTCGAGACATAGTATTAAAATTAAAATTTTTTCGGCAAAATTCTTCTTTATTCCTCAAAATTTGTTAAAATAAGCATACGTTTTGGCAATCAATTATATCCTCATTGTAGTGAAATTTCGTTCCTTATAGCATTTTGTTTTTTAAACCTGCGAAAAAACAGTAGCCTGCTAGGGGCCAGGAGACTAAGATGCGCGAGAAAGCAACATTTTTTAAAGCTTTAATGTGGCCGTTTGGTTTCAATTTTCGCAGAAAGTAATGTCTATTGATTTTTTTTCCTATTCAAGGTAGTCCATGAATGTTATGCTTTTGCATTTTTGGTCGCTTCGTGCACTCAGCTATTTGGTGGATTCATGTTTCATCTATCGTCATACACCGATGTAAAAAATCCGTTTTATCTTGCTTGACTAGCTTAAAACAGTTCTCTGAATGCATTGTTTCTTTTTTAGTTTTTGTGAGATAGGCTTTCTCACGCAAATATTTATGCAAAATAGTATAAGCACTACCACATGATACCTTCAGGACGTCAGCTATCTGCAATACGCAATTTTAACTTTGTGGCATCATAAATTTTATATTTTTTTAAATTTTTTCGGAAGTAACAGCTTCGTGAGGAGCACCAGAGCGTTCAGCAGCAGGTATCATTTGCTGGAGTTGAACGTTATTTTGTACCATAAAAAGCCTATTCTTTTCAAATTTCTAAACACAAATGTAGTGTCACTTAAACCAACTAGAAAACTAATGGCCGAACTGCCGTCACGGAATTTCAACAAGATAAATACAAATCTTCAAAGGGACATGATCTGAAAATCATGTGATTTTGTCAATAGTGGTGCCATCAGTTGGGTTAGTCCCGGTACTTATTGATCTGTGTATGTACAGGTTTGACTTATATGGAGGCATTAGGAAACTAAAAGTAACATACATTATTTTCTAACGATTTTTAAATTAAGTTCTCTAAATATTTTTAACACTTGAATTCAAAGCTTTTAAGCCCTTGAAAATACTTTTTTAAGAAATTCCTGCAGTGCCTTTTATGAACTTCAGAAATAGAAACTTATAAATAAATGGCATAAATATACCTTCATGGAGAAGGGAAAATTGCCTTTTTAATGTTGATATATGGTAGGTCTTTCGGACTTAACGGACTAGTAACACGGTTTATTTTAATTTTTCATCATTCAGTTCGATATCAGAGGGAAAAGTTTTTGTATCCTCGAAAATCGGGATTTGGCAGGTTTTTGCATAAGCATCGAAAAAAGTTTAAAAATCGCTTAGTTAAAACTTTTCCCAGTGATGAAGCTTTACACTACTTCGTGGTGGCCATATCAGTATTCTATTGTCAATCATAAATTTCATAATTTGACTGATCTTTATCATATCTGGTGATAATGGTGGCAATACCAATAAACCCGAGATTATTGGGACATTTATTATACCTTGCGGCTTCTTCGGAACTATAGAACCATAATATTTAAATCTTAAACCAGTTTCCGTCAAAATGTCTTTTAATTCACAAATTAATTTTATACTTTTCACTTTAAATAAATAACGCGCCAATAACTTATTCTATTCTTTATTTGACGTTTAGAACTAAATTTTACATTTTATTTTATTTGGTCCTAATCATCAGTATGCTTTGGGGATTTGAAACTAACGCATTACCCATTGTTTTGTTGGTGGTATACAATTACCCAAGTTCAGTATTTTAAACCCATTTTGATTCATAATTAATTATGTAGGAACGCAGAGAAGCAATTTGTTGCTGAAGACGATGAGATTCAGCCAGGAACCGAATGGGAAAGAATTGCCAAGCTGTGTGATTTCAATCCTAAGGCCAAGCCTGGTAGCAAAGACGTATCTAGAATGCGTTCTATAATTCTTCAAATGAAACAAAATCCCGTTCAAATCAAGAACAAAGCCTAAATAAATAAGTGCCAGGTGTGGACGTGCGGTACTAGGATAAATATTTTAGTATTAATGGCGACGGCTTTCAATTAAATATTGGAAATTATTAAAATTGATTTTTTTTTCAATCTAAATTCCTTGAATTGTTATTAGAAAAAACTTTACATTCCGACTAATTACTTTGTTATCTAAAAGTCGCCCGATTGTTGCTTTACAAACATTAATAGCAGTAAGATAACAATGTTTGTTTATTATTAAGTGAACACAGTGTATTGCTATTTAATTATTGTTTTTTTAAATGCATAGATGTATAAATATATATTGTTTAGGAAATATTATGATTGAATTCTAAAAGGCTTAGATTTATTTTCCCTCAATTAGACATTGTGTATAACAGAGTTGGTTAATATAAATTATTACTAAATTATTATTTATTGCGTACCCTAATGTATATATAAGAATAACTCAGATGGTGTAGAAATATGCAAGATCCCATTTACAGAAAGTTTTTAAACGTACCCTTCTAAATATCTGTATCGATCTTATTGGATCCTTTAAAAGCCTTTGATATGGTAAATCTAATAATAATTACATCTATCCTGTCAAATCGTCAACAGAAATATTAATAAATTTCATCTGTTTTCAATTAAGTAAAATTAATATTAAGATACCATAAACTGTAGGGAAAAAAAAGTCTATTTCACTGTAAAGCAGCGTTTTTCACAAAAGAAAAATGATATTGCGAATTTCGATATTTTTTCTCTTTTGTCTCGCTTTCTTTTTCCAAATACTTTTCCGATAAATGGTTAACATTCGGAACACTTGACAGGATTTACTGGTATGCCTATAGGAAAAAATTTATGTAGAGAAGAGATTTGTAGAAGGGTTCTCCTCGAACCATAATATTTAGATTGTTTGGTAATTATGAGTTTTTTCTAATGGAAAGCTTAAAACTCACTAGATATCCATTCCATAACAGGGCAAGTTTCTTTAATGCTCAAAATGGCGAATATGAAAAACTGCAAAAGCAATTTCTTTTCTATAGATGTTTATTATGTACGTGTGAAAGTTTTCTTGGGACATTATTGCTTTAAAAGGTCCCTGCACCATCCTGAGGTTGACAGCATGCGATAAATGTTTTCAGCATTTTTATTAACCAAGCGGACAAGGCTAGTTTTGGAATGCAACGTCTAATAAATTGAAAAAAACTGTGGCCCTAGAGTTATATATGGCATAACAAAAATACCGCATATTTCATTTAACCTAAAAGAGGCAGGGTGGTTAAGTATGTATAAAAAACGTGCTTCACTTGATTTTTTCTCAAAATACTTAAATGTAAAACTCTTCCATATTTACACAAAAAGGTTTGTTATCGAATCTACATAAATAATATAAATATGAGAAGGAAGTATTTACTATATATTTAAAAGGCCTTTGTCCTACTAAATTATCTAGTTGCAAACATTGCTTGACCCTATTACTAGTGAGTTGAACCACGTAGTCCAATTAACTTTGTCACTTATCAGATATTTGCATAAAATCAATTGGAAATACAGTAAAACGGAAAATTAAATGTTAATAAATTTTATAATGATAGTAAAATGACTTGACCCGCCTTTAATTATTTAACTATTGTCGATACATCGTGCCCCACCTGCTCCTTTACTTTTTAAATCCGTTGTATAAAATGGTTCATTTTTTATTAATTACATAAGTAGTTAGGCATCCAAATGTCCGATGTAAAAAACAACCCTTGCATGTTGAGAAACGTTGGTAATTTGATCTCGCCTAGCAACTTGTTTTATACCAAGTTTGTATCCCCAATTGGGCTAAGAAATTGCATTGTGTTGTAGCTATTTTACATTGTAAATACCCACGAACTTATAAATATATTTATAAGTTCGTGGTAAATACCGCATAAAAACCGTAAAAAGTCTAGTAGTGACAAGACAGGAGATCTTGCAGGTCATTGCTTCCCAATCTAGGTTACGACTTTGTCGATGCGCAGTACTGTGAAGAAAGACTAAGAGCACACGTCGTAAAAAACAAATATTGACAATAAGTTGAATGATGTGTGAATGAATAATTTACTTATCCTATCACAAAACAGCAATCATTATCAGCTATCTTATCATTTTTAATTTGCTAATGATGAATCAGCAAAATATTTTCGATTGATGACTCTTTCAGAACAAATAGAGACCAAAAAAGTAAGTACTATAAATGCACTTCAAATCATTTGAATCAAATTTTCTAATATGTATTCTAGTATATTTTAACTACTAAAGTATATACTTACAAAGGGATTTGCCAAAATATTTGCTTCATATTAAACTTGCTGCAGCTAAATACACTAGTGATTAGAATATCTGAAAAAAATCATAGTTCTTATTTATAAGTAAATAAGTTGTTAGGCAAAGAAAAAATAATATAGGATAAAACAATATCTTCACCTGTATCACAATTTTGGAAATTTAATATTTTCAAATTTGGACAGCATTCTGTAATCTTGTTCAGTCCAAGGTTCGTTATTTGAGCGCAATTATCTATGATAATTTCCGTCAGTATAGGCCCACTCTCTCCTTGGACTAGCTTGATTATTCCTTTATCGGTTATCTAAAAGAATAATATGATAATCAACAAATAAAAAAGTTAATATATGATCTAGACATTTACTTTACAGACAAGAAGTTTTAGATCCATCAGCATTAAAAATATTAACAGTTTCTCAATATTTTTTAGAATTGAAATTTTCACTTGAAAATTAATAGTATGTATAACATTTAAATTACTCAGTATGATCCATTCAAGCACTTTCTTTTTTGCTATTATTACCTTGGTTTGACTTATTCCTAACCAACTTATCCTCATGCTACTTAAAAATTCTAGTCCTTTATCTGTCACATTTACACACCCTCCTATACTCAATCCTTTTAACCTTGGGCAATGTAATGAAATGCACTGCAAAACATCATCATTTACTTCTTTACTCTTCATAATTATAAGGTTTTCCAATTTAGGAGTGTTTGGAAATAGATTAAGCAAACCTTAAAAAAATCGTTTTAACTAATCATGCAATTTATGAAAGAAATTAATTTGTACCTTTAGTAGTAAATGTACAACTGTTTCCATCTACAGTCAAGTGTATCTTTCTGACATTGCTACAACAGTGGAGAGCATTAAGCATTTCATCAGTTACTGCCATACAAGTTAAGTTTATTTCCTCTGTACTGGGATTCACCAAGACTTTAAAAAAATCAGTAAAGTTCACATTTCTTGAAAAGTAAGATGTGCAGGTTATTTTTCTCAGTAAATTATTTTTTATATTGGGAGGAAGCCATTCCAGAATATTTTCTCCTGTACTATAAAAACTTAGGTTGTTGGCAACATAGTTTGTACCACTAAAAAGTATTTAAAGAATTAGATACAAGATAGGTAAAAAATAGGTTTTATAAGGATTATTGAGTAAAATTTCATGAGAGGTTGTTATGTTGGAAAAAAATGTAATCCATCAGTAGGAGATCTCGGGCAATAACAAATATATAATATAATGTCAACACTTCTTACATTACCATATACCATACATCCATACATTACCACATATCCTACAAACATGCTTTTAAAAGTATATTTAAAACAGAAATAAAGACTGTGTTTAAACAAGCCTTTTTTTAAGTTTGGAAAAAATTTTAATATTCTGATTTTGTTTGTTTAGAATGATCAACAAATAGGGCAATTATATACTAAAAAATTTTATTAAAAAAAATTAATGCCTCATATCCTTGTTTCTTCTGTTGATTGAAAACTTGATATAGCTAGTTTTTTGTGGAAAATGCATATTAACAACAACTTAAAAACTAGGCTGGCGTGCAATTACCCATTAATTTCTTTCTACTATATTTCATAGTGTTAGGCAAAGTATCTTCATTTGTTAGTATGGATTTGTAAAAGCAAAATCCAGGGGAGCAATTTATTAGAACTGCATGAGACTTCAAACCTTCATCTAATAGAGGGGTTGTGGTTGATATTCAAAATGACTTAAATTTAGCCATATTCAAGTTCAGAAAAAATGAAATGCCTGTAAATTGTGATATGTGATAATTGTAATATGGGCATTGTTTCCTTTTTTCAAAAGATTAAAAATTACTATAAACTTAAGAGATGAACTGAAGATAAAGATCTAGGTATGCTATTGCAGAGTAATTTTAAATTTAATAATCAACATTAACAACAAATAAGATTTTTAAATTACTTGCATTTGTTATTTGAAATATTAAGGATTTTAATATTCAAACTACTATTTTAAAATTAAATACTGCTCTAGGATGACACATTTAGAGTATGTTTCTAATATCTGGTCTCCTAATAGTACTCATGTAAGTACACTTATGGCAATGAAATTATAAAGGTACAGGAAAATGTTCTAAGATATGCTTACACTAGTATTCAAATTATCAGACTGGTCTGATTACTTTAATACTAATATTATATGTATTATGTGTTTTTTCTCTCTGTATAATATCCATGTTTGGTTATGTTTTTACGTTATTTTTGTTGTTGTTTTTAGCACTTTGCATGTAAAGGTGTACCTGTTAAGGTGTGTGAAAGAAACCAATAAATAAATACAATTTATTTACAAGCCATTTTAAACTATACTATTAAATTAATATTATTAATGATTGCAATGTAAAAGAGCCGGAATAGGGAGCACTTATAATAATAAACTTTATTCTAATATTTAAAATTATATGGTTTTGTCTTTTAGAAGCCAGTATTCCAACCCAACCCTATACAAATAGCATTTGAGAATTGAGTGAACATGCATTATATACAACATGCCCAAGATAAGGAGGGTCAGTACAGGGATTTCTGTAACCATGAGAGATAGAAAGTTGGTTAAATGGGAAGCATTTAGAGGCTTTGGGTGCTCAATAACATGTCCCTTTGGAATCTAAAAAAATCTAAAACATGGTTAAAACTACAACTTGTGATATACCATTGAATTTGGAATTAAAAGCACTTCTAATTTGACATCAAAAAACCAGATCCATATATGAAAAAAAAGTTGATGGTAGCCTGAAGACGAAACGTTGCGTCGGATCTAAAATTTTAATATGCATCTTCGGCATGCTGTATATTACCTTATTTAAATTATATAAAAAAGATGGTGGCAAAAGTTACATAATGATGTATTGTTCTATGTATAATGTGTCCCATTATGGTTGTAATTGTAGAATATCTTGATTATTTTTAAAGATAGAACTTTGAGGTTTTCACAAACCTGTGTCACTTTTTTAAGTAACAAAACATTTGTCTTATTATCTCTTTATTATTAAAAAATTGCAGCCAATATTATCTGGTATTTCCTACATATAAAAGTTTAGTGCAAGTTAGATTCTTTTTGGGTGAACACATACATAGCACATTATTTATATTTTGTTCAAATAATTTTCACTCCAAGTAAGTTGTTTTTGCTTTATTTAGATTATTATGATCTTGATTAAACTGCATTTTTTTAAGTAGGTGGAAAAAACATTGTGGCCGAGAAAAGCGAGAACTCATAGTTAAACTAAGAAATGATCATTTATACATATCTGCTATTCCTAAAAATTTAGTTTGCTCCAGAAAAATGGTGTATAACGTCCTGAAGCTCTTCAAAAGCATACAAAGTATGAAAAATATAAACAGAGCTCCCAATCCTCGAAAAACAAATAAGTCCAATGCATTTTTAAGTTCCAGTCAAATACAAAGGCAAATAATAAATGATTATGGCATTAATTTACTGGAAAGAACCATAAAAATAATTTTGCTTTTAAAGAATGCTTTTCCAAAAATAAGAAGAATTTTAAGCAAAGCATTCTATGGACAAGTAAAATAAGCAGATTCAGAAATTATGGAAAATGTCATGTGAGGCATCCTCCAAACCATCCATTCGATCCACTTTACACAATCAAAATGTCACATTGGAGGATCAATCATGATCTGGGGACCATGTCATGGCAAGGAGTAGGGGGGCCATTCATAGGATACATGGCATAGTGGACCAATATGTTTACAAAGACATCCTGCAAAATGTAATGGAAGCCTATGCTGAGGAATTTACACTGGTCATGTAGAAAGGTGTGCATGATAATGACCCCAAACACTCAAGTCAACATGCAAGTCTAGAAAGGCTTCCACAAATCCCTGATCTAAACCCTATAGAGCATCTGTGAGAACATGTAAAAAATTAAATTAAAGATCTGAACCCGTTAAATCTGGATGAACCTTGGAATGGATTAAGGGAGGCATGGTTTAGGATTCCAGCAAGTTATTGCAAACAATTGGTGATGTCATTGCCAACCAGAGGCAAATAAAAAGTAAAGCTTTTCCTACAAAATATAAATAATTTTTTTGCTAAATATACTTTTAATTGAAATGTGCTATTTAGTTGACCAGCATTTTTTTTTTAATTTAAAATCTTTTTTATTATGTAGAAATATTGTTTTTGTTTTAGTTTAATAAACTGAACTAATCAAATATAACCTAAATATAAAAAGAAATGAAGAATTTGTGTTTATTATTTGTAAAGCATAGATTCAAAAGTGTGCTAGTTAGGTGACCATGACTGTAGGTATCCGCAAGTAACAAAAATAGCACCAGAACCTTTCTTATTACCTTTAAACCCAAATTGGTATGTTATTGACCATGAAATGGCCCCCAACTAATATTAATCACAATGTCAGAACCACTTATGCCTATATATGGTTAGAACTTTTTACCACTTACATTGCAAATAAAGAGTCAACTGGTTGTTTCTTTTCTCTTAAGGCCATTTTAGAAGATTATTAATTCTTTCAATATTTTTTATTAATTATTCTTAATGACACTGAGGAACCCGCATCACTTTCGCAGTCAAAACAAATAACAAACACGATGACAAGATAAACCAAAACAAACGAATTGAACGCCTACTAATGTTGTCGCTACAGGTGAAGCGCAGTCTTTACTTCAGGGGCGAGCAAGCGGATCAACGGAAGTGGATCATAAAGGTACGTTAGTCGCAAACTACAGCAACTAAGGTTGCAAGCTTTATTTTGAATAACGAATTTTACGTATACAGGGTTTTACACAATTTAATACAAATATTTTAAGAAGGTATTGATAGAGCTTACTTCTACAGTCAAGTTTAGCAACAAAAATGCTGCTTACGGCAAGAGTCCACTTTGGTCCTGCTTTAGTTTCTTATAAGCCACTTCGATGTAGTTTCTAATAAAATTGCAAAATCAGTATATCTGTTAAAAAAAAAACTTAAAAATACAGTTGGGAAGAGATTTCTATGATAATACTTCATTCTTTAATCTAGTCGAGCTGCACTTATTTGCACCGCTGGCTGAATGAATATTAAAGTTGCAAAGATGAGCCCTAAGGGTACTAGTAGTGGTAAGGGTGGGGAAGTTAGAGCTCGGCAAGTAGGCCTAAATAGTCCCTTTTCGCCAAAGCCAGCATCACCCACCCCTACGCCTCCACTCTCAATGCGCGGTCTTTACTGACCCGTTCTTTTTTAATAAACCCTTGCATGTTGTCCCAGTCCAGATCTTTAAGATCTTCCCGTTGGAGTGTCGTTGCTCCAAAAGTTTTCCTTTTCCGACGCCACTCGGCGACTCCACCTATTGCACAGACACAAAGTATGTAGTATGAAGTTTCCTTCCCTGTACCGCAATTCGGATAGAGCGAGCTTTCTCTTATACCAAGAAGGTGTAGATGCCTGTTTAGATAGTTATGCCCAGTCAGGATTCCCACCAAGTCTTTGCTTTAGAGCCATCATGATCTGGTATCTCATTCGCCTGTATACATCCTCCTGTCCTTCTCCAATTTTTTCTTTTTTTTTTTCCCATGCACAAATATTAAGTGTGAATCTGAGATCGATACATGGTTCATGCACACCCTGGTGTCCTGGAACCCACCTTAGTCTCACTTCCCTGTGAGCTACAAGTCTTTCCAATGCCTCTTTGCAGTCCTGGACTAGCGCTAAGCTGGGCCTGGGTTTCTGGATTACCTTGAGGGCAGCTTGACTATCAGAGTAGATGCCCTGTTACCCTATATATGATAGAAACATGATCCATTGTACGTGGGCGCTACAGAGATAAATCTCGGGATTACCTGACTATTTCTTTTTCTCGCGAATTATCATATTATATTTCACTTATTATGTTTTACACCGTAGTTTATCAACTAGTATTTTACGTATTATTTTTATACCATATTTTATCTTATATTATTTTAATGAATATGTTTTTTTGTCCTATTTTATCTATTTTGATTTAATATTTAAGACCCTAAAGTTGGATCTTAAGCAGTAGAAAGAGTTGATTGTTGCAAGCCTTAACTTTTTAATAAATTAAAAAAAAAAAGTTCTGTGAGTTACTTTCATTTAACCTACTCAAGAAACTAGGTTGCTTCTACGAACTAAAAGAGGCTGTTGGAAGCAATATTTTGTAAATATAAATATATTTTGTAAATACAATAATTGGTGCAGTCGGTAGGATTGTCCAGTCCAACATCAAGTAAAACATAGTGCCATACAGTGTGGCTAGTGTTTTCAAGGGTTGTGACGGACAGTCAAAATTTGGGGTACTTCGTAACGAGGAGATATAGTGCCGTTGTCGCGGATAGTGTTTTCCTTACATCGATTATTCCAAATTCGAGGACTGAATATCCTCATAGTGTTAGTACTGAGTTGTAAAAAAGTGTGTTCTTGCAGTAACGGTAAACGTGGATAATATAATTTAAGATGAACCTCATTGTTTCCTTTCTACTCTATCTTACGATTTGTTCTGGTTTTGCTTCAGTTCAAAAGCTTTCAAACCCCATTCTACCAGTAAAACTTAATGATGCCAAAATAATCGTAAGCAAACATACTTTAACTACTTACTTTAATTACACATATTTAGAAACAATGCATCTTTATCTTAAGTATCAAGTAGATTTTATAGCCAAGAGAAAAAATTGTAGTGAATTATCTAGTAAACTTATTGCTCAAGCATATTTAATACTAAATAATAATGAACATTTTTTAACTACAATTGTTCCTTCTATTAGAACAAAACGTGGATTAATTAATATGGGAGGCAAAGTTTCTAAATGGTTGTTTGGCACACTTGATTCTGAATACGGCGATAGAATTAATAAAATACTAGAATTTCTTTGTAAAAATGAGAATCTTCTTCAAGATAATATTAATGATCAAATACATCTTTCAAAAGATATCATATTAAATGTAAACAAAACTTTTTCAGAACTTAATAAAAATATTATAACTAGTAAAAAACTTATTGATGATTTACAAGAAAGTATTAATGAAGTTAACGCATTAGAATTAATAATTAATTCTTTAAATAGCTTATCAATTCAAATGAATCAAATTATTAATGCGATTTCTTTTGCAAATATTCACAAAATAGATCCACTATTTTTATCTTCAAAAAACTTGCAGTTTATTATTGATAACATATCCGTATTATATTCGAGAGAGCAACTCCCTAATTTTCATGATCAACAAAGCTACTATCAGTTTTTAGGAATCCAGTTATTATTTAAAAATGGGAAAATAATATTTCTTATTCATTTTCCTATCCTAAAAATAGAAAAAATTTAAATCCTATTTCATTTATCCTGTTTTAATTCAAAACAAAGTCCTTTTATCCCAAAAACCCTCTTGAAGAGGATATTGTCAACCAAGTTACCCTATATAATGTCTTATTCACAACCCCCAAACGTAATATTATCATGAAAAACTGTGTTATCCAAAACCATCATGAGTTAGAAGAAGGCAGCTATCTTATAACTATTGGTCCAGAGTGTAGCTGTAATTAATAATGAAATGTTGTAATTAATAATGAAATGTTCACTCATGACGATACACCAATTCCAATGTCAACTCTTATACAATTACTTTCACTGGATGTTTCCAAATTACCAGAATATTCAGTGAAAATGAAACTAAGAGGTATCGATCTTGAAGCTATCCAAACCCTTACAAGTAAAGTGAATTCCGAATATGAATTAATCCTACCAAAACTTCCACCTGGCATAGATCCACCATCAACATGGAGTTTGATCTTCATCTGCCTCTTAGCCGTGATAATTACCTACTTGTGTATTTATTGGGGATATAAACTATGCTATACCTACCCAATAAAGTTATGGTTCTCAAAGAAAACATCCCCAGAACCTGAACCTGTTGAGGAGGCGTCAGCCTAGCTTTTTATTACTAGGCTTCCATTTTGGTGAAGAGGAGTTATGTTGTACCATCCTATACAACATTATAATTGAAGCATCCTATATATGATAGAAACATGATCCATTGTACGTGGGCGCTACAGAGATAAATCTCGGGATTACCTGACTATTTCTTTTTCTCGCGAATTATCATATTATATTTCACTTATTATGTTTTACACCGTAGTTTATCAACTAGTATTTTACGTATTATTTTTATACCATATTTTATCTTATAATATTTTAATGAATATGTTTTTTGTCCTATTTTATCTATTTTGATTTAGTATTTAAGACCCTAAAGTTAGATCTTAAGCAGTAGAAAGAGTTGATTGTTGCCAGCCTTAACTTTTTAATAAATTAAAAAAAAAAAGTTCTGTGACTTACTTTCACTTAACCTACTCAGGAAACTAGATTGCTTTTACGAACTAAAAGAGGGTGGAAGCAATACGTTAGTCTCGGTCGAATTGGTGCTTTAGATCAATGACCCATATATGTACTAACCTGGAAACTATTTGGCTCTTTAACTTGGTTGGTAGACTATTCTTCCCTTGTCAGGACTTCGACTTGAAAGCCCTTCTTTAACCCTAGTTTGTCACTCGCTGTAGTGTATCTCGATCTCAGAATTGGTATGTTCTTAGTCAACCTGAGAGCAATCGTCTTATGGCCTTGTCCTAAGTGAACATTATGCCACTCTCCGTTATCTCTCATTCTCTTATGCGCTGCTATAATCTTCTTAGGTACAGACATGAAGAAGCACATGATGAAGATGTGAGAAATTCTTTCGAACACTTAAAAATACTGATCCTGCTACGCTAGGTATGATAAAAACCATGCAAATTCGGTGATCTATGGGCAGTATATATTTCTTTCAAAAAGATATAATCTATACGATCTTTTTACCCATCTAATAATTTCATGAAAATCTATTTCTACCTCTTATTGGCTAATATATGGCAACGGGACGCAACATTTGTATAGTTAAATTTAATTTCTTACGCAACAAATGTATCAAGACCTTATTTTCGCATTAATGTTTTGGCTGTCTATTCATAGAGGTCGCTCCTATTAAACGTCACAAAAACAGCAGGCAGGCAGGTTTATTTATATTCGGTTTATTTATTAAAAGAAAAAAACTGAATTTTATTTGATTTTTTAAAATGTAAACAAAAAGGGGAATCATTATTATGAATAACAGTGCCAAAGCCAAATTAGCAGCTTTAATTATTTTATTTGTATGTGTAGTGTACGTTAGTTATCGGGATTCTTTGTTCCAAGATAGGAAGGTTTCCTTGGATAAGGATATAAAAAAGTGGTTAAAAGAATTTGGTCTAAAAAAGTGGATTGTTCACATTACTGGACAAGGTAAATTCTGTTTCAATAATTAAGGTTTTATTTAGTAAATATGTGTATGTATGTATGTGTCTTTATTCAACTTATTTAATGTTTCACAACAAAGAATTCCATTCCAGGATTGAGTGGGTGACATTTCAAAACAAAGCAAATTTTTTTGATAAAAATCTGTTTTAGATGGAACAAATCTACACAGATGATTTTTTAACTCTCTAATTATTTTACATTTTTTCCATGGGGCCATAAATAAGTCTACTATTATTACTACTATAACTTATGAGAGAATTATAACAACAAAACGTAATACTATCGTAATATAATAGGATCTAATGTTTCCATTCAAAGTGCTAAATTGCACATAGAACACCCCATTATCTTAAAAAGGGTGTGTCTAACCTTTGAAGTATTGCCAGGTTAAACTTATGGGAATCATGGAATTATTTTCATTATGTTAGCAGCGCTATGTTGAAAAATCCTTCATTTTTAGGAGCTTTTATATATGTACTCGTATTCTTTTAACTATATGGTTCTGTATTGAGGTCTTAGAATTAGCTGGAGTTAGTAGTTACTTTTACTATATTATATTGTCCATCAGACAATTTTAATTAAAAACAGTGTACAGCCTTTACGATGACCACTTTCACATAAATCAAGAAGGTACAGTTAATATTCTGAAATGAAAAATTGGTTGGTAAATTTGTCTAAGGGATATTTTGTGTAAAGGTCCTTTTTTGCAAAATTCGTGAATTGAGATTGGTATAGTACTGCAAGATTCCCAGAATTCTATACCATAAGAACTGTGAGACCTTACCAGAGAAAAGCATGCAGTTCTAGGAAGAAACTGGAGGTCCAACTGATCTGAGACTAATCTTAACATATGACAGTTTAGAAAGAATTATACCTTATTGAATATATCATTTGTCAAATGCTCAAAAACACATTTAATAATTTAATCTCAGATCACTAACATGGCTTCATGGAAGGCAGGGCCATAGTCTATAATTTATGCTTCTTAACAAACCATGCTGCTCAGACTATGACAACAAACATCAACTTGATGCTATATTTACTGATACAGAGAAGGCCTTTGAAAGGATTAGTCATAATCTTCTTCCGCAGAAATTAAGAGGCTTTCATTTCTCAAGTAACTCACCAAACTTTCTAAGAGGCAATCATTCATGCATCTTTCTTAGATATAGCATTATCTCAGGGTAAGGTAGTTTGAAGTTTTAAAATTTCATTAAATATAAAAAAGTGTTTTTCCATTACTTTGACATGTTTTCTGAATCCAATTAGTTATTCTTAGCACATTGAAAATAATAAACTTGCAATTAGGGATAACTGTTTGAATCTTGGAGTCACATTGCAAACTTTCAATCTAAACTTTCAGATGCACCATTCACATATAATTAAAAAGGCCGTAAGGCTTCTAGGTTTCATATCTAGAATATGAAGGGCTTTAAACAGATTTCTATTCTTATAAAACTCTTTAATTCTTTTGTGAGACCACATCTAGAATGTGGGGCTATAGGTTAAAAAAAGACCTACTTACAGCAATAATGATAATGACCTGTTTAGTGGTATTATAGTTACATTTAAAAACAAAATTACTCCAATAATCATGACCTTATAACCATAAAATCTCTCTTTCTATATAAACCCTTTATTTAATTTTCTTTCGCCTGTAGTATATTCTGGTGTGAGTTTGACATTTTGGTTGCTTCTGAATTATTTCAATTTTTATAGGCTGTTAAGTTTTAGACACTGTTAACTTAAGCTACCTAAAGTATATAGTTTTTAGTTTTTTTTAAAAGCTTACCTGTTTTGTATAATAATTACTTCTTGATCTGTCAAGCATAAGTTGTCTTATTATTAGGAATTTCCTATTACACAATGTTTGGTAAATAAATAAATAATATGACTCCCATAGACAGAATGTTTTAGTAAAATAGAAAAGGTTCAGAAAAAATTGTTAAGATTTCTTTATTTTAAACAAAATAACATATATTCTATATTCCCAAGACTAATGTCCTATCATAGTATGTTGGTTAGATTTAATATTTATGAATGGTCCATAACAATAACGGTGATCTCATTTCATATTCCAAAATTATTCCTTAGGCTGAAGAAGTATGATTGTTTTCTTGTAAATAAGTCTAGTTGTCCACCTTTTTGTTGTATCTTGCATATTTGTAATAAGATATTGAAGAGTATGGATCTGGTTTGAAATGTATGGATGTGTTAACTAAGAGTTTAATTCATAGTTAGAAGCTTAAAAAATGCTATCTTTAATACTCATTCAAGCAGTTGTAAATGGCAAATGTTGTTATGGCACATGGGACATGTAGCTCTTGGAACAGTACCATGAAATAAAATGATATTTTCATTAAAATAGAAAACCTATTATAATGAACTTATATCCATTTAACTTATTTTTAACAATTTAGAATTCTTTACTGTTAATCAAGTTATTACACTAGGTAAAAAATGGTCGAATTCAGTATTACATTAGTGATAAAAAATAATATTCTACTGTATTTGTTTCCTCATAGGAAGATGTATACCTAAAATTAATTTGTAGTGTTTAAGCATTATTCTCATAATCCTATTACACAGACTTTAGAAAGATTGAATTGGTTATTAATATGCAATTTAATTATCCAAATGTGATTCTTGATAATAAACAATAAACAAAGAACATTGTAATTTTTTTGAGGCCTATAATATAAAATACCATTATTTTACTATTATATGTGCAAATATTTGAATTTTTTTCAGCAACCCTTTAATATGCCTTATAGGTAACAGCACATATAATAGAGTGTTAAGAACAAATTATCCCTAATTTTAGAAACAGAGGAGAGTGTAAGAGCCTCTGTATATTAATGATCTTCTTGTCATAAATATCTCTTCACCCTTTTTATTGGTGACCAATATCAATATTGTGGTAAACATTGTGGGTATAAGAGAACCATATTAAATAACTTCAAGTTCATTTATTTAATCACTGATTTTAAAAAATGTGTAAGACTCTAATGCTCTCCTCCCCAGCATGTCAGAATTTATTATGCATTATTAATCATATTTATTAACATTGATTACAGGCAAAATAAAATAAATTGTGTGCTATATTACCAGCTTCTTCTGTGCTCTACTGAATCTTTCATATCAACAAATGTATTTATTTTTATTTGTTAAAATCATTTTGCATAATCCATGTATGTTTATTAATAAATTACATCCTTAATCTGTCCAGTTTTCATTTTTCATCTTTTGTTATTAAGAGGAGAGTTTATTTATTTATTTCTATTCATTATCGCTATTTTCACGCAACCAATGTGCATATTGAATCTAACCGACTATGTTCTTTTATCATCCAAAATAAAACTGAAAGAAAATATATCCAACAAATTAACCTCCTCTTTTCTTACAGCCTCCTGAAAACTGTTAAAGTATTAATAATTAAAAGTGAAAAAAAAGATTTCATTCCTTCCATCTGAGCAAAATTGTTTGCTTGCTAGCGCCGCTGCCGTTCAATTTTTCACATCCGCTTACGTTTCTCGTCTGGATTTTTGTTATTCTATAGTCGGATAGTATCTATTCAGATTTGGATTACATTCCGCGTCTGTTCCATTTTATATAGCCCCATTTTCTAAAAGGGTATTCAGTATGACTAGATCGGAATATTGAATGCTAATAATTTACAGTGATTTTAAATAATTTTATCTACAGGGGGTTTGAGAATAAGATGCTGTGTCTTAAAAGGGTGATTTTAAGAAGAAAAGTTAAACAAATAAACACCGAAATGACACATACATTTAAAATTGCGGAATTTTAAACTTCTATGTATTATTGAAGTGGCGTTTTTTGTGAAAATGTTGGCAAACAATCAAGGATAAAATAGTTCTGAAAAAGTTAACAGAGGCTAAAGAAATAACCGATTAGAACGAAAGCTTGATTTGATTGATGCTGTATCTCAGATTTTCTTGCTTGGGAAGGCATGTAATTAATTAATGTTCATTTTTCGTCACGCTGACTGAACTATTTTTTGTACCAAAATAAGATAAGATGAAGACAAAGGGGACAAAAAATACATATAGGAACAGGAATAATCTACTCGCGAAATTGTGTTGTTCATCCAATTGTTCTATAAATATGGAGTATATCAATTTGTCACTTAACAAAGAATCTGAAAATGTGTAGTTTGAAAAAAAATTGTAACAGACCATTTTAGAGTCTACTTTTTATACTTATAGCGATATGAGTATAGTGCAGTTCAGAGATCTATTAAAATCTTTGATGTGCCGCGAATAGTCCGTGTGCCTGTGTTGCTTGTATTGTCACATGACATGCATGCTTAAATCGCAAAATTTTGTGTGGAAAGAGTTATAAAGTTATATTCTAAGCGATATTTAATCATTCCATTAAATAAATAAATGTTTTAAACATACTTTTTGAAATTTATACATTTGATTCGTAAAATTTGACTTCAGACGTCCACGTACCATTTTGTTAGACGTCTGACATTTGTATTTATTTATTTGTATTTAAAATTTTATTATTCTGTATTTTTGGGTTTAGTTTTATAAAGTTAGAAATTCAGGATAGTTGATAGCAAGATAATATTTAATTTAAAGATAAGATTTAAGTACGTAAAATCAGTTTAATCAAAAATTTTAACTTAATGAGTATGAGAGAATAGGTGGTACAAATTACTTAGGCCCATTTATTCTGCGGATTAAGGCATTAAAGATTTACTTTTTGACACAAACAGGTAAAATATTTTGGTATGTCTTTAAACTTTATATATTTCTTTTTTTGGGCATTGACATTTATTTTTATATGCTGGTTATTATTAACAGGGGTTTTGGCCGCCACATTCAATGTCCTTTATTATTGTCTTTTTTTAATTTCTCTATATTTAGTACTTTTGATAAAAAGTAAGTATGTAGTCAGAAAAGGAAGTATATTTTTTTAAATAAATCATCATTTTACATGCAACTCCTTTGAGAAAACATAATTGTTGTCTTATTTTTGACATGTCTGAGAACTGTTTAATCAGTTTCCTTTTGCAAAATTCCATGCACTAGATGATTAAAACATTGCATCCTACAATTATTTAATAGAAAATCTTGATATTACTCATAAGGTTTAGATGCTGCAAAAATATTGGATACAGCCCATTGACCGTGTTCTCAAATACTTTCTTTGTAATTGTCGTTTCTTTTTTTCTATATCCTACCTAACTTAATTTTTTCTAAAAATAAAAAGAAAGAAAAACCAATTTATTGAATAAAAAATTAATTAACAGTTGTTATCTTCATAACCCAGTAAGAAGTATATAATCTGTCTACGGTAGAGCCTTTTATGATGATCCTACGGCTATACCCCATCCACAGTTATTAGCACCTTTATAAAGTTCAATTTATACATGAATTATTTGAAGAGGTTCTTGGTCAGTTCCTGGTGTAGTTTTCTGAGCAGATCTGATATACCAGTTCCTGCGTTCCGTCAATTTTGCTTTGTGCGCAAGTGTTGTTCTCAACAACGGCCAGTAATCGCAAGGCGCGTACAAATTGAAAAAACGAAATCAAACGAATGCGGTGAATATGTATGCCGCAACGAAAGTGTACGTCAAAAGGAAAATTTAAAAACCAATTCGTTTGGTTTCATTTAGCGTGTACGTTTTGCAGTAAAGTGTTGAACGTTTTGCCGATTTTATTTAACAGCGGCTTTTTATTTAAATTAAAATATTTTGATAGTGGCTATATTGTTGAAGCTACATCTGTTGCTGTTTGTCCAAATCGCCGTGGATGGATATATTATTCAACAATAAGTGCAAATGATAAAATCCGTTTATCAAAATGGGTGCTTTGGTCAGGCAACGTCCTCCGCCCATTTTATGGTAGTCCTCAAGAAAGGAGTATTTACAGTGTGAAGGTAAATTTGCGTCGTTACTTGTGTCTGTACCCATACAAAGTTCAACTGAGCTAGGAACTGAAGGTAGAGGACCGTAGAAAACGACGTGTGTTTGCTGAGTTACATGTCCTGGAGCAGTTGAAAACTAAACCTAATTTTCATCAAGAAATCATCCTCAGTAATGTTTTCTATTTCTGCGTGAATGGATGTATCAACAGACAAAATTATTGAATTCGTTTAATGTATCCCAAAAAGGTCAGTGTTTCCTGGGGATATTGGGCTGGTAGCGTTATCGGTCCACGTTCCTTTGAGAACGACATTTGCCAGGCCATCACCGTCAATAACGAGCGCTCTACGTCGATGATAATCAACTGGTTTTGACCTAAGTTGGATGATATAAAGAACACGTGGTTTCAACAAGTCGTCGCTACGTGTTACCCAGCTAACGCACATTGGGCACTCGAGTGATCTGAGGTGGTGATGGAACTGGTCACATTAGACTTGTGGAGGTCTCTTAAGTCGCAAGTCTATGCAAGTAATCCACAAACCACAGCGGAAACGCCATCGGTTAAATTCAGCCTAATTTATGCGTCAGAATCATGGAAAATTGTACATTTCGGATGCGCGTCAATCAGAGAAGCGGCGCCGGAAATTTGCACGATGTTATAATCAGTAAGCCCGTCTGGCCTGCAGTTAGAACCCTTTACGACACGAGGATAACTAGTTGCTAACGTTGTTGCCATATGATACGAGGAGTAGTAGCCCGCACAAAGCTTCAATATCTATATATTGTCATATTTTAATCTGCTGTCGCTATGATTCAGGCTACTAATAGCTTTGTAATTTTGTTTTTAACAGGGGGGCCAAGATGTTGCTCGTTGAGTAGTTCAACCCTTGATTTTCGAGCACCCACTTATCAATTTTATGACAGGTATTTATGCCGTAACGGTTAACCGTTGCTTTATCAGCTACTAACAAAAAACTTTGAACATCAGCATATTTTCGCAGAAACTCTTGGCACGTTGGGGATTTTTTTAGATTGTAGAGCTTGTTGTAATTCTTATATTACCGATGCCCTGCCTTGCATTTCAGATAGACGCACTACTTGCAAGGTAGGTACATTAGTAAAAAAATCGTCTGTTTAACATTTCAAAGTTAGGTAATCGGAGGGTTTAACTTAGTAAGCTTCTCTCTGCATTGCATCTTTTAAAATGAGTGTTATGAGGAAGTTATATTTAGCAATGAGTGGTCGGCAATATTCATGGTTACTGACTACAAGAGACACGAAGTGATCCTTTGCTCGAATTGAAAATGTATTAAGCTATAAGTCTACTATAGTCTTCTTAAAATTTAAGGTCAACATCTATGTCAAACCCCTAAGTATCATTTAGCAACAAAATATTAAATAGAGTGAGGTTCTATTATATCTGGTCTTTATATTGTCATCGTTCACCTATTCACTTCTATTCAAAGCCAGCAAATCCTTCACGGTAAAAATAAGTGAGTTGTAATGACCAGACGGCGATAGATAAATATCTGAGACATAGATGGTGACATTCTTGATTCGCATATATGCTCTCTCTTTTAGAATCCTAGAATTTACAAAGGTATAATAATAATTAAAAATTTAATTATTATTACATTTAATTATAGGTATAATAATAATTATAAAGATATAATAATAACTTGTCATACTACTAAAGTAAAATAACGAATTGCGCGTCACCTTTACCCCAGTCAGATATCCTACAGAAAATTCCTAACTTGACTACACAGTGGATGTTAAAAAATACGCGAAATCAAATTATCTAGTCAGCACAAAAATCAAATTATCTATTTTGGCGCGGGAGATTATAAAGAAGCAGAAAATCATACCAACCAAAAATCAAAAAATATCGGTAAGCGAGGATACAAAATTATGGATATTCTGCTGAGTTACTTATCACTCTGGCAAGACAAGAATCTCAGGATTACAATGTATGTCACAAAACAGCTTTAAAATTTTTAAATTCAGTAGGAAAAAGACCTTTAAAATGAAACCAGTTAAGGAGCTGCTAGAGGACTCGTAATGTAATTTTTCGAAGATTCGCTCCCTTGGCGCCCCTTCGCTCATCAGTTGGATACAAGTCTGGGTACCTATATCTTTATGTTTGCCTGTCTGTTAATTGCTTTCAAGGCCAGGTTCAGTGTGAGACGACTGCCCTGTTGTCCATCCTCTAGTACGCACACTGTTTCTCCGATCTTCGATCATACTTCTGTTCCTAGTGGTCCCATTTCCTCCTTAATTACAAAGGATTGTCTCGCTGTGTGACCTTGGTCCTTTCGCGTAGGGTACACCCCCAAGATCCGTATCTTGTCAAATAGGGCATTGTGTCTAACTTTCGTTAGGATCGTTGCGCTATTCGACAGTAGCCTTTTTGCTCCTGATATTGCTTCAGTTCCTACTATTAAATATAGTGGTTCTTTGTCAGGTTTTCTAGGGCAGGAGTCGGTGTCGTTGACATCGCTCCTGCTATTCGCAGACACGCTTTATTTATGCTACGTTTCTATGTTGCGTTCTTTATGTTATATTAATACAAACGAATTTACTGCATTCGCCAAACTTGCTGGCTCTTATGAATATTTACCGAGTATTATATACAATATCCGGATTACTTACATTAGCCGTAAGAAATACACTACCTACATACTGTATACCCAATGTTTTATTTATAGTGAGAGTCCCCATGATTTCCGAACCTTCTTCTAGAGTACATAAGAGTTTTCGTGGCCTTGTTTGTATAATTTATTCTAAGTTTTTTATCCAGAGTCACCTCTCATCTTCGAATCAAAGCCTCTTATGGACTCTAGTTTCCTTCTTCAGCGTTTATCCCACAGCGAAGATATATTCTCTTCAGTCGTATAAGCAGGCATTTCGATACAAGATTCCACAGCAGTGGTGAGAGTACTTCTCTCTGCAGTATTCCCCTGCACACTTTGGTGCTATTGACTCGCTGTCAACGTCCTATGGTTTAGCATTTGATTGACTCAACCGCCTATCAGGATGTTTATCTCGTGCTACTATGGCTGATTGAGTTATATAACGTGATGTAAATGCTCCCCAAATGTCTAAGAAGGCTCCTAAGATAATTTCTTTGTTGTTCAAAGATTGGTCGACCCTCTGGGTTATCTCGTGGATTTCTGATTCACAAGATTCCTGTTTGGTAGATATATTGGTATCGATGTAAAGGGCTAGCCCATAGTACATCGTTCAATGATTTAAGGCAGATTGATCGGAAGGATTTGGGTTTCGCGTATGAATAACGTCCCACTTCAAGTAAGAATACCTCGAAGACTTAAATGGTTTGAAGGTACCTATCGTCTATTTAACTTTCCTGTAGGTCATAACCTTCTTTGCCAGTTCCCAGTTTTCCCTTTTGCCCCTGTTTGGAATTACAGAAGTCAGGTATTGGGCCTGTGTTAATTGGAGAATTTCCGATCCCGGGAAGTGACTGTTCAGCATTAAGCTAGCATTAAGCCGACCTATTCCTCCTCGGTTGTCATATATTCTCCACTGGAACTTATGCAAGAACCAAGAGCCTCTTGCGGCCCCTTGGCTATTTCCTTGTGGAGTCTGGCATATGCTGGTATCTCAATTAGATCCTTAATTACCCTTCTCTTTTTGCCTTTTTTATGGCATGAAAGCTTTTAGTACCTAACGACTACATCAACGGTAAGTTTGTTAGTATAATTTTCTAACAAAATATTAAATGGGGTGAGACTCTATTATATCTGGCCTTTATATTCTCATCGTTCACCTATTCAGTTCCGCGCAAAACCAGCAACCCCTTGACGGTAAGAATGAGCGGCCAGTGGTAGCTATTAGCCCGATTAGAGGGACGCGGGCGATAAATAGGCGTTTCAGTCTATCGCCCTGGAGGAGTCTTCGCCTTCGCACCCTGCTGCAATCAACGTGGGGTGGCCCGGTGACGTCACTGCGCCGTCAACGACGTCGTCGGCAGTAGGCCCAGGGCTACGATGGCGTGTTCGCTTTCGGCCAGGCTACTGTGCAGGAATCCGGCACTCGGCAGTCGCTGACACGGAGTCCGGACGACGCCGACGTAACGGAAACTCCCGGAACGCAATTAATACGCGAACCAACGCTCCGGGTTGCGCGGGAAAGTTTAAAGTTTCTTCCGGGTTTAAATTTTTATTAATTTTTAATGATTATTGTAAGCCTAGGAGTGCGTAAGGGTTGTATTCAACTCGGTTAAAATTCAAGTTTTCTTTCCAAAAAAATTATCAGTAGGTAATTTTTTATACCGGTTCCAGCAACTCTAGCGACAATTTTTACAGGGTGATTCTCCAACGAAAAATAAGAAATTTTCTTTCTAAAGTCTTACTTTCGGATCTATGGGGGTGTTAAAATTTTTTTTTTTTTTAAACTGAACTTTACTACCAATGTAGATATTTTTTTAAAAATGTGCAGATAAATTTTATGCATCAGGAGGCATTTTTTGACGTACAAGACAAAAATTAATTATTACTAGTGGCGTCCGTAATGGATTTATCGTAAACATTTTTTAATAAAAAAACAGCACACACTTCATTTTTCTAACATAAATTTTCATTTTTGGATATTCTTGTTTAGTTCTGAGTAAATTTGTATTCTTGATTTTTTTTTATTTGAGGCACTGTTTTGGCGTAAATTAAAAAAAAACCTTACTCAAATAAACCGACAAAGTTTTCTTTTTTTGAATTTGAAATATTTGAAATATTCATAATAACCCTTATACTAGATGCCCCATGATAAAGAGGAACACCTTATAACTTTTTCGCTTTTTATACAAAATAACTGAAATTTGGTATGTAGATATTTTTCGTAAATGACTTACCACAGCATTGCTGTAAAAAAAGGAAGGCAGGAATCAACTAGACTAAAAATCTTTTTTTTTTTTATGAAAAATTATCATTATCAAGTCATTTTTTATATCAAGTAGCAATTTTGTCAAACTTGAGTGTTTGAATTATCATAAACAGTTAGTGTCGTTGTCAGACTTTTTGATTTAGTGGACTGTATTATTTCTTGAGATAAATTGACATATAATATGGTTCTCCCTTTTTCAATAAATTTTCGAACGCACATTAGTGTTGCATAATGGCTTACCTTGTCTTCGTTGAAGTCGGGCTTAGTAGCGCTACCATTTCATCATTCCTTCCATATCAGGCACTCACACTTTATACAGTGTGGCCCATCAAATACAGTCCAGCAAGGTTTGGGGCCTTTTTTTAAAAAATAAAAAAATTCTTGGATCCGTCGATTTTTGATTCTAGGGTGACAATTTTTTTTAATACTTTCAACCCCTTAACATCAACCCCTTGGCGGGGGTTGTAACCACCCTCAAAATCTTAAATAGGAGTGAGGGTCAACTGATTATTTTAAAGGTCTTTTTATTCTAGTTACAACTACCAAGTTTGAAATTGCTAACTTGAGTTTTCGCAGTATGACAGCTTGTCAAAGATTTTGAAACAATACCATTGTTTAATACTTTTAGCGCTAGTCTTTAGAGTTTCTTGATTTACAAAACAAAAACGCTTGCACCCGTCGATTTTTGATATTTAGAAAAACGATTTTTTGTTTAAATTTTTAACCCCACAACTTCAATCCCTTAGCAGGGGCGACATTCACCCTTATTAAATGGGAAGGAGTTCGTTGATACATCTTTTGAAAGGGCATTCAATTTTCTTTACAATAGCGGTTTGTTTTTTGAATTTGAGCTGCGGGTTCCAGAGAAATTTAATTTAATTTTATCAATTAGTACTTACGCATTATCTTATTAAATGTTGAAAATGTCCGCCATTTACCTCCAGTACAGTAACTGTTCAAAGTGTTCCCAGACATTGTGAAAAATATCAGGTGTTATTTATTGGCATTCATGAATGATCCGGTTCTGTAAATCTTCTAACGATTCAGGTTGGGTGGCATACATTTTCGATTCCAGATGTCCTCACAAAAAGAAATCAAGAGGAGATAAATCGGATGATTTCGCGGGCCATTCGATAGTCCTCCTTCTCCCATGCATCGGTCGGACAAGGATGACGGGTCCAAGCATTTTTTAATATTTTTTAAAAAAGGTCCCCAAATCCTGCTGGACTGTTTTTGATGGGCCACCCTGTATAAAGTTTAAGTCTATTAACATTAATTTTTTAAATAATTACCGCACGAGATGAGCGGCAGTCGATATTTATAAGGCTGTTAGCGATGAGCTGTTTTACAAAGGTACTCTGCACGTATGTACTTCCAATTTTTTGCAATGCATTTGGCCTGTATTGCGCAAGGTCAGTAAGGTTCCAAGCCCGCAAAACAATGTACGTATTTTCGCGGAAAATATCTTTTAAATAAAATGGTTATTTATTAAAGAACCATCCTATAATTTCCCAATCAAAACTTTCCTAAAAATAATTAAAAAAAAAATTCCATATTACTTAATCTTGGATTGATATGCAATAGTTAGTTAATATTTTTTAAAATTTTACATACCTTTTATTTGGCTTTTATTCAAAGGATTTTCACTCAATCTCCTTATTAAAATAAACTTTCTATTCACTAATAAATATTTGCAATATTCATAACGACCTTAATACTTGATGGTCTTGGATAAAGAAAACACCCTTTAACTTCTCTGATTTTTATGCTAAATAATTGAAATTTGGTAAGTAGGTATTTTCCGTAAAGAGGCTGAAATCAACTAGATTTAAACCCTTTTTTTGAAAAAAATTATCAGTAATTTTTTATACTAAGTAGCGAGTTTGTAAAGTTAAGAACAAGGTGTCCCTTTTGGGTATTTTTTCCAGGGTATCTCCGTTAGTTTTAAAGTCAACGGGATACTTTTACGTACCAATTTGGGATGTCGTATCTCCCCTATACTTCAATTATCGAAAAGGTATACATATTCTTTTAAATTTTTTTTTCCATAGAATGGAGTGGTGTAGATAATTTTTGTAACATATTTTTGAGGTGTAAACCAAATTACAAACACCCTGTACAGTGTGTTTTAAATTAAACCCTCAACATGGGGATCCCGGTATCTATAAGAGATACGAAGGTGGTTAAAGTGCGGCAAAGAGAACTTTTGAGCTTAATAATAAGCCATTTAAAAAATTTTAAAATTCCGAATGGTTTCGAAGATATTTGAAAAAATACAAAATTTTGAAAAATCGCTTTACGCATAGTGGCAAATACTCTTTCCCCATTTTGATAATAATTTTTGACAATCAGGACGCGTTATTCTATCGTTTAATGCTCCATGTTTACTACCTCCCATCTGTCAAATAATGGTCATATGACATTATGACTGCCAAAGATGGCGCACTTTCCAAATCTTGCATTTTTATTGAAACTCCCTTGAAAGCCTCAAAATTTCGATCAGTTTAATTTTTTTTAGGAAAGTACCTTACTTCATTGTTACTTTTACTAGCTGAGTAAATTGGTCATCCGATACTTCTCTTCTTTACTTTTTCAGTGTTGGTATCTCACACTCATATTAAAAAAGAATTTCAATTACGTTTAATAATAACCCCTTTCTCTCTTTTCCTCTCGTGGACGGCTTATGGGAAGTATAAGAAAAACTTAATAAATATGCAATCGCGAAATACATCGCTGCAAAGATCAATCAATTTATGTAGAGATTGGTTTGAAAATAAAATCACGCAAAAATTACATTTCGGTTTTGCGGATATGTTGAGAAGGTATCGACTTTTTAGGGCATAAAATATACATAAATTCGATTTACAGAAAGTTATTTCTGAAATATTGTAAAAAACTGTTTGCAACTTGTAAAGTTGAAACAACTTACTTTCGAAATAATTAGTTTGCACTAACCCATCTTATTTTAAGACAACAAAATTTTTCTTATTTATTTATTCCTTGATACGGTTTTTCTACAAACTAAATTACAAAGATGTAAAATAGTCGTTTAGTTACTTTCGGAAAATATGTTAAAAGTTAAGGTCTAACTTGCAAGACCTTCAGCACAGATTTCTGGCATGTTCAGTATACCGAAAATTAGTTGCATTTTAAGATTTTTTTAGTTTCCTACTTATTCTTTTATTAATGCACTTTTTTGAAGAAAAGCTTAATTGTGATATTGAGCTATTCAGCATTTAAATCCCCATCATAGCAATTACTCTGTCCTTACTTCTAAACAGCTATTCTAGCTTAGACCATAAGTGATTAAATTGAACTGGTCCTGTTTTGGACTGGTACACTAGTTAAAATGAATTTTAGCTGGAATTTAAAATTAAATACCAGTATATTTACATTTATTCAAAAACTAAACAACTATCGTCCTATTTCCATACTTTTCAATCGACCACCCGTGTTGCAATATTTCTGAGATATTTCAAAAGCACTCAGTCTGTAAAGCTACTATATTATGCCACGATCAGATCGAAACCTGAAAGGAGTTCCTTGGTATGACAAACACATTTCTTAAAATGTCTTGTTCATGATGACACGGTTTGACTTTGTAAAGAAAAGTCGCATTTTTTAATTTTTTAGTTGCTTTCTTTACATTATATTATTTTAATAATACATTTTTTTAAAATAAATGCCTAAATAAATATTACCATATTTAACACTTCAAAGTTCAACGGTAAGAGCAGAGTTTTACCGTTTACTGATGGATTTGAGCTTAAACCATGATGGATAGAATTGAACTAGTGTTCTCTTTGACATCTTGACGCCCTTTTTTTGCCTTCGACTAAATTTCGAAAAAATCCTTCTTTGCCGTAAAAATCGCTGTCTTTGCTATTTGAGATTTTTAAAAATTGATTTCTATTCTTTAATTTATTTTAGCAACACCACCATATTTAAGTTGAAAAACTGAGTAATTTTTCTAAATATTTTATCAGCATATTCAATTGACCACCATTTTCTTAAAAGGTCATTTTCTTGCATTATAATATTTGCAATATATCGTATTTCATCTGTATTGCCTTTAATCAAAAAATTGCTATGGCGGTAGTATATACGAATTTCACCAAAGCCTTAGATCCATTAGATCATCAAATTTTACAGGTAAAGGAGAATAAACAATTCAATTTTCACATGTCCCTGATACAGTACCTTAATGATCAATATACATCAATTCGTTATTGGCGTCGTCAAAAGTTCTGGGTTGTTGATCAAGCACGCTTATGTCGACTTTTAGGGTCTATTCTGCATACACTTCTTTTCAATTTGTACATAAATGATTTTATAGTGTCCATTTCCAAATATAAGATAGCTTATGCAGATGATCTAAGGATCTTTTGGCGTGTTAATAGTACTGAAGACTGTCTGTTTTTAATTTTCAGGTAGACTCACATCTTTACCTTCTTTTCGGGTGATGTGGTATAATTTTGACTTGCTTGTCATTGGTTCGTGGGAATTTATTTATGTGTGTATTCCTATAAATCTTTCTTTTCATACGTGACCTTGTCTTTTCATACACTCTCCTTGGCCTTCTACGTGCCAATCATTGGAGATTAGTTTTTCTTTCTCAGAGATTGACTTGCTTGCTCCATCCACTTCATGAAGAAACTATCACAAATATGTATCGCAGGAACTGACAGCAATATCAATGATTTGAATGGATATCTTGACGCAGAACACCCGAAATAGGGAACTTACTGAATTAAATAATATAAATTTAGAGATCATGCATATTCATACGAAATCAGGCTGTAAAATGCAAATAAGATGTTTATTTCATAAGTCCATTAATTTCTGAAATACTTCATAGCATACTAAAAACTGTAACAGCATTTCCAAGCCTATATAAAGAAATAATTTGAAGGTAAAATTTGAGTACCAAATAAGTGGAAAAAAAAATTTGATTCACATAATTCTGTCGGTGAATTTGTACAATTAAATATTCAATATTAAAGTTGATTCCTTCGGAAAATTTGCCCTAAATTCTGCATGATTGCCTTGGTATCATGAAGAAAATATTGAATTCAAGTACTCTTGCTTTTATCCTTCATATATGCTAATTCCAATTTGTTTAATTAATGATGCATGTTGCAAATTTTTTGAAAATTACTCATTTATATATTTTCAAACCGGTTGTGAGGGCATAAGTGACCAAAAACAGGGTTTATTATTGATGAAACCTTTTGAAATCGTTACATTTATCAACTTCGTATGACCTAAAAAAGGTATATCGAATTCATATCTCGCTTTCGAATCTCATGCGGCTTAATCGAGCACTTAATGGATCTTCCAATGCCAAGAATATAAATTCTCCATTTTAAGCCTCTTTGCTTTTTGAGATTTTAACATTAATCATTCTGCAGAATAAATGTTGACTGAATGAATTAGTGGTATATTACGTGCACTTGTGCGTGGCGTTGTTTAAGTAGAAATTGTCAAATTATAATTCTATATTTTATTAATAGATCTCATGTTCTCTCATGTTCCTTCCAGAGGTCATCGTTAATTATTTAGAACGGCTCTAAATTGTCTGATTCCATTCTCTCTTCCATTCAGATTTCTCAACATCCAAACTCATTTATCCCAGTTTTCACAATGTCGTCTTAAAAGCTGTCCAAATAAACCAAAACACTCGCTATCTTCTGACATACTAACAATTCACAAGCATATGCTATATCTCAAAAAAAGTATTAGATTTTTTTCCCTTCGGCATAATTCAATTATGAAGTTTACGTAGGAATTACTGTTTAAGTCATGCCCAGACTAATTAACTTACAGAGACTAATAAAAAAAGGGAAACTCTTTAAAATCCTAACTATCTTGTTGTCTCTATTTAGTCATAATGTGGAAGAGAACGCAATGCTTTTTGTTTATGAGAAAATCCTTAGAGCGATTTGGAAAATTCCCAAAAGCATGGAGCGCGATGAGCACAGCTTGAAATTTATTAAAGTTTCACGAGCGTACCATGCATTTTTTTCTTCGGATCGTTTTTTTCTTACGATTTACTATCGTGTTTTATACCGAAATTGAGGTAGTTTAGGGCGAGCGGGGCAATAAATTCTTTATTAGAAATATGAAAGAATACAAATTGGGGTATTATATTCAGGCTTAAATGTAATCATCATGTAATGATCGAAAAGAAAAAGAAGCCTCTTGTAAAAAAAGCAGTGGAGTACATCACATTTTATACATAAACATTTCTTTTTAAAATCTTAACCTCAAATGTATAATAAATGTAACACTGCTGCAAGAGTTCTGCAACCATTCAAGTTTTATGCAAACAAAATCACCACCAGGGTGTAGAAGAATACGAGATCACAGAGATTAATAGAAGCTGAAAAATACTTTAAAATTGGATGTCTTTTAATTTTAACAGTTGGACAACCACTATTTTAATTTACTTAACTGATTTTATATGATGCTGTCATTTTGAAATTTGTATGGGGTGTATTTTTGGAACAACTCTACTATTTTTGTCAACTTTGGTTAAATCTAATAAATCTAGTCATATTGCCTTGAAATTGTGTTAAGAGATCAAGGATCTTAAAAATCTTTAGATTTTGACACTGACACGTTATCGCTATATTTCCAGGCTCCAAAAAGACCGCCTTTTTGCAAATAAGCCATGAAGGAACGAAGCATTAATAACAATAATTAAATGATTTATGACAAATCTATTCAATTAACCACTTCGTCGTCTGCTTTTGCTTAACTTTTCATTTGACTAAAATATTTATTCAAATCCTCTGTGCCCTACTCAGTAACATTTCGAATAGCTTCTTGATTTAGCTGTTGCCATTCTTCGACTTCTTTGACAAGTACAAGCTTCTCGGAATATATAATGGGTCTACCAATAGAAGTGATAGAAGTTTAGTAGGCCATGTACGCAAAATGGTATGTGTCAAAACGCGGATCAAGCGTCAGTTGTGTTAAGTATACTTTAACATTTCATCATGAATCGTTTAAGTCAAGAGAAACGTATAGCTATCGTGAAAAGGTATTACGAAAATGCGCAATCGGTTAGAGCCTGTTATCGTGCACTTAGAGAAGATTTTGGCCATCGTGGACGGTCTTCTGAGCTTGCAATAAGGCGCATAATTAATAAGTTTGAACGGGAGTACACTCTTCTGGATAATAAGCCACCAACGCGACAAAAAAGTGCAAGGACCGCTGAAAATATCGCCGCTGCAAGAGAAAGTGTTGACGCGAATAACAATGTGTCTGTTTTGCGCCGTTCTCAGCAATTAGGCATTTGACCAATGTCTCTGTGGCGCATTTTGAAGAAAGACTTAGGCCTACATCCATATAAGATAGTTCTAACTCAAGAATTGAAGCCTGCTGACCATCGTTTGCGAAGCACGTTTACCGACTGGGCCCTGTTGCAGTTGGAACAAAATGCCGATTTTGGGAAACAAATCATCTTTTCAGATGAAGCTCATTTTTGTCTTAGTGGCATTGTCAATACGCAAAATTGCCGCTTCTGGTGCCAGAACAATCCCCAGAAATTAGTACAGGTGCCATTACACCCGTTAAAAGTGACTGTGTGGTGTGGTTTGTATGTCGGTGGAATTATCGGTCCATACTTTTTTGAGGATGTAGGGGGGCGTCCTGTGACAGTCAACGGAGAGCGCTACCACGACATGATAACAAACTTTCGTTGGCCTGCAATTGATGGTGGAGACTTCGAACAGAATTGGTTTCAACAGGAGCAACATCACACACCGCCCGAGCCACAATTAATTTATTAAGAGAGCGTTTTGAAGATCGAATAATTTCGCGACATGGCAATATCAACTGGCCACCAAGGTCCTGTGATCTTACTCTCCTGGACTTTTTTCTTTGGGGATATGTGAAGTCGAAGGTGTATTCTAACAATCCTCAAACCATCAATGAGTTGAAAGTTAACATAACTAGGGTTATTCGCGAAATTCAGCCCAACTTGTTAGAAAAAGTGATTGAAAATTGGGTTCATCGTCTAAACGTCTGCCGCCGTAGCTGAGGTGGACATCTTAATGATATTTTGTTTGAAACATAATGTTACATAGTAAACTACAATCAATCATAGAAACCAATTCGTTTTTATTTTTTAGCAATTTAAACTTATATCATTCTTATTGGTAGACCCTATAGTTTAATACTAAATGTGCTCGACACAAGCCCACTAAAAAAAAATGGTTAAACAATTTCGTTTACGTACCTCTACATCATCCCTTGTCGAAGAACTGACGGATTACAGCAGCCATTAAAGATATAATAATGAACTCCTGCTTTTCTTGAGCTATGCAATAGAAGAGAGCTCATCTGATCTTCAAGTCCATCAACACGATTTAACAAAAAATTATGCTCGTTATTCCACAGTTCTCTAGCCTAATTATGTAAATATAAGTTTGGTTCTACACTGTACAGGTCTCAAGGAAAGTACAACCAAAGTATTTTTTTTGTAATCCTAGGTTCTCCCAAGTCCTTTTTTGTCATTTAATGGTCCATAGTAGTAGCAGCTATCTTTCACAGATAAGATTGTCTTTTAATAATTACATCAATTTTATGTCTGATCCAGATCTATTTGTGGCAGCACGAATAGCATTTAACATTTCTGCAGTACATCGTCTTGAGAATCCTTCTGAATTAAAGCGTTTGCCTTAGTAAGTCCCTAAGGCAATTCCTTTGTGTCCGAACAAATCAAAACTTTTACCAAATAACAAGAAAAGCAAATACCGAGATAATTTTTGTTACAATTTCCAGTAAGTTGCCCTTCGTTTCCCCTACTTTTTGATCAGTATATATATACAGTTAAATACGTATCAGAAACTTTAAGACATGAATGACTGATTCAAAAAGTGTATATGTTACCGGTAAAGTTAGAATAACGGTTAAACTTAGGTTTACCCGGATAAACTGCACAATACCCAGAAAACATGGGTAAAGTCCAAAATAATATTGAAATTACACATATTTCGGATTTTACCCGGGTAAACCGCGTTCTATCCGCTTTTGCGTGGGTAAAGTTAGATGTAGGAATTATTATTGCATCATCTTTCACCACGTTCAGTTCGGTTCTAAAATGGTAACCGAAGAGAGTGGACGTGCGCGTTTAGCACAGCGTTTTTATGAAGTTTTTAACGAGTTGGTGTCTACGAAAAATACCAGTCTATGGATAGTGACCCAAAACCAGACAATTTGCAAGAAGATATTACTGAAGGTGGCAATATGGAAAATGGCAACAATAATTATCGAGAAAACGCTAGTAATACAGAAACTTCAGAAAATCAGGGCAAGTGTGTAGAGTGTGACAATTTAAATACATCAGGGAATATAAGGTGTGAACTTTGCTTGTACCAAAGGAATATACAGTCAAACAGACTAGACGCAAAAAGAAATTTAGAAAATCAAGCAAAGAAGATGAAAGCTTTATCTAATTCAAAGTTTCCCCCATGTTCTGTTGGAGATACAGTGAGAGTAAAGATTCCAGACGTTGATCGAGGAAGGGGTGATTTTAGAAACATTCTCATGACAGTTATCGAGAAAACTGACGACGATTTGTATAAGCTAGCGAACAAGAGAGGAACTATCGAAGAAATGTTTTCCAGGAACTAATTTTCTGTGTGCAGTGAGAAGCTTATTGAGATGGAAAGTGTATCACCGGAAAAGAAAAATTTAAGAGAACTTGCGAACGAACAGTCACTTTTAGGAGGTCAAGGTTATAAACGATGCAACTGTAAAACTAAAAGCATGACCAATAAATGTAAATGTAAAGCTATTGGAAATCTTTGTAATTCGAAATGTCACAGCAGCTTGTCTTGTTTGAACAAATAGATTATACAATCTTTTACTTTGTTAGAATACAGTTTTAGTGTAACCTTTGATTTGTAAAATCTGTTTTTTAAATTAAATAAATTTCTCCAAAGATTTATGGCGTTATTTTTTAACATTAACCACTCCAGGGCGGATAGAACGCGGTTTACCCGGGTAAGGCCCGAAACGTGTACAATTTTATTAATATTTTGGACTTTACCCATGTTTTCTGGGTATTGTGCAGTTTATCCGGGTAAACCTAAGTTTAACCGTTATTCTAACTTTACCCGTAACATATATATTATAGGTCCTATAATACTTCGCTTTGAAGATATAAAGTGTTATTGGAAGTATTATTTGTGGTAGAAAGAGATTAGTTTGGAGCTGATCGATCATAATAACCACCTTTCTCACCCAATTTAAGTTCGTTAGATTTTTTGCTTTAGCAATAACACAGCACAAAACTGAAAATAAATTAAATCAACGGATCCGGAATGTAAGTAATCAAACAAGATATATGCCGGGAATATTTTAACGCGTTCGGCGATCCATGTTTAGACGAGTTTATTAGCTTGCATTAAAGTTGCACGGGAATATTTTGCAGCAAATATTGTATAAGTTCCATGGTCCGTTTGGTGAACGTTGTTCACT
Organism: Anthonomus grandis grandis; assembly: GCF_022605725.1. Classification (NCBI taxonomy): domain Eukaryota; kingdom Metazoa; phylum Arthropoda; class Insecta; order Coleoptera; family Curculionidae; genus Anthonomus; species Anthonomus grandis. The sequence continues at coordinate 9,918,409 of NC_065555.1, forward strand.
ATAAAAGTTAAATAGAGTTTGTTCCTACCTTTAAATTCGGCAAATTTGAATATAGGTATTGGATTTTTTAGATTTAATTTCTAATGCTATTTATTTTGTGCTTCTTAAGAGTCTATTCTACTCTCGCCTTAGAAACCATGATTACACAAAATTAATGCTAGATAAAAAAAATTACATTAATTTTAAAAAAATGATTTTTGGTGATGCTGTCTATAATTATTCATTGAAATGATCTTGTTTCAGAAATGAACAAAGATCCAAAAGACATTAAAGAGAAAATTGAATAAAAGTTCTGTTTTAGGGGCTTAATATGAGAAAATGTACAATTTTGTTCAATACTAATATATCATCTCTTTTCTCGAAGAGACTAAACTAATATTTTTGCATAACAAGCAAAAACCCAAAGTCCAAGTCTCACTTTAAATTGTGTATGACTACACGTGTTTCGCTCACTTTAGAGCATCATCAGGACTTAAAATATTTGCAAAGCTTTGTTACATATAAATAAAAATGAAATGAAAACGAAACTGCCTTAACAAATCATACATTTTAAATATTTAAAATAACAAGCAAAAACTTAGGTTAGAATATCCAAATTACCTATAAAAAAAAAACTAAAGATATTAAAATAAAAAAGTATTAGATGGTCTCGTTGGGGACTGAACTTACAACCTTAGGTAAAATCAATCTAGAACCCGACGTTTAGTCCACTAGTTCAGAGAGTAAAAGGTAAAAAATGCGACGGAGGAAGAAGAAAAAAAAATCATTATTACTATTCCGAAATATTAATGGATATCAATGTGGTTCGCAAGTAAATAAATCCTTCACGCAAGCGAGAACCAGGCTCTTATTAACTCTTGGTAGATCCCAACATTAAGAGAAAAATTTGAGAGGCAGATTGCAAATAATTTGCAAGAGATCACTTTTTTTGTACTTCAAATCAATAAAGGTCATATGATCTGTTATTCTTATTAAGATTTTCCTCCCTAACTGGCCGATGTAAACAGCATTACAGTCATCACCCTACAGAGAATATACCTCTGATTTTTTATGACACTAACTAAAAGTACTTTCAAATTATTAACCGTTTTTCAGATCAGTCAGATTAGAGGATTTGGAAAATTTGGCCAAGTGTAGGGATCTATTACCAAAAAATTACATTGATCTAAAACATTGCTTAATGTTTTGTTGATGACTCAAAATATCTATTAGTTTTATTCAAAAATTTAAAGTATAATTTGTATAGGATAATAAGAAACAGATTGGAACCATTATTGAAGGCAATATGCTTGATAATAGTAAGTTCCAAGAAAAAAGTTCTTCTATCCGTTATTAAATCCATTATATTGGTAAAAAAGGTTCTCCGACATTTTTGGTTTGACCTACAGTTTTGGTTTGTATAATGTTTTTTTCGAGTTCGTACGACAATGGTTTATTTAATTTATTTTCCTAAGGTTCTCTGGTCTAGTGGATTAAACGTCGGGTTGTAGGTTGATTTGAACTAATGTTGTCGATTCAATCCCCAACGAAGTAATTTAGTACTTTATTTTTATATCGTTAATTTGATAGGTAGTATTATATATTCTAACCTAAGTTTTTGCTTGTTATTTTAAATATTGAAAATGCGTGGTTTATTAAAGTTATTTAATTATGTGACATAGTTTCATATATATTTTTTTAGGCCTGATGATGCTCTAAAGGGAGCAAAACAGGTGTAGCCTTACATAAATTAAAGTGAGACTTTCTTAAAAATATAACTTGGTAAAAGGTTCCTATAGGAGAACCACTGAACTTTGATCTTAAAATCGTTCAAAGTTTGGCCACGTACTCAACTAGCATTCTGCACGAATCACTAAAAATTCTTGCAATTATAAACTCAATAATACAATTGGAATGATATTTTTTTTACAGCCTTATTAGAAATCTATTTCATTGAAATGCATATCACAACTGCTTACTTAGTATTGTAAAATATAAACTCGCCAATACGTATCGATTAACCATGTCAAGTTTGTTCGGAGAAGAGAGCGAAATATGCTCTATCGGAATGACTATGCAGCCCTCCGATAGTGTATCATCTGGTAAGTGAATTGGTTTTTGTAATATTTATTATTTGCTTATTTTTACAATATTGTTGAGTGCTTACATTCAAAAGTTTGGGAACGATCTTTTATTTCAGAAACTACTTTATTAATCGTTTTATTTATCATGTTCGATGAATGTTGCAGAATTTATTGGTTTTCAGATAAAGATAGTTTTTTTAGACGGGATACTAAATTATATTTTTTTTTCAAAATTTCATGAACAATAATCACATTTTTGTAGTCCGTAGGGAATAGTGTTGATAAGTAGTGCTAATTTTCTGTAAAGAATGCAGTTGCACCTCAGATGCTCCAATTTATTAGTTATTGCTTTTAATTTAATTTCCTAAAAAACAATTTGTATGTAGATTACATTTTATATATTATAATATAAATATAAACAAACGGGTTTCGTGCATAATTAAGTTATGCCTATTTAATTTACTGGGAGAAGAAAATGAAGTAAATCAAAACTAATAAAACAATACTGGATTAGGTAACTAAAATAAGTAATACGTTTTATTCACAAACCCTGTATAGTAAAATAGACTATAAAATATCATTATTTGTCCCACGGCCAGCAATGGTAAATGTCCTTCATTTGATTAGGATAAAAAATTGATTTTTAGTTGATAACATGGCAACATTTTTTATGTAAGTATGATATTGTATATCAGAAATAAATTCCAAATAAAGTTCAAAATAGCAAATTCTTGATTCATTTTGGGTGTTCGGAGCAGAGACCAAAATTCAAAATCTGTCCTTATTGACCAACTTAACTTATAGAAGAGAACATCAAAGTAAATATTTGGTTAATATTGTATTATTATTGAAATAACCATTTTAAAAATGTCTATTTTCAGATCGTGGTATTTATTATTTAGTCACCATTAAATTGTTGGTTAATAATTTATAAATCGTATTGAAAATAAATAGGCAATTTTTCATTTGAAAAATTGATATTGTATGCCTATTGAATGGAAGGGAAGCATTACACTTGTATTAAGAGTATCTGTAAATCCGATAATCTCATTATGTAATCCGGGGTTCCATTGGATTGGTTAGGTGACAACCACCGGTTTGTCAAATGCAGGAAAAGTTCTACACCACCTGGAAGAAAACCAGTTTACAAGTCTTTATGCAATTGCACACAATATGATGATCTTCCAGGATTATGGTAGTAACTCACGTTTTTAGGGACAACTCTTTTACCAACTCTGAAGATTATCGACATCGGTAAAGTCGTTGCTTATGACCATAATCTTGATTTCTAGAAAAATGTTATTTGGAATTGAGGCACTTTTTTACCTACTGTATGCTTGTTTGATTGCCAACATTTATCTCAATTTTCTGCAAAATTGAACATTCCTTGATGTTGCTTTAAACCTTAAGGTGAAGATGTGGTTTCAATATAATAGGGCATTTCCTGCTTAAAGTTTAGTTTACGCCTGTGCATAATATTGAAGATCGCAGTACGAGTTATGGCCGATTGGTATATATGTAGACACTTTTTCTGGAGTGTTTCATAAGTCTGTTAGTCAATACACCCACGAGCTGTTCAGATAAAGGAGATAAGTTTAAAATCACGAATTATTTTGTCAGTACTCTTAACAATCTCAATGGAATTGCTTCTTTGGTAGAAGAATGAAGCAGTAGAGGATTTTCGTTTGATTAAAAAAGTCATATTAGATAATGGACTTTTAACCCTCTTTTTGCCATGAAAACCTATCCGAGACCCAGGGATCATTGACGATCGCAATAATTTGATGATTTAGGTCTGTGATTGGCTCAAGTACATACGAAAAATAATATTTCAAGATGATGCAAAGCATATTAGAGAGGTGAGATGTAGTAGAATGCTAAATAATGGACTTTTGACCTCTTTTTGGGCATTAAAACCTATCTCAGATCCAGGGATCATTGAAGATCGTAATGAATTGATGGTTCACGTCTGTAATTCGTTACAGACATTTCAAGATGATTCAAGGCATATTAGAGAAGTGATCAATAATGAAGTTTACGAATGCTGATGAATTGTTCTTGAGGATAACGAGGGTTAAGGGGTAGACTGCTGACTTCTCCCTTCTCCCTAGATTTGATAAATTGAAAAATGGAAATAACTGCAACTTAAAAAAAAACAGTCGCGTCTCGGTAAAGTATATTTCTTAATAATATGTGCTTAGTTTAGTTTTTTTGATTCGGAGGATTTTAGTAGTAAAGTCATCGACAGGTTTGCAAAGATTCCGAAACAAATTTTTTTTTTTCGTATTTGTTTACTTATTTTTTTAGATTTTAAGGAATTTACAAAACAATATTTTAATATAAGCGTATTGTGACCGAGAAAAAGAGAAAAAGTCTAATTTGATCGAAAAGAGAGATCAAATTGGACTTCAAATGCCTAAAAAACATCAAAAATTACATTAAACGTCTGAAATAAAAAAAATACTTCAAATGCCTAGATATGAAAAATTATTTCCAATTCCCAGAATATATAAAAATTACGCCGAATGCCCGAAACAAAACAAATTTACTTATTATTATTAACCTATTGTTTTAATTACGTAGCTTTAAGTTTTAGTAAATCATCCATCAATCACATGTATTTTAATATACCATTTTTATTAGTTTTAACCATTTAACCTTGTCTGAGGCACTAGAACTAGAAATTGACAGAACCCCTAATTGTTGTCCCTGATGATGGACATGTTATATGTCCGAAACATGTTGGATTAATGGTTTTAAATAAATTTAGTGTAGGATGACCGAAATACTTTTAGTTACCCATTAAAACAAATTACGCTCAAAAACCTGGATCAAGAAGAGGTATTTTGGATGTTTGGAATTAAATGAAAAACTCCCTAAAATGCCTAAAAGATGGTCTTAAACGCGTTAAAGTTGAAAAAAATTCGCTTCAAAATACCTTGAAGTTAAAAACTTCAATTACATAGTGCCAGCTAAATCCTTGGTCGATAGTTGAATTTAAGAAAAGCAGTACTAAAGAATATCTTACGAGTTAAAATTAAAAAAAAAAAAAACACATGCTCAATAATCAAACTGCTTCTAATAATTTTTTTGACGTTCCTATCCTAATGAGTGGCGACCCTCTTAAGCATATCTAATGGTTCATATTTCTTTATTCTTGTAGATATTCTCCTTCAGGTTTCTACAATGCACTTCTATCCACAATTTTTTACGGGAAATACAATAGATACTTGAGGTTTTCAATGATACTTCACTTGTCTTGAATAGTTTTACAGTTTATATACCGTTCAAGAGAATCGATTTCTAATTTTTTACCTTTAAGCAATTTTGAGTTACACTACTTAAGAAAAAAAATTGCGACAAGGCCTTGACCTTCTCGGCTTTTACCGGGATAGGGTGAGGAGGAAATCTGTTTGTTAATTGAGTGTTTTATCTTTTGTATGCTTATTTTGATTAAGCACAGCTTTAATTTTTTTTTAAATTTCCATTTTTAAAGATATATATAAAAAAACATTAGGTTATCCTTGCTTGCTCAGTGATGCTTTTTTAACCCTGGTATGCTATTGTACGTAATATTTACGTCCGAACAGTACTGTTTAGCGTATCACTTCAATTTTATTACCTTCTACCTTAGCGCTCAGTAGTGCTTTGAGCGGTCTAACAGGAGTATGACACGCCTGAACTAGTTTGATCTGAGTATTTACAGTATTGGTGGAAGCCGAATTTCTAAAAGCCGACACGTATTTTTTACGTAGCAATAGTATTAACCGTATTTTATTTAGGACGTAATTTTGACGTGGTAATAGTGATAAGCAGTATTATTAGATTACCAAAAAATATCTCGGAAAAGTTTAACAGATAAACAACCTGGAAGAGCTGTTGTACCGGAGTAGTGACTCTGGCGATAGCGTAGCCGATCCTAATTTTGCTCCTGATAAGAACGACATTGAGAAAACGTTTGAGAATTACTTGAAAAACACCTTTTGTTAGCCAGGTACTTTTCAAATTTCTAAAAGACATCAAAACTCTAATATTGTTCAAGCTAGGTTGTCTACCCCGAGTACTTCGGTGAGTTTGTTTTTTGCTTTTTAATATATATACACATATATTGTAATGCCTATTTTAGGATAACCTAGAAACGCCTAATGAAGTTACTCTAGACTGCATAGTTGTTCCACAGGTTAAAAATTTACTAGGCAAAAATGGTTGTATGTGGAAAACTTAACCTAAAAAGAGAGGAAAAATACCATCCATAAATATTGTTCATGTGAGACCAGATCCAACACAAGAGGCTAAGGAATTGCTACAACCAGTTACACACTTTCAGTGATTTTTCCCTGATACACTTTTAAATAAAGTCTTATTTTACACAAATCAGGAAGTTATAAGACAAAATAAAAATTATAAAGTGGCATCAAAAACTGTATCTGAAACAAATCTGGCGGAACCTAAATCGCTTTTGGGTCCATACATACTTGCTGCTGCTTTAAAAGACAACCACTTATTAACAAAAATTTGCTTTGATAAAACTTTTTCAAGCAAGGGACGCTTTGAATTTCTGACTGCGTAAAAGAAGTTACAAACCGGGCACGTACAATTAGTAGGGTTTAGAGGAAAATGTCCTTTCAAATAAACTGTCAAAGTATGGTCTAAAAATTGTAATGCTTTGTGATGAGGCGACCAAATATTTAATCAACATCTCACCATATCTGGGTAAATCAACAAATACATATGGTAAACCATTAGTTGATTTTTTTTGTGGAGCAGCTTACGAAGCCTATTCATGGAACTACAGAAACGTACCATGGATAATTGGTTTACGTCTGTGCCATTAGTAGATCAGTTTGTAGCAAAACCATTTAGTCTTACGGTAGTGGGCACCATTCGGAAGAATAAAGCCCATCTGCCACTACAAATAATAAAGATAATAAAAAAGAACGACAAGTTGGAATTACAATTTTTGTATATAGTCACAAAAGTAGTTTCATATAAAGCAAAGCAAAATAAAACAGTAAATCTTATTTCCAGAATGCACACTACTATTGGAAAAATTAAACCTGATTTAAAAAAGCCATATATTATAGAAACTAACAACTCAACTAAAGGGTCAGTTGATACCTTTGATTAAATATGCCAAAATATATGCGCTAACCGTAAAACTAGACGATGACCTTTGAGTTTTTGTTTTTATAACATGATTAACATGGCATGTATTAACTCGTATGTAATATATTTTCAGAATATTATTTGGCAAGGGGGAAAAACCACTATGTAGACAAACTTATATATGACTGAACTTCATAAGTCACAACAAATATTTCGGTTGCAAAGTACACCCAACATTAATCGAAGCTTAAAGAGAACAGTTGAAAAAGTTTTGGAACAAGAAAAATATATAGAACCTATTGCAGAGGATAACCAAAGAGAAAAAATTGTTAAACTTGTCCTTTAGCTAAAAGACGTATGACAGTTACCTACTGTCCCAAATGCAAAAAACCGATTTGTGAAGAGCTTCAAATTAAAATATGTCAGTAATATTTTTAGTTTTTTCTACCTTGTTTATCCACGTTTATAAATTTTATGTTCAATATATATCTATGAAAACAGTATTTTTTCAAGTCTTTTATTTTCTTCTAATCCTTTTAAGACTTTAATGTTTCAAGTATTTTAATATATACGTAAATTTTACGTAGCAATAGTATTAGCAGCCCATGAATTAGCGATAGTACTCCAGGGTTAAGATTGTAATCAATTACTTTTGTATTTCATAAACACCATATTTTTCTGGCACTACTTTATTGCATTACTACATTATTTTCTTCACCGTTTTTCATTTTAATATACAGATACTAAATTATTTCAAGATGTTTTACTCTAAGTAGCCACGTGACGTTTAATATGACCGATTGAGTTAAATATTTATTTTGTATTTTGATTCATACTACGGCCTATATCTATAATGGTAAACTACACAATATTTCTAAAAAGTATTTTAATTGTACACTCAACTGCAGGATCACTTCCAACATACTGTAATTACAAAGGTGATATAAAATTTACATTAATTAAAAAAGCAATTTAAGAAATGAAAAATTTAAAAATTCCCTCCAAAAAACTGTGCTTTCATTTATAATTTTATTCACAGTTATGTAAATCTCAATAGTTCGTAAACGTCTCCCCTTCCTTTACCCTTTCTTTCGATATGCTTTACCAAGTTAAGAAATTATTAATCAGTTTAAAATAAGTTGTTTAATTTTTCCTGTTTTTATAACAGGCTTGTAATATAATTTATTGTCAGTATTTTACTTTTTCTGATTAGCCAAAGCTCTTATGCTGACTAGGACTTTGTTCAACTTTTTTTTAGTAGCAATATTTACATAATCGAATTTAATTATCTTAGTGCAAACATTAATTTAATGTATCTGAAGAAAGAGTTAACCTCGCTAGTTTAAGGACGGCTATTCTTAGTCTCTTTTTAGCATTAATTTCGTTAATGTATATTTGACCTTATTATGGTCCGTAATATCCATAATAGCGGTTCTAGAATCCACAATAGGTAATTTTAGCTGTTTTCTATATCGATTTCCCATTATTTCTGAATAATGAATGGTAAATGTGCCACAGTTAATCGATCTTGTTTCAATTTTGAAACCAACATTGTGTTTTGTTATTTAATATGCAAATTACAGTATATCTATAGCCGACTATTTAAATGTCCCACAGTGTCATACAAAATTGTGTTATTGTTTTAGATTAAAATATATTTATTACAATAAATGGTCATGGCTGGATATATTTTCATTGTTGCATATTTGAAGTTTTGCACGATATGCACCAGATGGTTTTATTTTTTTAATAACAATTGATTACATTTATTTGATATATTGATTGACGTGACCTAAGAAATCTTATTTTTTACATCTGTAAGAGTAACAGTAAAGTCTATATATTTCAACTGAAATGATATAAAAGCATAGGTTTATCGAGAGACTCGGTAAGGCGAGAAGTAAAAGAAGTAAAGATGTAAATTTATGTAACCAGCTCTACTACCTCCGGTTTTGGAGCAATACAACCTTAACCAGTAAACCAAACCAAAAACATGTATCGACACATACCACCTTTACGTATTCTGCCTCCCACCTTACGGAGTGTCCCGATAAACAGATCCTTTTTACGATTTAACTCTCCGTGCTAGCTTTCTTGCTTTGAAATTATATATTTAAGATATATAATATATTTAAGATATATAATTATATATATACTTATCTTTTGATCGACAAGACTGTAACCAACGTTTTTAAGTTTTGTTACAACGGAGTTTTTATAGCATCAGGAGTTTAACACAACTTAATAAGACTAATTTTAATAAATTTTATGTCACATTAAACGGTACCTTAATATTGTTGTATTCTATTTCATTCCATGATCCTAGCATTTTGATAGACATAGTGGACCGTTAATTAAGCTTGCTCGTCCGACTAGGCAAATTACAGTTTTCGATAATAAGGTAGTGTTATTTCCTTATAAACCAGTTTTAGATTAAATTTATTAGTCATCTATTGTTTTACTCAGTTGGAAATAAGTTCCTCTGGTGATTTTTCAGGATGTATTATACATTTATCAATTTTAATAAAAAGTTTTCCCATTTAAATGTGGCTCGATTTCCCACTCCAATTTCTTCTTACTAGGTGTAGACAGGTAGTAGAGGTAGCTGTAGGAAATTATGTCATGAAGGTGAGAGGATAAAGGGTCTGTTCAAAAAACTAATTAACTCGTCCACTTACTTCTACTTATTTGATACCGTTCAATACCGTGGTCATTTATTCACTGTTGAACAGTTTTTTGGATGTTGCTGTTTCAAAAAGACGTTGTTCGAGGAGTTGGAAGCACTATTGTCGATTAGAACGGGATTCAGGACAAATGTTTGATAAAAGATGAAATTGTGTAGTACTTTCTCATTTATATAAAATTTGGAATTTTTGCTATGTATCAATCGGAGGTTGATTTTTTTGTAACAAAACTAGCAACTTAAATTATTTTTTGTTATTTAAAAATAGTATAAATAAATTTAGCTCATTGCAGTATTAAGTATTAACAGTAGATCAAAGGTTAAATGTAGCAGGTTAAAAGTGAATATTCTTCATTGTTGGTAATTTTTTTAATTTAAATTGCACCAAAACTTTTGAATTAAAAATTTTCTGCTTAAACTTACATTGGATTATATTTTGTCATACACCTGCAAAAAAAACAAAGTTGAATTAATTTTTTTGATGTAAGTTATACCAAACTGATAATTTAGAAATTAGCTATTTAAATTGATATTTGACTTGGAAACTGTGGCGTGTGTACGTTTAAAATGATTTATTTTAGTTTGCTAATTCATTTTTTGATTCATACTAATTAGCAGTTAATTAACTTTTGATGATTTAAGGAAATTTTTTAGATACTTCCATATTTTGACTTATAATTCATAAGAGGTATATTTTTCCTTGCTTATGAAGCTTTCATTTTAGAATTTGGATTATAATTATTATATATTTTTTATCAGTTTTTAATTGTAGTTTAAATATCTTGTGAATCATTATCTAGATTTCAGTTGAATTTTAATTAGTTGAAATATTTGTATCTTTAACCTTTCATTTATATAACGTCTTACTTATTTTATTGGGTGTTACGTCACTTATAGCAAAAATCAATACTCACATGCTCAAAAATTGAAAAGAAGAAGAAAATAGGCTTATTCATTATTATTATTTTTATTGAATAAGTCTATTTTCTTCTTCTTTTTAATTTTGGAGCGTGTGATAGAGTATTTGTTAAATTGATTTTTGCTATAAGTGACGTAATACCCAATAAAATAAGTAACTCATTATGGATTCGTCGCAAGAATGCAGATTTTACTTTTACCTTTTTCTTGTTGCAATTATGTGAATAACGAACAAGTTTCTTAAATAAACGTAACAAAGTGATTTTCATTTTCGATTCTTATTATTTTTCTTATTTGTCCATAAATTTTCGAATTTCACGAGTCTCTGGCTCTGGTGACCAATTTTATTGCCTTGATTTTGCTGAATACAATCAAATTATTTTGCTAAGGAAAAGTGCTTTATAAACATAAACCGCTCTATTTGAACATCAGTTAGTCGAGTCGAAGGCACAGAGGTAATCAATTTTAAGGGTCTTTGGGGTTAAAACTTTGAGTCGTATATAATTTTTGATAAATTACACTTCTTAATATTCATGATGATCAAAAAACTAACATTGAAGCAATTGAATCTGAGTTTCGCAATAATCAAAATTCCTCTTTATTCCAAGTATATATCTATTTAATGTTTCTTGGGGTTCTAGTGATATTTGCGAACACCAATTATGCTTATTCTGAAAACGTAACTAAACTCCCTCATATATATATTAAATTAAAGAAATATATATTTCTTAGTATAAATGGAAAAATACAAAATTTAAAAAAAAAAACCTGATTTTGCTGAAATTGCAATAAAAAATTTGATACGAGGCTCGAAAAGTGATTTATTTATGGTCCGTGGCAATGCTAGGGACAGCCAAAAAGCTCGGAATGATTTCCAGCAATTTTCATAATTTATTTGATGCGGTGCTAAATCGACTGAAAGTTTTACTAGTTTTCCTCTCTGCGCTTAACCGGACAATCAAGTTCGGATTTTTTTTAAATTTATTTTTTGCCTGTGCATGACTGCAGTAATTTTCCAGATTTTTTCAGGCAATATTAAAACCAAAATAGAGGGGCTTTAGTATTCCTCGTTGTATATCATGGGCTTTAACTAAGTAATATTGCCTATTTTTCAAGCAAACCTGGAGAACTAATGCACTCAAGTACATGCAAAAAAAATCTGAACTTGATTGTTCCGTTATTTTCTCGAAAATATAATTTTTAAAGATGGCGTCATAAATTGGTTAGGTTTTAGTCTAAAAATGTTTTAAATGCTACTAAATTTCAACGAAGTACGTTTTTAAATTAATCTTGATCTGCTGCTGTTATTAAGACCTAATTGCAGACTAATCTTAAAGAGGGTCAATGTAAAAATGTAATGTGAAGAAAATCATTATTACACCAGACAATTAAGCACATAGGAATTCCACATATGAATGACATTCTTTATATTTTATTGCAATGAACTTATATAATAATTGTACGATGTTTGCTATGTATATTTTGACCCTATTAATGAAAAGGCAGTAATTGAATGTTAAAAATGGCTTCATTTTTTTTAAAGTATTCTCCATAATATATTTTTGCCTGCTCTCAAACCACAGTTTTTAGTTTTCTAGTCCGATTGGGGTACCTCCAAAAACCATATTTTGTTTTTGAATGCGTCCATGCCTACTTTAAGCGTTAACCACGTATTTTCTTTTTGATCAGTGGTAACGAAAAGTTATTTGAAACAAATTAGGGCTGTATGGCGGATGACCTATCAATTCAAAATAGGTAGTGTTTTAGCGGATATCTTGCAATGTCATGATAGAAAATGTTAAGATAGAGAAAAATCCTTTGTTGCTGCTCTTTTTTTCATATTTCGCTAACCACTTCTGGCAGATAAATGCTCGTGTACCATTCATAATTTAACGTTCTACGTTGATCTAATGATCTTATGGTTGCTACATGTCCAGTTAAGATCCTTACAGTGGTTATGTGTATACAGTATTGGTGTTTTGTTTCGAGCTTATAAACCAAGATCTAAGGTCACCTGTTTAGAGGTTATACATAGCTTTAAATCCTCCATATTTTCTTAAATTATGCAGGATCCAGCAGGAACTGCTAAATGTTTATGCAATATTTTATTGATGCTCGTCATACTAATCCGAGTATACAGTCAATATTAAGATAAGTTACATGACGATCTTTATTTAGTAGTTCTTGCTTAACATCAATGTTTTCTGAAACAATAACTGGTTTTGCAAAATTTTCTTGTCTTTCGTCGCTGAGTCAATGGTAGCCACGAACTCGTTATACTATCGTTTCACAGTGGCAGAAAACGGAGCTTTATCGCCAAATGTTGAAGTAAGTTGATCGATGCACTGTCTTGATAATACACGTCGAAAGTTGCACAAAATCACCGCACGAAAGTGTTCATCAGTTAACGTTCTGAAGAAGGCAGCTTAATAAGAAGCAAACTTTCAGATGAAAAAGCATAAGCTGCTTAAGCGCAATAGTGTTGCCAAGGGTCAAAATATTAATAGCAGCGTCGTATAATTCTTACAAGCTATTTGTTTTTAACACACATCTTTATCCACCCCCAATACTTCTAGTGAAATAAAATTCTTTAGAAAAATTAGAAAACTTATTTACACAGAGAACAAATCTTTGAATAAAGTTTAATATTCAAGAGAACATCAGTCTGCAAGGTACGGCGCATCACTTGGGATTAGATAAGAATTTGACTTAAACCAATTAAATTTAATAAACTACGTTTATGTTTAAGCTATGAATGATAACAAAATATTTTAATGAATTGCCCAAAGAAATCATATTTTTAATGATAAAAGCATGGAGCAACGCAACAACTTTTATTTTTAGAGTAAATGCAGCTGGAACGATCAAATTCGATCAAAGTCTTTAGCTCTGATGCTGAATTGACTGAATTTCGAAACGTTGGTATAGGAATTACATGTTTTCTTTAGTGGTTGACCAATATACCCACACCAACTAACTTTGTTATTAATTTTAGTCTAATAACTTATACGTCTATAAAAAATACTACGTTCGGTTCCATAAATAAAAGGGAGAAAAATGGACTTTTGACAATGAACAAATCGAGACTTTGATGCAGAAATAAATGTTTTCCTTGAGTTCTTGACCAACTTACCCACAACCACTAAGTCGCTTAATGATATAAGCCTGTAAAATATTCTTGAAATACTCCTGATTTGATTATAATACCTCATAGTGCTAAAAGATTAAATATTATGTCTTTCTTAGTTTCTATCATGCAAATATTTTATCCTATTTACTAATAAAATACACTCATAATTATTGCTAGTGGGAATGTCATTAACCAAAAGGAGTAATGAGTGGTGTAAAATAGCGGTCTTGGGGTACACCATTTGAGGTTAGCTAACAATTTGACTTAAACCTATTAAACTCAACACACAGATTTATGTTTTAGTTATGGATTAAATCATTTCAAAATACTATAATGCGGCTCCCAAGGAAATAATCTTGTTAATGATAAAACCATGGACCAACCCAACAACTTTTATTTCGATCGAATTGAAGAAAGATATTTTGTTAATAATATTAGTCTGGTGACTTAAATATCTATAAAAAACAGTACTTTGAGTTTCTATTATATACAGAAGTAAACACAGGGGAAGAAACTGAATTTTTAACAACGAACTAATTGAACATTGAGCCCTACAGGTGAATTAAATGATATTAGAAACCCTGATGCAGAAATAAAGTATTTTTTTGAGTTGTGGACTAAGTTACCCATAAACACTAACTCGCTTAATTGATCTCTTGATTTTATTATAATGCATCATACTGTAATGAGGTAAAACATCACCGTCTTCCTTAGTTTCAATCATGCGAACTAATTTTACCCAATTTGCTAATAAAACATGGTAGTATTATTAGTGGAAATGCCATTAACCAAAATGATTAATCACTGTGGGGCAAAAGAGCTGGCTTGGGGTGCACTTTTTGAGCTGGGATAAGAATTTAACTTAATCCCAGAAAATTCCTACGAACTAAAGAATTTAATAATATTATAAGGAACTTCCTTAGAATGATCAGACCGTGAGCCAACCTGTCAAATACTTTCGTGAAATCAGTATACATAACATCTAACTGTTTTCTTTCTCCAACAGCTGTGTACATTGTTGGTAAATAACATACGTTGACCTTTCCGAAAAGAAAACGTGTTGTTTAAGATAAAATGTGATTGCTCAGCTGGTGAATCAGTTGTTGTAAATGTACATACCTTTAAAAGTTTTCAAAAATTAAGTTGGGCTATATCTAGGTTTCTATGTTGTTCGTTGAACTTTTTGCAGAGCTCTGGAAAAGTTGATATTTGCTTACCTAATTTGCATTGAGAAGTCTCACAGAGAACAAAATATGGTATCTTACTATGTTCACCTGTATGTATTTTTGTCAATCTTTTTAGGACAGTATTCATTTTAAACATTGTAAAAGGAAGACTATTATAGATTATAGAGAGATATTGTCAGATAATAACTCACATTAGAATTACTAATCAGATGCTTTCTCACTTCTATAGCCCATATAGAATCAGACAATTTTTAGTTATGCATCAATTTTATTTTTTTTTGAAATGTAACGAAAACAATTGCAGTAAATTAAAACCCGTGTAATAAACTTAAAACCGGCGTGAATATATCGCGAATAAAAAGGTAATCTAGACATGCAATTGCAAGCCAGTGACTAATTTCGTCAGAGTAAATATGAAAGAGCTGAATGAAAAATTGGATATGTTTATATGGGACGCGTTATGTTTGCCGAAACATGGAAGCGTTAACACTTCAGCCAATTAGCTTTGGAAAATTACACATTTGTCTCATGTGTCGTGTCATGTCGAGCGAAATGGGTTACTGAAAAGGGACTTGTTCCACTAATTAGGAAATATGTTTTTATACATTAATTAATTACTTTAGTCACGGTGGTTGTCAAGTTCAAAGCTCATCTTAACCTCCTTAAACCTACAATATCATATTTAATTTAAAACCAGCAAAAATAAATATTTAATTTGTTCATAGGTCATGTAAGTCAAATATTAGACCTTGCCATTGAAACAGGAAATAAACCAAAACAAATATTGCACCGTTCTAGTTGTTTTAGCTCTGTACTCACATAATAACACTTAAAAACTTGCTCGAGCCACAAAAAGTTTTGCTGTCCAGCAACTACGTTAATTAAAACTCTGGTCTTGCCGGCCAAGTCCGTGTCGCCGCATTTGGCCGGTTAGCTGGGAAAACTTCCAAAAGACCAGTTTGTAAAGTTGGCACTCGTATTCGAGGAATCCAGTGGTAACACATCGCTTAAAACTTTCTTCGAGTTTTTTTTTAAACGAAGGCTTATGTTTTTCTAATGAAATTAAATAAAAAATATTTATTGTTAAAGATAAACTTACTTATACTTTTTGTAAAGACGAAGTAAAATCGTCATCATATTAAGCATGATTTCTTTTCTAAGCTTCTTGAATGAAGACAAGGAAGTATGAAGCTGAGATGTAAAATTTATCATTTAGATCTTTGATATGTTGAAGGACAGTATGTTGCTGTCACACCAGATTTTAATCGGATCCAAATCAGTTTGCGCTCCAATATTTCTCATGCTATCAGCATACTAAAGAATGTGCCAACTTCAAAAAACCCAATAGTTCCACGAAAATCCAGATTATTAATATAAATCAGGAGCAGGGCGGGACAAGGATGGAGCCCTGAAGCACAGTTGTTATTTATTTTATTTAAATATAATACCACTTGTTGAATTAACTTACACCCCTTGCAGGCTTACGAAGCAGGACAAGATGATTTAAGACGCCTAGCATAAATCGCTGGCGAAAGCTGTTTTATTTGTACTGTATCTCTTGTATGTCTTCGAGAAGAGAATATAGCAGCCGATGTTGATACACTGGAGGCCAATCTGATGAATGAAATAGAATTTAAAGAAATCTTTTTTTAATAAGTAGAGCTTACCAAGTGAAGGTAGAAGAGAAACTAATCAGGAATTATACGGAGAATCGGAGACTCCCTCTTTACACAGGATTATAACCATCGCACGTTTAAGGATACTAGGAAAATTGTCTTTGATAAAGCAGTCATTTATTGCATCCATCACTGCATTAAAACTTGTATAGTTAAGATGCAGTAATAATTTTCTGAAGATGTTGCTTGATGAATTATTGTTGATGAACATTAACAGAAGAATCTTTGTTTTTGATAATTTTTTGAGGTTCTATGATTTTAGATACTTTATTAGTGTCAAAAATAATGCAGTGGGACTACTATTCAGTAAAATGTAAGAAAACACTGAATTGTATGTACCTTCGATGTTTAAAGAGGAAAGCCAGGCCAAGTAACTCATGAAAATTTTATTATCCTTGTAAAGGATAATGTGCAAATAAGCGAACCTACAAAATGCAATCAGTCTAAGAGGCTAAGAGTTAATGAAAGACGATAGGACCGCCTATTTTAGTTTTGTAAATTAGTGATGCACGGTGCTTGAATAATAATTTGATTGATGAATTTACCTGATAGAAGGAATATAGTTTCCACAAGAAATTAAATGGAGCGCAAATGGGTTTCCAGGAGCGGAACATTTTGGCAATGTTATTATTCTGTTGCTATGTATAAAAAAATGCTCAAAATCCAAGGATTTTTGAAATTTTAACTATTAATTTTTTGATAGCTATTTCTTTCTTACCCTAAACCATGTTGAGCAGTGGAACATGGTTTTAGCAATATTTATTGATCTAAATACATTTCTTTAATTCATTTATTAAATCCATCTGTAAATATTTTACTCACAAAAACTGTTTTTTTAAAGATACCTAAAATACACAATATCTATAATGTACAATATTAGTAGTTCTTTGTCAAGTCTAGTGCAAAGGTATCTTTTAAATTGTTTAAATATGCCTAGACGTCATTTAGCAAGATTAATTATACGATATCCGTGAATTGCTCTTTTTAAATTTCAGTTTTTTTACCCTCATTATTTTATAAATTTGATTTTTAATAGGTATTAAGACATTTTTTTTAAATTAACAAAAAGTTTTATGCTCAGAAGTCTGGCTTGGCTATGGGTTGGAGTTGGTCTCCATTTCTTGCAGAAGTTCTTATGCTCTTTCTTGAGAAGAAGACCTAAGAACGTCTTTCTTTCCTACTATTGCTACATATATGTGGATGATATTTTTATAATCTTCTACCGGATATAAAGCTGACTTGCAGCCTTTTTCTCTATTAAGTTTACTTACGAAAATAAGGATTCATTTGCCTTTCCTGATTTGTTCATTAAAAAAAGTACTAATTCACTTGAATTCGAGATTTATACAAAACCTACAGAAACTGATGATGTAGTTCACTTTCTTTCCAACAATTTTATTAACCAAAAATTTACTGCGTTTATTTCATTTATAGATAATAAGATGTTACGGGCTGTGCGGATGCTTGAGACTGGAATGCGTTAAACTGATGTAGCCAATGCTATAGGCATTTGGGTGGTCCATGGGTGACTACACCTCATATGCATCGATATGTTCAGTTAAAAGCTCGAAGAAATAACACACTAACAGCACCACAATTAATATGTCAGCAGCTCATAATGTGACTCTTTCAAAATATACCATCTACAGAAGGTTGACTAGGCCGAAGATCTAGTAAGCCGAAGGCCTTGGGGATGCCAACCCTTAAGTCGAGGGAATTGCGCCAGTCGACTAGCTTGGGCTCGTGTCACTTGGGAGCAAAATCAATTGCAAAATGCTTTATTTACTCATGAATCTCCCTTTTGCTTGTATCCAGTTTATTAAAGACTACGTGTATGGAGGGCACCTGGCAGAACACACGAGTTATAGAGGAGGCACAATTATGGTATGTGCAGGAATTTCTCTTGGGAGTAGAACTGAGCTTGTGCTTCTGGACCGTTTCTTATCAGCAGACCGCTAATTTAGAAATGTTCTAGAACTTATGATAATGCCACTCCACATACAGCTATAAACACACGAAATTTTTTGGAAGAGCCGAACATTCGTGTTTTAGACTCGCCAGATCAATCACCTGATCTTAATCACGTCAAAATTAATTTTTTATTGGGGTAGTATGCCATTTAGTAGTCATGTAACTGTGTTCTGCTAAGAACTATAAAAAAATATGATTGTACTATAAAAATAACTCTGCTGGTTAATAATGGTTATTTGATAGCAATCCTCCTGAATTTATTCCCAAATTCGTCGATTTGGCAAAGTTCCTTCTGCTCATGCTATAAGGAAATAAGATTGGAAATTTGAGCAA
This sequence comes from Anthonomus grandis grandis, assembly GCF_022605725.1. NCBI lineage: Eukaryota > Metazoa > Arthropoda > Insecta > Coleoptera > Curculionidae > Anthonomus > Anthonomus grandis. The sequence goes on from NC_065555.1 coordinate 9,937,476, forward strand.
ATAGGTTCAGGGGTCAATGTCAAACATAAAGAACCAAAGAAAAGTGTAAGTACACTTGAATGGATCGATTGCATAAGAGTATCATTCTATAGATCAGCAGTCCACAATATGCGGCCCGATCTCAACCGTTCAGAAATTGTAACACATATTTACTTCGAATTTTGCAAGATCTCAATTTTCATCCAATACGAACTTCAAATTAGCCAAGCACTGGAACTCAGCTTAAAAATGAGATTGATATACACAATTTATGGACAGCTAGGCACTTTCATTTATCCGGCTATACCAGTGAACGAAATTGTCTTAATTGGACTTACTGGAGGTCCACAGGAGCTACACCAACGACTGCTGTCTAAGATATTTTTAGTGAAGATTATGTGGACCTATATGTTATAGGGATAAATTTGAGAGTGCTGTTACCATTAACTCGTATGACTAGTTTTTGAATTACCAATTAACAGATCTTCACATAACAATCGAACATGGTTCCAGCAGGATGGTGATACTTTATATACCGCAGAGGCGTTGATGAAATCCTTACAATTGTTTTCGTAGCATGTTATTTCCAGAAGAGAAGACTTTATATGACTGCCAAGACCGCCAGACCTCATTGATAAATCAAAATCCTTGAAAGCCAAGAAGCTGAGAGATTTCGTGAGGGCTCTTTATTATGAAATAAAGGTCACATAGGTGATCATTTCATACTGAATCATCATCCACTGAAAAAACGGAATATGTCATGGTGGATGTTATAAAACAGTTATTAGTAGTTATTGGCTTTATTTTGTATCATGGTATATTAGATGTTGATGTTTAAGAGATACTACACACAAAAACCGTTCCATTTTAGCAGTAACAGTTTTTTCTGCTACTGATGTTAACACCTGCATATGATCATCCTTCATTAATGGTTCTTTGTAAACTTCAAACAATACATATGTCACAAACTTATCCTCTTCTTTTCTTATTTTCAAGTTTGCTATCAGCATTGCGACTATTTAATCCGCATTTTCACTATTCTTAACATGAACTTTTTTAAATTCAGGTATTTCCCTGTTTACGCAACCAGAAGAGTTACCAGAATTACCAGCACCAGATGAGCAGCGCCTGCGAGAGGCCGCTGTTGCCCTCCAACAGCGATTGATCCTACGCCATTGGTTGGCCAGACATGGACTCCAAGGTTATTTGGCTGGACTTCTAGATGTGGGCGTGGCTCGACTAGAGGATGTGTATTGGTTAGAGGATAATAAAGCCAAACAGGTATATAAATGGCGACATAATATAACCCCCTTATAAAGTTAAGATTTTTTTAAATTTGCACGATTAATGTCTTCGTCTTAAACAGGAAGCAAAGGTTAATGCTCTTATCATCCCATTAAAAAATATGTTAAATCGTATTGCACTATGAGATGTCATATGGAAATTTTACTGTCAGCTTATATGAGAAAGCGAAATATAGATTTTCCTATATATTGGAATTTGTCGGTCAATGAAAACTCCACAGTATCCATGAATAATGTAAAGCTTGGCTTTGATTACTTAATTCAATGACTGCTGCATATGACAAAAATTTCACCCAGAATTTCGTATAGTAAATGATATTAACCGAAAACTTATTTTTGACTTGGTTGTTGGTTTTTAATTTTAGCTGCTACATTTAAAAAAAAGGGTGAAAATGAATTTCTGAATTTTCTCTGGTGCCGCCAATATTGTCGCAAAGACCTAAATTTTCATTTTTAGACTTAATTTAAATGGAAAATAATGCAGGTCTTTGTCTCTTCTTATCTTTGATTGAACACGGAACAGTTAATTTTATGCGAAATGATAGTTCTATAACGGCCCAAACCTTTAACATTTGGGGACGGGGGCCTTTCTAAGGCGTTGCGTGACACCACGTTTAACGAGTTTAAAGCACAGAAACGGTTTTGCTTACTTTAATATTACTAGGTTTATTCGAGATTGCTCTATAACAAAGTAAAGATTTATAATTTCTTATTAAGCATAAAAATTATATATCTAAGAAATACTTAGGTCTCTCTTTTGAGTTTTTTATTTTTTGATGGGAATTTCCAGAGGCTCCACTGCTACCAAGTGTTTCTCTGCTAACAATTTTCTTAAAGTAATTGGTTATAAGATCCTTGTATTTTCTGATTTTGGAGGGTTTGCTTTTTCCAGGTAAGTTAGTCAAATAGTCATTTGCATTCTCTCAAAGTTTTGGTTTTTTTCTCCAATAGTCAATTTTTAGTAGACAATTTCTGTGCAGAAATATATTGGTTAGTTCTTGAATTTTAATTTTTTTCTTTGAGGTTACCTTTATCACTATTTCATTATTCATTATGTAGATTTTAGGAAACACAAAGTGTTTTAGGACTATCAAGATTACCAGTTTTATAAAATTGGGTATAAAACTGAACTACAGAATATTTAGAACCGTTATAGGGCATTACTTACAGAAAAAACAAAGTTTAGATATTAAGTTAATTAGAAGTTAAGTATCTCAAAAAAGGCATGTCTGGGAGAAATATATAGAAGAACTCTTTGGCGACGACAAATCTCCAATCGGAAATAATGACAATCTAAATGAACCATCGATCACCAAGGATGAGATAGAAAAAGCCGTATGTAGAAGATAAAGCGATTGGTTCAGATCTAATATTTTCAGAAATACTTACAGTGTTTGATTACATATAATATTGGTCACTTCCCCAAACAATGCTCTGCTTTTGTGCCTAAGATGCAAGAAAATGTGAAGACCATAGACTTCTTAGTCTGATGCCATACATTAAAAATGTTTCTTAAGTTAATACACCAAAGAATATACAAAAAGTCTAAAAGAGATATGAGCGACTCACAATTTGGATTTAGGCAAAGATTGGATATGAGAGAGGCGATAGCCGCAACTCACGTTCTTACTCAGAATTACTACGACCAGAAATAGGACGTGTATTTGTGTTTTATACATTGTGAGAAAGCATTCAAAAGCGTGCAACATCACAAGTTAATACAGCTCCTCAAAAGCGTCATATATATCAGAAAGGTGGATTGAAAACTTATATTGGAACCAAAAAGCACGAATAAAATTAGACAATAGCACGTCCAAAACCATACAAATTAAGAGAAGGGTTCTAAAAGAAGTGGAGATAGGCATACAAGTTAGTGGAGTTTGGATTAGCAATATCCGTTATGCTGATGATGTGATCTTGATTGCCGATAATATACACGACCTACAACAACTGATCAATGTCGTAGGAGAAGAAAGTAAATTAATGGGTCTAAATATTAACACCAAAAAGGCAAAATTCGTGATTATCTTCAGGAATCCGAATACATTTGAGAACACCAGCATAACTTTTAACGCAATGCTTATAGAAAGAGTGGAGAAATTTAAGTATCTCGCCCGCTAAGCATTCCTAAGCTTTGGAAAGGTGCTTGTCTGCTTCGATTTACATTTGGACATTGAGGATAACTGCAATTAAGAAACTGGAGGCCTTTGAGATGTGGAAGTGCCGCAAATTCCTTAAGATACCCTGGACGGTGAAACTGAAAAATGAGGAAGTTTTAGATGTGTCAGCAAGGAATGCGATCTCTTTGAAATTCTTGCAGTTGAAAATCTAGGATAAGATTGAGGGCAGAAGAGGAAGCGGAAAAAAGAAAATGTCATAGAAGTGTAACATCAAACAGTGGACAGGGATATATGATGTGCAGTCGCTGATACATACCGCAAGGAACAAAAAAGTGGTGATGGAAAATATTATCGCAAACATCCATTAGTAGATACATTAGTATATATGCTTCAGCTAGTTCCATAAAGCTGCTATCTTCAAGACAATATCAGAAATCATAACCCCATTTACTTGATGTACGAAATATTTAATTTACTTTCAGCGTTTAAGTTAACATTTAATTTAGTGACCTGTCTGGCACATAGTTCAGTCAATAAATAATAAATGGCTTTTTTAGAAATAACGTGCTTTTTTTGGTGGGTTAGTTTATTCTCTACACTTTCAGTTACAGTTTGTTTTTATTTAGTTAATTTAATTTTCTTGTCAGTATCTTTGCCAAAGATCCTGGAAAAAGTAGCAGTTGAATATGAGTTCACGCGGTCTCCCACTAAACAATTTGCGTTATGCTGACTATAAAGTAATTATAACCGAAAACATACAAAAACTTCAGAATATGATGCACTATGTCATCACAGCCATTTAAGAAGAACAAATGTCTGACTGAAACTAAAACTGAGTTCAATGAACATCGGCATGCACATTGGAAAAAGAAGAAATATCTGAAAAACTAAAAAAAAATCTTAATTGGTAACTGTTTAGCGATATTGATGCTAGTCAATTTTCCTCTTTCTACGCAAACAACAAAGAAATCCGGAAAAAAGAAAGCGCAATTTTCCAGTATATATATTTTAATAATTTGAATTATAAAATAAAAAAAAAAAATTATTTCAGTTACTTATACAAGCTCCATTTTATTGCAATCACTTAACCAAACGTCCAGGCACACCAGAAACTAGGTGACCGCCATACTGCTTGGTGATCGAGGCCTGTAAAACCAAGTGAATTAAACTTTTTTTTTATTTCGTGGGGCTGCTCGTTTTACTTCAATCTTTATGAATCCCCATATGTTTCAATGGAACTAAGATCGAGTGAAGCTGTTGGCCATGGAATTGTTGTCAGTTGGTGTTTGTGCATCCAAGATGGAGTATAGGCAGAAGTATGGCATTTTGCGTTATCCTGCCGAAAATGCCACCCCTCTGGATATAAAACATGAGTCGTTTCAAGAAGAAAACCATTTAAAATGTCTCACTACACTATTAACATTGCCACTACATTTGCCACATACAGAGAGGCATAGCACCACGTTGAAATATTGCTCCCCAAGACATTATTTTAGTGACAGGATTTTGAGATGGTTTGCACCAATCTGGAACCAAGCCTCGTCAGATACAAGTATTGCTACAAGTATTGATACAAGTATTGCTGAAATTATCTCCTTGAAAACGTTGACAAAACTCCATTCTTTGTTGCTTTTATAGAGTTGTTATTGCTGGGATCTTTTTTGGTTTCCTTGATATGTAGTTTCTGAATACACATTTATTTTTCGTTGATTTCAAAATTTGCTGGCTAGTTTTTGAAACCCTAGGCTCGGATTTTTTCGTCCTAAATGCACTAAATCGTTTAAATTATTTTAGCAAATCTTATGCGGTCCACCCGAAGCTGTCTTATAAATGTATATACCAGTTTTTATCCTCTTAATTGTCTTATATACTGCACTTTTTCCGATTCAGTCAATTGCACTGGTTTTTTAACGTTTTGAACATCTTTTCTATACAAATATATTTCACTCTTTTTCTTTTTTCTATATGCGACTTTATTTCAGAAAACGCACGCCTGTTTATAATCAAAAATATTTAATAGATTCTGTTGTCATGCTCTTTTATCCATAGTCCACTATCAGCAAAATCTATGTGACGCATTACTTTTTTCTTAGACCATTACGAAACGAAAATATGTTAAAATTATAAAAAATAAAAAATTTAGAATACTTTCAACACGAACTATAATATAATACTAAAATGACGGGATGGGATGTCTGCTTAGACAAGGCCAATTTGTTAAATTTATTGGTCGTACAAGAAGATTGATTGGATTGAATTTTCTATCACCCTTTTATAAAGATTTGTTAATTGGAAATTTTTTTTTCCAAAAATTTACATATTCTTAAACTTAATATATACATATTGGTAAAGTAAATAAAATATTACGAAATATTAGAATAAATAAAATATATAGCGACAAAATAAAAATTTGTGTGATATTACCGAAATGAAGTACTAAAATCTTACTTGATTACCAAAATAGTTTTTAAATGCAATATCTTAAATGTAATTTAAACAATGTCTAATTTGGAAAAAATCAATTTCGTTAGCAATGTTGAATATGAAGAACTATCTGATTTAAAAAAAAGACTAAGAGACTAAGAGCTTCCAATAAATCTCTCTAAGTAGAAATTATCCATTTATTCAATTTTTAATTATTTCTTTTACCATTAAGTTAAATTTTAAAATAATTATTTAACTCAATTCTAAATATTTGATTCAAATAGAATAAGTAGATGCTTTTAAACTAATATTAATACAGCTTACGTAAATATAATTTTATATTTTAGGTTTTTACCAAAGACGTTTCCGAGTGGTCTGCGGCTCGTCAATCTCTCCCCACATCAAAGACTAATTTAGATAGTTTGAAAGCCGATCTCTGGTCTGAAGTGGTTAAAAGTAGTAGCCACCAGGACGCATGGACATGGGGTAAGTACGTATTACTGTTTTAATTTATTCAAACCAAGGGGTAAAATAGCTCTTCAAAAATTAATTCTCCAGGACTTATTTAAAGCTACACATGGGTTTAGTGGATTTATACACCACACCAAACATTTTCAAAGTTTTCATGGAACATGGAAAATTATATTTTTAGTATCATTTTTAATTTTTTACTACGGCTTTGTCAGAAACGCTTTCTGTTTATTATAAAACGATTTTTGGACTTTTACATTCTTATAAAACTTAAAAATAAGTTTAAAATATTACTCCAATTTCATACATTATACTTTTCTCCTAAAATCCGTTATTTTTTTAACTCCAAACAGTATGTTCTATTATTAACAAATAAATATTGCTATAGGTGGGATGTTAGTAGTATCAGTATCGGTAGCCGGACTGGTAACGTTAGCCGCAATGACTCAACCGTCCTTAGCTCCGGAAGCCAAGCATACCTTATTACAGTATGTCACTGGAAAGTACCTCCACCCATCCAATTGTAAGGTAAATAATATAAATCAAAAATTATTTCAAAATGCTAAATATATCGCAAAGAATGTTTATATAGAAAAAAATACTTAACTGAAAAAAAAAACTTTGACAACTCATAAGTTATTTCTTGGTTACAAAGTCTGTAGTTCTGTCGACCAATCGTTATATTTTTTTGTAACCGAAAAATTGATACAAATATCAGCAACTCTTATAGAAGTCACTTTTCAACATAATCTCAAAATTTATATAAGAAACACGAAAAACCGATTTTTTAGTTTTGAATTTTCAGAAAAAAATTTCGATTTTTCTGAAATTTTTTGGTACAAATGTTTGCTTTATTGTCCTAAATAACCACGGCCCGTGAACCACTCATTTTCTTCGTGTTAAGTCTAAAGATCTCTTAAGTCGTTTTTAAGTTTCGCGCAAAAAAAACTGTAGAAAAATGGAATAAACTCAAAAAATTTGTTGTGCAACATTAAAATTTTTAATAATTTGTTTAAATTTTAATAAAATAATAAAAGTGAATGCACCATTTAATTTTACGGGAAAAACTCCAAAAGAAACTCTATTTCATTGTTTATTACATATCGTGTACCTTGCGCACTGAAATTGTCAATTAACGAATGTTATACTCTTATGCCTCGTATGGTCTAGTGTATATGGTAGATTTTAAATGGGCTATTCATAAGTACTTTCAATCGTACATACTTTTGTTCTGTATTTTTTCCCTAAGATCACGAATTTATAGTCGATACGAACGTACAAGGTATATTTAATTTGTTATTACTAAATTAAGTTGCAAAATTACTATTTTTTGCACATAAATTGTTTAAAATGCATTTTATTAAAAAAACACAAGAATAATTTGACCAATTTTCTAAAAAAAAGTATACCTGTGTTTTTTTCATAAAATTCAACACTTCACCGTAAAAGTGAGAAATAGAAAATGCAGAAGAAACTTTTGTTACTTACTGCATGCGAATTTAAATTTTTGTACATTATTTATATAAATGATAAATTTTATTTATGTTGGTTATTGAAAAAAAGGTTTATTTGAAATTGGTTGCTATACAAAACATTAAATTAAAATATCGTTTTTCAAAAAATACAGAACATTCACAGATAATTGTAACAACTTTACAATTATCAAATACAAAAATTACATTAATCTTGACCTTTTTCTAACATTTTCTATCACCTCGTCGTTATCTAGCATTTTTTTTCATCAGATTCAAGTTGTCCGTGATCCTAATAACTTTCTTCTCTGTTACTACATTCATTATTTTCTTTGTTTTCCTACTAAACGTAATACTTGGTACGTATACGTAATACACGTAATACACTTCAAACTTAAGTGCTTCAATAATATTCAGTATCACTTGAATATTACAATTGCCCGAATCTGGCAATAGTTTGTACACAAATCAGCGCAATTCAGCCCGTGTTTGTGATATCTATAGGTTTCATGTCCGTGAAGTGAAGAATTTCGGAATTATTTGCGACAACTTAGATTGTTTTTTCTGAAGATTAAAAATTCCAAAAAATCATTTTTTTGTGAAAATTTTGAGTTTATTTTGAAAAGCGACTTCTACAAAATATTTGTTATCAAAATATGTGTTGCATATCTTTTTATTCTCTACAACTTTTGTATTTCACTTTTTTTGATTCGACGTCCACCTCAAGCGTAAATCGTAATTATACGATTTTCTTTCTTTACACCCTCCCCAAAACTACCCTGCACAAATTCATTTCATGAGTAATTTTTTTTGTGTGTAGATATGTCCTTCTACATTAGGTATGAGTTTTTTTGGTTATTTCAATAAAAACTCAGTTATAATTGGTCTATTATTATAACAAACATTTTTGAAAGACATTTTTTGGGATCTTACATCATAAAAGATCTAAGTGATTTTTTGTTTTTCAGGTTAACTTTCAATGGAATTTATCTCACCCTGTAGGTCAGACTACCTGTTTTACTGTGAATTTTTATCAACGTAATGGACAGCCTTATCCAATCTGTGATACTGACAATTTTGTTGTAGATATATCTGGGGGAGCACGAAAAGTAGGTACACGTAGTACATAATATATATTTAAATTGTTAATGATGTAAAATTTAAATTTAAATTGTTTAAATGTTTTAAATGTTACATTGTAATTTTAATTGTTGACTTTAGACAATTTATTAAATAATTTGAATTCTATATTTTGACTTTTTCTATTACGAAGTAATAAGATGGATACAGAAACGCTATTAATAATATATTAATATATATTTAGCAAAATTGACCATTTATTATTATAACAGTGATATGATATCCTGACATATCAATTAATTTTATTTGACTAATTTCTCAGTCCTAAAACTTGGCAAAACATGTAACACTTAAACTTTTACCTAAATAGCTGCCTCAAATGGGATTTTCAATATTTTTATGATTTTCAAGTTAAGACAATACTTTTGTGAATTTCAGCAAATATGATATATTTATTAATAGTAAACATAAATTTTCTTTGATTTATTATGAAAAAGTGCGCGAAAAACAAGAAAATATCGAAATTTTTGTACTGAATTAAGTTTGAAAACTGAAATCTGAAGACTAAGATGGTTTCCGCATGTCAAATATTAATAAGTCTGTGAAATGTTATTTTATTGTCAGATTCTTAATGTAACAATAATAGTAAAGTGTGTTTCTGCTTTTTCCTGAATATGTCATCTTTGACTGTTAGGATATCCTGTTTAATAGGTACAAATTAGTATTGGAATGTCTGGAATAAGACGAGATAGAAATTTTAAAAAAATACGATTTCCAGGGTTAATTAAATCGATACAATAACTTTAAGGGGCGACTCGTCTAATTCTATGACAAATATAAGTTGATATAAACAAATTTATTAATAATATAAGTGTGGGTCCGCAAGTGCTTCATATTTTAACACTTGGGATATAATAACGGTGCATAGAAATAGTTTTTAGTCATGACAGTAAACAGATTTTACGTATGCGTCTACGTATTACGATTTTAAAAGGAGAAATAAAAATACATAATTTTCCCCAAGAGAAACGAAATGGTGTAAACCAAATGAAAACAAAAATTCTCGGTAAAACAGAACAAACCTTTTTTTATTACAATTAAAAACATAACAGAAAAGATGAGGTTTACATTTGTTTGAGACCCAGAGTTTGTGTGTATTTTTATATTGTATGCATCTAAAGATTCGAACATGGTTAGCGAAACAGTTGTCGAAAATTAAATAAAATGGTTTTGTGGAGTGGCAGAACCATTTTTATTTAAAGTTTATTTAATTAATATGTGCGTTATAATGATTTCAGATTGTCCATATTTTATTAAACTATTCTACATAATTTAATTAAATATATATGTTCATAATTTTCATTATGTTTATCTATTTTCAGCTAAATGTTATAACAGAGTTGGGGTCCCCGACCGATCCAAACAGCGCTAATATAGCTAAAGTGAAATTTACCGTCCGACATGCGGGTCAATACAGGTAATTAATTTACACTTTTACATTTAAATATAGGGGATCCTAATTTACTCGATTTTATAGGTCTGCATAGTTAATGTGTAGCTGCTCACCTGTGAGCTTTTTGAATACTGGTTTTACAGGTTATATTGCTGTTAGTATTATTACCGGTGATTTATTTGAATATAAATGCTATTATATTTAGCGAGGACTAATAATACTTGTAATTAAATGTATTTCGACCTACATACTTGTAAACTATTTAAAACCTATTATATCTTCTATTTTATTATTCTGTTTCAGTTTACAAAACGGTTTTTTGGTTTTATAAAACATTGTTTTTTTTTAAATATAGTGCTTTTCTTGTGTCTATAGAGAGTAATGAGTTTTTTTTTATTTCGTCTTTGGAACCAGGAAGTAAATAACGGAGTTGGTTAGGGTAAAACACTTATAATTCGAAATGATTAATACGTTATCTAAAAAAAAAAAGCACAGCATTTCTAAAGATAAACCTTTTAAAAACTCCATTATTTTCCGCACAACGATTCTACCTATGAAAAAACTCGACATAATTACAATGTGAATAGCCAAATTGTGAAAATATTCATTATTTCTCGTTATAGTGGATTTGTTTTCCTATCAAGAAACTAAATTCAGAAAGATCTGTCCTCAAATTTTGGTTGTGTTGTACTTGATAATTTTGAATATAAGGTTGCAAAGTGAATCACAGACTAAGTTTTGTTGGCTTACGATGCTCGTTTGTAATCCTGAGTATACATCAGCTAAAAATAATGTATGTGTCAGTATTGCATTTTACCTAGTTCAGCATTGGTCACTCTGTTAAATTATCTACGTATTCTAAAGTACTATTTATATCCCCTAGTGATAAAATATTTATTTATTTGTCAACGGAATTTATTTTAATTATAAAAATATACAATAAATTACATCTAAGTTTAGTGAAAAGTATCACACTCCATATCATATAACTCAAAATCACAAGAAGCAATAAGTACATCATTTAACGCAAATTACTAAGACCATGATTGAAGAATGAAATTTACCAAATCTGTCTTAGTTTTTCCCTAAAAGTACTAAACTTAGAATCAAACAGGTTTATTTGTCCCAGCAGGTCATTAGCGCTGCCAACGAATCGTGTAGTAGGTTCATTCATTCCGTACTTAGTGTGGTGAAATGTGACAACAACTGAAGACAGTCTATAAAAGCATTTATTATTTTATGTAGAAAACATAAACCAAGTAGAATTCGTCTTGATTCTATTGTAGGCAAATCTCTCACCCACTGATTCGTCCTTGTGATATCCAATTTTTAAATGCAGTAATTTTCAAAAATTTATTCTGGACTTTTTCGAGCTGCTCATTGTAACAATTGTAAGATGAGGACCAAACAACTGATCCATATTCCAAAGTTGGTCTGACAAGGAGGAACAATAAATCATTTTGAAAATAAACATGGATAGGTCAACACTTGACATCTGAATTAAACCAAGCACCCCTATTGCCCTATTTGTTACATGATTGAAGTGATTCTCAAATGATCATTGTGAATCTATGCAGATTCCCAAGTTGGAAGATTATTTATTGAAAAAAGTAATTTTATCACATTTATTAATATTAAGTGTTATCTCTTGTAGAAAAGCAGCATTATTGAAAGACTCAATACTTCTAAAAAATGTGACATCATCTATACTTCATACATCAGAATACTGCAATTTTTAAATTTTCACCAAATTAATTAAGAAAGGGCAACATAAAACGGCCACAATGGGAACCATTTGGTATCCCTGATGGCACACATATTTCATCAGATAGTGAGCCTGCAAGATTGGCCACCTGAATTTTCTATCGAACAAATTCAGATATCCACTGAAGAAGAGCTAAAACATTGACACTTAACCCGATGATGCTACATTTTTGTTGATCACAAACTTCATAAATCATTCCTTGGAGTAAGACGTCACTAAGTTAAAAGTCCAAATTTTTTCATTGAAATTTCCCTAAAAATGGAAAATATTTTGCAATTGGCAGCACTGCACTCAGGTATATTAACACTTAAATCGACGTTGCCATATTTTGCTTTATCACACACTTCATAAATATTTTACTCTTAAAAATCTTTCCTTGAAGTAAAAGAAATTTCTATTATTGTGATATTATAATTGTAATGATAAGGCCTATGTAAGCAACTCTTACTAATTGCCGTCATGAGTTATGTTTTCATTTAAACTTGAATTTAGATTGGAAACTGTTTTTAGACTTTCCGGACTCTTATGAGTTTATGACTTATTTGCGTTTCTCGTTTAAGTTCTATGTTGATGTCGTTGGGTCTGCTGCTGTTGTCTAGTTCATTTTAGGGTATGTTAAGCCAAAAAATATTCGAAAATAAATATTAAGATACATAGAACTGGAAAAAGAAAAAATCAATCGGTAAAGTTAAATTAGTTCTAAAAAATATTTTCTTGTTGCTTAAACTGATTTACAAATCTCAGCGTTCAACAAACATTCAACAGAAAACATGCCATATAACAATAAACTCAAAAAAAGTTCTCCCATTTATAAAAATTGCTAAAAACGCTCCAGATTCGATGAAAATCCAAAGAATGGGGGCAATAATGTTACTTATTCGGTATCGGGCTTATCCCGTAAGGTTCATACATGTAAATGGCTTTAACGGCAATATGATGGCCTATTTTGCGCTACATTTCCTGATAATAGATTAGTAATGGAAAAAGTACATTTCCTAGTAATCGTTTCGCTTTATTTCAATTGCCGTAGAATCGAAATTATGTACACTTAAGAGATTAGAAAAATCAGAATAATTTCAGATTTTTTAAATCAAATTGGCAGAGATTACAAAAAAAGAGATATTGTGTTTTATTACAACTTTTGAGCCATGCAATCGATTTGCAGGTCTAAGTGCTAAACTTCGACTGCTAGTTGCATATTCCTCGGGCGAAAGATTTTTTACTATCACGGAAGTTTAGAAATCGACGTTAAGCTATTTTGCTTGTCGCGTCTCCTTTATTCTGTTTTTCTTTTATTTCTTACCTCCTGAAATACTCATAATTCTGTTGTCTTTTTTGCGCCGTTCTCTATTTCTATTTTTTTTATAAATGTTTCGGTTTATACATATTTTTTTATATTTTTATTATATTTTATTCGTCTTTTGTTCTTTATTTCTTAATTTATTGAAGATTTTTTTAGATTAAAAAAGTATATTTATTATTTGTCTTAAAGTTTATACAAAGAAATATGGGTGTTTTTTTAAAATTAAAACGGGTTTTTTTGCAGGAACTTTCTGTTTAGTGACATTTTGTCATAGCGGTTCTAGAATCATAAAATTATTTTTATTTGGTAAAAGAAAGAGTATTCGAATATGGATATTGTTAAAACAAACTTTTTTACATAAACCACAAAAATGCATGGGGATATAAAGACATTATTTAAAATAAATTTTACAGGCTAGTGTATAAAACAACTAAACGAATTGTTTTACTTAATTTGCAAATATAGAATAAAGTATATTAACCGCTACAAGTATCGCCATCCCTAAAATGATAAATCAATCCAAGGAAACCTGCATTATCTTGGTGGACCAAAAAATGTGAAATTGAAATTAAAAAGAAGAAAACTAATTTCATTCATTTGACTCAACAAGTCAGCTATCATAGAAAGAATGGTAAAGCTCTCTTACGTGGATTCTAAAAGCCAAAAATATAAGTACATTAAATCAATATGGCTTTCGACGAACTCAATCCACTTGGCTGGATTGAAAATTTAAATCCAATCGTCCTTTGCCAAGAAGAACCACTTATTTTTTAATTTCATGAGACATAAGCAAAGCATATGATATAACTTGGAAATATACTATACTACACAAATTATATTCCATAGACATTTAAGGACACTTACGAAACTTAATTAGAAACTCGTCTCCTCGTTTTGCTAATGTGCACCTTGAAAACCGATATTTACACACCTACGAATTGGAAAATGGTATATCCCAGGGATCAGTACTTAGCGCTACATTATTGCTCCTGTCAATTGACTTAATTAAAAATCATATATTATCTTCAACAACACATACGAGTAAACCTTTTGGAGATGACCTGCTGATTAACCACTCTTCCTCAATACCCAGAACTAATGAAAGAATCATTAACCTAAATAAACCTAAACAATTTATAAGAATGGTCTTGACTAATTGACTTTGAAAGTTTTCAGCATAGAAATCTTCAGTGATCCATATATTGCAGTAAAATAAATGATAATATAAAATTCCTAGAAATGATAATTGACCAAAAGCTAAATTGAATAGAACATCTTAATTACCTAAAACGCAAAGGATTCCAAGATCCAAACATTATTTGAATTCTATCCCATTCTACGTGGCGATCCGAATAATCCCGTTTATCCTTTCGAAATTAGACTACGGAAACTTTATTTATTATTCAGCCAGACCATCCTACCAAAGAATTTTAGATCTGATCCAAAATCAATGAATATCGACTGGAGTGTACACGACCTCTGCAATACCGAGTTTACAATCTTTCACTGATACCAGACCATTAGCAGTTAACAGACGTCAACTATCTCTCATAAAATATGAGGCATCAGTCAAAGCAAGACCATTCCTTATCGATCGTAGCAAAATTTTAGTACTATCAAATTCTTTAAACCAAACCCTGAAGATATACATGACAGAATTTACAAGTTTATAACATACCACAATATAGAATTTCCGTTAATCGAACCTATCAATCCTCCTATATTCCCAAGTTGGCAACTTTCACCATTGAACATAAACTTGGATCTTTCCTCTTCCATATTTGACAAAAACTCGGTTTCTTCTGCAATAAAAAAGAAAAAACACAACCAAATAATTTCTGAGAACTTTTCAAAATACATCAAGATATTTACTGACGGATCAAAATCAGCTTCAGGAATGGGCGCAGGTATATACTCTACAAAATTCTGCTCACAATTTATATTGAACCCTTTATCAACGGTTTTTTCACCAGAGTTATTAGCAATAAATGAAAGTATTAGATATACCATTCAAAATGTTTTCCGAAATTAGATTCTTCTAGTCACAGATTCCGTGAGTGCTTTTGAATGCTTGAAGAACAAATCGCTTCTAGTAATTTCCACTGAAATCTATTGGAACTAGAAGATCAAAAATATTTTAATTTTTATGGGTTCCCAGTCACGTAGGAATTAATGGAAATGAAATATATGGCCGATAAGCTAATTAAAGTACCGATTACTACGGCTTTCATTATCAGTCATTAATTAATAAAAAAAAATCAAAACCTTCAAACCTTTCGAGAAGAGAAAATACATTCTGGAATAGACTAGTAAAACACATTTAACACATTCATTTATATTGAAGAAGGAAACAGCACCAATGTGCGAACATTACAATGTCCCTCCTACAGTAAAACATATTCTAACAGTATTGTAATATCTAGGAAAATAATAGAACCCTGACCCTAACAGGAAACTTAAAACTAAAAAAGATATGAAATTTGAAAGAGAAGATAATGTTATAAAATTTTCAAAGGATCTAATTTATATAACGGAATTTATAAAAGTAAACTACTAAAGTCCTGTATACTTTACTGTATATTACTATATAATTTACCTTTATACATTACTGTTTTTTTAGTGTTACATTACTGTACTGTTTATAAATATAGATTATAGTCTATACAAATGTTACCCATATATGTGCCACTAAAGTTTTATATACATATACCACTAAATGTTTTAAACATATTTTTATACAAATACACAAGAATCGAAATTCGAATACAGGCGCTCAATAGTCTAAGATACTGACGCGTCTAAAACTAAAAATCAATCAATCGATCAATACTTAATTTGTTTTTAGAATATCGGTCATGGTCAATAATCAACATGTTGCAGGGAGTCCCTTTTTGACAGTTTTTGTAGCTGGCCCAGCCTACGCGCAACGCACTTTAGTCATACGCCATTGTAGTACCGTAGTTTGTACAGCTAATGTAGCTCATATTTTGTATATTGAACCCAGGGATGAATATGGAAATATTTGTAAATATTCGGATTCAGACGTAGTTCCTACCGACGTAAGGGTTTACACTTTTTAATTTTTTTAGTTTCAAGTCATATATTGATCAAATAATTGATTAAAAATTGTTTTTCAGGGATACACGGTCCATATTATTTCTCTTGGATCAGCGTCTCGCGAAAACATTTTTGATATTGACGAGGAGAAATACTCAGTAGCTCTAGATTACGATTGGGGAACGCATAGGATTAGCGTTCAGTTAAAGTTTATTAAAGAGGGCTGTTATCATGCTACTATCAAGTACAAAGGTGCAGAATTACATAATGGGGACTTTGACATAATTGTATTAAACAGTAAGTAGTTTATTATTTAAAATGCTTGCACATTTAACATTAATTCATCAATTAGGTATTGATTCAACTTTAGTTCAGAAGAATGTAGCAACAAAAAATCACAATGTCTGTTACGAGGCTAAATTAATAGGAATTAAAGGAGAACGGCTTCCTAAACCAAAGAAGATTATGTGTTATGTTTCACCCAAACAGCTTATCATTAAGGAGTTAATTTTAAAATTTATACCAAAGAGATTATTTACTTTTAGGCTGTGCCCTTCTACCAAGGTATGGAAAGTACTAAAATATTTTTAATATAGATTTATGGTTGTAAATATCATACTTAAGAGTGTTTTCCGGAATATTTTCGTTTTTTAAAAAGGGTTTAACGGTAGTAAAAGGTATTTAAAATTGAAGATTATAAAAAATCAAGATAGACTAGATGGAGTATTTTCAGTAGATAGGATGCTGATAGATAAAATTGTTTTTTTATGCGGACGTTTCGAAATTTATGTATTCTATCTCCAGGGCTCTAAAAGTAGAGATCGTCATCATTTTAGCGTCATTTACGGTGACAGATTGAGAAATAACATTATGGCATCTATGTAAATGGTGAGTAAGAAAATTAGGGATATAGAACAACATAGAAAATTAACAAAAAAACATTTTAATGAAATTACTTATGGGAAAACTATAATTAGGAAAAATCTAAAAATTTGACAATATACTAAAGTCGATGAGGCAACTCTATGAAATTTCTATTCAGAGAAATTTTTAACATTTATTTTTAAATTTCTAAATTTTATAGATGTAGATACTAAATTTTCAACAGTCCTGGAAATTTAATGTTAATTGTCACAGTTTTGAATCTTCCTAGTTATAAAATACTTCATTTAATAAATTCTAGGTGAGCGTTATTGACACATCTTTCATAATTTTGAATATTAATTTTTTGAATTACTTAAATGATTTGTGAATTAATTACCCAGAAAATTTTCCCCTGGCTGATCATAGAAATGTAGCCGACCAACACAATATGTCCACTTAGTACCCAATCAGCTTCAAAATATATTTAGATCCGACCATAGATAGCCAATAACGCACCACATCTTTGTCCACCCCGCTCCCCAGATCCGGCACTACTCGATTTGTTTTATGTCGGGAACAGACTAAAATAAGGTTTATAACACCGCAGTAACCATCAAGAAAGATTGCATCCGGAAGGTCAGAACTGTATTTGCTAATTATAGTTTTCCCATAGACGATCGATGGGGTTCCTAGAGACTCATAAGACATATTTGTAATATGACATAGAATATAAAATTAAAGTTATTCTTTCACCTAAACCATATTAGTAATCCATACGGTGAAACAAAAAAAAATCTTAGGAAAGTAGTAACATGCCATTAAACTCTAAGGAATGTAATGTATCAATAATAACAAAACTAATACAACACTATACTGCACTATCATATTTCATTTTGAGATGACAATAGTTGCTTCTTCAGCTTAGTGCGCTAGTAACCTACTACAAGTTCTTAATTTTTTGTCTATAGAAATACATATAGCTAATGAGTTCCAGCTGAGTAGGTAAAACCTTTTAGAAAGAGAGAAAGCTGATATAAAGAAAATAAAGGTGGTACAGACATCTTCAAAACATTGAGATGATTTTATTGTTCATCAAAAAATTTGGCTTTTAAATAAATCGGCATTGATATTCTAATCTTAATAAGAAATACTATAATTTGACACTCTCAACCACTTTAGCTGATTTATTTTGTTCGATACAATCATATTTTCTTAAGTTGCAAACGTGTCGCTTTATTTTGCTGACATTTTGAATATATGTCTCTTTTTTAAGACAACACTTAAACAAGGATAATCTATATTTTTCTAGGTGCATACTAATAATATCAACCACTTACAGAGCTTTTTCAATACCGTAAAATTAAGTACTAATACTGCCTATTTGTCTTAATGTAAATGAACGAAATACTAAATATTATATCTATTGTAAGAGCTACCTATAATATGTCTGAGCCCAAGAAATTATCTCGCATCTTAAATATTAAATTGGAATAAGCAACACATACACGTTATATGATTTAGTTCTCTTAGATAGACCATTTTACCGATACAGGTGGAATTTTTTTTGGCCTACATAACATTTTGTAGACAACTCCAACTTGTAAATATAGATATATTTTATAGATATTTTTATTTTGATGTTAGTACATCAATACTTCGTACCTATATTTTTTACCTTCAGAAACCTATATATTATACAAATACGTTAACATATTAATAACATCAATTGATTAATAACTAATTTTTTTATGCCGACCTGTTCTTTCCGCAGTAACCTTTAGGTCACGAAAAACGTAAATTTTTGTCGTTTATTTCAGGCAATTTTATGTAATACTTTTTAAATGTATGCCTTTCGTGTTGATGGGCGTTATGGCTTTTCCATTGCATTTTAATGAAAATTTTTGAAAAGATTAGAAACTAATTTGCATTTTCACAATGCCATCTAGACATATAATGGTTAAATACCATTTAGTTTTGTTCAAAAAAGTTTTATTATTATTTGCAATTTCATTATACTTTTTATGTAACTACTCTCACGGTTAATTAAATCGAGCAACACGCGAAAAAGTACTCGAATGTAAAAATACACGTCTAAGAATTTGATCGATTCAAGTATTAGAGTTATGCTATTGCAGGCTATAATATAAGCTTAATCCACGTAAACATTTAGGGTAAAAACGGTTTTCGAGTAAGCATTAAGTTCGTAAATTAATGTAAAGAAAAATTAAGCTAAACCTTTCATCATATATTTTTTATTAATTGAAATGAAAAGGTATAAAAACTTCTAATTTGGTATAATAAGTCTGTAAACATTCCAAATTATGCGACACTAACCCATGCCTTTGTCTCATCTTTCATACCGTAGCACGCTATATCATAATTGGAATATCTGGTTGTGTCAACTTATTTTGTTGGTAGAACCCAGTGGCAAAAAAAAATCTTAAGTTGATATTTCAAAATATACTCTTTTATGTTTATTGGATCTTACTAAGGGTTTTTAATAGTGCAAAGCTTTGCTCTTGTTCGACTGTTTAAATCGCTTAATACTACAGAGGATTGCCATAAACTTCAGCCTGACTTTAATAATCTGTTTTCGTGGGTACCTAATGTCATCTAATATTAGCAAACCTCTTTTTCTAATTTTATGCCTCTAGTTAGATCTACATTTAATATTGTAATAGGTCGTTTCTTTTTACTAATAAATAATGCACTAGATGAATTTCCTGATTTGTATGTCCAAATTTAAATTGCACTGAAAACTTGTTATATACATATATGTAATTTAAAATGCTCTTATTTTCATTTATATGTTGTATTATATCTTAAATATTTTGTTTAAAGATTTCTGTAATAAAATAACCTAGTATGTGCCTAAATAATTTATAAACAACTTTGTTTATTTAAAAAAAAAACGGTAATTAAGGCGAAGAAATAAATAAGATACCGCGTGCATGTAAATGTCCGTGACTAATAAACCGAGGGGCCATTTTTTGTAACAGTTACTGAAATTCGTTGAAAATTTCTGGAAAGGTCACCAAATTGCGTGATGTAGCGGAATCCTTTTCTCTTTATTAAGAAAATAATTTCTAACCATTTTAATGCTCATATTTTAACTTATAAAAATAAATGTTTTTATAGGAGACATCCTGCTTGTGATTATTTTAAAGATATTTAAATAACTATTATATAATAATTATTTAAATATCATTCAAGAATTTTCTAATAATTTGGTTTAGATGCTAATTTTTTATGCACATCAAGCTAATTTTGTGTTTTTTTAATTAATTCGCTAAAACAGACCCTCTGGGTAATCTCTTTGGGTAATTTTTGTTTGTATTGTTTGTCATCTACAGATTTATTGTGGGAAACACAATCGAAGTTTTTCAGTTTTATCCAGTTTCTAAGAGTCTCAATACTTTAAGATATTTTAAATGTTAATTATTATCCGGATAACAATGAAAATTGACTGTTTTTCTACGACCAATTTATTCTAACTAGAAGGCCTTAAATTTGATGCTTGATGATTTTGAAAAATACAAGACAAAAGAAATAATTTAGGACAAAATTGAAAATGTTTTTAGCAGACACCGCCTTACAGAAAGTTTTAAATTTCCTCAAGTTTCATAGCTATCCGGAAATAATCCGGATATTTGAAATATCGATTTTCTTTTTCCTGGATTTATTTTAAAACCAAATTTAAAATTGCGTATTTACACCATTTTTTTGTCACATGATATTGTTATTTGCTTTGCTATCTAACGTTCGTTCGGTCTTTTTTTTATCGAATTATGAACTTCTTTTAGTTTCGCCACATCGGATTATTGTTGGTTGCCGGTTGCAAATTATTGTCGGTTGCAAATGGAGTTTATTACCTTTGTATTGATATTATGTTATTATAATATAGTTTTAATTTGTCACTTTCTTACGTATTTAGACATCATTTAATGGCGAGTTTTACCCGCTTTGTAACTCTGTAAGATTTTTATATAATAGATTTGATTTACAAATTATAAGATAATATGTTTTGTGGCTCCATTCTAAGCTTACGTTAGTAGATAATTAAATAAGGACTTCTACAAATTATAGATAAAGTAAGTTAACTTAAAAGCAAAAAAGTAACAACTGTAATATTTAACTTTTTATTTTTGCTGTATATGTCATAACTAAATATTTAAACCCAGTGGATTTTTTAAGCTTTACGCAGCTCTTAAAATCTTCGCAATATAAGAAAAAACCTAATATCTATATTTTGTTCAGTATCCTTAATGTCCTAAGGTACACCTGAGCTCACAGGATATACATTCGATCTTTGATTATCCAGTTTTATTATTTTCTTCCAAATACCTTGGAAACGCCCGTGTATATCACGTCAATTTGTTGGTTGTCAACAGAATCTGTATCATATATTATATAAATTGCATCTCCAAAACATTGGTAGAGTTATTCTTTATAGAAGGCCCATAAAAAAATTCATTTTTGACAAGGGTACTAAAAAATAACGACAATATTTTGGTATTGTTTAATGATCGATATATATAGCGAATACTTGGAAATTAATGTCCTAGAAATTATCTCGTCCAAATGCTGTCCTCTGCGATGACGGCACTCTTCCAATGGTGCAATTTTGGAATAAGGATTGTCCTTTGTAAGTCGAGTATTGTCCTTAAGTTGACGTATGTTGCAGGATTATTACAATAAACTTTACTCTTAAGGTGTCTCCATAAAAAAAGTCAGCTGGAGTAAGATCAGGGCTCCGAGAAGGGGCCATGAAACATTTCTCTTGTCTCTTTGATTCTCCTGTTGGAAGTATGGCAGGTAGTTCAATCCTGCTGAAACCAGGTATCCGGGTTATAGTCGCGCGAGTTTTGCAAAAATTTCCATAAAAAAATTCTTAATAGTGCAGCGTTCTGAATTTACAGTAATGGGTCGGCCTTGATTATCTTTGAATAATAAAGCTCCAATAATTCCCCACTTAGCAATTGCAGCCCAAACAGTAACCTTTGGTGAATGAAGTGGTTTTTGATCTTTAAGTCGTGGGTTCTCGAAAGTTCTCTCTATTTATAAATCCATTTAGATGGAAGTAAACATCATCTGAAAAAAAGATATTGTGAAAGATCTATGCCGGTGTAGTTTCAAATTAATAAGATGTAAAATTCTTTGCAGATTTATCTCCCGTGAGAGGTGATGACCGTTTGTGTGTCGACATTGTTGAAAGAGCACGCACTGACTCATTTACCCGCATTTTCGATGGTTCGTGTATTTTGTGGTCGATTTTTTTGTGTTCATCTACATCTTTCAAATGTTCTAACCCACTGTTTTATTAGATTTCAGCTGCGGGCCTCATTAATGTCATGCAGTCTAAAATGTCGACAGAATATGTGACGAACAACTAGAACTAACTGACTAACTTCTACGTACGCATGAATATATGTACTGCGGCATCGTATTTAAATTCCAAAACACCAGCTACTACTATACACGATGTTTTTACATTCGCATTTCTTCCACTATACAAGCGAATTCTAGAGGGCAAGGATATATTCTATCTTCTAAACTTCTATCTTCTAACACATAAGCTCCTTAGACCTAAATTAAATAAGTAATGCAAATATTTAATAAGTCGCGTCGTAGTTTTTGTTGCAGTTCTGACTCAGGATTTGAAGTGAGCTTGTATAGTATTTTCCCAAGTGCTATTTCAAGATCTTTCGTAAATGCGATCATCATATTTCTCGTCGAAAATGGTAACCTCGTGCTCTCCAAGGTATTTAATAAATGAAATATTGTATAGAGTGCTTCTAGAAGAACTCTGAAAAAGCGTTCTAATGGTGCTAAGGGTATTTCTTTTGCATTGAAGACTATGTTTTTTGTCAATATCACTCAATTCTTTCTTACTATTTACAAATTCCCAAATTTTTTTCAGATTTTAGATATATCTAACTATATATAAAGATTTAGATCATAATTGATAAGACAGCACTTATTTTAGCCTAACATGTCAACAGTTTAGCCTTCTCTTATTATTAATAAAGTCATATGCTTGATTATATGTTAAGCATATATTATATTTAAACCAATATCATTCTAATATAAGCATATTATTTATTATATTATTAATATACGGGAAATATACCTAAACTTATTTAAAAAGTTAAAAAGATGATGTTTGAGTAGAGGGGAAAATGAATACTTATGTAAGTGTGGTAAATGTCTATTCTTTCATTCATCCATTTTTTGTGTTTTTAGGTTAAAAACTTTAAGTTCTTTTTAATCCATAAATTACATTATTACAACTAATGCATATTTCAAGACTTTTGTAGTTAGGATAGAATAACATAATTTGCGTATCTAAAGGTTTAGCTTGTTTAAAATGGACAATATGTGGATCAAATTATACTACAATAACTTTTGATAATATTGAAATTTCTTTTATGTAAGAATTAAAAAAAAAAAACATATATCGCATTCTTCGTGGACGATCATACTTAATAACCTCTTTTTTATCGCTATTTTTTAGTTTATTTTTCAAACTGAGAGTCAAAAACTATGCGACTTTGGCGACTCTTTTCTAATCGACGATGGATCTCAACCGAAAATAGAATTGATCTCAAAAGAGAGAAACGTTATTGCTGCCACATTCGCCCAATTCCTGTTGAAAAATATGGGCGGATCGGAAACATTTAAGGTAAGTTATCGAATGCCCGATATTTCACATGGTTGTATATTGTATAACGATTTCTATCGTAATCGCCGTTATTAGTGTAGGTCAACCGGGAATAAATTTATGTGCCGCAGCGGGGTAATGTTTGCGACAATGAAATAGCGAGCTAATTTATTACTGTTTTATGGAAATGACTTTGTTCGCGGAATAGCAAATAAAATAGGTAAGGGTTAAGGATAAAAGGAAGGACGAAAGGAATTTAAATTTTAGTGAAATTATAAAACCGTCTTGTTTAATTTACTGCATTTGGGTGGGCGCTTTATTTAAATAATTACACTGAAATGCGGCGCATAATTTAATTTCTGTTGTTGAAAGTGCTAAAAACATGAAATTTGAAATTCTTAGATTTGAGATGCTAAGTAAAATTTTATTAAGATATGTTAAAGTAACTGATTAGTCATATATTTAAACATTTTGAACTACAACATAAAATCAAATCTTTTCTCTCAATTTCCGACAATAATAATTATTATATAAAAGAATATTTACCTGCGTTTCAGATACAAAATCCACATTGGCCTCAATTTCACTAGCTGTTCAGCTTGATTCACTATTTTATTCAGTTTTTTATTTTAATATATTCTTATATATTGTAAAAATGAGTATTCATATTTCTGTAATGAGAGTTAAGAGATTTTATACAAAAAAAAATAACAAACTTAAGGCATTAATAACAAGAATTTTACTATTTCGAGTTTCGTAATATTTTTAGAAAACGCATGACAAATGTTCAATTTTTTCCTTTTTTCTTGCGACAATCATATTTAAATCACCTTCAATTTCTCCCTTCAAACTAAGTATTCCCGGACTACCCTTCTTACTCAAGTGTACTTCTTGTTGGATGCCTTGATGAAGGGATATCAAGCGAATACAATATAAACTAATTTCTCTCTAGTATATACCTACAATATACATAAATTCGACAGAGTACCAAACAGTGTTTTGTTGCATAAACAAAAAATGTTTGGGATTGATGATTGACCTTTATTGTCTTTGTTCAAAAGCTACTTGTCTGATCGTAGACTGAGGTTAAACTTGTCACTTTCCATTCTAAAACTATTCAAGTTCCATCTAGAGTGCCTTAAGGCTCTCATCTTCTTTTAATATTTTTATTAATGATATAAAAGAATGATTCACTATCTGCCTACTTTTGTGTTTGTGACAAATTATAATATGTACTAAATTACTTGAGAGTTTGGTGGGAAAAAATGGTACAGAACTTAATACAGCTAAATGTATTTTTTTTTTCAGTTCGTTCTAGAAATACTATTTATTTCGACTACATGATCGGTCGCTATACCCTTGAAGGAACTTCTCTTTTTAAAGATTTGGGTGTCATTTTTAATACAAGAGTTTTCTCATTACTTAGATAATATTATTAATAAGACTTTCCAGATGCTTGGTTTTTATTGGGAGGTGTACTTAAGACTTCACAAATACTGCTGCTTCAAAAACACTATATTGTGCCCTGGTATTACTATTTTACTGTTGTGAATTTAAAAGTCGAAACATAATTTAAGAATAGCTTAATATTAATAAAAAAGTAACATAGGTGTAGGTAAGTCAATATAGTAATACACTATATGTGTCTAATTATATAATTGCTAATATGACTTGGCAGATTAGGCAGCCATAATTTTTCAAGTATCCCGTTTATCAACAAACCCCTTTACTATTATTGAATTTTAAAATTATACTTATTTTTATTTTTTAGGATAAACAAGACTTTTTTTACCATGAAGTCAGGAAATACCACCAAAAGCATTACCATGAAAAACTAGCCATGGAAGTTAGACGAGACAAACTTTTAGAAAGTAGCATGAAAGCCACCAAAAGCTATTCTGTGACGGACTGGTGTAAAAACTTTGAAATAACTTTTACAGGTGAACAAGGTAAAGTGACTTCCAACGATTAATTAAATACATTTAAATAAATGTATACACATGTATAAAACTTATATAATAACTATTTTAAAGGAATTGATTGGGGTGGTCTTAGACGAGAGTGGTTCGAATTAATATGTGCGCAACTGTTCGATGCAAAATACGGCCTATTTACAAGTTTTCATGAAGGTCAGCAATCGTTGGTACATCCCAATCCCAATAGACCGGCCAATTTGAAATTAAAGCATTATGAGTTTGCTGGAAAGGGTAAGAAAAATATTTCTTAAATTTCTATTTAGGTTACGTTAAAATATATACAATTTTTCTTGTGAAGCTCATGAAAACAACTGAAATTAAAAAATAGTGAATTTAAATCGGTCTGACCTATGACACTAGATTTCTTTATTATAGGTCTTAATTAACCGTCAAAGATATTCATACTTCATTTCGATTTATACTGCTAAATTATTACATTTATTGTTTTTTTTTTTTACCTAAATTAAATTCACTTCAAAATGAATATATGGGAAAGATCTTTTTACAGAGAGAATACTTGTGCTGCTGATGGGGTATTTCTCACAGGACAAAAATATGCGTTTGTTAAAAATATGAAAATTATACGTACAGGATGTCAATTTGAAAACTTTTAATGCGAATATCTTTGAAAGCAAAGAAGATTAAAAAAAAACTAAATTTCGTACAAATGTTTTATAGGTAGGGAGGAGAAGAACTACAATATTTAATTCATGAAGTAAGCAACTCCTTGGACTCTATGCACCCCAACCTCTAAATTTTAAATTAGACCACCCCTTTTGTGATACTTTAGATTAAATGTTTTTTTTTGAGTAGTATTCATTTGGGCATTTTAACAAAAACTTGATACAGGGTCGAAAAAAAGTATAATTAAAATTAAATTTCCTATTAAAGTCACATTTACGTGAGGAAACTAATTTAAAAATTGGAAGAAGCAGGATCGGTGGCATACAATAAAAGGGTTTGGCGTAGAGTACTTGATGACGCAGCACAAGTAGATTTGCTATGAATCCTACAATGTCTTTACGCCAAGGTTCAGCGATAACAGGAATCTCTTATGGATCTATTCATAAGGTACTTAAATCAAATCATTTTTATCAGTACAAAATACAAATAATTTGATATTTGTAAAGGCGACCCGCATTGAAGAACTCAATTTTGCGAGCTAATGACAGAAAAGTTGTGAATTACTCCTAAGTTACTTAAGAATATTTGTATTACCAAGGAATATACTTTTTTTAAAGGGTTCTGTTTATAAACATAAGTGTAGGTACTGGTGTGAAGAAAATCCACATGTTTTCGGGGAAGGACACACATAGTATCCAGAGAAAATAAATATATTGGCGGGAATGTAGAGTGATACTATTATTGGATCTTTATGTATTGATGGTACACTTAAGCGCGAAACATATTTTCAAATGTTCGACATTATCATCCTCTTATCGTTGAACAAATAGAAAATCAGAAGATCTAGTATACTTTTAACAAGATGGAGCGCCATCTCGCTTATTTCTTTCTGTGAGACAATATTTAAACGATACATTTCCAGCTCAGTGGATTAGAAGAAGAGGTCCTATAGAATGGCCGCCAAGATCACCAGATCTAACACCCGTCGATTTTTTTCTCTGGGCACACTTGACAACTGGTTCGTTTAAAACCCAACTAGATTTCCTTTATGTTCTTTGGCAACAGATTATAACAGAATGTGCATCTATTCCAAGAAAAGTATATCAAAATGTCAAAAATTACTTTTAAAATAGATCGTATTTTATTTAGCCCAAATGCATTATAAGTGTCTTATTTAATAAAATAGCATTTTATAAAATACATTTTGTTTATCCTATATTAAATTAAAAAAAAATGCAGATAAGTACTATCTAAAAAAACCTTTAATTTGAGGAAAAATTTGAAATTGATACCCCTTATAGCGTATTTAATTTAAATTGTACTTTTTTCGACCCTGTATCAAATTTAAAAAAATATAACAGAAGAGTACTATTCAAAAGGCCTTTAATTTGATTTACTATAAAATGGGTAATGCTATTTAAAATTTAGGGGTTGGGGTGCATAGAGTCTATGCCCTAAGGAATTGCTCACCCCATCGGCTAAATATACTGGTTGTTCTTCCCCCTACCTATATAATATTCGTAGCAAACTTAGTTTTGAAACTTTTTTGGTTTCAAAGCTATTACAAGTTTTCAAATTGACACCCAATACAAGATTAATATAGGGCGTTACAAACTAATGTGTCAGCCAGTTAACTAGTTTTTATGTATGTCAAAATATGCTGCTTTATTTCATGTTGACGATTTCCTTTCAATGTTTAGGAAGTCAAACATAACATTTCTATTTTCCACCATCTGATTAGTTGTTCATAATTATTTGTGTTTTTTTAAATTACAAAAAAATGTTTACAAACTTATTGTTGGTAGTACGTTGAAATGAAAATAATCCTTTTAGTTCACGTTTTACGAGTTAATTCCCTTTTTGCTGAACATCCGGAAGTTACAAGTGGGGTGAATTAATTTTGTAATTTATTTTGAAACTTGTTTGTCTAACCGTTGCAAGAACTTTGTCGTCTTGATAACCTACACCTAGATGGAAAAGTTATAAACTCAATTTACAACTTTTCTTATTAAAACATTATGTTTAATTAAAACTTGTTTCAAGGTTTAGAGATTAAAGCATTGGTATGACATCTAAAGTCAACTTGAGAAAAACACTTTAAAATAGATAAAAGATTATTATAAAAAGACAGAAAATTCCTGTTTTAGTGGTGGGAAAATGTCTTTATGAGAGTGCTCTTGGAGGGTCTTATAGACAGTTAGTAAGAGCAAGGTTTACCAGATCATTCTTGGCACAAGTTATCGGACTTCGCGTTCATTATAAGGTATGTAGTTTTGATTAATTTAAATTGCATGGTGTAGTTAATATCTAAATTAAAAGTTTCAAACTGAGAAAATATTAGAAACTGACAACTTTTATTCTTATTGACTTTTGTTCATATGTTTTATAATAACCACATTTATAAACATTTTTGTAGTTTTTCGAGCAAGATGATCCCGATTTATACTTGACCAAAATAAAATATTTATTGGAAAATAACATTGATGAAATTGAAACGGAAGTTCATTTTGTGGAGGAAGAATATGATGACACTGGACAATTAGTAAAAATGGTACGTGTTAGTTAAATTAAAGGGAAAGTTACTACTTATAAATTCAACGGACTATTCGTCAATGATACCTTGCCTTCACTACTTTTTTATTTAAAACTTTTTTGTTTTAGGTGGAATTGTTACCGAACGGAACTAAAATAAGAGTTCGCGACAGTACAAAACTTCAGTATTTAGACGCTTTGGCACAATATAGACTGGCAACTAGAGTTAAAGACGAATTAGAAGCATTTCTTAAAGGCCTTAACGATCTTATCCCCGACAATCTGCTAAGCATTTTCGACGAGAATGAATTGGAAGTAAGTATTATATTACTTACATTATGATATTTGACTTTATAAGAGTTGATGTACTCGTGAAGAACGTGTATTTATTGTTGTCATTAATTCATATGAAGTTACGTAGTTTATTGGGTATTACTTTCCTATTTTACTCTATAAGCAAATAGAAAATATTATGCTTGAAGAGAAAATATTTTTTTATAAATGATTTACGTATTTGAAAGAATTTCGAACTCAAAATTTAAACGATATTTTTTATTATTTAACGTTGTCACTTTGAGCCCAATAACTTTTAAATAGTTTACTTTACTTCTAATTTTTGAATATATTTAGGAGTTTTATAAATCGATCTCTGGCAAAATTAACTCATTTCGTTGATTTTTATTATTGTTTGAGATTAAAAGGTTCACAATAACGAAATAGGAGGTCTTTTCAAACGCTATCTATTTCTAATGAAATGAATATTAAATTAGGTGTTCGATAATGGTCTATTCTCGGACCTTAGCTTTTTTTATATATATTGCGGATGTTTTGAATGCTCCTAAATTTTATCAAGTACCTACAAGCATATGCAGAGGACAGCTACATAAATTAACTATTAAGTCCATAATCTTGTTTTAAACCGAACCAAGTCGACTGCTATGCTTTTTGGAAATCATAAACAATTAAAATTTCTAAGTGAAAACATGAATATTCATATTAATAAGATTAAGTACCTTTTGTTAGTCATGCTCGTAATTTAGGTCTCTTACTAGACTGTGATCTTAGATTTAAGCAGCATTTAAAGTTTTTTTTTCAAAAACTTATAGCTTATTGAAACTTCTATACGGTAACCGCTACGTAATAACTATAGGCTGCTGTAAAATCTTGTGTGAAACTGCTTCTATATTTGTGTGCTCTATATATATACATATATATATATATATATATATGTATATATATATATATATATATGTATATATATATATATATATATATATGTATATATGTATATATGTATATATATATATATATATATACGTGCTTTCTATATTTACTTATTATGATTTTGTTTATTTTTTCAGATTTATTTATGGCTTAAGAAAGTTTGAGCACGTTTATAGGCCCGTCCAGTGGTTGAGGATGGAAAATCTCTTCAAATAATTTTTCTACATTGGTTTTAAAAATTTTGACAAGTCCATATGCCCCTATGACAGTTAAAAATAAACTAGTTGATCAAAAAGAAACCCATGAAAGAAACTTAAGTCATTTAAATCTTTTAAAGGTCATTTGTCTATCTTCTTCGGGTAATTATCCGTTTTGGATATTGGCAATTATAACTTTTCTGTAATAACTTGAAACAGTTCTACTGAGCTTTTTCCAAAGCAGGTCTGTAAGTTCCGAAATCATGATATTCTTCTTCCGGGCCCTCTTTTACCCAATACCTTTTCTTGTATTGCAGTACGTTGTATTTGTGGTAGAAAGTATCGATCTTCATTTCTAATAAAATGCCGCAGGTATTCTAATTTTCTTTTTTTAATGACGTAAATTACTTCTAGATCTTTTTTTATTCTTTTTAGCACCTCGATGTTTAAAATTAGTAGATTGTATAGGAGTATTTTCCTATACAATCGCATCTGAAGTGATTTACTTTCGTTTCGTTTACATGGTTCCAAGATAGCAATATTATTGAATATGTTCAATTCGAGTTCCTTCGTTATACGGTCATTTGTTTCGTTTTCTTTAGGTTGATATTAAGAACATAATGTTGACTGTGATGCGCGATATGGTCCATTAACCTCTGCAGTGCTTCCAAGCTATCACCAATATCACTAAAGGATACTTTCTTCTTTTTAATCGTTAATGACTTCGTAAAATTTTTTTTTTGGAATATAAGTTGAATATCAAAGGCAAGAAGACACATCCTTGTGAACGTGACTTTATGTTGTATTTTTACCTATTACGTTTGATCTCCATCAAGTCTTGCTGTCTGATTTCAATAGAGATTTGAGACTGATGGTCCGATATTCCTCGCACTTCTTTGCTCCAGGTTTTCTGGGCAATAGTATAAATTCTGATTGCAGCCATTTTTCGGGGATATCTTCAGAGTTATAGATTCTATGGAAGATGTCGGTAATCCAGGCTATTCCTTCATAATCCAACAGCTTCAGAAATTCAGCCTCTATTTTGTCTGGTCCCACTGCCTTTTTTTCTTTATTTGTTTTATTGCTATTTCTACCTCGTGGATTAGTATGGGTGGGCCTGTAGTTTCTTCCAATAGTGAGTACGTGACAGCCGATCTTTGATCCCCAAAAAGCTTTTCTAAGTATAACATTTCTCTATAATGCTGTAAAAATGTATAACTCTATCCATGTGGAATTCTTGTCTCTTAGTGCAGCCCAATTTAAAACTTTGAATAAGTCTGCCCGTATATAACCTCAATTTTTAGTTTAAATGGATAACTACATTAGTTTCTATGCGCTATATGCTTATAATATTTCTGTGATTATTGCTTTAATTTTTTTTTGTAGCCAATAGAGATTTCAATTATTACCTTCATGCTTTTACTTGGCTACTTATTTATTAACTTGTAAGAGTGACTGTGTACACGTAGATCTAATAAAATGCGAGAAGAGATTTGTATAAAGTGTAGATATTTTCCAACAACTAGTACGGAACACATACCTGAACGGTGGGTTTTGTCTCTATATATACAGTGCTTTTCTTTGAAGCCCCCCCTCCCCCCCCATTTATTTTTTGAACGGGTCAAAAAAAATTTTTGAAACTTGGCATAAGTAAATTGGTCTATAGATACTGACTCCGTTTTGACCTGTCTAAAAGTAACAGCCAAAAAAATACACTGTTGCGATTTTATTAACGTTTTTAATAATAATATACTAATAATTTATAACTTTTTGGTTTCTAAAGAAGTTTCTAAAGTTTCAATAACCTTTAACGTGAAATGTGACATACGAGGGCGGTTCAGTAAGTCTTTAGAAACCAAAAAGTTAATCTTTAAATCCAAAATTCAAAAATTATAAATTATTTGTATATTATTATTAAAAACGTTAATAAAATCGCAACAGTGTATTTTTTTGGCTGTTACTTTTAGATTAAAAAACGTACGTAACAATTTAAAATTAGCAAAATCTATATAATTTAACAGTTTAAACATAGTAGTAGTACATACAAGTAGTGTGTTTTGTATATTTTACATTTTGATCCCTTTAGGGACAGGGTGTTCTGTTAAATTTTGACCCGTAGAACTGATGATGGCCATTTATTAGACGAACGCGCTTTGCTGTTAGTTGATGAAAAATATATTCGTTACACAAATCTCTTCTCTCATGTTGTCTGCTTATTTATTGACTGTGCATGAGCGATATCCAGCTCGTGATATTTTTGGTTTGTTGTATGGTTGAATAGGGTAGTACTATGACCATGATTATGACTTCATCATAGTCTATCGACTTTGACTATCCTGCTTAATTTTTCTTTGTTAAAATATGTATATTGAATATTTAATAAAGGTTATGTTTATTAATTTATTATATATGTAAATTAATACCAGTACATATTATATGCACAAATTTATTTACTTAATAATATATGGGGAACCTTATAGAAGATTATATTAAAATACATTAATTTGAATGTAGGAAATTTACAAAGATTAAGAGGTGGCTGAAGCGTTCAATAAAATATTGTTTTGAAATAGGTGAGAATATAATTAAAAATTCTAAAGATGTAAGTTGCAAGTCAAAGTCGTGCATAAAAATTCATGTATTTAAGACTTGTAACTAAAAGTAAAATTGTTATTCCAATAATTTTATTTAAAAATAATAAGAATATAATAAAGGAGAATGTATTGTCCCGCTCATTCATCGAATATTCACCGTATTAGTGAAAAAATACATAATAATGTAATACAAAAGTCTGAGAGCAAAGAGACTAATAACTATCGGCTATTAGTAGTAACCAGTAATTTATTAATATTAAAGCATCATTTTAAATGCATATATTAAATATTAAATGAATTTATAAAATAGCTTTACACATTTTGGTTTTAATCAAAACTTTACTACTGAGGGCGTAGTCTCTTTTCTGATTTATCGTGTAAAGCTGAACAAATAAAGTTAAAAAAAAATTTTTTTAAAAGTTCAGGAGAACAAACGTGTGTATATTTCTTGACTTGCGGAGTTTGACAATGTGACACACCATATTTTGTTGAATAAATTAATGTTAAAATAAATAACTCTTGTTTAATTTGACACATTAAGGTTTTTAATTGAATTTTGAATTTTAACAATTTTTAACGGAACTTCGTTAGGAGAATCGAACCAATAAATATAACTTTGCGAAAATATAAAGCTATTTTCTTAACTTGTACTATTTTGTTAACGTGTACTTAAAGAAACTAATTTAATTTAGGGTCGTGGTACGTGCATAGATTGCTTAGAAATATTTTTATTTAATGTCCCTACGGGCCTTTCAGCTATTACTCTGCGGCACCGGACAGTATAGCGTGGCAGACCTTCGAGCTCACCATATCCTGAACGGGGATTCTGTGGAGTTCCGAAGAGTAGTCGGTTGGTTCTGGGCAGCAGTTGGAAACTTCACTCAAGAAGAGATGGCTCGGCTGTTGCAATTTGCTACTGGGTGTTCACAGCTTCCGGCGGGAGGTTTTGCCGAGCTAGCGCCACGGTTTCAAATTACCGCCGCTCCTACTTTTGGCAATTTACCTACTGCTCATACTTGGTAAGGTTAAGATAATTAGTACAGTAGAATTATGAATTATATTTGTTTACTCAGCTGTAGTAAATTAAATGTTTAGCTTTTAAATGTCACTAAAAACATCTAAAACATATACTTATATATTGTTTAATATACTTATATAATGTTTAAAAATCTCTGATCAGGTCTATATTATGATTTTTAAAATTGTATTCCATGCAAAATTAAAAAAAAAATCAAGCTGGGATTTGCAGTGATCAGGATCTTCTTTTTTTAATGTACTTTTATGATTATTAAACAAAATTTGGAGAAACACCTGGCTGAAACCGTAGATTTGGCACTGAGGTTTAGATTGTAACTTGCGGGAAGATGCCAAACAAAAACACTAATCTTCAGATAGCGATGTTTCGTGACTTATTTTATAACTACAGAGAAAAACATACATCATCTAAAATCTGTATTATATGCTACGTGAAAAACATAATAATCTACATTTAGTCTTAAAATTGTGTTGATTTCCAGAACTTTTTATATTAAGTAAAATATACAGGACGTTTTAGCAATTGCTACTAAACTTAAACGGATTTAAGTTAATTATGGAATTATTTCTATATATTTCCAATATTTGATTTATGATTTTTTTCTATCATTTTAAATTATTTAAGCAATTAAAGCGAATAACGGTTTTAGATACAAGAAACTCAAATTTGACTTTAGTTTATTTATAATTTATATGAGGCACGTACATACATTTTCTCTGTGTCAAATAGTTATAACTTTTCTGCTCGTATTTGTACTACTATTTTTTTAAGGGAAAGAAATATTATTCCTTCGTTGTATGTGAGGATTAGTTTACTAAAACTTGGCATTTATTATTTGTTAGCTATGCCAACGATACAGCAATTTGGTTTTATGCGATTCAGAAAAACCAAAACTTAAAAGTGATTTTGACCATGTAAGACTTGAAGCAAATTTAGTTAAATATTTAGGGCAGAACTTCAGATATTCATCTTAAATAAGACCACAAATTTAAGAGGATATATTAAAAAAAATTATAAGCAATGGATTCAATAACAACAGATTCAAACAGATAGATACATTTTATATAATTTATAAACTGTAAAATTATTAATTATGCAAAAAAAGTTTTACTTAATGTAATTTAATTAAGCAGACTCTTCTATGATAATTTTGGGACACTGTTTTTGGACATGAATTCATAATCCTATGCTGATATTTTTTTTTTTGTATGAAATATTATGGGGCGTACAGCGAAAATCCACTGCACCAAGTGCGTAAATGATGATTTTAAGAAAAATGGATTTTAATGTTTGAATAAACATTAAAAATCAAGTTTTGCACTAACACGCTTTTGATAACATTAGCAAAGATAAGAGCTACTAAACAAAACGATAAATTAAGAACCAAACATTTATTTTAATAAAAAACTAACAATATGTCAAAAAATATGGACTTAATGGATTCTTCTAATCGTGGAATAAGTAGTATTTATGAACATAATGAGACAACGGTATGTCATCTGAACTATCTGAGTCATCGGTACCGCTGTCTTGTATAGAGGGTTCCAAGGACATGTCCTTGGCCGTTGAAGAAGTTGGTAGAAATTTATACCAGCCGAGGTTTTAAGGAGGAAAATCTACAGAGCATTAAAATATACTTTTTTTCTGTACACTAATAGATAACAATTTTTAAGTTGTTTAGGTAAAGACGGCGGTCTTCCCCTTCTGTATGTGTTTATTTGGCTGAACTCATCTTGTTTATATTTGAAATAAATTATTCTCGGGTTTTCGTTAGAATACTTTAAAGTTTTTATCAACAACCAGTTAACAACCTGCCCGTTTGCATCTTTTAATGTGTTCCCTTTAAAGAAATATCTGAAGAGATCTGCTTCAGATCGTAAGAGTCTGTGAATTTGATTTGCTTGACATTATGAAGGTTAATTTATTCATTTCTATTTCGAGTTGACCTTGCCACCCGAAAAATGTTGATCCTGATAAAATTGGACTTTTTATGTCAAAAAAGGTTAGATATTGGATATAATAGTAGTGTGTTTAGTCCATTTTAGCCAAAAATGTAACTTAGTGGATATTCGCTGTACTCTGGTCATTAATCGCTTATCTTTAAGTTAGATTTACATACCTTATTAAATTTCAATATTTGTCATTCATTGTTTAAAATTTTGTAATAAACTTTTATGAATACTATGTTCTATATATTATTGTTCCTTTAGGTCTTATTTGGAAA
Organism: Anthonomus grandis grandis; assembly: GCF_022605725.1. Taxonomy (NCBI): domain Eukaryota; kingdom Metazoa; phylum Arthropoda; class Insecta; order Coleoptera; family Curculionidae; genus Anthonomus; species Anthonomus grandis. The sequence continues at coordinate 9,973,836 of NC_065555.1, forward strand.
ATGATCAATCATTCTTTCGTTTGAAGGATTCTAAAGAAACATTTAAAATTGAATTTACGATAACTCTGATTCCTTTTCCTGATTTACGAATTTCTCCTGAACTCAAAATTTAGTAGTTCTTTATTTTCTTTATATATTTTAAAGGCTATTCTTTTTATACCTTATTATATAAAAATAATATTTATTTTTGTGTTTAGATATAGACGCTGTTACAAATGCATGTTACAAAATGCTGCAATTTTCTTCACTTTTTTGGTTATATTGGTTATACTTTTATTATTATTACTTTTTTGGTTATATTCCACTGTGGGCGACGTAGGCTATGTCTTGTACCTTTGACCAGCTACGGATTTGTAGCACAGTACTATCTATGTGGGTTGCACATCCTCACTGTCCGTACTGTTTATAATATGTAGGTATAGAATAATTTGACTCTCTTTTATACATTTCAATCATCATTATACATCCAAAATCCTCTAAATCCTCTTTTATGGTCTCTTGCTCCTCCAATCTGTTCTTAAGTTCTCATAAAACGAATATTTAATAATTTTGTTTTCGTTATAGAAATATTTTCCAGTAATTTCCATCATGGCCCTTAAGATGTTTGATGCACCTGTTAACTTTGTAGGTTAATTTTCCTTTCTGATGGTCTTTATTTAATGTCCTCTCGCCTCTCTTAACTCAACTTATTCAGGCCATATAGCCCTATGACAGCCTAACATCAATTATTACTTTTTAGCAAAAGTTTCCATAAAATAGCAGGCTGGAAAAATATTCTTGGTAAGAAGTCTACGGTGAAAGGCATGGGGAGAAGAAATGGATTTGGATGGAATGCTGCATCAACTTTATGGGGCCACATTCCACACTACTGTTGAAACAACTGACCTATTAAAAGAAAAGTTTTTCGAAATATGAATTCCTGTTAATGCTATAGAGATCCAAGAAAAATTAAAGAGCTTCATCCAGTTAATTGGCATCTAAGACGTGTCAATGATCATTGTCAAAAGTCATTGATATAGGCAAATAAATCACATATATATTAGAACTTAAAAAGACATATAAAGAAGAACATAATTTGGTTTATGAAATCCGTTCTTGTAGAAAAGGATTAACTTGCTACATTTTTTTCGGTCTTTCATTTACATTAAAAATCATATGGTTCCTATTGGGAAGTCGTTAATTTAAAATTATGTAATAAGCGGACAGCCCTTAATTTTAATGCCTCTTTAATATGTTGATAATACTAATTGGATTTATTTTTTAATTTTAGTTTTAATCAACTCTGCCTACCAGACTACGATTCCTACGAGCAGTTTGAAAAAGCGTTACTTTTGGCTATAAGCGAGGGCACCGAGGGTTTCGGAATGGTAGAGTCTTAGGCGCTAAAATATTATATCTTTATTAAGTTTTATCACGATTATATACCACTTGGTGAAATGTGGCGTATCAATTACGTATCTTCTATAATACCATAGTTGACATTTTTAATTAGACTGATTTGTAGAATAAGTCGAGTTATGCAACGACTTTCCGATTTGTAGGCAATAATATTAAAAAAGACCAAAGATACGCTTCTTTTACAAATTAGCTTACGCAGGTTTTGGCGTTTTGATCTCATTCAGAAATTTTAGATTAAATCATGAAGTTAATGCCAAAACTTATACGATGTTTTTTAAGGACAAACGTTAAAAAAAGTATATCGCGACATACTTATTTAATCAACAAAATTGAAATTTTTAAACCATATTTAAAATCACATTGTCGAACCACGATACAGGATCGTCATTTTAAGTGAAACCGCTATTGATTGCTGCCTCAAAATCGACAACAGGTATAGTTACATTTTGGCGTTTTTTAGGTTCATTTAAAGTATATTTAGAAGAGTACTATTTGTGTTTGTTTATTTGCAATATCTTTAATAGTAATGCAGAAGTCTACTTAGCAAAGGGGTGGAATTATAAAGGTTAAACGAGGTTGTCATTCTTCCTGCAATAAAATTGAAAACATCTTTAAATTTAGTGTATAATACCTATTGTAATAGCCATTGCCAGACTTAATCAAACACATCACAAAAGTTCTAAAACTCTGATATTCTGAATATTTATGTGAGTTTTAAGAGTAATTTTTTAAACTTTGTGAATATACCTTAAAAAATGAACGTTAAAATCTGCTACATTTTTCTAATTCAACTGCTCTTATACCGTTACGAATAGGAAATATTATATAAATAATATCGCTGAAAATAAACAGCCTGTATATTGGTAATGCCAGCTCTTGAGCTAGCACAAGTGCTATAAATTCATTTAACGTGACTTTAATAAATATAGGTACCGTCAAACGGGGTGAATCAGGACGACTATTAGATATTCATGTTATATTTTTTTTATACAACTGCCGAACAAAGTTAAAATTTAGCAGAAAGTGACCGTAGTCCATACAACAGCAGAAATATTTATTCGATTATTTTTTAATTTCCATGGATTATAAAAAAAATAAATAAATATAGGGTATCCCGATTGACCCCGTTTTGGCGCGAATCGGGACACGCCGTTTTAGGCCATGTAAAATGCATGTCGCCCCGCGTATGAGGTGCATCGGGATCAAAAATTTAAAAAAAAAAAATATTTTTTCATATAATGTATAAAAACAAAAAATTGTTAAATAATTAAATATAATAAATAAATTCAATTTTAAAGGAAATTTGTATCCTAATTCGGTTGGTTTAGGTAGTTTTTAATTAATTTGTTCCGGCGTAATCATGCAAATATCTTCCACTGTTGGAAAAATAAAACAATTTTTATTTTTTCGGTTTGATCTGAGAAATTTAACTTCAAAACTTTTACCAAAGAGTCCCTTAATTTGCCCGATAAAATATTTTTCCACTTTATTTGTCTTAAACTTAACCTCGACAAAATCGTCAGTGGCAATGCTATTATCCATTGAATGCTGTACATCAAAGCACTCGTCCAGTTCCATTGCTTCAGATTCTGCTTTATCTGACTCAAGTTCGAAAATGTCGTCCTCTTGAGAGTCTTGAGGCACTGTTGTCTTGCTTATTGACGGTTGCGCTTCTAAAAAAATCTGTGGTAGAAATGCTTTTGCCTGGCTCAACTGTAATTTTCTTTTTCCTTGCTACAGTAGGCTTGCATGCATTCCTGCTTTCGTTAAGCTCTTCTACCACAGATTCCGTCCAGTCATTAGGATCATCTTCTTCGAGGTTTCTTTCTGGTGGCAACCTTTTCAAAACTTGATTTCTATCGATGGGAATGATTCCCGTGCCACGAAACCCGCTTTTAATATTTTGTGTTAGAGTTGCTTCTAGTTTGCTTATAGCTTGCCCCTTAGTAGGCTTGGAAAATACTCCTTCGGCAAAGAACCCTTGTATTGTTTTTTCCAACCTTCTAGAGTTGACCTCCAAGCCTTTTTCATCGGGCCAAAAACGGACACGTCAAGTGGCTGTGTTAAATGGGTTGAATTTGGCGGCAAAAAAGAAAACCGAATATTATTTTCTTCGCATAATTCAATCACCCTATGCGACAAATGACTACACAAATTATCGCCAATGACAACCCTTGATGCCGGACGCCTCTTCAAGAAAGGTAGAGCTATGGAAATGAACCAGTCTTCAAACAATGGCTGGTCGAACCAGCCACTTTTATTTCGTCCATACCGCGCACTTGGTGGCCCTTGGTCAACCAAGTATCGTATAGATGCTCGCTTTTATAAACAACAAATGGGGGTAATAGATGGCCATCACCACTTACTGCAAACATCGCTGATGTCGATTGTTTTGTTGAATCGATGATCCGTTCCGGATGCCTTGTTTTTCTTTTTACGATGACCTTTTTCTTTTTTTTTTTGACCTTTTTAATTAATGACGGACTCAGGTTCAACGTTTTGCAAGTTGGTTTGGAGATTATCGAAGTATTTATTTACTGTTTCCCGAGTCACGGCTGCACGAGACCGTTTGATATTCTCGCACAGTCTCTCAGTCAGAAGTTCTTTATGTCGGACACAAAACAAATTCGCCCAATCAACACCGGGCATATTATTTTTAAATTTCGCCACTCTTACCCCTTTTCTATCAAGATATCCCTTTACAATGTATCGAATAGTAGTTTTCTCCACTGGGTATGCCCACTCTCCCGCCAGTACTATTAAATGGACCAGCCTGGATCCCTCAGCTCCTGTCAAAATTGTTTGACCACCTTGTTTCTTTGGCTTCTGCTTTGCATGACGCTGTAATGTCGATTTTGGGATGTTATATAACTCCTCTGCGTCTCGAAGAGTTATCTGGCCTCTTTTGAACTGCCTCAAAGCCTTTTCCAGTTGTTCTTGACTATAATTCTGATAGACCTTAGTCCCAGGCGTTTTTTTGTATTTCTGGACCATTGTCCCGATTCACCCTTGAAAGCGAGTTTTTATGTTTAAAAATTAATAATAAAAAAACTAGGCAAAATAATTTAACAAAAGTCCACTCAACATCTAGAAAATACCCACAGGTATACTATAATAACAACCCAATGCTCAAATCTCCCATTAAATACCTTTTCCAAAGTTAGCAGCAGATTGAAAAACCGTTAAATTTCGCTCTAATATGTGGACACCTGTACGCACTGGAATCTTCCAAATAACTAACGGCCACGCGTGAATGTCAAACAGCTGTTGTGTCTACAACAGGTTTTTTATATTACCCATCCTAAAAACATTTGCTGCATGCATGGAAATCAGGTGCTTGTAAAAAAATTTAAAACTGTCCCGATTGACCCCCTGGTCCTGATTCACCCCGTTTGACGGAAGGTTATTTGCAATCTGAGTAATTATGTACTCCTCAGAATTGTAGAGTTGTAGTCAAACCTGAAATATTTTTAATATTTACCTCTAACTACGAAAAAATGGAATTATGAACGTTTTTCACACTGTTTCTGTTATTGTTGAGTGCTTACCTTTTTTATCCAAAAACCTTTTTTGGGTATAATGGTGCATCGCATATCTTAAAAATATTTAAAAATTTCAATTTTGTCAACAGTATATAGCGATCAGTATATTAATATAAAATCATTTTTTGAGTTTTCGTATCCGAATGTAAGAAAACCCAACAGCAATATTTAAAAAAAGACAAAACATTTTAAGCTTTTTCGCATAAAAAAATTAACAGTATTTTCTACTTTTGTCTACAGTATTCATTTTTTTTTGTACTTGGTTTTTGTAATAGTAAGGCCTAAAAACACATTAAATATTATCAACTCTTTATTAAGTATTATTGACTTTACTTTAGTTGTAAAAAATGTATTTTTTAGATAAGTTATATTTTTTTGTAATTACATATTGTAAGGACTTTTAGTCATTGTTTAGCCATTTTAGGATTATTTCATGCGTGATTTTTTGCACTTTTATAGTCGTTTATAGCTTTAAAACCTTTATTAATAAACTATTTAACAGCTTTATAAAGCGTAGTATAAATTTAATAAAAATAATCATTAAGCGCTACTATACATACAAAATTTGTGTTGCTAATTATAAGCTGATATATTCTCCCCCAAACTGAAAAAGGAATATACTATTATATTTTACTAACATTGTAGTGTCATCTATGTAATTTATGTTAAATTCAATATTAAAAGTTATCTAATTTGTGCAATTTTTTAAAAGAAGATGAGAGGCTAAATTAATTATTTTTTCAGCACAAGTCAAAAGCTTATCAATAATATTTTAAAAACTTGCATAAATTATGTAATTAATGACACAGTTTTTAACTACAAGAGTAAAACTAGAAATTAGCAGGTCCATCCAAATAGGCTGGTAACACGACGTCAGCGACCTTTTGTAAAGCCGATAAAGACAATAAAGCAAAATGTTTTGTGTTTTTCAACCAGTTATGTTTTTTTTCTTCCTCCAGTTCAATCGACATTTCGTGCATTTCTTGATTTAATTCGACATTGGCTTCTTTTAAGAGTTCGCACGACTGGATGTAGTTATTTAGCTGAGACTCTAAGTCTTCTACCTTTATTGAAACGTTTATTTTCTCATTCTTGAGGTCTTCAAGCTGCTTCGTTACTGACTTGTTCGTGTCGAGTTGCTTTTTGAATTCGCTGTGAACAGAATAAGGTCTTGTTAACTAAAAATACTTGAAAATCAAGTTCATTAAATAATGCCATATAATTTAATTAACTTAGCATAATAAGTAAGTATATATATTTATTACTTAGAAAAAATGAAAACAAAAACATTTTTTTCTATAATAAATGTAAAAATGACTAAAAAATTCGGGTCGATGGTCGATGGTCGAGTGATATGTCATTGGAAAGGTCTTTTGATTTTCTTTCCAATGATATATAGTATGATGTAGTTTAATTTAGTACTTTTTAAAACTTTCGCATTTTAACATTAAAAGATAACTTAAAATAGTTTCTTTATTACAGATTGTTACGGGTTGTTTTTAGTTGATCGTTGATGGTATATACAAAGAGTTGGAATAATTGAAATATTTACTGGATATAATTAATGTGCTATGTTCTATTAGTACATTGCGAACCAATCGCCAGAATTAACGAACTTATTTCTAAATTTCAAGAAACTGGATTAGTGGCGAATTGCAAATGCGATATTGAAAATCCCGTAAGCAATGAAGATATAAAAGAGGCTATTCTAGGGCATGTTGATGTAGATCCGACGTTAAGTGCCAGTAAAATGGAATAATAAAAAATAAAAGCTCCTAAGTTCGATCCGTATAAAATACATCTTGTACAAGAACTGCGTCAAGACGATTTTGATCGGCAATCAAAACACGATGCAAAGTATTTTTTTTATACGTGTTTCTCTGATGAGTGCTTTTTTTCCTCAAATAGCGTGGAACATCATGATACTTGCCGATAGTAGTCCCAGATTATAACGTGTGATATACGTACATACTATCTGGTGAGGTATGCGGTTCTGACCACAAACTTCTAAAGTCCAGCTTTACCATAAAACTAAAAACTTTGACTCTCTTCAAGTCTAGTCAAAGATTACCGACACCCAATGAGAGAGTTTTCAAAGAAACACTGCGAATTTACTGTCCCGCGCTGACTGAAGGTGGCTGAAATCAAACATCGTAAATGATCAAAACATGGATCGTGTCTGGTGTGAACTGAAACAAGAATCCAAAACCGATAAAGAAAAAACACTGGATGTCGAAAATAACAATAGACTTAATAGATTGCCGGAGGACACTAATCCTGGCCAAAAGTATTATCCCGCAGAATAAGAGAGCTATTGACAAAGAAGTTCTGCAAAAACGACAAAAACCAGCATATTGCAAAAGTATGCCAAGAACTCGAATAATAGGCAAATAGAAAGAGTCCACCGTCGAAATAGAAAAAGTAATAAGCCTTCTAAAAAACAACCAATCATCTTAAGATGATGCTATACCTGACGAAACAATAAAAACTATGAGCGAGAGTGCTGCTAATGTAATCTATAAACTATGTCTTAAAATCTGGCAAGTCCTAAATGTAAGACTAAAAACATTAAAAAAAGCCTGTGTAAAATAGAAGAATTTGTATAGGTTGAATATTGGGAAACATTGGAGAACCAACACATGATTATTTTGCTTAAAACTCTCTACAACAATTGCGGGAAGGTGAAAGTCAACAACAAGCTATCTAAGTTTTTAGTCCAAAGTGTGATGTGTGAGACATTACCGATGGTCTTCAATATACAGAGTGTCCGGAAAAAGGAGGCCAATCCGCCGGCCACATATAGGGTGAACCAAAATAATGCGACTTTCGTTATGTCATTTTTTAATTGGGCGCTCGGTATTCAATATGCAGGGCGTCAAAATGAGAAATATAAAATCGTTTTTTTGAAGTAAGTCGAGTGTTTCATAAGATATTAAATTAAAATTTGATGTGAGGGGGTTTTTTAGAACGAGAAATTAAAATCCGTTCACGGATTCGCTTTACCTTGTAGAGGGCGCCACCTGCGGTATATTGCATGGGTTAAAAATACCAAAACTTTTTTGTACTACTGTATAATAAAGTTTTGGCAAATAATTCAAATTATTCAATCTTTCCTTGTAAAAAAAATATTCTTAGTAAATGCCGGCCTGAGAATCCGTTTATGAGATATCTTAATTTTAAAATCTAGACACTTCTTTCTAAACAAATTGGCTGACCTCGGGCACCACCAACTTTTTACGTACTGTCAAAGTGATAAATTTAAACGCTTCTGACGCTCTTAACAAGCTTCTCAATTACTCCTTAAATAAATCTACATTTTTTAATTACATATTTGTATTTGGTGTGTTTTCTTATAACTTTTAAAACCATAATGGCCCATAAACCAAAAAACGTACTCTTTTCCGAATTGGCGGATATTGTTATAATGTTTGGTGAGTTTTAAATATTATTGTAAACAATAAATACCTGTCAATTCTCAACTAGGAAAATGTGACTCCAATGTTTAGCCGCTAGACGCTATGCCCAGACATTCCCAAACCGATTTCATCCCAAAAGAAACTATTTTTTAAATTTGATTAACCGCCTAAGGGAGAAGTTTCAGCTACAGACGGAAGGGTAATTGCGGCCGACCTCGTGCGGTTCAACCAGGGCAAGACGAAGACATTTTAAGAATTGTCGAAGAATCACCACACATTAGTACTAGGGTTTAGGCTGAACGGGTGAGAAATATTGGGGAAACCGAGACACAATATTTTACGGAGTCAACAACTTTACCCATTTTATCTTCAAAAAGTACAAGGATTTTTACCCGATGATCCCAAGGCAAGACTTGCTTTTTGTAGATGGTTATGTGAAACGAATAATTGAAATGTGGATTTTATAAGGGCGATTCTGTTTACTGACGAAGCCACGTTCACGGGAAACGGCATGACAAATATCCATATCGAACACATATGGGCTGAAGAGAATCCCAGGGCCATAGTTGAGACACACCATCAAGTAAAGTGTAGGCAGTTGTTGTGGATAACTTTCTTTAAGGACCTGTCATTTTACCAGGTAATTTGACTGGTGATTCATTTCTGTTGTTTCTACAAGAAATACTGTTCGATTTCCTTGATGATTTAGCTCTAAATTTAAGACAAAATCTTTGATTTCAACTCGCCGGTGCTTCGGCTCATTTTGCTATAAATGTTAAGAACTATTTACATCAAGTATTTCCTAATCGCTGGATTAATCGGGGTCGATTTTTCAGTCTGGGGATGTATGAAAGACTTTGTGTATATGGTTTCGATTTTAAACGAGGATCATTTAAGGGTACTTTTGTTTTTTATTTAATTAATTGAAACCAAATATATTATAGAAAGCTTTAGATTTTCTTTAATAAAGAGGGCTCTTATGTGTAAACCTCCTCACATCAAATTTTGATTTAATATCTTATGAAACACTCGACTTACTTCAAAAAAACGATTTTATATTTCTCATTTTGACGCCCTGTATATTGAATACCGAGCGCCCAATTAAAAAATGACATAACGAAAGTCGCACTATTTTGGTCCACCCTATACGTGGCCGGCGGATTGGCCTCCTTTTTCCGGACATCCTGTATACGGAGAGTATATAATGAGGAAAGTTCTGCAAGGCTGGCAAGGGAGATTAACCATAGGAGAAAAAAAATATGACAATGCAGATGACACCTTAATACTAGCTCGTTCGGAAGAAGAACTGACAGAAATCATGAGAGTTAGCTATGATCAGTAGAGAACATAGTCTTTACGTTAAACGTTAAACAAAAAGGATAATAGACTGCAACTGTGCCACTGGTAGATCACTTATCACAAACAAAAGCATAATAAATATACAGCTATAATTGAAAATTAAAATAACATATTTGTTGAGAATAGGTTGATCTTTCAGCAAGATGATGTCGCAGTCGGGTCCCACTATATTATACGTAATTCGTTCGATCTTATTTTTTTCTTTGAGGCTACTTAAAATCTATGAGAATAAGCGCACTTCATTAAAAGCTACGCCTGAAGTAATGCAACACGTGCGGCAACACTTTAAACAAAATATGTATTATTGTATAGAGGATGGAGGTGGCCATTTGTAGCATTTATTAAGCTGTAAGCAAATTATTTTTAAATATATTTATGCGATAATTCTTGGAAAATTTAAGACATAAATTGAAAATGTTTCTCATCTTTGGTCTCACAAGGAAATCTACTAATCTTAAAGTTTTAAACTATAATATATTAAGTATCATTGTAAAGAGAATGGATAGACTTTTTCAACGACGTATCACTCTTCCCATTAAAGATTTTAGGGTTGGTGCCACCGCTTCGTAGGGGTTATAAATATGCAAGTGATTTTATACGTATTAAGTGTCTCCCTCGTAAATAAAATTGACGGGCGCTATGTCACATGCAAATAGTTAAAATTTTTCTAAATGTCGAAAAAAGAGACGAAACAAAATTTTGGCTGTGTAATGCAAAAAACAACTAATCTACTATTTCTATTTTGCGAGAGCAGCATCTTCGCTCCCTGAGCAAAACAAAATTTTCCAGAAAACAAAATAGTTAAAAACAAAATAGTTATTCATGTTACAAATATGTAAAATCATCCTTTTGTTATGAATGGGAAATTTGTTGACAATTCCCATGAATAAAAAAGGGGAATTTACAGACGTGTAACGTACAACATTTTTTTTACTACCGAATTTTTTCTACTACCGAAGACAACATTAAAAAAAATAAAAAATACCAAATCACTTTACGCACTAATGCGTAAAAAAATGTAAAAAAAAATTAGCTATAAGAAAAATAATCTAAACATATTCCTGACAATCTACCAGTTTTGGTACCTACCTTATATTGTTCATAATGCAAAAAATTAATTCATAAAACCTTCATTACAAATAATAAAAAAGGGTCTTACCATTTTAATTGGGTGTATTTGTTCTCCTTCATGCGGTAGTTCTGCTCAGTAGTTTTTAGGTTTTTTTCTAAAAATTTTATTTTGCATTCTAAATTAGAAACCATGCTTCTAAGTGTCGATTTTTCTTCATCGTAAAGCTTTACCTATAAAGTAGTGATAGATTTTATTTTATGATTACATTTAATAATTATTGGACTTAAACTAAATGAAACATCGAAAGGCTTAAATTTACAATTCTTCTTAATACCTCGCGTAATTAATTATAAATTCGTCAGAACAAATTATATTTTTACTAGGTTTCATAAACTAATTGTTGGGAAATAAGCCAATAGCACCTCTCGTTATTTATAATTATTATTTGGTTTATGTTCATAATTTTAAGGACATCACCCTTTTAAGGTCTGGAACGCGTCTCCATCTTTGTGACACAGTGATGGTCCGTAAATCTCCTAAATCTAGTTTAAACCTACCTTTATGAATATAAATGTCTCTACTTATGAGTTCAGTCATGAATAAGCACTGTTTCTAGTTAGTGAGTGAAGTTATTTGCTAAGAATCAAAAGTGAAAAGACAGCAAAGTCATCCCATAGTTTACACCTGCTATTTTAAACAACTGCTTCATTATCCTAGCTTTGGAGCTATTACATATACATATTGTACGTTAATCGGTTTAGCGCCATATAAGCTAAGGTCCTTGGATAAAGATAAAAAATAAATAAATACAGTCCACTAGTACTCGCCAGTGGCACAATTAGACAATTTTTTTATACGCTGTGATCAAAATCGTTACTAAAACACTGATATTTTCAATTCAATTCTGCGCTATTTTTAAACATCGTCGTATTTTAGGGCAAAATAGTTTTAGGGTTAAAGAGAAAGTCAAATAAGACTCTCATTTCAGAAAAAAATATAGGTGGTTCCATTTAAAAAAAATATAAAATTATTAAAGGTTTTTTCTGTTTCAACATTTAGCCGCAATCGAGCATTTAAATGGACAGTCGATCTATATTAAATTTCTTTTATTTCTAGCTCATTCAAGTTTTCGGTACGAATAATTAAAACTGAACTGTGAGCGCAACCCTGTCGATCAATTTTAGATTTTTCAAAGTCAATTTCAATCATTTTGTTTATTTACAATATTTATAAAAAAGAAAAGCACATGTTCCAGAATTCAAAAAATAATTGCCATCTATTCCGTTCTGAGTCATCGAGTCTAAAAATATCTTAGAGCAACAAGTGAAACTTGAAAATTAATCGAGGGGTAGAGGGCTTGGGTGATTCCCACCCACAGGGTCGCATTATAGCTGATTCATCGTCGTTTTCCGGGAAAGCGGAAGCTTTTCCTTTAGGCCGACTGGCTCCGGATGGGTGAGTCATTTTTATTTAAATTGAAATAGAAAGTGTAAGATAAAATACATCTACCTTCTGGATATGCAACACAATCCATAAGATTGGGGAAATAAATAAATTACATGCCAATTAGTTTAGAATAGCTGAATTTTTGTTAGTTTATTCAATCGGTTATAAAAAAATGTTTCATATAGTTTGATAGGAACATTTTGTATTAAATCAAAGTAAAATGACACGTTCGAGTTCTAGTTAGTACGATGTGTAATATATACAAGGGGCTCAAAATAAGGGTTCTATGCATAAAGATATCGCTTTCTGTTGGAGATACAGCGTAGGTTAAAGCAAGCTTTTGTAAAATGTTCATGGCATCATGGTTCATGTAGCCAAGTGGAGTTGCTGCTTCAGAAATAATTAAAGTTCAAAGCTCTACAGCATCGACAAGCTCTGCATCTCAAAATGAACTTTCAAGCTTCGACCCCAAATCAAAAATTGCAGATCCAGAAGACTGGTGCTGTTTGGCCGATGAGTTGTTTTAACTGAAAAAGTTACCGGGAATTATGTTGGTGATTTTCGAAAATTTTCACCTCATGGAGATGTTCGAGGAATTAGTTCTTAGACGTCAGGATATTCCTAGCAGCTCAAAGCTTTTTGACGAATGACTGCACGTTTTGCGACTAGCAAGGCACGTAATAAAGGCATGTGAAAATGAGTATGCCTTAACAACATTAGTTGTATGTCATGTTATTGCAAACAGATCTGAATCGGTGCAGGCTGATATAGCAAAAGATTTGAAGAGATTTTGCGTTTCATTTAGAGATTACACCGGTAAATGACTGGCGCTATTTCCAACTGATCATCAAATTATTTGTGATAAGGTTGGAAATAAGTGTCAAAGTAGCAAATAATCAATAATATGGAAATAAACAAAGTTATAGCAAAAGCAAAAAAACATAAAACGTAACCTTACAGGCAATTTTAGTCTTTTAGGTTTTAATTTAAATAAATTAATAGAGTTATCTATGAAAGGATCAAAATTAAATTCATTAAATCTTCGCATCATTTTGATGATTATAGAAAATAAACCGTAATTAGCATGTTGGAAAGGCCAAAAAAACATGGCAGGATTCTGACATCTAGGATTGATATTGAAATTAAATGATACCTTTCAAAATACCAGGGCATTAAAAAAATTTGATTTTGAAATAGAGCATTTTAAAACAAAAATACAGACATTTTATTAGAGAGTCGCGCAACAAAACCAAATTTACTCATACCCTTATTGACAATCTCATTATAATGGGGCACAAATTTCAATTTACTGTTAATCTAAAAAATTATTAGTAGTTACTAAATTACAGCTAATCTAAGAGAATGACCAAATGAAATGCTTAGGCATTTTTTTTTATATTAAGCTCCACGCCTTTATTTACTGACTATTAAAAACACTATCAACATCAGCTTGTAAAAGTTTTGCATACATTTTTTTAGTAGATTTTCTTTGTACGATTTAAGGTCGTCTGCAAATAATAAAGATTTGGAATGACGAATAACACAACAAAGGTCACTAATAAATAGAATAAGGCCCCGTGTGGAGCCCTGAGGTACACTGGAAAATATCTGAATTTCACCAATTTGATCGAGTTGAAGTTATCGTGATGGAATTTATGTATAAATCTATCCCCCTGAAAACAAAACTATATGAGTCCGACGATTTCTTTAGATTTTAAATTTTCACCTTCAATGCCATAAATTTTACTGCACTGTTTTCGATGGACCACCCTGTACAATAACATTTATTTAATTTAGAATTTCCTTGAAGTTCTTAAGTAAATTACTTTTTAATTTCTTAGGTTATAATTATAATTTAATTTTATATAGATTATACAAAATTTTGTTTTTTTCGATTAGAGCTTAGAGCTCCCAAAACCCACTTTACCAATAATGTTTTTGCTTTGTGGGTAAATATAGTTAATCATTTTTCATCATTATCATTTTCCGGTAATTTTTTTATAATTATGGCTTAAATTATGCAGCTATTATCAGCAATTTAGATATTTAGATAAATTGCTACTAAATCATTTGGCTAAAGTCAAGTAGAATGTGTTCCTTAAGGAGTCCCAAAAGTACTTAGTTCTTGAGTTATGAAACCTTAAGGGTCATAAAATGACGAGAACACCAAAGTCTATTTGTGTGTTCTTTTTCGTCGGATGTATCCTTTAATTTAATATATCATGACAACATTATAGCAAAATATTGCTGTTTTTTAAAAGGATGGAGATTTCTGGAAGTTATAAAATTCATAAGCAGACGGTGAGAATAATATAAGAGGCATTTCTGAGCTACTTATTTTTACATTTTAATGTGTTTATAATAGGGGAGAGTGGTACACATTGACACATAGTACACAATGAAACACTGCTATTAACTCGTTTAAATTTGCCGCCACAATTCCACTAGCGCTGTCGCGAACGACCCATACAGTATTGCGTCAGCCACCATTAGTTTTCGTATGCCGACCAACAAAGATTTTACGAAGCGTTTTCTGTTTTCTTGTGGATAAATATTGAAAAGAGGATCGAACATAGAAAGGTATGTTACCTTCAAATAAATAGATTTAGTTTTTATTAATATGTCATTTTACTTCTTGTGATGTATAAGTTTTAACCTATAAATATTGGGGCAAACATTTTTTAGGCTTTGCATTTATATTGAATTGAAATTTAAAGCATACGATAGTACACATTGAAACACAATGATACGTGTTTCATTGTGTACCAATATGATCATTCTATACTGTCGTTTATTGCAGGTATACCATGGTAAGAAAGAAGAAAGAACGAACAAGAGCCAAATTTACAAGCGAACAAATGAGCCGTCCAAGAGGTGAAAAGAAATGGAACTTCACTTCGCATTGCTGCAAAAAAGTTTGGCATAAATTTTAGTACATTAAGGCGATATGTGATGAAAGAGAAAAATGACCCTAAAGCCAAGATGGAGCCAAATTATACTGTTCGATTAGTATTTACCTCAGAGCAGGAAAAGATTATGTGTGATTACATTAAGACCTGCAGCAAAATGGCATACGGATTTAATACCCTAAAAGTTAGAAAATTGGCGCACGAAATGGCTGCTAAAAACAATATTACTATGCCAGAATCTTGGAAATCTAAAGTGCGCAAGCAAAGATTGGTTACGGGCTTTTATAAGGAGAAATCTATCCTTAAGCATTAGAAGACCCGAAGCTTGCTCTCTATCGAGGCTTACTTCTTTTACGAAACCTAATGTTGAACGATTTTTTTCACATTTAGAGAAAATATATAAAAAACACCCATCAGTTGTTCAAGATATCCGAATATATAATTTAGATGAAACGGCTACAATAACCGTCCATCGGCCTCATAAAATAGTAGCACAAAAAGGGGTTAAGCAGTTAAACCAGTGCATAAGTGCCGAAAGAGGATTACTAGCTACTACTTGTGCAATAATTCGAGCAGATGGAACATTTCTACCGCCAGCAATTATTTTCCCACGTAAAAAATTTAATAACCTCATGTTAAATGGAGCACCGCCAGGAACGTTGGGACTAACCAATCTAAGAGGCTGGATGACCGCAGACCTTTTCACCCACGTAATGTATCATTTTATTAAGTATACTTCTACTACGAAAGAAAATCCATGTCTATTGATATATGACAATCACGAAACACATATGTCTTTGGAGATAATCATTTTAACCCTACCTCCACACACAAGATGCAGCCTTTAGATAAGTCAGTATTTTTTTCTTTCAAAAATGTTCACAACAGTGCGTGAATTGATTCGTGGCTTCTTAACCATCCAGGAGCTCCTATGACATTACACCAAATTGCAGAATGTGTCGGTATAGCTCACTCAAAATGGAAGCTGATTTTCTTTCATCCTCGGTTACTGAAAGACAAAAAGATGATTTAGAAAACGACGATACACAAAAAGAAGGGTGGTAATACAAGCTACAATTCTTAATGATATATCGTCAACAAGCATTGCAGCTACCTCCAGCGCTGATTTATCTAGTGCAACGAAAATTAGGGAATGTGGACTAGATGAAGAAAACTCAACGTTTGAAATAGCGTCGACATCAGAGAGTTCCTTTATTA
The DNA here is from genome assembly GCF_022605725.1 of Anthonomus grandis grandis. Classification (NCBI taxonomy): domain Eukaryota; kingdom Metazoa; phylum Arthropoda; class Insecta; order Coleoptera; family Curculionidae; genus Anthonomus; species Anthonomus grandis. The sequence goes on from NC_065555.1 coordinate 9,990,196, forward strand.
CGCCATTTGAGTTTCGATGGAGGATTCCCAAAGGCTGCGCCCAGGAAAAATTCAAATCAAACACGGAAATTGAAGAAAAGTGTTATTTTAACCAGCACGCCGGAAATGAAAGAGCTTTCTTACAAAACAGAAAAAAATCAAATCCCAAATATTAAGACAGTGACAAAAGTAAAGCGAAATATTTCGAAAGTCTTAAACAAGAAAGAGTATAAAAAGGATGTACAAAGTAAAAAGAAAAAGACAAGTGAGAGTGAATCAGAAACGGAATCTGAAAGTTCAGAGTTACAGTTAGCGGACTCTTTGGATGATGAATTAACCTTAGCTGATCTCCAATATCATATGATGGAGGAACAGAAAGATGACATGACACGATTACTGCAATTACCGAAACAACTGCAATGTTAGAAGACTCATTTGTATTAGTGAAATTTGAAAATAACATCCACTATGTCGCTAAAATTTTGGAAGTCATAAATTCTAATGAGTTTAAAATTTCATATTTAAGAAGAAGTGCTAAGGTGTCCAATTCATTTTACTTTCCCGATGTTCCTGATATTCATACGGGACTGAAATCGGATTTCGTTATGTTATTACCGAAACCTATAAATACAAAGAACAAAAGGCTTTCTTCTTATCATAAATTTGGATTAGAGTTTAACAATATGATTGACGTAAAAACATAAAGATTTTTTGTATTAATATATTTAATCCAATGTGTTTCATGGTTCAAGTTCTGGGTTCCAAAACACATGGAATATTTAGAAGTCAAAATCGTCTGTGTGACATAATTGATGGTTAGCTTCCCCTAAGTCCTTTCTCCCAACTGCTTATGTCTTGTAAAGTGACTTTTTATTTCAAACACAAAATATCGATTAAATAATTATTAAAGTTGGTTAGGTTTTACAATATACACATAGACTTTAAGGCCCCATGCCCTTGTGGCGTGCGGAGACATCCAGAATTTTCTGTGTTAATGTTGCCTTGATGCGACTGCAGCCGTCTGGACTGGCCTGGGTGAATAAGTAAGGCGCCCAGGTATTTTTAACGAACGTGTTGTTGTGTGTGGCGCCTGGGGTACGGTCAGGAAGACACGATGATTACACTATTTCCATACTAACCTTTTTTCCTATATTTCCCCCTTAATTTTTCATACAATACTCAAGTATAAGTTAATGATATGCAAAGAGTTTTTTTTTTCATTTTGAAAATCAGGAACGTTAAAAATATTAAAAATATATTAAATATATTTATATTTAGCAAATTTGGGTCAAGCAGTAAACATTTCTGGCAAATTTTCACCCTACACCCCACTTTATTCGAACTACATTTCGGCTAATAGTATTGCTTTCCATGGTAGCCAAATTGATCAAAAGCAAGCTAATCTTTGATCTCCCACTTAGGTTTTTCAGAATTTGAATTTCTTGAAGATAAATAAGGTCATATTTGCATTTTTTCAAAAGGTATATTTTGAGCTTAACACAAGTGATGTGATGTAAATCATCGTGTAAAGAATACTTTAATTATGTAACTTGATTGAATTATATTGATTGATTAAATTGAATAATAAGAATCCGAATGGGTCACAGTACGTAGTTAGTACGGCATTTTCGTATGGAGGGTTTAATTCTAATATTCTAAATGACTCAAATGACAACATTTTTAATACCAACATTTGAATTGAAAACGAGGCCATTATTTTGAAAGACAAGGATCTCTTCTAGTCAAACATTTTATGAATCTTGGGTAACGAATATACGTCACTTAAATATATTAAACTTGAATATAAAAGCTAGCTAAGGTGAGAATATTCTCCTTTCTGAACAAATATGATTTATTTGACCACCATTACTTTGAATTTCTTAAATCCAAAACCATTGACTATGCTACTAACTAATTATACCATATTATATTCCACACAAATCATTCTAAATCTCTCCCAGGCAAGCACTATATGGTTGTTGGGCCGTTTATAAATACCAGCTCTTAATCTTGCAATACACTTGCTTTTGGTTTTATATGGTAACTAATTAATAAAAGCACATTTTTATCATTCCTTTGAAAGCTATATCTCGAATTTAACACAGGTGATGTTGCACCCCAAGTTTTCTGGGACTTGTCAAAGGCATTCGACTATGTATATCATATTCCGTTGCTACAAAAACTTCTGAAGGACTTGTCAGATGTTGACTTTAAATAATTTCAGTCCTATCACTTAGATCGGACACAGAAGGTTATTTTTAATGGTACCTATTTACAAAAGGTAGGCATGTCCAAAGGCGGGTCACATCCCTGTTATATGGCACTGCTCGTAAAATAAATCAGTAGACAATTTGGTTACCATAAATTTCTAGAATGATAGAGATCTCAATATGCATATGGACGAATGTTGCAAATTCTTAGTCTTACTCCCAATTTGTGGTAATCGACATTTCATTGAAAGACAGAATAACTCTCTCTCAGGGAAGAACCATACAGTTTGTCAGGGTACACAATGACAACTCTACACAGACATTTTTAAAGAATAGTATATAGGGTGTCTTAGATTAAGCCGGCACTATTGGTGTCCTTGTTATTATTTAAGATATAGGGTCGATTCAATTAGCAAACTAGTAGGATTTTTTCTGTTAATTAAAATCGTGAAAACAGAAAAAAAAATTAACATCGAGTTTTCGAATAATCTGTATATTTTTATATAAATCAAAAGATAATAATTTCATTGAGCCAATTATTTGCTTAATATATGTTTGAATTTCATTAACGGTTCTGTATTTTTTTTATACACTTCATTTTATTCGATTTACAGTTTTCATCTTCTCCCGAAGATGCTAACATCGTTAGCGAAACACGTGTCGAGATTAAAAATAAAGAGTTTTGGTTAGTGGTAAAACTATCTCGTAATTTGAGCATCACACCAAAGGTTCCAACCATAGGACTATCAATAAATAGTTCATTAATAGATGTATTAATGAGAGTATTGTGGAGATTTTCAGATGCCCAATACAATTTATTTTCTATATTCCGACCTCAAAAAAACTTGCTTTAACAGTATAATTTTGTTTTCTTATAGAAAAATTACATGAAAAAATTTGTTGAAAAAAAAAGCAATATATCAATTAAAAAATATGAAAGCATTCACTTTCTAACCGCTCGTCTCCTTCAAAACTTAGTAGCCGGGGAATTCCATCTGTAATTAATACATGTTTTGGTAGTAAATGATCATATTATTAATTAAGTCAGACCATGTTATTGGATGACATCACTTCATTCATGATCGTTCCCAGTAGTAGGGAAAACCCAGATTGCATTGTATAAAAATACTTGCAAGGTATAGGATGCCTTGTAGGTGAAAGTTTATGCTTGTTTGCGTGGTTTTTTTTACATAGTAGGTATGTGAACCATTCGATTTAGATGACTAACAGGTGGAATTTAATAAGAGCATCGTGACAGTTTTTGGGTCAATTTAATCGACATGATTTTCCATGCTTAAATACCTTCTGATATTTGTAAATATTGTTAAGATAAAATATCCCTTACCTTTTCTTCCAAAAATCTGTTTTCCGATTTCTTCTTGCCAATAACCTCTTGCAGTTTTGTCGATTGGTCACTGAGGAAGTTATTCTCAGCTTTTGCAACTTTCAGTTCATTTTGAATGATTTCTAAGGTGGTTTGTAAGTTCTGGGTTTCCTGAAAATAACAACTAACTTTTAAATCTTTCATATTGGTCATATCCACACTTCGAATATATCTCCTAGTACATATTTTAAAGCCTCTTAAGAACCCAAGGCTTATGCTTTTCAAAGACGTTAAATTGATTTGAACCTCTTTGAAGAGATTTTTTATTCATATGATCTATATGGTTAGAGGTAAATATCTATAAAGATATATCTCTGATGAATGCTCTGGAAGTGCTCCTTTTGTTTTGTATAATGCAAATTATGACTTGGAATAGTATATTCTATATCGAGCGTGGAAAGACTTCACTTAAGTAGAAAGGTAAAATTTAAAATATGACTGTGGATGATTAAGATGGCGCTACGGTATAAAAGTGAACGCTGTAACCATAACATGGAACGACATAACCATTCATACGTTTTTTTTTTAATGGTTTACCTTTTTAGTTCCAGTGACCTTTATTCGTGTTTCCAAACATCATTCTTAGATAACACCACAGGTACTCATTCCGAAACGAATAGAGGAAAGAATATTATCGCACCGATTAGGCATTGAACCTATTATTTTTTATTATTTTCATCATTTTATTTATTTTTTTTTAACAGTGTTTCCTTAGTATTTTGTTAGTTAGGCAAACTGCTTTTTTGTCTATCTTTAAAGGTGTTGCATCCACTAGAAATTTTGTAAATATTAAAGGGTTTTGACTTGATTTTGACTTCAGTTTAAAGAGATATGTGTTTTTTAAGGATGGAGTAGATAATATGGTAGAATTCAAGGGTTATGTATGTATTCTGTTTTTTTATGAAAAGCTGGATACTGAATGTCAAAGAGCTATGAGCTACAATTATGTTAAAGAAATTTTTAATTCTTTGATTTGCTTTATTGACGGTAGCTGGGATTGGTAAATTTAGTAGAGCTATCGGAATTTTTGGAGACTAATTATTTATTTTTCTGTTTGTTTTAGTCTAGCTCCAGATTTTAATCTATTATCTTGGTTTTCGGCCAGGCCTAAGGAGATGTGTGTTCTTGATTCTTAGGCTAAGATAATGAATTCAATCGAGTATCAAAAAAGATGAAATCTGCTCATAAATAACACAAAGATTTAAAAAATACTCTCTACAATTTATGCATCTTTTCATATTTTGAAAGATTTTCAGTAAAACAGATGCATTATATAATATATGATTTGGCTAGTGGCAGATCGCTAATAAATAGGCAATTTAATCAATGATGTTTTCGTAACAGTCATACCAGATAAGCAGATATTGACTAAAATTGATAGTCGAGAGCAATTTAATAAACTAAAAGGGGTCCATCTTTAGTCAACGGGTCTGTAAAAACTCCAGAATTTTTTATCTAAAATAAATTCATTACTTTGATTTAAATTAAATTTATGATTTTCATATTCAACGGGTCAAATTGTTCCTCGCCGAGACTCTCTTTGCAAGAAATTGAGCATAATCTGTTGATTCATCGTGAATTGTTTTTTTAACTTATTCAGAAAGTCTAAGAATCATAGAAAAAACGGAAAAATAAAAAGGCTTTTTCTCTTTTTCCTTTGGTTATTTAGTTGCCGCATCCTGACGAAGCCAAAAGGCAGAAACACGAGTCGACCGATCGTCTTTGGTTTTTCTGATTCTCGTCTTATAGAGTATCCCTACTAACTTATCTTTTTATTATTTAGCTCTCCCTGCAAACTTTCTTGCTTTAAAATGAATAATCATATTTAGGATTAAGAAAACTCCCATTCAATTGTACAATATGGTAATAAGAAGAAATTGATACTATTCGAAGTGAAATACTTAGTTGATCCTTCTTTTCTGTCAGAAAGGCTAAATGGCCAGAATTATTATCGCCGACTCCTAGAGGAAGATTTGCTTATATTGTTAGTATAGAAACTGTTTATATGAAGTGTTAAAGCAAGGAAATACTTAAATTACACATGTAATGAATGACGAAAAAGCTTAATTATGGCCTCTTTAGATCATCAGTTCAGATTTTTTTCACGAAACTATCTGAAACTTTACCGTATCTCAGTAAACCATCCAGAAGATCTGATGATCATAATCTTGTATCACGATAAAAAATACTGCAGACATATTTCAAATATTGAAATATATATCACGAACATATGAGTAAAATAACTAAAGCACCTATCTTTCAGGATTAGGCAATTTTAATAATTGTTTTCTTTTTATATTTAACTTTGTTTAACAGAGGTTGGAATCAATAAATAAAAGACGATTTATACATTTTTTTCTTAAAGATATTAATTGTAGGTGTAGGTTTTTAAATGAGAACAGTCAAATATTGAGAACTAATCAATATCGAATGATCATATATTGGTGGATGAAGACTAGATATTTAGACACATGTTGCACAAAAAAAAGGATCGATTTTAGCCAATGACACCCTAATTACCAAAAATCTAAATATTATTACAGGCAGGTCAGTGGCGCAACAATTTTTTTTAAACGAAAACCATTGATCCTACTGAAAAAATGAAGTAATTGAATTTGTTTGGAATTAAGTGGGGATATCAGAAATTATTTTTATTGCTTACCTCATTCAGTTGTCCATTTTCCAACTCCAGAAGATCAATGGATTTCTTCAATTTTTGACATTCTGTCTGAGCCTCTTCACGTTTTTGACTTTCTGCCTCTCTCAATTTGTTTAGCACATCTACTTGTAAGTCTAATTGCAAAATCTATGTAAATTAAAAAAAAATAAAATAAGTAAAAGAAAAGATTAAATAAAAATCCATGCTATATATGAACCGGTCTTTTCATCTTTTATTAACGACCTTGTAGTGCGAATAGATTATGCAAATTTGATTAAAACGTTATTAGTTTGAAACTTGTTATTTGTTGTTTTTTTTTAGTATTTTAGATATAAAGTAGGTTTTAAAATTTTAGATTTCTTTTATTGTTGAAAAATTTGGAATTCGTGGAAAAGGAAATTTTTTTCTAAAGTGAAGTCAATTTCAAATTTCGTAAATTTATAAATCTAATTTAGAGGAGAATTTAATTCAAACAAATTTGCGTTTCTTTTCCTCTTCGATTTAATAGTATTTCAGGTCATGTGATTTATATTAATTTTGAAAAAGCCTTTGACCGCTTAGTTGGGATAATAGTTTTGTTTTGTTCATATTTGCTTAACAAATTCAAGTTTGTTGAGTATGAAAGCTTTAAATCGAAATATTTTATTGTTACTTCACAATTTTAACCTGGATTCACCATTATTTATTCAATTTATTAATGACTAAATTGCCTCACTTAGATGTTACAGACTGGCATTTGCTGATGACTTTAAGTTTTATTATAATATGGAAAGACATCTTATTTCAAGCTGTCTTAACTTATTGAAGGTTTTCTGTGCTGAAAACAGATTAGGACATTAATAATATTATTGAAGCAGCTTTAATGAGGTATGAGTCTATAATTAGAAACTCCGAAAGCTTTTCTCTGAAACCTACATTTAAGCTGCTGTTTTAGCAGCCTTGTCAAATAAAAATTGGAGTATGACTGCATCTTATGGATTCCTGTTTATCAGTGTCACATTGATCTGGTTGAATCTGTTCAGCGCAAAGCTACCCCGTTAACAGATTTGATCATTACCAACTACTGGACCCCTTCAATCCGTTGAACCCCAGAAGAAATATTTTCTTTGGAAATTTTTTATATGAAATACTTAATCACTGATAGACACGTCTATTATTCAATCTGGTAAATCTTTTTTAGTTCCTAGATTAAATACGAGTCAATCAATAAATACCTCAATCTTTTTATATGCCTATTTTTAATGAGATTGGTCATTTGTGCGATATAAATATTTTCTCGGTTCATGTGATCGTTGATTAATGAAATTATTCCTTACATTCACCGGGACAACTCTTGTCATCATTTTTCACATTCTTTCTACTTCGGTCTTTAGGTTTTTGTATTTTAGCCTCATATCTGCCTTTTGCGCTATAATGTTATAATCAGATAGGACGGAAATATCTATAATCAACCATTGTTTCTTCAATTTGCCTTTCAGCACAGGATCTAATTAATCAGCATTAAATTAAGAATGAAATGTTCAAAATGATTAAAAATTAGGAGGGATTAAAAATACAATTCAAGCTCCAAAAATTTGGTTAACCTAAATATGAATCAGACATTAAAGCAGACTGCTGCATGCTGCATCACGCCATAATGCTGTTCCTCTTACATACAAATATTTATGTTCCTGCCCTTCTTAATACTCCTTTCTTTTATTTAAATGAGAATGTTTTAATATTTATGTACTCGAACACTGAATTTATAAGTATCCAGACAAAAGATCCTGCAAGATAAAGTTAAAATTTAATAACGTAAAATTCCTATACATCATCTACCTGATGAGAACTGTAATGGAAAACTCGTATGGGCCTGTTAATTATTGTTTACTGTAGGACTTAAATACGACATCCTTTTTTCCACGCAGCTTTTATTATACTGAAAGGAGTATGAGAAACCGCAAAAACTACAGAGAAAAAACGTTTTTTTTGCTAACATGGATGAAGAACTACAAATTTTATTATATTCTTAAGAGAAAAAGTAATTTTATGTTTAGGAATCTTCTTTACGTTTATAATTTATGCTTTAATTTTTGATGAAAAACTAATTTATTAACCGTAGATACGAAAGTATAGAGTGAATACTTTGAGTGTTCTAGAAAAAAGCTTGAAAGAGTGTTACAAATACCATTATTATATGGAATCAAGATGGCGCGCATAACTTTATACCGGTAAAAATTTCTTTAAATAATCGTTTTAATGAATGGATTGGAACTCATGGCCACCAAATAACCCTGATCTAACTCCATTAGGCAGCTTTCTATGGGGATATCTTAAAAATTAAGTTATAAAGAAAGACGTGAAAATTTGAAGGATTTCAGGAAAAGAATTCAAAGAAGTATAATTTGTTCATTTATTATACAAATATACAAGGTGAAATTTAAAAAATACAAACTTTTGATTAACTTTGCAATATCCCTGTGTTATATTTTAGAACATTTCCTGGCGATTTAAAATAACCTTTACAATTTATATATTTAAAGTTTTCCAGTCCGTATAATAACCGAGCTAGGTTTTGTCTAAATATAAGGAACAACCCTATACTTATTGCAACAAAAAAACATTTTTTTAAATTATTTCTTATTCTTATTAGTGAAGACCGCATTTATTACAACATCTGTCAGCTCAAAGCTGTTGAGATCCCCAAAATCATTCGCCACTAAAATTATCCACCCTTAATTTATATTTCATTTAGTTTTTTATTCTACCTTATTTTTATTCTAAAATCGTACAAGAAACCCAACCTAAGCTAATCTGTTGGTGTTGAGTTGCCTGCCTTCGATGAGGTGCTAATTTTATTTCAGCCAAGTCATAATATTACTCATATATGTTTGATATTGTTATATCATAGAGAGACGCCAATATAAACAGGCGTCTTATTTTTTAACTGTTACCGTCGACGTCGTCGCGACGCATTTTATTAGCAATATGCCTCATCGTCTGTCTAGTCAATTCTGAAGTGTGACTATGAAGATGTACGTTGATGATGCTTTTTAGAAAATGCGTTATATGTGTTAATGATGCGAGAAAAGTTAATAGCTCTGAAACTCTTAAATTTAAATATACAACAAAACTTTTATTTTAATAAAATTTATTTTATTTCTTTACATTTATAACTGGTTTGACGAGAGGAGAAAACATGATACTTATTTATAAACTTATTCAAAAATTAAAGCACAAATTGATACTAATTTTAATAAAATTCTAATACATCAACTACCGCAATGTATATTCATTCAGTACTAAATAATTTGTATTTCATTGTCATTGGTGGGTGAATTTTTGTTTTAATTTATGGTGGGCTTATCTATCGGTTGTTTTAAAATTAAGATGCATACCTATTTGCTAAACAAAATGCCTTTTAATTTAATTAGTCGCATTTTATTATATTTGAGGCCCTGACCTCTCCTAGGCACTAGATATTCACGGATAAAGATGTTATTCTGGTGGGTTTTCAAACAAACTCCACAATGTCAGGAATAAGATCAGTGTGGTTCTAGAACGCGGCAGTAAAGAACTACTACGATCCCAACTTGGATACCATCGTTGGAGGAAGGCACATCTAAAAAATGACTGTGAACAAGGAAATCAAAGAACCTATTTTAGATGAAAACATATTGCAAAATCATTTTTGCTAAGGCTGACTATACCTGTCAAAATTTGAGTGGAATTTTGAAACTTAAAATCTTTCAAGTTTTAAAACCTAAAATAACGCGCAGAAGCAAAGCGGAGCTTCGTTCTAGTCTCCTAGAACGAAAAAACCATAATAACCGTATCCGAGAAAACGGGTGATAGCGGACAAATTTCGCAATGAGATAAAAAGTACTCTGGACCAACTGGTAAGGAAACTGTAAAAAACAAATATCTTAAGACAGGAACAGTCGGCACACAAAGATCTAAAAAAGGACAGCAATATCAAGGCAGCACAATAGTTATAATGGATGCAGAAAACTACAACAACAAGGTAAAAGAACAGTAAAGGGAAGAAACTATAGGGCTCTTAAAAAGTAACCTGTTTATCTCTTTGATGCATTGCGGCTCAAACTCAAGCCAGACCATAGCAAGGGGTCCAGCTACTGCAAGGGGATACGGACTTTCTTGCACAAAACTCAGCTCATTTCGTCAAACTCCTTCAGGCCATGAATCGTAAAGCCACCGATAGGTAAACTAGTAAACTTTATTGTTAAGAGCTTTGTGTTCATCGGAGAAGCCCTTAACATCATCAGCGAAGTACTCAGACAAGACATAAAATTTGCAAAATGCACTGGAGTTCTACTGGAGAAAGTGATGAATCTCTTGGAGGTTTATCTTCATAGCTCCTAGTTCCAATTCAGAGATACATTGTACACCCAGGATGAAGCACCAACATGTACTATCGTGCCGAAAAAAAACTGGGACAGCAAAATCTCCTAAATCTCTTGGTCTATTAGAATAATATATTTTGATGTTGTCAAAGTTAATTTAATTTTGTGACAGCCGCGTCAACAAAATCGTTCTTTCAAAATGCCTGCAATATCTCCTCAACAAAAAGCGATAATATACACTCGTCTGATGGATGGAGTTCCTATAAGAAGAATCGCAAAAGAATTGGGCATTAGTAAAAATACCGTTTCCTTAGCTAAGGCAAAATTGCAGCATATGGAGCTATTGTAAGAAATCCAGGTTCTTTTTTCAGGTTTTCATTTTCGACCAAAAATTTCAAACGACATTCAAGATAGAGAGTTAGGTGGCTTTCTAAGAAACAATCCGTTTGAAACAGCAATAAAGGCGAAATTCCTGGTTCTACTAATACAGCTCGTAGTAGGATAAGAAATTCGGAAATTAAAAGTTGCTGTGCAACAAATAAAATATTTTTGACTGAAGCAGACAGGATTAGAATTTGCCAATCAATATGCACATCAAAACAACATATGGGAAACGGTAATATTTTCGGATGAAAAAACCTTTCAATCGTGCAATAATGGCAAAATCCGCGTTTACAGGCCTTCTAATACCAGATGTGATGAAAGATATACACATAAGACTAATCAAAGTGGACGTTTTAGTATAAACGTTTGGCCTGGATTAGTTTTAGAGGACCAGGCGTTTGTCAAATAGTGGAGGGAAGGCTTAATGCCTTAGGATATTATATCAATATCCTGAACAATGTTATGATGCCATCGGTTGGTGTAGTCTATGGGCAAGATTTTATCTTCCAACATGATAATGCCCTATACATACAGCCCGTATAGTTCAAAACCATCTAGACGAAAGACGAATTCAAGTTTTACCGTGGCCCTTGAAAAGCCCTGATATCAACCCAATTGGAAACGTTTGGGGTAAAATGGCAAAATATATGTATACAGATAACTTTAGGCCTAGAAATCAGAATGAATTACGCCTAAAGATAGATGACGCATGGGACCAAATAACCGAATAATATAACAGAAACTTAATTTTAAGTATGCCACGACGTTTGCAAGCTGTAAATTGATAACGACGGTGCGCTTACTAAGTATTAATAATTTTTTATTCCATATTATCAAAAAAGATATAAGTTAGTTTTGGTTTATTTATAAAATGTGTTCCAAATAAAAATAAACATCACAGAAAAATAAAAATGTTTTGTATCAATATTATTATTTAAATAGGTAATTATTAAGACTCCAAAAATTCATAATGCGTAAATATGCATATCATACCCAAGGAATGCGATTTACTATAATAGACTAGGAGACAATTCCCTACCTAAATTTTAATGTCCCAGTTTTTTTTCGGCACGATGGTACGTAGAGGGATTCGAGGAGCACGTTGCAAGAACAGCTCAAACCCAAACCAAAGATGTGGCTTCGATTTGTCAATGAAACAATTATTATTTGGGACAAAAGCGTTATAGAGCTAGCCACCTTTTAGGACCGCATTAATAACAATAGGCCAAGCATCAAGTTTACGATGATGTTTGAAACGACTGTATATGTCAATACTTCCCTTCTTAAATGTTCTTGTAAAGAACAATAATAAACGCCTAAGAACATCAGTCTATCGCATGCTAACACACACAGGACAATAAACTACAACTTCAATCATCCTGGTTCAACAAGGGTTGGAATCATTAAAACTCGTACGGTATAGGAGGGCAGCTACAATATGCTACAGCAATCTTCACCTCAACAGGGAAATAAAAAATATCACCAAAAACTTACAGCAGAACGGGTATTCAAGCAAACTAATAAGGATAACTATTAGGAAAGCAGCAGAGAGAATAAAGAAAGAGGATCCTACAGGATTTTTAACAAACCAGAAAATTTAGCATCAAGACTGCCTCAACTTCTAGACACCAAGAACTGCGTATGCCATACGTTGGATAGAAGCAAAGATTTCATATAAGGAACAACATTGGAAAAAAAGAAGATTCTTGAAACCAACTTATATCACGCAAAATCAAAGAATCTTCAGCTAGGCTAGTGTTGATATTCCCAACATTTGGAGACACGTATAGTCGGGAGACTCCAAAATCTAATGCGCTTTACGCGTCACCATACGTCATACACATCTATACATACCTCAGTATATAAGAATAGATATGATATAGAGTGTTGAATAGATGTTGTTGTTAGTTTATACTTGATAACGGTTGAAGATACTTCCCAAACAAAACGTCATGCTTAATTTAAAAAAAAACCATTCTAAGAATATACACTCCAAGGAGAGCAGATATAAAGCTAACTTTGTTGTTCCTAAACACAAAACACGTTCAAAACATTAATTTTTCAATAAATTTATTTTATAAATCTGTAAAATTTTTACCAGAATGTTAGAAGACAAACTAAACGACATAGCAAACTTGTTTAAACGCGGTTGCAAAATTATAATAAATTCATCGTAAAATTGCTGTGGTTTATCCTAAATGAAAACATTCAAAATACCAAAAATCCAATAAACTTCTTTCAAAAATTTTTGATGCAAATATTATGACATATCCTGTAAATTCTAAATTATATTAAATTTATAGATCCTTTTTTTCTCATAGAGCCTGATATTACAACATAAATATTTTCCTTGACATAATAAAATTATTTTCCCATTATCACTGTGACAACAAATATCAAAGTGACTTCAATGGTACTTTATTATGAAAAGTCCAAATAATGAAGTAGATTCTCTACATCCTATTCTACCTTAGACTAGCTTTTGCAAAAATTCATTTATGGTAAATAAAAACACAAAGATGCTACCTTGTTCATATACTCAGCATAATGTTTAGGTTTTGATTTTACGTAATCCATTGGTATTCTTAAAATAAAAAGTTTTGTCCTTTCTTTAACAAATCAATTTATCAGATTTATTTACCTGAAGTTCTTGTTTCTTTAAAAGTTCATCCTTAGCTTTAGCAGAATCACGAGATTTTCTCCATGCTAAAAGCATTAACCTTCGATATACTCTGCAAGTGTTACGCTCCTGTAGACAAAACAGTTTTTCTTCGAAATCAGATAGAAGGCGAGGTGTAGCATATATTTCAATGTTGTCGTCTACGGAACGCATAGACAGCCTGTAAAAAAATCACGATTTAAAAATCTTGTTGGAATAAATCAGGGAAACTTGTTTTAGCAACTGTAGATTATAATCTGTAAACTGATTAACACAACAAAGAAGATATTTACTTAATTTTTTTATTGCATTAAGTAGAAACTTGAAATTGTTTTCTTAACCATTAGACATGTTTTTAGGATATAGAAAACAAAATATGTTTATGTTTATTTTTCTTAGTAATCCAATAAAAAAAATCAAAAACATCATAAATTTGAGATCACAGATATATTCCATTAAGAGATTCAATTTTCAAGAGAAGTATTATTAAAATAAAAAATGGCATTCTTCTCCATTTAAATTATGATGCACACCAATTTCAAGTTAGATATTTATATTAACCTAATGGTTAATTAACTTATCTTTTTTAGATGTCTATTCTAGGCTGATTGATTCAGATGATTCTAAAGGTCACGGGCTTGATGACTTGCCTCCTATTTTTTTTTTAAAGATGAAGCTTTATAATATCGAGACCATTGTTTACAATATTCAGTTTATCCTTAAAATCTGGGGGTTTTTATGAATTTAAAAAATGCAGCTTTATTACACCGATTTTAAAATCTGGCCATAACGTTCAGTTTGAGAATCTTAGGTCAGTTACACGCAGTGTATACTGATTTCTCCTAAGCTTTTAATCGTGTAAATCATGCTCTATTGTTAAATAAATGATTTCAGTTTGGCCTTAGTCAATCCTTATAGTATTGGCTTGAAAGCTACTTAACTAATCGTGAGCAGATTGTAAGGTTGTGTAATTATAACTCTAAATGAGATCTCAGTTACTTTCGGTATTGTCCCCAACGGTCCCACTTGGAGCCCATCCCTTTGACTCTCTACATTACTGTTGTTTTTTTCAATGCTGTATGATTTTAAGTTCTATTGCAAAGTTTTAAATCCTAGTAACTGCCCTAAAGTGCAGTATGATTTCGACCGGCTTGCTGCATGGTGTAAAAATTAACTGTATCGAGATGAATATCGAGAAATGTCATTCTATTATTTATAGTCGAAGCGTTGACAGTCTGGGTTATATTTATTCTATTGGAGATACCTCTTAGAAAGCTGTCACTAGTATAAAGGATCTAGGTGTTACATTAGAATCCCAGATCAATTTTTTCTTTCATGTTATGTCAGCTGCGTCCAAGTCTCTACAAATGTTGGGCCTTATCAAGAGACGAATTAGAGATTTTCAAGATATAAATTCCATAAAACTCCTTTACTGTAGTCTGGTTCGTCCTCACCTTAAAGGGTCTTTCCTTTACCTGGACGCAGTTCTTTTGTTACTAGAGTCATCGAACTAGCTAACCGTTACTCAGTTCAACTAGACTGTCTTTTAGGTAGAAATCAGTTTTTGAGATAGTTAAAAAGCAGTGTGATACAAGGTTACTATTAAGCTTTATTGGGCTATTATCTGTTGTTGTTGTTTATATTGTCTTGAACAGTGAATTGAAATGTACCTTTCATACTCCTAGCAATAGGAGTAATGAAAGCTAAAATGTTAGGTGTTCGATTAGGTTAGTTTACCTTAATTTTTATCGTATTGTTAATTATTGGACTTGACAGTTGATGAATAATTAAATTAATAATGTATATAGTGGTAAAAAAGTAATAAGTTCTGTGAGAAACAGCGAGTTAAACTCTATAAGCTGCATTTGAGATTTTCAAAAACTAATCGTCATTATTACACATGTTACTTTTTTTAGTCAATAGCAACACCGTAATTATCCTTCAGTCACCATTTTTACTAGACTTGATTACCTGCGCTTTTTATTGTAATGCTACAAAGACGAGTGAAAAGATGGCGTTTTGCTACTACTATTGAAAAAATAAAGACTACATCGCTGGAAGAAGTTATTGTTACGCTAAAAAACGAATATCGGAACTGCTTCGATGATTGGAAAAAACGCTGACTTTAAAGTGGACAGTATACATGACTGTCCAATTTCGTTTTTAGATGCCGAAATAGCCATTCATTAAAATGCAACAGAAATTCATAGATAAAGCCTTAAGTTAAAGAAAGAACGACAATGTTGCAACAATTTCCCTATTCCCCACTTGAGTTTGTCGTGAAGATAGGAAATTCAAATCGCGGTATATCTCGGCTCCCTTTTCTACATTCAATTTCAAAAACTTCTTACTTTAATTAGTAGATGAGGACTAATAAACGGAAGTCATATAATATTACTCACGTTAAAAGCTTCTATGCAATTATTAAAATGAAAACCCAAGGTCAAAGTTCGTATAATGTTTTTATTGATGCTCATATTTTTTATTATATTTATAATTTTTTAAGCGTGTAGTGAAATAAGAAACTTGAAATAAATTTTATCAAACTTATTAAGGGTTTAAGGGTTGCGATGTAATTCACTCAGCTATTCAGATAAAAAGCCCTTGAGTGTAAAATTTTCCTAAATAAATAAGAATATAATTGGAGAACTTAAGGATATAGACTAAAAGCGTTTTCCTCGATTTTAGTAAATGTTTGTAATTAGCATAAATTTTCGTATCTTAGGAGGGAAATACTTGTTTAAGTTCCTGATGAAATCAATAAAAAGGAACACGCAACAGATACGACGTTTTGACCTCTGTACTTTTTTGCTCTTTCTATAGTGCTGGTTTCTATGAGGTGTAAGAGTTGCAATTATCAAATTATTAGAAAAATATTCAGCAAATTGAGTTTGTTATTAAAAATATAAATCTGTATTATTAAATGTGTTTATCATGTAACATGTTTTTCTAAAAGCAATTTATGATTTTGATAAAACAAGCCGAAATGTAAATTTCAAGGTAAATTCTGCAAGAATCCAAGTAAATAACCTACATAAATAAATATGTTTCAATCTTAATTATATTATTACCTTAGCAAATTTCAAGAGCAGTCTGGTAATGACGTCAATGCAAAATAATAACACTAGTTTAGTGAGGTCATAACAGGGCTGCCCTAATTTAACTCCTGTTATATGTTATTTGGTTTTAAGAAATATATATTAATTTTCTGGTGAGAGAATTCAATCAATCAAATATGCTTTATTGTCAAAAAAATTAAAAATTTTGTAGACAAAGCTATACATAAAAAGCAAATTACACAAATATAGAAATAAAAAAATACAAGTACTAAATAAATATATACAAAACTGGGTACAAAAGACATAAATGTACCTGGTCAAATTTCTTATACTAAGTGTAAAAAGTAAGAAAATAGGAAAGTAAATAAAAATAGTAAAAAGAAAGTAAAATTAAAAAAGTAAAAAAAAAAGTAACAAAAAGAGTAAAAAAATCATTAATACAATGTTTAAAAAGTCATGAAAAATGTTATAGAAATTTAGCAATACAAAATATTGCTATTCTACATCGTAAAAAATTTAATAATTAGCCAGTGCGTGCATGATACTCAAAAATTAATATTAAAAAAAATCATCTACTGCATATAAAACTCTCTCCAGTAAATATGATTTCAAAGCGTTGCGAAATCGAGGAAAAGATGTCTATGATTTAATTTCCAAAGGCAGATGATTGTGCATTTTTTTAGCTCCGTAAAGAACAGAGCTTTTTATTTTAATTATTTTGCAATTATAAGATCACTATATTGATTTTATATCAAATAAACCCCTAATCCTAAAATAGTTTTAGGATTAAAAGTTAGTTTCTAGGTCTACACAGTAAGGTACTAAAGATATAGATTTACTTGTATTTTCATACTTAAAATAAAACATCCAAGGTATTTATTTAAATTACAATTTTTGAAAGTGCTGACTTTACGATACTTGTGAAAAATGCCATACGAAAGTTTTCAGAAAAAAGCTAGATTCTAAAATATTAGAAGAAGATAAAAGATAGAAGAACCTAGAAGATATTTTAAATACAGCTCAGTACCTACTTACTTATAAATTAAAAGTCACTCAGCAACTACAAATATGATCACATTTTTGAACTGTAGAACTTGAATTTAATTATTATTTATTTATACCAACTAACATTCAACAAGATGACTAGAACCGATATTATTGGTTTACTGTTGCCACAAACGATATACCACCACACTAGATAAAACTCAAATGAAATTAGTATCAATATATGAGAGTCCCCCGCCAATAATTTTTGTTCGATGTGTTATTTATGATGTACCAAGTCATGAGTCAGTAAATTTAATAACAATTATTACAAATAATAAAAGATGAATTCCTGCAAAGGCATTAGTATTGCTGTATGCCCCTTTCCCTTAACTAAGTTAATGAGGTATGGCGAAATAAAAAATTAAAGCAAAAACAATTTTTTTAAATAAGTTAAGATTAAAAATAAATTCGACTAAATATATCTTTTTTACGATAAGAGGTCAATGCTGGGAATTAAATGAAGAAGCCAAAAAAAAATGAATGAACAAAAAATTAAGTCGATTTCAATTCAGTTAATCATCTTTACATTTGAACCAAATTTAATTTTTAATAACATTTCTTAGATAATTTCTCTTCCTATAATTTTAAATTGTATATACATGCAATCTGTTATAAGTAACCATTTTAAAAGTACATTAGTTGAAGCCTCGCTTAGCAACTGAAAGGTCTATGGTTCAAAACCCAACAAGACCACAAGCTTTTTATTTGTGTGTTTATGTGTTTCTTACCTCACTATTTTGTTTATTATTGTTCTTAGTTTTACAGTGTATGTGTAGGTCCTAAGGTAATTTTATTTTATTTTACAAATAATTTTATATTAAACACCTCCCGTTTAATTGTTTTTAGGCCTGATGATGCCCTGCTTATACAGGGCGAAACACGTGTACCCAATAAAATTTTGCTTATGAGACCGTGACATTGTTTATTGTTTGTTTGTTTACATTTTGTGTGGTCTCTTGGAGAAAAATGGATGATGATTTTATATATGTACTTTTGAGTAATAAACAGAGTATCCATTGTTGTTTCACTTGCACTGCCCCATATTATTATGCCATAATTAATTATTGACTCAACCAATAACACATACACAGGCAGTCTAAAGTATTTGCAATTAAGTCATACATGATAAATTTTGTCTTATCAATCTTCAGAGACAATAGGCTTTTATGTAACCAACACTTAATCTTTGAAATTGCAGCTTTTGCCTTTTCCATGGCATCTTCCTAGATTTCATTTTGTTCAATTATTATAGTGTCGTCTGCAAACAGAATACTGAACCTTCAAGATCAATAATTGATTTATTTAGAGCCTACATAACTTACCACATCAACTTACTAAACAATCACTTAAAATTTTTAAAATTTTATCTCAACGAAAAATAGAAGTAATAAGCAAATGCTTAAGAAATATAATTGCGGAGCCTGAAAAGCTCTGTATAACATCCAAATAGGTGACCAATCTCGGATCTAAAATACAATAGTAGTTCACTGTATGGGTCTTCCAAGATAAGCCAACAAATGTGATTCTTGCACGAAGCACATCCAAGGAATTTATTTCCTGTTCCCTTGGAACAACTGGACATATAGCAACTGCATTGTTAGAATAATGTAGAGCAGTGGATTCTAAATGGTACCTGAGTATTTGTTATATCATCAAATTCTCCGTGCAGCCTTAATTAAGCACTAAATGACATCTTTATATTTCCATTTATGAATAAAAAATTGCGTAGTCCACATTTTTTGGCACCCGAAGAAGCTGTTAATGAATTTAAAAACCATCGTGTTACATGTATCCCTATTTTTTAATTGGAACAGAAAAAGTGATATGAAAATTAGTTCGAGCGTATGCAAAAGTATATTGGTCATTCTAGAGTATAAGTTGAAAATGAACCATGCTAATTTCAATTATAAATTACTGTCTTTTGATTACTTTGCTCTAATTATAAACAGTCTTTGTATTATAGATGGAGCAGTATTAATAAAGTGGTAATTTGTAGGGCATAAAGTAAGAACAACAAAGGAGTGATGAACCATAAAGCTTCTTCGATAGAAACCATAGTCATGTAGTGATAAATATATCGTGTTCCTAAGGTTGTCTTTTTCGTGATCGTGTTTCCATATCCAAAATCACTTGGTGGCAAGATGGCATAAAGAGGATAGTGGTCTAAAATGGATTAGAAGAGCAGAAAAAAAAAGTGTGAAAGACCTATATAATCTACTTTTACTGGACTTTAACAATATTAAAAACCCATTAAAAATAGTAGAAAAGCCGTGATGATGACCTTCCAAGTAAGAGAATACTAAAAAAATACAAATTGATCAGATAGAAAAAAAAACAAAAAACAAATTGGTATAAAATTGAGCACATTTCTGCATGAGTTTTGAAGTATTAAACTCAGTTTTAATTGCTAAATAAGTTTTTATGTTCAAATTCCTAAACGTTAGGTAAATAAAAAACTAATTTTTCATATCCATTTAAGTTATGCATAAACATTTTAAAAATATGATACTTATACTTAACTATATACATACTTTTTTTGGATCTAAAAAAACTTTGATTTTCTAAACTAGTTTTCCAGGTTATAAGACTATTTATGCGTGCAGTGTACTCCTGCTTAATCTAAACATTTTGAAAATTTCTAATTTTTTTACTTCATAAAGGAGTTTCTCCATTGCCCAGCTTAAAGAATCTTACACAATAATTAGATGTGGCTAAAAAATATGCTGAACTTATTAACAATTTAATACCCAGATAGTGATAAATCTAGGTCTGCTAAGGATGTTTATGCTGATTAGGGTAACAAAAAAAAGAGGTTATTTAACTACCAAAGCTGCAAGGCTAATTTCTGACAGAACACAGGGCCTAGGTTTACTTAGAATAGCACAGTACAGAAAAATTTGCCTCCTCGATGCTCCAGCGAAGGAAAAAACTTTTTAGTTTCACTATCGGGATGTTAATACAGTTAAGCGGACTTAGGCTTTAGCAGATGAGATACATTTGGATAAAGCATTAGGAATTAATAGTTACCACTATTCCAGTTGATGAAAGAACAAATTTTGAAGAAGAAGCTTCTGACGATTCATGTATTATTCAGAAATTGTTAATAGAATAAATATTTCTAACTATGTTACCTTTTTTTTGCCTTAGTGGGTGTTATTTCTGCAACAGAAGCAGATTTGACCAATACTTCCTTTTGCTTGCAAGGAGTGTTAACTCGTTCAGGTTTTCTTCCGGTTACATTACAATTAACAGTCTGAAGTTTTAGTTTCATAGGTTCATCTTTAGATCGCGGTTTAACCTTTTTAGCTGACGAAATCGGTCCTTTCTTATTAGTCACCATTTTCTGCCTGATCCCGTCTCCATCACCGTGACCTCGTGGTGTAGAAGGAATATCGCCTTGCATTTTAAAAAGGGTTTATATTCGATTTTAAATGATTGCTATAAACCTAATTTATTTAATATGACAGTTATGCGACAGATTGAATTAGGACAGGTATTGGTTTAAAAAATATAAGGTGAAAAGAGGTAAGAATAAACACATAATTAAAATTTTAGCCGTTCTTCTGCGTTTCATATCTTGTGCTCGAGGAGAGGCAGTTCCGAGACTTCCATAGTTTGATTGCACATCATATGAAGCAATAATTTATCATTTCTCATAAATAATTTTTATTCAGCTACTAGGCCAACCTTGTGATTACCATGCCATAGGCTGGGCTATTCAGTGTATAATACTTCCTCTAAAACTCTTTTTAACGATGGAGATTTGGGAGTTTTCGAGAAAACTATTCTTAACCATTATGTGAACGCAAAGGAGGTGTCACTTGTATATGGTTCAGTTGTAGATACTAGAACTCGGCGTGTTGAATGCCATCTTTACACCGTAAATTTTGCGGATAACACAGAAAGCCGTTGGTGCTGGTAGGTCCTTAATCCAATTTTTCATGTCATTTTCGCAAAACAAATTTGCACCATGAGTGCTTTCACTCATATTAAAAAGACGTTGTGGATAGTTGTTTCGCGCCCATCATGAACAAAAAATAATTGGTCAGATTTTTGAGCTATGACTCGACTAGATGGCAGAATGTTTTAATGTAAACCGGAGCTCCTCATTGGTTTTTCCAAAGCTACTGGTAGATATACTTAACAGATAGCATGATTTCTACCCGCTGTACTTTCTTACTACACTGTTACCCACTGTACTATTAAATCAATGCAATAAAAAATCATTTAAACTAAATAACAGTAAAAAGTTATATGTATCAAATTGCGTCAAATAATAATTAATTTTTTTTTTTAAGATTATCAATGTATGTCACAGACAAGGAATGTGGAGATCCTCGACCCCGAGAATAGAAAATCCCACACAAGATGTGAAAATATGTAGGAGATGGAGAAAAACGTATGGGAAAATCCAAGAACCATCGACCGCTTATTAATTTTTCATGACGTGGCCATGACAAAAGGTACCGTTGTTCTAGAACATATGATCTTACGGGGTACCTATTTTATTACGATAAATACTATAAAAAGTAATATGTTTCGTTTTATAAATTGGCTTAAAACCTATCCAGAAACACAAAATGCTAGTCAAATCAACCTAAAACCAAAAAAGTGCTATGGTAGTCACGTGACTTTATAAGCCAATATATAAAAATATATCAAAATGCAAAACATCTTTTAGATACCTTCAATTAGTATGTCTTCGATTTAGAAAAGTCAAAAGGGGATTATAAACAGTAAGGACTTATAATACATCCTTATTACCAATATGACATTAAAAATCAATACCAAGAAAGACCATACATTTAAAAAAAAAACCGTCAATAGAAAAGTTATTTAAAATATTCTACAGCAAAAGAGCCTCTTCTTTGTTATTCTCTTCTAATAGGAATTGAAGTCTTTAACAAAGCTTACCAGAATAATTTTTTATATATGCCCTACAGAAATCAAGGTAATTGACATAAACCTTATGCATAATTCTATTAACAGCTATATTAAAAACATTTAGTATAAACATTAATCAAGTATAAAAGGTAATGATCGTGCTGCCCATTTTAGTATGCGCAGATGCCTAGAACCTGATTTGCAATTATTGGATCTCATATAGATTAATAAATGTATAAGGGTTGAATTCTAGCTTGATTTTACAGATAGGAATCAGAAGCAAAAATATACCCTCTATACAAGCCTATATCTTAAGCAAATATGGTTTAAAGATAAAAATCAACAATACACGCATACAGATCAAATGAAATACATGCTTAGTCAAGTCAGACCTTGGGTGCGGAAATAAGTGTATTAAATTGTAATAATAAATGTAAGTCATAAGTTAAAGCGAAAGCATTTTCTTCACTCCCCTTTTACTTACTAGAGTTATAACTAAATTGAACGTCCGAAAATGGCTGAATCATTGTAATCGTTTATTTAACTTAAGGCTTTGCCCATGGATATTTCGGTACCCAAGGAAGAAATTGGCCACTTTGGATGGAAAGCTATCGATAAATTTTTAAGAATGAATCATACATCAAAATTTACCCTTTTCAACTAGCTTCAGTTGCTGTGTTTTACTTCAATCAGAATGTGAAATTTATTTTGCTATATATTTAAATACAGTCGTCAAAAAGTAAAAATTAAATCGCGAATATTCGGTTTTTTCCAAATATCTCAGAAGTAGATAATTCGGATTTTTTTAAATAAAAAATGATTGTTGTAATGAGCACTAGATTGCGCAACTTTGCCTTCATTTAATTGGGTAAGCCTTATCATAAAAAGATCCTGATAATAAGGCTTAAATTTCATATACCCTGTACAAAACGTAATTAAGCAAATTGTATAGTAATTAGCATTTGAGTAAAAAACCTATTATTAGTAGTAATTGTCTAACTGGTTACCAGTTCCTAATATTTCTAAGAGATTAGCAGAGAAAAACAAAAATCCCCAAAATATATACTATTACCAGAGGTGTGCATAAGCTTCCCTTTATCATTATGATTTATTATGTAAGAAGAAAATTTAAATTGACCAGCAACTGTATTTATTCTGCAATAAGCAAAATTTTATAAACATACTAGTAAGTCAATATATAATAGGATAAATATTAGTTAATAGAAAATCAGTTCAAATATTCTAAAATAGCAAAAAAAATAAACAATTTTCAAAAAAGTAGAAGTGTATAGAGTGTAATTAGAATACCATTTTTCTAATTTGACCCGTTTTCCCATTTAAAAAAATAATTTGCGGGGTTAGAACCGGTTCTTATTAATTCCCTCCTTAACAACATTTTTTATTGCGTTTCTTAAAATACTTCCAAAAATCATGTACGTTTTCAGTATTGTATTTACATACAATATCCGTACCTACGCTCATGGAAATAATATATCATCAATTAAATCATGAATGTACGTTAAATATTTGAGCATTTAAAATACATTAGTTGTGACAAATCAATGTCATTTTCTTTTTGGAGTGTAACATTAGACAACTGGATAGACTATTTAAATATTGGTTATTTTTTGGTTCCTGGACGTGAAAGTGTAGGTATGTGTATAGAAACTTTGCAAGATGTAATTAGTTATATAGAGCAACAAATAATAAGAAAAAGGTAAAATTGAGAGTGTAAGCTTAATAACCCTTTGCCATCCAATGTTTCTCAGTAGTTCAGTCTTTGTAGGATGGGAAGTACGATTAATTTATAGATTTAAATTGTAGATGTTATTGCCATTTTTATATTTTTCAATAAAGTGATAATATAATTTTTTTTGGTCGCTTTAGAGGCGCATCAAACTTTATCGCTAATACCTAAATAAATGAACATAATCGATAGATATTCACAAATTATTAGTCCAGTATCAACAATTTAAGAATTAAAAGTCACTTTTCAACTTGAAATCATCTTTTAGATTGTAATGGGTAAAATCACGTTGTCAAAATCAATCTACAACTTCATAATCAATCCATACTTATAATTCACTTCACTATTACTAAGTCGCAATATTATCTAAATAATTGATCTAATAAATGTGAAAAACAATTATTTTCCTGGTACTAATTATTATCAAACTTAATACATAATAAGCACGTAGTATGAGTATAACGTCTGAAATAGCCATCAATTTATTTGATGGTAGGTAACGTTGGTCGTACAGATATTTTATTATATAAAATATTATTTTATTTTTTAATATGTACTTAAAGTATTTACCGTAAAAAATCTGAAAATTTATCAACCCACATTTGAATTAAAATGATATGCATTGGATGCTTATTTATATTAAGCCAACCACAAAAATATTGCAACACTTAATATGGTTAGCCCCTTAATCAGTATAATTTACTTATTTACTAATTATTAGCTTAAATTTATGTTATTTAAATTAAAAAGAAAAACATTTTTCGTATTGTTTTAATTGCTATTAATGCTATAGTCATGCCAAGGTCGGCATAGATTATTATATCGTTGCTTTAAAAATATAAATGGCGTTTCTTTTCTTTACTCAGGCGATGGAATTTTGTAACGAGGATAACACAAATATAAAACACATAATCTTTAAAACATTGTATTTATGTTTCAAGAGGAGCACATATCTGCTACGTTGTATAGACTCCAAAATGTCCTACCTATAGAGAGCACAGCGTTTTTTATTAAAGAACACTGTTAAATTTGCAATTTGTTTTGTCAATATGTTAAAACTTTAGTATTTCATATATTGAATAGATCTACAATAGATAAGGGAAATTTTATTAATTAAATTGTAATAGAATCTAGTACACTTTTGCCTTATTTATAGGATATCATGGTTTCATATTTTTTGTTCTATGCAAACGATGGATTTGCAGCAAAATCATAAAAATTTGACCGTTTACTAATATAGGTACTTGTCTAAAATAATAAGTAGAAGGCAATACGTCCGCTTTAAGTGATTTTAAGTGAATCATCTTGTATATTTTATTTTTGTATACTATACTAACTCTATTCAGGTATATGTACACTGTGTCCCATTTTGGATGAGACTGCAGGGTATCTCTGTCATTTTTTAAGATAGATCTTTGCGGTTTTCGCGACCCTGTATCACTTTTTTGTAAAACTTTTAAAGCCACAAACAGAAATATTCTAACCACTTTTGTTCCTGAAATACCGGGCGAAAACGAAAATGTTCACTTTTGGAGATGTTATTATTTCTCAGGCTCTGTATAAGATAGAATAAAAATGAAAACTGCTTATAATAGATATTTTTACATAAAAGTCAGTGGCGTATTTAATTTTTTTTCCCAATGCACTGTTTTTAAGATTGGGCACAAACTTGGTATTTTTTAAATGGAACACCCTGTATATTTTAACGTCAAATTTTTGCATTTTTTTTTTCTGAATACATTGATGTATCACAACCTATTCTTTAGTAAATTTTAGCTTCAAAAATCAGAAAAATCCATATTTATTTTTGTTTTTAATAGTAGGCCATGAATTCTTTGACACATGCATAAAAAATGTTTTGTTTATTGCATTCATGGAAACTAAGTCACAAACAGACTCAATACATATCAATAATGATGGCTGACGGTGAAAATATGGAATTCCAAAATTTTGAAAAGTATGATATTATAAAATGTTTAAACCTTTCTAACGAAAATGTCGAAGCGGCGCAGCAATTATATTTAAATAGGTAAAGCTCTAGCTTATTTTATTTTGTTACAAAATTCAAAAAATAAAAAAGATCTTATTAGGTTTCCAGAAAGACGTCAGCCATCTCGGGCTACGGTATTCCGGTTAAAATCTAATCTTTTAAATTATGGCTGCTATTCAAAACCTAGGCAACCCCATGTTGATAGAAATGAAGCTGGCGAAATTAATGTTTTAGCGTGTGTGGAAGCAAGACCCCAAATTTCCTGTAGAAAGATAGAGGAAGAGATAGGAGTTTCCAAAACAAAAGTGCAAAAAATTTTAAAAAAGCATAAATTTAAACCGTATAAGATAAATATTATTCAAGAATTGCATCCTGATGATCCGTTTAAACGACTGGAATTTTCTAATTGGTTTTTAACCAAAACTAATGAAGATTCGGATTTTGTAAAAAAGGTAATATGGTCTGACGAATCCCATATAAGCAGTAGTGGCATATTTAATAGGCAAAATACCAGACATTGGTATCAAGAAAACCAACATATTACTTTTGAACGACAGCAACAAGGCCGATTTGGTTTTAGTGTTTCCTGTTTTGTATTGGGCACTAAAATTGTATATACAATTTTTGAGGGTAGCTTAACTGCCCAACGATATCTAAATATATTGCAAAATAATTTGCCAGAGTTGCTGGAGGACATACCTTTAGCCCAGCGACATCAAATATATTTCCAGCAAGATGGAGCGCCCGCTCATAATTCGAGGGTAGTTAGAGAATATTTAAGTGCCCATTTTGATAGACGTTGGATTGGCACACACGGGCCAATCAGATGGCCCCCGAGGTCACCGGACTTAAGTGTTTTGGACTTTTTTGTATGGTCGTACTTAAAAAATAAAATTTATGCAAATCGGCATAATAATATAAATGAACTCCGAGCGACAACTGAAGAAGCATTCATAAACTTACAAAGGCAACCCTTTATAATTTTAAATGCCTTAAGACGAATACAGACTGTATGTGGTTTTTGTATAAGACAAAATGGACAGCAATTTGAACAGTTTTATTAAATTTATATTTGTTGTTTTTTTTTGGTTTTTGTAATTAATTTTCTAATTTGATTC
This sequence comes from Anthonomus grandis grandis, assembly GCF_022605725.1. Lineage (NCBI taxonomy): Eukaryota > Metazoa > Arthropoda > Insecta > Coleoptera > Curculionidae > Anthonomus > Anthonomus grandis. The sequence continues at coordinate 10,017,659 of NC_065555.1, forward strand.
TTGTAATTACTAATTAGTTTTTAATGTTAAACCTGGTCCGATATATTTTTTTTGTTTTTAACATTTTTATGTTTATATTAATATTTTAAGTTAATGTTTAAAATATAGTTAAATAAACAGGTTTAAATCACATGGCGTTTTAAAAAAGTAATAATTAAATGCATGTGTGTAAGAATTCATGGCCTACTATTAAAAACAAAAATAAATATGGATTTTTCTGATTTTTGAAGCTAAAATTTACTAAAGAATAGGTTGTGATACATCAATGCATTCAGAAAAAAAAATGCAAAAATTTGACGTTAAAATATACAGGGTGTTCTATTTAAAAAATACCAAGTTTGTGCCCAATCTTAAAAACAGTGCATAAGAAAAAAAAATTAAATACGCCACTGACTTTTATGTAAAAATATCTATTATAAGCAGTTTTCATTTTTATTCTATCTTATACAGGGCCTGAGAAATAATAACATCTCCAAAAATGAACATTTTCATTTTCACCCTGTATTTCAGGAACAAAAGTACTTAGAATATTTCTGTTTGTGGCTTTAAAAGTTTTACAAAAAAGTGATACAGGTCGCGAAAACCGCAAAGCTCTATCTTAAAAAATGACAGAGATACCCTGCAGTCTCATCCAAAATGGGACACAGTGTACAGGCTTGACTTTGTGTATAATATCTTATACCTACCCAAATATATTAAATAATTTAAAATTTATTAATTTAAAGTGAAATAAGGAAGTATGGCCACATTAGTCAGGCATATGTAAAATATGGACGTCTAATGGTTCAGCGGCGCTACCTACATATCATGTGCCTGTATCAAAAGATTCTGAATGAGAAAACATCAACTTACATTTATAACAAAATTTAATATAGATCTGATCTTCACAGCATCAATCAAATTTAAGGATAAGATTACAATTCCACCATACTGTTGTTGTCTATTGAATTGTTGTTTACTTATCTTATTGCCTAGTACTAGAATGAGCTTCCTGATGGCATAGTGAACTTATCACGAACCAAATTTCCTTTGTGTAACTTTTGCATAGGCTAGAGGAAATTCACAACATCATCATTTCATATCTAAATCTCTCCTCGCTTTATCATTTATATAATATTTTTTATTTGTTTTATAGACTGTTGTTTATTGTGCTATAGACTGCGTAGTAGTGTAGGCTACTTAGTAAAGTAGTTTTTTTCGTAATCTTTTGAGATTAAGTACAGAATACAGTTCTGTCTAATTACTGTTCCAAATTAAGGATGTGCGATACGATACGATTTTCTCGAGTACCGGTATTTTTTCTTCCGATACTCGATATTTTGTACCGGTACTTTAACGTACGATACGGTCCGATCCGTTTGAGTTTTATGCAGTACCTATCGTATCCCGTATCGAAAAATGCTATAAAATAAATTTAATTTAATCAAAAAGATACCACATAAATTAATATGAATGAAGCAGTGAAGCACGGATTTACTCCTGTTTCCTTCTGTCTTTCTGTTTATGTTTATCCGTAGTGTTGACAGATGCAATGCAACCCATTTTTTGAACGCCTATTTTCAAAGGCTGATGCGATAATGGATGAATGCCGTAACAGACTTCTTAGAGATAGACTTTCAAGGCTATTATTTTTAAATTCGTTAGAATTAAGTTACTGGAATTTGTAATTATTTTTCAATTTCTAGAATAATTATTTTTGTCTTACGTTTTAATGTTTTCTGTTGTTCGGTTTTAATTTAAGTGACGACAAATGTCAAATTTTCACTTGTAGTTATTTCGAAATAAATGCTGTTATAAATAAATAAATAAAAAACTAAAAATATCAGTATTGACCATACCAGTCCGCGCTAATTTAACATTTTAAAAAAATATATATATTTAGTTAAATCGTACCGGTACTTGGAATATCGGTACTGAACTTGTCGATATTGTAACCAACCGGTACTTTTAAAACGATACGATACGATCCGAAATACCGGTACTTTCCTCAGTAACGCACATCCCTATTCCAAATTCACCGTATGGATTGAAACTGTAAGAGTATTTAAAGTTGCATCACTCGGCTGAGGGTTTTTTAAAAGAGTTGTTAGAAAGCTATTTGTATCTATGATAATATAGGTAAAAAAATAAATCAACTATGACAATATTCGGTAATTTTTAGAAGAAAATAATAATATATATATTTTTTTAATTAAATTAAGTTACTAGAATGTAAAAAATAGCCTTTAGTAATGTTAGTTTATTCAAAAATAGTCTCAAAAATAGACATGTATATTTTCCAATATATCCATATTCCTTTTCTTATACATTGTTATTGACATTCGTCTTTCTCTAATACATGAATTATATTAGAAAATGTATTTGCTACCAATTTTTAATATCCTATATAAATATTAAATCTATTGAGAATTAAAAATCATTGTCACTTTTCACCTTTTCATGATACGTTCAAATTTTGAATATTTTCAAACAAACATCATAGTGAATAGCTACAGTTTTAAGCGGACCCATTAATTACCTTTTCAATGATGCATTATACTTGCATTTTACACAACTAATTCAAGAAATGTCCACATCAATGATATACCATAGCTATCTTTCTTTAACACTTATATTATTTAACAAAAATGCAAGCCTGCGACAGTAGGTAATTAAAGATTACTTAAAACTGTAATCATCCAATATGACGTCTATATGAAAAACAAGACGATACATTATATTTCAATATCATCATAGTTGAAAAGACAAATTGTTAAACTACTGGTAATATCTTCATAAATTCTATATTTTCTCTTTTTTGATGTCATCAGGATAGTATTTAAGAAAGATATGATATATACTTAAACCAGTCTATCCTGATTATTGCTTGAGTGGATACATGCGGTTTACCTTGCAAGACAAACCTAATTCATCAATACATTTGAAGTCAATAAGGAATTCGACATTAAACTAAATGCCTTTAATGCCTTTATACTTTCGATTTTTATAGATAATGAATTTTATCAACCTTTAAAATTAAATAATATTTACAAAGTAGATGTACTATTTCGTTCTGCAGTAAACGTGAAGCATTTCGATAAAAGCATAATCAGTCTGCGCATATCTATTTTAGCCCCACTATAAATATGAATTCTGATCAAGCACGGATACTATTAGCGAAATGTGTTTCTTGATTAGTATTGTAAATTGCTTTAGTATATAGACACGTATGGGTACAACAAAGATACCACATCTCAACGTGATAGAAACCGGTAGTGCAATAAATAATACAATTTTCTAACATTTTAATTTGTATTAAAATTTACGAATACCGATTGTGATCTGTGTGGGCCTAGAAGCATACTGAGTGTATACCTAAAAGTGAGACCTGTGGGTAACCACTGGTAATAAAAAATGTTCAGAAACAGGAAAGTTGTTGCTTGATTTCCCAGTAAGACTAATTTACATACCATATTTAATGATATAACAAGTTAATTGAAGTGATTAAGAGTGTTGTTATTTGTGATTATATAGTAATGTTAAATGGTATATATCACAAGAACATTTTCTGTGGCAGAAAATAAATATAATTGTTAACGCAAGCTGTTGTATATGGAAGTTTAAATATTATATGTAAGTAAATATAATATGAAAATTTGATATAATATCTTGATAATAGTAGAATAAATAAATAAATGAAATAATAATTACCCTAATTAAAAAAAGTAGAAATTCATTAACTACAAAGAGGCTCATAATAACTATAGTATACTATTTTTGAACCTCTATAAAGTAAGATATTTAAACAAATATGCAAATATATATTATATAATTTTGAAAATTAATAAATACTGTATGTAACTTTTAACTTTTGAGAGAGAGCACTTTAATGGAGAGGTATAGTGACTTTATATCTCCTTTTAAAATCAATATGTGAATGTTGCTAGGAAATATTAGACGTAAAATAAAATTCCTTATGCTCTAAATCTTAATTATATGCAGTTTATTCTATATTTACCTATCGTGTAGGGGGGCGCCATGTATATCGTAAATTCATCAACGATTTTACGCATTGCCATAACATTGCATAAGTGCATCACAACTCCAAGTTTTTACTTTTATGATATGTATTTGGTCTAATTTATAATGCGGTTAGATTATTCATCTAGAATGGGATTTAGTTTATTTATAGTTTGCTATTTAACCACAAATTACTTCAACGCAGATGCCAAAGTTTCGCTCCGATATGTATCCCGATTCTCCATCGCGTCTCCACTACTGTTGGGTACCAGAGCATCCCATATATTACCACACGATCTCATGCAAAAATGATCATTATTCTGTTTATGTTCGCCTAGACTGCGCGCTTATGTAATTTAGATTTATTTCTATGCTGTTTACTATCGTATTCGTTAGTGAGTTTAGATTGACTGTGCTTAAGTGGATTATTTATTAAACAGTTTTAACGCAGTTTATCCTAGAGCTGAAGTAAAAATCTATTGAGTATCGATATCTATGCGGTTTGTCTACAGTCGCTCTTCCCCGGCCAGAATAGTCATCTTTCATAAGGTTTATTTGAGTATTTGTACTCGAGGTCGCAGAGACCGGTTTTAGTTTTTACCGGAGTTTCGGTTGTGGGTTAGAGCAATTTGAGATTTAACACCAAAAAATAAGGAGTGGACATTTATAGCTGATTAATAAGGTTCTTTTTCTCGAAAGAGTATCTAATGACAATTTTGTTCTTAAAATAATATAGCTGCAATGATCACCAGGACTTGGTCGTTAGTAGCTCTTTGGATTACTTTAATTTTTTATTGATTGATTTGCGTCAGTATTCTGTAAAGAACATTTCTATATAATATATTTTTAATCAAGTCAAAGAAGGCTTTATTATTTTGACTGTTGTTTAAGATGTGATAAACAAAGCGACTAAATCTATGTATATGCAAGCTAAGAATTAAAAATATAACTAATATTAAAAAACTATATCAAACAAAAAAAATTAAACAAATAAAAGCAGCAAACGTTGAAGGAAAAAAAAGTTGAAAGATAATTAAAATTATATGAGAACATATTCGTAAGTAGAAGTAATAGAAAAGCAACACATTATAGAATAATAAGTGGTATTATAAAGAATGAGCATAGTTCTAATTTACATTTGTTTAACTAATTTATAATAAACCATTTTTATCAGCAATTTTGCAGCCTTTAAAATTTTTACTGCATGGGATTATTGACATACAAGAACAAAAGTTGACATCAATGTTTTTTATATAATGTTTATTGCGCATTATAGATATTTCGATATGGAGTTTGATAAAGTAATAGTTTCATTCGGTAATCAGTGCAATAATATTCATTTTCGTTCTTGTTTTGGAATGCGTAACTACGGAGCTATCTTAAAGTCATGCTTCAAGAAGATTTCATAGTCTTTTGTGATAGATTTGCAATAAACCAAAAAAAATTTTCTTTAAATATTAGTTTTCTTACGCTTTTTTATACATTCTTTTAGGATCAAAAGCGTTTATAAAAAAATATAATATAGGTGCTATTTGTATTGCAATATATTATGGTTATATTTAAAAATAGAAATTAATAATTATAAATCTCAGTAAGTCTGCGCCATTTGGTCTTTAGGTCAATTGTCCCTCAAAAAAATAATATTTTTAAAATAAATGGTAATAGATAATTCCAGTTTAATTATCTATCACAGAAAAGACCGAGTAAACTTAAGTTGGACCTTAAATAACTGGAAAACATTAAAGGATGACATCCGATTAATATCTCCGTGAAATGAAATATTAATTTCAAATGCACTGGAAAATGCGGAGGATTGATTCCAATGACGAAAAAAAAAACGCTGTCAAATGCCTGTAACAAAACAAAACTGTCTATAAAAGTTTGGTACAAAAGTAACTTTTAATTAAAATCGAAGAATAGTCTTAGAGTCTGGAATATATTAAATGAATTTAAATCAGTAAAAAACGTAAAATACATTGCAACATCAGATAAATCTTGAGCCTATATAATGTTCAAATTATTCAATGTGAAAATTCTAATAGACTTTAACCTTTCTACTAAAAAAAAATATTTTTTAAATTATTAAAAGGATGAATAGGGATAGTAAAATACTTTTATGACTGTACTCGTAATAAGGGCTTTTAGGACTGGCGCTAGTTAAGTCCACTCATAAAACATGTGGTTTTCCCTATACTTCTAAGCTTTGGTGGTTGTAAAATTTTCACAAGGTCTTTCAGTATTTTTCTACGATGTGTTTAATTAGTAGTTCGATAGAAAAATAAGTTGTATGACTTTTTCGGTTTTTGGAACGATGAAAATTTTGATCAAAAATCGATCGATAAATCACTATTATGTAAATCTGGTAGTTTGTTTTAAAATTTGATTTACACAAATTTTATAAAAATATTAGTAATTTAATTACTAGAATTGCTAAATTTCCTAATGTTTTAATGGCTATAGTGCTTTTTTAGCGTAGTGTACAGGTAGTTACATTTCCTGTACTTATTTAAAGCCTAATACCTGATTTCTACTTGTTATTTGCATATACTGACCTAACACTATTAAAAATAATTTAACTCGAAGTAAACATCTCAATATACATGAATATGAATGTATAAATAAAAATATTTACTCAATAATGCTTAAGATTATACGGTCTGAGATTTTGTCAATTGACCTTATCTTTTTAACAATGTGCAAGTTTTGACAGATGGTTTGAAAGGCTTTAGTCTTAAGATTCTCACATCCATTATTAAAATCTTGGATTATGAAGGCAAAATACTTGTAGGACTAAGATCTCCAAACTCATAATATACATTCATTTATAATCTTTATTAGGGGGTACAAACAAAACGGCAAGCACAACTTAGTATCATCCACTACTTTTGCATTCGATTTTAAATTTGTCATTATTTTTTTATCTGTAATTCATCAATAAGTTGAAAGGTGAACTGTTCAAAATTCTAAACTTTGTTTTTTGATTGAATTTCTTATGGGCGCGATCTCTTAACTTCACTTTTGATGAAGTTTATACTTTCTGTTATCCTGTTATATGGGTGCAAGTTTGTTTTCATTCTGTTTGGTTTTAAATGTGGCGTGCGTATCTAAAACTTGAATTATATTATTATTAAAAAGATTCATTTTATCGTTATTGTTGTCAAGCAAATAAAGCTGCTCCCAGGGAATGGTAACTAGCATTGATAAAATTGTCCAAATGTATATTGTTGTAGTTTCAAAATTTGAATTTTGATTAATTTTTTTCAACATTTGTTGTGAAATGGAAATTGAATGAGTGAGAGTTTTTTGAATAACAAATTGTTACTAGATATTATGTAATCAACTAGACTGGCATTACCCGTTTCCAGGTTAATCCTTGTTGGTTCAGAAATCCGTTGTATCAAAGCTGCTGAAATAAACCTTAATCTATTGGTTAAAAGTCTATCTTAAAATTCTCTACCAAAATTAAATAATCATTTTGTATAATGTTTAATTTTCTTATTTATTTTAAAACTTTTCTTCACTCCGGCAATTTTGTTTATTCTCAAGGTCAGTTAGCCAAAAACTAGTCTCAGCATTTATATTAGATATTAAATTGAACAGTTAATAGGGATGATTTTAATATCAATTTCTTAATCTCACAACTATACTTGGGTTACCGAACAGATGGAGTGGTCACGTGATCGTTCTGCGCCGGAGGTGTGGCCTAGAGCCTCGATAGGGTTTATGACTTGGGGTTTTATTTAATTTTATTAGTCGAGCGGCTTTAGATCGTTTTGGTTGAATTTTCTGCTATTCGAATATTTGAATCTTCGCAATATTGAAAAGTTGAGATTGTCTTTATTTTTTTGTTAATTTGTTTGTTAACAAATAATGGCTGACGCGCCACGTACACCCCCATTGTTACCCCCCAAGAAAAGAGTACGAAAACATTTGACCATTGCTGAAAAGGAAGTGATTATGAACATATATAAAACATGTGATAATGAGCATCCAGCATACAACAAAGTGCAAAAAGTCCAGTTTACAGCAGAAGCAGCAGGTAATAAATATTTTTAATATACAGTGTGTCCCAGGATGAGCGAATTTATACGTGAAAATGACAAAAAATGTTGTGGTTAAAATTTGACCGTTTGGCATCCAGCCCTGCTTGATTAAAAAATACAATTTAGCATATTATTAATTTTTTTAAATCAAGCTTGCCTTGATATGAACATTTTTTAAATTTTATAAGTAGGTAAAGTGGAGGGTAAAGTAGTAATTGTAGGCAAGATATAAAAAAGTGTATAAAAGAAAAGGTTGTTTAGAATGCAAAATTATGCCCGAATACCGCATTTCATAACCATAGACCTACTTTGATTTTTACGTTTTGTGTACCAATGAATTTTTTATTCATATTTAATTATTAGAGATTGAAATTTGTAAAAATCAAAGTCCATGCCTATGGTTGTGAAATTCGGTATTCGGGCATAATTTTGCATTCTTTTCGGTAAACCCCAATAAATTAACATAACTTTGCATAACAAAATACTTAAAAGGGAGTATTATATCATTAGCTGGCTCAACCTCAAAATCGGTTTGGACCCATTTTACAGGCGACCGTATTATATTTTTAAAAAAGCTGCTTACAAAGCAAAGCTGTACGGTAAAATAATTTAAAATAAGTAGGCATAATTCTCCTCGTCTAAATCTGCCAAGGTTGCATCGATGGGCTGGCCTATATTTCGCGCACATCATTTACTCCATCTGTTCGGTAATCCGACCATAAATAATTGTAGTTTCTCATTGATATTCTGAAGTTCTGAACAGAACTATTTGTACAGATTCTTGGAGTAATGGTATTTCTATAGTTGCCTCAACAAATATCTTTCTTTAATCTGAGCAGTATAATCCAGAACTTTAACGATTTTTGGTATAATATATTTAATATGTACTATTTTTATAAATACCAAAAATGTTTATATAACATTACCCAACATTAATAATACCAATTTTGAAGAACAGAAAGTATAGTTCCTTTCCGAAATTAAATTTTCTTCAGTAATTTAATGTATATTTTTAAAATATATAAATGAAATTCATGAATGATTAAAAAATACTTAAAATTACTTTAATCAGCTCAAGATTAAATGAAAAGAACTTTGAAATTAAGCAAAAAAATGTTAACTTCCTTACTTAACTATTTCCTGTTCATACTTAAGTATTTCCCAAATGAACATTAAGATTTCCCATAAAAACTCGCTGAGAGAAATAGAAATATTATTGTTACGTAAATTACCTGAAGCAGTTCTTTAAAACGCAAGGATGATAGATAGGGGAAGAGGTAATTAAAGAGGTTACTTAAAACTCTACTTAGCTAATAATTAAAATATAAGTAGCCTGTATGAAAAAATTAATGAGTAACCAAAATTTGAAACACGCGATATTAGTGAGTGATATTACGCGTTATAGTAGTAATAGCTTCTTTGGTGCACACTGTACCATATCTGTAAGGATGTCTGTTATTTTTTAGATTGAAAGTGGTGCACAAATGATCCAGATATCTTTCAGAAAAGTCCCGTTACCCTGTACTCGCGTGTGTACCTAAGGGAGCTCGTGCAAAGTGTGTTTCCCGAATAAAAATGTTATCATGATTCATGGTGGTCGCCAGCTTATCTGTGGTAGCTCTAATTTCCTCAGGTGGACTCACTTGGAGATTTGGAGGCTGAAATTCTTAACGAATCATGTTGCGGCTGTCATGACACAGTTGGTTTCGTTTTGGACTGCTATAATATAAGCTTAAAGAGACGAGTGTGGTCAAGGATTTTGGCGCAGGTGGGAGGAGACGTAGATAAAAATAAGGCGGTTGTAAGCATATACCTCGTGTACATCTGCTATGACTTGGTCCTTGCGAAAGCTTATTCCAAGGGTAGACTAGAAAGTAGAGTTATAGCGTTGACTGAATAATACTTATTATTCAATCAACGGTTTTTGCTCAATAGTTGGGCTTTGGCTTTTCCAGTCTGGGCATGGTGGGATCAGTTCGATTTCCAGCGAAAATCATTCCAAGATATTTGTCTCGTTTCCCTTTGATATTACACGTTACAGTAGTAATAGCTTCTTTGGTGCACACTGTACCATATCTGTAAGGATGTCTGTTATTTTTTAGATTGAAAGTGGTGCACAAATGATCCAGATATCTTTCAGAAAAGTCCCGTTACCCTGTACTCGCGTGTGTACCTAAGGGAGCTCGTGCAAAGTGTGTTTCCCGAATAAAAATGTTATCATGATTCATGGTGGTCGCCAGCTTATCTGTGGTAGCTCTAATTTCCTCAGGTGGACTCACTTGGAGATTTGGAGGCTGAAATTCTTAACGAATCATATTGCGGCTGTCATGACACAGTTGGTTTCGTATTGGACTGCTATAATATAAGCTTAAAGAGACGAGTGTGGTCAAGGATTTTGGCGCAGGTGGGAGGAGACGTAGATAAAAATAAGGCGGTTGTAAGCATATACCTCGTGTACATCTGCTATGACTTGGTCCTTGCGAAAGCTTATTCCAAGGGTAGACTAGAAAGTAGAGTTATAGCGTTGATTGAATAATACTTATTATTCAATCAACGGTTTTTGTTCAATAGTTGGGCTTTGGCTTTTCCAGTCTGGGTATGGTGGGACCAGTTCGATTTCCAGCGAAAATCATCCCAAGATATTTGTCTCGTTTCCTTTTGATATTACGCATTACAGTAGTAATAGCTTCTTTGGTGCACACTGTACCATATCTGTGAGGATGTCTGTTTTTCTTTAGATTGAAAGTGGTGAACAAATGATCAAGATATCTTTCAAGAAATAGAAAAAAAAGTTTCTTCTTTAACTATTGTATATCTTTATTGTTGATTAAAGAGATACGATACTTTATAATGATAAAATGGACCAAAAAGTGCCATAAGTAGTTTCAAAGTAAAACATAATCTTGTAAAAGATCTGCACAATTTATGTTATTCAGATATCAATCTATTTACGTCGAAATGATGAACCAAACTGTCAAAATCGCTGTTACGTATTCACATCCGTTAACAGACAGTTGCCTATCAAAATGTTCTAAACTTTGATATTTCTGCGATATTTGGCCTTAATATTGTCTAGATTTGATAATATTTATTATTTTTCATAATATTTTTGACTCTTACAGTCAGTTAATAAATTATATTAATTTCATTTAATACATTCTATTTCTTTTTTATTCAATAATTTTAGGGTCGCTACTAAGTTTGATTTCTCCTGTCTAGTGATTTTTTTAAAGTAATTAACCATTTTAACATAAAAGCAATAAATAATTTCAACCTTAATAACATGTTATTTACTTATAATAGACCAACGAAGATGTATGATTTTATGAGCATGAACATAATGAAACTTATCCCAGTCTCTACAAATCTATTTTATCCCCACTCTATATCCCCTCTCAATTCGGACAAAGCACGGCATCTATTTAAATACCGTAAAATGCATTTGTTGATTAGTATTGCAAGTTGCTACAATATATAAACATCTATGTGCCCACCAAGGATACCACTAGCTGTGAACGCGATAGAAACCGGTAGTGCAATAATAAAATTTTTAATTTATTTATAATTTTAATGTTTACATTCACTTAAGAGTTTCTATTGTGAACTGTGTGGTCCTATAAGCATACCCAGTGTAAACCTTAAAGTGATTCTTCGTCCAAATCAGATACTTTTGGTAGCCATTAATAATTATAAAATGGGAAAATCGTTGCTTGAGTCATGTTACTTGATGTTATTAAGAATGTTGCTATTTGTGATTATTCAATATCAGATGAAAATTTTCTGTGCCGGTAAAAAAAATGTAGGTTTAAATATAGTATGTAAGTACGTTAGGAACATTAGAAAAAAGTCTTGGCAAATGTAGACTAAATTTTGGCCAAAACTGAGAAAGTTTAATAGGTACTGTGAATTATAATTATTTTTATCATATTCTGTGTAGAGCCATCTTGTTGGAAATGTCTCTAATATTAGTCATCAACGATTGTGCGTTTGCTGCAAATTATTGACATCAAGTTTTTGTTTCTATAGAAAATCTTTATGTAAGTAAAAGCAAGATGGTGTTTCTTTTTAGTGAAAGTTTTAGTAATGTACTAAGTACTTTTAACTCCACAAAAAATATTTTCAAAAAAAAAGATTTTAAGTATATTTTTTTAAAATTAACCATTGACTAGTTGAGAGATAAAAAAGATAATATCTTTAAATTCTATATGTTGATTGCTAGCCAACTATTTATTTAGCCCGAGCCTTTTTAGAAATTTAAAATATTTATATATCGATTATTCATAATTTAAAATAATTTAAACCCTGTGGAACTTTTAAAAGTTAGAGATAGATATTTTTTTCGCAACCGAAATATGCTGCGTTCTGAATTTTGGTTTCTGGCCTTCAAATCTAGTCTACTAAATATCCATCACATATTTTAGTAGACCCGTTACAACCGATCGTGTTTTACGGGTTGAAATAGGTTTTTGGCTGTTACACTAATATCTTTTCAATACGGATCATATTTGAAACAACATAAGGCAAAGAAAGTAATAATATCATACTGTTAACTGGTATATTGAGTCATTCATACTGTTTTAAGATTTTGGGCCATAGATAATTTTTAAAATAGATATTATTTTAAATATATTTTAAGAGTGACTGCATTGAAAAATCTCGATTAGTGTTGGATCCAGAAATCTGTGCGGCCATTCTGTTGTCCGTGTTTCCTGAAAAACTAAGAAACTGTCTCTTAGGAAGGAAATGGGAAAGCTCTATCTTATTAAATATATGAAATTGTTTATTGGGTTTGTGTTTTTATCAATATCTAATTGTTTCTCCTATTCTTTCGTAATGAAAGTTTAAATGTAGGTAGTTCTACATGTATTATCATAGTCGCTCGCTTACCCAACAATATATCAAATTCCAACAATAATATCAAATTAAGTTTTTGTCGAAACATTTATTAACAAAACATATATAATGTTTTTTTGTGACTCTAGGTTTTAAATCAATAATTTTTACTAACAGAACCTATACTCATCGTTGAAGAAAATATTTACTGGGAGATATTACGCAACATTCCTGTCGTTTTCTCATATCTCTGGCCAGGGTCTTGGCATTGGAAGATGGCACAGGATTGGCAATTATATTGAAAATAGGATGTCTTCTTACACACTTTTAAATGTCTGTATAATAACTTCGATTCAAAATGTTTTAAAACATTTTTGAGAATTCTCACAAAGCACCTCACAAGGCACCTTCACGGAGGAATGAAATGTTTAAATGCTTCTGTTAACTTTGTCTTGAGCCTCTTCTTTTAAACAATTAGGGAGTCGGAGGTACTTTAAAGTTATATGCTGTATCACAAGCAATGACAAAGATATAGGTAGTAATACTTCGGAGCGTCTAGTTGGCGTTTCAGAATATTGGATCTCTTATTTGTCTGTATACATTAATCCATAGATAGACATTGCTCTGGTATACGGTAAATTGGTCTCCTATGTTACTGGGTGCTTTTAAACTGACATAATTAACTAAGGTTTTTCTTTAAAGAAAATGAAATAGATAGAACATAATAAATTATTGACCAGAGCCTCAAATGAAAATAATATGTATCTAGATCAACTGAATTTGATAATTTGATATTTTAAGATATTAAATGGACATTTCACCAATTTATGTTTATAGAGTTTTTATAGAATTTTTATTAAGGTTAACTATAACTATATAGTGTAGTAAATGCTAATTCGCATTTAAAAGCTTCGCAAATTTTATTTAACTATGGCAATTTATGTATAATTCAATTAATCTCTCCGTACGTAATGAGATTAGAATATTTGGCTCTGTGTAAGTTCTCTTCTGACGTTGATTGAATATTTAGGATTGATTGAATATATATATTATATATTACCCAAATATTCAATCAACGCTTCTGATCTAAGTCAGTTAGAGAGATATATGGGGTGGCATATTTAACTTTCAAATATGGCTATAATCTTAAATCTGTTAAAATAGGTGAACTAATTTTTTATCTAATATAATTTCTTTAAACTACAAAAACAAGGTTTATCATAAATTAAAATAAATCTGGGAAAGTCTAATATTTATCAAAGAATTATAGACAAAAATAGAGATAACTCGTAATGACTCTGAATAAATAAAAACGATTTTTTTTGTATTATGAATACTATGATATTTTTATAATCTTAACCGGTTTCTTTAATTATATTAATTTGTTTTTCCTTCATATCTCCTTGCGACAACATCCAATAATAACATATACTCTTAACAATAATTAATATTGAATTAGGTAACAGTTAAAAAACATCATGCTATGTCTACAATAAACAACACATGTTTAAAATTTTATCTTCACTGAATAATTAGAGGTTAATAAACATTTTTTATTTGCATTACATAAATATCTGTCGGCATATTTTAGAATTACAAATAGTGAATTAAATATGTAAAGCTAAATAATCACTAGAATCCTAGAATCTATAAACGCATAAGTAAATGAATAAATAAATGAATTGGGATAGTGGGAAGCCAGAGGGCTATTGCGCACATAGGTCTCCTGATGGACTTCACCAAAAGTTACCAGAGGGCAGGAATGTATATCTAAGGATAAATATCTATATAAGGAAGGCCAATAGCCTTGGAGAAGCTAATGAGGTGCTCCGGTCTGATAAATTATTTGTTATATTAGATATCAAAACCAAGCCAGCGTGCTGAGCACTCGCGCGATGATAATGATTGTGTGTGTTTTTGTGGTCTACAGTCTTCACAAAACCAATGGCACTCCGAATATTTCCGCAATACCTAGGGTGTGGAGGTGCGTATTAACTCCTGTTAAAGCACCAGTCACTAGCCGAATTTCGCGCCTCGCGCAGTAGTTGTTTGTTAAGACAAGCAGAGCGCTCATCTATGTGCGGTTCCATCTCCAGACACTCTCTCTATCAAGAAGAATCTTCATTAATGCGGCTGCTACACATTTCGCTATGCCGATTGGAGGTTAAGAACCTACCGGCAGCTTTGCATAGCCCATTTTAGCATAAGAGTACGCTTTCTAATTACCGGCATTGACTAAATGACTTAGACACTCTGCAGCCCTTCTTCACCAGTTTCTCTAGGACCTTTTTATATTTCAATACAAGATTGGTGCTTACCTTTTTAGCCATAGTGGTATTGCTCCCTGTCCGAGTAAACTGATACAATGCAAATTATGCAATGCAATATATTACCCTCCTTTTTTTCAGTTCATAACTTTTTAGTAACCTTTGATGGTATTTTTTGGATTTCCCTGAGGATCAATATCTTTATGCTCCATACATGGAGGGCATAACAATACATTTGTAAACAAACTTTGATCATCGTACATTAATAATAGAAATATAATCAACAGAGATATTAAAACATAGGTCTAATCTAAAGAACATAATATTGGTATCATCTGCAAACAACAATTTGCAACAACTTCCATAGACCGATGGTGTCGATATAAAATCTGATAAAACTCTCTCCTGAAAGCAGTGCTACTATATTATGACATCATCAGCAGATAAAATAAACTAATTAATAATGTCCAAATAGGTCATCATCATCAGACCTTCTGAATATCACTTTTTTAAAAAAAGTAATAGGTGTTTCGATTTTGTTTATAGCTATATTATTAGCTGAACACTAATGACATTTAACGTGAGTTGAAAGGTAAACAGATGCGATTCAAAGCCGCTTTGTTTTGGTTTTGCCATATGTTAATAATATTGTTCTTTTTTGCATCAAAAATGTCGAATTGGCATGAACCAAGACATTTTGCGGAAAAGTCTTATTACATTCTTTCATTTGAATAAAACGACTGCGGAGTTATCAATTGTTGGTTGACGCTTATGGTAAACATGCTCCAATTCAAGAAATTTGTAAAGTTGAAAAAGGATGCTTTCAATGCTTCAAAAGTGTTAATTTTGGTGTAAAAGACAAGGATCGCCTAGGTCAACCAAAAAAATTTTCAAATTTAAATTTAAATTTAAAATGGTTTATTGGTCAAAATTTACAGTTTTATAGGTCAATAAAAATTACAAGGAAAAAAAATTACATTGGCAAATAGGACTATTCTCTCGATTATAAAACCATTTTCCCTAGTAAGCACAAGCAAAGAAGGGATGAAAAAGCCCTTTACAATTTACAAAAACAATTTTACAAAAATAAAAATAACGTTTTTTATAGGAATGCAAAGTAAGACATACAATTAATTAACTTAAGATTTTAAAACAGGTTTCCGTTGTCGCACTGCCGCTGGACAACGGACGAGCGCAAGGAAAGAGGATAGACAAGGCGAAAAAAAAGACTCCGAAAAATAACCCCAAGATGCGTCATCGGCCTAGACTATTAAAAAATATACGTATGAATGTTACGGAAAAAGAAAGAATAAAACTAAAAACGGAATTTTAAAACATAACCTCCGAACATTAGTCCATCAGCTCCAGTCTTATGTTACATGTTACTGACTTGTATTATATTATTATATGCATTATCACATTTTATATATCACACTACTTGAATTAATTATCAATTCTTTGTTCCATAAGTAGTTTAGATTTTATTTGACCAGCGAAAGCTCCCAAGGGCATTTGCTTTATGTCATTGTTTAAGCCATTCCACATTTCAACAGTTACATAGGTTCTTGAAAGAACGTTGAAATGCTGCGCTTCTATGCAATGGTAGGATAAAAACGTTATTATTTCTTGTGGCATGCGCATGTTCGAATTCTTGAAACTTGAAATTTTAAGATGCAAGTTTGCTAGCATTATTTGATAAGGACGCAACTCAAATATTGAAGCAGTTAGCAGAAGTAATAAACTATTACGGTGCTGTTTATTATGAATGATAAAACCTAGTGAAACAATTACTGGTTAATCGAGCATTAAAGGAAAAATGTAGAGTACACCCAAAGACACGACAAAGTTATATTTTAGCACGATAATGCTTGAGCTCATGTTGTAATGTGTGTTTAAAAATAGCGGGAGATGTCCTTCTCCACTCGCCGTATACTCCAGACTTGATAGCTCCTTCTCACTGTTGCGTCTTACTGTTGCACGGATTTTCAGAACAACATTTTCGAAAAAAAAACAATCTTCGAAACAGGTGAAAATTTGGATTGATGGACGGTTGGCTTCCAAAAACGAATGCTTCTTTTAACAAGGAATCCATTCCTTGATAGAAAGATAGGAAAAGATTATATCTAACGATTGCCAATACTTTGAATATTAAAATAATATGTTTCTGTATGAAAAAAACGACATTATTAACCGCAACTCTTAAACCCATAGTCACCACGCCTTAAAGTTACTGTTTCTTAAATATCTTATTTTCAAAAGCTGTTGATCAGGTCTGAAAATGCCTAAAGGAGCGAAACACGTGAAACCTATTTTTAATCTAAATATAAGTTTGTGACTTTTGACCAAACTTCTAGGTTTTGTGTAATCAGTAAGTCTATTTAAAAAAAAAGGACAATTATTTTCAATTTTCAGTATTCCACAATTTCCAGGTTCCACAATATCTTAATCTTATCTCCCAACTCGGTTTAATTCCTTTTCTTTTCAGCTATGAAGATGGGGTGGGTGTTAGATATAGACACGTCAGCTATGATAGTTTCTTTGACGCAGCAATCGTATATGATAGACCCGTTATAGTAGATCGTAAACTTGTTAAAGTATGTTCTCAACAGCATAACCTTTTTGTTGTGAAGTTTCTTGATGCCTATAACTCCTTCATCGCGAGGAAGTCTCATTATGAATCTGCTTGAGTTAGGATGGTGTTTGTGTTGTCGAGGTCCGTCTCGGTTCACGAAATCACTCCAAAATAGTAATATAATTTTGACTCTTGCAGTCAGTAGAAGTAACATATTGATTCCATTTAATACATTCTGTACTGATTACTTTTTGAGTTGCTCTGCGGTTTTGATAGACAACTTTAAATAATTAATGCTTTTGGAGTCGCTAATAAGTTTAATTTGTCTTGTCTAGTGTAAGCAATAAATAATTTCAACCTTGATAAGATGTTATTTACTTATAATAGACCAACGAAGATGCATGATTTTATGAGCATGAACATAATCAAAGTTATCCTAGTCTCCGCAAATCTGTTTATCCCCACTCTATATCCCCTCTTAATTGGGACAAAGTTCGGCCGACATCTATTTAAATACCGTGAAATTCATCTGTTGATTAGTATTGCAAATTGCTATAATATATAAACATCTATTTGCCCAGCAAGCTCTGAACGCGATAGAAACCGGTAGTGCAATAATAAAATTTTTAATTTACCTATTTATAATTTTAGTGTTTCCATTTACTTGAGAGTTTCTATAGTGAACTGTGTGGTCCTATAAGCATACTCAGTGTAAACCAAAAAGTGATTCTTGGACCAAATCGGAAACTTTTGGTAGCTATTGCTGTTGGTTATAACATGGGAAAATCGTTGCTTGCTTTCCCAGTAAGAGTCATTTACTTGATTTTATTAAGAATGTTACTATTTGTGATTATTTAAAATTAGATGAAATTTTTCTGTGCTGGTGACAAATTTTTAGGTTTAAATGTAATATTTAAGTACATTAGGATGTTTAAAAAAATTTTTTGGCAATAGTACAATAACTTTTGGCAGAAATTTTAATACTGTAAATTATAATTATTTTTATTATACTCTGTGTCAAGCCATCTTGTTGGGAATACCTCGAATCTTAGTCAATAGCGATTTTGTATTTGCTGCAAATTTTCGTTTCCATAGAATATCCTCATGTAAAAACAAGATGGTGTGTCCTATTTAGCTTGATACATACGCAAATGCCTACGAACATTCAAACTATTTTAACATTTTGCCGCATTTGTTTACATTTAAATTTGATACATTTATGCACTTCTGCAAAAAGTAATTTGGTTTTTTGATTTTTCTATTTTTAAAAATCATTTTTTGTTCAAATTCTAATTGGATATCTTGAATCACGTTTTTGAAAATATTGAAGAGAGCCATAGATAATATAGCCAAAATAAAGTATGTTTTAATTATATTATGAAAATAACCGTAAAAAAAACTCAATTAGTGTTAGATCAGAGTTCTGCCCGGCTATTCTGTTGTTCACATGTCCCCAATCCAGAAAAAGCAGACTGTGAAAAACTGTCTGTTATCAATATGTAATTGTTCGTCCTGTTTTAGTAATGAGTTTATATAGAGGTAGTTTTACAAGTATTATCATCGAGGACACAGAATAAACGATCTCATAAATAAATAACAGTAAAATAATAAATAAACAATAAAATAAACGAGATCGTTTATTCTGTGTCGAGGATCACTATTATTTTAACAATATAAGGCTGTTATCGAAACATTTATTAACAAAACATATAAAATGCATGTTTTTTAATCTCTAGATTGTAAGTCAGTAGTTTTTAATAACGGAACCTATATTCATCGCTGAATAAAATATTATTTATTAACTTGAAAGTACTACACAACATTCCTGTCATTTTCTCATATCTTTGGCCAGGGTCTGGTTCACAAATATATTTATGTGATTGTCAATTGTACTTAAAGTAGGATTACTCCTTACATACTTTTAAATATCTGTTATAGTTACGTCCAATTACAACAAACAAAACATGAATACATTTTTTTTTGCCAATTAGTGTAAAAACATTTTTAAGAATTGCCTGAAAGAAAGACTTGAACTGAAACACATCTTGTCTGCTAATGACATTTTGTCTGAATATTACTATTTTGCCTAAATATTAGTCTGGAAAATATTAATATTTATCAAACACCAATTTAATAAATAAATAATCCAAGAATTACACAAAGACTCTGGACAAATAAAAATTTTACTTTCAATAATAAATATTATGTTATTTTTGGTATATTTATTATTAATGAAACCGGATTAATTAATTAATTTTTTTTCCACAATTAAAAAGAAATTAAATAATAAGTGAACAAGAATAGACGATAGTAGGTACTTTTAATGATTGTTGATGTTTAAATACTACGTTCAGATTTTTTTTTAATTGTTGTGACTGACGTGTTAAAATATCCGACCTACCTTCACATCTCCGCGCGAAAACAGCCGATAACATATATTCTTAACAATACTTAATATTGAATTAAGTAGCAGTTAAAAAACATCATGCTATTTTTACAATAAACAACACACGTTTAAAATTTTATCTTCATTAAATAAATAAAAGGTAATAAAAACCATATACTAGCATTACATAAATATCTGTCAGCATATTTTAGAAATACAAATAGTGAATTAAATAGGTAATAGCAAAATAGAGTCCTAGATTCTATAAGGGCATGAAAGGATTAATGAATGAATAAATGAATTGAGACAGTGGGCATATCTCCCCAGCGAGTCTCTCTATCAAGAAGACTCTTCATTAATTCCGCAGCTACAAATTTCGAGTACGCTCCCTTAAGTGACCAGGCACCCAGGTAAGCTGAACCCTGCAGCTCTTCTTCACCAGTTTCTCTAGGATCTTTACATATTCCAGTACAAGCTTGGAGATGAACTTTTTAGCCGTAGTAGCTTATTGAAAAAAAATTGATACAATGCAAATTATGCAATACAATATATTACCTTCCTTCTTTTTCACCTCATAACTTTTCAATAATCTTTGAAGATATTTTTTGCATGAGATTTGCTGTTATTCAAGTTTCTACTCTAATAATTATGAGCGGCTGAGGATCAATATCTTTATGCTCGACACATGTAGCACATAAAAATAAATTTGTATTTATATTTGTGAGTGGAGAATGTCTTCAAATTTTTACCAAGTGCTACAATACTTATAGATTTCGGTCAACCTGGAAATTTTATTATGGTACATTGACAATAGAAATATTGTCGAAAGAGATATTAAAACGTGAGTCTTCTAAAGAATATAATATTGGTTTCATTTTCAGAACAATTTACAACAATTACCGTCTAAAGATGGCATTGTTATAAAATCTGATAAGACTGTCTCCTATAAGAAGTAAGTACAGTGCTACAGTACTGTGGTATCATTATCAGACGAAGTAAACTGACTGGTAATGTCCATATAGGTCCTCATTATCAGCAGTAGAACCCGTAATTTATCCATAGTGCACGTCTTAAAATTGCTGCTATTTAAAGATCTGATTTTCAGAAGCTGTTGATCAGGTGTAATGATGCCTTTAGGAGCGAAACACGTGTAACCTATTTTTTCAATATAAATATAAGTTTGTGACTTTTGACTAAACTTGTAGCTTTCTTGTAATAATTATAATTATAATAATTGCCGCTATTACTATTCGTAACTTAAAAATGTTCTTAAAATCCTGGTGGTCTTCAGGCTGACGTGCAGCTTTTTTGAAATGGTGCGAGTGCTCGAAATTACAATTTGCATGGTCATTTTGTCCAGGTTCTACAATTTCTTAAGCTTGTCTGCCAGCTCGGTTGTTGTAGGTGGTATCGCCACGTCTGCAGTAATTTATTTTTTTTCTTTGTTCCTCAGAATGACGTCAGGTTTGTTAAAGGATACGTAGCGATCGAATATGATAGACCTGCTATCTTAAAACTCTTTAATAAAATATGAAGCTTTTTTTTCATGAAATATGATAAGATACTCTATAAAGAAGTCAACATTCAAAATTAAGTGAATGTAGATCACGTATATTAGAGAAAAAGGCAACAGCATCGCAACGCCACACGATCGCATTGTTGATTTCACTGATACAACTAATCTTTACCAGTGACGTCGTCAAAAATATTTACATGATAAATATTTATTATTAATATATTATGCATTAAATTTTAAGCCACTTATCTAATAAAAAGCATTTTTATGGAAATTAAATATTTTATATTTATTATAGATTTCTTAATCCAGTCTTAATTATTCTACGTTTATGACGACGGTTGTCTCTTGATATGATGTAGTGACAATATCGGTATTTACTTGTGAAAAGATCGGCCTAAATCGCCTTTCCCCCATGGTGCGGCACAAACGGCACAAGTTTTTACTATTCTAATAATTCACAAAAACACTGAAATGACTCAACCGTTTTTCTTTTTCAACCAAAGCCTAAAGAAAAAACACAGAACTTCACAAATGCCGAATGTAAACAAAAAGCCGTTTGTCAAGATGACATTTCGCAAGATGACATCAGCTTTTGCCCGCAGTGTTGCCATTTCAAAGTTTTTAGAAGCGGTTTTATGAATAAGAATGTTATTTTTGTTTGCTTTGAAGATGTTATCTTTGCGCTTAAAATAGCCTATATCTATTTCTACTTTTTATTTTTAATCCAAAATCAATAAGTTAAATTAACATTATGATATGTGTTGATATATAGCTGAGAATTTCCTCTTTTGAAAATGCGTGTAAACTTGACAACAGAAAATCGACGAATCAGTTTGTAAACAAAACACCCCTCTTGCTCCTGTGTACATGTTGAACTCAAACAAAGTTGTTCTTTACTAATTCTAGCCTTTCAATATTCTATAAGCCTGCTATAGTAGATCGAAAACTTGTCGGTGTCAATGACTTTTGACTGGGTGTGAACTTACTAAGACAGCATAAACATATGCCTAGAATATCTTATTGGCATATCTATATCTGCCAGGAATATTTCTCCCTTGGCATATAATAGGCATATTCACCCATATAGCACATACCGCCTTTACTTCTTTTGCTTAACTACCTTTCTTCTATTTTAAAATAAAATATTTAAAATAGAAGTTTTATTTATCTTAAAACTTAGTATGCTGGAATATCTAACAGATGAAGAATTAAATATTCTATGAATATCTGTAAAATATATGCCAGGAATATTACTTTTGCATATCAAATATTTGGCATATTTTGTGGGATATTCCAGACATGTTGCAATATATTTTATCAAATGAGAAATGGTAGCATATTTTACGGATATTGGGTACTATCTAGGTATAATAGGGTACCTTCGACTTTCCGCGATTAGTTCCTTCTTGTAGCATAGGGCATTGCAGCAATCGGGTTATGCCAGTGTAGATAGCGGGTTTGGTCAAATTGCAGGCTGCTGTGACATGTTGGGTTGTTTCTGATTTTTCTTTGCACTTTCTAAACATATCATAATCAAATCAAATCAAATTTTATTCAAATTTAAATATTCATACAATACATTTGAGTTCTTCATAGACATTGTTTTTTTTATCAACAATTTTTGTTTAATCGGTATCTAGAGGTTGATACCCCTGTATGTGCACTGAAATATTACTTATATTCTATTTCCTAAAAATGTAAATATATCATATATATGTATACTACCAATACCTTCTATCTTCAATTCTGGTTTTTGCATATAGGAGGTATTGGTAGTAAACAGTCGATACTCATTCATTTTCCTATTTATGTACAAGTGTGGAATTAAATCCAATTTTTTTACCCTATGACATAAGTTTAGAAAAAGTTTCATAATTATTTACAATAAAGTCCTTACACTTTTCATTAAAAATCTTAATCCTACTTTTTTTTATTTGGTGGTATAATTAAGTGTCTATTAACATTTGCTCTTGTTTGATGATGATGGTTTTCGAATTTTATTAGTGTTTCTTTTTTATGTATATATGTACAAATATAATGCATGTATAAACAGTCTAAGTTGCAGATGTCGCTGTTATACAATGATTTAGTTGGATATCGCCTATCTTTCCTAAAAATTATCTTTAATATGGAGTTTTGTATCACGCGTAATGGTTGTAAAATACTTTTGTATGTACCACCCCCGCCATACTATAAGGCCGTGCCGCAGCAATGATTCCACCAGAGATTTGTGTACTAATTTGATGAGTTTAATGCAGAGAAACTCTCTAAGAAGATAAAATTTATGAATTAAGGTGCAAACTTTTCTTGTGAAATATGATATATGTTCTGTCCTTTTTAAATGCTGATCAAAAACTATTCCTAAATATTTAGTTTTCTTTACCTCTGGTATAAAACAGTGGTTTTCTTTACTTGTCGAAATTTCAGTAAAATTCGGTCTACTTGTGCTTGTTAGCGAAAATGGAATATAATTTATTTTGGATAAATTTAGGGACAATTAAGAGGAGTCTAACCATTGTTTGACAGAACCAAAACCTCGCAACACTCTTTGTTTTGCCTCTTCCCATGTCTTACCAGTAAAAACAAGTACCGTATCGTCAGCATAGGATATAATTTTACCAAATATCATATCTCTCTTTTCCCGCCATACTATCTAAGAGCTGCTTATCCCCTAATTCATGTACTGATGTAATGTGAAGAGACTTCTACCGGTTGAATTATATGGCTAAGCTTATCAGGTGATGAAGCATAAGCAAGTTTGAGGTCATCCATGGAGAACTGATGAGATATGGTATGCGTAAAAGATAGACTTTATGACTTTCTTGGGATTATAAGAAAAACCTCTATGAACTCGTCGAACTCGCTAGTTTTTTGTGAGTGCTAAAACATAACTAAAAGCAGGATTTACTTCTACAGGATACAAAACAATATATGATGATTAATAATGATGATGAAATCTTTTTCACTAAAAAGAAAACGAATTTCATATGTAAAGATACAAAAATTGGACGGCAGGCAAAAGATGTTCTGATCTGCAACTATTTATCTTATCCTTTTTAAGACAAAATAAACATATAAAATGTGTACATAGTAATTGTTAAAAACAAAGAAAATAAATGCTTATATAATTTACGTTTTTAAGTTATAAAATAACAGACCGTTCAAACATAATAGCATTGCTGCTAAGACATTACAACCGAACGAATAGCTATAAATACACTTTTAACACACAAAATTACAATAATAAAATTAATATAAGAGCCATATCAGATATTTAGAAAGTAATCGAAAGTCTAAAAAATTGCATTTTTTCTTATTGCAGTACAATATTTATTTTTACTGTTTATTTATTCTACACACAACTTAAATTCAATAACAATAAGGAGATACTTCCTATTTTGGACCACGCTATATATTCTTTTTAGGAATACCTCATACAGCAGCCTCTTCTCTACTAATATCAACAATTGGTATATTCCAGAATCTATAGGCCTCTAAAGCTGAAATGGCAGCTCACAGACCGAAAAGAGTATATCCTGGAACCGTTTCGGTAAGTATTTAAATAACATTTTTATTACTAATTGGTTGTCAATATTAAAGCGTTTTTTTCGTTCGTTAGGTATGAATTAAAACAATCTAAATTAGTCAACTAATTTATTTACACACTTCACTACGAAAACATGATCACTTAAGACTGCTACAGATATTTATTTTTACTGTATATTTCACTGAACTGACAACGGACATCTGCGATGCGGCTCCTTATATACTCGATGAAACGCTTCGGAAGATTCTCTCTTAACCTTCTAGATGTCGGGCGGTGTACTACTTCTGTCATTCCGGCATGACGGAGAATCAGCTGGTTTCTCGCTGTTTACAATATCTATAATCTTTTCAACAAAGTTATTATTTGCATTTAAAGTATACTTATAATGTATTGTAATAAAAAAAGTTGTAATAAACTTCAAACAGCAAACGTAATGTAAATACTGAATATGCATAATTTATTGCAAATTGCTTCTTAAATGGCAACCTCTACTTGCCTATCTATTCTTATGAATATGTTCTTCAAGAGAACATTAAAGCTAAAGTATGACAACTACAACTTAAATTATACTAACTAAATAGATATATGACCAGCAAAGAAACTTTGTCTTTACTTACACTAGTTCTTAAAACTTTTGTATGGTCATGATTTTCTATTATCTTACACATAATTTAACAATATTTTACTTTTCTAAAGTTTCTTACTTTAAGAAAAGATTCGACACTGTGACATGCAACACTTTGAAAACAAAAGCCGGCCATAGATAATAGCTTATTAAATCCCATGCAATGTGGTAAAAAGTACGTGAAAAAAACTGGTAGTAGAATATCCGACTACGACTACAAATAGCAGCCTAACAAAAGAATAATTCAGAAAAAAAGATCTCGTGAGAAAACAATACCACACAGTTAATTAATTCCTTGTGATGTTTTTTTCACACCAAAAAAACAATTTTGGTTGTTTACCCAACATATCCATGAATATTCTTAAAATACACGATTGTTGAAGTTCTTGATAATGTCTGTCAGTCGGCATATTAAAATTTGAAGTGTAGTTGGAAGCCACAGACTCTTAGCCTCAATATCTCTTGAATCTTCTCGTTTTAATCCTATTGGCTTTTTAGTATCTATAGAAACGTATCATCCATTTTTCTCTAAGAAACCAAACGAAAACAAAACCAAGGTAAGAACACAAAGTCACGGTCTCATCAAATCTCAATTTAATCCTTTCGAAAGCTGATAAGGGTAATTGCCTGATTATACTTAAGAGGGATGATTACATAGAGAAGGTTTTGGATTTTTTGGGTTCCGGTGACTTTGTTAATGTAAACAAAGACCCTACTAGTTCTTTTTTCTCCAAGATTAAACAAACCCTTGATAGGTGTAATCTGACTTTAGAATTTTTTCATACTAGGAAAGAAAAATTATACCCTATGAATCACAGAACTCCTTTCCTCTACGACCTTCCTAAAATCCATAAACACAATCTCCCTATTAGGCCAGTAGTATCGTTTGTAAACTCGCCTTGTTACAACTTGTCAGCCTGGTTAAATACCACACTCAGAGATGTAACTGGTTTCAGAAGTACTTATTCCACTAAAAATTCAGTAGAGTTGGAAAATTTTTTAAAATATATCTGCATACCAAAGAGTTTAAAACTTTTTTCTCTGGACGTTAAGAACTTATTTCCAAGCATTCCACCTGGTGATTGCCTTGATCTAGTCAGGTCCCTTTTGCTTAAGTCACCGCTTGACAGATTTATTGTTGATGATCTTTTAACACTCCTCAAGCTAGTACTTGATCAGAATTTTTTCGTTTTCAACAACAGGTTTTTAAGACAAGTTGGCAATGGGGTCTTTCCTCTCTCCTCTTCTGAGTGAGATTTTTATGCACCATTTGGAGAAAAGGATTTTCAATGGGAAGTTTGGTGCTTTTCTCACTGTATATAGGAGATACGTGGATGATATTTTTGTGGTTTGGAATGGAAATAATCTAGAATTGGCGGATTTGAAGAAGAAAGAGATGGAACTTCTGGATGGAAAGGTTGCCTTTTCTTGATATGCTTGTTTTAAAAAATACCAACAAACTTAAATTTGCGATTTACCGCAAACCCACCACTACGGACAATGTCATCCAATACTCCTCAAACTCCCCTTATTCCTACAAATTTGCCTCTTTTAATTCCCTTTTCTATCGCCTTTTCAACATCCCTTTTTCTAGAGAAGCTTTCCTTGATGAACTAAATATAATTAAACATATTGCTTTTAATAATGGTATTCCACTTGATATAATTAATTGCCTTTATTCTAAATTCTATAATAAATACAAACTCACTTACAACTTAATCCATCTTAATAATGAAAATAGTCAACTTTTTAGATCAATATTATTTTTTTGGTAATATTTGTTTTCAGCTTGCAAAGTTTTTCAAGTCTACAAATCTTACAATTGCTTTTAAAACTACAAACAGTTTAAAAGGGCAGCTAGTTAGTACAATAGATAAGGCAGATTTCTTTTCTAAATCAGGGGTAAATTCATAAGGATGTAATGACTGTAATGCCATTTACATAGGGCAGTCGGGGAGAAAAATTTCCACCAGAATAAAGGAACATACAAGTTTGGTGGACAGGTACAGGGATACTGACATGATTGAAACTAAATCGGCGTTTGCAAATCATTTATTGGCCTCCTCACATGGTTTTTCTTTAACTCAGGGAGCGGATATTTTGCACGAGTGCTCAAAAGGCAAAAAACTGGACATGTTGAAAAAATGGAAATAACGAAAGCTAAGAAGAGCCCTGTCCTTGTGTGTGTGAACGATATTTTCACGTTTGAACCTCACCTCATTTATACCAACCTTTCTCAAAGAATTTAAAGAGTCTTTTCCTTTTCGATTTTCTATATTTTTAGTTTTTATTGTTAAGATTGTTTACTTATATTCACACTTATTAATATAGTTCGTATTGTTCCCCGTGTTTGATTATGTTACTTGGTGGCCTATGGGTTAGACGCACGCCTGTAAATCTAAAGGTTGCTGGATCGTTCCCCACTGGTGACATTTTACATTTTTACTTTTTTATTTTTTAAGCATATATTTTTATCTATGGTGGGAATTGTTAACTTAACCTAGCTTTTTTTTTGTTGTTAGTTGTAATGTGATCTGTGTAGGTCTAGGTAATGAGTTTTATCATAATTTATAAGCGTTCTTGATGATGCTCCGATAGAAACGAAACACGTGTAGCTTTGAAAAAATTATATGGATTTGATGAGACCGTGACTTTGTGTTCTTACATTTGTTTTGTTCTTAGTATCTAGTTAATTAAGATGTAATAAACTACAATTATTGATTGAATATATGGACCAAAAGCTTTACGATGCGCAAATTACAAACGACTGCAAAATGTTACATTAATTGCCGAGCCTTAAAAAAGATTATTTACACATGAATCTATCCCAGATGCAAAAGATCAACAAAAACGCGATTTCTGCGATCTCGAAAAAGTAGTCTCAAATAGACCATATGGACGACGAATTCTGAGCTGGGAAAAGCGGATGCAAACAAATTGCTTAAATGTTGAGTATAGTTTTTATTTAAATTGAATCGGATTACGTGAACGTAGATGGAATGATTCTTGTATACCAGTATCTATTAGTCAGATTGCGTGGTAAGATATAGGATGCTCTGGTATCCCATTGTAGTGTAGACGCAATTAAAAATCGACGAAATTAGACAAATTTTTTTGCAAACTACTTAAGAATTTTGGTAAATATTTTATTGGGTTACTGTTTGGTTATATATATTGTTATATTAACTTTACAAAACTCTTCTTTCAGATAATTATCTAATAACTGCAACCTTCTTTTGCAAAGATTTTCATATAATCTTAACCAGAAGACTTAGTAGAGACTTCAAATATTGCATCTGTGATCTATGAAACAGTTAATCAACTCCGAATCTATTTTAAACCTTTAGATTGAAATATTTTAACTCTGTTTAATTCTTTTCAAAAATTAACAAACACGAGAAGAATAACAAATGTAAAAAATACTACTTTCAACCGATATTTTTTTTAGATGATAGAGCAGCCAGCTTCAGATGGATTGGGTAAATTTAGATACCAATCAGAAACTGGTAGTGGACGAAGAGCAGGCTGTTTATTAGGAGTTAATACTACTAATGATAATAAAAGTTTTCCGAAAATCCGAATCCAGGTGCAGGACCCAAATTATGCCGAGAAGGAACTCTTACTGATAGTGTCTTGTGTCACAACAGAACAACCATATTTGCAAGTATTTATTGATATATTTTATAAAGATATTCATATGAAATCTCCAGGAATATAATATTAATTATTATTTTAGAGTACATCCAAATAAATTAACAGGAAATGGATGTGAAAATGGTGTATTTAGGACGAATGTATCTATAGGCACTTCAGCAATCATTGAGTTGAGATATATGGGAATTGTGCGTGTACGGAAAGGAGACGTTAAGAGTTGGTTAGAAGAACGAGAACGGATCAATGTTGATCCGTATAAAAGTAAGTGCGTAAATTGTATTGTATATAATTGTAAAAGTATTGTGAAAATCATTATTAAAAAATAGATTTTTGGAAAATTATTTGAGGAGGGGAGTTTCATTGGGTAGTAAGAAAAACTGGACTTTTTGGGAATTTCTTGTTTTCTTGGGGCTTATCCATATTCTCGAATCAAGTTTAATCCTCATTATTAAAATTCCAATCAGGCAAGCATTTATCCTATAGATATGCTTTGCTGCTATGGTATCTGACCTTCAAATTATTTTTTTCCACGTATTTCGTATTTCTCTTAAGTGTCTACGTAAAACAGTGTCATCGGATTTTTTATTTCCTACTCATCTATGTCCCCAAAACTCTACAGATCCTACAGAGTTGCAGCCGCTGTTATGTAGGTACATTCTCCTTATTAAGAAATGCCTGTTAAAGTAAATGAGAATCTCCTTTTATATTATGCTTTTGCTGTATTTGTCCTTGACATTCGAAATTTTGAATTATTTTAAATGCCTCTTCTCTTAATATTATATAACCTCTCCTTTTAATATTCTGTATGACACATTTAATAATCATATTATTTTGTAAATTAATCAAACAATCTAAAATAGGTCACGAATAAAATAGTTAATACTATACGAATAACTCAAAACATAAACACGCGATCTATGGAATAATTATAATTAGCAGATAACTAATATCATTACTATTATACATAAATATATATTTAACATAAGAAGGCCTATTAAAATATGGGATGCTCTGGTACTTAATTAGCAATGAAGAATGAAGATGCATAGCGGTTTGGAGCTTTCACATCTCGATTAGAGTAATTAGTAGTTTTGGTTTCACCTAGTATTGTAGATGGTGCAAATATCAAATTATTTTTTATGGTAAATAACTCTGGTTATTCTCTCTTTTAAAGCATTGTGTTAAACTCTTGAGTTTAATATTTAAATGCAAATGATGTTGTTTAGCCTTCCGAAATAAGGCTCAAAATCGCTGCTTGCTTGGTTTCCTCTATTTTGGTAATAAGTTATACGATATCGTCTTTTCTCTTGATGTCTTTCCAGTGCTCGCGCATTTGTCTTAAAAAAGAATAGTTTAGTTGTTTCTGGGAAACGCGTACAGCCTTCTGTATGAAGAAAGTTTTCTAAAAGATGGCTTTAATTTATGCTTTAACTAAAATTAATTATTGAAGTTCTGTAACATTTAAATTTACCCGATTTGGCAGACTTTTTCATACTAATGCTGCTCCCAATATATAAGTTCTTCAACCTTAAGACTTCAAGTTAAATTATTAGTTCAATAAGTTCAGTATGAATTATTTGTTTCATTCTGTCTTGCTTAAATCCAGACAAGGCTTGTAGGCAATAAACGGAATGGAAACGAATAAATTTATATTAGAAATTAAATCTTGACAGAGATAATCAATGACAAGTCCTTATAACGAACAAATCTTTTATAGATGGTTTTTGCCATAAATCGAATAATCGCACTACAATATCCTCAAAGGCTGTTCGGTTATGTTGCCAAGTCTTTTATTGGGAAACCGAAAATGGTACTAAAAAACTGCGTACGTTCTGCGAACCTGTAGTAAGTAACATTATTTACAGTAAAAATAAAAATACTGTTCCCGATTTGGCAATTACCAGGATCTCAGACTGTATTAGCGATGCAGATGGTAATGGAAAGGAAATTATTTTATGGTGTGGCGACGTATGTTGAGATGTAATTTGTTTCATTTCTATCAACACTAGCAATTTGGGTTTACTTACAGGTTAAGAAAGGGGACATAGAAGTAAAATTCGTCAAAGAAAACGAAAACGGTGAAGTAGTATGGGAAGCGAGGGCAACCAAAATTGAAGTGCAGAAAAAAAACTCATCTATAGCTTTTCAAGCACCACCATACCAAATGTCTGACGGTGAAGATATGGTTAATGTCAAGCTGAAGCTGTACAGACCTTCGGATGGTAGTGAGGGTGAAGCTAGAGATTTTTTGTATTTATCAACCCGTAGCGTGTGCACATGTAGATACTATAGAGAATTTTATAAAGGATTTGGTAGGATCAAATACATTTTTCTTATGTAACGCCTTGTATAAACTAAATTTTTACTTTCAGAAAATAATCTATTGCAAATACCTAAAGACAATAGCCCTAAAACTATGAACTATGATAGAAAGAGAGCGAGGTTTGATAGAGACTTATCCGAAATGACAAAAACATTACCAACACTAAATGGCAAGTCGTTGTTACAAGACATTATTCTTTAAATACTTTAAAGATAATACTGGAAGAGATATACATAACGATACTATTAAATTTATTTTTTCAGAATACTCTCAGATAAAACAGTCAACAATATTGTCTATGGACTGGAATGGAAGCTTCAGTGGTATGTTAATTTTAAAATCTTTTATCTAAAAATGTTGCAATATTGCTTATAATTTTAATGTGTTCTTTTAGAAACTGCTGAGCAAAATATATTTAAATCGGAACCTCACCTTACTGATGCCAAAAGATTGGATGACTATACGCAACCAACAACCTCTTTCTATCAGCAGCAAGCTGATCCTCCATCATATCCTTTAAATATAATAAATTCTTTCTATCAACCGCCAATAGTTACCCAGCCTCCCAATGAACAAGCAAATCCAAGTCCAATTGTTGAACATAACATATTTGACAATAATGGTATGCTCTTTAATTCAGACGAGTTTCGCAAACTTGCGATAGATACAATGGATATGATGCCTGAAAATTTTCTGACCTTTGATACTTTAACAGGTATGTAAATAATTTCATATAATGTTGTTTTAGATATATGCATACTTTAAAAACAAGCTTCAGTGAAAATTCTTTAGACCCATATACTTTTGTATGTTTTTGGGAAGACATATTTATCTAATAATTTCTATGCTTTAACTAGTTGACGCAGGTTTCATCTTAAGTTCATCAAATCAGAAAATCAATTTGAATTGGCTGGTAAATAGATAAAGGTGACATCAAATAACATCTTCAACAGAACCACTAAAGGAAAAGCACAACCCTCCCTGGTGACCCAACCCAATCAGCCCTGGTGATAAATACTTGACCAATTTATCCACAAAACAGTAGATCCGGTTTAAAATTTTTTAAAAATTTAATAAAAAATTACCTGTAATATCCAAGAAATTTGAAAGAGCAGTATATTTTCCGTATTTATATCAATATCGTTTTTGCAAGACCGGAGGACCAATCAATTCCAACTTCTGTTAGAATTGATTCATTATCATATCTACAAATTAGACTTGGCAGAAAAATAAAAAAATGGCAGAATTAATGTGCCTAGACTTAAAAAAGCATTTGACGCCGATCGATCATAGAATCTTGCTGGATAACATGGAGCTTCTAGGGGCTCATCGCACTTATTATATTTGGTTTTAAAATGACCTAAATAGTAAGAATTTGTAAAAAATAAAGTTAGAAAAATTAGAACTCATAGACATCCACGATCAAAAACCATAGATAAAACTATAACTTCATCTTAAACATAAATATTTGGGTAAGGTTGCTAGACGAGGTTCAATAACTCCTAGGATATTTTGGCATAAAGACCATCTACTCTGAATCAGTAAAGGCTACTGAAGTGTTCGGTCTGTGAAAACCTACTGTAAAAGTTGTTTCTGTACTCGTTAAGGTTTTAAGACTATTGCTAATATCTGGTGTTTCTGTAAGTATAAAAATAGCAAAGATTAGTCCATAATAATCCAGAAAATTTCGAAATATTTAATAATCTTCTCTCTAAATCAAATTTAATAATAAAAAGGTGGCAACATTGGTGTTCCTAGACTTGAAAAAAGCGTTTGACAAGCAGATCTTTAAATTGTGCTGAATGATATGAAGCTTTTTGACGTTTGGGGCATTTGTCATATTTCGTGTAGGCACCTTATCAATAATAATGTATAGAAGTAGAACTACCACTTAACCTTTATAAGTATTTAGTAATAAATTATATATAAATAAACGGTAAGCAAGGCTATTCAAAAATGAAGCTCGTAAAAAGCAGCAATAAATAATTAAACATATTCTTTGTAAACATTGGGTGAAAGTTGGTACGTAAGTAAGTTGGCAATGACCAGTTTAATCCAACATATGATACTCGAGGAGATGGTAAGGCTATATAGTACCGCTAATATTATCATTATATCAACAATCCAATAATAAAAATTGGATACCGCAGTTGAGTTTCTGGATTTGTGAAAAGTCTCTGACACAGTCGAGAATGGAATGTTCCTGGATAAGATTAAGCTTTGGGGGTCATGGAATTAATCATATTTACTTTCAGAAATATGTTAAGTAAATTATAGGTTAGGTTAGGTTCGGTTTAATATTAGTTGTCGAAATTATTCGTCTGACCAGACAAGTCTAAATAAATCGTTATCATCGATTTGCTGCAAATACTACTAGCAAATCAGTTTCTGACGCTCGACATTCATATGAAGCAAATATTGCACTATATGATATTTATATGGATAATACTTATATTCCTTCAGTATGTTGAGTGGAGAAGTTCATTCCAAATCATATTCATTTAAATAGTTCCCCTTTTGGCTCTAGATACCTTAATTCATGTTTTATTCTATGACTTAGATGGGGCCATGGTATAAAAGGAGAACCGGCTATATATATTTAATTTCGCTTTTTTAGATCCAGTGACTTTGTTTATGTTTTAAAACATGATTCTGAGATGGCACCACAGCACTCGGTACGCATCTCGTTTCTAGTTTGTCTAATTTAATGATTTCAAGTTATATATAAATGAATTTTTCCATTGCCAGAAATTCCTTATTGGCTAAGGATTGTACGTAAGTAAGCCAGATTTTGATTACAGGTATAGTTCTTTGACAGAGGGATTTTTTTATTAATAGTGTGTGATAATCCGTTTAATATGAATACTGGAACATACTGAAGTTTGGTGTTAAAAGATCTTTAGAAAATAATAAATTTTTCCTCCAATCAACTCATAGAGCTCCTCAGGAGATCAGGCTAAATGAAGAAATTTCTGTTGTCGTGAGCTACAAGCATCACATGCTCTATACGAACAGCCCCTGTCTTTAAAACTCTCGTCAACCACCCCTGGACGTCGCAATTCAATTCATGAGGACTGAGTACGGGTTCTAGGTCCTTGATAAACTACAGGCCATTCGAAAATCTGGTCGTAGGTATGGAATCGCCTCTCCTGTGCATTTTTAGTTTAGTCAGTCAGCAGTTTAGTCAGTTTTTACACCAATTCTTCTTAATTTTTCTATACACGAGAACAAAGTTATTGTTTCTATAGTTCCCAGAACATCTTCCTCTTTTCTTTCTCAGCTCTTTTTATTGTATGTTTTAGAACCTCTGTGAATAAAATATTTCCAAGAATAGTTGCCTTTTTTCTGGATTTTCAACAAGCACAAACTTATAATGATAATAGAGATTTTCATAGCCACAATAGCTAAGTTATCTTTAGAAATATAAGAAGAACTTGATAAATATTAAATAAATAAAAATACCAAAAGAACGAAAAAAAATTGCTTAACTGGTTAAAGTTTAAAATAAACCAAAAGTCGATCAAAAAATCTATCAGATACAAATATTTGACATTTATTTTTATTTCTTGGCATGAACAATAGCCATAGATTATTATTAAATTATGTATTTAATTTTAGAAAATTGTTATTTATTTGCATATTTATCAAGAAAAGTGTATACTATTTTATATTTATGAAACAGTAAAAAAACACAAATTTTATAGGTACAGAGTGTTCTATAAAAAAAACATATGTTGGGTTTATAACTCAAAAATAGTAAATATGTAATAAATACTATCTACACCACTAAAATCAACAGAAAAAATCTATAGGAATATTGTTTTACCTTTTCGATAAGTTGCAGTATAACGGAAATACGAGGGGAGTTCCAAAATGCAACAGTTTCAAAAATGCCCTCTATCTTAAAGCTATAAAAATTTTATTAACGGCATCTTTAGCTTTACGGAAAAATAGCACACTATCACGAAAACCGCATCGCGTTAACTTTAAAAATAACGGAAATGCGTCGCAAAAGTCCGCAAAATGGGATACCTTCTACATACACCACTAAATGTTACAATAACAGTTCATGTTAGAGACTTCAAATGATGGAACATTATAAAATACATTATACCTTTAAACCTGTAATAGATATTTAACAATAAAAAGTAATAAAAGGAACTTTAATAAAATATTTTAATTTTTCAGAATGCGACTTTCAGACCATGCAAGTGCCAACAGCTCAACAGAATCACGTACAGCAGTTTCCATCTAACAACTTTTGCCAAGAGGCATATAGGGCATCGAAAGAAAACTTCTTTCATATGGACGGGACAATGAAAAAATGACTGATATAATTAGTGAGATTTGGTTTTAAAGTACAAATTATTATAAAAGCATAATAATTAATTTATATCTTAGATTTGACAAATAAGATATTTTACTCTAGTAAATATTATAAATGATACAATATTTAATAATTAAGTTTTAATACCGATTATGTAAATACTTTTATTATTATATATTTTATTTACTTAACAAAAAAAGTAGTACGTATATTTTTTACGAATTTTTAAATATGACATAATGAAGTGTTAAAGTAAAAAAGTTATATAATATGTTAAAATGATATGTATAATGGCATCATGACCAACCAAAAAAAAGAGTATCTATTTATAAAAGAATATTTAATAAGAAAGCCTTTTATTTGACACAATTTATTTTTTAGTCATCAATACGCAGTAAAAGATTTTTTTTTAATACGGTTTAGTAGAAATAATAATGGTCCTAGAGCTATATTCTACTACGCCTAAAAAGACGCGAAATTCGGCTAGTGACAGGTCTTTTAACCGGTCACTGGCACTTAAGAAGCCATCTGCATACTATCGGTATTGCGGACAACCCGGAATACCGATGGTGCTGTGAGGAGGATGAAACCGTTGACCATGTCTTTTTTAATTCCTTTTCTCTCTCGCAAGTCGTAAAAAATCCAACGCGACTCTCTAAAACTAATTGTACTTTGCTGGATTATTTTATTCTGTCTAATGTTAATATGATTCACGGTGACATCAAACATCATGATATGCATGAGTTAACAGACCACCAGCTTATATAGTGTGAACTCTTATGTAGAATACTTAGCAGGAAGCCTAAATTTGTTGTATTTAGGAGTTTTAAATATTTTGATTTTGAGGCGTTTAACTCTGACTTGATAAACACTGGCTGGGGAAATATTTTTGACCTTGCTTGTATAAATGAAAAAGCACAGTTTATGACAAAATATTGGCGTTATTTAATTGCCACGCACCTATTCAAAAGGTATGTGTGACAAAACCAAAGGCACCATGGTTTACGGATGTATTAAAAATTATGAAAAGGGAGCGAAATAAAACATTATCTAAATATAAGCGAACAAAAAAACTAGAGGATTGGCAAGCTTATAAAGAAATCAGGAACTATTTCACAAATGCTGTTCGAAAAGAGAAAAAGGCCTATTAACAATTTATAGCGCGAAATAATAGTAGTAAAGATACATGGAAAGCTCTAGATGATCTTAATATTTATGGGAAACAAAAACACAATATAACAATACCAAATTATTTAAGGAATCCCGAAGATACAATTTTTTTATAGAATCAGTTGATGCTTTAGCGATAGATATCACTGACGTTTGTATAAATAAATATAAACAGATACATCCAACAAGCAGTTTTCAGTTTACACGGTGTTTAGAAATTGATGTATTAAATGCAATTTTTACTATTAAATCAAATGCCTGTGGGTCGGATAGTATAACGATCCAAATGATTAAACTTTGCTGCCCGATTATAGCCCCTTTTCTTATACATCTTTTTAATGAATGCCTTCTGTGTGGCCAATTCCCTGATCTGTGGAAATCATCTGTGGTTTTTCCTTTGCCCAAAAATAATAAACTAGTAATGTTTTCTGACTTACGACCTATAAGTTTGTTATGTGTGTGCTCTAAGATCCTGGAAAAACTAATTTACGCCCAAGTGACTACTTATATAAAGCACTACTCTCTCCTTAGCCCTAATCAATCAGGCTTTCGTAAAGGCTATAGTACAACATCTATTTTATTGCGCGTCCTAGACGATATATATGAAGCAGCTGATAAGGGTAATACTACAGCACTGCTTGCTGCTTGATTACAACAAGGCTTTTGACACGATAGATCACAAGCTTCGGTGCGCTAAGTTAAGTTCTTTGGGATTTTCTCTTTCGTCCATTTGTTTTTTTGAGGGCTACCTATTAGGTAGAACTCAGTCTCAGTGCGTTTTGAGGATTGGAAATCATCTTTGATGCCTTTGACTAAATGCGTGCCACAGGGATCGATTTTGGGACCCTTGCTGTTTGTTATTTATACCTGTGACGTGGATTCTATTGTCAATAATTGTATAATTCAACGATACGCGGATGACACCCAAATATATACCAGTTTTTCTAAAGCAAATGCGGATGAAGTTGTTCTTCGATTGAATGAGTGTTTAGAGTCAGTAGCTGAATATTCTAAAAATATTGGGTTGCGACTGAATCCGTCGAAATCAGTCGTAATATAAATTGGTCCTGATCATGAGTGGGCAACGAATAATTTGATTATTCATGTATCCCAAACTCCAATCCCGATCGTGGGAGAATGTAAGAATCTCGGCATCATAATTGATTCTAATTTACGATTTCGCAGCCAATTGGCACTCGAACTCGTACTGCCGTTGAGAAAGGTTTTATGCGAAACATTGGTTCTCTCTCATACTGCTTATTGTGATTTTGTGTATGGCCCAGCCCTGGATGTAACTTCAAAAAAAAGATTAAAACGCTTGCAGAATTCATGTATACGTTTTATTTACAATTACCTGCACTGAAGTAGTTAAATATGCAGGATCGAGAGACGGTACACTTCGCATGCTTTCTTCATAGAATTATCTCTAGTGGAGCGCCTGAGTATCTTAGAGATCGTTTAACTTTTAGATTCTCCACTCATGATCGTATCACACGTCAAAATACCCTTTTAAATATACCAAAGCATTGCACAGCTATGTTTTGACGTAGCTTTTCGTTTCTTG
This sequence comes from Anthonomus grandis grandis, assembly GCF_022605725.1. NCBI lineage: Eukaryota > Metazoa > Arthropoda > Insecta > Coleoptera > Curculionidae > Anthonomus > Anthonomus grandis. The sequence continues at coordinate 10,056,488 of NC_065555.1, forward strand.
CTTCAAAATTATATAATAATTTGTTGCATAATAAACTTCAAAATTGTAGTTTGTCAAGTTTTAAGAAAATCGTAAAAGGGTTTATGCTGAGTAAATATAGTTCTATACCAGGGTTGTGAACTTTTAAATATATTTGGATTGAATTTTGTAAATTTCTCGTTATCATAATTATTGTAACTAATTAGGACTGTTTATACCATGTAATTTATAATATTGTGTATTGCTGATTTCTGTATGCTTAAGCAAACAGTTTTGGCTGCCCTTCGCCGAGTTTAATAAAAAAGTCGTTTATTATTATTATTATTATTATGTAGTCGGGGAGTGCCCAGCACTTACGCGCGCCAGGTTCAAATACTTGGGTAACACTTTCAGTGTACCGAGCGACTTTAAGTCCTTCAGACCAGAGAGCCTTATCGGTTTCTCTAAGGCCGTTGGGCTCTGGTAACCCCCGGTGGGGCATGACGGGTCCATCAGGAGACCTATATGCACAACTGCCTTGGCAGCCCAGTTTCGTCAATTTCGTCGTCAATTCGTCAATGGTCCTAGATTGGATTCCTATAGATAGACTCTTGAGGTAGGTTTAAAACTAATTGAAATATTAGTTTTAAAATTAATTTAAAACTTATATGTAAATCTTATGTGTTGAAAAAATTAATTAAATTAGTATGAAGTCTATAATATTATACAGGTTTTCACAAAAGTTCAAAAGAAACCCCATTGAAAGCTTTTTTACGAAAGTCAGAATAGACATGCCCACGTAAATTAAGAACAGGATATTTTTCCACTTCATTAAATAAAAACCTACTTTTCATCAAACTATGCTGTGAATGTTAAAGGAATAAATAGATAAATTTACAAAAGGTTTTTTAAAGAGTAGAGCTAGATATAAAAGATGGGATAGATTTTCAGTAATAGTCAACTTTCCTTTAATAAAAAGTCATAAACATAAAGTGTACCTAATCTACAGTATTATCGACATATGAGTGTATATCTAATGAGCAAGCCACCGTGATTATAAGTTATGATTTTATAAGGAATAACCTACATATTCAAATTACTGGAATTCACGACTTCAGTTTTTATGTAAGGAAGAAAATAAATTAGTTCGTTTTACTTCGTAAAAGTATCTACTGTATCATACAGTTAAGATAACATAAGTGTAACTAGATTTATGTATATGTATTTGAATTTGGGAATAATATTATAATATAACAGTTTTACAAATAATATGAAACGTCCTATTTCTTTGGGGATTATTCTCCTTGTCTTATCAAATTGAACGGATTAGTAAGAAAGTCATTATTTCTTAGTATTCACTGCCATAATAATAAAATCGATAAAATAGTGTTCATATAGCCCTTTTGGTGATAATATTTAAATGATTGATTTGACTTGAGGTAAATCTACTGTAGTTTCCCTAAAAACCATACATTCCCAACTAATTTTAAAAGCACGCTACTATAGAATAAAATTCAAATTTGGCGCTTATTTTGGAGTCACCGTCAAACCCCGCTACCATTTAGTTTTGCTTCACGACATGGAGAGGTCGTTGTTGTCGACAATTCTCTCTGTTGTTATTTCACATTGGGGACGTTCAGTTTATTGCGTTATTGTGACTGATTTTTCCATCCTCTATTTTCTTTTTGGATTTTGGACGTTTAATCGCTAGCCGATTCTATGTTTTTTTCGTAGTAACTGACTTTTGTTTTGAAAACTCGGTGTTTTGTGGCCGTGACAGTAAGCGAAGGTGATTTTAAATTGAAAGCTTTGGACTGGACTCTATAATTATTGCAGGTTAATTTTGTAACATTAATTGGTGGGCAACACAAGGTAGGCGCAGTAAGTATCTATATCCAGAATATTTACCAACAATGCTGCTTCTGGTTATAGCTGGAAGAGCATGAAAAGGGAAGAAACGCATTGAAAGATTAAAAGTTTGTGAGGAATTGGTAAGTTTAAAATGCAGAAAATCTGTTAAAGTTTAAAGAAATAAATGTGATACGTCAACGATATACGTATATCTATTTAAATCACTTGGACACTACAGGAGCCTTGTGATAGGTACAACGTGGCGTTTACGACCAGCCTAATTTATACTAAATAATATTTTTTTGTTTTAGAAGGATTAATGCCTAACCCAAAAATACGAAATACACGAAATGATATTGAGCATGAAATTATGTCATTACGTGTTTACCACGCCCGTGGGAGGCTGAAATAGGAAATTACAAATTATTAATGCTATTAACTTATTTTTTTTAAAATATACCCGCTTGTATAGTTTTTCTACCATCCCTTTAATAATCTATAAATATCCGATAAACGTAAATATTGTTGTGCCATATACATCCACTGAATAGCCAATACGTCCCCTGTACGTTTTTTAGTACTAAGTACCTTTAGTTCAAAGTATGTCTATGTGATCAACTTGGGATAATCCCATTTGTGACCCCTACTGTTCCAAAAGCACGTCTCTGGGACTTCCCATACACTTCGTAACATGTAACGGGCCGTCCCTGGGATTTATTCTATGTACCATTTTTGAATCACTGGGACGTTCAAGTCGGTTTGACTTACGCTATCTGGGAGGGTGGTATGAAATCCGCGACGTCCCAGAAGATGTAACTTGGAGAAACTGGCAATCAGAAAACTATATACTGGTCCAACAGGAGTAACAGAACTTATACATGATAAGTTTATTTGAATTTACAGAATTGACAAAAGCTTCAATCAAGATTTGGTTTATATCCAAGATTCAAGAACTCTGAGAATGTGGTAGACACCTGGCAACGCGTCTCGCTTGCAAACCATTCAAGAAGTTGACAGCTATCAAGGCAGAACTCTGATGGTTTTGGCTGGAGTTTCGATTAATCTAGTTCCCGTTAAAGAATTTTTAATAAAACAAACGAATATCGGGATCAAATTTCAAAATGTTGTTCCATGGTTCATCTACGCACTAGAGAATTAGGTCAAAATTGTATACTTTGCACGACTAAATTAGTTCAGACCCCTTCATAAAAATTTCTAGTTTTTTCCATGTGGGGTTTGAGCTTTTGTCTAATTCATTTGTTTCTTCTTCTTTTTGGTATTGTTGGAGTTTGGTCGTTTCGATTTATTAATCATCCTTAGGACACTAAACCTTATGACATTACAAATGTTCTATAGATTCAGAGAGGTTAATCATTGCTTCTTTGAATACGCAAAATTTATTTGGTGTTATTTTAAATATAAAATATTATTTTACGATTCCTCATTAGTCATTTTAACAAGAAAACTGCATGTTTAGGGTTCCGAGGATAATTAAGTGGTAAATCGAGAAGTCGACACATATTCCATAATTTTGACACTCAATATTTTCTATATAATTTGTTGAATAACTCTTGAAATGTATTTTATGTATTTTTTCCATTGGAGTTAAAGTTAAAAATTTATAATATAATAAATAAATATATATAATAATAAATAGATTGTAAAATGAAAGGTATCGTATTCGCAAATGTGACTGTTACCGAATGTGAATTTTACTACCATAAAGTTACTTTATACTCCCATGTATCTTAAATATATTTTTTCAGACTTTTACAACAGAATTTCACAAACTAATGGATAACTATAGTGCAACTTATACGATTATCCGTTTTATTGCCCTTTTATGTTGATGTAATCTTAGACATTTTTATATTGGCAAATAAACGTATATTTAATTATTTAAATCTGTTGACTTTTGGTTTTATTATGGACCCAAATTGAGATTCTTGAAAGTATCTGAATTTGGATCAAAATTGTATCACTTGTCAAACCCTTATTTTTATATTTAGGTAAACTTGCCGATTAAAAGCCTACTACTTGGCTTCTATCTACTGGATGACTGAAAATCCTATGGTGCCACCTGGAATCTTAAAATATGTATCAAAAGCTGAAAATTGCATTACTTATTTTGACATTTGGCCTTTTTATTTATTGTCCTAAAAGTTGCCAAGATCCCTTTAATATTGGAACATTGATATATTTTAAAATTTTATCAATATTATAACAGGTACTATTATTCTTTAGAAAATACGCTCTCACCTTAATAAACAATCATGAGCTACCAAAACCATATTAAATAAATAAAAATCCATTTCGTGTGTAAATCCCCAAGTGACACTGAATGAATTTCCTGCTACTGAGGTATTAGCGTTGATATGACGTGCTCACCACTGTTCACTTGTTATGCTGCAAGATGAACTTTTTAATCTTGTTGTTTTATTAGTCAAGTAAAATTAGACAAGAAAGAGGTCTTTATTATATACTTAGTTGAAAAAAAATTAGTCATTGAGGATTATTACGTTGGAGGGTGTAAGCTTAAAAGATTGATTTTTCAGATCAATTTAATAGCCATTCGAAAAATCTTAATACTGCAACTATCAATAAAGTTTATCTTTCTCTTATAACTCCTTATCTAGAATATGCTTCAGAAGCGGCGATAGCGGTCTCTTTTAAAGTAGGTCAAATGTCAAAAATATTTTCTGGCAGACTTTTTATGAATTGAATAATGCTGACGATAATCTAGAGATCCTAACTTTAATTTGACTTTTTGACAAGCATGCTTTGTTAGTTACTGATAAGGACAAAACTAATACACCCTGGCTTACATACAATATTGATCTCATAATAAAATTACGCATTAAGGCTCTTAATAAATTCAGAGCAATTGAAAATACGAATATTTGGAAAAAATAACTACAACAAGAACTTCGTAATCTGACTATCTTTTCTATAAGATCTGAAAAAAAAATTAAATACTTCAGGCAAAGCAGTAGTAAGAAAAAATAGGCAACAGCAAAAGAAAGTAAATATAATTAAAAATAAAATGTAGCAACATTCCTCAACACCTTTTTGACGTATATGAACTAAATAAATATTATTCTTCTATTTATGCAAAAAAACAAAAAATACACTAAACTATTTTTTGAAAAATGGGGTAACAGCAGATTTGTTTTTGCTTAATTATGTGAACTGGATGAATATTATAAGGATAGTGACTAAAGAGCTGTTAAACTGTATTAGCTGAAGAACAAACACAATTATTTAATCTTCAGATGAAAATAATTTGTCTGTTTTCGTAACGTTAGATTATTCCAAAGTCTTCAATACTTTAGATCGTTTATCTTAAAATACATTGGTACTTATTAACTAATCGAGTACAACGGGTTCGTATGGATGACTGTATTTTAGCCAAGGCAGAACGGCTGCTGTTCTGCAAAAAGCATGTTGAATCCTATTTTATATTCTATTTATAATTATATAAGTGTCTTCAGTATTATGATTGTTTTCAGTTAATTTTTAATTTTGATGTTGCCAAAATGCAAGAAGCCAACCTTGGGAGGCTGTCAGGAGTGTCGAATAATTTATCATTGGGACTTAACCCTAGAAAATTTATTGTTCTTCTTTATGCCATTGATACCTATCAGTAAAAAATATTAAATAAATTTAATTTAAAAATTGGTAACGGGAAAATAATTTTTAAAGATCATGCAAGAAATTTCTATCTCTTGCATTTGGTTTGATAATTAATCATAAATTGCGCTTTAAAGAATATGTCACTTTAAAAGTCAAAATAGCTTATTCAACTTTCAAAGTCAAAATCAATTTTGTGTGCAAATATAATATAGATACACCAAAGCTGTTATTCGCGTGAAACGATCTCCAGAATACCATACAGTTAAACACATTACACATACACATAAATATGATAATGCGTAATAATAGGGTACATCATAATGCATCATACAACAATATGTAAAACATGACCAAACTTATATTTCAAAAAATCAGAAAATTAAACAGAAATGAATAATGTTTAATACAATATCTCAGACGTACTGCCTTAAAAAGAAAAAAAAAGTAAATTAAGTCATCATCTGTTGTAGAAACTTGTATTGATTTTTTAAGCAACATATAAGACCGCGCTAGCCACTATCAAACACTTTGCATTAAGAAATTTATGTGCTCGTAGGCAAATCAGTTTTAAAGTTTTATTGTATGGCGCATGAATGGGAATATCAAGAGAAGCTCCTTTCAATTATTATTAAATACTTATTACAATCCGATAGACACACATAGCAAAGTTGAGGTCAACACGAAAATTATATGTTAGCTGCCTATTGGAGACCTATAATGGAGAGATGTAGTCAAATTTAGGACCTCCATTTGTAAAACATACACATTTTGAGTTATTTTTATTTTATACCCTTCTGTGAGGTAGCTGTAATAAATCGAGTTGCGGTATAGTGTAGCTGTAGCAGGATTAAGGGCTCCACTAACAGGAAAAAAATATTTTTAAAAATTAAGTTTTGTCAATTCTAGGTAAATAGAGCACAAGGCCCTTAGATCCTTACTTATCCTGTTTGGCAAAGTCAATTCAAAATTTCTTAACTTTCCTGATGATAAAACACTTTTTTAAATTTCTTGTCAAAATATTTAATTTTAATAACACGAGAATCTCAAAAGAGTTAGTGATTGGCTCAAACGTTTTATGAACTGGTTAAGTATTATTACTTATCCTAGGAAGACTTTGGATTACAATTTTTTTATTTGTGATTAACCTATTCTTTTTAATTGTCTCATTGGATCAAGACTAGAATATGCAATAGTTGTGTGGAGACCTTGCTATCAAATATCTAAAGACAAACTATTATTAAATCGCATTCACCGACTTTTTTTATTTTCTCTATTACATTTTAAGTTCTGTTCTTAATACAATTATAGTTGTCGGATAAAAACTAAACTAGAACACTCAGTTAAAGTAAACTTAACCAAAGCATTGTCAAAGTTCTGTCTCATCTCTAAAACTGCGACTAAGCGTTAGCTCCAAATCTTGGCGGTTTTCGAAAAAAATTAATGTCAATATTGGTAATTCATTAAATCAGAATATACACTTTACGAATAAATAGTGAAGTATGCTTTAGCTAAATAAACGGCAACCACATTTTCAACTGATTTTTAATGCCTACCTTAAATTGAAGATTTGCTTGCAGACATCTAAAAAAAGTATAGCCATTAAAAAAAGAATGTAGTAATGATTTCAATCACAACTTGTAATTGTAAAATCATAGTGACACTGAAACTGATCTAGAATCAAACAAACACCCAGACACTCTAAGTCTCTGAGTATGATTTGATAGATAGGATTCTAGCCATTGCAATTCCACCACATAAGCTATATTTATTGAGCTTTGAGAACAGTATTCCATAATCTTCACAATAAAATGCCTTGGACAGATCACAAAGCGTTATACAGTGCATCCGTAAAGTAGCGGATAATTTCAATAAAAATTAAATGGACCGTTGCTGTAAAAAATTTCCGAACCAGTCGATTTTAATATATGGTTTAGGGTTTTTCTACGTGGAAATTAAATATACAGCGTGACTCAAAAAAAGATATGACGTTATCAACATATTTTTTAAATTGAAACCACTACTTTTTAATGCAGAATCAGAAAGAACACATTTTTTTACAAAGGATATAGTACAAATGAATAGTGGTTTTATAAGCAATTTTGAACCAAAAATTGATGATAAAATTAAAGAAATGCCAATCTAAATTAAATATTCGTATTGAGCACCGTTAACGACCTGACAATAGCCCGTATTTATAAAACTGAAGCATTTACTTTGAAGTAAAAGGTTTTGTTCTAATTCATATTCATAATTTCTACCTCTTCCTTGCAAGCAAATGCTTCGGGAAAATAAAGTAAAAGGTACAGAGATTAGCGATTTCGACAAGACATGACTTGCAGCGTGCAGTCAACGCGTATATGGTCTGTAACTGATGGGGTTGATCTTATTTGTTTCATAATCAAAAGCAGTTCGCACGTCAAATTGATGTAAAGAAGATCCATCAAACTTATTTGTGCAGCTATTTTAAAGTGAATAAAATATTTAAAATGTCTGACACCGATAGTGAACAGGAAGTTACCGAAGATGCCCCTAACGGGATGATGTTTATCGCTGAAAAAGTCCAAGCATTTCCGCAGAGCCTCGAGAAATCTCAAGTTCCAGCCATGAAAAAAAAAAGAAAACTGCTGCATTAACTGATATCGTTAAGGAATACGTTACTTTATTTGGCAAGGAGATGGATATTAAAGCTTTTATGAAAAAAGTGAACAATATGAAAACGCGACTGAAAAATAAAACTGACAAAAATAAAACAGGGAACAAGCCCATTCGTCTTTTGTCCTGGGAGAAAGTTATGTTAAATGCTATGGATGCGGACATAAATCCTGTACTAAGTCGGATACCAGGTGAGAAATAGATTCAGGTCTTTATTATTACCTTGTAGGTACTTATCATGCATGTATATTTTTATTAGGGGCTCTAGCAATTGGCGTGGTAAGTCAACCTTCTTTACCTACTTCAAAGGATGACATTATGGTGGAAAACGATGCTTATCAGATGATTATGCCTCAAGTAGTAGCTAACAAAAAGCGATCCTACACATCGGTTGAAGAGGTTGTTGCAAAAAAAATTCCTACCTTTGCTTCGGGCAAACAAGAGTCTGACGAGACGAGGCAGTTAACGACAACCCAGCTTCAACGATTAGTTTTAGTTGAACAACTGAAAGTTGCTCATCTCCAACAACAATATTACTCTGCCAAGCTAAATAATTTAAACGAGGCATCAAACGAAAAAGCCCCGCAAGAGTATGTTGTTGTTGGAGATAATATTTACCAAAACTTGTAAAAATAGACGTATATGTAATATGTATCATTTATAACAAAAAAAATAATTAAACGTTTTTTCCGGTTCAAACGTGTAAGTTTATTTTTAGTTTAAGTAAATACATCTTCATCTCTTAATTGCTTAGCTATATTGTGCAACACAGCACACGCAATTATAACTTTTGGAATACTGGTCAGTTTTAATCTGCATCCATACTTCAGGATAGGAAATCGCCGCTTTACTTGCCCAAATGTATGCTCAATCACAACTCGCTCTGATGTAAGCAGCTTGTTAAAGACTCTCTGATATTCCTCGTGGGGGTCGTTATAAGGAGTCATAAGACATGACATTATACCATACCCACTGTCTCCTAGAAGAATAGTGTTTCTTGTCTTTTTCATGATTTCACACACTGCCGAATTTTTCCATATACGAGTATCATGGACTGATCCAGGCCAACTTGCATCTATACTAGTTATAACAGAATTCTGGTCGCATGTAACCTGTACATTAATACTGGCAAAACATTTTCGATTTACGTATTCGTCTCCAAATTGGGCTGGTTTTCCATCAAGACGAATATGAGTGCAGTCGATAACTCCAATAGCTGTGGGAAAACGGAACCTGGTCAACCATTTCCCTTTGGCCTGCATAATTTGATTTTCTGTATTTGCGACTCTGATAAATTTGCCGGCTTGTTGTACAATTCGCTCTAGCACGTCATAAAATATTCTAGACACTGTGGGTTGCGAACATCCCAATTCTTCAGCTATTCCGCTCTGAAATCCAGGGTTCGCACAATACCGCAGAAATATTTTCATTTTTTGCACGGGTGACTGGGCTGCTCCACGAGATTCGAAATCCATGCCAAAAAAGTAATTTGCCAACCACACCACATTTTCCTCCTCAAATCTAAACAACGTCTTGAAATCTGACTCACTCTGACTTTCTTGTATGTAAATGCACCACATTAGCCATAACTAACACAATACTGCGACTAATCAACCAAAGATCACTTAAACAAGCCCTTACAAATAGATTTTATTAAATGTAATGCACAAATTTTAAGATGCAGGCTCTAAGATGCCGGGACAACTAATGATAAAATGAGAAAAGTTGCTGTAACCTAGGCTCCTTTTTTTAGAACCAAATCCTTTAGTTTTTAAGCAAATGCTTCTTTTTATAAATAAGAAAAAGTTAACACCTTTTACTTTGCAGAAGCAAGACCTTTTCCTTCACTTTTTTTTATGCATATACTTTGAAGGAATTGCTTTATTTTTTGAAAGCAAAAGGTAATTTTTTTTTTTATAAATATGGTCTAATAACCAAGGCGATTTAAAATTTTTTTTTGAATGTTGTCAATGATATTTGGAATAATATTTCTAACTTCCTGGTGTATTTGTTCTTTTAAATCTTCTGAACTCGCTGATTTAGTGACATACACTTTAATTTTTAAATATCCCCATAAAAAGTCCATTCAATGAACCCTCGTCTACCTGTCCAACGATTTGGAAAAACTATATCTAGATAATTGGCGAACGGATAAAGCATCATCTAGATGTCCATTTAATTTTTATTGAATTTGCTACTTTACGGATGCACTATAAATGTTATGTATATTGTGCTAATATTCCTCTCGTGTTTAGTGGGTTCTTAGCCAAGTCGAGCTGAAAACATCCAAGTCAACTGGACTAGATGCTACATGCTGCGTTGCTTTGCGCATTCGTCTGAACAAACCGGCCAAAGTGAAAACCTGATATTTGTAGTGGTAGTGGTGGACAATCGCGAATCCGCGAACCCAACTCGCAACACGGATACGATGGATCAGTAATCGAATACGTTCGTAACATCGTAACAGCGGCGAACGAAATCGTCGTGGCAATCATCCGGCGATTCGCGTAACCTCGCGTTTTAATTCCCAGAAGTATCGCTAATCATTTTGTTTCTAAAATAGATTCTGTGTATAGCTAAAGTTTATTATTATCCTACTCAATCTTGTTCAGTCGGTGGTGCCAAGCTTATACGCGCGGGTCGCAATTTAACTTGGAAAACTTTTAAACGCGAAAACTCAATTTCAATGCAGAAACTTTTATTGTTACAGGTTAAATAAATAGTGTGTTGTGCTTAAATCATTATTATTATTATTAATTTATTTTGTGTTGACCTCGAACCGGTTTGAGCATTTTTATTGGATTTATATACTGAATCATGTCAATTAGGAAGGTGAGCAATTCAAACAGCATCTCGTTGTCAATGTGAAATATCAGAATATAAGGAATATGCCTTAATCAAGCAAAGTCATCACATTTTCGCATAACAAATACTGTGGATATTCGAAGACTACATATTATCATCTATTTTTATAAATAATGATGGATGAAAATGATAGAGGTGTGTAAATGATGGTTTTTTGATTGTGCATGGTGTTTTAAATTTATTATTTTAGATATTGTTTGCCCGCACGTATTTTTTTAGAGGTCTAAGTAGTTTAGTTTTTATAATGTATAAATATAGTACAATAAATTGAACAATTAAAAAAAAATCATTTATTAGGTTTACATGCACGCTTTAGTCGCATCAGACGCTAATATCTTCTCACGCTGATGTTAAACCGGTAATTGATACTGCTAAATTAGGAAAATTTCTAGTAAGTTTTTTCGTATTGAGATTTATATATTTTACCAAGATTAGAAACAGGTTAAATAATTACATATAAGTACTAATAATTATTTACTAGGTTTGTAGGTATAGGTACATTTTTAACGCGCATTAGCCTTTCATGTAGTTTTGTTTATGTTTATACCATATATTTTTAATTTAAACCTTTAACTGATTTTGCTAATTTAGAAAATTTCAGATTATTTTAATAATCATTTATTAGATTCACACGGACGCTTTAGTTACATAATCGTTGACGTAAAAAAAAATCTTAAAAATAGGTATTGTAGGTAAAGTTGTTGTTTGTTTCATTTTAAGATTTATATTTTTTTCCATTTGTTATCCTTAATATTAAAAAAATATATATATTTACAAACAAGTACTAATAAAAATTTACTAGGTTTTTAAATGGATGCTTTAGGCTCATTAGTGATTAACAGGGTGTGAATTCTGCTTACACGTTAATAAAAACCAAGTCAAGTAAAATGGACCTTTTTAGAAATTTTTTCGCGAAAAACTTTTAGTCCTAGAACAAAACTTAGATAAAATTTGTGGAGGGTAAAATTATGAACAATATCACTTCACAAAGAGATTTTTCGTTATACTAAATAAAATATTTATTTAATATTCTATAAAGTCAAATGATATTATATTTTGTATAAGATAAATTGATGAATTTGGAAAAACAATAACGAGAGCAAAATTAAGCATATTTGCGTTGAAATGAAAACTACGAGATTATCTAAAATTAGTTATCAGAAATTATTGATTTTTCTAAACCATTATATCTACGCCAGGGCAGTAAGCAAAAATAGGAGAAGTTTTTGCAATCAAGCTGAATTTTTTACAGATGCAAGTACTCATCAAGAGTACTTTGTAAAAAAAAGTTACACCTTCTCGGAGGCTTGCTTTTTCCGCCATGTTAAATTAAAGATGGTGGCTGGTGCTATTCTTAAAAAATCGTAACTTTCTTATTTATTACCAGATTTTCGTCAAGTAAAAAACATTATCTTTATTTTTAACTAGAGAATAAGACAAAAATATAAAACTACTTTGACAGGTCATATTTCTGCCAAAATAAAGAAATAAAAAAATCGAAAAGCTTTTCTTCAACTTTTAGCCAACCGTACTCCTTACCAAAAAAAGTTAAAATATGTGGAGTCTTTTATGCGTTTTTGTTTTAATTTTAAAACAGTCGCGATATTTATAATAGGTACTTTAGGAGAGTTAAAAAACGCTTACAAAATACCAATAAAAAAAATAATAAAACTTATGCAGGATGTAACTTTAGTTCTTGTTTGATTTATGTACCAAAATATTTTGTAACAATTACACTAAAAACAAAAATATGTTTATAACAGAAACAGTTTGGTTTTAACTTATAAAAGAAATATAAACATTAAAAAAAAATAAAAAAAAACATTGTTATTCTTAATAATAATAACATTATATATTGGTAGATATTCTTTTTTGTGCCAATTATTCTTGTTTGCTGTCCATAGATCTTTGCATTTGCAAAAAAAAATAGCCATTAGGTGTTCGGGCCCCGGGGGTTTTGTGTATGTTACTGGGAAAAGCTCATTGCCATTGGAAAACCACCCCCACTCAAGTGGGTCCAACTCGTTTCCTCTCCAGCTTTGTAACTGTAAATACACTCTAAATACATGTTGCTTACAAGAGTTTTCTGTGGGAGGAAGATTTGCCAAATCAAAATTAGATCCTAAACCTTGTGTATTTGTTTATAGCATATGTGAGGTGATTTGTTTATAGCAATGAAGTCTTGACTGATACTTTTTTGTACCCCTTTCAGCCTTATTCATATAAGACGCATTAAAACTTTTGATAAAATCATACATTTCAGGATTATTTCTTAATACGTTAAATATTCTTTTTTTGTCCATTTTATATGGATACGAGGTAGTATCACATCCTGTAAATGCATGAATGAATAAAAGATTTTCACGGATCTGTTCTGAGAGCAAAGTTTGAATTTTAAAAATATTTAGAAATTTATCAAGAGCTTTACTCGTGCTGGGTGCCGAAATATATAGCTGGTGGTTAGACTTATTTGCTAAGGAAATTAAAATTACAATTAGATCTGTATCATTACCAAAGACTACTACATCTTGCGATTGACATTCTGTTATTGCGGTTAACGCAACAACTCTGTCACAATCAGATTTCGTATGTGTGACTTTTATACCCTTTTCTTTTTATCTTCTCGGCTAGGCAAGAAATAAACCTTTCTTTGTTCGAAGAATTTGATAGGAAGTCTGCTTGCGAGAAGACAAGCTATGTGTTTTCCTGAAACTCAACCCTTAGGCGTAATTTTTGATTGACGTCTACGATGTTCCTCGTCCTTGGTGGACTTTTCACTATTCACTAAAGAAATACGGAGGATAGGTACTTAGTTCATATTCGAAAAACGTCTTCAAATCATTTTCGTTTCTCATAGTGAGCAATAGTCTATTAAAGAACTGTTGGGGATTTACGTCAACTGGATTTTTTTACTTTGTATTTTGCTGTAGTTTTTTGCCACCTTAATTTTTGGAGAAAAATTTTGAGCCTGTAAAATAAGATGATAAAAGAAAAGTGTAAATTTTTTTTTTAACTTTTTTTTTACAGAAATATAACCTGTCAAAATAGTTTTATATTTTTATTTCATTCTTTAGTGAAAAGCAAATATAATGTTTTTTACTTGACAAAAATCGGTTAATAAATAAGAAAGTTACGATATTTTAAAAAATAGTACCATCCGCCATCTTTAATTCAACATGGCGGAAAAAGCAAGCCTCCTAGAAGGTGTAACTTTGTTTTTAAAAGTACTATTGATGGGTACTACCATCTGTGAAAAATTCAGCTTGATTGCAAAAGCTTCTCCTAAAGGCCATTTTTTGAGCTAACTGCCCTGGCATATTAGTTTAAATATAAGTCTCTGGGTTAACGGGTCAATTTGTGTGAACTAGTACGTACTACTATCTCAGCCACAATTAAAACAGTGTTTTATGAAATTCAACAGGCGAAGACGAACTTTCTAATTTAACACTAATATCCATTGATCCAGAGTACAACTATTCTCAGAAGACCCAAAATTTCACACCTGAGTAATGGAATAATTCTTTTCCACTAAATGTTGAAAAAGAAATTACAAGAAATGTTTTTTTTTTTCAATCCGTTGGGTTACTTAAACGTCTTATATAGTAAGGATAGATATTGATAAAACATTTCTAAAAAATCTTAAAGTTTCATTAAGAGCAACGGTATTTACAAGAAATTAATTCTAATTTCTTAAAAGACCATCGGGTTACACAAAAGACTTAATACAAAATAAATCAGGGTAGATATTGGTTAATTATCCTTAAAAAATTCTTAAAATTATAGACATAGCAAGGGTATTTTTTTACCCTCTAAACGTTTAAAATATCGAAATTTTTAATTTTCGAATATTTATATAATTAATTTTCTTATAGAAATTTGTTCTTTTATGGAAAGAACTTAATTATAGTTTTTTAAAATATTTATTTGTTTATTTATTATACTTAACAAACACCTGACAGGGTAATTACATGTGAAGGAAACAAAACACTAAATAATTAGCACAAGCACAACAGTAGAGAAAAAGTAACATCAATCACAAAACTTATTTTTATAAGTTAACAATTATTACATCTGATATTGTTTTGTGCAGAAACTAAAATAAAAACTAATGGCATTAGATCACGAACTTATAAATATTCCTGGACTTCCAATCCATTGAAAAATAAATGACCACTACTAGGTGGTCGCCATTTTGCGTGATGCTTTCGATGTTGGTCAGTGACAAATTTCAGTGGTGCCCATTGTAGGGAAACAAAACAGTTAAAGCTTTTGGGAGGTTATGGTTGCAAAAACCAAATAGAAAGTTACATTTAGTTACGAGTTTAAGATAGTTGCATTAGTTCTATTCTTTTTCTTATACTTGTTTAAGAATCTCGTTAAAATTTACGAACTTTCAATTCACTTACAGGGATAGATGCATGCACTTTAAAATATGTGCTTTATTTAAATTTTTGAAATTAAAAACAAAGGTTATTGAAACCCTATCATTTGGTTTTTATTATATATTCAACAATTTTAATCTCTGGCATATATGTTTTAATTTGGAAAATGGTTTAAAAACAATACAATGAAAACAATCAGATGGTGAATGAACGACATAAAATTATGTTACTAAAAAGTATGTTCTTTATGGTTTAGATAACAAAGCACAAATGAGCTAACCAATATATTTATAAAATGAGTTTTATTATTTAAAAAAAAATTATAAAAAAAAGAAATTAGTAATTTATAAGAGAGATAAAGAAAAGCTCTACAGGTAAATGTTTTAAACAACTCAACTGGAATAGACAGGGAAGAGCTATAGAAAAATATGGTATAGATATTTTAAAGGATCTATTTACTGGCAACTAGTTTCGCGACCTACTATACTCCTTAGAGGATAACTTTCCAGAACATGGACAATATCCTCCTGCAAAATCATATTTTAAGGAGATAAATTTAAGGCATTTTAAAATTAAGGTAACGTTAATTTTTAAATTGCAATTTTTATGAGCGAAGAAAGTTCACGATGCTGTACGAGTCACGACTTTTTAGATAAGTTCATGACAGATCACACGTCAAACGTCAGCGTCGTCAACTTCATTAACTTTATTTAATATATCTTTTATTGGTAACACTGAACATTGAGAGTGACAACCACTATAAAAATGGCGGCCACCAGACAGCGTTCATTTTTGGTCATGGTGGCCATTTGCATTAGCAGTCCAGGTATATTTATAAGTTAGTGCATTAGACAATACTAAATACCATTGATAAATCAATACTTGTTTAAGTTTTTCCTACAAAACTAATAAATAAATCTAGAACCATACCCTCCAATACCTTCTTACTTCTTACAATCATGTTAGATACGGTTAAAAGGTGCACAACTCCACTTATTTACATTAAAACAATAATATTTCGACAGTCTCAGGTTTAATTTTGAAATATGAAATGAGATCAGATCTGTATTGTTACAGTTACATCGACTACATCATACAATATTTTCTGAACCCTTTCTTTTTTAAAACTAACCCATTCTGTTTATGGGTACCATACTATAGCACCATATTCTAAATATGTAGTATCTAAATATCAAGTATCACAAAAATATTAATGAGTTTCATAAAAATTGAAATTTGTATGAAGCTTCTGGTATTTCGGATAATAAAACCTAAAAGCCTTAAAGCCTTTTTAACGATATGTGAATAGAGCCCCATCAAACGTAAGATTAGATTGCAGTGTGACTCCAAGATCCAAACAGTTATCCCTAATTGCAAGTTCATAATTTTTATGTGGTAAGAATAACCTCTAAGAATAATTGATATTAAAGCACGTATAAAAGTCATAGATTTACAGAATATTCTGTAAATCTGTGTAAAAGTAATGGAAATATGCTTTCTTACATTTAATTACATCTTATTTTTTTAAATCCAATTCACTACAGTGTTTATGTACAGTTCAGTCATTCTAAAGTTTTATGTTGTCATTTTCAGAGGCAAATAAGAGACAGTTTCAGTCGATATTATAGATTTATAGATATGCGAATCGTTAATAAAGATAGAGAACAAAAGGGGTGCTTTATTACCTCGTGTTTCTTAAGATAATCGGGTTTTAAATTATTTTTTTATCGGAGTAAATTTCACATAGTTTTCTTTTACCTACATCATAAAATGTAAAGAGTTATTTTTCTTGATTTTCCTCATAATAATAAGCAACAAATTTGTTTATATCTTCTTTAAATCACTAACCCTTTTGGCAAAAACACGCCACTCTACTGTAACGCAAGCAAGAACAAGATATGTGTAATACATCTTGTTCTACACATGATGTATTACACATATTATCTTGTTGTGCTTATGTTATGTAAATTGTAAATATGAAATGATCAGCAGTTAATGCAGAGCGTTATCACAAAGGAAAAAAAACATAAGAGTTTTTTGAATTCTAAGTATTGTATTGTGTCAAAATCCAAATTATATATATTTTACGATTTTTACGCCTTATGAGAAATATACGATGACGAATATCATATGTAGAAGAAATTTTTAGGTTAGGTGATGAAATGGATAATACTGTTTTATGATGGAACACCAGCATTAAAATATCTACGTCAAGACATAGCTAAATTGTTCAAGGATCACATAATTTACGGGATATTGATTGCACGTTTTGTACCACAAATTACTCACTAATACAAGTTTTAAACAACCCGAAGTTTTGGTTTCAAAAATGAAAAGATTTTTGTTACAAGGATAGTAAAGTCGTAGAGAAGATAAAATTTAGCCGTAAAAAAAGTTCTAATAATCATCTACTTACTAGGTTTATACGGATGCTTTGCGCGCATCAAGCATTAACCCGGCATAGTTTCTTTTTAAACCATATACATTGGTATATCGAGAAAAAAGAAACTAGTTTTTTGACATAAATCGTTCATGTGAAAAACTTATATTTCCTTAAGCTCTTTAGGGTAGCTTTCGAAGTTTCTGGGCGTGATTTTTTGGATAATTGGAAAGAGTTCCGAAAAATGTCTAATCCAAAAATAAGCAGAAAACTTTTATTTAAAGACTTAATTTTATCTTTTTGAGCTACTTTTTAGCAACAGCTGGAAAAGCCAGAGAGCGCCAAAATTTCAAAATACCAGATTTTCAAAATCAAATAAAAATAAATCACAATATCCTTTAATGGGTATAATATAAAGTGAAAAAATAATTTTTATTCTCTCCCCCCACAACTTGAGTGTAATTGGGGAAAAAAAGTGGGCTTTGTAATTGGCAGGAAAACCATGAATCCTACAGAGGAGCTTTTAAACCTAAAGTTGTAGAAAATTAAATTCTCTATCTCTTTTTTAAATCCTTGCTGCAGTAAAAATAAATAATTGACCTCAAAAAACCCAATAAACAAAATTTTCACCAATTTTGACGGTTTTTCACAAATTATATTTTTTATACTATTTGTAGATTTCAAAACAATCTCAACTGATTTCAAACAAATCGTAAATCATTTCCCAATAAAAAAATTCACTGCAAAATATGGCATACTGAAAATATAACGAATATTCTATAGATATTCAATATTAGTGTTTTACGGATATTCGGGGTAAACCATTTAAGATATTTTACGATTATTTTTAATAATACCGCTCAAATTATTGTTAATATATAAATTGCAAAATTGCATCAATATTCTTTTGAATAATCCTGGGATCAAAATCAAAATATTGCTTCCAAGTAGCTTTCCTTCTTTCTGGCTGAGGAAATTTTAAGCCTCTGCAAATATTTTATATGAAATCAGGCAAATTTGAGAAATAATGTGTATTTTTTAAGTATCTTTTGAGATATTCCTAGGCCAATTAAACTAATGCTTGCTGTATCAAATATTTCTTGATAAAATCTTTTTCTGAGCAAAATCCCAATTATTATCTTCTATTAGAGATTTGACAATTTTATCTAATTTCTTTTTTTTAACTGATTTTTTATAAATTAATTCCAGGAAATTAATTGTAAAAAACATGTAATTTTATGAGTCCTAAAAAATATGTAAATATTTTTCATATGTTGACTCAATGCAGTAAAGAATTTTATAAATAATATAATTTCTATAATTTTAGGCCGTATTTTGGAAAATTTTTTAAAAATGTTGGATTTGATTTTTCTCAAAAGTCGTTATAGGAAAAACTTGTTAAACAAATATTGTAGAGCCTAATCTCATGGCATCGTGGATGTACTGCATCGTAGCTAGAGGGTGCCAAAGGTACCTAAAAAGGGTTTAATTTTTCCACATGTACTATCATTCCTGTTTTAACCAATGTGTGATACAACTATAAACCAAAATACTTAACTTACTTGGACATACTACATTACTATACTTAGCATACGGTAGTCGGAAGTTAGATTGCAACTTTAGTATTAAGTTCACAATTATATCAGATGGGAAACCAGAAACGAATTTCCATGTACGTTAGTTTTGTAATGGAAATCCCCAACTACTAACCTGGGTTAACTTGTTAAAACAGTTTATATTATTTACGTAGTAAATGCTGACCATTATCAAGGTCAAATAATTATTTTCTTAATATCCAAATGTTTAATATTCACACATGATATTTCTTTCATAATTTTTTCAGAAAACTACCGTTTATAAAAAAATTTCCTTTCTAAAAAAATTACACAAATTAAAAAGTTTAGTGTGTGGTTACAAATAAGAAATAAAAATACCAAGAATAATTATTATTCCTAATCAAGATAAAATAAGACAAATGTTATTAAGTATAATGTTGGAATACATTAAAATGTTTAGCATACATAAATAAGCACTACGTTCTATTCATAAATAACGATATAATGTTGTTTTTTTTACTATTTAGAAAAATTGAAAATAAGAGAGTATTATATAGCGCAATAAAATAACGGTCAACATCAAGCTTATTTGAGTAAATCTAATAGAAAACTACAAAGTAAACATATTCTCGTAAAAAATATAATTAAGAAGTATAGGGAAATGTGAGCATAAAAAGCGCGGTTGAAAACATTAGGCAATAATAAAATCATAAACTATTTAAAATATTGTACAATAAAAGATTTCACTCTCTCCCTAACATATTTATATTTTTTTATGGGAAAGTTTAATGAATATACCTGCGATTATTTTTGGTATATAAATACTAAAATGTCTATAAAAAATTATTAAAAAAAAAACAATAAATCATTATTAGCTTACGTTACCAGTTAAAGAAGCGCAAACTTGCTTGCATTTCTAAGATTTGTAAATATATTTTCATTTTTAGATTTTTTTTATAAGATATAAAAATATTGTATGAGTATCATACGGCTCTGAACATATGGCTATAGTCGGAAGTGACATAGCAATTTTAACTTCACAATTATATTAGATTCGAAACCAGAGACGATTTTTCATTTACGTTGTGGTTTTATATTGGAAATCCCCCACAACTAACCTGGGTTAACTTGTCAAATCTGGTCATATTATTTTCGTCATAAGTAATCGCATTTATCAAGGTCAAGATGATTGTATTCTGCTTTATATACAGGGTTCTGCAACAGTAATAATAAATAATGATAATTGTTCATTTATTAATTCTTCATTAAACGGATAAAAAATATAAAGGGTGTTTCATTTGAAAAATGCGAGAAATGAAGCTTTGAAATTTGTAAAATTTGAATGATAACTATGAACACCCTGTTTATGATAGAAAAACCATTTAAGTCAAAGTAATTCTCCATTCTTCTAGAACCCGAATTTAACCGAATATTGAAATTAAATTAACATTTCTGATGTCAAGATAAACTTAAATGATGTAGTGATTTTTTAATTTTTTTGTTAAAAAAGTTGTCAACCCTTTTTTTCAGGCTTTATGGAAGACCGACGCACTATTGCTGGACCCTGTATATTTAATATTATACGTATACAGTATGTGCCTTAATTTGTCTATGTACATTTTTTGTTATAATATGTTTCAGAACCCAACAAGTAAGAGAAAGATTAACTTTTTTGAAATTTTTATTCACGGGAGATCCATGAACGATCACCCAATTAACAAACAAAATTGGAATAATTCCAAAAATCCCTGTGTAAAAATATATGTCAATATATTTGTAGGATTCTAGGAAACTATATAGATTTAAATTATATTCATATCTTCCAATGTGATATTTAATTTGAATTTATTTAAATTAGTAGTGAACTATTTAAATCTTTAAAATATAATGTTATTATAAAAATATATTTTTTTAGGAACATGTGTACCTATAAGAATTTGATATATGTTGCTAAAAACTTGACGACAGACACTAATCCAACAAAAAACGAGCCAATAATATAATTTAATAAAATATGTTTATTGATTTAAATAAAAACCTAACCTGTGTCTACCTAGTAGACGCCCCCAATTCTTGGAATGCACAAAATGTATTTATATCTGTTTTCTTGGTATCTGAAAATGAAAAAAATCAAAACATGATCAGGTTTGAATCCTATATATTTATATTGATTGGGGATTTTTCTATCGATATTCACGTAAAAGTTGTATAAATTTAGACGTGCTTGAAAGGAAATTCGTAGAACATTAAAATTGATTAAAAAAGAATACTCGAAGCATTTAACTATGTAGATGATAGATCACACATGAAGATTATAGATCCATAGTATACATGTAAAATATGGACATAATTTTTATTTGCCTCTTTCATTAGTTTGTCCTGCCAAAACTATTTAGAAAACAATAGGACCAAACTTGAATAAAAGGAATTTGGGCTAGATCAGGGATTGAATTTTAATAACTCGCAAATTCTATTTAGCTAAACAAAATTGCCTGTGTATACGTATCTGTAAGCTATTTTAGTTGGAGAAGATCCTCTAAGATGAGATTGAGATTGAGATTGAGATGAGTTGGAGAAGATACTTTCAATTAAAACTGTATGAACATAAGAACCAGTTGGTACAATAATAAGTCTATACTCGGCTTATTGCCTACGAGTATGTATAAGCCTGTATCAAATACAAATTGCAGTTTACAAATGTAGGTCCAATAAAAGAAGGTGACCCAAAGGATAATAGAATATCACGATGTTTATTTTGTGTATCTGTTAATGCTCGCTCTAACCTGTCAATTCTTTGAAGAGGTTTTTAAGTTGTATGTGAACACAGTTCCAGAATTTATTTCATGATCAAAGAATGTACATATATGATCAGAAGAGTATTTTCGAACAAATTTGGATCATACTTGAGATCTTTTTTTTCTCTAAATGTTAAGGAATATATTTTGATACCAAAAAATTTACGACTAACGAAAAACTAAATAAGAGCAGAGGAACATAAGAATCATGACGTTGAACAAAAATATGTTTTGACGTTTTAGTAGTCAGTAACAGGTTTTTTCTAAGAATCTAATTAAGAAGTGCTGCCATCCAGCTTGCTAAAAGATAAAAATTATCTCACCGAGAAATGATTTGGCATTTTTTAGACACGGTAGTAATATAATACACACTACAGTAATACTAATGTATACAGTAATGCCATTTAATACCAAGTAATGTTGGTTATTAATCCACCCATTTTGCAAGTCATGCCAAGAGTGAATCCCTTCTTGTACCTATTTAGTTTTATGAAATTGTTCTTTGAAATCGGCTTTTATTTTTCTTAATTATTTTTGGTATACGTACCTATGTTATATTTATTCATAGTTGTAATAGGTACATAATATATATAGGCTAAGTCGAGACGAACGCACCAAACTCCAGGCAAGTACTGTACACGTGAAAATCATTAAAAAAACTTATATGTTCTCATCCGATTGTTATTTGTTTTTAAATTATAGCGTAATTAAAATGTTTTAAATAGCTTATCGCTTCTTATCACACTAATTTAAATTGTGAATATGAAAATATGGCTATTCGAGAATACCGTGACGGTTTCCGTACCGGATAAATCCGGACAAAAACGTGTTAGAATCATAGTTTTTAGAATTATAGTTTAAGCTTTGGGATACCGGAACTCCGCTCAGTACTAACATAATGTTTAAATGACAAGATTTAGAAAAAGTAGAAAATTCTAAATTTGGTAGAAGAACGATTTCAGAATAAGTCACACAAAAGACACACCAAATTTGGCGCAACGACCAGCTCACGAAGAATTGCTACTCAATTAGTCATTCCATAGACACAAGTAATAGGAAATTGCAATCTAAGAAAAATTACACCCCATATATTAATTTTTGACATCTAACCTTTAAATGATTTAATTTTTTTAAATTCGATCTAGAGTACCATGAATAATTTAAAATCGTTAATTTTACATCAAGTAGTCCTAAAAAAATATAATTGACTCTCTTCGGCTTTATTTTCGGCTATAACTCAATTTTTTCAAATGAATAACTCAATTTCTAGGGTGGCTCATTACCATAGTTAAAAAGTGGATTTTTTACAAATAATTTGGTATAAAAATTTGAAAATACGATTTTCCAAACTTTAGACGCATCTAGGAAAGCTCTGAAAAACAAAGGATAGTCAATTATATTTTTCTAGGACTACTTAATGTAAAATTAACGATATTAAAT
The DNA here is from genome assembly GCF_022605725.1 of Anthonomus grandis grandis. Classification (NCBI taxonomy): domain Eukaryota; kingdom Metazoa; phylum Arthropoda; class Insecta; order Coleoptera; family Curculionidae; genus Anthonomus; species Anthonomus grandis. Next base: position 10,080,000 of record NC_065555.1, read on the forward strand.
TATTCATGGCACTCTAGACTGATATCTAAAAAATTGAATAATTTAAAGGTTAGGTGTCAGAAGTTGACATATGGAGTAGCATTTTTCTTAGAATGTCATTTTCTATCAAAATATGCCAAAAAAATTGGGGGATCCTATTTAAAATAAGAAAGTTAGGGTCATTTCCGGTTAAACCGGAAGTGACAGAAAACAACTGAATACGTCAGCCAATCGTATTCAGTTGTCGGAGGCTACATCCCAGTACCAAATTTTATTTTTTTAACTTAAAAATTAGAAAAGTTATAGGGGCGAAAGACTTTCCTAAGACACCCGGTATAGGCCCTATATCGATACCATGTATAGCGTGTACAGCACCTACACCTACAACCAGAAGATTATGTTAGGCGTATGCCATTTTCTGGTTGGATTATTAATAATCATCAACATTCACCCGTAATGGCATCAATAATACTTAGAACTCTCATGAATGGTCAGACGATAATATATACCCTCATGTCAAAAAAATTTCCAGCACGAGTTTTCGATAAAGGTTTGATGTGGTGATATGGTCGATTGTTATTTAATTAGCCCACACATTTTATAGTACTCATCTGAAGTTTTGTGAGTTCCTCTTGACTCTATTATGACAAAATATAGTTCTTATATCTTTACTATAACTGCAACCGTCCTAAAAAATAGTCCTGCCACAGTAACAGGTTTCCGACCTCCATAGGCATCAATGGGTTGACTCTTAAGTTTTGCTGTAGCATATTAAATTTCAAATAAATCACAATCGAAGCAACCTAAAACAAAAATCAAGGAAAATGTTATTTTACAGCTAGAAAGATCAGCTTTAACATTTGTAATGTGACTGTCACAATTAATTAGGTAAACTATTAATATTGTAACGGATATGATATTTAAATTCTTCTAATCAAGGTAGTGCTAATAGTAAAAATATTGCGGTTCAGGTTCTTTCATATTTATTTTGTTGGCCACATATTACTGGAGCACTTAATGTAATAGTCCGAGGTTGGATCATTTGCAGTTGTTATTAATTTTGTCTAATTTACCATGTTTACTAGAATTTTTCAATTTGCTTACGTGCTATTTATTGGCTATATGAAACGTCATGGCTCTTATTAAAAAAACTTTCAAAAAATGTTTAAAATTACATTATATTCCTAGTACTTAATCGAACTATACAGCTATTTCGGTCCCCTTTGATTTATTTTTCCAATATTTTCTCAGATAAGGTGGGCGATAAGCATATTACATTTAAATATCGTGTAGGTATTTTTAGCGATGAATGAACTGCAAGTTTCTGGCACCGAATAGCGATCTCCATAATACAATAACAATATGCGACCATAAACTTATTTTAAAATGAATGAGTACTTCAGGTTAAATCTTAAAAAATTACCGCTTAAAATTGCCGCTTAATTTTTCTTTCACTCGAATCTGATATGGTCGCACAATATAGTGGGCGCTTATGACAAGAGACAGTTGTATTAGTATTATGTCAATTTCTGTAACTCAAAATGAAGGTGTGTTGTATGTCATATTGAAGCAGCGAGGAACTATCTACTAACATTAAAATGTACATGACATCAGACAGAATGAAAGAATAACTCGGTAGCGACGTCAGAAAATAATAATACAGAACCATCTTTACGCATTGCTTCTAATAAGGAAAAGTCGCCACAATCATATCGAATTCTAAAACTAAGAAAGCCGATACTAATAGGAAACTAAATCGGAGACATCTGAAAGCCTTAATGGATTAATACGGCTATCATTTACATAATATTAGCTCGGCAGAAATTCCCGACTACAGATTTTGTATGGAGGTTGGAAATAGCTGCATACACCTCGTGTAAATATCAAGAATTTGGAAAGAATAGGACACGCCACATCGAAGCTATCTATTCAGCAGGAATTATAAATAAAAATTCAAAGTCCCGAAAGATCTAAAACATATCCAATAAAAAAGATTGTCACACGGACTAACGTTATATACAAGGTGAGAGAACGTAAATTCGAGTTTTGAAATGGTCGCCTTTAAAGTATTAATGCCCACCAGGTCGCTAATGGCCTCATTCGAGAGAGGAAATATTTACGAAAGTTTTGTTTATCACTGGTCAGTTGCCATCATGCGTTACAATTCTAAAGCTCCCGTTTGTTGCTGGAGCCTAATTTTTTAGGCTCGGTAGTTGCAATCCAACGTGGCTTTAGACTTTACTCGAACAAAGTCCGTTAAGCTCTGTTCCGGAAGAAAAAGATTTTTTCTTAGATAATGGAAATGTCATGTGAGGAAGAACTAAACCCACGACTGACCCACGACCTGATCTAAAGGGTTGTGAGAACATCCAACGTATAAAAGCTTTAATCTTGCGATTTCAGGGGAGTTATGCTTGACAATATGCTTCTTTCTTCACTCTCTTGACGCGACTTTAGTTCTGGAAGAAATGCATGTGAAATACTTCTAAAAATCGTTTAAGGTAATGTGGTTGTATTTTACAGTTATAAAGCTCATTTTTTTTTCTTTAGTAGGTTAACAAACTTGAGCGATTGGGCCGTCGATAATCCTTGAGAATTCTATTAAAAGTTTTTGCATTTGCTAAATGTGACTGTCACTTCCAACCTAGTTCTAGCCGAATATTCCAGTTATGGCAAAAAAATCTATATTTTTGTTCCGTAACTTAGGGGCATAGGGTTTCAAGAAAATGAAACATCCTCTTAAACTTCAAGCACTTCCCACCGTGACTCATCTCCCAGCGGACTGATAAGGAATAAACAGCATGTAGAACTTCTTTTTTATTGTAAATCTTGTGTTTATGTCAACCATTTAAGAGCCCCAAAATTAAACTAACTAGCATCTGACTTGTTTCAACCTCAAAAAGTCAACGAATGAGAGATTTTTCTTAAGGTTTTTTTAATTTTGCGAAATATTCCATGCAGCCACCCAGTCTTTTCCGTTTAATCCACTATCGAACATTTTCAAGAGTATGAAACATGCGTTAAATGATAAAGAATTTTACCATTCTACTACCTAAGTATATTGCTTAATTTACTAAATCCAGCCCTGATTCTTGAAGTAACGGATGCAATGATCAGGTCGATGCGCTATCGAACCGTTTTGTTTACTGCTCGCGGGACTGTGAAATCTAATTGGCGGAAAATCGACCAGATGATGGTTGCAGATGAAGATGAATTGCTTAATGGCGAAATCTTTGAATCTCTTTGAATCATTTTAATTTTTTTTGGCAGTGATAAGCGTCAGTCGCCTAAAAAGGGTTAGAAGGCTAAGGTTTTACTGTATTGAGATACCGAAAAGTTTATATAAAAGATGTTTTTATACCTAAATAAAAACATTATCTGTCTCAAGTTCTTTTTGTTAACAGATGGAAGTGAACATATTTCTTGTATAAATAAAGGGTTTAGATAACCTGTATTCTACTATTGCTTAAAAATAAATTTTGCTTTTATAAGCATTTAAAAAACCTTAATTACTTTTTTTTTCAAATCTCCTTCCTGTAGACTAAATATTGAATTTCAGTTACTTGTCATTGTGCCAACACACGAATTATCCAGATATTTTTAGAGCATTAAAATTAAAACATTACTTTACAGTTTACATCTGCTAGCTTATACCAGAACTAAACACTACAATTTATACCAAGTGGGTCAAATAAAATGGCTGGGCTAGGTTGGATGAGGAATTCAAGTATGAGGAAAATTCAACGTTCCCAAATGGCTTATTATTGTGTCAAAACAAACCATGAGTATAAGAGAACATGAGAGATATCAACCCTCGGAAGCGTTTTATATGATTTGATTTAGTTTAATTTTGTTACCGTGGGTGGTAATTAGGTAGAAATTAATATTTCGATATACCACACTAATGGACTAAATCGAAACGATGTCATATCTGACCTTAATAAGCCTAATTAGGAAATCTTAAATTACAATAATAGATTAAAGGTTATTGAGTATATCTATACACTGGGTGTGTCTCATGTATTTCCATCACCTTTAATGTAGTCTCATTGGTGGGGATGGTAATTGTGGTTTCTGAAGTGGAGGTAGAGGATCAATGTTTAACATTTCCGTTCCTTCGGAGATCCAGTAAAGAATAGCGGCAATTTCTAGGATGAAGGGCATAGCTAGGGGAGAAAGAATAAACCACCTGGAGACAAAATGGACTCAGACTAGCTTACAACGCTAAATATATTCAATCTCTAGACCGACGACCAATAGGAAGTGCACCGAAAAAATGGAGACAGACTCAAGATAACCCACTGAATTAAAACAGTCCAAAATTATCCCACAATGACCACAATAATATAGTTATTAATCACGCAAAAAACTAAACGAGCAAACCAAGTCTATAAAAGTGAACATCGCAATCCTTATTTCCAAATTTTCGTGCACACCAATAGTTATCCGTTGTCGTATTAGTTGTCCTCGTATTTCTGGAAATAGCTTTCAAACGTGCGAGGAGTGATCACTATATTTTTCTATTTATTTTAATTCCTTGTCGCAGCCTATTGACTATTTCCTAATCTGAAAGTAATTTTTATACTTTTGCAAGTGATTTCAGATATTGTGTACATCAAGAGAGTCGCATTGACCTTTATGCTAAACGGTGTGTGTTTACACAAATGCTTTCCATATGAATATTGAAGTTCAAGTAACCTTGTAGCTCAGCAGTTAATTGTTAAAGTTATTTAAAAATTATCCTTTGACATCATTAATATTTTTTTGCTTTTATTATGTTTAGCGAGTAAATATATCATGTTAATACTACCGTATCATGAGCTCATGGTCATGTATCGTCCATTGTGTAATGACCTGCTAATTTATTGTCTAGGTTGCCTTACCATTAAATGACGATTCACTCAATCCGGTGAAAGAAAAAGACGCTGTAGAGCTAATCGATTATCAGTGTATTATTTTTGATAGAAAAATGGAAACAGTAATATTTTCTAATTTGATATTTTCAATGTTATGAAGCATGTTATGGATAATCGCAATAATTCGCAAAGAGACCTTAAGGGAGAAAGAGAAATTCGTAATAATAGTATATTATAATGTTTATGTTTATGCCCTTTGGATATAATAAAAAAATTACATTAAACTGATTCGTATCGGACTTTAGTCCGTATCTAAAGTCAATATTATCTTAAAATATGCAAATAGAATAATAACAATACAAAGTATTAATCAGAACTTTTATCTTATTTATACAATAATTATTTTTTGATAAGTGAAATAAGTTTTTGGGTGAATTTGTTGAAAAAAAATAGAATTAACTAAGTTTGTTTCGAGAATTTTTTATTGAAGGTTTTAAGAATAAGGAGGATCAAATTTTGACCCATCAATTTAAGGTGAAATATTTCACGGATTTTGAAATCGTTTCAATTAAATGAAGTCCAATAAAAACCACAACATGATATGTCAAAATATCTCTAGTGTATTAGCCGACATTTAGATAATACTATTTGGGCAGTACTTGTTCTGTTCCCTTAAGAATATTCGTCTCGAGAGCATAACGCTGAACATATTATGTGGTGTTTCATGATCAGGGTAAAGCTGTTTTTAATTTTTTTTTTCGAATTTCGCGTACAATCCACGTTGCAACTAAATAATGTTAAGAGGATGAGTATTTATTTTCCCAATCGTATCATCTTTAAACTCAATACTAATTAATATATAACTTAATATTTTCCAAATAAATCTGGTCAATTTTAATTAGAACATATAATATTCTATCATGTGGAGAATAGCAATAACGAGAAAATTTTCCAAGTACCAATGATCACTATTTTAAATAAGATTAGGCGAATTAGTATTTTCCCAACTCTGTGGAAGATGTGTGAGAATGTTTTTAATGGACGTAAAGATATAGAATTAAATATTGTCAGTCAAAATTGCAGTTATGTATTGTCAGGCATTAAATCAACAGCACTCAATTACAGTTACTTTTGTCGTAAAAAATCATTATGTTTAAAATTATCTTATTGTAGTCTTTTGAAAAACTTTGGATCCTATTTAGCACCAAATACTTATTGCCAAGCTAAAATATTTCAGTTACCCTTAGGCTCACATACATGTAACATTTGACGTATCATTCTTCATCATAGTTGATGACACGACTTAGTGTCCCACAATTGACAATTCATAGACCATCTATTATTTTCATCACTTCTACCGATTTATCAGATCCAGTATGCTCTTGATTCTATATCTTTTTGGAGACTATACATGCAAGGCACTGAGTACAGAATCAGAATTTGGGTTATGTTTTTCATTTTAAAAATTAAATCACAGAATTAGAGTTGACACATTACTTTAATTACTTGCGTTAGACTTTATTTGGCTTGTTTGTCCATCCGTTAAAGAGCAACTCTATGTTATATCTGGTACCTGATTCAATCTTAATATTGGACATGTATTCGCATTCCGTATTCCATGATAAAGCTGTTATTTTCGTGATAATTATATTACCAATGGTAAATAATAATTATTGCTTGTGTGTTATAGCTTTATTTTTTGTAACTTTAAAGCTGATACTCGAGTATCTTATCAATTAGCCTTGCTTTAGTCATTTATTATAATATTATAACACTTATTGATTACACTAATTGCTCTAGCAAGTTATTAAGCATTAGACAAAAGACAATATTTAGAGACCATTTTAAGATATATATATATATCAAGATTATATTTACTTTAGATACCAATACTATATATTATGTTGTTTTATAAGTTTTAAAAATGCCCCTTTAATTTACTTTATTTTGCAGTGTATTTAAAACAATCTAATTTTTTGAAACTTTAATTAGTAATTTCTTAATCATAGCAATTCGTAAAGGAGCATTTTTTAAAAACGATTTTGCATCAAAATTCAGTCTAATTTGTTGGAACATATTATTATCTTTCAACAAGGTTTGGAATGTTGCCAATATTCTAGGACTGTAATATTTGGAAAAATATCAAATCTTTATTTGCAAGTTTTAAATACACCTTAAACATACAATATTTTATTATTTTGTTAGATGCATAAATAAAAAATCCTCTATTGGGGAAAAATCTAGGTTAAAAATATAATTAAAGTATTTTTGGAACATTCCATAGGATACTTTAATTACCTTCGTAGGGTAATTAATGAGCAAAAAATATGTTGTGCCAAGTATGACTTCAGAATGATATAATTTTTGAGGTATATTAAAGTTTTCTAAATTGAATATTTTTAGAATATTTATGAACTGCTTTCTCGGTCGCTTTTTACAATTGGTTCAATTTGATTTAATCTTTCTATTTAGGGTTTGGATAGAATTATACGCGGTAGTATTAGTATTCAGTCTTGATATTAATCTTACATTTTCTTTAGATTAAATGAATTATTCCGAAATACGATATATGACATGTAATATAGTTTAAATCTCTTGGGACGTATTCAAGGAATAACATACAATTCTTAAATAAATTTCAAGAAATTCCATCAGTTACTATTTGTAAAGCAGACCTTCTAGTATAGTGGTATTATTTCAGAATCATTTAAGTAAAAAAACTTAACGATATTTTTAAAAAGTATGCTAATCATAGATATTGATACTTGCAATTTTGATACTTTATCTTACGTTAATATGCATATATATATGAGGCATTTGTAGTGATAAAATGAGTTTTAGCACTAAAAATGTTTTAAGATAAGAAACATTTATCTGGATCCTAACAATAAACTAAAGCCGAATGTACACGCATTAAGTAGCTTGAGCAAGTTACTAAAGCAATTAACTAAAAAATTATGTATTTCTATTTAGTTGTGTCTACACACATTTTAGTAATTTGGTTTAGTTCTCGTTTTTTAATATGGCGGCAACAGATATTCGTGCCTCTGTGAAGAAATGTGTTTTGGATATATGTGGTGAAATATCAGATAAAATTAGTGACGAAATTAACAAAAATCATGAAAAGCGTTGTTGGGTACGAAATTGGCTGGGTCGGAGAGAAACTCATGGTGCTTCTTCTACTTTGCTAAGAGAACTTGCTAATGAAGATCTTTTGGAATATAGAAATTGTATGAGGATGACCAAAGAACGATTTGACAATTTGCTAAATAAAATTTCCTCTAAAATTACTAAAAGTGATACCATAATGAGGGCTGCTATTCCACCCAGAATAAAATTAGAGATCACATTGGCTTATTTAGCGACAGGAAACAGTTACAGAACTTTACACCTGAGGTATGCGATGCCCATTATGAAGCTCTTCAAGAATATATAAAGGTAAGTGGACTTAAAAAAAGGAAACAATCATTCTTTAAAATTTTTAAATATGGTTATATTTTTACGTACATACGAGCATATGAGCAACTTACAATACAATATATGAGCAACTTAACTTATATGTTGGTGAACGCTTGGCTTATGATATCTGCTTGAGAATAATTTTCGGCGGCATTATATTCATAATGGATTGAGCCATCACTCGTATGGTGTTGTCATATTCATTCGGAGATTGTAGAGGTGGAGAGGTGTAAGATGGAACAGTAGTGTGGGTGGTTTCTGATGAAGAAGAATAATTATTATTAGCCCGCAAGTCATGAAGTTTAAACTTGGTAAGAATAGACTGGATTTGTTCTTGTGCTTGTATTGCTGAAATCGGTTGTAGCGCCATCAGCTGTGCAGCCACACTCTGACCAAAAATTACATATTGATTTACATTTGTGGCAGGCTCCTGTGTTACTGTTTCGCTAATTTTTTTAAGGTCCTTAACAACTAAAGACACCTGCTTCAATTTTGATAATGACCTAGGTTTTTTTGCAGGGTTAGTCGTTTCGTTGAAGGTCAATGTTTCCTGTACTTTATTTCTGTGTTCACCAACTTCTTGCTTACATTCTGATTTCTAAAATAAAAAAATATGTATTTATTATTATTATTATTATTATTATTATTATTATTATTATTATTATTATTATTATTATTATTATTATTATTATTATTATTATTATTATTATTATTATTATTATTATTATTATTATTATTATTATTATTATTATTATTATTATTATTATTATTATTATTATTATCGATTGTAATATTTTTATTCTGTATATTTTAGGTTCCTGCGTCTGAAGTAGAATGGAAAGTAATTGAAAATGGATTTCGACAAAGATGGAATTTTCCAAATTATTACGGTGCAATTAACGGAAAATATTTTGCCATCCATGCACCAGCACACTGTGGAAGTGAATTTTTTAATTATAAAGGCACTAACAGCATTGTGTTGCTAGCTGTAGTAGACGATCATTATTGTTTCCGTTATATAAATGTTGGATTGGAAGGCAGTCAGACGGGGGAGTGTTCCAACAATCTTCTTTGTCTCAAGCGCTAGAGAATGGTTTATTACCAACGGGCGGATTCATCGTAGGTGATGATATATTTCCGCTGAAGGAATATTTGATGAAACCTTTTTTCAAAAGTGGTGCTTTTAAAAGAGCAAAAAGTGTTCGATTACCGCCTCTCACGTGCAAGAAGAATCGTTGAGAATGGTTTTGGGATTATGGTTAGTAGGGTTCGCATTTTTGAAAAGCCCATGGCATGTTTACCAGAAACTGTTGACAAAATTATCAAAACTTGTTGCGCATTATACAACTATTTGAGGATTACTTTAAGCAATAATTACACTCCGAGTGAATCTTTAGATGAAGAAGACCTAGACAGAAGTCAAATGCGATTTGGTTCTTGGAGAGATCTTAATGTCAGATTTTCCCCAATGGAGAAAGTACACAGCAATCACTCCGCAAAATCTGCAAGGAATATGAGGGATCAACTGTGTCAGTATTTTATGGGTGAAGGTACTGTACCATGGCAGGAGAGAATGATTTTTTCAATTATTTAAATATGTATTTAATGTGAATATACTTACGTTACCAAAATTATCTTGGGTAGATCTCTTATTTTCTTCCAAAACACGTAGAAACGCATCAATTTCCTTGAACCACTTTATACTGGGGACATAAATATCTGCAAATCCTGCCCCTGACTTCATAGAATCTTTTATCTTACTTTTCTCTTGTGAATAATTTGATCTTAAGGCCCTTATTTTATTTTTGATTTCTCCTGCTCCAAACTCTTCGATTCCCATAGTTTCCTCAATCTCTTTGTATGCTGCATCACGGGCTTCTTTATTTTTATAATTCGCAGACCTTGTGTCCCATAAACATGGTCTATCACGATACTTGTGTACGAATTTTAATGTTGTCTCTTCACTCCAACAAGACGTCATCGTGTTCCAAAAAAATCACACAAAACAATCCCAGTAAACTCCTACGAACAGGGCGACCTAATACACTTCGCTAAACTAGTCTGTCTACACGTGTTTATTTGGAATTTAGTTGCTGTAAAAAAGGAGTGGGGGAGCTTACTTGCGCAAGTAAATAGAGAGGTGTTCTATTTACTTTACTAAACTGTTAACTAAATGGCCTACTTGCGAAAGTACTAAATCCAGTGGTTTACATGCTGCAAGTAGCTAAATTTAGCTGCTTGATTTAGTAACCTGCTTTAGCTACTTTACACGTGTAAAGCCCGCTTAAGACAGGTATGGTCAGAGCACGTATAGCGATTTTCAAATAGGATAAAGAAGTTTCATTAGAATATACGTCTATACATTCTCTCATAATTATGTAGTTATAAAGAAAAAATTAGCAACTCTGTAGTTAGCATTTCGCTTTGTTTTACAAAGTTTTAGTAGGTTTGAGTTCTGCTTGTAGTATATGCTATATACAGGTGCCCTAATAAAAAAGGAAATGTACTATATTCGAATAATTAAAATTTTAATTGAAAACCAACATTTAAAAAATCAATTGTATAATTGTTGGATATATGTAATTTTAACCTTTAAATACCCAATAGTCTATTTGTACTAGTAACAATTTAGCATAAAATAAATGAAGGATCTTAAATTTTCTTTTAAAAACGATAAACATCTTCATAAGAAACCATAAACTTAATAACATTTTGTTAATTATTTAGTTGAATATTTGGATGCTTGATGCCTGATGTGGTCATTATCAATTCAATAATCTTGTTGAATTCATCTAGTACATTTCTTTTTTTATATAGTGTCCTGAAAATTATTTCAAAGAATTTATAGTAATAAATGTATTATTTGCAGACGTTGAAGACTCCTTAGAACAAAGGACTTTTGATGCAACACATTTAAGTGATGTTAGTAAGTATAACCATTTTTTTATTATTGGTATATTTAGTATCTATTCTGTGCAATTTTCTCGAATGAAAAAAAACTAGACGTTGAAGTTTAATTTTTCATGTATGTAGGTGCATAAATGAGAATTTCGAATTGAGAATGCTTTAAGTTATTGGAATTAAGGAAGTTTTTTACATCATAAATAAGTGACCAACATTTTAAATGCGAAGAAATTAATTAATTAGTTTTTAATAGAAAATTATTAAAAACTAATTTAGTCTCATTTCAAATTGTAAAACGAAATATGATAAATAGGACAATATATAAAGTGACGAAGCTAATCTAAGCTATCAACGATGCAGGAGTTTTTTATGTATCTTTATATTTATACATAATCTCGTAAGTCTACAAACTTTTCACAACAATGCTTTTATCCCTTTAACGTATATTACGGAAAGAAAAGAAGTTCTTTCATGTTTTCATAATTTCTACCTTCAGTTTATTCAGTAATGATGCGTCGTATGCTCCTGTAATAGTTCTTCGTGTTTAAAGATAATCGAAGGCGACCTAAGAATATTGGTTTTTCCTATTGCATTTCTTGTAGCATCGTCCACCTATCATGTATGCAAATTCCAGTGTCTTCTTAAAATATTCTGGGCTGATGCAAGATGCTCTAAGAAGCACGAATCATCAGACTGTCGTCTTCAGGGTATGAAATACAAAATGATATTCATATATCTTTAGATATTCTGCATCCTGTGTATAACCATAATCACAGAGATGCAAGTGAGCTTCATCAAACACAAAGAAATTATTATCTCATTTTAGTGAGTAAAAAGGATAATCAAGTATAAACCGTAATTTGTGGATTTTTTCTATGGAAAGCGCTATATCGTGAAAAGGCTCATTGTCGTGATATAGTAGATTTTTGTATGCAAATATGACCAAGGCGACCTAAGAACATTGTTCTTAACGATGATTTTCATTCGAATCCTGGAATGAATTGTAGGTTGATACCACATACCGGGCGGTCGTTTTGGGGTTATGAGGTCGAAACTAACGTACCTCATTTAGATATTCTGAAGCTAAATGTGTGCATTCTGTTTATAACTACTAACACAGAATATTTAGAAGTTGGTTAGAAGAATATTCTAACCATAATATATTTTCTAACCATTGTCCCCACCTTGGGAGTGCCCCAGGGTAGCAATCTAGGGCTTTTATTTTTTATAAGCTTTATTAACTCATTACCCAACTGCCTCTCCTGCTCGGCTGGCTTATTGTTCGCGGATGATTTCAAATTCTTTAAGACTGTTACATCACGTGAAGACTGCGACAGCCTCCAGTTGGATATTGAGAGTATTAGTAACTGGTTCAAAACCTATGGAATGTCATTGAATGTTAATAAATGTTCTGTAGTATCAGATACAAGAAAAATCAATCCAGTAGAGTATAACTATCATATTAGCGGCATTAAATTAAACCGTTCCATTGAAACCAGAGACTTGGGTGTTGTTTTTAATTCGAATTTTTGAATTTTGAAAGTTTAATAATCATTTCATGTACATTATACAAAAGGCTCTTAAATCTTTGGGTTTTATAATTAGAAACAGCAAGAATTTTGAAATACCAACTATAATAAGATTATATAATGCCTTGGTGAGACCGCACCTGGAATATGCGTCACATATCTGGATGCCTATGACAATAACACATATTGATCAAATTGAAAAAGTTCAAAAAAGATTTACCAGGTATCTCTATGTTAGAAAGCACAATGAATATCCTTATATGATCTCATATACGAGTATGCTTAAGACTTTTATGATAGAATCTCTTCTCGATAGGAGAAAACAACAAGCGGTGATATATTTGTTCTTTATTATAAATAACATTAAATATTGTAACTGTGATCTTATAAACTTCATCAAAATAAATGTATCAAAAGGCAATTTAAGGATGTGGAATCCACACAATTTATTTTATGTTATTTTTGATAGTGTGTCTCCAATGAATAATGTGATGGCAATTACGAACCAGTTCCTTAATCAAGTTCATGTGGATTTATTTAATATGTCTTCTGCAGATCTAAGGCTGACCCTTAAAAATAGATATAGGTATAATATAGATTTATAGATACAGTGGTATCCAATATATTTTTTTTATTACAAACCATGTTATAATTTTATTTATTTTAATTTTGTTTTTCGTTGTATTTTGTAGTATTTTAAGGTTTTAATTTAATTTTTGTTGCTGCCTTTACATGTAATTACTGTCTGCTCAGTGTTTGTAAAGAGAATCATAAATAAATAAATAAATAAAAAAATAATTCTCCAACTATAAAGGCCACCACTTTAAGCTAATTTACATGGAAACAAGTGAAGACGACCTCAAAACTGTATTGTTATAAGGATAATCCTACTATCTAGGATAATACTACTTATGCTAGATATTGTGTAAATGAAATATTTTTTTATAATATTAGTATATACAATGCATTCACGATGAAAGGAACAAATTCATTGAAAATTCAGGTATTTTTTTCTTCTATAATTTTTTGGACCTACATATTAGTATTGTCACTTGCGCCTTTTTTTTTAAATACAATTTTTTTTCTACAGATAGTCTTAAGTAGAAACTATGGCGTCAACAATCATTATTTTAAATAGAACGCCCTATATGTTATGACGTTTTCAATTCTATGATATATTCTGAATACTTTTTGTATAGCAAACCATATGCCTAAAGTCAATGGTTTGTCAAATATGAGGTAACATACTAACGAAACATATGATATTAAAACTCAAAAATGTATTTTAGATTTATTGCAACTAATGTTTAATATGTTGTTTATTATTTCATTTAATGCATCTTTAAAGTAGATAAATAACTTCCAATTGCACATTTTCAATCACTTGTGGATCGATTAGTACAATTTCTTGTCGAATTCTTTGCTTTAAATCATCAACAGTGTTTGGTCTGTTCACATAAACTTTGGACTTCAAATAGCCCCATGAGAAAAAATTTCATGGGGTTATATCCGGTGATCTTGGTGGCCACTCAATCTTTCCTGTTCGTCCAATCCATCTGTTGAGGAAAGTTCCATCAAGACATTGTGGAACAATTGACAATATTCGCGGTATTCTATTAAAAAAAAATTAATGTTGACGCTCTGAACATTCGTTCTTGAATTCAAAAGATTTCCTTTCAAAGAAATTAGTTATTAAAATACAAATATTTTTTAAAAGTTTTTTAAATAAAAATTTTAGAAAGATTTTATTTTAAAAATCATCCTGGTTACTTACACAACTGATATTTTCAAGTGGTAGCCCTGTATAAAATTAAAAATTATTTTTGTCGCCTCATCTTTTGCCTGAACATCAAAATAAAACTTACCGATAACATCTTAGCATGGTGGTTTTTGAGCAATGTTGCAAGTATTTATAAACCGCTTCCAAAAATACATTTTGCAGCTCTGCACGGGCTAGGCGCGATAGCTTTATTGCGTACGACTGCTATACATTAAAAATTTAATTATTGCGTGTTTAACTTTCAAAATTATATATTTTATCTTGGATAACTATAAATATATTAGCTTTCTTTGGTCTTAAACCCGAATGTGTCTTATTATGTATCTTGTTGCCCCAGAACACTATTGTATGTTTGTTTCGTTATTCTTTAAGAAAATTACATTTACTATTTTGTAGTTAAAACAGTTTTTCGCAACTATTATTTATATATTTTATTGTTTTGAGTCAAAATGATTGCTTCTAAAGGAAAAAAGTCATGAAATTGCAGTCGAAGTTCACTGATTGATATACCAGGTTTTCAGCTATCACTGACAAGGCCGTTGTAACCAATTTAGCTTCTAAACTGATAATGACTTCACTTTATATTAATCTCTGTTTCTGCTTCAGATGCCAGGTCTAGATAAGTAACCGAACCTTGATTTCAATAAATTATCCATTAATAGCTGGAGTCTAAATTACTTATTGTTATAATTCTTTAACGTGGAAGAGTCCAATAGGTCTCTGCTAGTGGAAAATACTATGAAAACTAAATGCGTCATCAGTCTTTGCCGACTTTATCGCTACAATTTTCTTTTCGCAGATTTGTTTGATCATGAATATGGTATTCTAGTCTATCTAGAGCTGAAGCCTGATCTATTTCTAGGATCTTTAAGGAATGAATTATATAAATGTATTACTTGAATGGTATAGAACACCTAATTTTTCCTACTGTTATACCTATACCCATTTCTCTCAATTACTTTTTTTAGAGCAACGTTCCAGTTAAAACTGGCCATATCGTTTATTGTCCTGTGAACCACTTTTGGTTCACAGGACACACAAGGATATTTAGTTGTAGTCGCATTTTCAAAAAGAATGGTTAACGATTATTAGCATAACCCTCAACTCCTCATGTTTTATTTACAATACTTTAATTAACTTTAATGGTTTTCAGTCTTTATGTGAGCAGGTAATTTTTTAATTTTATAATTGATACTAATAGTGCTATACATGATTGATAAGTAAACTTCCTGAATAAAATTGCCGATCTGTTGTGCGCAATATATTTTCGGAATGTTATTATTGTTATCATGATTATAGTATATTCGACATAATCGAAATTATAGTGTGAAAATCTTGTAACATATGTTATGTATAAAACAATATTTAGATCTCCATAAAGAAATAAGTTACCATTGCAAGCAGGATTTGCATTATTTACGTTTGCTAATTACTTTGCAATATTCCTAAAAAAAGTTTGATTACAATTAGAGGTAGCATATTGCCACTTTGTATACGAATTCAGGAAGGAGCTACAGATGCAGTATCTAAAGTCAAAATATTTTATCCAAAAGTAATCGATAAAAGTATAATAATACGTAGTTCAAGAAGCTATGACTAAGTTGTATACCACAAAAAAATAAATTAGTTTATACTACGTCTAATTAAATTGATGAAATAGACATAGCGGAAAATAATGTAAATGTTTTTTTTAATTAAAAGATAAGAGAAAGAAAACGTACTTATACGTGCTATCTTTGTATGCCACTCGTTCATAAAGGCAAAATGATTGAATACGTCAGATACAATCATTTTATATTTTCAAAACTGTAGCATTTATTCAGTGATTTGCTATGTACGTTTCCCAACCTTTTCGGAGTTTTTTTTTAATAATTGCGAGTCATTTTGTTCATTGTTATTTTCTACCATGGTTCATACTTACACTATTTACTAAAAATTCAAAAATGATTTACCATAGACTCGAAAATTGAAACCTTCTGCAAAAATTGTCGTATGTTACGAAGTTAATGACTCTATGTTAAAATTACAAGTTGTTTTTCCTGAAGAAGCCGATAGGCATAGCTTTTGCAGTTCTGCTTGCAAAATATCTCGAAGAATCGATGCTCTTATATGCTATTTATATTTATGCTCAGTAGAAACTAAGTTTTTTATGGATATTGAATCATATCAAGTATCTCTAGTTATAAGAGTTAATCAAGCAAGCAAATAAATTATTGAATTTACTAGGATAATAAATTCAACAAAGAACGAATTTTTAAAACTACAAAAAAATAATAAAAAGAAATCTTGGATGACCAGTGAAATTTTCGAACTCATGGAACAGAGAAGAACACATAAAAGCCAAATACGACAGCTTTAATCTACACAAATAAAAGATAAAATAAAAAAAGTATCTGGAATCTTTAAAAAGCGACAAGTTATGAAGCTCATTGATACAAATAGAAAAAATTATCATTGACAAACATGATCTGAAAAATAAGCTAATTAAACTAAAAAAGCTCGATGAATATGCTAAAATTGTTTTTTTAAATCATTTATAGAAGGATTTATAACGAATGCGAAGAACAGATATTCGGAACCCAATTTGGTTTTATATATGCAGTTGGAACCAGAGATGCACTCTTTGGAAATCAAATCCTAGCAGAGATGTCAATTATGTTGTATCCGTATGTCTAATCGATTAGGACAGATCATTTGATTGCGTTCAACAGCATAAAATGATCAATATCCTAAAAGAAGGCTTGGATGATAAAGATATCAGATTAATTTCAAATCTTTACTGGAATCATACAGCCTTTTTAAGACTTGATGGAGATCAAATGGAACAGGTAAAAATACAACGTGGGTCAGACAGGGAAGTGTGCTCTTGTCTTTGATATTCAACTGATATTCCAAAAAAATATTCAATAAAACCCTTAACCTAGTAGAAGAAGGTTTCTAAGAGACTAAATAATACTCGATACTATTAATAAGCCATATCGCGTAGTACACTCAATAAAACGAAACATGTCGACGGAACTCGAACGATTCCAACAATATTGCCATCTTGGAACATTATAAATGAACAATGAGACAGTGCACAAAAAATAAAATGTTGTATAGGAAAAGCAAATACGGTATTTCATAAAATGAGTGCCATCTTTAAAAGTCTCCACTTATCTCTTGAAACAAAAGTAAGGCACTCAAGATGCTGTCTTGTCTATTTTATTGTATGACATAGAATCCTGGACAGTCACAGAAACCACCACAAGATCTGGAATCATTTGAGATGTGGCTGTGTAGAACTGTTGTAAACCGTTACAAAAAAAGTTACAATTGGCAACATGATTGCCAATATTCGAAACGGATAGGTACCGACAGAGTAAGAAGAAAGTAATATTTAGTCACATTTATTAGGTATATATTATTGCTTTTACTTTTGTAATTTTACAGGAAACAAGGCATAAAGGATTGACATAATGAGTTTTTGATCACAGAAATATAAATAATAAAAAGTTATGGTACTGACATAGTACACAAAGATGTTGCGAACATTAAAGGAATCAAAGTAGCGTCAAACTGACTGCTGCTTTTTTATTTCAATTTTGTTTAAATCGTTTTTAATTACGCCATTAACACATCATAAATAATACTGAAAATACAAGATCTATGCCGGTTTAATCGTCAGAATTTCTAAAATTCTTGTTAACTAGTTTACTTAATTCAATTTTAAACTTTGTCAACGCTTTCGTTAGTCTTGATGTGGTTGAGTTCTGTTCGGTGGTTTACTGTAGTTCTCCCAATTATAACAAAAGTCAGATTTCAGAATTAAATCACAAAAAAGGAAAAAATGTCATATTTATTGTAGAGTATGGTATGTTTAACACATAAGTTTTAAAACATTAAATATTCATTATCACTTAATATCTGTTCCGTATTCCTCAATACGACCAAATAGTATTTAAAAATTCTCCAGGTTATATCGATCTACTTTGTTTATTAAGTACTAGTTGTGATTTAGGCGTCACTTGCGATGTGGTCAATCTTAGATGGTGAGTATTTTTATATAAACTCTTAATTTATTTATTTAAACTAAAATTTATATAATACTGAAATAACACCATTTTGTAAAAAGTAAAACTATCATTTTCGATTTATAATACTCCTTACCAATTTCACTAACTTAATCCTTTCTAAACTAAATTTTCTAAAATAATCGTTGGTTTGCAATTTATAATGCATTATTATTTTAACAGTGTTTATTAGTCTTTATTACCAGTTTCAATGACCCTGTCTTCTTCTATTTATAATTCTTTCATTTTCTTCCTTTCGTAATTCTAGTAATAACTTAGCCATAGTGAAATATTAGCTACACATGCTAAAGTATAAGAAAGTAAAAGTATTGCATGTTCGACAGGCTTGTCTTTACAATTCACACCAAAAGAAAGATATTGACGTGGCTGAAATATTAAAGTCGTTGTCAAGGTTGGGCGGTGCTTCTAATTTTCATTATATGTTGATGTTGAACTTGTAACAAAATAATTTAATATAGCCACAAAATATGTTATTCTAAGTGCTGTCAATAATGGTAACTTGCTTTCTTATTTGCTTATTTTATTTTTTATAATGCAAAGTAGTTTTTTCAATCTTGACTTTTACACGCAGTAATAATTTACTTAGGGTACTAGCAACAATAAGCTCTTGCGAATTTCTTAGCAGACTATTTCGATATAGAAAATAACTGATCATCCATAAAAGGAATTATGATCCATACAGATAAACGATGAGTCCCTAATTAAGTAAGTATGTGAATTATTAGTTATGTGAGTTCTTTTACCTATTGCAAACATATTTTGATATATTGGTTCTAAATTGATTAATCAAGTCTTAATAGGAATTATTACTCATTAACCCAAATCGCGTTTCATCTTTAAATAGTACATTACTCCATGTGATTAAATAAATAGTGAATTACTGCCTAACACAGATATACGATTTAGTAATAACAAGTCAAAAACTTAAAGGTCTTCTAAAACGCTATCCTGAAACTAAAACTCTTTTGTAGCTGAATGAGCGGTAGTATATACAATTACATAGTTGTGGGCTCCTCTGGAAGTGCTATCTTATAGTGCTAGTCAGTGACTAATGTCGATTATTACAGACGTATTGGTAATTATACCGATGTTCTTGAAGTGGTCGCACTTTTCATTTCACCAGCCCCTTGATAGTCCCTTACTATCCTGCAGCTTTGAATGGCCTGTCAATGGTTTGTTGGTAAGATGATCTTTTTGTCAGGCAGTGTTATATTTCTAGCTCTTTCGAACTCTGGCTACTTCTTTCTAGTCATAATACACCTTTATTGAAGTAAGCAATTCAAAACTTGAAGCCATTTTTATAAATAGAATATTAGACATGCATTATTGTCTTTAGTCGCTTAACATAACATTACGAGTATCTCGATCAAGAACTTGGAAATCAAGTGATGTGGAATCCAACTGAACTCTGAAGATGGCTGGATTACAGTTAATAGTATCCTATTAGCATAGGTCTCCAAATGTTGGGTATGTTCAGACTTCGTTGACGAAAGACCCCTATGGGTTTTCTCCTTCTTTCTCCTTGTACAGATTTGCTCTTTGAACCAAATCTTGGCTTCAGCTTCTGTAGCAGTCATTGTATTTACAGGGTATTTGGTAGATCTTATTTTTAGTGTCTATGAGGGATTCTGCCCTTATTCCTTAATTTGAGAGCGATTGGGAGTGACTTATTGATTCTTCTGCCTTATAGTTTTCCATTTACCTTAATACCCGCTATTGCAATGATGATTGCCCTGTTTTGTCAAGTTCTCATGATTCCAACCTTTATCATAAAAGAATGGTTTTATTCAAAATGGAGATAGTAGCCCTATAATATGGATACTGCCCAGTATATGTTAGTTTTATATATATGCAGACAATCTCAAGGTATCCCGATTAGAACATCTAAGAAAAGCAATAACGAATCTTTCATTGTCTTCATTATTGGCCTTCAGTTTACATCCAAGTACTGAAAATGTCATTTTTCATACGCAATACACGTATATTAGGGCAAATATACATTACAAAATGTTTCTAGGATTTTACGTGGAATCTAAAAATTATGCAGTCATATACAGGGTGTGTTTAAATTATGCTTAAACTGATGAAGTTTACATTTATTTTTGGTATAATCGGAAAGGCTTAAAAAAATTAGAGGCATGTTTTCTTATTACCGATCGATGCGTTTTATTCAATAAAATGTTTTCTTTATTCTATGAAGGTGTTATGTATATTTTCGTTCCCTGAATAAATTATTAACGAATTAAAAAAGAGAAATTGTTCTATGTTTTGCGATCGGAACTACTTGCAGTGACTCATTGAATTTAATCAGTTATTTGAATCACGAAGCAAGTCTAAAAGAATATAAATTACTATATGTGGCTTAAAAAACGCTTTGTATATCAGCAAGCCCAAAAATTTATTACTAGTATGTATTATATTTATTTATAGTTTTGAACTTCGTAAAAGCATAATAAAAATACTGCTTTTTCATTGGTCACTCATATACGCTAACAAAACAGTACACAAATTTGGTATCTCAGAAATGCAACTTTAAAGTTTAAAAAATCTGAACTTTTTTCATCAGAAGCTTTTATCCTTCAAGCATATTTAACTTGCAAGAATCTACTATTCGCTTGTGCTCGATTTCTCTCATCTAAAATGATTTTAAAAGTATAAACACATTTTCTCCTTTTATCAGTAACTGATAAATGTATAAATATTGATTATTTGTGTCTGGCCAGAACCTGATTAATAAAAATACTTTAAAGTTTAATTTGAATTATGCATCATCGTTATCGGCCTTTAATTTATGCTTCTCTTGTATACCAATATTTCTCCTTTTAATCTTTCATCTAAAAAGAACTTGAAGGATTGGCTATAATTCCAATATTGAAAAATAGAAAACTGAAACTTGCATATTTTAGTGGTTAATTTATTTTTATTTGATGGCATTTAACTAAGTTTTAGTCAATGGTGATAATGCATATTACAAACTACGTCCACTTGAGAGAAAATTAAGTTCCTCATGTCCTCAATAATGATCCAAAATATGCTTTCCAAGCAGTGACAAACTTTTTTGATAATCATTTAGTTAATGAATGTTTTGACGAGACTCTTATAAATTATTCTTATGCAGCTTATTTCAATTAAATATTATACGTTTTATAATTAAATTTTCTTCTATCCTCAACACTGTACATTCGCAACAAATATGCTTTAAATTATGATAAAAAAAAGTTTAAGCTTAGGATTAGCTTCAAAGAAGGCTCTATGTAGGAAAAAGATGTGATAGAGGAAGGCTACCAGGGCCCTTAAGAATATGTTATATTCCAAAATTTATTTTTATTCAAAATAAAGAACAGAAATTAACACAATTTAAAAAATTAAAATGGTATTGAATATCACACTCTCGAATCCAACACCACGTCCGATTCATAGGTTAACATCATAAGGGATGAAATAGAGGTGTTTTTTTAGGATAGCGTATGGGTTTGCCCCGTTAGAATTGAATCGATATTATTGCCAGATTATTTGGATTAGTGGAGCATATATATGTCCTTGTATTTTGAGGATATGCAGCAGTAAGGTAAAGTGACGGACTTTTTTGTGATTAAAAGGGTTAATGTTTCGTAGTTTGTAGTTTATCTTTTCTACCGTTTGGATATATATTGCTGACCAACTAGATTACTGTCCATACAACAAAAATATACGATGTTTTAAAACAAGGGAAGGACTTAAGTTCTTTAGACTTTCTTCTATTGTAAAATGCAATCCATAAAATTCTTATCTCCCCTAGCCTACATTTATTGCTTTTGCTTAATTTTAGTTTAAAATACTCTATAAAACGAACCTTAGTATCGATTCAACTTATTTTAGAATCCGATCGACATTAAATGTCACGAACTTCAATTATTTGTCCATTTTGTTTCTAGTATTTATAATTTATCCTTTGGTCGATATTATTTCTGCCTTTTTGATTCTTTTTTACTACTATACCGATGCAAAAGATCACTTGATTTTGACGACAATATGTGAGGTGGAAGCGCGTTCCCCAGAGAAGATGTTCTCCAGATGAATAAGTCCCGAGACAGCGACGTCCTTGGGGTGGGCAGGTGGACTCGATGTTGATGAGCCGCAACTGCTAGACGCGTCCTTCTTGCCGGAACAGCCCTGGGTGGAATCAGGCCTGCCAGCTCAGAGGAGCACTTACCGTGATAATAACGGTAGAATAAATAGAGATCAGCCACCTTTCTCCTGTGCTCCAGGCTATCCAGACTCTTTGTCAGTTCTACGAATAGCTCTCTTTTGTATAGAATCCAGCAGGTTTAAACTATACTTGGGTGCAGAGCTCCAGACATGCGAGCAATACTTGAGGGAAGGGCGTATTTGAGCCTTATAAAGAGTCAGCAGCTGTTCTGGTGTATACAGTTTTTTCGTTTTGAAAAGCACTTCGAGTTTTTTGGAAGCCGCCCTGGCGACCTCGGCAACGTGGTCATGCCAGACACACTGTTGGTGACCTCGACTCCTAGAACATGTAAAGATGATTTCATTGGCAATGTTTTCCCTGCCATAACCAGCTCCGGGCCACCAAGGTTAGTCTTCATCGTAAATAATGCAGCCTGCGGTTTTTTAGCGTTAAAATTGACCAGATTGTTATCGCCCCACTCCAAGATTGCTCTAATATCGTTGTTGGTTGAAGCTACTTGTTGCTGCCTAAGATTCTGAGAACTTGCGGCTGTCGTTGGTTTGGCGGACTTAAATGTGGAAATAAGTGTGCTATCGTCCGCAAAGCTGTAGATTGGATTGACAGTGGTTCCTAGCAAATCGTTGATATATATCAAGAAAAGGGTGGGGGGGTAGAATGCATACTTGAGGGACTCCAGCGTTAATGTTAAATTTGTCGGAGAGGTATCCATCGACGGCTACTTGGATTGTTCGTTGTTCAAGAAAACTTTTGATCGAATTCAATAATGAGTTTTGTATGCCGATTGAGGAGAGCTTGGTTAGTAGTCCCTCATGTCACACTCTGTCAAATGCCTTGGAAATGTCAAGAGCGACTGAGCGTCCATAATCTTCGATATTACTGGAACTAGTGCAATCGGGCGGTAATTGGAGGGCATCGTCTTCTTACCCTTTTTGGGTACAGCTTTCACTCGAGCAGTTTTCCAGCTTGTTGGAAATTGGCCCTGCTTATACGATGCCGTAAACAGTCTACATAAGGGAGGAGTCAATTCTTCTGCACAACGTTTTAGTATTAGGGCTGGAATTCCATCGGGTCCAGAAGCTTTGTTGGTGTCTACGTTTTTAAGAATTTTATTTGTAATTCGTTGGGGAAACGAAATTTCTCTTATCGATGAATTCACCCTTGGCAAATATGGCGGTGTTTTGCCTTGCGAGTGCAGAGTTGAATTGGACGCGAAGAGTTTACCCAGTAAGTTGGCTTTTTCCCTTGCTGTTACCGCGATAGAACCATCATCTGCTGTTAGGGGTGGCAAGGCCGACTTAGCAAATTCTTGACTAACAGCTTTCGATACCGACCAGAAAGATCTTTTTTCATTTGGATATGCTGCGTTTTTAGTGTTTACTGCCTGTTTGCAATTCAGGTTGAACCATTGCTTGTTGTTTGATCCGCATTTAGTAGAAAAAGGGATATAAGCTTTCATTCCTGCCAAGATCGTCTCTGTAATTTGGTTTGCACATTCTGAGATGTTATTGGTTCTAAAGCAGACTTCTTTCCAAGGGAATGAGCGATAAAATTCCCGAAGATGGTTCCACTCTGCTGATTTATAGTGCCATACCTTCCGCGGTATCGGAGGATCGTGCGTTTTAACCTCCAACTGGCAAGAGACTGTTATCAATTTGTGGTCCGATGTTCCTAGGGGGGCATGTACAGTGTACGAGTCAGGGTGTGAAGCCAAGACCAGATCTAGAAGACTCGCGAACTCGCCGTCTCGATCGGGGATTCTGGTAGGTTCCGCCACAAGCTGCGTAAGCCCGCATATGGTGGCAAATAGCTCAGCTTCTCGTCCTTCATCGTCGTTCTTGTTGCAGAAGCGCAGCCAGTTGATATTCTGAACGTTAAAATCACCCATGACGATGATTTCTGCGCTTGGGTAGTCAATTTGCAGATGGTTAATGCAATCAACCAGGTTCAAAAAGAGCCGTCTATATTGGGTGTCGCTCCCAGCAATGAGAATTAATAAATAAAATATTAAATTTCGACTCACTTTCTATTGGATAAGTCCATGTTTTGAAAACAGAGAACCGTATTGGACTCAAATCTATTTCTTAACCTATTTTTATAGAGAATTTTATTAGCTATGCTTAAATGCTGGGAAATCCCTTTTTTCTGACACAATTTGTCAGCACTATTTGTGAATTGCAATGCATATTAAGTGATTATATTATATAACAACTAATCTCTTATGGACATAACAAATTAACATAGTTTGACCTGGAGGTCATGTATGTGGTTTATTTATTTATTTTATTTTAAATCTATTTAATTCCTTAAAGCATAAAATAAAGGAGAATTATATAAACAGTTCATGTCCTAGATGCAGTAAAACACCAGCGACCGGTTTCGTAATTTAAATTCCAATCTCGCACTTTGAAAATTATGTATTTTTTAAACAAATGATGCGTTATAGAAAGTAAGGTGGTTCGGTTAGTGGAATTTCCATAGAACTAAATATTAAATATGACAAATATTATTATTTACATAATATGTTGCTGTTCTATACAGCGTGTGCCACGTTAAATGGAATAGCGTTGAAATGAATAGCAATTATATATTTTTATTTTACCCTTTTAAAAATCTGACAGTAAACTAGGTTAATATTTTTCAGTTGAGGTAATAAAGGAAACCGATCCTGGCTTCACAGAACCCAGTGGCGAAGTTCGCACTGGTTCGCCTACATTGCTTACCTCCATGTTGAACGGGGGAGGGCAGGTGAATATGCCTCAACACACGTTACAGTCATCTGCAGGGACTCATAGAGCATATCCTGCAGAAATTAGAGTAAGTACAATTTTTTTTTCGAGATTAATTTTAGTTTTATGGTAACGCATTATAAAAAAATAATATATTAGATACATATAATTAAAATTGAATAAACAAGTCATTGTAAGTCAGTTGAATACGATTCAACAAAAAAGTTATGGTTAAATGATGTTAAGCATTAGACTCAAAATGACACCACGGGGTTATTTTATATCATAAAATTACAAAATTCCGTCATTTTCTGACATTGAAATTAGCAAAAAAACGTCGTGTTTTACCTTTTAAAGTCACAGATAATGATCCTTACAAGTCCTTGCAATTATCTCTCAAAATGTAGCTGTTTTATAATTTTTGAGTAGTTTTTTAAAGGATTAATAATATCTTGATACTGAGCAAAATCGAAATATTTCCAACCAAGAAATTCTTGCATCATTGAGTAGTTTTTCAATGGATTGAAAAAATCTTGATACTATCAAAGAGTTAACGAAAATCGGAATATATAGAAAACTTATTTAACGATTTCCCTAATTTTAGGTTTATATGAAAGTAACAGGCATTTGGAAGAAAAATAATTTGGTGAACTTTCTTCACCAAATAGGTCATTTCAAGTTTCCTTCTAAATACAATCATTTTAGAGTTATTGTTTCAGTAAGTTAAAAAATCTTTATATTCTTAAATGCTCTACAAAAACTCATAGCAAGTTTCTTCACAAAATGAAATTTCGAGTTTTGTTGTAAATTTAACGTTTTGAAGTTATTAAGTAGTTCTTCAATTAATTTAAAAAAACATTAAGATGATAATGATATACAAATATTTGAACATCTTGAAAACTCATGCAACTATATTGATTTTAGTTTCATATGAAATCTGATGAGTTTCTTTAACAAAAAGGTTCTTGTCGGTTTTATTTGAAATTTTTACAGTGCAATCAAATGACGCAACTTTGCCATAATTCTTCTCTTTAACCTTCCATCTTTTACGGTTTCTGTACATTAATTGTTTATTCACGGGCTCATATTGGATCATTACCCTGCATCTTTATTATGATGATACAATTTATTAAATCCCAATTTCTTGAATATTGGGCTACAATTTCGTCCACTTTCTACCATGAATGAGTTCTTAACCTAAATTGGAACTGGAAAGGGTTGTTTTTGAAAGTGGTAGACAATGGTAATGTAGAAACCGGTAGTCGGACTGACATTGTCTTTGTTTTTGGTACAATAATAAATATATTTAGTACATAAAAATATTGAGAGAGGAAGAGAGAGCGCTGAAAGATCTGAGGACAAAACGATTAAAATTCTACCAGCGGAAAAGGGTACTGCGACAGTTATAATGGACGTAAATACCTACGAGACAAAAATCGAAGAGGTTCTACAGAAAGGAAAATACAGGTTGTTATCAAAAGATCCAACGGCGACCATTGAAGAAAGAGTGTACAGAACGCTAAAGAACTATTCCTTTTTCTTAACGGACGCCGTACGTACAAGACTTACCCCACATCACAGTAAGCCTCCACATCTTTATGGACTACCAAAGGTTCACAAGGAATTGATGCCACTGCGACCCATTACTAGCTCAAGGGATTCGGCAACGTCAGAACGTTCTAGGTTCCTTTTAGAAATAATTAAACCACTCCAAGGGAATACTGATTCATACGTTAAGAACTCCAGTCATTTTGTGGATCTACTTCGACCTATCAACATCGGACCAGAGGATAGAATGGTTAGCTTTAACGAGGAAAGTCTTTACACTAATGTCCCGATTGGAGATTCCCTGAAGATTATTCAGGATAAACTGAGTAATGACACGTCACTTCCGTCTCGAACCAAGCTTCCACTCGGAGGAGTGATGGAACTTTTGGAGGTCTGCCTACGAAATTCCTATTTTCAAGTGAAAGATAGGTTTTACGCTCAGGATGAGGGTCTGTCTATGGGATCATCGCTGTCTCCGGTGGTAGCCAACATATATATGGAATGGTTTGAAGAACAATCAGCACCTCACGAAAAAAGCCAAAGATGTGGCTGCGATACGTTGATGACACATTTATCATCTGGGGTAAAGGGGAAGACAAACTTCAGGGCTTCTTACACCACCTGAACAACATGGTGCTAAGTATCAAATTCACTATGGAGACTGAGAAAAATTCGGCGCTGCCATTCTTAGATGTTCTTGTGAAGAATACATATGGCATTATAAGAACGTCTGTGTATCGAAAAGCCACACATACTGGACAATACAGACACTTTGATTCCAATCACTCTGGTTCGACTAAAGTTGGAATCATCAGGTCTCTGTACAACCGAGCTGTTACCATCTGTAATAACGACGCGGACTTTAAGGCGGAAGTAGCACTTCTTACTAGAGATCTGCAGCAGAATGGTCCCAAAAAACTATCCAGAGGTCGATGATGAAGGAAATCAGAACCAAGCAAGAGGATGAATGAATTGGGCTTCTTGCAATCCCCTATATAAAAAGGTACATCCGAGAAAATCCGACGAATTGCTAAGAAGTTTAATCTAAAAACCGCCTTTAGATCTGACAATACAATAAGAGGTTCTGTTTCCAAAACAAAGCCAGAATCTACAGCAGACACCAAAAACTGCATCTACCAGATCCCTTGTGAGTGTGGTGAGTCTTATGTTAGCGAAACCAAAAGACCTTTGGCAGTTAGGACCAAGGAACATCGCAAATGGACGACCACTGGAGAAGTAGCCAGATCAGGCATTGCTGAACATGCTTAGAAAGCATGAGAAAGCATTAGAGCATGAAACGGTCATAACATTCACTGGTCTGACACAAATATCCTAAGGAAGGAATCACACTGGCGAAAAAGGTCATTTCTGGAAGCTGCCTACATAACGCAAAACCAGGGCGTCTTTGGCCAACCTAGTGTGGATGTTAGATTCAACATATGGAGACCTCTTCTAGCAGACGCTCTTTTCACGCATCATAAGAATTCACGCCTCATTGATCCCATTATCAATATACAAGGTGATTTTCAACCTATGCGCATAAACTTGGGAAATGATAGTTGATGAGTAATAATGAAAAAAAAATGTAGTAAAATATTTTTAGTTTTGGAGATATCCATATTTTTTTAAATAAAAAACGTGTATTTTTAACGTGCTTAATTTAAACTAATTTAAAGCAACTGTTCGAAGTTGTTTCCATTATTTTCGATACAGACTTGAGCTCGTTGAATCCATGAAGAAGTATATGCACGGGCCAAATCAGGCTGTAGGCGAATTGGGTCACTGGCAGCCTTTATGCGTCACTGGCAGCCCTTATGTCGTAGCTCTTGCTCAGTATCAACTTCGTTTACATACACCATTGTTTTCATATGATCCCACAAATAAAAGTCTAATGGATTAAGGTCAGGCGAGCGAGGGGGCCACCCAACTGGACCGTCACGGCCTATCCATCGTTCGGGAAACACACGATCTAAATGTTATCGCACTGGTCGTGAAAAATGTGGTGAAGCACCATCATGAAGAAACCACATGTTTTGCCTAACGTTGAGATTCACATTTTCAAGGAGCACTGGTAAATCGTTGCGCAAAAATTCTAAATACCGAGCACCAGTCAAACGATTTTCCAGAATAAAAGGTCCGGTGAGCATCCCGTTCAGAATTCCAGCCCATACATTTACAGAAAAACGTTGTTGAAAGTATGTTCTCCGTGTAATATGCGGATTTTCCAAAGCCCAGTAATGAGTGTTATGAAAGTTGAAAATTCCATTGCGCGTAAAATTTGCCTCATCCGTAACTAAAATGTTCATGGTAAAGTTTGAGCTTAACTGCTGGTGATGTAACAACCACTCACAAAAGTGTACTCGAAGCGGCAAATCTCTTGGAAGTAGGGCTTGTATCCCCTGCACATGAAACGGGTACAGCAACTCGTGCCTTCAAATTTGCCAACTTGTAGATTGCGATATTCCAAATCGCGCTGCAATTGCCCTAGTGCTAACTCCAGGTTGTTCTTCGATAACGTCTAAAATATCCTCCTCCAGATATAGAAGTGCCTAGGTCTAATAGTTCCTCCATCTTGCCAGGCCGCGGCCGCAAATTGCCAGTTTCTCTACCCCGCTGAATAACACGTAAGAAAGCTCCACGTCTCGGGTGATATCTTCAAGGAACTCTTTGGGCATACAGATCAGCTGCTGTCACTGCATTCTGATGCGGTTCTCCGTAAACCAAAACCATGTCGACAAGTTCTTCCTTTGTAAAAATGTGCGCCATTACATTTGACGCTTTTATTTTGTTCGTATGAAAATAACGATCGAAAACGATCACAGCCACCAACAAACTAAGTACTGCTAAAGATTCCAAACCACAAATTACAAACATTATGACTTGTTTACTATCAGTTATTAATAAACAAAATAAGTTCGTCTGATACACGTTCTGTTGACATTTATTTAACTTTATTTCGGAAACCAAAAATATTTTACTATACATTTTTTTCTCATTATTACTCATTATTGATCTTCATCTACCATTTCCAAAGTTTATGCGCATAGGTTGAAAATCACCCTGTATAAGCCTGCAGAATAGGAAATTGCTTTAGTTTACACTTGATAACGGTCGGAGATACTTACCGACCGAAACGTCGTTTTGTACCAAATATAAAGACAATGTCTACCCGACTACCCGTTTCTGGAAAATGTTCCTATGATAATATTCTAAAATAAAAACAAGGATCCTGATATAGCCTAATTATTGCAATTCTTAATCCATTGATAATAGAATTTTTTTCTCGATATTCGTTTTATAATGATCAAATTAAAAATATGTTTTTTTTTCTTTAGATAATTGAACAGCCAGCACCAAAAGCTCTGCGATTTCGATATGAATGTGAAGGAAGATCAGCAGGATCGATTCCTGGCGCAAGCAGTACACCTGAAAATAAGAAATTTCCAGAAATCCAAGTAGTGGGTTGCGATCCTGGCATCCTTCGAAACGCCGTGGTGGTGGTTTCGTGTGTTACCAAGGACCCTCCTTATTTGTAAGTAGGAAACATTTTAAATATAAACTTATTTATAAAGGTTTACAAGGTATAGTCAATGAGAAGACGTTTCCTTAATCAACTCAGATAAACTTATGTTGACTAAGTCTAAATAAATTGTTTTTAAACTATTTACCTTTTTTTCGAAGTTTGTCTATGATAGCAAGAAGAAAAGAAATTTCTCTTTGGGCAGTTCCCTATGGTAGCTCTCGCCACCTACTCCAATATTGAATCCATTTAAAGAAACCTACAAATATGTTTCTTAAAATTTTTTTATCCATTTATATACGTCTCTCGAATTATGAATTAAAAAGCAGTTCAGAGGAAAGCAGATGTGTGTCTGAAAAGAGATGTACTGTTTTTTCTCTACTATCTTTATCGAACTCTTAGATAGAAATTTCTGTTAGATAGAGAAAGATACTTTGTAACTCATGTAACTCATGAGATCGTAAATAGGGAAAAAAAGTTAACTGATAAATTTTAAAGCAAATATGCTTACTAAGTAAAGATCTCTTATTTTTGCATTACTGCTATCAAACTATCTGATGTGTGTTATCATATATTTATAATTTCCTTTTTCTTTAAGAAAGAAGGATTCTTGAGTGTGGGTTATATCATCTCATGAGTCCCTTCTTTTGTGGGTTTATTTCTATAAAAGAAAACTGATTTAACTAATGAAAGTCTTTAAATCCCTTTTTACTTAGACCTTCTAGAAAATACATGTCTAAGATTACGCTATTCTTCCTGATTTCATTGGGAGTATACACGTAAAGCAGCCTTCCGGTTAAGCCTTTTCGAGAATTGTATGTGAAGTTGTACATTAGAGCTCCTATTTTTTTAGTTAATTTATCTTCGATGACTCTGTGTCATCTAAAAGCCATTTTAATTTAATTTTGGCTTCAAATAGAATATATACGCATCTATCATCTAATCACGGCTTCTGCAGCTCCCAGTTTAATCTATGGTATAAGTTTGTTTATTAGTCTGTGTATTACGATCGCAGTGTCTTAAGTTTAAAGACTTCCAATCTCCATAACTGTCTTGCCAGAGATGTTTGTGTTGCCTCAAATATTTTCCAGATCCCCTTTTTCATCTTTCTCTTTTATAAAGATATAGTCTTGATTATTCTGTCATCCCGGCTCTTGCTATGTTATGGTGCAGCATGCTTGTCATCTTTCTGGAGGGCTTCCCGATGATTTTTTCGTATTTAGTTTTTTCCTCATTTTGCAGTCTGTCCACTTGTGACGCCGTGTCTTTATCTAACTCATAACATCTTAAACTCCAATTACTTAAAGTGTGTATTAGTTTCTTATTTTATTTCTAAATGAGATTCCTCTAATACTTGTCCTCACCTTCCTGTCCAATTTCCTCATCACTCTTTTCGCATATGTTACTATATATCTTTGGAATATGTCGATTTTCTGGCTGCCTTATTTGCTTGTTTCCTTAATTCTTCAGCAGTATATCTATCGTATGATGCTCCATTCCCAGATAATTTACGCTCATTATGACTTGGTGGCTATTTTGTATTGATTTACCACTATCTTGCAACAAACGACTCTTTTGGCCAAGCCTATCTTATCAGTGATAGGTTCCGCGTAGTAGAAATTTCGTATTTTGTAGCTGCTATTGGTTTCATTTACACCTTTTATTATCTTGTTCATAATTATACTACGCTATTTTTTGAGACCCAATTATCAAAAAATATGTTGGTGCTCATATTCACATTATCTCGCATGCGTGCGACTTTAAATAAAATTAGTTTAATTTTTATAATAACATCAACATATTTTAAAAGTTTCTAAAATAATTTTTACCAAAATATGATTCAGACTTACTAATTGTTACTAGAAATAAAGTTTTTAGTTTCAAACTTCTTTTTTTTTATTCCAGAGCTCATCCACACAATCTAGTGGGTAGGGACAATTGTAAGGAAGGTGTGTGTACGGTACCTATTCCTCTGGACACTATGAGGGTAGAGTTTCAAAATTTGGGAATACAGTGTGTGAAGAAACGCGATGTTGAAAAATCGCTTACTATTCGTGAGAAATTAAAAGTAGACCCCTTTAAAAGTATGTAACATGTTGTACTTTCTCTTACACAGTTAGAAAATTAACAATAATTTTTAGGGGGATTTTCTCACAAAAACCAACCGACTTCAATTGATTTGAATGCTGTTCGCCTATGCTTTCAAGTGTTCTACCTAAATCCAGAAAATCAAAATGGACAAATCAGTCGCCAAGTAAAATATAATGCTCTTAGACCCGTAGTTAGTAATATAATTTACGACAAAAAAGCTATGTCGGAAATGACAATAATAAAGCTATCAGACTGTGTTAGTTACGTGGATGGAGGAAAAAAAGACATTATTCTTCTGTGTGAAAAGGTGAGTACATTGCACGAATTTTAAATTTATAATGATGCACCGTGACAGAAGATCTCTATTTTAATGTCTGAAAAACAGGAGACATCCGTAACTTAGCCACTTTTTTTAGCCACAACTTATCTGCCAAGGTGATGCTGGTAAAAAGAATAACCCTACTTAAATACTCGAAACCTATTAAACTAAAATATATAGATAAAGACATTTAGTTTATGCATGGCTATAAAAATAAGCTAATCTAACTAATAGCATATATCCATTTCTAACAAAATCCTGAATAAAACAAAAATATTGAAAATAAAATTAACATATCTACAAAAAAATCGGCATTAAAGATTTGAAATCCGGACCTGTGCAGCTGAACACTTGTAAATAAGGTCTAAATATTATAATCCAGTGAGGGTTTTCATAACTGAAATACTAAATATATTGATTATTAGATTGTCTCTCATTAAAAATATTTCTTTTGTAAATCTTCGTACATATTAAGTATAGAGTACGTAAACAATCGTAGTACTCCGCTCAGACTAAAAAAGGTAGATTACCTTTGAAAGCAGCCACATAGAAATATCTTTTTCCTTATTTTTTTATTTTTACATTTTAAAATTTTCTTCTATAAGCAAGAATGAGTATCCCGATATGAATGGCTGACTTCTGAGTAGAGGATCTAAGCTTGTTTAGTACAAAATCCTCATTGCAGGTTGACGACATCATACTTAGCGACCAAAAGAAATAAGCGTTTAGTTACATGAATTAAAGATGATTCATGGAATGACTACCGAGGGTTCTTAAACAGACTGGACCATGTCTTGCTGCAAATGAGAAATATCTTGAGCATTTATCTCAGACCTGGAGTATAAAAGCTGTTGTATGGTACTTCTCTAGACTAAACTTCTAAACTTGTCTCTCGATTCGAAGTGGATTTGCGAATCGGTTTTTATGAAAATAGTTCGGAATTTTTATGGTCTTGTGGTATTGCTGCCAAAAATCCAGTGAACCTAATCGATCGATCTGCGGTTAAACCAGTAAAAAAAATTAATTTCTTGAATTTGTTTAGGCCACTGTTAAGTGTGTTGGAATATTTTAGCTTGTTCAAATCAGAAATTTCTAGTTCTAACTGCTTTCATAATTAAATGTTTAAAGGTCTTACTAAAAGTATTTGAGTTGAATGAACTGGAATTTATGCTTCAGTTATTACAAGCAGTGGACAACAAATCTTTGGTTGAGGCTTGCCAATTATTTATTCAGCTTTTTAATCAATATTTTATATAGGAGAAAATCACTTACAGATCTATTTGAACACCCAGTGGTCCTTTCATTAATCTACGGAGTCAATGTTGCTCAAAAAGAATTACTTCAAAGGTCGAAAAACACTTCCTACTAGAGCTTTAAAACATCTCATTTAAAGACCTAAAGGCTGAGGCAATAAACCTCTCTACACAAATTTTGAATTTAAGGCATGCTATTTCCTTTACGCCTTGTACCACTATCAATTTAGTGTTGTTTAATTGTTTTCAAATTTTTGTTTGAATATTTGACCTATTCAGCTATAGATACCTTAATTCATGTTTTAAAACATGATTTTTAGGTGGCGACACGGTATAAAAGTGAATATTGTATAAAATACTGTTCAAAGGGTTTATCTTTTTAGATTTAGTACATGTTTTGAAGCATGACTTTTAAAGAAAAGAGTTTCAAATTTTTTAATTAATTTTAAAATGATATTAAATGTCTGAAACATATAAAACATTTGAATGCCGTGCTTAAAATGGGTTCAACTGTAACATTGTGACACCCAGTATTCCTTGTAATCCAGCTGAGTATAAATATCTCAGCCCATCTCTGGAATACAATAAATTATATAAGATTCCAGAATTGAGCTTCATATTTCAAATGATATTGCATTAGGCTAAACTATTTGCAGTATTATTTTCAAAAAATATATTTTCTTTTCTGCAGAAATAGTTTTGAACCAATTTTGATACTGATTTCCCATATATCAAATAACTGTTTGTTTTCCAAATTACATTATCACTTTAAACGCATTATATCTGCTAAATGAGTAATATTTAACGTCTTGACATCATTGATATCTACTGTTTCCGGTTAATTAATGCCGCATTAGTTCTAAGACACCTTTTATTAAAACTACAGATTGCTTATTAAAATTTTATAATTTTTAGGTAGCAAAAGAAGACATAGAGGTACGTTTCTTTGAAGAAGACGATGCAGGCAATCGTGTGTGGGAAGAAAAGGCCGATTTTCAGCCGACTCAAGTTCACAAGCAGCATGCGATCTGGTTTAGGGCACCTAGATATCGTAATATTGAGATAACGGAACCGGTTAAAGCCTTTATCCAGCTTTACAGACCCTCCGATCATGCTACCAGTGAAGCTTTACCCTTTCAATTTCTTCCGTTAGACTCAGGTAGGACCTCGTACTGGTACAAGAATAAAAAACCAAACTACGAATTATTTAATAGTATTCTGGTAAATGATACTAAGCTTATAGCCAAACGACAACTTAATAACAGCGATACGACGAAAGAGGCTAATAATAATGAAGATATGCCTAGCTTAGAATTTAAGAAATGTAAATTAGATGATAATGTGATAGCTACAGCAAAGGCAGAGGACAACCAAAGTTCAAATGAAGCAAATGCTCTCAACGAAATTATAGAACAAGTCGCAGAATTAGACGAGATTTATTCTGACACACACTCTAAGATTATGTCTGATGCGCTTAATGAAAACGAAAACCTTCCCCAACAAGACGAATCATTTGATGATTCAAAGACTTATACAAGTCTACAATTAGCTTTTAAAAATCCTCTTTCACTTAGTATACCAAACTCTACTAATCAAGAGGAAATATTTGACTCATGTAGTCCCAAAGTTACTGTTGCTCCAATAACACCTCCACTCAAACCCGTAGTGCTATCTGCTTCTCCTAAACTAGAAGATGATATTCCTCCCGCTATTCCTCCCAAAATACCTATATATCCTCCCAAAAGAGATTATATACCTGAGGCATCTTTGCCTCCGCTTCCTCCAAAACGCACGAAAAAGCTCGAAACTTATATAGGAGGTTCAATGACTAGCATTCAGCTTACTGGCAAGCAGGCTGATCTAATTCTTACACGATCAGGTAGCATGAAATCGCAATCAGTAAGCCGTAATTCTTCAATAAAACTCCAGCGTCCAAAATCTCATGGAGAACTCTCCGCGCCAGCAAAGAACTTACCCCCAGTGCCAAAAGGCTGCAATACACTACCTAACCCTAAGAAACGTGGATTTTTCTCGAAGCTGTTTGGCCGCAAAAGTTCTAAAAGTAGCGTGCAAGCCCCTTCTAGAGAAGTTAGCGTAACTCCTTCTAACAATAGCACTAGATCCCTGCAAGTAAATAACAGTTTGTCGAAAAGTGCTGGTAACATTTCTACACATTCAAGTAACAGTATACGTATCCGCTTAAAAGACGATAGCCCTCCTCACGCAACCACGCCTCCTTCCCTTAATAAACGAATCATATCAGTTGCTCCTAATATTCCTTTACCATCGCCGCCAACTTTCGACAACGATATGGATATTCAATTAGATCTAACTGAAGCGGAGCACTATGCGCTATATACAGCGATGGCACCACATGCAACCCAGAGCGAGTTTGATGAGTTTAGTTGCTACTACGCTCCTGTAGAGGGCGGAAAAATTCTTACCGAAACTGAGTTGGCCTCAAGGTTTTCAGGAAAAATGTGAATTTACTCTGTAATTCGTTTCTTGATTGCATATCAGAATTAAAGTATCTCGGTGCACTGATTGTAGAACTCGTTATAATAAAATAGAGTTTCAGTAAGACTCACATGACTCTAAGAAAGTGCCATTTTTTCTTAAATAGTAACAGCTATTTTCATTTTAATAGAAATTAATTTTCATTAGATATTTTATTTGTTAAAAAAAATTTAATGAATTGTAATGTATGTTCTTTATTTTTTAAATATAAAATTAATTTCTGTGCCTATTGTTTTCGACGATTTTAAAATGGTCAAAAATAAAAACCGTTAATTAAAAAGACAAAAAATCCAATAATAAATTTTAACTTATTTGCTTAATATAATAAATTTACTATTTTGTAGTAGTTAACGGAAACAGCATTAAAAGAAAGAGATCCGCCTTTGAAGAGCCATTATCTAAAATTAGGGGCTCTCTTGATGGTCAAGAAAGTAAGTTTTTCACTTTTTATTGGTTTTCATAATGGTGGTGGTTTCATTTTAAATCATTTAGTTTAGCTGAAAGAAAAGATATTTAAAAAAACTTATAAAAGCAGTCATGGTTTGGTAAAATTTTATAATACACAGGTCTTAAATTGTATTTTTTGAACTGAAAATTATTAGTGAAGAAATAGTCCATACTTGCAGTGGAGTCGTAGGTGAAGGTAAAATGAAAATCCTTTAGTCTCCCTCCACTTATTTATTAAACATTTAGTTAGCTTAAAGTTCCCTACATGTTTCGGACATAGTGGTGTCCATCATCAGACTACTACAGGTACTAAAAGGAAATAGTTACGAACAAAAGATAAACAGACACAGAAAAAACTTTAAAAAATTTATATAAGGTACACTTTTTTTTTTGGTAAAAGCAAGAGGAAAGCAGAAGGTTCATAAAGAACATATTAGATGGCGCGGTTAACATAATGATCGTACGCTGTGGAGAAGGAAAGCAACGGATAAGTACTATATAAAAGAAATTGTAGGGTAAGAACGATGTATTAAGAGACTATGAAGAGTTAAGACACATTGAGTATAAGAATGATGTACTTGATCATTAACACAGTAATGGTGGTTGTTTTGTGTAGCTTTATTTATTTCGAGTATTTCCAACAGATCAACAAGCTTGTTGCTTTTCCGGCAGAAATGTAAAAGCTTTAAGTCAGTAGTTGGATTAAAACTGTGGTTGCTAGTATAAACATGTCTTGAAAAATTGTGTGCTTTTACAAAAAAAAATTGTAGTAACACACCATCAGGTACCATGGCACCTTTAGAACTTCTCCCATAGATGTCACCTACAGTGCTTGTGAATAACAGAATATAAACAAATAAAAATAAAAAATTTAAATTGAAAACAATAGTAATAAATAGAGGGTTTTTGACATATAATCAAACCCTGGGGCGTGTGCCTGTTACCAATTTAAACCTTTGTAAGTGTACCTTATATTAATTTTTTAAGTTTTTTCTGTGTCTGTCTTTTGTTCGTAACTATTTTCTTTTAGCATCCCCTGATGATGGACACCACTGTGTCCGAAACATGTAGAGAATTTTAAGCTAACTAAATGTTTAATAAAATAAGTGGAGGGAGACTGAAGGATTTCTCATTTTACTTTCAAAATTATTAAATGATCTGTGTACAATTCCTTGTAGAATCTGGCTGATAAAGGCAACTTTTTTTTACAATTTTTTACTAAATGCTATGTTTAAATAAAAAAAGTAATCTTTTGTTGACACGATATAAATAAATACACTATGTGACCTTACTCAATTAAGAATTTGATATAATAAGGCAAATGTTTTTGTAATTTGTAATAAATAACAAATTTTAGCTAGGACCAATATGTATACAGCTTTAGATGGTTATACTCACTTATTTCTTTTAAGGGAATATAATTTTTTTTTCGAAATTCTCTACTTTAAAATCTCCTACTAGTTGTTCTTCTATTTATGAATAAATAACGTAATAATTGTCTCTTATATAGGCTCATAAATTATAAAAAAGTACTTAATAGAAATATAAACAATATAGACACCTAGAATGGCCTTTTATTAAAATTTATTGTTAGATTTTAATAGATTCTGCATATAAAAATGAATAATTAATAATTAGAAATATCATTAAATAAATAATTAGAAAATGTATAAAAAATGTAACAAATATATTTTTCAAAACTGGTTTTCTTTCCTAAATTAAATTTTTCTATTTAACGTTACTTTTTATTTATTATTAAAATAATTAAAAATATCCAAACCAAAAAAAATAAATTCAAATATATGAAATTCTAATTTTTAGCTCCAGGACGATTTAATACATATGGTAGCAAAGCACTCCTTGGAAAAAATATATACCAAAACGATAGGATTTGTTGATCAATTTATTCTATTAGTAGTAGTATTATTATATACAACGTTACAAAATATGGTATGTATTTCTTCAAAAAAGAAAAATTGACAACATTGCGAATACTAACACTTCGTACATACAGTATTCGCAAAGTGGCAGTAGGCAGATTTCTCTAGAAAACAATTTGATATCGTGTTTACTTGCTTCAGAGTATTCTAGGTTATATTTTCACTTCTTTGAGATGTTTTATTATTTTTAACCTCAGATAGGTAAATAGCGTTAATTCCAGCTTAGTGTGGAATATTTTGCGTATATTTTTCTCAATCCGACGTTTTGCATTTTTTACTGCGATGATTAAAAATGCATAATTTAATAGAATAAAGTATTATGTTACATTATTAAATATTGTTTTACATGGAAGACCATTGTGCAAATCCAATTATAAAAGCTTTAACATAACCTCTTCTCCGACCAGATTACTGAACCGTCCAACTTGGCTGTTTATACACTCTATTATTAATTATCTGAATTAATAATAAGTCAAATAATGGTTCTACATCTACATCCCTCTAGTTTGGTTTTTTGTAATTGTTTGATCAAATAATAGTCAAGTATGTTCTTAATCGACATATCACTTAATTAGGACCATTTCAAATCAGGTATTAGTATTGAATGCCCTATCATACATAATTTATTTCATAATATTTTTCAGAAGGGTATCGATCTTAATAGAAATACTACCATATTCATTGTCGGAGGAGAAATAAGAATAATTTGACTTTGTTCTTAAAAGGTTCTTAGGTTTTTTTATTATTCAATCATCGCGGTTTATAAGACATTTTCTTTTTTAAATTTAATTAATTGACAATAAATTTTTAATACAGGTCAAAATTAAGGCGGTCGACTGCTGATGGTAGATTACGCCCAATGCTGAGTGAGCTCTTCTATGTTTAGTAATAATAAACACGCTCTAACTCACACACTAAACCTCTAGTCAAATAATTATTTAAAGCTGATTATTAGAATTTCCAACTAAAGGTATGCAGGGTCCAAGTTAAAAGGTATAAATTCTGAAACCATTTGCCTTATTATCCCATTAAAAAGCAGCTCTTTTGTATAAAAAATTGTTTATACTATATTCTTATAGACATGATTTTCATTAAATATTATGTACTGTTTATATTAGTACAACACAGCACTTTTAACAGCCTGCCATTTATTTAGGTACCTTGTATTATAATATACCAGTCAAGTTACATATTTTCATTGTTCTTATTTTAAGAAAGCATGTTAAAAAATTTGACTACAAATTATGAATATTTCGATTGTTTCTAAAGCCATCCTCAGGACTCAACTGAAATTATAACAAGACCGAAATAAAAAAAGGTTACTTTTATATTATATAAAAGATTTAATTAGTACATAAAGTTATATTAATTATCCCCGAATATACCCTTTTGAAATTAAAAATATGGAAATGATAAAGGTGAATAAAAAAATGAATCAATAATATGGTAAAAATGTATATTAAAGTCTTATTTAAATAATTAAGGGAAAAATCTTAATTTTAGGACATGACCTACATGATAAATTTCAGTAAATGTGAGGAGATTAATTCAATTAGCTAATCCTTTCTTTTAATAATATTACCAAATTTAATTAATTTTAAAAATAAATATACTCGTGTATAAAACTATCCAAGTGCGACATGTATATTACATACCGTATGAACTTTTATATTTATTTAAAAAAATTATTATAAGTCTGAGCTATTTATTTAAAGGAAAGCCTGTGGTGAACTTGTGATGGTTGAACCAGACATGAACTAACATCGAACAATATTGAAATAATAGATGACAAACATTTAATGATAAGGCGTATAGGTTAATAATTAGTTGTGCAACAAAAAAGGATTAAAAAGGAGTAAAAAATCATACTACTCTACTAAGTCCAAAAATAGTTTATTTTTTATTTTTTAATTTTCACAAAAAGTTAGATGAAATTTAGAGCTAAAATATATCTTTTTATGTCTTAAATAGGCACCTATGATTTTTTCAGATCCAAAAATTTCACTTTTTTATGAAACTCTTCTTTTTTAATATATATAAAAATTGTCTTGGGATCAATCGACTTTGGTCTATGGTTTATATCGGCCTCACTCATACTCTCTTACGAAATAATAAATAAACGTACCCTTTATTTACACATATGCTCAAATAAAAACACAAGAAATTGTAGGACTATTACTTATACTAACGCTTTCAGCGATTTTAATTGAATTTTAAAAAATTTGGTAAAAATACGACGACAGCAGCATTTTCTCAGTCATTAAGACCAATTTGAGTAAAGTAAAGCTTTAAAAAATTTCAATCTTTTAAACATTAAAATTTCAAATGGAACATCTTGGGCCTATGCGAAACCAGATTACCGGACGAAAAATGCATCACACTGAAATCAGGCCACCTTTTGTATCGAAACAACAGAGAGGAAAATACACACATTGGCAGAACAGCGATAATGATTCATAAGAGTATAAAGCGGCTAGTTACTAAGATGAAATCCATATTGAGTAGGTCATTTACATAGTATTGAAGATATCGAAAAGATATAGCGTCCAAATAATTCAAGTATATGCCCCTAAAAGCTCTACATCCGATGATGAGATAGAGAGATTCTACTATGACATTTCACAAGCGCTGACAATAGAAACAGCACATTACAAATACATTATTGGCGATTTCAATGCTAAACTAGGAGTACCAGCGGGAAACGGAAATCAATATGTGGGTAAATTCGGACTGGGTTGTACCAACGAACGAGGAGAAAGACTGATCAATTATCTCCAAAAAGAAAGTATGTACTGTATGAACTCCTTCTTCAAAAAATCAGAAAAGAGACGTTGGACATGGAGAAGCCCGAACTCAATTACGAAAAACGAGATCGACTAACGAAAGGGACTCAACAATCAATGAATACAACGAAATTAACAGATTGATAAAAAAGAAAACAAGCGAAGATTTAAGGCAATACAACACAGAAATGATAACAACGACCATCGAAAACAACAAAAACATGAAAGTACTTAAAACACGTAACAATGATGGACGCCTCAAAATACATCAACTAAGGGACGCAAACGGAAACATAAAAGAGGACACTGAAGATTTAATGGATATCGTGGAAAATTTCTATAGCACACTGTACACAGGACACAACCCAGAACAAGCAATCGGAGTTGATGAAACGATTCTCATCGTAGGCTCCGAAGATCTTCCTGACATCACCAGAGAAGAAGTAGAACTAGCATTGTCTCAAATAAAAAACGGTAAAGCACCAGGGGAAGATGGAATTACAGCTGAAATGATAATACTTGGGGGAAGAACTACTGTAGAAGCAACGACAATTCTTCTTAATAAATGTATGACAGGAGGCGTGATACCCCAAGCAAAAAAGGAGATAGGTTGAGAATCGACAACTATCGACCTATTAGCTTACTCCCCCACCCGTACAAACTTCTGACAAAGATAGTAATAAATAGGCTTACAGCTAAACTAGATGCCTATCAGCCCCCGGAACAAGCTGGCTTCCGAAAAGGTCATAGCACAATAGAACACATACAATCCGTTCGCACTATAATAGAAAAATGCAACGAGTACAATGAACCACTACCCCTCGCATTTGTTGACTATAACAAAGCTTTTGACTCCGTAAAGTTGTGGGCTATTTTTAAGGCCATGAACAATGCAAGAATCGACTCTCGATACAAGCAGCTTCTCAAACACATATACGAAAATGCGACAATCACCGTTAAAATCTCGGAAGAGATAGAAACAAACAAAATTCAAATAAAAAGGGAGTAAGACAAGGGGACACCATCTCCCCAAAGCTGTTTACACTGGCACTGGAAGACGTTTTTAAAACTCTGGACTGGAACGAGAGAGGCATCAAAATGGACGGCAAACATCTGAGCCATTTACGCTTTGCGGATGATATAGTACTCTTTAGCCAGAGTATAATAGAATTACAGGAGATGTTGGCAGAACTTCGAAAGAGAATCGAAAAGAATAGGTTTAACCATGAATTTAAATAAAACAAAAGTGAACCTGACAATATTCAAGTACATATAGAAGACCGAATTATTGACAACGTCGAAGAATATGTATATTTGGGACATTGCATCAAATTGGGCGAGATGTTCTTTGCTCAAACTGCCGAAATAAACAGACGTGTTCGTTTGACATGGGCAGCCACGGGTAAACTGGCACACGTCTTGAGAAATGAAACTATTCCAATTAATTTGAAAAAAAAGGTCTTCAATGCCTGCTTACTGCCCGTGATGACTTACGGAATGAAAACCATGACACTCACTGTTAAATCAGCTAACAAGCTTAGGACCACCCAAAGAGCCATAAAACGGATGATGCTAGGAATAAGCCTGAGAGACCATATCACAAATGAGAGTATTAGACAAAGAACTAAAGTTGAAGACGTCATAACACGCATAGCCCACCTGAAATGGAGCTGGGTAGGACACGTCGCCCGACAGGACGACTTGAGATGGTCAAGACACATCGTTCAATGGAGACCTCGCCTACATAAACGCAGCGTTGGCAGACCACATTTACGCTGGCTCGATGATGTCAAAAACAAAGTGGGCAACAGATGGCATCAACTGGCACAGAACAAAGAAACATGAAAGAATATAGGGGAGACTTATGTCCAGGAGTGGACTCTGAAGGGTTGC
Source organism: Anthonomus grandis grandis (assembly GCF_022605725.1). NCBI lineage: Eukaryota > Metazoa > Arthropoda > Insecta > Coleoptera > Curculionidae > Anthonomus > Anthonomus grandis. Next base: position 10,123,806 of record NC_065555.1, read on the forward strand.
TGAAAGAAGAAGAAGAAGAAACATTAAATAATCATATAATCATATATTTTATTATTTAAACTCAAAAAATGCGATCTAAGACAAGTTATATTTTTCCTCAGTTTCTTTAAAATTAAATATTATTCGCGAAAATTAAAAATAAAACATTGGATTTTTTCATTTATCTGATATATTTTTAGGAACAACTTTTTAAATTTTAAATTTATACAATTAGAGTCGATTAGAACTAAAACTTCTCTTCAACTATTTTTAGCGAGTAGTGAGTAATAAATTATTAGTGATTGTAATGCTTTATCTTTTAGTTTTTCTTTTGTTATAGTTTGATTCCTATTTCCTATTTCTTGTCACATAAATAACGGTTATTTTTAAGTTAGATCATGTCTCTTTTAACCAGGAGACTGGCACAAAGCGATGTCTCCTATTTTTATCACAAATAGCGACAAACATTTTTGAATATCCAACGTAAATTACAAAATAAATATTTGTGGAATTAAGAAAGTTATGTCTTTGGATATTTTTTCCTGACATCAAACTATATATATTTTTTATGTATTGGTCTCAAATGCGGTATAAAAGATAGCAGATACAGTCTATACATATATGCCATATTTATAACTTTGCTATTTTAATATTAAGTTTTTTATAATTTTTCTTATATACAATTTAAATTTAGTTGTGTTTCTAGTTTAATGTTAGATATTTGTAATTAATTATATTTTGAGTATGACAACAATTTTTTTACTACTGCACTTACTGTTTTATCGAATTTTACCGTTTTGAGGATGACTTTATTAATAGTCGAAACGTAGATGTTAGTTTATTTTTAGCTTTACCAACGAACTTGCTTTCTTTAAAATATAATTCTGGGTCACGACACTCTCTCTATGACGATGTTTTATATTATTTAAAATGCAACATTACAATAATATGAGTTAAAAGGTGCACGTTATAGTTAATTTTTTACGTATTTTATACGATAACTGTTTGTATTAAGGTATTATTAATTACTACTTATTGATTTATTAGAAAGTTATTGTTTATGTAGTTTCTTGTTTTGTTATTTCATTATTAGCAAAAACTTGTTGTTTTTTAAAGGATAATGCATAGTTAAAAAGTAAAAAAAAATTACACTGCCAAATAAGTATAATTTTATAATACTCGTATATAGTCTATAAAGTGTGTTATAGGTAGATAATCTAGGGAAAGTTTTTACATACATGTTGGTTGACTATTTTCTACATTACTACTTTTTTTTAAATAATAAATGCCACAGTTTGTCATTTTTTGTATTTACCCTATGTGGTGCCTAAATATATTGTGTTTGATAATGAATCGTCTTATTAATTTTTAAATATGCGTATATAATAATATCATGGCCCTGAAAAGCTTAAAAGGTATGTTATCAAGGTTTTTGCATGCGTTTGAGTTTTTTTCCTTTTCGATCATTAATGCCTGATAGCTATTACTTATTGCATATTTTTCTCACTACTTTTATTAGTATTTTGTATTTATTTTTGTTTCTTACTTTATTCTTATAACAGTATATTAAAATAATTTAAAACCAATATTTTTCAGTTTTTATCCGTTTAAAAACGTCCTCTATATATTTATTATATTTTATTCAAATATTTATACACATATTATAATTGTTTCTTTAAGTGAGTATTTTAAAATGTGTTAAATTATATGCAACCATTATAGCTTACTACTTTGACAATCAATATTGACTTTCGTAATATATGCTTAGATGCATGAATATTAGTTAATCTAGTTTATTCGTAATATAATTTAGGACTAGATTAGATTATATTTGTTAGCTGGAGCAAAGCTTACAGAATATGTAGTACATTTTGTAAACTTTGACTGGACGTAGTTGGATTTATTGTAGTCCGTCAAAACTGTATACAGGTTGGGGCATCGATCATTACGCATAGAACGGTGGTTAAAGTCGAAATATAGAGCGGCATGAAGAACTCTATTTTTCAGTAACTCACGTTTAAAGTACCAATACAAAATGGTTTCAAATATTGGTAAGAGTTTTATGACTCATACCCAGTTCCTCTCTTCAACACTACTAACTAATACACACGTACACATTGATCCTGTTGAATCCACTTCTAAGGCACTAGAAACCATTTATTTTAATCGTTCTTGATCCAGGACTCTTGGCATAAAAATTACTTTAGTGTGTATTTTGAACAATCTTGAAGACAAAAGAATGTCCAAAAATTCAAAATCACATTTAAAATTGTTTTTTTGCGAGAAATCGATTTACTTTTATTGTACATCATACACTGTACTGCTAAATTTCCTCAATAAAAACAAATAAATAATTTGCACTCTTTGGTATGAAGTATGAATAGCTGAAAATGGTCAATCCGATATTATTTTGTTATCCTGTATAAAATTAAAAGAGCAATTACCTATCAGACAACGAAGATAAACGGTAATCTTCAATTTCCCAACCTGTATAAAGCTATTTATCTAAGCCTGTGTTTTTAATTAGGCTTCAAAACCTTTACGTGGTTTTGAATCATACTGATTTTTCCACGCTTCTTTTTGAAGATTCTCTTATAATCAAACATGAAATTTTTAAATGCACCATATGAAATGTTTGAGTACTGCATTTACTTGATCATGATTAATTAGGAACAAATGTGTACTATATTCCCTACCTAAGACATCCTAAAAATCGGTGGCGCCGGAAATTTACAAATCGTCTTTTTTTCTATCTCTTTTTTCTCATCATCATTTCCTTCGCCTTTTAACCAGATGTACACATAAAATAGTATTTACCTTTTTCTTTAAGAGAGTTAGTTAAGTTACATTGTTTCCTTTTTTTTAACTTTTAAAAGTCAAATCAGGCTAAATGCCTGGCAAAAGTCCTAGTTTTAAAAATTAAAAAACTGTCAGATATTTCCGTTTAAAAAAAATCATGTTTATGTTTCGTGACCACTTTTTTCGCCCTAAATGACAGCGTTTCGTCTTTTGAGGACCATTATCAACTTTTTCGTAAAGTTTGATACATCGTTCAATAACTGTAGTAGATTGAACGGTAATATAAAAAAAGGTGATAGATGCTAAAAGGCGAAACACCATATCGTGAATTTTAAAGTCGCGCATGAAAACCTGTAAATTATTCTGCTTTACTAATTTTAAATAAAGTGGAAAAAAATTACGTTTTTTAAAAGATATTTTATTATAACTTATTTTGTATCTTTTTTCGGCGTTTAGATACCAATGCCTTGAATTTGGAAATCCCTGTTAATTTTATCATGAGATAATTAATGGTTTCTTTCACAGTGACTTAATAGATAAGTTTTATTTAAACGTTTTTTTCTGGCCATGTCTATCTGTTTCGATAATCTTAATTGTACTGCATCTTCTTTCTCCTTTTTTATTTTATTCTTCTTATACGCAAATACTGTTTGTCTTCACTAGGTAAATTAATATTCTGCCTATCGTTTAATGGAAAAATGGTTTATTTATTAATACAGCTATAAAGTCTTAAAACACCAAGAGGTTAAATTATTTCATCATGGTGGGAACAGGTTATTTTAATATTGCCTGAGATTTCTGATTTTATTGTACTAGCTTATATGAAGTAATAAATTCAAGCTGATGCAAAAACCTTATCCTGCCCGAGCTTTTTTAAATATCTTTTTTTTGTTTGAGTTTTTTGCATGTTATATTTTGTGTAATTATTATTAAAACCTATTAGACTAGATTTATTAATAAATTAATACCAAAAACAATAGTAAAACCATAATAATAAATTTCAAAAATTATTAATAAATCTGAGTCGATCCAGTCTATGCCACTTATTCATTATCTATTTTTAGGTATGTTACATCAAATAATTCACACCACTCAACAGTATTTGGAGCCGATAAAAACAGAACCAAGAGGTAAGCTTACACGAATTTGGGCACATTTTACACCAATTTACTTGTATAAGTAGATTTGCTAAATAAGTATATCATTAAGGTTAACCACAATGATAAAGCTTGCACAACTGTAAAAAGTATTTTCGATAAAACTATGCGCGTAGTAAATGGGCCTAAAACTATAGTGCATATTAAAAAAATTATTCTATTGACAAAGTATGCAAAGAATGCAATTTGCGCAAGTCGATTTGTGCATGGAAATTTGTAGAAATCTGCTTAAACACATTTAAAAATAATCGTTTTTACTCCTTCAGATTACTTTACATAACTTATTATTATGCATGTATAGTGGTACTATTTATTTAAATTCCCATACAATAATTTACTTGACAAATGAACTTACATTAGTCAATTCTAGCAAATTTCATGCGCAGAGTGCTTTAATATTAATATACTTGTTAAATAACAGATTTCTTAATAACTAATACAAATCTTAATATTATAATATAATTAAACAGGATGTTTAAGATTACAGAAAGGCTATTTTAACACAATATTATTATCAAAAGCGGATACATCCTTTTAATGACTTTTCTATTAATGCTTTACTTTATTTAACCACATCCTTAACCACACTCCGCGCACCTATTATCGTAATATGCTACATAATGCGAAAATCGGTAAAAACGTTTATTTTTTGTTAATTATTTTTAAATTTGGTAGTTTGGTTGCAAATACTTTCGGTATTCAACTAATTATTTAAACTGGTCAAATAAATTAATTTGCAATAGTAGCTACCTTAAATACATATTTAAAGACGTACCAGAAATATAATAGGATATGTCATAAGAATAGATATTGATGCTGAAATATCCTAACTAAACATCAGACGCTTTATACTAATTTTAAAGTGGAATCCACCTGACATTTAAAAAGTTTATTAAATTTGTTTAAAATATAAAATAATCAAAAATATTTGTTATTATATAATTTTGCTAAAAGCTATAAAAGAAGTAAAATAATCATTACAATCACAGATTTTACAATTTTTTTTTCGTTTTAGAAAGTCGCAATTTTTAATGTTTAAAAAACTTTTTTTTTATTTAATTTTTTAATTATAATTGAAATAATATATTTAAGTTGTAAAAAAAAATAATGAAATGGAATTATAAAAGAAAACTAAAATCACGTTTCTTTAATTATTTTTATATATTTTTATTTAATTTAATTTAAATTTAAATTAATTGTTGTAAATTTTGTTCCGTTACATTTATATGTTTTATATGTTTTAATGTTATTTTTTTTATTTAGTTTAGTTTAAGTGTTCTAAGTATCTATAAGTAATATTAACCAATAGGATACCTGATACGCTTGAATGAATAATTCCAGCAATGAACATTCAAACCTTCATCCAAACTTTAAAACTAACCTATATATAAACAAAAAATATATAAACTGGTTATATAAGTTTAAAGAAATCCTTAAAAAAAGTATTATATGCTTATATATGCCAAACAAAAAAAATTGATAAAACTATAACTGAACTAATAACAGAAAAACAATCATACAAATTGTTATATACCATAAACTACTTTTTAATTCAATAACCAAAGAATTATTTTAATGTTCATTGTGGAGTTTTCATTAGGTAGTCCTCTAAGAAAACTACTGAAGAAATTTCAAGTAACATTTAAGGCATCAATTGCATTCTAAGAGTATAATTTTGATTACCGTTTTTAAAAATATTCCTAGATTTACAGAGATTTTACAAAGCATATCTCAAATATCAAGTGCCTAGATGCAGAGATATAATAAGTCCTTGTCTTGTTATATCTGTGATAAATGTATTTATAATATAAGAAATAAAATTTTGCTTTTTAAATTGCTTTTCAAGAACAAAAAAACCAATGATGATTACCCGAAAAATTTATGAAAACCTTTGTTTAGTATTTACAGTGTTTCAGCTAAAGGATACAATTAAAACCTGTAAAAGTTACACGTATACACGTCCGAACAATAATTTTTACACACTGGTCTTGTGTGCAGAAATCAATGTATTAACTTGCAAAAGCAAATCTGACTCATAAGGTAATAAGAGAACTGTATCCTTTCTGCTGTACGACGATAATTAAACATAGAGAAGGCTGAGACAACGTATTAAAATTCTCCTTTCAGTGAAAGTGGTTCAACGGGGAATCACTGAAACATTGCCGTTTTCTCTTTAACTGAAGGATTTGTCTATATATTTTCTGTTGTATATTAAGGCGTAGCTATTTTGGCCCTTAAGAAAGAAATTTGCCAAACGCGTATATACATCCCTCAAAAAGGTGAAAGTTTATACGGAAGGCAACTTTGAAATTTTAGATTTTTCAAGTTATAAAATGTTTTAAAGAAATCAGAAAATAATTCAGAACTATTGAGTGAATGCAGGAAAATTTAGAAATATTAAGAACTGTTTTCTAATAGTTTATATTCCAGATATTAAGAATGATTATGAAAACCAAAGTATTTGACTAAAAATTAAGTTTAGAGTTTCTGTAAACCATTGGAGACAAAAAAATCTGTAAAAATATGTTATTTATTTATTTTTAATTAAGCTCTTTTATGTGGTTACTATAGTTACACACTATTAGTTAATTATTATTAATATATTTTTCTAACATTACTTTTATATTGTATTTATTTTTTAGATACAGTATCTCCTTTATCACATGGAGGTATATCTCCCTACGGAGGCGGCATACTTTACCAGGCAGGTAATTCTCCCTATCTAGTAGCATCTCCTTCTGTATCGCCCAATTACTACCCGTCACCATCACCCGAGAGCATGACTTACACGTTTAGGCAAGATACTATGAACGTGGCAAATTTTGATGCATCTCAGCGTAAGTATCCGAGATTACTTTAAAAAATGGTAAGAAAATGAGTTTATCATCGCCGTAATTTAAACAAAAAAAAATATTATAAATCTAGTATTTTTGACAAAAAACTTTCATAAGCTACTAATAATAGATAAAATAAAATAGCTCAAATTAATGTTTGGGCATACAGTAGAGGTTAAGCATTTAGATCAGGGCATTATCAACTTTATCTCGCTATCGTCAATTGTTAAAAAAGGGGTTTTGCTATAGATAAGAAAATTTAAATCACTCCTTCTTCTTTAATGAAAAGCATGATGAGGGTATTAGACCCTCTCGAAAATTTGATATTAGTACTTTTTGGGTCATGCCTTTGCTACTAATGTAAAGTATTGGGATAAGAATCCCCAAAAAGCAAAGAAAGTTATTCCATTTGTAATTTCTTCACCGTATGAGGGTAATTATTGAGGTCTTAAGACATACATCAAATGAAGATCGAGCTGCTCTAAAGTTCATTAAGTGTAGGCAAAAATATCTGATCCAACCCAACATTTTACGAAGAGTGCTTCAAGCACACAAATATTGCTAATAGAGAACTTACCCGGAACAGAAAACAATACTCTCACCCAATACAACCAATCTTCTTGTGCTGCAATTATAGATCAGAACAAAAGATGTCCAGTTATTATGACTGGACAGCTGATAGTCCACCGAGGTTCACCACGTCCTCTTCCCACAGAATAAAACGGATACTGAAAAAGATAAGACTTCTTTAGATTCTAACATATAATGCTCGAAGACCTAATATATAATATATAATGCTCGAAGGCCATAGCATGTGAAGCTTTTTGATTTTTTACCATCTGTAGTTGTCTGATATCAAAATTGTTAGAAACAACTCGGTTAAAATATGTACAACATATAATTTTTAAAACCCTGGGTTTTTAATATTTGCTAAATTATTAAAAATAAGATTTTTCGTTAAATATGCAAATAACTATATCAAAATTACGGTTTTTCTCAACTAGGTTGTTGATTCGCGATTTATCTGACGTTTTTTTTGGGTTAATGCTAAGTGTTCCAAGGATAATGTGTTCTATGAATTGAAAATATTTTATAATACTTCTTTTAAGAAATATAATTATGCATTGCGATATAGCTTTTGATAACTGCTATTGGTGCGAGACTGGTTATTCTCCTATAAAAGGAGAATTATCTCCTAGAATTTTAGAAGCCTGTTTTTTAATTAGTACCTGTGGTGTCATCTAAAAATCTCGCTTTAAGACATGAATTTGAAACAAATAGTTCTAATTAGGTCAGGCTCTAAAACAGAGTTTCAGGAGCGGAAAGGGAAACTATTGAAAGACATGAATTTAGAAAATAATGTAGTAAAACTAAATTGAGGAGTGTATTGACTATAGCATCTGTGAAATTCCAAATTTTACACTCGTAGAACTGTTCCCCTTATCTAACAGCTCGGCTGTTAGATAAGGGGAACTTGACTGGGGACTGCGACAAACTATGCTTGACAAACCTCTCTAGTGTAGGATTTTGGTTATTCTACACTTATCATAGAATATACTTTCCAGAAACTGAAATTATTTTCAATTTGGAGAAGCTCGAAATACTTAATGAACTTTAGAAAACTGGGTTGAGCGGATTTTAGTTATATTGATAACTTTATCTAACCGAAGTCTCAACGGTTATCCTTATACAGTGGAGATTTCTAAATGGGAAATTTCCTTTTTTTAAGAAGTCTCGTTTCAATACCTTACAACAATAGCACAGGTATGACCCAAGAAGCAGTAACATCAAATTGCGGAGAAATGGAAACAACTCTTGTCTTACAGGTATTACGTTTTTTTGATATTTTTTAGACATTTACAATAATTTGCCAATCTTTTCAAGGGATTTCAAGTTTTTTATAAAAATAGTTATTGTTTAGTATTCCAAACTTTTCCGAGTATTTTTAATGCTTTTGACATAATTCTTAAGACTTCTACGCATTTCTTATGTGTCCAGTAGAAAAAATTATTTAACTAATTTTTCCACATCCTGGAGTATTTATTTATGTCTTTTAAGGATTTAAAGTCATTTGGCTTGGGGTCTTTGACCAAATAACAATGTCTTTATAAATGATAATAGTAGAGTATAATATTAATAGTACAACGAGTATACCTGACAAGCACAATTGTTAATTCGTTAATTAGCTCACTTTAAAAGGTGCCTAATAACAATAAAGTTATTCATTCTATCAAATTCACACAAAATTTGTTTTTTTTTCCAGAGGCAAAAGAAGATCCCAACTGGAACATCCCCTTTCCACCGCCAAATCAAGTACAAGAGTATTCTTTTAATGTTCCGACTGGTATTGCTGCTCAACTTCCTCCGGAACCACAAATTTTGGATCTCGATAAACACCAGGTCAACTCAGCGGACCTTCAGCGTGAAATATCCCACATCCCCAATATCCAACTAGCAGATCTTTCCCTGACTGATTTTGAAATGAATTCAAACCCTCATAATACATCTGATAGTTTAACCAATATTGTTAACGAAGCAGCGAGTAAAAATTTCGGTTGTTAAGTGTGAATGTTGTACCTTTAAGGGTAATGTACATAAAAAACCTGGCAAAATTTGGAAATTTGGGAAGTTCCACGATAGGGAAAATGTTTAGTGATGTTATATTGTAGACTAGTACCGTAAAATGTTGTTAAATATTCTAACTATTAGCGTTATATCATGCTATGAAAGTTCTGGGAGTCTTGAAATATCTTCCCATTCCATTTTGTTGAAAGCAGTTGTGTGGTGTTTCTGATATAGTTAAATAGTTTGATTCTGGGTCATTTCGCCATTATGTTACCGTAACAAATGTTTTAAAAAATCAAGATTTACACACTCATGTGTGACGCTCATATCAAACTGCAAACGTATTAGTTTTAACATTTAGAATATGTGGAAAAGCATATCCGTCTGTGATTTTTGCAGTCTGAGTGAACAAAAAAATACATACTTATGAGTAGTTGTTCTGTTTATTTAGTACGTATGAAATACAATAACTAAACTGCAATTTGTCTCTTAATCTGTAATATATGTTTTTTATTTGTAATAAGATTTAGTGTAAGTAATATTTAAAAAAATATTTTTTAATTACTAGCTCATCACAGTTCACCGTAATCAAAAACTCTTTTATGTTTTGATAAAATATTCGGTGTTTTACAAAATTCATCGTGTTAAAATTTAGTATTGTTCTTTTTTAATGTTTGTTCTTTTAGAATTTTTTTATGATAAATTTTATACTTCATATTTTCATATGACAATAAAAATAAATAATGTTATTTAAGACTTTTTTATTGTGTATATTATTTCCTGCTGGATGTGTCCGCACTGTCCACATATTCATATATGAGAAGTTATGCACATGCCCAGCAAACTGAAGCCTTGGGTGCGAAAATCAAGTCGGAAGTTCAATTGCAAGTATTAAAACTATGGTTTGCCGTTACATAACAGTGCATGTCTTGTTTAAAATGCAAAAATGTTTTAGGATTAATAATATATACAAGATTGTCCTCCCAGACTTGAATTGATGAACCTTTGCATTTCATGAAAACTATGAATTGAAAATTTGGCAAGATCGCGGCAAGAGGATACATAACTAAAATATTGTTATCGTATTAGCATGTGTGATTGTTCGGGAGGTATAGGTAGGTATCTGCTTCGTTAATCAATATATAGTATTTTTTTAGAATTTACTTGAAAATATAAACACGAATAATCTCTTGTAGGTATTTAATTACTACATTCACAGGTTACAATCTGTCAAGAATAACCAATACAAGAATTCTTGGCTACCGCAATCCTCGGATCTGAACCTTATTATTTTCTTTTCGTTGGGGCTTTATGAAAGAGCGTGATTATAAACTAGAGGATAATAATAAATAAAACTGTAGAAAAGATTCGTTATGGACGGCACAAGTAATATAAAATCGTCTACCATGATTTAAAAATCTCTAAAAAAAAAGAAACTTATTCGAGGGGAGTAAATATTTTTCCTAAATTGTACTAAAATGAAAATCAAAAATCCTGCTATTTAATGACATGAGAGACACTCGATCTGTATATGTCAAGAAATTGAAAGTCAAGTTAAGTCAAATTAAAAGTGATAATTAGTGGTTAATCTTTCTTGCCTCTGCCGGCTTGTCTTTTATGAAGAGTATTTCTGATATAAATATTTTCATAAAAAAAGTTTTATGCCTAATTATATGACGCAATTGCCTATTTTGATCATTTTAAGTCGTTTAATACTACGACCGCTTTCCTGTATGGTTTTCTATAGAATTAAGAGACTTAGTTTTAAAAAATGCACATCAAAACATAGGAAGATAGTTTTAGAGTCTCGGCAATCGTGAGTAATGTTACTGAAAATATATCTAATTGAGAGAAATTTATTTTCCTATTAAATCCTAAATTATTATTGCTTAAGGAATCATAATTGACAAAAAGGTCAAGTAAGATTTCTGAACTTCTGATGAACCTAGCCATGTAAGAGCAAATTTAATTGCTAAACGTCTTTTTACTCTATATTCTAATGGGGTATATATAGTTTTTGATGTGAGTTTGGTGGAACTGCCTTTAGTTGACGTGATCTTGATTTTCTTCTTTAATATACTATAATAGACTATACTATAATATACTATAATACTCAAAGCCAATTATCACCTTATTTAATTTATCTTTATGCGTTTTTAGTTTGGTTCGTATGTGAAACGCAAATTCCTATATTACTCCTATATTTAAATCTGGAAATACAAGCGACGTGAGTTTGTATACATTCAACCTTATCAAATCTTTAAGATGCATTAAAATGTATTTATTTCCATTTAAACAATTTACGATCATATCTGTGCCTAATTTTCAACGACATCTAGAATAATTCATTGTGGAAATCTTCTAAATAGTCTGAACTTGTGCGCTCAAAATTGACTAGTAGCTCTCTTACGGGCAGCATAATCCTATAAGTAGAATGTAACGTTCTTTCAAAAAATATGACAGTAATTTGCATGTTTCTTTAATTTAAGAATGATGTGAGGGACCGGTACTATCAACAAAGAATAAGCCCTATGATAAGACCTTCAAGTTGATTTTAGGAATTCTAAACTGAATAAAATTAATAAGGTTACAAGTACTAAAATCCATTTATTATTTAGTATATTATATATAATTATCAGCTTATGTTTTTCTCCTGCTATTAAGAGAAAAAAGGTGAAATGTATTTAACATCGACCTATGGGATATCATGAATGGATATAACCTATTTTGCCTTCACATACATATACCGCATTAAACGTATCTTTTCTATTTCATTTCTTTGGCTGTAGCAAGTTTGGCAGCAAGTGACACTGACAACTGACACAGCAAATGACCCGAGTGACACGAATCCCTTAATATAGTCAAAGTCTAAGATATGTTCAGCCATGCTTCATTGTATTTTTCATTTTTTAGTTTTCGCTCTACTCTTTTTCGCTCTCTCGTTACATCTTTATAGTATATAAGACCACTTGGAAATAGTTTTAGTTTAATCTTAATCTTCTCCCGAAGATGTCTAACATCGGTAGCGAAACACGTATCGAGAGTAAAATAAAGAGTTTTGGTTTGTGATTTTGGTAATTATTGTATAAAATTGAACTAAAAATCTTATTTATTTCAATGCATTACCTATGAAATAAATAATATGAAGCGTTCTTCAAGGCCACGTTCTTCATTGCTAAGTTAAAGATTGTGGATCACAAAATCAAATGCCTTGCATAGATCTATAAACACAGCAATGGTTAAATAACCGCTATCAACGGTCTTGGAAGTGGCATTAATTAAATCCAAATTTGCCCTAATCGTACTTCTATTTCTATAAACTCTCTTTCCCACTTATCCCTTACAGTACCGAGATAAAAAAAATTGAGTTTGGGCACAGATGTAAATAGCTCCGCACGTGTGGAGTGCGGAGCTATTTACATCTGTGGCTTGGGGTTTATATTTATTTTACGCCGACAAAGTTGGGTCAAAGGGTACGGAAAATTATTTTAAAAAATATTCGAAAGGGTTAAGGGAGGGATTTAGAGAGTACCCAATTGTGTGTCTAGGGAGCCAACATTAGAAAAGCACAATAATTGTGAAACAAAATTTATTACTTTGTATGGAATGACATAAAACAGTTTTTATCTTTGGTTAAATAAAGAAAAACATTACATTTTAGGCAACGCATTATGGACCCAGTTTTGCACCCTTCTAACCTGCATTTAACTGGATTCTTCATTTCTTCATTCTTTGGCCAGTGTTCAAAATTATCAAAGCGTTTGTCTGCACATGGCAAACTGGAAGGCATTCTTCTCTTTTTTATTTCATTTCCTTCAACGCTAGTCTCTTCCTCTATATTTTTCTTGGCATTCTGTTTCCTCCAATACACGCTTCTTAGTACCGGTAATCAGATATTCCCCAAGATTAAGTCTAAATTCCAAAAGATCTATAAAATCTTTGCCTCGAAGGTTTTGACTATAATAATCCCTTCGATACTCCATCCAGCTGTTTACTATTGCTAAGTCGAACAAATGTAGGATGGCTTTAAGAGTCCATTTCCAGGTTCGAACGAAAAATCGATAGTATTCCATTATTTGGTCGCAAACATCTACACCAATTATGTTTTCGTTGTATGATTTACCAACAGCTGGGCATGCTATGCCTGAACGTTTTTTTTCTGTGTTATTCCATCTTTCCACCTCAGTTTCCGGCTGTCTTCCAAAAGCTGTGGATATCATTAAACCAGATTTATTATCTTTCCACTTTGTAATGCAAAGTTTACTATCTGTTCTAACAACTTCTTCTGACTCTCCCCTATTCATTAAACTGTCTTTTTTAAAATCAAACCCTTTCACTCTGTTGGACATAATTGTAGCAGTTGCATCTATATTCAAACTCGTCAATTTGTTCATCAAAGCAATAGTTGAAAAGTATTTGTCAAAATACAGGTAACTATTTTGAGGTAATGTTTCTGCTAGACGCAATATTATTGAGGGTACCAAGCCTAAATACCTATCTTTTAGTGGGGTAGTATTGCCCTGGTAGATTTTAAAAGCCAATACCAGTCCGTCGGATGTCGTAAGAACGAAATTCTTCAGTCCCACTGGTCTTGGTTTATTTTTAACAAACTGTCGAACTGGACATCTTCCCAAAAAAGGAATCATTTGTTCGTCAATAGAAAAAGCTGTCTTTTCTTTTCTTTCAATGGCTTTACATCTATTGCGAACCAAATCAATTACCGGCTGTATTCTCCAGAATCTATTCTTTTTTTGTTCCTCTTCTGATACGCTAAGATTGTCAACGACATGTAAATTTACACGTATCATGTAAAACCTTTGTCGGGTCATGACCCCATCAATTAATGGGAACTTATATTTTCCATTCCAATACATATGTATCCTTGGAAGATGAATACATACCATCAAAGCATTCATTCCAAAAAATTTCTTTATTTCTTGAGAGGTAAAGTTATTTTCTTTTGCATTTTGTTGCAAGAAATACTGGGAAATGCAATTTGCGGCTGCCTCAAAAAAATCGTCATCCAAATATTTAGCAAAATATTCGTTTGGAGTTTTTACGATGGATGGAGTATAGTCCCCTTTTACAGGAAAATCCTTGCTTCTAAAGTTTCCATGCTTCCACTGGAGAGTCTGGAAATGTATGAGGGTTAAATCATCTTCTGCATCTGAAGAGCTATCAGCTTCATTTGGTGCTGCAATTGGGATCTCTTTGTGAATTTCAAACTTATCTTCTTCATCCTCGGACTCTAAATCCGACCCAACTACGTCTAGAAGTTGGAACAATGCCTCCTCGTCATCCCTTAGATGGTCCAAATCAATAATTTCCTTACTTCTTCCTGTAACAAAGAATTAATTGTATCCAACTTAATTAAAACCAAACCACGTTAACTCCCGTGGCTCACAATTGTGATATACATAACAAAACCATTCTTGGAATCAACAATTTTAAAGATATTTTCAATCTCTAAAAACAATACACTTAATTGAAGTTTATTATACCTATTTAATATTAAGCACTTCTTTTTTCCCCTAAATTCTTTAAATAAATAACAACTTACCTGCACTAGCCATTGTTGAAAATAATCTGAAACTTTTCAGGTTATGACAAGAATGCACTCCCGGCAAAATAAACGATTTGCGCGTGCACACTTATATAATAAATTCACAATCATGTCGCACGCTTCTCTACCCAGATTAAACATTTTTTGATCCTTATAACACTAGTAAATAGTCACAATTGTGACATCGGGTAGCGTAAGGGTTATCAGCAAAATATCGCCGCTTTGTGCGATGTGGACAGACCTTAACCAAACGTCATACAACGCCAACGTCAATGGCTTGTCATAACAATAATAAAAAAAACACTGTCAAAACAATAAAAAAAATCCCTCTTGAAAGTCATCATCCTTTTTGCGTCTTTCTTAATTTTTCCTTTCTTTTAGTGAGTTTAATGTCAAAATTGATCTATTTTACGCCAGAGTCTTGTAGTTTGCATACATTGAAGGAATCAAAGGAATGGAGGTAAGGATCTCAAAAGCAAATCTCTTCCCACATGCTTTCAATGTTTGATTGTACCTAGATGGAAATTCACATGTACCATTGAATTATAACATTTCCAGCTGGTATTATTTAGTTAATTTTTCTTTCTTTTCACAAAGCCAACGTGATAAACTGGTTCAGTGCTAAGAATGTTTAGGTATAAAGGCTGGTCTAGTACCATGGGGCAAATGACCTCATTTTTGTTGGCACCTAAATCACAAAAATAAATATCAAAAATATGCATAAAACAAATATATAATCTAACATTTATGATCACACATTACACCACAAAATGTATTAATACTAATTAATTACAAATTTATACCATGTGAATGAGATAGGCTTGCAACAACTTAGGTCACCCAGTTGGAGTTTTTAAATTTTTAGAATTTTTAAAGAATTTCACATTGATCTGTTGCTTGTCTAATGAGAAAAAAATATTTTTACCAAATGATCTGATTAATTCTGAAGAGTATCAGAAGAAGGGTGTAAGGCCCAATATTTGAATTCACTTTCCTTTACTTACATCTTCTATAACCTACTCCTCGTATAAATGTGATGTCCGCAGTGCTTAAACATAAATCATTAGTAACATATAATTGTCATATTCGAACACATAAATCAAACCTTCTTAGGTCTTATTAAAACATCAGCTGCAACCTTTATTGGTGTGGCAATTGGTATATAATCCTTTGTGATTTAATTAATTGAGTTCAAACTTAGATCCTGTACTATAGGTAGAAAAGTTTATAAAGAACGGGCTGCTCAATATGAGCACAAACCCATTTTTCAACACAAAATTGATAGAAAATCTGGTGGCAGAGAGAAAAGATGACTGCAATATATTTTCTCTCTCTTCTTAATAAAGAAACCGCAAGAACAAAGCAACCTCTGTACTTCGTTTCTTTGTACCTGCTGGGGATTTAAAGCCTATAATGTAGCCTGAAGGCCTACTCAGTGTCATCTCGTACGGGAAGTGAGTTAATTGTGTTATAAGGCATTTAAAATTTGTTGTGTGTGTTTTTTTTAAAGTATAATAGTGAAATAGACTATAGTTTTTTTAGTTAGACTATCCAATTTTTATTATAAAAGGTATGTAAAATTGGTTTTAATTATTCAATTGTCTAATAATTTAAAAAAAATAATTACTGTTAAAAATTATATTATTTAAAATATACTTTGATTTTAAGTGACAAAGTAATAGGTATTTAACTTGTAGGTATATATGTACCAGCCTAGAGTGTGCATGTGAATATTAATTTTTTTACTTTCCAATTTTTTTTTAGATGTCACCTAAGAAAGTAGGCAAACAAGGACAAATAATTCACAGCCAAGGGAGAGAGATTATTTCTAACATGGCAGCTTTTATGAAAAAAGAAGCAGAGCAAGGAATTACTATTCCTTTGAAAAATGTTAGGTAAGTGAACAATATAAATTCATATTTTATTGTAGGATGTTTTCAAATTTTAATTTTTATTGTATTGATAACTTACAATAATAGTATATAATTATTTAATTTTGTAAGTAATTTAGTTACCCTACATTGCAATATAACACCAGAATATTTTATTATTTAGACAAAAGTGGCACCTGTTAAGTATTTTTTTTGGGTTTGACATAAAATAAACATATGGAGTATATTTATTTATTTAAATATAAACTTATTATGTTATTTTATTTTCTTTCCAGTAATACTTCAAAAGCTTCTTGATCGGGCTATTATTCAAGAGCCTATAAGTACACCAACCTTATCAAAATTGCTGAAAAAAATTGGATTTAAGTATGTGTTTAAATTATATTCAATATTTACCTTCTTATATTTACCTGCTAACCAGTTGACAGTTACCTGAAAAGTTTATCAATAGGAATTTAACTTTACAACCATTATTAGCTGTTGCTTCAAAATTAATTCTAGGGTTTATATTTTATTGACTTTATAAACTTCTTATCATTTTTTGTCACATAGATAAAATAAAAAGGGTATAGGTACCTACAAATAGAAACTTATTACATTTTAGTCCATTTAATTCTAGATACCGCTCTAGATATTCTTATTTTGCAGAGTACCTGGCAGAGTACCTATCCTTTCTTTAATTTATTAAGCTTTTTATTTTATTAAGTGACATCTTTGCTAATTTTATTTTTAAGTATCATGAGAAATTTGTTTAATATATTAATATATTCCTTTAATTACATATAAGTTTTTTTTATAGATGGACCAAAACTGAAGATAACAGAAAAGCTCTTATGGAATCTTACGACATATGATTGAAAAGGATCAAATATTTAAAGCAAATTTTAAAATATAAAGAGGAAGGCCGTAATATTGTAAATACTGATGAAAGTTACATACATAGCAGTCATACAAAGGACAAAGGGTGGTTTGATGAAAGTCGACATGGAATTAGAAAACCCATTTCCAAAGGACAGACACTGACAATTCTTCATGCTGGAGGAAGAAATGGTTTCGTAAATAATGGGTTACTGATTTTTTGCTCAGGTAAAATTTTTTAGTTATTTCTATATAAAGTAATACCAAAAATGATACTAAAATGTAATACGCAGAAATGATACTCCTAGTTCGTTGATTGGATAAGCAGGTACTTATACTTTTCAGTCCCAGTTCTCTACCCATATTTTCACCTATAATATTTAGTCAACCTTTTACCATTATCAATATTGATATTTTGATAATTAATACCACACTGACAACTTTATACGATTACTTTAAAATCTTTTATTCTTCTCTTTTTAGGGTCAAAAAGCGGAGACTATCATGATGACATGAACCATTACAACTTCATGAAATGGGCCGAAAATCAGTTAATTTCAAATTTACTACCTAATTCCATTCTAGTATTAGACAATACAGCTTATCACAATGTGCCTGTAGTCAAGAATGTTACATCTGGAAGTAAAAAGCAGGAAATAGTTGACTGGCTCAAGGAACGTAATTTTACATTTGATGCAAAACTCACCAAGACAGAGTTATATGAAATAGTGTCTGAAAATAAAAAAAAGTATCCTGTAAAAACCAAGTTGGACGACCTAATGGAAAAGCATGGACACATTGTGTTACGTTTGCCTCCATACCACCCAGAGCTTAATCCTATAGAAAAAATCGAAAGTCATCACCTTTTTGATGAAGCATTGGATTCTTTAAAATTTACAGTAAATACGGGCTCATCTGATGAAGAGATCGAATGGTCTTCATTGGATGAATCTGATTTAGGTTGTAATACACTATCTGATAGTGAATAAAAATATATAATATGTAAAATAATGAAATAAAACCAATTTGTTTCTTTACACAAGTCATTTAAAATACCTAATCCTTAAAAAAAATGCGAATAAAGAATAATTTTCAGCTACCTATTTGAAGTCCTGTTTTAAAAATAATTAGTGAACTGCATCCTCCTGTAAGTAAAACTATTTTTTATTAGATTTTTTATGGGCACATCACAATGTTAATATAATTTTAATTTATCTACATTTTTTTAAATGAATCTCGGAGCAATTAAATTCAGATATATGCTTAGTTGGTATTTCAACTAAATCAAACGCACTTATAATATCGCTAGCTATACCTACTAAAAATCTAGGGCTATTTAAACTCTAGTACAAATAAATATTAATAATTTCAACAAGTGTGCCGCCTCCACTGTCTTTACTAACTTTTCTAACTATATATTAGATTCAGATTAAATACTATTAATAGCTTTTCTTTTATTACTGGTTGGTCATTATCTTTATTTTTATTTTAAAACTTATAGGGGAATTGTTTCTATTGATAATTGGGTTAGTTACTGCATAATTTTTAAATTGTAGTAAACTGGTGTAAACTATATGCACTTTTGGTGGGATAGGAAAAATGGGTATTTTTTCACCAAGAACAAGATTTCTTAATAATATTGATAACAATAATAATAATGCTTTATTTGCTTAGAAATTTTTAGCATTGTCATATACATTTTAATAATGGGTTACATAGAAAATTAATACAATAGTATTAGTAATATGCAGTGGCCAGTTCCCAAGGGTACCTCAGCCTTAATCTACTAGACTAAAACTCTTCTAGTGAGATGAATACTCTGGTAGCTTTAACTGACTTATAACAGGAATTTTTTCAGGTCTTCTTGGCTTTTGAGCAAACATCAGGCAGTCCTCCTCATGTCTTCTGGGCTCTTTAGTGGGGACTTCTTATGTCCTCCTCAGAAATATGATTTTTGGGCATCAATAGGAAATGTTTACATTTCATGCTTTTTTATACCCTTAGTTACATTGGTGTTTTAACTCTAATATGGCCTCTATTAGAGTTAAAACACCAACTATACCACCACTTTTATAAAACCCTTTTGAGTGTCTTTATGTATAGAGGTGGATTAAAGCGATTGAGATGAAGTGTATACAAAAGCTGAGATGGTCCTGGCATATATTGTGTTAAAAATTGACCAGATACAACTTTTAAGCATTAAACACATACATGTAACTTTATATGCTAAACATTAAATAAATGGTAGTATCTTAGAAACAATAGATGAATGGAAACTACCCATGTTTCAGTTACAAATAAAGCAAAATAACTAGGGATGTACTATGATTCTCACCTTATTATCACAAAAACTACTATTTACGAGCAATATCAATTTGACGATCACCCGCGCGATATGCATTAATAATGCGTTGTCTTAAATCAAGAGAGAATCTAATTCCGCGTGGCATGTTGCACCTTGAGTTAAAGAGAAGCAATACTATACTAATTTTATTTTATAAATATCTAGACAAAAAAATAATTCCAAAATTGTTTTTGTCTATCTAGTTTTGACCAGCTATATTTATATTATTGCTTTATCTGATAGCAAGCAAAATATTTAACTGAAATTTATTGGTATCTTTTTATAGACCACCTTACAAATAACAATAATTTAAAATCTAGGGGACCTGTGGGTAAATCTTTAAATAATTATATGAAAATAATACTTTGTCTATCTACTTTTGGCCACTACTGTATCTATAGTATTATATGTATTATAACTATAGTATCTATAGTATACTATCTTACCTCTTCAAAACATCAAACACCACCCAATATTTCTATACATCTGATCTATATAGTTCAAAAGAGTAAAAGGCACTAGTAATAATATTTAAGCTTAGATAACTGTTTGGATGCAATATTGCTAAGATTCAGTATAATTACATTCATATATTAACATAATAGCAATCAGAGCCACTACTGGTCTATTTTTGTTGTGGCTGCTAGTATAGAGATGTGTATCAAAATGAATCCAGAAAAACTCAAGTTAAACTAAATACAATGTAATACACAACCTAAATTAAACAGAATGAAAGGTATGATTTTGATGCTACTATGCTTAAAGATCAAAGCAAAATATTAGAATGAATGAATTGTACATAATTCATTTGAAAGTTGACAAATACTTTTTTTTAATGTTTGGATGCAAAATGCTTCACTGACTATATTCATTTGAGACTAAAGTTGCATTCTAGGTGCTATGATTTTTTAACATTTTGGACTGCTATACTTGAAAATTTGTTTCAATTTAATTGTTTTTTTTTTTTAATGTTCTTCTTTAATTTAATATTAATATAATTATAGACTAAGTCAGAAGCTGTTCCTCTATCTTGTAACAGTTTTTTAGGTAAAGGTGGAATTTTAGCTAAGCTTTTTTTATCATTCCTATATGTTACACAAAATTTGCTATATATAAATTTAAATTTGTTATTTTTACACATTTTTTTTAAATTTCATCAAACATAGTTGCTTTATCTTTTTACAATTAATTTCTGTTTTAGGTTTTGCCTTTGATTATAAGTTGATCATGGATTCCCTTGTGTATGCGCCTAGAAAAAATAAGCTAAGTGCAAAATCACCACTAATCTTAAATTCTCTTGATCCAAATATTAACAATTATCAGTCTAGTAAAGAGAAGAAGTCACCACCCGGAAAGACCATCTCAGATCAGTTGGATTCATTGGCATTGGAGCTTGGTATGTTCTTAATGAAAGGTTAACTCTTAAATGCTTTAAAAATAAATCTGGGTCATACTAGAGTAATGAAATATTAGGTTAAATATAATTCCTTTTGCTAATTATTGCTGGAGTTCTAATCAAATAAATTATAATTTTTTTCACAAAAGTAGTAAAGTAGTTTCCCTTTAAAGTAGTAAAAGGAGTCCACCATTATTAAACTTCCAACTCGTCTCAATTTTTAATGTTTGAAAACTGTTATTTCATTAAACTATTTAGTGATTACATTATATCTATGTGACAGGTATACTTCTAATCCAAAAAAAAATATGTTATAATCTTTTTATCTCTTTTTTACCTATTTAATTATATCTTAAAACTTTTTGGCAATGATGTTTTACACATTGAGCATGAGACAACCAATTTTTACTTGATTTGCTGTTTATAAATAAATTAGAGTACATGTATTTTTTGTAGAAGATCTTGACAGTTCTGGAAGTAAGGGTATTCTGCTTCTAGATGAAAGTGAAAATTTGAAGATTAAAACTGAAGATGCATTTCTTAAAACTCTTTGTGTGGAAAATGGAAAAAAGGTATTCATATTAATTTGCGCCTAAAAATAAATCCATTAAAAGTTTATTTAAAGTTCTACAAAGAAAGTGTAAATATATTCTTGATAAGCTACTTTATTTTTAGGTTAAGGTGGTGTCAATATTTGGCAACACTGGGGAAGGAAAGTCCTATACTATGAATCAAGTATTTTTTAATGGGGAGCAAATTTTTCGAACGTCATCGTCTCAAGTATCCTGCACCTTAGGTGTTTGGGCGAAATATGACCCTAACTTGAACGTTATTTGTCTCGATACAGAAGGATTATTGGGTAAATTTCTTATTTAAATTTATATATTTATTGAAAGAATTTGAGAAGAAATTGGCTTTTACAGAAAATAAATAATATATAGTTGAATTTAAATACATATTTAGAATATGAAGTTAAATTGTGAATCTGCAAAAAGGTGCTGCCAAGCTTCACAGGGTCATACCTTAAACACTTCAACTAGAGCAGAGAATAAACTTAATATGTGTAAGGGTTTTTATTCAAGTTGGCTTTTGTTTAAGATACCACTTTAAATCAAGTAATTAATTTTCTTACTTAGGCTTATGATTTTTGACAAAATGAAAAACCACATTTTAGATAAGTTTGCCCAAGTAAAAGTCTCTAGTTCATTCTTTAGGTAATGTGTATACTGTATACATATATAATACATAATATATATTGTATCTAGTCGAAGATGATTTAAGTAAATATCATTTTACTACAAATTTTCTAGGCAATTGTTATATTTAGTATAGATGTCTAAAAATAATTATGCAATAAGATAACTGAACACAACAATGTTTTTTTTTTTTTTTGGAACTATGAAATATGATTTTAACATTTTTTAGGCATTACAAAGAAAGAAAACCAACGAACGAGACTGCTATTAAAAGTTTTAGCCGTGTCGGACATTATAATATACCGCACAAGGGCTGAACGGTTACAGAGGGACTTATTCTCGTTTCTTGGTGGTGCTTCTAATGTGTTTAAAGAGCATTTCTCGGCGGTACTTCAGAAGGCTCTGTTAAAAAATGATGGGGAATGTCCTGCTGGTACGTTTTTTCTTGGTATTTTTTTACTTAATAGATTCCAATGCAGATAAATAAGATGTTTTACTACCGACCCATTTTGCTTTCTTTTACAGGCTTAGGTTTAGGTCCAGGTGTAATCATTTTTCACGAAACTCACCACACCAATACTTTAGATAACATTCACGATAGCGCAAGCGTGAACCAATCGGCGGAAGATATTTTAAGGCAGATGTTTGCAAACTTAGATATGAATTGTGACTCTTTCAGTTTTATCAAATATGTCGGAGTGAAGACCTCATTGAAAGCACGGACTAGTTTTGAGTCTTTAAAGTCTGAAATAATAAAGCAACTTGAAAGTACTGAAATTCGATCTCCGAGAGACGTAAAAATTATCTATAGAATGCTCAAGGTAATTTCATTAAATACTATTTTACCAGATATTTTAAAATTTATTTATCAGTTACTTTTTACGCTTAACACTTAACAGTAATTACATGCATTTTATGCATTTTAAGTATTTGCATACTACCTAACACCTAGGAACTGCTTATTTTAGAAACCATATATGAACTGTTAGAATTTTCAAATATGCAGCAAAAGTTTCTCAGCTTTTAAATCGATTACTAGAACGAAAGCGTCTAGAATAATACAAAATATACTTGAATTTTTTTTTATAAATATATCTACGGAACTTTTTTGGACCTTTTTTATTAATACATAATTTCTTTCTGCAGTGTGTCATTAAATAACAGAGGCATATGTGTTAGGAGGAATAACTGTGGCAGCTTTTGCCCAAATAAGAATTTTCTTTTTAGGGGTGTGTGCGAGAATGGTGAGGTGCGAGATTTCTGATTGTAACAGACGTACCTGATTTTCATGCACCATAAATAATACGTCTTTGTGATTAATAAATGGTTGTCCAGTAATAGTAGGAATCTTCTGTATATTGTTGGGCACAACCAGGGCTTTTACGTTCGTCTCTGCTTAGTCCACTTGAAGACTAATATTAACTTCTCCAATTGCCAAACTTTTACCACCTCCGTAACCACTTACAATAGTATTTGTAGGTAAAATTGTGATTTTTAAGTCATTTGCAAATTCCTTCGTGATGGTAATGGCTTTGTTGCCACAATCGATGTATCCTTTTGCCAGTACTCCGTTGACATGACAATCGGTATAGTAACTGTACTTTGTACTATTTAATGACTTATCATTACAAATCACATTGATAAATGGACCTGTTTTGGGGTGGCGATTGCATTTGCTTGTTTCATGTCCTAGTCTTTTGCAGCGAGAACATTCCAACCGTGGTTTAGGGCACTCTCTGGAGTGGTGTCCTTTCTGTCTACAATTGTAACATTTAATGTCTTGTAATTCCGATGTTCTTATGGAAACAGAAGTACTTGGCTGATTATGGGAAAAATTTGAGCATCTGCCAAATCTTGTATTGATATTAGCAATTGCTTTTTCCCTCATTAGTTTGACCATACCGTCAGATATATCATTAATGGTCGACAAATACTCTTCATAAAGTGCCTCAGGAGTAACGAACTTCCCTGCCTTAGCTCCTGTTTGTAGAGTAGGGTCTGTCAACCCATCAATAATAAGGGAAACGGCCTTTTTACCAGTAATTTCGCAAGCCTGCAAAAGTAACATTTTTGCATAGTAATATTGAGTCATCGTTTCATGATGCATTTTTTTATTATGGTTGCAAAAAATAATAGGAAAACTTTTGAGTACTAACGTTTTCCACTCATCCCATTGCAGGTGGTAATTATCCAAATTTTCATACCAATTCTTGGCAATTCCTGCAAATCGAAGTTGCGTGACATAGATTTTAATTGCATCATCTCATCCATTGATGAGTGCCAATTGCTCAATTTTGTCCAGCCATTTCAATGCCGAAAGATGAGATCCTTCCGGCGAAAATTCAGACACACAATTTGCATCGACACGCGGGTGTATTTTGTGCTGCATATTGTTGTTTGAATTCTGGTTCTTTAATTCGCTGCTCATATTGATCTACGCTTCTCTCGGTAGATACACTTGTGCAAGTTTTAGGTATCTCTACTCGAGACAGCATCACTTGCCGTTCACCTCGACTTCGATCAAAGCTGCGTCGCCTAGAGCGAGATAACCTTTCTCGTTCGGTATTCCCGCTGGAAGTTGAGGAGCTAATAGAAGAGGAAGTGGAACTACTTTTACCGACGTGACGAGAATGGGAATGTTGTTTTGATTTCGGCATGTCGTTAAGTACAATTCACTACACAATCACAAACAAATCAAAACTACTAGCAATGTCTTAGAGCCGTAAGTTTATTCCACTTCTGAACTAAAAGCGAATAAAACCCGAAACGAATGATTATTAAAAAAAAGATATATTTCCCATGTCGAGAAATAACACTAAATAAGAATAATCAGTTAAACTATGGCGACCGCGAAGCTGGCTTGCAAATTCGTGGATCCTCCGAAAACGACCGATTTGTTCCTCCTCGCTGACCTCGCGTACCGAGTTGGTCTACGTGACCTATTTTGCTTAGTCTTCATTTTTCGTAAGGCTAATCATTTATTGCTAACATATGCTACTGAGGGAGAACTAAATTAATTAAACTATTATAAAGCTTTATTATGCTATTTTCATCTTTAAAATACGTGTTTTTCTAATTAATAAACATTAAATAAGTATTTTATAAGCTTTATTAGCAATGTAATTAGGTTTAACTCATTGGCGGAGTAACTATATTGAACGAGTAACTAAGTAATTTTAGTTTAGTTTTATGATGTTTTGTAGTTTAATTTTTTTGATGTTTAAGCGGTAATTAATTGGTAAAAGTAAAAAAATAAATTGTGCATAAAAAAATGTATATAAATTATCTATCCAAATGTGCCAAATTTCATTTAAATATTTAAAATAATTTAAAAAATATAATTAAATTTAACATTTTTAATTCATATTTTTCTGTTTGCCTTTAAAGCTTTCATTTTTAAAACTAAAAAACCCTGTATAAAGAAATATTACTTTTTCTGATAATATATGAATTTAGTTTTAAAAGGAAAATCTGTCAAGGCACTATTCTGTACCATATCATTTCAATTTAACAGTTACAGCTACAAAGGAAAATTTTTTCACACACTATATTTGAAGATATTTTTAAATTCTACATATAATTTTTGGTATTTGTTATTTATGTTGACAAACATTATCTTCAGATAAACATACTTCTCTGCATACTTGTTAACTCGCTCTATACATCCTGAAATATTTAGCACTCTAGGGTAAGCGCAGTTCTTTTGAATGTTTTACATTTATTATCTGTGTTAACTTTTATAATTTTATGAACAAATTTTTTGATATTTTTTAGAAATTAACAGAAAAATTCCAGTCACCCATAAACGATGTAAACCATCAGCAGTATTTGATGCAATTCTTTACCTGTCCCGATAAGTGTCAGTCTTGTAAGATGAATTGCCAGTTGTCAATGGGCCACAAAGAAGAAGGGGAGATGCATAGCTGTAACTCGCCTTGTACATTTCAACATCAGTATCAGAATTGTGTTTATTTATGTAGGGTAAGTTTATATTTCAGTGAGAAAAGTAAAAATTATGTCAGGTATATTTTTTTAACCAAAATTATTAAAATATTAATATGTTGGTAATAAAATGTCTAGAATTATAGGTTACTAAAATAATGAACGATCATTTTAAATAATCTAAATTTATTAATGTGATAAAAAAGTTTTTGAATAAGGAAATATTCAATTTATTTGTTAAAAAAATTGCAAAAATTATTAGAAGAAGTATATTAATATATGTACATACATTTGCAGTTTTTAACAAGTTTAATATAAGATAATGAGTTATGACATACATTTCTAAACATAATTGGTAATACTACAAAATAATGCTAAAAAAGCAACTTTTAAAGTAAGTAAGAAGGCTACTGAAATGTAAACTTTTGATACTAAACCTCTACTCTCTACACTTTATATAGTTACTAAAACCATCCTGGATTAAAAACGTTGTGTTAAAAAAAGTTTACTTACATATTTTTAGAGGTGTCATAAAAACGGCGAAAGAATAATAGTTAAAGCAAGCTATCACACAAACAGAGATACCACATGGACCTCTTATTTCAATTATGTATGGTCTGGTTATGTTATTGAATGTCCTAAATGTGGAGAGATCTATAGAAGCAGGTAATTAAGTTATTTTATTCGCTTTTATATAATCATTAATCGAATAAGTAATTAAATAATGACTGAAAAAGGCTAATTTAATATATTTAATGCAGGCAACATTGGTATGGTAACAAAAACCCAGAAGACAGCGCAGTCCGAACAGAAATCGTACATATTTGGCCAGGAGTAAGTATTACTTTCTGGTTTATTCTAGGCTTATTAGAACACGTTTTTTGAGGTGTTTACATTAAGTGCATGCGCATTGCTGTGTTATGCTTTGTAAATGGTTTATTCTTTACGTTTTTATACAGTCCTATTGTGGTCGAACTAAATGTTGATTTAAAATGCTTACATACTAACAGATTGCATCATTATTAAATATTTTTTATTGTCTGATTCATGGACAAAAAACTAACAATTTAACATTAAAAAAAATACCAAACTACAAACTTGCTGGTCTTTTTTTTATAGACTTCACAATATTCAATAGCATTTAAGACGCGGAAATTTTTATCAATTGAATACAATTGGCTAGGCGGGTTAAGGGTTGTATCAATTTTAAAAAATTTTCTGGAAAATTACATTTTTTAAATTATTTTTTAAGACTTAGCCTTAAGTCTAGACGATACTGAGGTATTCACATAATTTTTTTAAGCTTTTTATTACATCTCTCTTAATAATTAGCTGTATTTAAAATATTTTTTGATTATTTATCCACATATTATAATTCTGATTTTTTTATGTTTTCAACATAAAAAAAATGTGTGTTTAAGTAACCGAAATCATTTAGATTCATTGGACAGAATTTCAGAAAGTCAATTTTACAGCTGAAGACATGGGTATTATAGTAGCCAGTGTCTACAACATACTTTCGGAACAAAACGGACTTAAACTAAGCCAGTTGACGTTTACAAAAAGAAAAAAACCTGTTTTTGAACCAAATTCGATTTGATGAAGAATAATACATTAATTTTTATATCCAAAATAGGCCTTTCCCCGTTGTCGCCATAGGCGACGTCTAATCTAGGGCGAATCAACTTACAATTCGATAACAAAAAAATATGCCAAGTTATATAGATGAGAATTATGACAGATAATGTGAAAACCTTGATATCCATTAAGTTTGTTTTAAGTTGGAAAACAAACAAAAATATAGCGTTAAAAAGAAAACATTTATGAAGTAAGGTTGAACGATAATGAGGAGCCGACAATTTATATATATCTTAGATCAACGTCGTGCGCACTCTCTTCGAGAGTGTTTTTATCTAAACCTGGAATATATATCATGTAGTTCATAATGGGAAGTAAAAGACTTGCATAATTTCTTTTTTACATTATAGTCAATTATACTTCTATTAGTATACAATGGTTTGAGCGCAAAATAGGATTTTTTAATTAACCAATATTTTTTATGTTATTAACTATTTGTAACTGGATCCCCCCACAAATAGTTATAAATTATCCAAGAAAAATGTTTTCTTATTTTTTGAAGGGAAACAACTTACAGAACACTTACGAGGATTTAATTTTAAATTGTCGCTTGACGAGAATGTTGAAACATTTGACAAATCTTTGTTAATTCTAGTAAAATCCCCCAATAGGTAGCCGTCCGCAAGCCCTGAAAACTATTTGCAATATTTAGCAATCTTATACATGTCTGTTATGCACAGGGTCCAGCAAAATGATCTCCCACATTTTGCGCCGCCACTGAGCCCGAATCACTAAAGAGGCAGCCAGCTCAGCGTAGTCGGTTGGCTGCGCGCGCCTTGCCATTTCTGTTGTCGCCATGAACTGGACGGGCGAGCATCGTGCCTTCGTTATCGAAACATTTTTCAAAAGTAACGAATCTGTGATTACGACACAAAGAAATTTTCGTACTCATTTCGCGCTTGGTAGACATGATCCAGTTCCAGATCGCAAAACAACACTCTTGTGGGTTTTAAATTTTAGAGCTACAGGTTCAGCCTTAAAAAGAAAATTAACTGGTAGACCCAGAAGTGTTCAGACACCTGAAAACATTGCAGCTGTAAGAGAAGCAGTTGAACGATCTCCTAGACGCTCAGCTATTAAACATGCCTCTGCTTTGCGTTTGTCAGATCGTTCTGTGAGAAGAATTTTGCACATCGATCTGAAGTTCCACCGATACAAAATGATGATCGTGCAAGAACTTAGTGAACGGGACTGGGAAAATCGCCGAGAATGTTCCAATGATATTCTTCAAAACGTCCCACAAAATGCGCTTTTAATAACGAGTGACGAGGCTCATTTCCATTTGTCTGGCTGTGTGAACAAGCAGAATTTTCGCTAGTGGGCACCAGAAAATCCGCGGCAGCTCCATGAAAGGCCACTTCACAGCCAACGTGTTACCGTTTGGTGTGCTGTTGGTTCTTTTGGTGTTTGGGGTCCCTATTTTTTTGAAGAAGGAGGGGTAACGGTTACCGTAACTGCTGATCGATATGTCGACATATTACGTATATTTTTGGAACCAAAACTTAGGGAACTTGAACATCCGGATGTGTGGTTTCAACAGGATGGGGCTACAGCTCATACGGCAAGAAGGACAATGGACCTGTTAAGGGAAATGTTTCCAGGACGCGTAATCTCGTTACGTGGAGACGTTGGGTGACCTGCGCGTTCACCCGATCTTGCCCTATGCGACTTTTTCCTTTAGGGGCTACCTGAAAGAGAAGATTTGTCAACATCATCCCCGAACCATTGACGAATTGAAAGCAGCAATACGCCAAGAAATTACAGGAATATCGCCTCAAATTTCTGCTCGAGTAATGGAAACTTTCAGAAATCAGCTTCGAATGTGTGTTAAAAGAAATAGTCGCCACTTAGACACTGTAATTTTCAAAACTTAATAAAAACAAAATGGCATACCATATATTTTTAGTTACTAAAAATAAAATATAAATAGCATTTACATTGGCGTTTTTATCAAAATGTGGCAGATCATTTTGCCGGACCCTGTGTATTAAAAATAATATAGGACCCTAGAAGTTCTTTGTGGTCCAATAGAAATTATATAAGGGGTATTTGACTCAGCTTGATTTTCTAAGACCACAAGTTGCTTTCTATAATATATTTAATAACGTGTGCTTAAAGCAGAAACAGGTGTGTGGTTGTTGTAACAAAATCCATTTACCTAAAAGTAAATAATTACGAATAATATTTTTTAGATAATTTAGGTACTTTTTCAGATACAATATAAATAAACCCAATATTAATCCGGTCGCGTTATGCCTGTCACATCCTTTAAAGTTTATTGCCATATCTGTTGTTCGAGGGCCCTAGTATATTATACCGTTTGATAACTCGTTTAGAGTTGAAAAGCAATTTTTTTTTGTTTTGTATAAAATATTTGTAAAATAATTAATTTAATTTTATAAATTCGGAGCTCACTATAATTGTGTTATATTTATTAAAAAAGACTTTTTAAAAAAGACATTAACATTAAAATCGGATAGGATAGAATTTATATAAAACTTATTTGTATATGGTCGTGGGAAATTAAACTTAAATGGGTTAATTGTTTTTTCGTTCGTTTTCATATTAAAAACGTTCTTCTTATGCACAGTTATTAAAGAATCTGAAAACTGTAGCCAAGCATTAAAAATACTGTTTAATTAGAGCCTTTAGTTACTGCACATCTTTGACTAGTACAATGCATATGCAATTATAGATAGACGATCTAATTTCAAATGATAAATGCTTTCAATAAAAGTGGGGTTGGGTTAGGTTGGTAACTTACTATAGCAGTTATGGTAACGGTACGATTTAAATAAACAATTATTAAAAGATACACAATATAAATAAATCGTTAGTTGTGAAAGCTCTTATTAATGATTACCTTATGATTAATTTAACATCCATTACCACAACTAAAAAATGTCACACTTTCATGAGGGATTCAACCCTATGTAAACACCTCTTGACACATTATTCGTACTTGAATTACCTACATGTAGCAATTTTATTTTAAAGGCAGCCTAGCTAGGTGTTCTTGTGAGCCTTTATTAATACTTATAAGAAAAAAAAGACACTATGCCTTTGTTTTAAAAGGATAAAACACATTTTCAGGAACGCATTATGTTCGGCAGCTACAATTCCGCACAAAAAGTGGTTGATGGTGTGAACGTTTTTACTGATATGGTCTCAAATAGCTTACAACATGCCAAAATGATTTCTGATTGGGTTAATGACAAAATAGCGCCTAGTTATTGGAGACCTAATCATGAGATAGAGGTAAGAATTATTTTATAAAGAATTTCTTACATTTAGCCTAAATAAATTACAACTTTAACTTTGTGTGTTCTAACTAATTCTAAGTTATATAGTTATACACTATATGGAGCAATAATAACTACGAACAAATAATGAAAGTATGAAAAGTCATTATAAGCCCCGTACCAATTAAGGTGGCACAGAAGTTAATTATGAAATTAAAACATTTGAAATGGTAATAAATATCTTTAGTGCAATGTCGTATTTCAATAATATTCCCTATAAAAAAATTATAGTATTCTCTATGGTATAATGTTGTATAATATAGATGACCTTAACAATAGTCCTGGATTGTAATTTACCCAATAAGCATATGTAAGTTAAAAGAGGCCAGATGATTTGCGGAATCTGAAGCAATTAATTTTAAAGTCTCAACAAACCATTAATTTTGCCTCAATGAGTTGCCTAATATTATTACTAAGTGGGTGATTTATTTTTTACGGAATACCCAATATGATAAATGCATATATATCAGTTTAAGATAATCTACATTAGGAATCGTAGAAAATTCCTACTATTACTTGTGCAGCTTACTACACTCAGGAATCTATTCATCAAATCCTTAAAAAATTTATTGAATTCTAAATTTATTATCCTGAAGGAGTACATACCACATGAAATGTGTGTGGCTATCAATTTTTGCGTCTGACACTCCACATTATTATATCATTTTGTATGTACAATAAAAATAAACTTGAAAACGCAATATATAATTATCCACCAGACCATTTTTGTCAATTTTTCTATTTGTTAACTTATCATACCCTTTTAATATATTATTTATCCTATAATAAAATATATATAATTATATTTATTGCTGTTATATTTATATTATATTAAATTCTATTTTTCAGGCTTGTTTTAAATGTAATATATCATTTATTCCAAGCGGACAAAATAAGATAGTGCCTTCAAAACATCACTGTCGTGCTTGCGGAGAGGGATTTTGTGAATCTTGTTCATCACAACGCTGTCCAGTACCTCAAAAAGGTTGGACAGATCCTGTTAGAGTTTGTGACTCTTGCTATATGGTAATTATTAGAGTATATCCTTCTATGTATATTATATTACTGCTTAAAAATATTTCAAGTGAAAATGTGAAAAGAACATCTAATGTTTGTTAAATTTTATTAATTTAAATTACAAATATGTATTTTATATTATTCCTTAGGAACTGGAAGATAGAGGTCAGAGCCTACTGTCGGGGTTGTCAGGTGAAGAACAAAACGAAGTCAGAGCAAGATATATTAGTGAAACTGTAGTTAACTCCATATCAGCAGTTAAATCTGTGTTAGATATACCCAAAGACTTTTTAAAGGTTTGTGTTAATGTTTTTTTTTTATTTTAAAAACAAAATATTTTCCATGGGGATATTCTAAATAACCTAAAGTGAGCATTGCTGTCAAATCATTACAAACTTTATATTTATTTTAAGAATAGATTAATAATGTTTACTTAAAATCTAGAGAACTTTAATAACTGTATTAGAACGATATGTACTAAAAGAAATAATCTCCGACATATTTTTCCATGCCAAAAACCCGACTTACTAAAGGAGATAAAAATAAGAGAGTATAAATGAGGTAATTATGCCGGGACAAATAAATACATCATCCTGGTGACAATAGAAAAAGATTGGCATTTTGCAACTGGTTCCATTGTTAAAATAAAATTAAAATATCAGGTCCATCTATTATTGATGGAAATTTTAATTATGGACCATTTTCTCTATGCTTTTTCTTTTTTTTGTCTTAGTTTTGGTAGGGTTTTATCAAATGTAGAGTTAATGAGCATTTTTTAAAATTTAAAGAAAAATTCATACGATATAATTGGTTTATGATGAAAATTAGCTCTAAAAGTGAATAGATTTACGTTGTCAATTAAAAATATAATATTTTGTAGTATAGCTTGATAACCGCTACATACTGACGAGCCTTTAAAGCCGTAAGAGGTGCACTCAAATACAATCCTGACCAACTGATAACATAGCCTTGATTAAATAGTTCATCTTGCAAGTCGTATAATGTTTTATAACACCTTATAACGAGTACGACGTCGATCATCCGCTGCACGACCAAAAAGAACAATTGATTTTATGACTTAGAGTAACCCGGATTGATTTTCTTCGACTCTATATCGACCAACAGTATTTCGAAGTTTTAGAGCAGTTGCTACATCAGGATTATTTTTATACAGCTCAAAATTTTTTTGTTTTTTAGCTGCATTAACTCTTCAAGTCTTTCAAAGTTTTTATCAGCTTTAATATCTTCATGTTGTCATTTTTTTAGTAGTATTAGGTGTCCCTATATCAGAATCGCATGCAAGTACTAAGTAAAAGTACTAATTTAAGTGCAATTACTTTATACTTGGCAGCGCATTCACTGGGTGCTACTATTTAAAATGATTGGCATCCACTGGATTCTATCTTATTTATTCTGAAAAAGTCTGTTTAGTGTCCTGCTGTATTTAAAACTAGACATGTATTATATTAAATATGGGTACTATTTACTAAATATTTTTAAAGTCAACTGCAGCACAATAAAAAAACTTACGGACTATTTTATAACAATCTAGATTAAAGAGATCTAACTGAATTATTATTCATACATTTTTAACTTAAATCCTGTGGCTTTACGAGTGCTGATGTTTTTGACGAGAAAGGATTAAAAAAAATAAATTCAAGATTGTCCTTTTTTCTAGTCAATCTTGTAACTCTTTAATTTTTTATTCCGTCTCATCTTCAATGCTTTTTAGCCTTTTCTATAAGGTGTTAACATCTTGTATGCTTTGTTTTTTTTCTTTATCACAATAGGCTGCACTGTAGGAATTAAGAAGTCTGCGGTAACGACTATCTAAATCAATCTTTTTGTTAATTTTAAAATGGTTTAATAAATAAAAAATAGTTTAAGTAGAAAACGATGACTGTCACTCAGCGAAAGTCAATGCTCCAGTAAACCTAAAATTTTGCAAGTATGGTAACTAAAGAGAAGTACAAGTTACAAAAGCTTACTTCAATACGACCAGCATAGAACAATAATCATCATCCGTCTGTATTAATCTATCAATCCATCATCTCGACATAGGCGTCTTCCATTTTTTCCATAGTGACCTGATTTTTTTCATAGTGCCTCCAGTTCTTTCTCGCGCTTTTCTGTATGTCAATTCGCCATCTTGGAATTGCTCTGCTTCTGCTTCTCTTTGTTATTCGTGGTCTCCCTTGCATAATGATTTTCGTTTATTTTTATCATTTCACGCAACGTGTCCTGCCCAACACCACTTGTTTTTTGCAGTTTGTTCTACGACGTCACTCACTTTGGTTCTTGCCCTGTTATCCTCGTTTCTTTGTCTTTTTATTAAGCTAATTATTCATGATCTTCGTTTTTTAGAGGTTCATTTCTAGTCTTACCTTTTGTGACTCTTTCTTTACTTCGTATACCATGCTTCTAAGTTCGTCCTGGTTGGTGCTCATCATTACATTGTCGTCGGTAAATCAGACAACACCGAATCAAACATCTCCGGTTTAAGTTCCAACCCACGTCTTCTAATGGCAGGGTCAATAGTTTTAAAGAAATTTAATCACGTTGTCTTATCCCTTTCCGCTTACCGATCTATTCGGTTGTTGTATCTTAAGTCAATCCTCGTATTACGCATTGTCTCTAGCGACTCCAGCACCACCGAGGTTTTCATCGAATCGAAAGTTTTTTTTAGTCAACGAATGCAAGTTGTAATGGGATATCATATTATTATTATGCGAGTTGTAATATTCGGTATACTTCTTAATAAGACTACGGACCGTTTGAATGTGATCCTTTGTACTACAGCCGCTTTGGAACACGGCCTGTTCCACTGCCTGGTAGAAATCAATTTTTCGACAGAAGACTGATTGGTCTATAGTTTTCCGTTTTTTGAATAGAGTTATTACCTCTGTATTTCTCCAGGCGTCGGGAATTTTTTCCTTCTTTAAACATTTGCTTAGAATGATGATCAGTGCTTTCTTCAGAGTTCTTTCCCTATTATTCACCATTTCTGTTGTAAGGCGGACTTCTGAGGCTTTTCGTCTGTCTCTGAGTATATAAGGAACTTCGGCGTTGTTGGGTACTAGCGGAGCAAATTATTATACAGGAGATAAGGTTCAAAGACAAAACGATCATTCTATCGATTCACAATTTGTTTTGCCTTTAATATATTTGTAATAAAAATTAGTATGCATACGAAACATAGATACATTTCTCGTTTATATTCAGTAAAGCTTAGCGTAGTAGCATTTGTCACACTCTTGTTAATTAATTCTGATTTTAGGAGAGTGCAAGACCGAGCTACTGGACACCTGACAATGAATGCATCGAATGTGTTTTATGTAAAAATCCTTTCGGACCTCTCATTCCAGTTCATCACTGTCGCGATTGCGGCAAAGGTGTCTGCGATAATTGCTCGAGTTCAAGAAAGGCTGTGCCATTAAAGGGCTGGGATTCTCCTGTTAGAGTTTGTGATGCCTGTCGGTAAAGGTTGGTATTTTTTTGTAATACAATAAATTAATTTATTAGCTTTCAAAAAATTAAAAGTATTTCCAAAATAGTTACAGAAGCTGAATTGATGTAAGAAACTATATATTTTCATTTATATGATACACATATTTGTAAAAGTTCTGTTACAGTATCGAATATAAATTTGGGGACCCAATTTCGTATGAACTCTGAACATGTATGTTCTTAAAAACAGAAATACGAACTTGTCTGTGTTATATTAATTATGATACAGTAGTACTTACATATTACCTTCCAAGACGTAAAATAGTAGTTTAATCGCAATGCAGCCAAAAAATCGATAACAGATAACCTGAGAATAATTTTCAGCTCAATGATTTTTTTTTATTTTAGAGTTTTGCTGGATATTCTTCGGGCCCAATATCTGTTTTACCCCCACCAGAGAGATGCAATTATATATTATATTCTGTAGATATCGGTAGCAAAAATAATATTATTGTTTGGCATTTTGTTGGTTTTATATATAAACAGTTTGTAAGTAAAATATTATTTATATTAATACGCTATAAGGAAAGTGAATGCACCTTATGCTGGTTATAAAAATTAACATTTTTGTCTGAAGCCAAATATAGACGCAAGTCTTTAAATTAAAATATTTTATAAGAAATTTATGCGAATGTACCTTGAATGTAAAATTCGGGGCATGGAAAATATAACAATGTTTTTTATTTTATTTTATGATTTCACTATACTTACATATTAAGAAAAAAAAAATATGTTCTTTGATTAGAACAAAAATTCTCCTATTTTCAATATCCTGAGGATTATCTAATTTAAGTTGAAACGTTGACAAGTACAAAGTTCTTAACTCTAGTTCTATTATTTTAGTAACCTGAATCCAACCTTAAAAATGTAATCCAATATCTAATTTTTTCACTTGCACCGACATATTTTAAGGATTTAGGAACGTCTAAATTGCTATTAATTCCGTTTGTTAAGACTTTAACGCAAAATTTGTTTCTGTTTTATAGAGTATGTTTTATTTTATTTCTTCAAAAATATTTTGGTAATTTTGACCCCTCACAAACATTCACAAAAAATTGATATATTTAGAAGTAGTTTTAATGTGTTTGTAGCAAACACTTTATTTTAGTTTATAGTTACGTTACCTTTCAGTATCCTGAAATTATTGATTACAATTGTTGTTCTTATTTTGTTGTCTTTTGTGTTAACTTTTATTGAAACGCAAAAGATCCCTGGGGTAAAATAAATTTGCCTGTTTTTACAATTAATTTATTGACATATTTACTTGTAACTTTAAATTATAAACTGTCGCATGTCATCATGAACTCTGAAGTTGGGCTAAATAAAGGCTGAAACGTCGGCATTTCTTCTGGAACAAAATCAGTTTTATTTAAGATCCTACACCTGTTAGACTTTCTCCATTAGTATCTTTGCAATAGTAATTAGAGCTTTAGAACTAGTTTTACCCTTGGTAGACTTTATCTCGATTAAAATAGAAGTTGAGTGAAGAAAGTGAGTGTTTTTATAAGACATGCTTGGTGGCATCACTCTACAAAGTAAAGACATCAATGATTTTTATAGCCAGCTATTTTTATTACATACTTGTTTTTTAAGATATAGATGGCATTCCAAATAGATAAAATCAAAACTTAAAGTAAACTAAAGTTTACTTATATGTTAAATGAAACGTGAGTTTAAGTTACAAGAATACCATTTTCTTAGAAACATATTGTAACAAATGGTGCAATAATTTACCTTTAGTGTTTTTTTTTAACGAATAAGAAGTAACAATAGAGGTTTCGTTTTTTTAGCATATATATTTTATACTTATTCATATGTTATATAAAAGATTTTTCTTCATTATGTTAAGGACATTCCTAATTGGCAGCATTTTGAATCGCTGTTTTTAACGATATTCTCGTACGAGTGGTACAAATTTCTTTATTTTACGTTATTAATTGGCAATCAAAAAAATTTTTCAAATACGGAGCATAAGACGTATTCGTTCAGTAAATGTAGATAACTTGGCACAGATTGAGCCTAAACGAAATAGTTGACTCTATATTTTCATCTAAATTTTAAATATAAGGAGAGGTCAAGAGATACCGTCATTTTACGTATTTTTCTCCATTGACACTTAGTTTTCAAGTATTTTTTTTAAATTATGAAGTAAAATACAGCATTGCCAGAAAGATTAGTTAGCAACTGGTTTTAAAGCCCTTTTGAATTTACGTTCTCCAGTTTGAAACATATAACTCTGTAAATTAATTAAAAGTAATAATGACGAAAGAGTTTTCAAGCTAGCGTGCAATAAGGGTCGAAAACCTTTAAAATAAGGTATTAATTGACCTCTCATAGAAGTGAGAGATGCCTCTTGGATGAGCTGCTCTATGCAATTCTTAAAGAACTTTTTCAATTAGGCACAATCTTAAGTGTTGTACGAAAATATCAAACACCTTATCATCACATATTTCTAGTCAAATTGTAATCTGTCTGATTTAAAAAATATATAAATTTTATTATGTCTGATTTTATATTCCACTCAGCAATTTTAATATTGAAGTGGATGTTACAAGAATATTATACATGTATTTTTTGCGTCGACAAATTAAAATGTTTGAAATAAATCAGTAATAAATGTCATACTTCATTTACTCTAGGTACAATATTGTTTATTTTGGATTGAGATTAGGTAAGTAAAGAAATTCCAAAACTGCTTTGTTAGGTGCTGTTTTTGCAGGTTAGGCAGAAACCACGAAGCTGAAGAAAACAATATGTTGTAAACATGTGAGGCATACATAAAAAGTCAAGTTGGCACAAGTGTTTGACAGACGACTAGTCAAATGGAGAAAGTGTGTGGTTATGATGTTTTAAAAAATATGTTTACTAATTAAAAAACTAAAAGGTTGACTTTAACTTTAAGATCATGTGCTTTATGGTACGTTAAAAGATGGTACCTTAGGCTCAATTCTGTAGACAGCTCAGTTCTGTTCTCAAACTGTTTTTGGAGTGCTCAACTTAAACCTTTAAATAAATCGAAATCAAGTATTAAGTATGTACTCGGTAGTTAAAATATGTTCAGCGAAACTTGACTTTTCAATTCTTCCATATTTCATATGAGCTACATGTTCTTTAACGCTGACATTAATTGATCTTCTTGATTGCCATATGAACTTATACAATCGTTGCAATTAATCTTATAGATCTCGGACTTCATTGGTCTTTTTTTATCTTATGGGTTTCCCAACAGATGTCGTAATGTTTTTTAAAAATTATAAATAAAATTATGAATACAAAATTTAAACTTTGCTTCTTAACCCGTAGCTACTACTGATGGGTCCCGAAGACCCATCCTATTTTATAAATAGGGTATATTTTTTAAGTTTGGCAACATTAAATACTCGCTGTCTCGGTACTCCTCCGCAATACCATACGCGTGATTTCGCCGGCATAGATTCATACTTCAGTATTCGTTCGTGTTGGCGAGGTTCAAAGGCAGTGTTTACTGGGTCCCGAGGACCCATCAATAGTAAGTACGCGACAAGTTAATAACTGCTTATTGGTTTGAAAGTATCTATTTCGTTGTTATTTTTTGCAAGGTATTTATCTATTTCACAAGAATAGGAACTAGTGGCCATAAGGTATAAAATGTGTTTTTTTACTATCTTTCAGTAAATGCAACGCAATGGCATCCAGTTCTAGGGCATTGTCAGAAGATGCGTTAAGAAATATTTTAGAGTCTGAAGACCTTTGGGAAAGTATAGAAGACTCAAACCAAATGGGCTCGAGCAAGAAAAGTGTATCCGTTGGTGTTCCAAACAGAGAAGCTGTGTTAGAGGAACTAGAAAGATTGTCTGAAGAGAGTGACGAGAATGAAGAGGACAGTGAAATACTGAGCGACCACAATTCTGAAACAGAGCAAGAAGACTCCGATTCGGACGAAAAAGAGTTGCCCATCAGGAAGAGTTGGTATGGGAAAGACAATACCAAATGGTCAAAAACAGCAGGTATTAGAGGTAGGACCCCTGCTCATAATTTGGTTACTATCTTGCCTGGCCTTATTGGCCCTGCTCGTAATAATCCTCCACGTGAGCCTGTATATGCTTGGAGTCTACTAATTCCTAATGAGATGATACAAAAGTTAGTTGATTTTACCAATTTGAAGATAACCTCCACCAGAGAAAACTGTAAAAAGTCTAAAAGGTTTGCTCAGTCACAAACTAAATTTTGGCCTTCGTTTACTGAAAATACTAACATATGTGAAATCAAGACGTTTTTTGGGTTGTTGAATCTTCAGTCCATCTTTAAATCTAATCATGAAGACGTCCGTTCTATCTGGGCAACAGATGGGACAGGAAGACCTATTTTTCGTGCTACTATGAGTCTGGCCAGATTCTCGTTTTTATTGAGCTGTCTCAGATTTGACAATGTAGAAACCCGAAAAGAAAGAGTAAAAACTGATAAGTTGACCGCTGTGTCGGAATTATTTGACGAGTTTGTAGCTAGATCAAAGTCATGTTATTCACCAGGAATTTACCTAACTGTAGACGAAATGTTTGTACCGTTTCGAGGAAAGTGTGGATTTCGGATGAATATTCCGAACAAACCTGCCAAATATGGAATTAAAGTGCATGTTTTGGCTGACGCTAAAACGCATTATCTCGTAGATGCAAAGATTTATGCCGGTTCCGAAATAAAAGTTGATGGTGCAAAAAAGCCTACATTATCAAATCCAACAAGAGTGGTTCTTAGGCTTGTGGAGTGTGTTAAAGGCACCAACAGGAACATCACCGGGGACAACTGGTACAGTTCAGTGGAACTCGTCGACGAACTCAAGAAAAACAGTTTAACGTACGTGGGAATCTTACGAAAAAATAAAAAATCTGTACCACCTGAATTTTTACCAAACCGATTTCATTCATCAACGTTTGAATTTACTTCCTCAACCACTATAGTAAGCTATATGC
This sequence comes from Anthonomus grandis grandis, assembly GCF_022605725.1. Lineage (NCBI taxonomy): Eukaryota > Metazoa > Arthropoda > Insecta > Coleoptera > Curculionidae > Anthonomus > Anthonomus grandis. The sequence continues at coordinate 10,164,741 of NC_065555.1, forward strand.
CAAAAAAAAGTAAAACCGTTATATTACTTTCTAGCATGCATCATGACAATTCTGTCAACGAAACAACCAAAAAGCGGAGCTAATTCATTTTTATAATGAAACAAAATCTGGAGTTGATGCATTAGATGCGAAATGTGCGTTGTATTCAGTATCCAGAAGAACTAACCGTTGGCCAATGGCAATTTTTTTTGCTATATTGAACATTGCACGTGTAAATTCTCGAATATTATTGTACCAATTTGCATCAAAAGGTAAAGAAATAAAACGATACTCATTTATCAAAACTCTTGGGAAGCAATTAATAGATGAACATTCGCGACTCAGAATGGCCAAAAAGAAGGTGCACTCAAATGTACGAATCCTCATTGCTGAACTTTTGGGGGTTGCGAATCCAGTTTCTGAGCAGCCTCAAGTACCTCCTGAAAAAAGTAAAAGCAAAAGGTGTGCCATATGGCCCACCAACAAGGATAAAAAAACTGCTATCCAGTGTGACATATGTAAGTTGCCCATTTGCAATCAATGCTGCAAGAAATTGTGCCCTAAGTGTTCTGAAAAATAATTTTAGGTTTTTTTCGGTTTATGTACTGTAATATACCCAAGTAATTTTAAATTTTTGAATAAAAGTTTTTTTTATTGATTTTATGGCTATTTTATTATATGTAATAAAAATGTGTCAGTAGTTCAGGGTTAAGATCACCTAATAGTATACTCGGCAGAACGCTATTCCGTAAGATACTCGCTTAACTTTGTAGATATCGTGCGGTGTACCACTTGTGTCATTCCGAAATGACGGAGAATCAGCCCATTTCTCGGTGTTTATAATATCGTTACATTGTACAATATTTTCAGGAAGCATAAAATAAATAGGAAATGGGACATTAGGAGAAAACTATATTAAAATAAACTTATAAATAAAATATATTGAAGATAGTTTATTTCAGAGAAAAACCCAATACAAATAAAGAACATGTTTAACATAAATAAAACGAAATAATTTCGTTTGACAAGAGGCGCAATTCAAAAAAAATGTTAGTCGTAACAACGAACTAAATTGCACAGGTCAAACTAAATAAAAAAACACATTTCTCACGTTATTAAAGGCTGTATTATAACTGTATAAAGTTTAAAAAATTACATAAAACTAATAAATAAATAATATGAGAAATAATACATAAATTAGAGTATGATTTGGTTATAAAGTTACTAAGTAAAAAAAAATAAAGCGTAATATTCAGCGCAATTATTTGACATGATTATATACACATAATATATTCCATTATCATACATTTGTTTGATTATTATAAATTGACGCTGTCATAATTTAAATTATTTCCTAATATACGGAATAATAATAAACTTGATATGCTCTTAAAATAAGATAGTATAAACTAAGTATGTATTGTGTTTCTTTTTTAAACATTACTATTTTTTATTTTGTATATCTTGTAAAGATATAACCAAAACATATCTTGTTAATAAAACTAAAACGTTATTCCTAAAGAATTAGCCAATATTATTAAAATGTTAATCTTAAAAACATAAACTATGAAATGGAGCTTTTATCTATAAGAGGAAAACTTACTTATCTAAAGTTTAAGATTCACATAACTTACTTTGTTTAAACAGAACAAGTCATAAAATTTATATAATACAAAACCCGATATACTTTTAAGTTCCAATAATCCTAAATAACAAGCCGACGAAATATGTTACAAAAACCTAAATAGTCAAAGCGTCAACAGCCAACAAAACCATATTATTTTCTAATCGGTTTTAAAATTTTTTTAACATGAAGTTATAAAAGTCTGATATTAAGGTATAAATATCCTTGTCGCCTCAGTTCTATTTATGAACAGCAAAGAAAACAGTTTCAGTCTTTACAGTTTAATGAGACATAAGTCAAAACAATAAAAATATAGTAAGTCATTTTAATGAAACTGTTGGGATTTTTAAATGTTCACTCATTTTATAAGCAACCTACGAATTGGAAGTTACTACTACTGATGATTCCCATGTTCATGTTTAAAAATAAAACTTCACAAGTTTTTTTTGGACTAATTTACCAATAAAGATGTATTTTAGACTAAGTTTCCGTAAATTAATTTCAGTCTTCTCCAAGAGTGCACCGAAGAAAAATATACTTTCTTTTTCTTACACCATCTATAGAATTCTCTCAATTACTCTACAAACCTTGAGGAAAAAAACCTGTTGGGACAAACTGTATAAAGGCTTGTTTCTATCCAAATAGTTAAGAGAAGTACATATACGGGCTGTCCCATGTTAATTCTGTGTTTGAGAATGTTGTTTCAGACAAAAAAGGTAAAGGACTAAGTAGATCAAAGCAGTTCAATCATTTTGAATTTAAAGCTTGTTTTCATCCCTATTTCTTATACCAGACTTAGACATATATAGACTTAGACAGGAGAATTAGCGTCTGGGTCAGAATAACGATCTATTGGTAATTCATAATTAGTCCAAGAAAGCTTGTCAAATTATACATATGTTTGCCTTGATAGCTTGGTTATACGTGATACAAACCTTCCCGTTAATGTTAAATAACGATTATTAAAGTTTAAGACATTAGTTAAACGACTCTAAAGACGAAGAAATTACTTTCATTTTTAAATAATATATTCTGCAACCTCACATCTTCAGTTCTTCACTATATTCCAGTGCTCAAAATGTATTATTTTAACTAAATACTATATATTCTAGACCAAATAAATAAACTAATAAAAAATACGATTTATTTAAAAAGATGTTTTGCATGTACGACGTCTTATTCTATTATAATATATTTATTGCTATGTACATAGTGTATCATAAGTAACTGCAGGTATGTGACCAAAGTAGAGTTTTTAAATAAAATACCTGAACTTTGTATATCCTCGGGTTATCAGTAGTTAGTTGTAATAAAGTAAATAATATACACATTTTCTAACTTAATTAAATTCTAACTAAGCAAAAAGATAATATTTGTAGAAATTTATGATACACCTTGTAATCATATTTAAATTAATATATGTATCTACAAAATTACAAAAAAAAAACAGAAAATAGATAAATTGCTCTAAAAAAAGGCAATACTAGTTAGCCTTTTTTGTCAATAATTTTTTACTTTTTTTTACACACATAATAAATGTATTTTACAAATTATTTATTTTTGTTTCTTTTATTTTGTTAAGAGTAACTGTAATGTTGATGTGAAATAATTGATTATGTTTGGAATATTCTATATTTTTTTGTTGGCGTTATCCATTTAATTTAAAATCATTAGTTATCAAAAAGGTAAAATTGTTAAATTTTTTTTTAGATTTCTTAGATTTTTTGTAAATTTAATAATTTACTTGAGTGCCGTAAAATTTACTGTTCCTTTTTTTCTTCTTAAATTAGATAAATAAGTACCTGCAGTAAAATATTTTTTCACATCCAAAAGTTTAGATTATTATGACCTAATTCGATATTAATATCACCATTTTTCTAATCCTATCTACTTTTTCAACAAAATTTTGATATCTTTTAAGGCCATTTTTTTCAGAATCTATAGAAGGTATTTTAAGACACCTCTAGGAAAAATCTTGTATCTAACAGATCGTAAAGTGTATTTTCGACCATTGACTGCTTGTCCTCAGAAAATGAAATTACTATAACTCTTCAAAACGTTAATAAATTAATAAAATACCATTTGGCGTCAATAACAATAAAACTATTACACTCCGCGAAATTAATCACGAATTGTGTTAAGGTCAAAATGATATTCATTTCGATTGTCCCGTCGCAATCACATCTCCATTCGTTTCTATCAGCCCTATAAGCTGTTCTAATATCCCGAAAACTTTTAATTAAATTAATATTATTCATATAATCTTTGTCAAAAAATTGCTTCGATATTCTTAGCAAAATATCCCTGTGTGTGAACGTTTCCATTTAGAACAATGCCTATTGCTTCTATGCCTATAAATTGAAAATCGACTATTTACAAAATGCTTCGATTGAGTAAAAAATTGAAAAGAAAAATCCCTATTCCAAACATATTCAATATTATAACATTAACAAACCCTACAGATGTATATTTACAATGCTGCTACAACCAAAGTGTTTCATAGGAAAAAACAGGGCTAAATTGAAACGCAATACCCAAACCAAACATATAGACTAAACCATATTAAAAAAAAGAAACACCACTACTTTGTAATAACGTTAGGCACTTTCTGGTTAACTTTTACAACCAACAACATTAATCAAGGTTGTCCAGAGCTATTATCATTACTGCTCGAACCATTTGAACTGGTCCTGGGTGTAATACATAAAACAGGACTAGGAGGTCCGGTTTTTGTTACGGTCTGAGATGTAATTGTTAATGATTTTGGTATTCTCGGTATAATTTGGATAGCTGGGTTTTTATCGAGTGCATAAGCCATTATGCTAGGGGAATCTTGATTTTGTCCAAGCCTTTCCACCGTTTTATCAAGTTTCTCCAAAATAGATTCGGTTGACTCGCTGGTAATGGTTGATGACGCGGTGCTGATTGGTACTAAACTTAAGGGTTTACCTTCAATTACTGTACCACCGGAAGTTTTTCCAATGAATAAACTCTTTTTGGGTACGACCGTTTTAAGAACAGAGCCCTGACTTAGCATTACCGGTGATTGTTGTTTCGATAAAATTTGTTGTTCCTGTAGTTTTTTTTGTTTAGCTTCAAAACTGCGTTTAATGGCGCACATTTTCTTGTAGTCCTCTAGAGTTATATGGTATGGTTTTCCACCTGAGATGACCTGAAAAAAAAACAGACAAATTATGAAAGCGACAAATAATTCAGCATTATAGTTTTTCTAAAAGTATATAGGCCTGGCTAATTCAGGTCTTGAGGAATGTCTCAGAAATGCAGAAATCGGGACGACCGTGTAAGGTTAATTGTGGAGATTTCATTAATTTACTTTTGGCTTTTGGCAGCAAAAAACAGAAATAATTAAAAAATCATAAAATTAATTATACAAAATGGTATTTAACACCTTAAAAATATTGGACTTTTATTCGAAAACCGGATACGGTATCTAGTGGGAGAATAGTTTTATGATAGACTCAGTCAGATATTGTGGAGCTCAACGGAAAAAATGCGCCTTGAATAAATGTTATTAATTCTTTTGTAGGGATGGTTTTAAGTCAGTATTTAGTTTTTAGTAAGTTTTCCTTAGAGTGTTCGTTTTTATTCCTACCTAAACTATTAAGTTCCATAGATTCACTTCAAAAATACATTTTCCTTGAAGGACCAGCGTAAGTGAAGAATCGGTAAAGTATTTTTAATCTCTTTATAACTTAGGCTTTGCCTATGATTTTCTGTTGCATTCCAAGGCATGGGTATTTTCGTTACCCAAGAATTAAATTTCCTGTCCTGTATATTATATTTTATTTTGCAAAAAATTAACAAAATTGTATTTGCTTAATTGCTTTATAGGCAGATTGCAATACTTAAACAATATCTAAATTAAATTGGTGTATATGATAATCTAATATTTTTGTGATAATATGATAATATTTTTATAATGAAATTCTGTGACAACTCTTTTAAAGGTAGGTAAAAAAATATAACAACAGTCTTTAAATCCTGATATTTATTACTTTCACATTCTTTTATTTATTGAAAAATAGTAAATACGCTACTGCTTTTTCTTAATATGAAAATTACTTTTAAATCCCCTTTTAATTTTAGAACAAATATAATTATTTCATATTATGCATTTGTCTTATATGAAACTGCTAAAAACATACAAAAATTGCTATGATATGTGCTTTAACTCAACACAAAATAACTAGTAGATTCTAAATTTCATAAATACCGAGTTTGCTGAAGCCAATGGATTGAATACACATAACTTTGAACCAATAATCTGCCTAAAATGCGTCTACCAATGTCTACGAATAATGGAAGCTGCTTTAAATATTATTCAGATTCTAATTTGGGAGAATTCTTCATGATTATTTAATATATCTTTATGATATTGAATGAGTTCGGGCCCTAATTCCTCGGGATTATTTATTATGAATAAATTTCTGCCAATATTTGTTCAAATGAATGACAAAATTGATCAATTTGATTTAATAATTTTATTTACAAATAAAGCTAATTTTTCTAGGTGCACCGTAAGAAATTTTTACAATAATCATTTCTGGAATAAAGGAAATCCACATGATCTATCACGAAATCCCACCACCAAGCAGTTTTCTGTAAATGTATGCTTTGAAGAAGGGTCGTGAGAAATTTCAAATTCTTAATCTTTTAATATATGACCTAAAACATTTATCACGTAAAGTTTTACACTGATTCCTTATTATCCTTATATCCCTTACTCAAACATTTCATATTTTGGCAACCACCATCAACTTTTTTTGTATATAGGCGTAATATTGGATTATTAGGTACAGATTTACCAGTTTCTTTTAACAGAGACAGGAAAAATACAGAAATTTTCATTTTTTTTTTCTAAATTTCTCGGCAACATTATAATTCATTCAAAATTATATATTTTTCTTATAGCATACTATTAACTAAAAAAAAATATAAAAAATAACCATATTAAAAAAATGTAATAAAAGCTTACCTGGACAAGTCCGGGCTTTCTCTCGTGCTTCTTATTAGGATCTATAGGGATCAAATTAGGTCTCCAGTTCTTCGTAATGGGAAATTTAATCTTCTGACTAGCCTGCGCTCTAACGTTTGAAGGACCTTGGGGTCTTTGGTTAATGGAAATTAGTCCGGGAGGAGCATTCGGTCTATTTCTTGCCAAATTCTGAAGCATCGTGCTGGTTGGGTATAAAGGTGGTTGTCTTAGTTGGTGGACAGTAATCGGTGTTCTTGAAGATTGAATCTAGAACAGAACAAGATTTATTGTATATAAAATTCCCGCAAAGATTTCTGAAATCAATTTTGTATGTGTTATAAAAAGCAGCTTCAATCTCAATTTCAAGGAATGAGTTAACGTTCATAGTATAATTACAGTAATAACTTGTAATAACTAGATTCTCTAAATGAGAATATTTTTGTGCAGATAATTTCTTTTTTGAGGTTATTTATAAGCTAAGAAATGGAATTAATATATATGGAAATCAAAGAGAAATATATTTAGAATGAGACTGATGCTGTCTATCAGTTTAGTTTCAGCCAAGGTTTTTTTTTTAATTAATCGATTAAAAGACGAGTTTCCAGATAAATGGATAGGGCGAAGGGAGCCTATAGAATGGCCTGCTAGATCTCCTGATATAACGCCGTTAGACTTTTTGCTATGGAGTCATTTGAAATCTATTGTGTTTACTCCCCAACCTGAAAGTTTGGATGAACTTCGTCAACGCATCATCGACAGCTGCCATGATATCCCACAACATGTTTTTAAAAATGTCCGTCAGGAATTGAAACATCACCTATATCATTGTTTGGCCAAAAACGGGCAACATTTTGAACACTTATTGAAGTAAAAACTGATATTTTCATGTTTTTGTTTTCTATCTGAACAAATTAAGATAAACAAAGATTTTTCTAATTTTCTCGAAAACGAATCGGCCGATTTAAAAAAATCAAACGTCAAAATAAAAGACTTCGAAAGACAAGACATTACTCGATACCCCTTGCCATTTAAAATTTTTAAGGGGATGACCCTGGGGGACAGAGGGTGAAAGGGGGTGAAGTAATTTTAGGTTAGAAAGTTGTCCCCCTCGACAAACCTTTTGACGTATTTCAACGTTCTTTTTATTGGATTAATGGATCTCCCATTTTGTTTTTACCAGAAATGACTGTGCACATCCGTTAGAGTTATTGTACTAATACGTTTAATTATGATATGACTAAAATGTAATTTAAATAATTTCAAAGTTCCCATAAGCGAAAATGAATAAATAGAGTGAATTTCCCTTAATTTCAATTAACATTTTGGATATATGCATGTATGGTAAAGAACAAATGTAATTTTTATTCTAAATAGATTTTTACCATTTAAAGACCGGCTCAATAATTGTCAATAAATGATTATGCCCAAATTTTCAAAACTTAAATTGAAAATCCCATCTTACTTACCTCGCTTTCACCAACCTGGCTAATAGTGATAGGAGCGAGTCCATTGGTGCTATTTTGTATCATTACTCCACCACTGGTTCTGTGAATTTTATTAAACTGGACCATGCTTGGAGGTTGCACATTTGAGGTTTTGCTAGGGATGTTATCATAAGCGCGTAAGCGATTTTGAACGCTTTCGCGGTAGTTTACTGCATGATGACTTGCCGTTGGAGAAAGGACGAGGTCTCCGTTTCTGGAATTAAAAACATAAAAAATCATATTTATTTTCAAGATAAAAAGCTCTACAGGCAAATTGAATAGTTTTGGGATCACAAAGTCCAAAGCATACCTATAAATATGAAAAAAAGAATTAGAAATAATAAAGAAAGAAAAAATCTCAAAGTATTTGTTTTAAAATTTAAAAAAAAATAATTTAATCTACTGATTTAATATGAAATTATGTTAATGAATCCGTATGTGTCTAAACAATCTGAAGGTTGAACTTCTGAACAAATTAATTAGCAGAATAGCGAGAACATTTTAAAGATTACCATAACTAATATACTTAAATGTTTGCAATTGTCTAAATCTAAAACACATCAAGAAAGTAATTTTGAATGTTGGTACAGCAAATCAGTAAGTTAATAAAATTGTTCATTATCATAAAACAGAGGGGGGGTGATATATTATAGTTTGGAGTTCTTAGGTTCTAGTGTATCAGGGTATTTGCCCTTATATAAAATATGGACTAAGATATGTATTTCGAATTTAAAAAAAAATTAAGCAAACTCCTGCGAATACTGGTATAAAAGAGTGAATTAAAATGTTTTAAATTTGAATTAAAACATTCATTCACAGAACCATACATACCACTTCAAAGAACCCTGGACGTATGTGGTTGTAAATTAATGAAAACAATAAGAACTTTATGATGTTTGATTAACTAAAGCCTTCGATACGATGTGTCATTTCAGACTGGTTAGGAAGCTGGAATACTGTGTATTACGTACATCAATAATTTATCGAAAATTAATAGTTCTGGGTTTGTTATTAGTTTTGCTGATGATACCGCTAAATTTTATGAAGGACTAGAGGTCTCCGAAGGTAAAGCGTACAGTACAAAAAAAGCTAAATATTGCAAAAACGATTTTAAGAGAATAAATAACAATTAGCAAAATAAAAATTAATTTGTTCCTTTTTTTCTCATAAATAAGCAATCTTTCGGATTTATATAACCAAATATTGACAAGGATCATATCAAATATTTAGGCATTATAATAGATTTTCACGATCTTTGAGCATATACAAAATCTAATGAATAAAACAAAATATTTAGTTTCAACCCAAAATATACTTAAATGTTAAAAACGATTTATTTTGCTCTCTTTCAATTTTGAATCGTGAATGAAATATTAGTTGGAAAAGACTTAAAGGAAGGATATTTGAACAAAATTAAAGTGCCACAGAAACGGGTAATAAAAATTATGTATTAAAAAATGTACTCATGCATTTGCAAGGAAAAACTACTGCTAAATATATCCTATATTAGGACAGTTTAATAGTCATAAATTTTTCTCATTCTTTTATTACCTTTCTTCTTAATTTTTCAGTTCCTTATTTTGTTAAAGTAAAATGAATTCATCATATTTTTCATAAATTTCTTGCTTGTTTATCTGCATTATTATAAGGCTCTGTATGTTTGATAACAAAGTATTTATTGTCAGTATTATTAAATACATCTACACACAAGATAAAGGAATGATAGTATATACAATAATACCACCAGAAAAAAAGGGGTATAAGTTACCTACCTCTCTATTTACCTCACCAAATTAGCCAAGTTTTTATCTAATTAATTAAAATTATAACTTTTAACCAAATATTAAAGTTAGCGTGTGAAGTAAACGAGTGTCTGATTTTTTTCGTTCCTTACTTTTTCCTTTAATAGTAAGATTTATTTTAATTCTTTTTAAAACTTGAATTATATATTAGAAAAGAAATAAATTATATAAGGTCTATAAGCTTAAATTTGACGAAACATATTTTTTTATAGCAAAAAAAAACATTTACCTAAAATATTTCTCGAGTAAAATCAGATGCCTCAAGAAACTACTCTTGCTTCCATAAGGCTTCTGTAACTCTTGCCAAAGCAGTTTGGTTTCCTCGTCGTATTGAATAACCGAAGTACATTTTTCCCAACCTTCTGGTGTTCTACCGAGGACGTTTTTAAAGTCGATGTCCCCTGCTAAGCCCAATTCTTCTTCACCTAAACAAATAAACAATTTAAAAATAACAAGTTTTTCATATTACAATTATACTATCAAAGTAGAAAGGTACAATACCTGGGAAAAGCTGCCTGACAGATATAGAAGGGTTTGTAATGAGTTTGCTAGACCGCTCATCCTGCCAGGAATCCGATTTTGTCCCATAATTGGGTTTAAGCGATATTGACGGATTCTGCCCTAACCTTTGAGCAGCTAGGTCATTTTTGCTTTTATATGTTCTTAGCGCATCTGACGCTTTTGTTACCTATAAAATATAATGTTTTTTTTTTTTAAGCTGTATATACAAAAATAAAATTATTTAAATTACCGTTTCAGTCTTTGTTACAGTTTTTGCTGCAATTTTACCATCTTTTTTGTTTTCACTATCACTAGGGCATTCCATTGCAATGGCTGGAATAAGGGTGTTATAGTCAACCCCACTATATTCATCACCCTCGGGGGATTGTGCTCGAGACTGATTGGCGCTTCGAGAGAGATTCGTGTCGCTGGATGCTACCCGTTTTCTGGAACTGAAAATGTGTACTTAGTTGGTTGATGATAAATTAACAAGTTCTCTAAAAAAAGGGTTAAGATGTACCTGTTTTGCTAGCCACAATATTTGCTTTGGGGTTACATATTTTTTTCATGTTTTTTTTAATTATTAAAAAAAAGGTTACAGAGTTGTGATTTAGAAAAGAAAGCCAGTAGTTAACTAATGTTTAAAGATCAAAGATTGCAATATGAACTAAGATTAATTTTGTATGACTTTCGGCATGAATCAACTAAAAAACTTAAAATTTAATACGTTAGCGAGGGTAAAACGAATATTTCGTCCGATTGGACTAGTACAGTAGCTAAGTTAGTACGGTTAATAAAATTAGTACAAAAGTAATTAATAGAAGTTGTTGTGCCTTGTCTTTAGTTTTTATTTTTCATGTCAGTTTTATTCTGACTAAAAACATTTGATTTAACGAATTTTTCGAAGATTAAACCTAGTTTTAATCTTCTTCTGAAGATGCTAATATCGCTAACGAAACACGTGTCGAGAGTAAAAATAAAGATCTTTGGTTAGTGGCAAAACTGTCTCGTAATTTAATATAACGAAAGCACTTATTATTAAATAAATACCATTAAAATTAAAATTATATTACTATCATTTTATTTTGACAATTATTTTCCACATCTCAATTTTTTCCACTAGTTAACACAGAAGCTTGGAATTCATCGTATTTGATTAAATAAACATAAGACAAAATAAAATTAATTTTAAAACTTAAATATCAATTGCATCTTGCGCTGTATTATCAATTAAGTGTGAAATTTTGGTATTTCTTGTAAAAAATGCAAAAGTTGCAATAAAAATTTAAGAACGGATTTCGATTTATACATGTTTGGTGTAAAACGTTCGAAATTAAGTCAGCTATCATCCCCTTCCTTAAAGGATTGCACCGACTTTCCGGTCATCCTGTATATTTAATTTTTTTTTTAAGTTAAACAATAATGCAAAATAGAAATAACCAAAATAACCAATTGCAGGAGTGTGATTTTAAGCTTTAGATGATATGGTAAAAAAGATATAATGTTAAATTTATTTCCCAGGAGGAAGTTGTATATTCTGTACCCAACAACAACCTGATTTTCATCGAAAAACAAACATGGTATGTTTCTGTCCAGCAAAGCACCAAAATAATATACAAACATGATATTCAATTGATTTCCGTCTAAATTTTAAAATTCTTATTTAAAAATTAAATGAATGACGTCCTGTCCAATGACTGTCCTCCGGTATAATAGTTAGGCCACATTTATTATTATATATAAGGACTTCGCTTAACTTATTAAGAATAAATATAGCGAATTTCAATCTTACTAATTCTCTTACCCCTCGATATTATCATGGTCATCATTTTCATCATCCTTAGAATGATCGGTCTCATTTGAGGAATTTCTGCTTCTCTTTTTTCTTTTACCGCATTCGGCTTCCTTTAGTTTTTCAGTTCTAGTTGGAATTACAAGAGGCTCATCCGCAGCTGTTGAATCCATTGGAATGATGTCGTTAAAATGCAACAGTCTATTTAAAAAAAAAACAAAATATTATTAAAAAATATATATTTTGAATTTATTTTTAGTTAGGAGTTAAAGCTGATTATCCTTACCTTTTTTTGTACTCAATAAAGAAATTTCGGCAATTCTCCAGTCTTTCTTCTGGATCTTTGAGAATAATCGACGCAAAGCACTTACATAATTTGCAAACAACTGGTTTATCTGATAAGTTTATTAAAATTCCTAAAAAGAAAATAACATTAAATTGTCTTTTTCCTTTTTTTTCACTTTAGTTATAAAAATGTAGGTACTATTATTCGTTTTAGTAGTAAAGAATTATAATGGATACGCAAGCTTGTCATTCTCCCCATATTGTAGGGAGGAACCTTGCGTCACCTTTCTTATTCGTTTTGTTTGACTTACCTTCATCTTTAAGCGCTTCATTTAATTCTTGAACTTCTGGTCCTAAATAATGGATATGATTTCTAGCCAATCTGCGTTTGCACATGGCGCATATCATCAAATGCTCTAGTTTTGAAAAATGTTCATCACAGATAGGTATTGAATGAAGTCCTGGATTATCTAAGTCTATATTTATCTGCGAAAGAAAGCATTTTTTACAATCCATTTTTAAATAAACTAATTTATAGAATAGAAATGCATTTTATTTATTTTAGAATACATTTTATTTATTTGAGTGCGACTATTGAGATCTCAGTAACTGTAAAAGAGGCGAAAATTATTAAAAAAACGGGGGCATAGTTGCCTTTTTTTGTGTTGAATAATATTCTAAAAAGAGAAAAATTTTTGAGTATCGGCAATCGGAAAAACGATCTTTTGACTCCCATCATCTACTTTTTTTATATGATTAAAAATTGAAACTTTCAACGCATTCATAGCACCCTATTTTAAAATTTAAAAAAAAATGATTTTTTCTATGAGTATAAAACAAAAAGTAGCAAATGCAGTATCATTATTCTTAGAATATAAGTTTCTATCGAAATACGTAATAATATATGAAGTGTTCCATTTAGAATAAGAAAGTTAGTGTCACTTCCGGTTAAACTGGAAGTGACAGAAAACAACTGAATATGTCAAAATATGCTTTTATAATAATTCTATCGATATACCAAATTTCATTTATTTATCTTGCGTAGTAAAATAGTTATTAAGTGTTCCCTTTTCCCTGTGTTACACGGTATATACTTGAGTACCGCTATGTTCTACCGGTTCTCACTTATGGAACACAGACCTGGGCACTAAACGAGAATATTATAAATAGATTACAAGTAACACAGTGAGCCATTAAATAACGAATGCTAAACTACAATCCTCTATTACAAGACCGCATTACCAATACAGATATAGGAAGAAGAACAAAAGCTTAAGATGTTATAGACAGAATATATACACTAAAGTGGAACTGGACAAGCATATTGGGAGAATGACAGACAACAGATGGAGGCGAAGGATGATAGAATGGAGATCAGGGAAAAACAAACTTAAATAGAGTCACTGAAAAACGAAGAATATAAGAAATACAAAATGCCAGAAATACAAAAATTAGTTTATTTCCAAAAATAATCTCAATAAATTTGACAAAACTTAGCTTTTAAAGGACTTATCCTTAAGATCTAACTTCCAAAAAATTGTTAGAAATTAATATTCTTCGAGACATTGTTCAAAACCCAAAATTAAAATACCTAAATAATATAAAACGTAATCGTGATATTACAGATCGTATAGGTAACATACCAACAAAATTCTATTGATAAAAGCGAAATATTCATTAATTTTCTCTCAATAGACCAAGAAAATTAAATACATCTATTAGTATCAACGAGTAAAGTACTCTTCCCCAAGTCAAGAAATATAAAAGACAAACATAATGAAACGTATAATATAACAAATGGTTAAAGACTTTGGAGCTTCTCAAATGAGTAAAATGCATTTTTAATTAGTTACTCCTAAATATTGGCCTCGAATGCAGTAAGGGAAATTCTTAACAGAGACATACAACACATTAAAAAATCTGATACCGCGGTACCAAGGAGCCTTTGATTCTGGTATAGTGTGTGTGAATATCAGCATGAGTCATAAACCTCTCAAGATTTTGAGTAAATTGGAGAGCTATGAAATAAGAAAATAAGAACTAAACGTTATTCGGTCTACTAACAAGTGGTAGAAAAAGTTTCCTATGGTTGACACATCACTACATGTAAAGTGAACCTCTTATATAAGTATAATAAGTAGATTTCAATACGGGGCTTTAATACGCAACCTTATGGAACCCTCAAATAGGAGGCATGGGAGAATATAAACATATGACAGGTCGGAATTCTCAGTTCTTGAAATATAAGCTGCAGCACAGAGAGATTTCAGATTTAAACAAACAGTACGTCATCAGGGAGAGGAAACATCCAAAATGTGCAAACCGAAACTAAGGTGGACAAATTTCTTTTCAGGAATATACATCCTGATAAACTGGGCGAGAGTTCTTAACATGCGACCGCCAGGTCAAGACACCAAGGAAAGAACACCAGAATCTGCTGACCATGATTACAATCTCCAAGACAAAAAATTATCTTTTTGGTTTTATTCTCATCTAAGCCTAACCGATTCAATACCGTTCAATCTTTCAGGTCGCTGTATGACTGATCCCCTGCACCCAGGCTAGATATGCTGCAATCAGTAATCAATGGTGTGTCTTCAGTATAAAGATTAAATATAGACATAGTATGACAGCTGGAAAGATCATTAATACATACTGGCATGAGAATGGGTACAAGAACGGCTCTCGGGTTCGCCATGTGTCATCAACAAACTCTGGAACCTACCTCGCTCAAAATGAACATATTGAATGCTTGCATGGTCAAATCTACAATAAATGAGCTTATGCTCTAATTGTTAAAGAACTTTGAGCAAAATTTTTTCAACCAATCAATATTAAGCTCTTGACTTATCAAGGCGAACTCAAAATATAGTCACAGAAGATGTTATCATCTCTTTTACATTATATTAGAGGATTTCTTGAGGATGTATTTAAAATAAAAACGTTATTCTGGGCTCAGGATATGGGTTAAAATTTTCTCATTGGGTTGGGCTTTTTTTTTAACTTACTTATTTAGCAACTACATTTTGTTTACACTAAAATAGAGAGATTCCACATGAGCTTGCATAAATATATGAGCAAGAAAAAACAAGAAAACTATGGAATTAAAAAAGGGCTAGAATTAAAAAATAAAGACTATTAAAATAATTAAAATTTCAATTCATTAATTTCGACGCTTCCGATCGATCCGATAAAATCGATGCTTCCGACGATATATCAACCAAAAAAAAAAATTAAATTTAAATACTACTAACCTACAATATTAGAAGCGCTAGCCATCTTATACCATATCCTTAAAGTTTGGCACACTGTTGTCTTCTTAACATCTTATAAATTATATTATTGTATATAAAATACCGATAGAATAGATAGCATGTATCTCTTACAATTAAGCAGTAAGTATTTCAACGGTGACCCAGCAATAGCCTGTATCTCATAAATGAGCTGGTGAGCTACTTATAGACATTAAAACTATAAAGTACAAATACGACTTACCACTTGGCAGATGCTCTTTCGCATCTTTATAATCCACTTCCTTCGTAAAATATTGGAAGAAACGTTATTACAACCGAGTACGTGGCAGTGGTTTTGCCTTGGTCCCGGAGCCACCAAAGAATTTCTTTTGAGGGATTTATTAATATAGGAAGGCGAATTTGATTTTCTGTCGACGTGACGGTAACAAGCATCACAAAGGCACGAGTCTCTGGTCAGGTGACTTTCAGCTATTAAAAAAATCAGTATATAAATCCGATATTTTATAATTTGCATGATATTTCTTACCAGCAAGTATTTTGTTTTGCCTGTCAACGCTCTTAATTTGGGCAATATGACAGGGTGTGTCAAAGAGTCCGAACTTTCCAAAACAGTAAGAACATTCGTCTTTACATAAACGTCCAGGATGTATGCTAAAGGAACTTGCTTTTTCTGGAACGATTAGGGATTTTTCAGGTTGGGGTTTGTCATGAGGTCCACTTTGTTCTCCATCTGAGGTGTGATCACTACTACCCTCTAAAAGGTAAAAGAAAACAAATGAGACGACACTAATATATTAAAGCATTTTTCTATTTTAACCAAGCCATATGTTTTTAATTAGTAGAAATTTTTATAGGACGGAGGCACTTCTGGACCGATTTCATATCGGAAAGTTCATAGAAAAGTGGGCCCGTATATTATAACGTTAAAGGTTTGTCAATATACTATCAAAAATAGGATTAAACTCAAAGCCATAATTTATAGCATATTTTCAACAAAGAAAATCATTGTTATTTCATCGATTTTTTAACTAAATTTGTTTTAACAATTTCTTCCCATGTTTTAGGATCAAAGTGGGTGAAACCTTTTATGATTGTCAATTTATAATATACGTAATAATATTTTTTTGTCAAATTACTTGTATTTTATCTTTTTCTAAAGTTGTATTGATAATTAGTCAGAGCTACGCCTGTTTGTTAAAAAAAAGTAAATGAACATCTAAAATTGTGTTTCTAATGTCCTGTGTTAAAATTCAGTTTAGTGTCCCAAACCGTCTTTATGTCAAAATGTTTTAAAAAAAGAAAATAAAATAAAAGTCCAACACCTTGTACGTTAACGAGAGAGTACGTTAGAGCCCTCGTTTATATGAACGGATAAAACTGATTATACCCTGCCCAATGTGGTTGGAAAACACTGATACTCTATCTGGTAAATAAAGATGCATGTAAATGAATGAACTTAAGACCTACTAACACAGCAAACCGTTTTCGAGTTAATCATTATTCTCCATTATTTTTGCGCATAACATATCTCTGGTTAAATATTTTTTTATTGCATAGAAATTAAAGATTCTGGGTGTAGCACCTCAAGGCCCTCTGTATTGATTTTGTTTGGAGAAATTTGTTTTGAATTATACAGGGCCGCCTAAAATTCGTGATTTCATCTGGGAGACATGAATATCTTAGAAGCCATCAAAATCGCACATTCCTGAAGTCAAGTAACACAACACTAATTAAACTGGAAAGAACTAACTATTCAAATGATAAGTTTTGATGAAGTTGTTTATTCTTCATCGACAATGTGACCAAAAAATAGCAACAATCTCTAAAAGTTAAACCAAATATTTTCCAATTAAGAACCAATTGGTAGAGTATACTGGCCATATGTTTGAACTAAAAATGTTTTAAATTTCATAACTTTCTGAACGAAACTGGTGCGTTTTTCCCTTTGATGTGTGGGCTTTTAGTGCATTTCATTATCCAGTTGTTTACCAAATAAAGATCAGTGTTTTATAATGGCTGTATGGAGTATTTTTAAATCGACTACTTTTTGCACTTTAAAGCATTATTACAAATATTCTAAGAAAATATCAAAAGTATTATAAATATATAGTAAAACATTATAACCAAAACCAGAAGAAATATTAAGAAGCGAAATTTCATTAACCTAATTTCGGTTAAAAAAGCAAAAAAAATCTAAACTAATAAAAAATAAGTTAAAAAGTCATTTAGATTCTTGTCTAATTTAAACTAAAATAAACCCAAAACCATATAATTACCCATGTTAGATCTGTTAGAATAATGTGATTTACGGTGCGCACCAGCTGAATCCGATGTATTGCTATGTTTCCATGAAGTGGAACCACCCTGAAAATAAACAAGAGGTTATAAAACTTGCAGTGTTAAATTTTTACATTAAGACGGTCACAAGTTACAAATTAATTTTGAATATAAAAGGGAAAAGAAATTGAATTTTACTAAAACCAGAAAAGAAAAATATCAGTTTTATTGTATTGTATTTATATAGTATAATAAACTTTTCTTCATGCTCTATACAGATACCATACAAAGCCTATACGTACAATTCTTTAAATATATTGGGTTTTAATTCATTTTATTAAACGATGGTTCTTGTTATAAAATATGTGCTGCTTTTTCTCTTCATATAAATAAGGGGTAACATGCACGGAATAGGCTTTAGAATGCAATTTATGAAGATTTTTCTATGGATGTGCGAAAGGCCACAACCTTTAGGTAGGGTAATTTGCACACCCCAAAAACAATTTTTTTTTGGATCCCATGGCTAGATTTTTCTAATTCTAATACCAGCCATGGGTAGCCCTTGAATAGGTCAGAACAATGTAATTTTTTCAAAGTTGTAAAGTTACAATGTACAGCGGTACATTGGAAAATGTGCAGAAAAAGTGTGCAAGTAGCCCCAGTTTATGGCATATCTGTTTATTTGCAAAATAAACACATTATTATATTCAAGCAGAGCCAGTATTTAAGAATATAAAATACTAAGATATCTTTTTAATTTTTACGTTGACCTCATGCCGAATAGACATTTATCATAATCTTCAGGTTTTTTACTTATACTTTATATATACTTTATTCTTATTAAACTAAGCTTCCTATTAAATAAGACTTCCACACTTACCTCCTTCATGATTTTATAACCTTCTTCTGCCTCGGTGCCGTCTTCATGTTTACTCTTACTCTTTTGAAGGGTCATTTTTAAAGGATTTTTTCCCTTTTTCTTGTTAATTTTTATCACAGTTTTCAGAGTTCCCGTGTAGCCGGCAGCCTTGGAAGCGGAAACTTTGCTTTTCTTCTTTGATGTAGAGGATTCTTTTTCACCTTTTATGCTTTGTAAGCCCAATGCCTACGAAAATGTCGCTATTAAGTTACAATTAAGCAATTTTAGGTTTATTGTCGATTAAACTTGTGTAGTTTATCCAAACTCGATTTAAATGGGTGCTTATATGAGTGTAACATTAAAAAATAAAATAAAAAAAAAATAAAAGGAGTTCTGAAATTACTTCAGAAGTCATGAAAACTTAGATGTGTAATTGAAAGAACAATTCTTTTAAAAAAGATCCTCGTTTATAAAAGATTTCACTCAGATTTGCCTCCCCTAGTAAATTTTTGAAGCTTAAAAGAGTGTCCGGCAATGATTCATGTCAAATAAGGAAAATTTCACTCAATTGATTGGTTATTCAAGGCACCTCTGAAATTCTTCTTTTGGGATAAATTAAAAAGCTTGAAGAAATATAGGAAGTTGGCAAAATATATACAAGTAAAATAAGACGATGTTAAATAAGAAAAAAAAACAAAAAAAAATATGTTTAAAATAAGCGGTTTAATAGATGAAATACATTTAATGATTAAGTTTGAATTTAAATGTTGAGATTTTCTTGAAAAATCAGTCAAATATAATTTTTCGAGAATAGAAATGTAGAAAGTTTATTACTGCCAATTTAGTGATACAAAGGAGCAATATATTTTAAGAATAAAGATTTTTTTTAAATTAATTTCGGTTTCAAACACTTGGATCTAGAATAGTTATTGTTTTGAAATTTAACTTGAAATTCAGGCAAAAATCAATTGGCTGCATTGAAGATGAATACACAAAATATATTTTTTAGTTTTTTTATAATTGTTAAGTCAAATTTTCTGGAAGCCAAACTACTAAACAGGAATTATTTGTAATAAGCCAGATACATTTTTGGTCCTCAAGATTTTACATTCTGTTTAAGAAGGCCATAATTTAATTATTTCATTAAGATGTCAATTTAACGAAAACTACTTACATTTAAAATACTTTCTTTATGTGCAATCTCCTCGGGAGATTCCTCAGGCTGTTCAACAGTTTGTATCAACGCCTTTTCCATCATTTCACCACTTACACCAGGTTTATCACAATTACTTTCAGTCGTTGGCTTAACAATTTCATCTTCTAAAAATTCAAGGGGTTTTTTATATTGTTCATCCATATCTATTTCTCTCGCACATTCTTCATCGGAACATTTTTCTTTGACGGTTTCTACAGAAACAATCACCGGCATAACTACCTCGTTAGAAGGTATTTCAGAAGAGTCTTTTATTACAGGTATAAAGGGTACACACTCCATTGTAGGCTCTGCACACGGTTCTAGATGTTCTGTTAGCAATTCATTTTTATTTGTATCTTTTTCATTATTTTCTTGTTCCTCGACAGGTTTTACTTCTGCAGTATCCTCTATCGATTGTGTGGTCATCTCTTCTATTAATTCTTGCTCAGGAACTTGCGGAGCATCGTCTTTAGTTTCTTCTACAATATCAGAAATATCTTCACTTCTTATCTTCGGTTGGTTCTGGTCGTCGTTAACTTTGCTAACGCTTTCAATTTGATCATAACAGATTTTTTCATTATCATCTACTTTGGTTTCTTCATCCGCATTATTGATTATTCCTTCATCTGTATTGGTTTCATTGGCTTCTAGTTCATTTTCTTCATCAATGGTATTAATAATTTCATCGTCTTTGCTGATAATTTCAACATTTTGAATTACTTCGTCTGTACAATCAACATGTTCGTCAGCCTCTGCTGCTTCGTCAATAGAAAAAAATACTATATTATCCTTCTCTCTAACAGCTATTCCAATATTGGGATCGTCCATAACTAAACGTTTAATTGAGGACGATTCCGGTTCCAATATGCTGGATTCCAATAGCGGTGGGTCCAGGTGCTCATGATTTGGCGGTGGTTCTAAAATGGCCGTTGACATATTATCTATTACCGGAATGTCATCTTCTTTATTTTCTGGAGTTGATTCCTCTTTGAGTGATATGCCAGGTGTGGCTGTAGTAGACGCCACTTGGGAAAGTGTTTCGATACTATTAATGCAGTCTTGGACCATATTTTTTATTGCGGCTTGTTCCTCGAATTCATCTTGTGCTTTTAAAATGTTTCCTGCATCTAAAAAAAATATTGGTTATGTCCTTTGGACGGTACAATGTTCAAAATTTTTAGTCTTCGCAAATCAAGAATATTTCTTTTAGTAATGAATTTTTCCTATACCTACTAAACCCAAAAGCTCAAGATGTTTCTATTCCTAGAATATTCATATGAATTAAAAAATTTGATATTCTAATAAGATTCTAAGTAGATTTTATTTTAATATTTAGTTAATATACAGGGGGAAATAGGCAAAAAAAATATGCTGCTATATTTCAGGACCCGTTCACCTAAAATAATGTTTTATTTTTAGTTATAAAGGTCGTAATGAAAATTCTAAAAAAAATTTTTCAAATAATGAAGGTTTCGCAATTTATCACTAGGGGGCAATTTTTTTTTGGCTTTGCGCATAGTGCATTTAGTATTATCTACCGTACTACACTATTTAAGAGAATTTAAACATGGAGACATTTTTCGATCAAGCCAAGAGATCCGTTAAGGCGATTTATATACATACAACACTGAACCCATTGTTAAATGAGGTAAATTATATCGGAGAAATCAATTAAATCTGTCGTTTCCTCATTTATACAAAATTAACTACTAAATGGTTAATTCTACTGTTTTCCTTCGATATATTTATTAAATTACATTCAGTCGTTGGGGGCAGCTTCAACTTTGCCAAAAAAGCGGATGTCCGTTGGGACTGAGATACAAATAGCCAATGGTTTAGATCATTAACAGAAGTTGTGTTAACGCACGGGATATGCATTAATATGATATGAATCAAAATCAATATGTATTTTCGATTAACGTCACAGATAAGTTTAATAAACGTAGTATAATTACTCCTAGTATATTTTTTTTTTAAAACTAAAAAAATTTGCCATAAAAATCACAGTTACATTCTGAGTACTCGTCTTTACATACATATATTGGATATATTGAAATAAAAAAGACTTACTTACCATCGTTTAAGTTATTTTTAACATCAGGCTCTGTTTGCTCTAACAGTTGCCGCAATTCCTCCTCTTCAGTCATGTTCTTTAAGGAGAGAACATCTTCTACAGGCATTATTGCAACAGTTTTCTCCTAAAAGACAAATCAAGCACAGTAGAAAAATTGCATTAGTAATCTCATAAATATTATATACCTCTAAGACCTTTTTGTTGACTTCCACAGAACTACAAGGTGTTTCAACCTTAGATAATGACTTTTCCCCACAAATATCATTGAACGTTTGCTTCATTATATCTAATAGAACTCCTTTCTCAGGTACTTTTTGACTAGGCGCATCCTCAGTAAGATTTTCATCTATTCTCATTTCCGTATAGTTTTTCATTGCGGCACACACATTGGAATTAGTATCGATAAGCTGCTTTTCAGTTGAACAGTTTGGCTTATCTAAATCCGAGCCACAGTTTGTCGAACTGTCAATAAGCATATTGTCTAGCTCTTTAATATTCTGCAATCAAGATATTAGAATATTAGCAACTTTACTGAAAGTAAATTAGATTTATAAGAAAATGTAACTCGTTATCAAGTCAATTAAGAGAAATATTATTTTTTTTTTAGGACAGCGCTTAATATATTCGAATATCAACTAAGTATTAACTTAGAGTAAATATGAATATTCAGAACCTAAGTAGATTTTTTAGTAATCTAGTTTGAAAAGATGCTTAAAAGAGGTAAATCAGATTCTAACCCCAGTTGAAAACTACTTAATGAAAATCAAACACATAAAAAACGAAATTTGGAAAAAATAAAGTCCGGTAAAATGGTGAGATAAGTTTTAGGAAAAGAAAAACTATTATTATAAAAAGGGACAAAAATTAGAAAAAGACAATTTTTAGTACTAGTCAAAGAAGCGGGAATGTTTGTGGACATTAAAAATTTGAAGTTTTAAAGGAAATTTTATATACGTCTGGTCCGGCATATTTCTTTTTTTGGGTGCCCAGATACTAATGCATTAACATGAAACATGAATTTAAAATTAAATTTATTGAACGAACGATAATGCTTTTCCCCCCGATTTTCCACCTGCGCTTACCTCTTTTTAACTCGACCTCATTAAAATAATTTATTTATACAGCAAGGTAAAACATTTACTTTCGCACCCAAGACCTTCATTGACCGGGCCGGTATATTATAATATTTTCATATACATGATGAGAGGGCTATCTCGGAAACTGTAAGAGGTTTGTACATAAATTAAAATTCGGCACAATTATGCTTTTCTTCGTCATTTATCGATTACAAAGAAGAAAATAATTCATGCAACAAAGCATCTACGAAACAAGAAGGCAAACAGGGAAGATTATATACCAACTGAGGTTATTAAACGCTTTGCTAATTAATATATTGACGACATACAATGTTTAAGACTATATACAGGTGTAGTTCCAGAACTGGTTGACATCTATTTTTATTCTATTGCCAAAAAACTTAGCTCAAGAAAATAAGAGAAATACAGAACCACTATCTTAATGAGTCACGCTCTATTTCTTCGGATAATTCACGGACGAATATATTTTGAATTGTAGAAACTTAGAGGTTACACTCAATTCGGTTTTAAAAGGGGATACTAGGTATAAAAGAAGCTCTGTTCGGGGTACAAGTACTTATTGAAAGATGCAGAGATGTCAATACAAATGTCTACCAATGTTTCATAGACTTTAGCAGAGCTTTTAATGTCGTGAACCATAAAAAATTTATCGAGGTGTTGGCGTCTAGTGGTGTAGAGGATGCCGATCTTCATATCATCTTAATCTTATATTGGAATCAAACTGCCAAAGTAAGAATTAAAAACAATAACTGACACTAACAATTTTAAGGATTGCAGCGGCTTATGAATTGAGTAGCTACTGTCTGCCAAGAATATGGCAACTTCTATGCAATCTTAGGCTCAACCTAAAACCCAGGCTCCGTGTTATCTAAGATTCTGAGATGTTAAGTTTTTAGCACATCGCTTAATTCAAATTCAAATGTGATGCTACCGCAGGATACTGAGTATTCCTTGGACATGCCATACTACCAACATCGAGGTCCTAAACCGTATGGAGAAACAAATATTGATAACTCTCAAACAAAGAAAAGCAGGTTACTTCTGATACATAATGAGAAGCAAAAAGTACAGAACGCTACAACTCATAATTACAGGAAGAATAGACGGAAAAAGGGGACCAGGCAGAAGAAGGAATTTATGACTGATAAACTTGCGACAATGGATGAATATAACTTTAATTTCATTGTTTAGAGCTGCAGTTGATAAAGTTAGATGCGGGCTAACATGGTCGCCAACGCCCTGAGAGGATAAGGCACACCGAGATGAACTGTTTAAATGTTTCTGGAAGTATGCTTTCCTGGCCTTTCACCTAAATTACAATATGTATCTTGAAAATTCAACTGGCGCTCAATAAATATTGTTTTAATTTTTTCGTGAATCTTGTTGATTCATAGAAAAGCTTAAAACCTAATAATAGGTTTTGAGAGAGTAATGTTAATATGGTGGTTATTAATTAAAAATGTTCTGCAGCCTGTGTCCCCTATCCCAAGACATCCATAAGCTATGAATGCGATCAATTGGTTGCTACCTAAAATAATATATTTTTCATATTTGCAGATATATGAGCTGCTCATATTCTTGATCTGGTTCGGGAAGCTTTTGTATATCTGCATCAATTGATACAATTACTCAGGTATATCACAAAAAGATACAAACATGGTATAGGTTATTTGTAGCAGAGTTTGATGTAGAAAATTAGCAAATGAAATACGCATAAAATCTATACTATTAAAATTATTTAATAAAAATGTCTATTTAAAAAACGTACTTAATAAAAACAAATTGCTTCTCTTAAGGGGTTTATGAGATGCAAGGCAAGATGAAATGAGATCTGGTGGCTTAAATTCCCTCTCGTTATTATAGGATTAAACAGTTCAAAAGCATCTTTAATCTGAATCAAATTATATATATGTTTGAGACATTTTCTTGCTAATTTTCTTGACAATTTTTCTTTTTGTTTAGTTAAAGAAAAAAAGTCTTATCCAATAATTTCGCACATATCGTGGAAGAATAAGTGGAAGTAAGTGAAAACTGAGTATTACTAAAGTGAACTCCACCTTTTTCTTCTATATTTTGCCTTGCATATACTGTAATTCTATCTTTTTGTTGGAAGATATAAAGGGTATTCCTATTATAAAAGTTAAAGTTTTCTGTATCTCTGCTTTCTCAGGGATTTATAAAACGTGATCGTTTAAAAGAATTTACATTGCATAGGGCATTTTAGTTGTTTTTTTTGCTTAATGTAACGGCAAATAACAAATAAATATATATCTTAATAATATACATGAATTATTAAACCCTTCACAGGTGACAAAAGAATTAATGGATCCAAAGGCAAATTTCCAAATCTTTAAAAATTTACTGTAATTCCCAGTTTTCATACAATTCTTATCTTGTCTGAGAAATTTAATATAATTTTTGATAATGGTAATGAAAAGTAGTACATTAACGTATGATATTTAATTCGTTTCATTTGTTAAACTTCCGTCGCCAGAAGCATTATGGCTTTCAGCCTTAATAATTTATAAAAACAATTTGGAAATTGCGAATGCCCATGTTTGAACTTCTAGCAAATTTTATGAAGCATGAATTACAAAATACAAGAAGATCGTCAGACTATAAAATGTAATGTTTTAAATCATTAGTTTTTTATTAGTATATTTTACGTGCTAAGTTTGCTTACAATTTAAAAGAGAGTTAACATACCGGTTTTAAAGTTTCACTTTCTTTCTCACTATCGTGAATCGAGGCCAAGTCTGAAAAACTGCTATCGGATTCATACCCAGATAACTTAGATGCTGTTTCACCACCACTCATATCGGAATGTACACGTTTGCGCCTCTTGGGGCCTTCTAAGCCTTCCAAAAGCACAATATCTTTTAGATTTCGGTATCTCCCGTTACGAAGAATACGCGAGGGTGCATCTAAACGGGTTGTATATGGACTGGCTCGCTTATTACCCATTTTCCCTCCTCGTTTCGAAGTTTTAGGGCTTATAGATCTGAAAAAATAAATATATGATTAAAATAGGCATTAAAGTAATTTAGGTAATACGTGGTAGCGCAGAGTTCGAGATTAGAGAGACTTACTATTCGAGAGTGGTGGGCGAACAAAGTCCAAGTAAACGATTTTTTAATGTTTAAAAAAAAATGCATTAATAGCTAGTGCTATATCACAATGTTTACGTGTCTTTTTTCTTCTTGAAAAACTTTCCTTTTTCAATGATTTTCAACGGTTTTGTGCGCCATTGGCTTTGTTTTTACAGCTGCGTTCGAAATCTTCTATTCGATGAGCTGAAGAAATATGTAAGAGCCGATAATTTATTGACAACAGCCGACCAGTTAGATGTTTAAACTCCAGTTGCAGGAGAAGGTGGTTTACATGAAGTCTAGCACGAATAATCTGCAAGTAAGGAAAGGGGTAAGGTAGAAAACGCAGCAGTTTGGGAAAAAAGTTTTTGCCTCCGAGACGCAGGGTCTAACTGAAAAAACCGGCTTTAAAAATAAGCTCTAAGAGTATAAGGGAACAACAGGGTAAGCCTACTTCTTCAAAGAGAATCCATCTGATTCCTAGAATTTAAATAAATCTTTACTTTTGACCTAAACACCATTTTGTTTTTGCTAGTTTGTAAGATATTTTGAAAATACTAAAATTATATATTTCTGAAAATACCACATGGTTCTTATTTTAAAAGGATTTTTAAAATTATTAAAATTTTTTAGCGCAATTTTTATCATGAAAAACGACTTTATTATTTTGGTTTTTTGAAACTATCATCAACAGTTAAAAAAATCAGATATAGTTAAAATTACAACGTTATCAGTAATATTTTTATTGCAAGAACTTTTTATTATGTATTGCGATATAAATTAACCAAGATTACATTTGATGTGCAGTTTTTCAATTTTAATTTTTTATTGCGCAACGGTGCCAGGTTTATAATTAAGTCATTTTAGCTTTTTCAAAATAACTCAAAAACTATGAAAAACAGAACTGGAAACTAAATGACAATCAGTAACAAAACTAGTATAGTAATTTTTTTACCAAAAATATGAAATATTTAAGATAAAGTCGACCTAATTTTCCAGCTAAACTCTGAAAATCCCATTAGCCACTTGTACTAAAAGCCTTCAGCTATTATTAGTGTCATCATAAAGTTGTAAGCTAAATAAATAACTCATAAGAAGTGACTTTAAAAAGTCCGGTAATATATTAAAATTAAAGTTGAGAAAAATAAATATAAACGACATTTTATTTTCATTCGTGTAATTGAAGAATCATTGTTTCATCAGAGAAATTAGGTTTGAGCAATGGATGAGTTTTAAGTAGAAATTCGTAATCGGGTTTAAGTATTTAAAATAATAATGAACTAAAAAACAAGTAAGTTTGTTTAAACTGAATAAACCTAACTTTAAGCATAAACCGACGACAGATCATTGGGTTTTTCTAGGGAAACTGAACAATTAATTGAAAAATTAAGACTTATACCTGAATGCTTGTCGAAAATTCGTTTCCGTGATACGTCTGTATAATAAGAAATCATTAAGTGCTAAAAAAAATTAAACATACCCTCTTTATTGGAAGACAACGAAGTTTCACAAATTATGTCATACAAACATTTGGGCAATAAAATTAGAACTGGTTTTCAACCAGTTTGGAATGCCCATTCCGATGTACAGATACATTCCGTTGTACAGACACTGCCACAAGAAAGTCAATGAATAGGATACAAGTGACTCAACGGACCATGAAAAGTACTATCTTTGACATTACCTTGAGAGACCGAATACCAAATAGAGACTATATTTGGCATTACCTTCAAAGACCGAGTTAAAATTATAGAATGGTAAAACAACTGAAGAAAATCATAAAATGGTTATCCAGGCAAGACGCACTGAGAAATAGAGGACGTCTACCAACCGGATAGACGATGACATGAAGAGAGTTGGTCCAAATGATCTAATTCTAGATACTTAGAAGTGAGATATTGATAATACCTAAATTCTGATGCAATAATTTCTAGAGCCAAGTTTCTAGGATGATGGTATACGTAAAATAGAAAAAAACCTGTTGTTATCCTTTATACCAATTCCAGGCAATAGTTGAGGATAAGCAGATACCGAAATTTGAATGTGTGTGATGAAAAATGAAGTGTTATCAGTAACTATTTGCTAAAACGTGCTATCGGAAAGAGAATTCTTTATTAATCACTAATGGCCTTCAGAGATAGTATCCACTCATCCAACTCGTTTACATGAGTTGCATTTAAAATAAATTGAAAGGGTATTCTGGCTTTACTGTAATAAAATTAATAAAACAACACATTAAAAAGAAAGATTTTTTTGAGCCCTACATATATAGAAAATCCAAATAAGCTTAGGACACCAATGTGTCATATTTATTTCTGATATTTTTTAAGCCTTTTGAATAATTCAATAGTCTGGAAAAAACTATTGATCAGCACTATAAATAAAAGTCATTAAATGATTAATTTTGTAAGAGCTTTCAGGAATAATTATGGCACAAAGCTAAATTTTCCAGAACTGCCTGCTAACATAGACATACATAAGACACGACAAGGAAAATTAAGAGGAAGCTAAGACTTATATCAAAGACGAATCAATCGATAACACATAGGAAGCAAAAGATAATTGCTTGCCTATTGATGCACTACTGGTAAAATTAAAATTAAGGATCTGAAGCTCTATGGTATTAATAAACAAAAAATAACTATATCAAATAAAATTGATTGTCAAAAAGTACATCTTTAAAGTTTTATTTACATTTATCCTTACGCTTTTATATACATTAAAAGCAAATAAAAATTCTCCTCTGAAATCTGAATACTGAATTTAATTTACTGCTTTTCAGATAGTTACAGGCCGGCTATAGAAAGAGACCGTGGAAAAAAGAACCAGACTACATTTCGCGAGTACATCAATATACTGATGCAAGTTTTATATTGCTCTGATTCGTTTGTGTAAAACAGTTCGTTTTTTATTTGTTTCTAGTCAGTTAAAATCTTTTTTAAGAACCCTTATTTACTTTCCGTTGAATTATTCATATTCCGGTTTTCCTAATGAACTAATGCATTTAAAAAAAAAGCAGTATTTTTTAAATTGTAGAGTATCTTTTTTAAATTGTATTAATTATTTTTAAGTACGGGATCTAATAAAAATATACATTTCAATTTATACTTTAACAACGAAAACTGTTCAGCCCATCTTATAACTAAGTCTCCGACAAGATAAATTTAATAAGTTGAGTCACACGGTGTATATATTAATTAAGTTATCGTTAATACGCAACATAATTTACATAAGTAAATACGCTGAGATATTAATCAAATTTTGTAGATTATACATAGCCTCCTAGCATATTGCACAATACAAATAATCCTATAATTATTTAGAGCGTCTAATTATATTTCCTTATGGAAAAAATGTTGATGTTTACAGCTGCATTGTTTACGTTAATATGATAACATGTTAATGTTTTACATTTTGTATGCTAAATTCGAGGGTGAAAATCATTCGGATAAAAGAAGACAATTTTTTTTCTGGTGCTATTTCAATCAGCACAGCAAAATCAATGAGAGTACTTGAGTGGCATTTCTGTCGCCCTACATGATGGTGTTAGTATACATTGATTTATTTGTAAAAAAATTTTACCCATTTCTCTTTTTCTCATGGAGGACTTATAAAAAATATCCGAAATAATAATTATATAAAATTAAATTATTAAAATTTTTACATGTGTTTTATTTGACTCAAAAATAAAACCGCTCTTGCCGATATAAAGTTACTCAATTTAATTTTCAAGATGTAAACATCTTGGACAAACATTCAAATTAGAAAAAATAATAATTTCAGAAATGATCGACACTAAAAACATTAATAAAAACAAGAGATAATTTAAGTACGTCGTATTTTAACTTTATTAAAACAATAAAACCAAATGGCTAAAATGTCATTCTTTGAGAGATATCTCCTGTAGTTATTAAAGTGTTATCAGTTCAATAAGAAAACCATAACAACTGTAATATATTGCGCTTTCTAAAGAATCGCCATATTGCTCGATAACCAAGATTGAAAACAGTATACTGTTATTATAATTCAACCACTTGTCGGTTCAACAAAAATGTTATTATTTCTAATATAATTTTTTTATAGATCAGTAGATTATTATGTTTGTAATTGTAATATTTATAGAAAATAGATTTTTTATTTTTGATGTAAGTACTAAACAATATATAATTTATTTTTAAATTTTTAAATCGTGTAAACTACTCTATGTTTTTTTTTCTTATTATAATTATTTGTAATAAGTTTGTTGTAAAATTTGTTTTAAACTTTTAAGTGTATCTTTACACACTTTATTTTCACAAAATGTATTTTATTTAAAACTACATCTAAATCTAAAAGAATTGCACTAATCACCGTAAATTTCCGACGGATTTTTTTATCGGAAAACAATATTAGAAATTTATTAATTCATTTTTGACGGCCACGTTGGGTCACTGGTAAACTGAAGACTATTATTATATATATCTCTTAAGAATAGAAAAGTTATGTATGGTCTTTTGTTTAGAGGCAAAATATTTTAGTTTGATGTCTATTTTCTATAAATAAGCCTCATATCAATGAAAGAAATAATGACCCATTATGTTATCAGCTAGAAATACTAATGGTTTACAAAACTCACCACTAGTAACAATAATAAAAACTACTTACGTGCTATAGAAGCTTAATATTTTATTATACGTTACTTTAAAAATTAAGTATCTTAATGTTTCTCCTTTTTAAAGATTCGCATGATTCGCTAATTTAACCATTAATTAAAAAAAAATAAATGGAACAATTTAATCTCAGTTCCCTACTTCTGTTTCGGCTTAATTGATCCAGTTTATATCTCTATATTTACTTAATAAATATTGCGGTTTTTAATGGTTAAAACATGTTTCAACAAATTTTTGAATTTGTCTTTTATTTTACTTTATACGTCAAATTAATAAATATCGAAAAAACTACGACTAAATATATTTATAGCTGTTCTTTATATATAACACATAAAATTAATCAATTTAAATATTTGAAATGTGGGCCATTTACAAATTGTAAATATTCCAAGTGAATCAATAACTATTCTTGCACATGCTTATGAATCATTTCGAGAGTTATGACACGTACATCTTCTCTATCAACTTTTACAGATTATTTGGCTCACTCAATACACTTCGACTTAATGTAACTTCACAAAAAAAGTACAGGGGAGTTGCAATATATAATGCCTCTTTTAAGGATCATTAGATCCGAAATAATATTTAAGTAGCATATCTTAATAGAATGAGAAGTTTATTGTCATTCGTAAAACAATAGATAAAAACATGTTTACTAACATAGTTTACTAACCCATGTTTTCTCTACTAACTAGTAAAACTGTATTATCAGCAATTTTTTGTAAATAATCACTTTTACCCACACAAGAAATATTGTCTATATTTAAACCCTGAAAACATTTCCATTTATTCGCTAATCGGATTATGTATCTCTATTTTAATATTTTAGTTTAGGATTTCGATTATAAGGTTATTGATTTTATTTGTGAAAAACCTTTTAAGCATCTTCGTTTTTTTTCTTTCATCTCATCTCTCCTTAATTTTCATATATGTTACCCCTAAACGTTGATTATTTAGTACATTGCTCGTATATTAGAAGATCTTTTCAGGTAAATTCCTTAGATGAAATTTGGTTACAGCATAAAAATACATTGAAATAATTATCAGGAACTTACTTACTTTATTAATAAATTTTAAATGGACGAAATTTTTATACAAAATGTGTTTCTTTTTGTTTAAAAAATGTTGTTAACAATTTTTATGTTTAAAAATTTTGTAATTTGAAAATTAGAAAATTTAATGAATTTTGAAATTTCGAGATCTCCGCATAAAAAATATTTTAAACATTACAAAATTTATTTATTTACAGTAGAATTTCTCTTAACCGGTCACCTCGGGACTGCATACCTGCCGGTTGCCGTTTTGGCCGGTTAATCCGAAGTGTACTTATATATGTATACATAATACATAATTATTATATTATGTTCATTATCTATGTTATGTACTTATGTATATGTATTGAAGAAAGTATTACACATATATATGAACATAATAATATAAAATAATGGAGAAATATTCTTTATATAGTTATGTGTTTCATATTTACATACATGAAGGTGCTACATCAACAAATATACATATGTATGTAAGTTTAATATGCAATAATTATTTGAAAAAGTCTGTAATTTTCTTCTGTTTTTTAACCTTCAGTGAATTTCTGAATGCGATATCCCTCCATTTTCTAATCACCAAAACGTCTAATGCTGTTGACTCATATTGCTGCTCAATGTATTTTAATGCAAGTTCCATTACATTTTTGCTTCTTCATGAGAAATCGTTTTTTCCTCTTCAATCTCACTACTCTCATCATATTCCTCTGGTTCTTTGGTTGCTAAATCTATGATTTCTTCATCATTCAAAAATGAATTTTCAAGGTGATCGTCACAACTTATCATCCAATTTTCCACATATTCTCGTTGCAATGATAGGCGGTACCCGTTAACTTTTGAAGGTCTTGTAGAGTGGATTTGTTTTCTTCTTCTTCAGTCCTTGCAATAAACGAGATCGCAACTAGATTCTCAACATCTGGCCAAAGTTTTCTCCAAGATTTAATAAACATTGAAGAGGGCATTTCTTGAAATGCTGTAGCTAACATATAGATAACGTTCTTGATATTGATCTTTTTGATGACTTCTAAAAGACCTTTGTCTTCACTCTCCGAGTGTTGCAGAATTTCAGAAACAAGTTTACGCCTGTATCGTCTTTTTAAGCTTTCGATCACTCCTTGGTCCATTGGTTGCACTAAGCTTGTCACATTAGGTGGAAGATAAACTAATTTTATATCATCTACATCGCAGTCATGAGGATGGGTTGGAGCATTATGTAACACTAGAACTGCTTTGATAGGCAAGTTAACACTTTTTAAATGTTTTTTAACTCTTGGAACAAACTCTAAATTAAACCACTCTTTAAATAGGTCTAAATTCATCCACGCTGATTTTTGTGACTTATAATAGACCGGAAGGGACGATTGATTCAAGTTTTTGAATGCCCGTGGTTTAGCAGACTTGCCAATAACGAAAAGAGAAATTTTATGAGTTCTCGCTCCAATCGAACAAACGGCCACTGTAATACGTTCTTTGTTCTTTTTAAAGCCAGAGGCAGACTGTTCATGACTGCCTAGAAAAGTTTTTTCTGGTAACATTTTAATGTTTAGCCCGGTCTCGTCCATACTATGAACTTGTTCTGGAGATAATTCCTCTGTTTTAATCATTTCACCAAACTTAGTCTTAAATTCTGTTGCACCTGAAGTATCAGCAGACAGTTTTTCTCCACTTATATGTGCGAAATGAATTCCGTGTCGCTTTTTCCATCGATTAAGCCAACCATCACTTGCCACAAATTCGCCTCCATTATTAATCTTCTGGTGGATGGCCAGAGCTTTTTCTTTCAAAACTGGGCCACCAATCGGTGTACCTCGTCGACGTTCCTGAAGAAACCAGATCCACAAAGCTTCATCGACGACCTCGCAAATCGGTTTTTTTCTTGTACAACGGCTGCCCAGATTCTGTTCATTTTCGAACAAAACTCCTCAATCGAATGCCTATCTTTTCGCCAGTCATGTACAGTGCTTTTTCCAACATTAAATTCTGCACAGATTTTCGCCACAGATTCACCATTATCAATCCGCTTTAACACTTTTAAACGTGTATCCATCAAAACTACAATTCTTTTGCGCCTTGCACTCATTGTTAAGGAAATAGTTATGTTTTGTACGTACCCACAGCAAGAACAAACCAAACTGATCAAAACGACAAAATAATCCTATCCAACATCGTTTATAGTTCAGTTCACAGGGATCTCCCCGTAATAATGGGGAAATCCCAGCCGAATCGCCTCGCCGGTGAATTTCTTGGAAAATATTGCGTTGCGTTCGGCTGTTGTAAACAGGCCGGTTAATCCGTCGACAGGTTAATGCGAAGCCAGTTAAGAGGAATTATACTGTATATTAGTTAGAGACTTTTACCATGTTTGACAATAAATTAATGCAAATTAAATAAAAGAAATAATCGAAAATAGAGAAAATTGAGTGAAAAATCAAATGTTGAGACTTCCAAAATTGGAACAAAAACTTAATATTAAAAATAATTTAAAATTTTTAGAGATAAATATCTACTATGATAGAAAAACATTTCTTTGTAATTTTCTAGTATCCTTAATTTTATACACATAGTCTCAACTATAACTGTATATATCGGGTATGTCTTAACTGAATAAAGTTTGAGAACTTTTATTAATTCCTTTTTATTTTCTACTTTTTTTTTATTACTCTTGCCATTCCAACATTTTCTTTCAATTTATTGTTCTCAAACATATTTTAATATATTAAGAATATAATCTTAGAACGAAGAAATTGAAATTGATTGAGCAGTATCAACTATTATTCACGTAACATATGCTTCAAGGTGGCGTTGTCTGGCAATACTTTTTAATTTATTCGTAAATGATATTGATCAGTTCATTAATTCTCGTCATTTTTTACCTTTTGTTGACATGAATATACGAGATTCAGAGGACGATAAAGTGGTTTTGCAAAATTGTTTAATGTTTCTGTGGAAATAGCCGCAGAATTGAAATAGATTAAAAGCTCAATAGGGAATAGTTTATCAGAAATGTTAAACCTAGAAGATCTCGTTGTATTTTTCATTAAATTTTTGAGATCACTAAAAATATAATTTGATCTTTGCTTTGTCTATATAATTAATAATAGTTAAATTGGTTTTGCAGCACTTTTGGAGCACGCTGAAAAAGTACCAATATGTAAAAGAGTTAAAAGTTATTATGAATAAATATTTCTCGTTAATATAAATGTGTAACAATCACAGATTTTTCAACTAGACAATTATAGGATAAGAGATGTTTAAGCCTGTTCTAAATAAATATATGGCCAATTATTATTCCAAAATAGTCTTCAGCACTTGTCAATTTTTTGAAAACTAATGAATAAACCAATAAATATTTGTCAGGGATAGTTCGCTATCTCGTCCTCAGATATTTCTACTAATGTATTATTAACTTTTAAATGAAATAATTTTTTTTGTAAACTATTTTCACCGCCACAGTTATTATATCTTAGATAAAGTTGAAACTAAAACACTTACCTAGGTAACAAATTAAACACAGATAATTGCGGCATCAGATCCTCGTCAGTAGCACTTTGCTCAATAGGAAACTTCTCTATACTATGTCTTCTCTTTTCTTTTGGTACCTCAGTCTTAAATTTTCTTACATTCAAATCTAACCTATCAATTACTTTCACATCTGCGGGATCTAATTTGCTTAAAGTGTTCTCAATATTTTCCTTTTTGATCAGTGTCTTCTTTACTAATTCAATATTTTTATCTAAGTGTTGCTTCTTTCTCACTCTCTTCACTTTGGGTAGTAATGGAGGTATACAAGACACGTCTCCCGAATTCATTTCTTCAGGTTCCTGTTTTACTTTGGTTGAATCAATTAGCAAAGGTAGTTCTGTCATATGTTCTATAGGTGGAATAACTAACTTTGGTTTTCTGTAAAAAAAATATAACTCCTAAATTATAAATGTACATAGGGTATATCCAAAATTTGTGATACATGTTTAAAACATCTTGAAAACTGCAAGCTGTCAATTGCAGAAATCCAATGGACCTACATTCTATGGTAATTCTGAAAAATGGAAACATTTTAAAATTTGATTTGCAAAACATTGCTGAAGGCAATTAATTGATAATTTTTATTTAATATTTGTTAAATGGCATATCGATTTTTTTAGTTGTGCTGGACGATTTTTACAAAAAAATCTCCTTTTTTAAAGGACTCATAATTTATTTAGGATCTTATAATATTTTCAAACATTTTTATTAAGAGTAATTGATAATAGTATGAAATTTAATAACTAAACTAGATTTGCTATCCAATAAAAATTAAATTGAATTGAACTTAATGAACCAAAATAAAATGGGTCTTACCGCGGTTGTCTTCCAGGTTTCCTTCTAACCTTAGGAAGAACATTTACTAGGCTTGGTAACGCCTCCAAAGCGTCTTGGCCAGAACCTTCCGGTTGCTGCTCGGACGGTTCCGATTTAATTTTCTTCATATCAATTAAAATCGGAATTTTTTTTCTACCACGCTTTTTCGGCACCTTTATTTCATTTTCTTCTTGCGGGAAAATCGGTTCTAAAACCGGTGGCGATTCTTCCTCCGTTTCTTTTTTTATTGCAATTTTTTTCGGCGCTCGTTTACGTTTTATTACTTCCTCGGTACCATTCTTGAGAAGCACTTTCTTTGGTTGTGGATCTAAAACAGATATATATTTGATTAAAATCACATTATTGCTTAATTATAAGAACTGTGAGTATATGACTTAGTTTGAATCATTTTAGACCTAGCAGTTAATTTTTTTTCTATCTTTTTAACCTTTGTTCTTATAATTTACTTTTAATTTAGTGGAAGATTTAGGACCATCCCATTGCATCAAGGAAGACTTAAGAAGAAATTGTCGAATGGAAGCACACACAACATTTAAAACCTATGCAAAAGCCAAGAGACACAACTTGGAAAATACAAAAGGATTTAGGCCAATATCTATTAAATAAGTAAAATTTAAGAGTATGTGTTGCCGTCTCTTTTCTATAAAGTATGAAAATAGTCCACCATCTTTTATATGATTGAGTCACCTTTCATATGATTAAAAAGGCATAAATTGTATCTAAAAGATATTAAAAAGAATTATTAAAGGAGCCACTTTAATTGAAGAAAGATACTTAAAATGATAAAGCCTGCATCAGAAATAAAATGAAATTACTAGCAAGCAACCTTATATCAAAGACGTATAGCCATATAAGAATTTTAGAATATCTTATTTTATGTAGCTATCCGGCATTATGTGCAGAATGTCCGCATCACTGTTTTTTCCGAATAAGTAACAATTATTAATACATACACTTAAGAAAATTAGGTACTTAAGTTGCAAAATAGCTGAATATATTTAATACTTAAGTTACTGTACTGCAACTTAATTAGCATCAAGTCGTACTTCGTGGAAAGAAGATGTAAAAGAAGACGTGAAAAGGTTGACTTTTTCTTGTATTGCAATAAAAAATATGAAAATTGATCTTGGTTATATCATGACTGATTAATTATTAAATCTGAAAAGCAATACTTCATCTTGTAGCTTTCAAGTTTATTGTCTGATGCTCAAATTATTGCCACAATTTCCTTCAATTATTGAGGTCACAGAAATCGACCCTCACTCGCTAGAGATTATATATGATTTATTTAGCAGTAGAGTAAGTTGGTAGAGATAGGTGATACCGAAAGAAAATTGTATGCTCCGAATTGTAGCTCACAAAAAATGCTTTAGTTTTACTCTTTTAGCACGTCCACCTCATGTCACTCTAAATCTAATCCAGCATAAGACCAAATATTTCTATTAGATGAGTTTATTAACTAAAATATTATGGAGCACTCTATAAAAGGCCTTAGTAGAGTCTGTATAAATAGCAAGTACGAAAACCAATTATTTGTTGTATTAATGGGAATAGCACGGATGTCAAGAAGTTACTGATTACCGATTATACTAATTGACCTACAATTACTAACATCTCCAAGTGGGAAAGAGGGAGATAATGGAACTTTCACATATTTGGAAGGTGATCAGGATTAAGGTATTTGTTAAGAATATACTATATTAATTTTTAAGTAAGAACCTTATCTAGATTAAATCTTTTAGAGTTGTTTAAGTTACGCTGAGATTTTTCTAATGTAGGCAATAAGATGTGTGTTTTGAGTTCATGTAGTTTCAGGTCATTCTGAAATCCAATTCTTTTAGCATTGGTGAAAAATCAATTACAAGTGAATGATAATTTATCTGAGTTGACGGTCAAAAGTATGCCTGAGGTATTTCTTTGTTGGTCGAATTAATAGAATAGAGGTAGTAAGTAATCCACCATTTATATTCAAACTAGTGAGTATTTCGTATACAGTGCAAATAAGTATTTTTCCCTACCCACCCAAGACCAACCTTATAAATTTTTTAAATTCAAATATGCTCTCATGAGAGTACATATTTAAATTAGTAAACTTTTTTAGCTTCGTATTGTCCCATTCAATAAATAAAAATGGGTGTACACGTGGAAGGATAAAGCAGTATTACCCTGGAGTAATGAATATATTGCTAGTGAGTAGTCCCTATATAAATTTCATCGAACAAATCTGGGACATTAAGTAAGTCAGGAACCTTAATGAGTGCTAACTGCTGCATGCTGCAGTAAATAATCTGCTTTTGAAAAAATTTATAGAGTTAAAATTACTGCATACCTACATGTTATTCAGAAGTTCGATCAGTTAGGAGATTTATTTTAATCAGTCTATTTCTTTTATTTATATTATTATGTGGCTTATTTTTTATTTGAATGAGTGATAATTCTAATTAAGCTAATAGGTTATGTTGTTTGCTACTAATACCATAGTTGATTTGCATTAGTTCTACATAAAACGTTTGTTAAGTTTGGAAAAACTCAATTTTTTTATCGTATTTTAGTGTCTTCAACTAACATATGAAGTAACATTAAGAATAACCAAGTTCGCATTTAAAAAATCATGTTATGATATACTATGTTATTTTCCAAATGTGAATCATTTTACAAACATGCGTTGATCATTATAAATGCATTAATAATTTAAAAGTCGGAGTATTATCATAATATTCATTTACACCTGATAAGAAATGTCTTCGTCATCGGGTTACCATCATATTATATATTAAGTTTTATAAGGAGCATTTAATGAGTCCTAAAAAGAAGTAAAAAACAGTGCTTAAAAAATATTTTTCAACCTAAAACCTTCTTAGCTCTATAAACTTTTCCAGCCATTTATCCAACTTCCAAAAAATACGATTTCTAAAGTTCTGCAAAAAAGCATCTGTTTGCTCAATAGCCTCCTCATTTGAAGTAAATTGTCGTTCGCCAATTTTTTTTTTTGAAATTGAAACAGAAAAAGTCACTGGGGGCCAAATCTAGTAAATACGGTGAATGTTGTCACTGCATTGATGTGAATTCGCGGCATTGTGTCGATGTAAGAGAATTTTTTTTCAAAAATCCACTGTTGTGGCTGTCTCTTCATTTCTGGATTGTAGTAGTGAATTCATAATTCATCCACAGTTCTATATCTGCGCAGGATTGTCACTAAAGGATCGACCACACAATTACGCTTATTCTCTATAAGCGAATTTCAACAAACATCAGAGTCAGCAGAAGAAAGGTTCTGTCGTACGATTAGATAAATCTCCACATGCTAGCAAAATCATCCCTGGGATACTGGACGAAATCCTAAAGAATATCCTACTCATGCAAATACCAGACAAAAAGACTATATTTTTTTCCAGAGAAAGAAAGAAAGAAAGAAAGAAAATGTGCTATGTTACGTAAGAATAATCTTGTGAACAAGCATCCTACAAGCTAAAAAAAGAAAACAAAAATACAATTTCAAAAATTGACAAAACAATGAACAAAATTAAACATAAGAAGACAAAACTTTTTGAACATACTTGAATTAAAGATAACTAAATAAAACAATCAATTACTAAATAAAGGTAAACTTGTTGACAAAACTAGAGAAAAAAACTTTCCAACATGTCCAAGGTTAAAACCTCATTAATAAAGTTAAAAATCATTAAAAAAGTCATCCATGTTATAATATGCCTTAGCCAATAAAAGCGTCTTTAATTCTCTTTTAAATTTCTTAACATCCGATATATGTCTAACACATAGAGGAACATGATTGTAAATTTCTTTACTTATGTAAATTAATAAGTTTTTGGTAAGGGAAGACGTAGGAATAGGTAGGGGGTAACATCACTCTTTATTCTGCAAGAGGGAATTTTCGTCAAACATCAGACCCTGAACATCGCACTTAAACCCCATAATAGACGTTTTTCTTACATTAAACACGAGCCTGTTGAAAGCACACCACCCTGATAAAATCTGAAGGTCTTCAAGGATACAAGTCTTAATATAATCAGAATTTTTATGGCCCCATAATATTATGGGGCCATAAAAATTCTAAAATATATATTATTCCACCATATGGTGGAATCATCAGCAAACTGAACCACCTTGCCCTGCAGTTTCAATGAACTCAAGTCATCCACATACAGTAAAAATAACAGTGGTCCCAACATTGAACCCTGGGGAACGCCGCATTTCAGGGATCTAGAAGCAGACAAACGCCCAGACACTGTAACCTTTTTAGTACGATTTGATAGATAGGACTTAAGCCATCGCAATGCTACGCCCCTAAAACCATATTTATCGAGCTTAGATAGCAGTATTCCATGATCCACACAGTCCAATGCTTTGGATAGATCACACAAGGAAAGGAACTCGTAACTCGCGAACAGATCATAAACGTTCAAAAGATCATCGATAATACCAGGGAGTTTACTGTTAAAATGCTAATGTGTTTCATTTACTATAGGACGACTTTTGACAAGGTAAAATGGTCGAAGCTCTGGAGCATTCTTGTCGAGATGAGAACTTCGAATCATCTAATACACCTAATAGAAGTACTATAGGTCAAACACGGCGACGATACGAGTCAATCTCTCTCTGACACCTTCTCGACTGCGAGCTGCTGGGTTAAGACAAGGCTGCATTTTATCTTCCTTTCTCTTTAATATATTGAATGTATTATTAGAGAGGTTGCTGAAGAGTGAAAAAGTGGCAGCGACAGAAAAAAAACAATCTACGGTATGCGGATGATAGCAGCAAAAGACGAGCGTGAACTCATTAATATAATGCAGAAGCTAGATGAACACAGCGACGATACGGACTGAAATTCAATAATTCAAAGACTAAAATAATTTTTGTTGACCATGTTAATTATAACAGCCCTGACATTACAAATGTCGCCGGCTATCACTCTAGATATC
The DNA here is from genome assembly GCF_022605725.1 of Anthonomus grandis grandis. Lineage (NCBI taxonomy): Eukaryota > Metazoa > Arthropoda > Insecta > Coleoptera > Curculionidae > Anthonomus > Anthonomus grandis. Next base: position 10,206,046 of record NC_065555.1, read on the forward strand.
TTGGATTTCTCGTTCCCAATACCGGAGATTGCGAAACTCATACATTTCTAGAAGTAAGTCTGATGATGGCAAGAACACTTGCCGAAATGCATCACTCCTGAAATTAGAGGATTAGCATTTTATTTGTGAAGAAAAGACTTCCCCTACTAACTTTTCAATATTATATTGACTCCACTTCAGAATAGACTTTCCTTAATACATTTCTAGAAAGATACTTCTATCACAATTAACAGCAAACTCGCTTATACAAACTCTCATTTTCTGCATATCGAGTTATGCAGCAGAGATGTGGATAATAAAAAAAGGCAAACCGTCGCAAAATTGACGCTATCATAACTACACACTTATGTCAAGCAGAAGTATTTAAAAAACTTTGGACACATTGCCAGGAGATCAGAGGCAAATAACACGCTAATCATAGATGAAAAAATAAAGGGACGAAGATCAAGAGGACGTTCACCGTAGCGATAGGTAGACCAAATTAAAAATCTGATAGGAAAGAGCTTGCACGATGCAATACACTACGCCTAAGATAAAAGATCCTAGAGACAAACGACTCATGGACTTACTACATGATGTCACCACATCTCTTTAACAGGTTTACGAACGACAAACGAACGGATGAAGCTTAAACTTTGATAGGTTTAAAGTTAAGTTAGTCTACCAATTAAGAAACGTTATTCTTCGAGGCTATGAGCGCAATCTCCTAGATTTAAAACACTAAGAAGGTCTAACGATAAGTCGGGTTTTAACACATTTAAGAGAAGTTACTGCTCTAATTACTAGAATTCGTTCCTTAAGTAAGTAATAATAATAATAATAATAATAATAATAATAATAATAATAGTAATTAATTTGTGCATTAATTGCCGATAAATGGATTCTATTAAAGACGATGACATTTTTTTTTATCTTCATTTGATGATTTCTTTTATAATTTTAAGTTTTAGATGCTAATTAAGGTTTACTTGTAATTACTCTCCCGTTTGCCCGTAAAACATGTTGCGCCAATGGGGCTTAATTTAATATAATAGGATTAATTAATCATAATATAAAAGCTTTTAGTTAAGCAATATGATGAAACGAAACATACATGGTACATATTATGGTTTGCAGTAAGTAAAACTGATAAAATCACCCTTTAAGCTGATCTGCATAACCAGTATGCAGATTAACTTCTATATAAATTAATTTATGCTTTAACTATCATTAGAATATTAAATAAATTGTTCTACTTTGCGCCATATAATGAAAACAGAACACACTATTTTTCACCCACCTTTTCCATTTTCCATTAAAACCCGCGCAAAATTCTTAGGATTAATTTTTAAATTTGCCTTTTTCTTTGATTCCCTTTTGGCTTTCGCTTTAAGCTTGATAATTTTTTTGACTCTTGTAGTCTTCACCACTGGTTTTTTGGTTAGTTTTTTTAGAATTCCACCCTCGCTGCTTGCGGCTAAGCCTTCCTCCCCTTCAGGCTTGCTCGTTTGAGGCATAACTACCTCCTTGGTCGACGCTGGTTGTTTCTTGATCCTGGCAGCCATGTCATTTGTAAGGACGGTGTGGAAGTGAGGCGAAAGCCTGTGAAATAAAAAAAGTTAAAAACAAACATTAAAAGATATTTTTTGCATTAGTACTAAATCGAGATTATATACTAGTAAACCAGTTATTTGGATTAAAAGTGACCTTCTTCAACCTTTATATATTTTCGCATTTTGTCAGACACCACAAAATAATTTTTCAGTTTTAAATGCAGGTAATACTCAATTTCGTGAACCATCTATATCGTTAGTAACATAAATACGTGCTGAAACAAGATATATTATATAAAGCAAGTATCAAAAATATTTAAGGTAGGCGATCTGGGATGTTATGACTGAGATCCACTTGGCCCTATTTACTCATTCTTATAACTATTATTTAAATAGTCTAAGCCAAAAAAGCCATCGTGTAAATACTATAATTAAATTCTTAGCAAAAAATCAGTGATCGGTAAGTCTACCAAGCAACAAGAAAATAATGAAATGATCATGAATAAGAATTCCATTTGAAAGTATATTTCAACAATTCCATACAGATTTTCTTGAATTTTCTTTGAAAGAGTGCTCTTAAAAATTAGCTTTGTTAAATGGGTCTTAAAAAGTTTATTTATTCTTAACCTATTCACCTACTCCTAGAAGAAATTAATACTTAAACAGAAATCTTAAAGAAAAAATGCTTGCATGTTTTAAATATGCTTAGGGTATAGCAAAGAACCAATGAAGATAATTACATAGAGATTGACTCTAGTAGAAATTTTTGTTTCATTGGATTTTTTTAAGAGCGCTCAAACTGGTATTCTTAATGAGATTGGACTGGTATTCCTGTTTTAACAGGTTATGAGTAGTAGATAATATTTTTCTATTACGATTGCGTTTCAGTTTCAAAATGTAAATAAAAGATACATATGTCATTCATGATATAAGTTTTGGACATTAAGGTAATATGAAGTTTATTATTTAAAAAACTGCAGGAGCTATAAAATATAAACTATCTAAAACATTTAAACGTTGTAGATCGTTTGGGTACTACGTGTCCCAAATGAGATAAGTTTTCATGATTTTACATTTTTATTAAGCGTTTGACCCTATCAACATTTTAATCATCATTAATATCAATTATATCCAACGGGTGAATTTATAAGGAAATATGTAATAACCTTTTTGATAAAGAATATGGGTAAAGGACGAAACGTTGTATCATCAATCTTATATCATCATATAGGGCGACAACAGTAAGCATAACGAATATAATTTATTTTGCTTCACATCTTTTTATGTACAAAATATTTAGAAACGCCCTATATAATTTCAATTAATATAATAACTAGTGACGAGATCATTACATGGATTCAACCTTAAATACTTACTCACATAAATAAGTTAAGAAGTAGTCAATAAAATTTATAAATAATGTATTTCCATCTTATCATTGTTTGTATAAAATGCCTATTATCCTTCAGAGAAGGATAACAGTAACGTAAGCTCGTAATAAAATAAAGTTACAAGCAGTTTTCTATTAAACGTTAATTAAAAGCTAAAAAAGAAATCACAAAAGAGCGAACTTCTTAATAAAAAAACAAAATAGAGAATAAACAAAATAAACAGAAATTTTACATTAATTCTATTTAGATTTTCATTGATTTTTCTTGCTGACAACAATACTTGGAAGTCGTTAACGATGTTTCGACAATTCGTTAAATATATTTTTGCATGGAAGACTATTAAATACACCGAGAATAAACGCTATAAATAATTGAATAAAGAAACATGAAAGACATTTGTTGTTATTACTATAAATATATAATTTATGTCACGAGGAGTAAAACTGTTTTGTATGCAACAATTTAAGATTAACGCAGTAAAAATATTATATTTTTAAAAATAAAAATAACTTGATCGCGAAATAAATTAGATGAAACTTTTATATTTATAGCCATATTTTAAATAAAGAAACTTAATTTAACTTTAAAAATAGAGAAAGAATCGTTCTCTTTATACAACATTATTTTATAATGGCATTGGTCTATCTTGTTTTTTGGTGTTTTTTTATTTTGTATTTTTAAGCAACTTAAATCACCTATAGACTATTTATGTATCTATGTTTTTTATAATTATTATATTTTTTAGTTGTATTAGGGCAAAAATGTAATCTCTTTTAGATGGTATTTTATTATATTTTTTTTCACGTAAAATCTATATTCTTTTTTTAAATAAATTAAGTTCATTTATTAAGCAACTTATTTATTTTTTCTGTAATTTAGTTTAGTTTAACTACCAATAGGAAATCTAGAATCATTCAATTATATTATTATTATTATTATTGAGGTTTCAGCACCAAAGCTCTGACGACCTAGTATTTACAGCTTTATGAAGAGACTAATCCAAGTAATAAGCCGTGTTTATTTACTGAGGCATATGGAGTTCATCTTCTGACACGATATTACATTTTTTCAGAATAACTGATTTCTGTATATGTGATTATGTTTTCAGGTAATTGAAGTGTATGTATGCTTTGTACGACTATTTTTGCACGATTCCTGTTACAGAAATTATAATCTGTACGATCTTTATTGTTCCATATTCCTCTTACTTCTTCGGCTAGTGGTAGATAGTTTTGCATTTTTTCAGTATGTTTAATACGTAAATTTTTATCATTCGCTTCGGCTATGTCTATAAAGAATGTTGTTTTGGTTTGTTTGTTTATTAATACTGTAATGTCTGATCTATTAGCTATTATTTTCCATCGGTAAGTATGGACCTGTCGTAGTATAAGGTATAGGTGGGTGCGCGTCAGTAACTGATTATGGGTGATGTATGAATATGGTTTGTCGATTATATCCGGCGGCAGTTTGTTCAAGATTTTAGTGTGGATGATCGTTGAGATGTTGTCTTTCTGTACTAGTGACCACTATGGTTTATTGTATCTGCAAATAGGAGGCATTGATCCTATAGGGCGAGTAGGAGTTTATTCTGTCTCTGAGTTAAGGCTTTCTTGTTGAAGTCATCTATAGCGGAGGTCTATGTTTACGTCATCCCAGTAAACCATGTTGTAGTGCCTCTCATGCAGTTCCTTCCTGGACTAGGAGACTTCTTTTTCTGTTTGGTTTGTTATGTTCATGTTTAGTGTAATTTTTTTTTAATATTATTATTATTAGCATTATTATTAATAATATATTGACTAGTATTGCAGATAAAATGCAACGTTCCTAAATTTCAAGTAAACGTAGCAATGCTTAGCATGCTTATCTTACCGGACTATTCAAAAGCGACCTATTAAACCGTAAAATAACACTATCGTATATAATAAAAACATAAATACATTATTCATTTTCATAGTTTTATATTGTTTTGATTTTATTTTGTAGTTAAGGTTCACTAGTTAAGTTTATTTAAAATTTTCTTTACATTTGATTTAATAGTTTCAACTATAGGCTATATTGTATAGTTTTTAGTGATTTATATTGTCTGAGTGCCACAATTTACGTTACTTTAAGTTTACAGCTTAAACTGGGTAAAAGTATGTTTAGAATAATTACTCAGAATAGGTTTTAGTATGTATAAATATTAAAAATAGTTACTTAGGTTAAAAATAAAAATAGTGTATTGCTGAGGTTGTTTAAGTTGAGTTCTGTCGCATCAGAAAGCGTAATATCTGGAAGAGCAATTTCTCAATTCAAGACGACCTAAAGAAAGAAAATAAAAACTTAATGTTCTTAACATAAAAAATGATCTCAAGAAAGAAATGAAAGCGAGCTAGAAAACAATAAAACCTGATAAAGACCAGACCAGAAAACTAAGTGAATTTAAAAATAGATTTTGACAAAAAGCAAGAAGAACGAGATAACAAACAGAGGGCAGAAGAGGAACGAGACCGAAAACAAAAATAAAGACATCTACAACTTTAAGAAGAAAATAAAAAAAGTCACTATCACTATCCAAAACTCTTTATTTCATGCTCAACATATTTTTTAGTAACGATGTTAGCACCTTCAGAAAATCAAAACTGACTAATTAGGACACGTAGAAGAACACACGTGTTCTCGACTTAAAGTGCTTGGTTCTGAGTTTATTTGGTTCCATTAAAATATCTAAAACTCTCAATAACTTAATATAGGCGAATCTCAAGGAATCATTAATGGTACATTAATTTTTACAATGTACACATATCAGCTTCAGGATTTTTTTTAAATACTGCAGTATCAATGTATATGCAGCGCAGTTATTCTCAAAAGAAAATATCACTGGTGTTAGGTGAGCAAGAAAGAGGTGCGTGGATACATTTTAAGTACGATTCAAAGGTGAAAACACACTTGAGATTACTATAATCGCTAACTTTTCTAGCCAGGTCAAGGCCTGTTACCTTGATGGGTTCATTCAAAGGAAAGGACTATCCCAATGATTAAAAAATAATATGGGAAATTCCTGATTCTCTTGCTTTGTCGCAAAGTTATTCGGAAATATCCCAAGCAAAGGTGCCAAATGTTATGTCTAATCTTTAGGATTCGGGAAAGAAAAGATTTATACTCATATGTTCCATACACATATATCACTATTATATATTATGTATATTAATCAATAAACTAATTATTATTGTTCAAATATTGATGTTAATACGGAAATTATGGCCATCGCTAAACAATCTGGAATTAACTGCATGTAAATTAGTTAATTGTAGATTAAAATACACAAGTAAAAGTTTATATTTGGAATTTCAACATTAAAAAAAGTATAGTAGGGTTCTCTTAAAATAATGGCCATGCTGCTAGTTGCCAATAAAATCGACTACACCACATGAATGAAACTATCTTAGAAAATATTTATTCTTCTTATTGGTAATTTTCATAATACATCTAATATTCAATTCATAAGTTTAATTTTTTGCATTCAATTTAGTTTGATTATTTATGATTTTATTGGTGTTTTTGAGTAGCCTAATATTAATAATAATTTAAGAATTTTTGGACAAATACTTTCTTAGTCTCCCACCTGCCATAATCAAGCTAAAAATCGCTCTACTGAACCAAGCAAAATCTAGATATTTAAAAAAATAAACTAAGCATATTATGGTGCAAAATGTAAAAAATAAAAAATTTACTATTCTATCTACCATACCTAATTAACGACCAAAGAAATAAACTAAAAAAATATATAGAAAATTACAGTAATAAGGAATTCCTCAGCAGAAATTGTTCGTATTTAGCTTCAAGCTGCTTACCAGAAAAAGAGGCAAGATCAGTGGGTATTTCAGATCAGTAGTATTTTAACATTTGACAGCATTATATGAAAAACGCATATGATACGTAGCCGTTCGGTGAAGAGGCATAGACAACTCGGAGCTACTTCGTACAAGCCTATTTTAAACTTAATTTGTGAATATAAGGCGATCCTTAAGTAAAGATGACATTAATAAATTCTTAATAATCTTTATTAAAAAATTGCACAAGTGTAAATTCCTCCGATCACCTATGTTCAACTATTTTAGTTCTTTATACGACGGTGTAATGTGTTCTGAACCCTTTGTATACGAGATTAACTCTTTTGATCAAAACAAAAACCATAAATATAATCACAATAATTGAAATTCCTAAATACAAAAGATTTACGTAATTCCTTTCTAAGCGTTTTTAATAAAAATTATGCCTTTTGAAGTAAAGTTTTTACAAGTTACTATTTAACGTAAGTTTTACTAAGATAAGAAAAAACTTTGTAGGATTTAAAATTAAAATATGTCCTTTAGATAATGAATTAGGAGCCAAAAGATCCTTATTTATAAGAGCCTATTGAATTCCTACAAACATATAAGCATCAAAACAGCAGTATAAATGAGTGTCATCAGCAAAAGCGTGAACTAACCCAATTATCTGAAGATATCTGAAGGTATCGAGTAATAGCTTGTCTAAAAGATCTTTCGAAGTCTTTTATTTTGACGTTTGATTTTTTTAAATCGGTTGATTCGTTTTCGAGAAAATTAGAAAAATCTTTGTTTATCTTAATTTCTTCAGAGAGAAAATAAAAACATGAAAATATCAGTTTTTATTTCAATAAGTGTTTAAAATGTTGCCCGTTAGGGTTTGCCAAATCTACAATTCATTTATAATTTAAAACGGAAACTACCAATATAAACAGCAATTGCGAAGATTAGACGTGGAAAAAACTGAATAACAACCTGAATTTTTTTCCGCATTCTTTTCATCAACACATATATCCCGGGCGAACTGTATTTATTGTTATACTTGCTTAGTTATTTATAGTTAAAGAATTTATTTTGCCATCAGGTACATTTGTGACAGTCTTGAAATAGTGAAAATGTATTTGTTGAATTGAAGATTTTCCTTCCAAAATGGTTTACACACTAGCCAAAAGAGTGGAACTTATTCTAATTTATGGTGCCCGAAATCAATGTGCTCGGCAAACTGTCGTCACGTTTAACGCCAGACATCCGGAGAAGATAACTTCGCATAGGTGCGTTTTGGACCTTGTTACTAAGTTTTACTACCGAAACTGGATCTGTTGCAAATAAAAAACGTGATCATCGGCGAATTTTGGATGAAGCCGCTCAAGTTGAAGTTTTGGGTCATTTTGGAATAAATCCTAATACTTCATTACGAAAAATTGTTGCTGCCACTGGAATTTCATTAGGCTCTGTTCACACAGTTACCAAACATTACAAATTTCATCCATTCAAAATAAAAATATTGCAAGAGTTAACCGAAGACGATTTCGATAGGCGAGTTGAGTTTTGTGAAAAAATGACTGAAGCGATTAATGATAATACTATTCATGTAAAGAATATCTGCTCCAGTGATGAATGCTCATTTTATCTAAATGGATTTGTTAATAAGCATAACTGTAGATATTGGAGCAATGAAAATCCTCATGCATTTGTAGAAGGGCATACCTAGTATCCTCAAAAAATTAATGTATGGGCAGGCATTTTGGGAAATAAAGTGATTGGGCCATTATTTATTAACGGAAATTTAATTTTTTTATTGGAAACATTTATTTGGATATGTTGGAAAATACCATCAATCCGCTTATCACTGTATCCATTGAAAGCCAAATCGATGATGATGGAAACCCTATACTTGATGAGGCTGAAATATATTTCCAGCAAGACGGCGCTCCTCCTCACTATGTTCTTCCCGTTCGGCAATGGCTAGACGCCAAGTTTCCAGATAAATGGATAGGGCGAAGGGGGCCTATAGAATGGCCTGCTAGATCTCCTGATATACCGCCGTTAGACTTTTTTCTATAGGGTCATTTGAAATCTATTGTGTTTACTCCCCAACCTGAAAGTTTGGATGAACTTCGTCAACGCATCATCGACAGCTGCCATGATATCCCACAACATGTTTTTGAAAATGTCCGTCAGGAATTTGAACATCGCCTATATATCATTGTTTGGCCAAAAACGGGCAACATTTTGAACAGTTATTGAAATAAAAACTGATATTTTCATGTTTTTGTTTTCTATCTGAACAAATTAAGATAAACAAAGATTTTTCGAATTTTCTCGAAAACGAATCGACCGATTTAAAAAAATCAAACGTCAATTTGACTTCGAAAGACCTTTTAAACAAGCTATTACTCGATACCCCTTGCCATTTAAAATTTTTAAGGGGATGACCCTGGGGGGTAATGGGTAAAAGGGGGTGAAGTAACTTTAGGTTAGAAAGTTGTCCCCCTTGACAAACCTTTTGTATGTTATATATTTCATAGTCAACTTTTAATTTACTTAAATTTCTTTATAAAACGTTCTTTTTAAATTATAAAACGCTTATAAATTTACTTTAATGATTTACCTTAATTTTTTTTAATAACTTTTGTATTATAAAGGAATAAGTCAAGAATCAAATGTATATTATATAAGGGCAATAGATGGAATTTGTTTCGTTTGTATTAGGCATCCTCAGAACAGAATTCTTACCAAGTTCTTACCTTGAGTATTTTATAATAAAAAAGAACTCTACATGATATAGGGTCAAAGGTAGAAATAAAAAAAATACAAAAGTAGGCCGGGCACTAGTTAAAACATATTAAAGATATAAACAAAATGAGGTTAGGTTTGAAAGAGATTTTTAAATAAAATGAAAAAAGGTTTTTTAGAGTATAGCTATCGAACCATGTATCACTGGCTTCGACCTGGTCTAGTAAAGTGATTTTGTTTAACGAGTGAGGCTCAAAATCAAAAATTTCCATATAAACTCCTGGACAAAATTATCGCACCACTAATTATTTTGTCAAGAAAATTTAAATAAAAATAAATATCAGTTAAAACAGTTATAATATCTTTTCTCGTATAAAAAACAGAACTGGGCAAAAACTATGTTTATGCTTTATCATGGAACATGCTGCTCGTGAGGAGTGAGAATACATCCGCAGGAAAGTTTTCATAATTTGATACGAGGAATGCTGCGAAGACTTCAAGCGGTCATTGCAGCTAGAGGTGGCAATACACGTTATTAAGAATTCATTATGGGTCTATTGTTTTATTTTTGTATCAAAATTGAAGTTAGTGAAAATCGATGCTTTTCCTTGTATTGAATTTAGTTACTTAAATCTCGTTTTGTTAAATAGAATATAATTGTTTTTGTTAATTAATAATGCATAGTTAACAATGCTTATAAGTTTGCTTATTTTTTTATCTTTATTAAAAAAAAATCTTTAAAAATCAAGTGGTGCGATAATTTTGTCCAGGAGTTTATTTACTATATAGGCTTACTTTACATTACATAGCAAGTGTTCCAATACCCTAGTATGAATTTGATGCCCAGATTGGCCAACATAAATCCCATAGCAATTGCCGCAGCTCAAGGAAAAAATCCAGATTCAGCTAAGCTATTTCTCGCCGTCTTAATGGTGATTGAATAATTATAAAAAGTGTTATAAGAAGTTTTAAACGAAGAGTTTTTAAAACTTAGCTAATTGCAAAGAAGAAGCCATTAGTAACTGCGAAATATTTTATTGTGTATAATTCTTTCTGGAATGCTGTGTCTGAGTAGGGATTTTAAAAAGTCTAGAAACAAAAAGTAGAAGAAACTATTGAAAGCAGCAAACTTAGTTAAATATTTTTATAAAAGGTAAAAACACGAAATCTACAGAATCACAAATACATTTAATAAAATTACAAAGATTACAAGTTTCGCTCGACTAGAGCATTAACACATCTCGTGAGAGTCAGACCTAAACAATGATAAAATTAGTAACCCGAAAAGGAAAATTCGACAAAAACTTACCATAACATACACCAAACACCTGACATATAAGTAAACAAAGCTTACAATAAAGTTGCACTATCTATGTACAAAGACTCAACTAAACAATCAAATCACTTATACATTTTAGAAATCTAACCATCATTTAATAGTCTAGAACTACTCAAGGTTATTAAAAACTAGGTGTCCATCAAAATCAAACCTTTCATTTACACAGGACAGATCAAGGCTTTTAAAAGCTTTACTAATTTCCATTGTCTCCAACAAGTCTACTGAGGTAATTATTATTAGCTGGCTGCACTGAAGTAATTATTATTTATATTGTTCGAGTTAGTTAAATATGGTAAAGTAGATGAAAACTGTATTACAATATCTATGCACGAAAGTTTTTTTATGTCATTTTCCCCTTCATCTCACGTATCTTTTATAAGAAATTATATAGTTGGCAAATAAACTATTCATAATTATAAGTTCTAAGTCATGCATAAAAACTTCGTTAAGCAAAGGTGATCAGAACCCATAGCCAATCCAGGGATTTGCCTGAAAAACAACCCTAAAATTTTCTCATTAAATTTTCTATCTATCACAATTTTAGGAAAATTCGCATTATTCAACGCAGTGATAAGCGATATGTAATCGTTAGGTAAAATACTAGGAAAAAGTTTTTGAAATTGGAGGATATCAAGATTTGGGTATATCATATATAATATCTTTAAATTATTAGCACATTTGATTGAATTTTTGGTTGAATAACTATTGCTGAACTAACTTGTCTGTCATAAAATCTTGTTGAGCCAAGTTAATGTTCATTTCATGGCAAATCCATAGAGAACGGGAGTGTTAGGGTTTATTGGATATAGGCTGTATTTCTTGGTTTGAAAAAACACTAATGTAATGATAGTAGGGTTTGTTTGTTAGTTCGATCAATTTTGTAAAAATTAATAGGTGGATCTTTATTTATTAATTAATAATTCTGATGAGATCACATTAGAATCTAGAAGCTCCTAAAGTTTCGATTAAAACAAAACAAACAATTTTGATAAAATTTATGAATAATACAGTTTGGGGTAAAAGCAAGAAGAACTGAGGAAAAAGCGCTCAAGATATTCTTATTAGGAATGTCACGACAGTGTATGATAATTTTCGTCTCCAGTAGAACAAAGATTTTCCGTAATTCATATCAAATAATTGTGAAAAATTGAACTTAAAAAATGTATACTTGACAGATTAAGAAACGAATATGAAAGGAAAAGTGTCATTTACCCATTGTAAGCCGATATACTTTGTCATTAAAGTTAGATAAGCTTTAATGTTTTATGTTTAAATATTTCTTATTTACTTTTTGGAATCCTCGATTTAAAAACTCAACCTCTTTTAAGATTCTAAAACCAGATTCTATATATGAAAATAGCAAAGATAAAACCGCGAATTCTATAAAAAAAAGGGTTAAGTGATACGCTATATCTCACCAGTGAGAGTTACGATTACACCATAATGTGCACTTTTGTCAAATATGCAATTCAATTTATTTTTTTTTGGTCGTCGAGTACTGAATACTAATATAAAAAATTTGAAGTATTTCTAATAAAATTTGAAGATGAAGGAAAAAGATCAATATCAAGAAAAATAAAACTATTTATTATGACAATGATTGGATTCCAAGCCTTCTTAAACAGTGTAATTAAATAAATATAACAATTAATTAATTAAAATATTTGATGAATTGAAAATAAAATTTCAAAAAATGAAAGATCAATATTAACCTTTTTTAAAATGAGAAACAGAAAAGAAAAAGAAAATAAACTTATTTAAATTTATAACTTTTGGCCTTCCTGAATATTTCATAATTTATTTATTTATGTATAACCTAATTTGCTGACCTCTAAAGCCAAATAGTTTTCCTTTAATGTAATGAGCATAAGAAAATAATTAAAAAAAGCGTTCTAGCATCCTCTAGAAGAAACTATTATAATATATATTTTAGTAAAAAAAAATAAATTTTACTGATAAATTAAAATAATTTTGTCCTAAAGAATAATTAAAAAAAATTAAATGTAAAATGACATATCTAAGATTGATTAGTTTATATAGAAAAAAATCTTTTCTGTTATACAAATCTTACAAGTCCAGTCCAACGTAAGAAGTTTTTAAAATCATCACATTGTTGAGATTTAAGCCCAATGTTACCGCACACGAACTTTTTCAATGCTTTATCGACGACACATTAAGCTCTTACAAATAACTCTTAAAACCGGGATCGAAACGAACATCTAACTCACCTAAAAATAATCACGCGCGGGATCATCTTGTTCCGGGACCGGCAGGCTGAGAGTGAATATTAATGATGTACCTACTGCATCCGAAATATAATAAAAGTTGCCGTGTACACCGCTTGTTGATATCACATGAGTCAAAATACGCATACTCTCATTTCGAAACTAATAAAGCTAACTACGCCGGCTCAATTTATAATTTATTGCGTTTATGCACTAAAGATTTTTCATAAGCTTCGGAGCTCTGCTCATAGAGAAATTCAAGATTTTTTGGGCGGAGAGTATCTTTGGTATTAAAAGAAAACATCGGGCATCATTGCAAAGTTTTCTCTTAAAATAAAATGGTAATAAATAAGGAAACTAGCTTTTGAAGTTTAAGATATTGTGGTATGATCCGTCCAATCACGACATCAAACCATTTACGTAAGAATTTCAGATTGTAGGCTCTATAAAGCTAATATTAAAATTGACCAATGTTGCAAGTGACCAAGTTATACAGCCAGTTCTTACTAATAATTCGAAAGCAAATTAAAATGGAAATTCAGTGAAATTCGGTAGATAAATGATTGTAAATAATGAATAATTGCTTTTCTTTTCTGTGACGTTACATGCATTTTCTGAGCTATAAGAACAATATTAGAGACAACACAGAGACCTAAATGTATAACTAATTTGAATAAAGTCAACAGTCAGTAGTCACTTAGAGTACTTAGCAGCTACACCATACACGTGTGCACTAAAAACGTCAATTTTTGGCCTTAGATCGAAAGGACCGTTTTTTTATTTCTCTGGTGGAATTTGTAAGAAAGTTGTAGCCATACAACATTGTACCACACATATCCAAGAAGTAAACACAAGAAATAAAACAATGATATTTAGAGCCTTTTAAATTGATAAGGCTGGTTATAACTGCCGTAAAAACTATTGCTCTGTATAATATTAATTTCTCAATTTTCTAAACAATAAATATGATATTTTGGGTATAAGTGAAATGTGGCTGAATGAAAATATATTAAGCAGTGCGGTTTCTATACCAGGTTATAATTTTTTTAGAAAGGATAGATTAGACAGAGTTGGGGTGGTGTTGGCATATATGTCAAGTCAATGGTTCAGTGCGAAATTGTAAATATTAATGTTAATAATGTAAACTTTGAATTTATGCTCCTAAATGTTAAATTTGGTATACACAATATAGGAATACTTAAAAATACAGGCCTCCTAAATCGAAAGCGCTTGAAATAATAAATTTCCTGGAAGAAGTTGTTTCACATCTTTTAGTGACCTATGATTATTCATAGTAATTCTCGGAGATCTGAGTATTAATATGTTAAAACCTAATTCATTATATTCTATGCTTATCTTTTTTGGGTACGTACAAATAACAAATGAACCAACTCGTTTAACAAATACTACTGCAACATGCTTAGATCCCATTTTTATTAATACTAAAGATATTTGCCATAAAAGTGGCACCGTTGTTTCGGGTTTAAGTGATCACAACCAATTGCCTTTCTGCACTTTAAAATTAGTCGTTAAAAGACAAAAACAAAAATTTATAATCATTCGCAATTTTACATATTTCAATGAGATATACTTTAGGATCGACTTATCACATATTTTTTGGGATAATATTTTTAATCTTGCGGACATAAATAAAAAAGTTCAATATTTAGAACAAAATATTACTTGTTTATTTAATATTCATGCACCCTACAGAACTATAAGAGTCAGTAAAAAGCCAGCTCCCTGGTTGACAGACACCTTAACACTTATTTTAAAGGAACATGATAAGGCTTTGACTAAATACAAAAATCACAAAAGTATAGAAAATTGGAGATATTAAACGGAGTGTCGTAATTTTGCGTTGGCATCAATAAGACGAGAAAAAGCTGCATATCTTGCAAGCTTGGAGAGTGACAAAACTGGTAAAAAACTTTGGAAAGGTCTAGAAACTTTAAATATTAAAATAACCAAGAATAATTACGAGCTGCCGTTTAATAAATCTGATCCAACTTCCTACTCCAGTAATTAAGTTTACCGAAGATAATTTTAATTTTTCTTTAGTAGACCAAAATACTGTCGAAAAATCTATAAAAAATATTAGGTCCAATGCCTCTGGCGTGGATAACATAACTCGACGATGTTATACTTATATCTCCCTGATATTCTGGATCATGTCACTCATATTATAAATTGTTGTTTGGAGGTAGGATATTCTCCTAGGGCCTGGCGTGAGTCGGTGGTATGCCCGATTCCCAAATCCTCCAGTCCTGAAAGTGTTCAAGATTTGCGTCCGATAAGTTTGCTTCCCGTAATCTCCAAGGTTCTCGAAAGAATAATCTATATGCAGCTGTCATCATTTTTAATGTCATCAGTCTAGCCCATCAGTCTGGCTTTAGGAAACATTATAGTACAGCTAGTTCACTTCTAAACGTCACCGATAATATCATGCGAGCTCTTGACAAAAAGATTTCAGTCATTATGATAGCGCTTGATTTCTCAAAAGCGTTTGATGTAGCGAAACTAAAATATTATGGCTGTAGTGATGTTGTTTTGTCCTTTTTTAAAACTTACTTGTGGCGTAGAACCCAAAAAGTGAAGGTGAATAATGAATATTCTGCTTCGAAAAATATTACTTCTGGTGTCCCACAAGTAATAAATCAATTTTCAAAAAAAAGATAACCTTGTCATTAATCCTAATAAAGCAAAAATGGTTTTGTTTTCAAACCGAGGATCACATAAAAATATAATGAAAACTGTTCACATTCAATTGGATAACGAAACTATTTTGTTCTCTGATACTGGGAAGGTTCTGGGACTTAAAATAGACAATTCTTTAAGGTTTAAGGAACATGTTAATACTCTTCTCCAGAGGTGTTATTTACGCATGCGTATGCTTTATGCCAATAAACACATTTTAAATTTTAAAACTAGGAAAAAGATCGTAGTTGCTCTTGTTTTATCTATTTTAAATTACTGCCTTATAGTTTATTATCCTTGCTTAGACCAAATAAATCGTTACCGCCTAAAACGCGTGCAGAATACTTGCTGTAGATTTATTTTTAACCTCGGATAGTTTGATAATACCTAATTGCAGAAAAGAATTAGATGTAAAAAAGAAAACAAATACAATAAAAGTATGCTGCTGAAGTACTTGATGATTCACCTACTTACAGAATTCTGGAAACTAAGTAAGCACCTGACACAACCATAAAATAATCATGCGTAGAGGTCCAGAGCCACTATGCTATAGTCCAGAAGACTACAGTAAGAATCAAAGATAGTTCCACAATGGATGGCTTAAGACCTCAGAACAAAATCTATAACCACAAATTTCCTGTAGACCTTATGACCTAGAATGGTAAAGTTGTAAAGATGACTGGCCTACTTATAGGATTCTGGAAACTAACTAAGCATCTGGCACAGTCTTAAAATAATCACGAATATAGGCCTAGAGCTACTATGTGATATTCCAAGAGTCTTCTGCAGCAAGAATCAAAGACTTGGTTAAAAGATAATTTGAGTGTAAGACTTCAGAATAAAACCTTTAACCAAAAATTTCCGTATGACTACAACAGTAAAGTTGTATAGATAATTAACCTGCTTACAGGATGCTGAAAAGTAAGTAAGCACCTAGCACAAGCGTAAATTATGTAATCACAAATAAAGACCTAGTGTAACTCTGTGATATTCCAAGAGACTTCTATCTTTCATTCCAGCAATAATCAGAGGCTTAAATAAAAGACGCAGAGTTGGTGGCCTACGACCTTACAACAAAACCTATAACCACAATGATAAAGTTGTAAAGATGATTAGCCTGCTTATAGTATTTGGAAAACTAAGTAAGAATAAGAACCTACTAACTAACAGCTCATCAAATTATTGACAGCCTCTTTGGCAGAAAGCTCTCATGGCGTGGTCAGAACATAATTATACATCAGCAACACGAGTTTTCTAAGGGTAAATCTACCGTAACTATTTTGCTTACATATCAGCAGTACTTGTTGGATGCTTTTGAGAACCATAGTCAGAAGAACCGTATTTACTACACTGACTTCTCGAAGGCGGTGACAGCGTAAACTGTAAACATCTCATTCAGAAGTTGCATGTAATCAGTCTGGGTAATAGTCTTTTAAAGTGGATTAATGGATTTGTGTCGAATCGTATTCAATTAGTGCGTATAAATAACATCATTTCTGACAAAAAATTCAGATCTTTTCCTGTGTACCTCAGGGTTCCCACAAAGGGTCTATTTGATTTATCATTATCTTTGTTTTGTTATGCGTTACCCGAAATTTATTTATTATTTATAGAGGAGATAAAATTGTACAAGGTGATAAAATCCGCAATGAATGCGCAACTTTTAGAAGCTGATGTTGATAGTGTTTTGTATGGTAAGTAAATAATGGTTGGAGCTTAATACTAAAAAATGCTTAATCATTTTGTTTGGTCGTTCTCTAAGATTAGCCGTAAATCGCTACACAATGTATAGCTTAGTTCTGCTACTACTGTTAGAGACTTGAGTCTGTTACTGGATATTAAAATGATTGAGTAAATGAGGCATGCGTAATCTTGGTTTTGTTGTGCGTAACTCTGGTAAATTGCCTGTCTTTTGTTTCAAAACGTTATATTATTCAATTTTTCGTTCTGGGCTTGAATATGCTTCCCTTGAATGGTAACTTTTTATTCTAGCCACGGAAATAACTGAAGCTGTTTAAAAAGCTTTTTCTCTAGGTTGAATGACATAGAAATTAACCAGTATTTTAATATTAGTTATAAGATAATAGAAGATATGTTTAATATCGATAGTCTTAAAATGAGGAGAACTCGTTCAGATTTACTCGCATTCTATGAACATATTAAATAAAAATTTTTTATTGTCCTACTATAATGGAAAATACCATTTTGGACCATTCAATGTCAAGTGCTAAAATCGACAAATTTAACACACAGGTGTTACGTTTAGTTTTTTGTATTTTTTGCTTTTTTATTTTGCTATAATTTTGTTCATTTTCATATTATTGATTATTGTTAAATTCTTTGACCCTTTGCACTATTGTTATGTAATTTATTATTTTCTTGTAAATTGGTTTTGCCGTTGAAATAAATAAAGTAATCATGAATAGTAGGCTCCGTCAGGAATAATCGGAAGAAAAAACTGCCGAATCTCTATGTTTTAATTGTTAAAACCTATGGAGGATTAGGTTTAAGCAATAAGCATAAGCTTGATGGAAATATTCAAAAGTGTTAAAAAAGTTAAAAGAACTATTTTTAATAAAATTTAAAAAATCCTAAAATACTTAAGATATTATTTTTTTGCATTTATTTTAATTATAGATGCGCTAATTGAAAAAATTTGCCTAGAAAAGTAAATGATTAATTATGACCAATTGTTGCCGATCTACAATGCTAATTTATTGATTATTGCTGATCAAAACCATCTGTTTTTGTAGATTTAAGAATGTGAATCAACTATCTTTATCTAAAAATATATACTTTTAACTTAATCTCATAAAACTGGCTATTATTAATACTCTGCAACTTTAAAAGAATTCGCTATGATAAATTAAGTACAAATTTAGTAATTTTTTGAAAATATTTACCATAAATAACCTTTTTACTTTACTTCATAAACATTTAGAGTAGTATCAGTTTTTCAATTTACTGCCTCTTGTAATACCAGGGTAAGCTGTGTGGAGAAACACGACTATTGAAGCGATTAATAAAAGCGAACCAAGGGGCAATTCTAAAAACCTCTAAAATGTCCACTGACTGAAGCACCTGACGACCCACTGCATATGAGTAACTGCCATGAGCATTACAAGTGCTTTACTATTTCTTTATGGGAGTCAATAGTCGGCGCAATACAATGATGATATGACCCACTAAAAGAACGTGATTCAGCCATCTTTTTTACTGAGGCAATCATATCTTCATTTTTTCGCCGCATTATTTGTGGTTTTCGAGCCTTTGATGTAACATGTGACCTATTTATATACAATTTTCTTATGTAGACAGTGTTACCTTTTGTAATTCTATAGACGATAATTTTTTTAATTGTTAATTTTTTGAAACAAATATGGATTCTATTTTATTTTGGTGGTTTAAAAATCTTCTAATAATTTATTAATAGCAACAAGGTTTTTTTAATATTGTAGAATTAAAATAGTGGAATTATGTTGTATATGAAGCTATTTTAAATGCATTGACGTGAGTGTATAATGAGGATATATCACCTAATAATGATTTTTCTTAAGTTAAATTTAATGACATGATAAATATTTAACTATAATTAAATTACCTATGTTGACGGGTGTGATGTTATTAAAGGCGTTAAAGTGGTACAAGATCTGATTCATAATAGGCAGAATAAATTGCTAAATCCCTACGGGTTTTTTAATATATCATCAAATACAACAATCTGTCTAGATCCAAGTTAAAAATTTGAATATACAGGGTGTCTGAGACAAAACAGTCCACTCTTGAAAAACAAATTGTTAAAAAACGGCCTAAGACGTCAAATTTAACAGTGAGGGAGACATTTATTGACGAAAATTGCATTTCTTTGATATCATGCCCTAACCCCCCAGAGCCCTCATCTAATTTTTTTTAAATAGGAATAGGGGTCCATTTATACCTTAAATTAAAGGTAATTTTACTCTCTTTATAGTCCTATTTTATTTTATCAATTCGTTCTCAAAAGGTGTTATCCGACAATATATTTCGCAAATTCCAAGTTATTTTGACAAAAATTGTTTTTGTTAGTTTATTTATTCTTCTTTTAGTATTGGCGATTTGTTGAAGTAAGCAATAACAACAGTAGCACGAAGTATTTGTTAATTCAAAAATTAATTTAAAATAATTAATTTAAATCTATACTGGTGATATTTATATCACTGATAAGAATTTTTTTATGGAGTAATCTAAAAATCAAAGTCTTTGCAACAAAGCCTGATTCTCTTGAAGATCTTTAAAATAGAATTATTAACGAATGTCAGTTAAAAACGTCCAAAATGGTCGCTAGAATTCGAGGGCTATGTAGAAAATAAAAATACTTTTCGTTCAGTATCGGTCGATCCCTATTCCTATTTAAACAAATTAAGATCGAGCCTCTGAAGGGTGAGAAGATGACCGTCAAAGAAACGCAAATTTATTTTGATACGAGATACGACTTTTGACCAAATGTCACACATCATACTATTAGCTCCATAGCATGCTCCAGTATCCGTTTGGAATATATAAAGTAAAAAGAGAGCAAATGTTTGTTAATTTAAATCGAAACCTACTATCAAATTCAACGTGATCAACGGTAGAATACTACATAATTATTGTTGCATTTACTTCTTATAGCTGTTAAAGCTAAACAATTGTTCAATGTATGGTTTTTCTAAAGAACTAAAGTACAAACTAGAATTTTGCATTCTCTTAACATATTATGTAAGTCCAGGACTGGATCAGAATCCTTAAGACAGTCGAATCTAGAACACGTAAATTAACTTGTGATTCTCCATCATTTTCTTTCATGGTATTGTCTTGCTTAGAACTCATGCGCAAGATGGTCACAGAGTTTTAACATCTACAGGTAGAACTACCAAATTAAATCCCTGCTCAGTTATCGAGGTCATTTATACGCAACTCTAAAAAAAGCCAAACATATGTATAATGTATGCGTTTTTTACAAAATAATGAGGTCTACAAAATTCTTTTGACATATTAACATATAACTTCATAAATATCCTTAAGACTGTTAACTCTGGAGTCTTTGAGTCAACTTGTAATTTCGTAACGAATATTTTCTTCATTGGTATAATAGCGTTTGAATTTATGTGCATGTACTTCAGAGAGTTTAAATGCCTACGGGTATTTGGTAATTTAAAAATGAAGCTCAACAACTATGGTATAGTTTACCTGGATAAGCTTTAAAGCTGATAATAGAATTGGCCGAGAAGACTATTTTTTGATTAAGACCACCAGACCAGACATTCGTCTGATGTTTAGAATATCTGTGAATTTTTTTTCCCTTCTTTAGATCGTCTCTTGGCTAGACCTTTTCCGATCTCCGAATCTTCATAAAAATAAAAATTTGCTCCTAATAGCACAAGAACACTATTGTTTGTAGATGATTTCAACTTTAATATCTGCTATTAAATTCCAGTAGGTGATCAACGGTAGATTACTACATTATTTATGTTGCATTTAATTCGCAGCTCAGTGTAAGAGGTCTTTATATGCAATTGTAAAAAAAAAACCAAACATATGTATAATGTATAGGTTTTCTTACAAGATAATGAGGTGTACCAAAATTCTGTTAACATATTACTTGAGTCCAAAATTCTGCATTAAGACGGTTCCCTCTGGTACCTTTGAATTAACTTGTAATCTCGAAATTTATATTTTCTTCATTGGTATAAGGGTGTTAGGACGTATGCGCATGTACTTCAGAGAGTTTTAATGCCTACGGGTATTTGGTAATTTAAAACTGAAGGTCAACAACTATGGTATAGTTTACCTGGATGGGCTCTAAAGCTGATAATAAAATTGGGCGAGGACACTAATTTTTCATTAAGACCACCAGGCTACACATTTGTCCAATATCTAGAATATCTGTGAATATATTTTCCTATTTTATTTATGTTGCATTTAATTGCCAGCCCAGGTTTTAACGCCATTTATATGCTTGTATGGTTTTTTTACAAATTAATAAGATCTACAAAATTCCGCTAATATTTTACTTCAGTCCAAGATTTAGTATCCTTAAAACAGTTAATTCTGGAGCCTTTGAATTAACTTCTCGTAACGAATTATCCTTTTTTCATTGATGTAATGGCGCTAGAAGTTATGCGCATATACTTCACAGAGTTTTAATGCCTACCGGTATTTGCTAATTTAAAACTGACGCTCACCAACTATAGTTTATCTGGAGACGCTCCAAAGCTGATAATAGAATTTGGCAAAGCGACTCGTTTTTGATTATTTCTTAATAATTTTTTTATGTGTTCTTTACAAACCTTTCTCCATTCCGCATTTCCACAAAAATTAATATTTACTACTCGTATTGACTTTCAAGATTTGATGGTATATATGAATAGGTCTTTGTATTACTTTCAACTAGGTCAAAATAAAAAACATAAACTTTTGCTTCAATTATTGTATTTTAGAACCCACTTAGTTATACAAGCAAATTATATAACACACATTTTTTGCGTTCTTACCTATACATGGTATCTGATAGTATTTTGTCAATTTACCTTATATTAGCTTTATGTTCAATATTATATAGTTGGATCTTTTGATGTTAAAAATCTTATTTTACTGGCAATCACTATTCAAAATCTAGCATATATAAAAACAAAATTATACTATACATGATAAACTGAAACAGAAATAAATACTTACCGCGTCAAAATGCCATCAATATGACTAAACATCTAAAACATCTTTCACATTCAACTCTCTCAACTACAAAGTTTTGCAAATTTCCCAGAACAAATTTTATTCCTCGTAAATGCAAATTGCGGGTTTAAATGAGGGTCTAAGCCTATTATCCTACCTATAGGTCGGACACAGATAACTGTTGGGATTATTGGTAGTGGGGACCGCCTGTTGCAGTTTGATCAGGTGAAGAACAAAGATAGAAATATTATTTATCTTTGTGCAAGTGATCGCTTAGAAACGGCTACTGATTTGAAGAAATTTAGGTAAAATTGTAAAAGAGATTTAAAAATGATTTTCCACGCCCCACAGTTTAGTTGTAGGAAGGGTTGGAATTGACACAAAAAAAATAGTAATAGAAGATAATGCCTATGGGATTATAGTGTGGTTGCTTAAGAATTTTTAACAGGAGTATACGATGATTGCTGGATTGGTTAAAGTAGACGTGAATTATGGCCTGCTCCATACCCGTACTTATCCTGTACTAGCTGGATTATTTCCTTGGGTGTATTTGAAGGCATAAGTTAAGAATAGTGCTCTGGTAATGCATCTTATGTTATAATAGTCTAAGGAAAAGCCTGGAATTTTTAGCATAATAAAATAAGGTTTATTTATATTTTTATGTATCGCAAAATTATATATATATACTTTTATATACTTTTTTTGGGATTTGAAGTACTACCACATTGTAATAGTTATCAGGTTTATTGGTTTTTTAAATTACAAAATAACATATACTGCAAAGTAAAAATTTTAACAACTAAATAGTTTATTAACGCCTAGTATAAGACATACACCTGTGTGCGATATTGAGTCTCCTTATTAATATTTAATTTCGAGTGGGGGTATATTACAGATCTCTCGAGTGAGTTAAATAAAAAAGTTTAAGTTTATGTTTGTTTGTTTTGTCTTAAGACACTAAATTATGGGGATCGGAGAGAAAAGGTTAAAAAACCAAGATATATACAGTGGTGGCAAAAAAAATAAGAGTGTCTGGTTTTATTTAAATATTTCTAATAATATATTGTGCTACATAGAGAAAAAATAGGAATGTTTTCCTTGGACCATATGCCAACAAATATCTTGAATAGCATGACTCTATTTAAGATATTAAAATAAATTTCTTTTGTCATGGTCTCTTTAATCCAAAATATGGGACGTACGCCATTGCAGGAAAAATGGCCCCACAGTTTAATATTTACACCTCCGTGTTTAACTGGGCCTATTATGTTCCTAGGATTATATTCTTCATTTTTTCTCCTTCTAACGAATAATCTTCCATCTGGTCCGAATAAGTTGATCTTCGTCTCATCACTAAAAAATATGTTGCATCAATTTCTTTGAAAATTTTCATTAAAATTATTCCTAATAAATGCAGTCGTGGTTTTATATATTTTTGCTTAGAAATGGGGCTCTTCTGGCCACTCGACCACATAATTTTTGGTCTTGCAAACGTGTTTTTGTCGTCCTAATGCTAATACTTAGGCTTCAGCTTCGTTTTATAGAGGTAGGTGTGGAAAAAGGTTGTTTACTGACTTCGCTTACAATAAGCTTATCAGTCTTCCGTGTGGTTTTTCTTGGACGGCCTCGATTTTCAGGAACATTTTCCATTTTATTTGTGTTTTTAAAACTCTGGAGTTTACACAAGATGATCTTTTAGGCAAATTCGCAATAAGTGCATAGGATTTATCTTGACTCCTCAATTGCAAAATTAGTTGCGTTTCTTCGGGGCTACAATGCTTTGCGACCATATTTACCAACGCGATGCAACGATCTTGTTGAAACTAACTTGTATTTATGGAAAATATTAAAAACAAATCTTTTATCTGAACAAACAGAGACCAAATAGTTACAATAAAGAAATACTCTTATTTTTTTGTCCACAAGATTTTTAAACAATAGTGAAAAAAACTTGCTTTTAAAAGATAATCATTCTTGGTTGATTTATAAATTTTATCAAGTAAACAGATTAAATGCCGGAAGATGTTGGAATATGATATGTATATATATATATATATATATATATATATAAATAAAAATATAAACTTCTCTACTTTTCGAAACCCAAAAAGAGCAGTCACTTTACGCCCTTACAAGAAATCTCAGCAAACAACATGAATTAAAAAATTAATTTGGTACAAACGACTTATGTATTAGAAGAAGTGCAGTGATGAGAGTTATACTGTCAGTATACGAGATATTAAAAATACCTTGCCATTGTAGATATAGCTTCAAAGAGTTTCCAAATAGGGGTGGAAACAAATGCTTCCAGGCTATAATAAGCAGGTGAAAACAGGGCAAAACCAATCAAAATCATATAGGGACTAAAAATGTCATTGGTGGGACCAAATGACTCGCGTGTGGCTATGCGGAATAAATTTCAAATTTAGACGCAGATTCGTAATTAAAATCACCCCAGCTTAACAACATCCGGTTAATTATGGGATTGATTTTAGAACGCTAGGTTATCAACTCCCTATGCGTTATCCCTCCGCATTAATTTTAAAGTATTTTGAAAAAATATCTATTCAAGGCATCCTCCAATATAGTCCAGAACATTTTGACAAACTTCATGTAATAATTCATGTATAAAACGAATAAACCTATTTCTTAAGTAAGCCATTTAGAAACATTCGCTTTTTCATCGGTTCATTATATTATCAGTTCTCGCTCTCCCTTTTTAGAATTAAAAAGTATCTCCTGTCGACTAGGGAAATGTTATCCTTGACTTGATGTTATCATATTTTTTCGTTAAGGAATTAGTCACGAAGGACTTGCTGGTTATATATTAGCTAATACTCTGATCTTAAGGTGCACTAATAACCTAATTAATTGTTTCGTGTATGTATATATTTCAAGTGTATTTATTTGTTTTTAAAAATCTTAATTTATTTGTGACAAACGGTTTTTTTCATAATTATCCAATCTTTGTTGCGTGCTTGATTAACTCTTTCAAAAAAATTTATCCTGAAAATACGTCCAAAAGTATTTAATAAATTGCCAAATTACATAAAAAAATTCAATAGTTTGTCAACATTTAAAAAGAAATTGAAAGCTTTTTTAGTTTTGAAGTGTTCCTATGATATTAAAACCTACTTTTCGGAGTAATAACTAGCTGTAACGTATATATTTATTTCTGTTACTGTTTAATAGGCTTAATAATTTTTTTGAGTATGTAAACTAGGTTTAGTGAATTTAGATTTAAGTATATTGTGTTTGAAATTTTAGCTTCTTTGACATGGACGAATTCCATACACTGTATTGTGTCAATTTTGGATAATAAAAATTTTAATTGAATTTGAATTGAATTAAACTAAATATATTTCCCCCGCTGATACCTATCATGAGTTAAATGATACTGCATAAAGTATGTGTAGTTCATATGTTTTCAGGTGCGGAATCAATACAGTATATTACTATAGTAATTAGTATTAATTACTATTGTACATGTGCTACAAAACTTTATGTGCCAAATTGTATTTAGCATATTCATTTGATATTTATGAAAATGTTTTAGGTTCTCAGATGATGTCGCATTGCTTGAACCACTCCGTCAAACTGCTACAATATCTTTAAATAGTGACTTAAAGTCAGAATTCTATTGTCACAATTGATGACTCATTATTTTGGAATTTTTAGGATGTGCAAAGAACTTTCATAGATGCAGATCTAAGATTTAGATACACAAAAAGTTAAAATCTCCTTTTGGAACTCAGTTTTTATTCTACGAGTCCTTGGTACTGTCAGTTTTCAAATATTGCAAGACTATACTATCCCTTGGTGGATATATTATCTCATTAATGTGTTTAAAGAAAATATTGACATAAGCAGATGTATTCGATTAAGAAGTTCATAGAGTAATGAAATGATTAGTTAACTTTATTTTGGTTTCTACTTACATTTAGTTAAATATTTACATCTAAAGAGTCTAGTTTTTAGAAGTTCTTCTGAATAATGACCCTGTTTGGGCACTAATTTGTATACTTGCTTGCTTTGACGATCAGTATCCTCCTAAAATCATTGGTCTCCTTTGGCAAAAACAATTTAGACACTTTTAATTATTTCCAAATTACTCCATGGGTTCTTATAAGGGACGCGATTTATGACATTTTAATCGACAATTAAATGACAGTCAAGTGGAAGATTAGTAATTTTACATTATGAATAAAAAGAGTGTTGATGATAGACAGAGAAGTATATTTCTTTTAACGATTCTGTTCCTGAGAAACCTTAAAATATTATAAATAAATATTTAAATATTCTTCATTTAAAGAGTGTTAAGCTTATTAGAATCATTTAAACTTTGATAAACAAGAAAATCAACTATCATGTCAAAATAATTCATTGGGGAAGGTGTCCTAAAATGACATAGCGGTATTTATTCTCCAACTGCTAGCGCCATCTAGTCAATAGTTTCCTTGCATGTCACAAACCAAGACCAGATATCATGTGGGCACTCTATTTGTTTTACGTTTATGATATGTAGAAGATGTAGAAATTATTTTTAGCTACATTATGGTGGGAAAACGTGAAAGAACATCAACTAGACAATCGTGGTATGAACAAGCAATGCTAAGTGCAATTAACGCTGTAAAAGGTGGCCAAATGGGGTGGCTGAAAGCATCGAAATTGTTAAATGTCCCCCAAGCTACATTGCGCCAAGGCGAAGCCACAAGGCGAAGAGCAAATGATACAAACAAAAGAGCTAAGGGCTGTCAGAAAGTTTTGGGTCGGTTTCCAACCACATTTAATGAAGACGAAGAAAGAGAGTAAGTTGATCATATACTATTACTTGAGTCTAGATTGTTCGGGATAACAACAACAGATATAAAGAAACTTGCGTATGAGTTTGCCACTAAAAATGGCATTCTAAGTAGATTTAAAGATCGTAGCGCTGGACGAGAGTGGCTGAGAGGATTTCGTATGCGACATCCTGAAATGTCTCTAAGGCAGCCTGAAGCTGTGTTTGGGGCTAGAGCCATGGCATTTAATAGGCCACAAGTGCAAAATTTTTTTAATACATTGGAAAATACCCTAAAAAAAGAAAAAATTGATGTGCATCGGATTTACAATATGGACGAAAGTGTATACGAAATACGACCACAGTGCAAAGGCCTTCAAAAATTTTTGCCAAAACTGGAAGAAAACAAGTAGGATCATTAACCAGTGCTGAAAGAGGTCAGCATGTAACATGTGTTTGCTGCATGAATAGTGTAGGTAATTTTGTGCCACCTGCTTTGATTTTCCCTCTTATAGGAAAAATACAAAGGAGGAACTTTTAGATGCTTTACCTCCAGGTTCTTTGGGATTATTTAACGAGACTGGATGGATGACATCTGATTCCTTTGCATTGTGGTTAAAACATTTTCAGACTTTTGTTAAAGCTTCTCCCGACCCAAAAGCTTTATTACTTCTGATGGGCACACTAGCCACAAATCATTAAATGCCTTGACGTTTGCCAGAAGAAATGGAATAATCCCTTTATGCTTTCCTGCCCACTGTACCCATCGTATGCAGCCCGGATGTCAGCTTCTATGGTCCACTAAAGACATTTTATAACCAGGAATGTGCACATTGGTTGAAAAACCATCCAGGGAGAGTAATAATACTACATCAAATTGGTGAACTGTTTACGTCCGCTTACGGGAAAGCAGCTACAATTAAAAATGCCACAAGCGCATTTTTAAATACGGGAATTTATCCATTTAATCTGCATATTTTCCCAGACGAGTTTTTTGAGCCGGCTGAGACAACAAATAAATTAGAACCGACCATAGAAGAGGGAGCATCCCATCGCCCAGAACAACAATCAACAAGCAATGAAATAACAGTAATTGGTGTTACAGAAGAAGCAATGCGACAAAAACCAGGCAAAAGTGTCGATATAGAAAATGAACCGAGAGGTGATCAGACAGAAAGCAATATAAAACAAAATCAACCATTAAGGAAAAAGTTTTCTCTACAGGAAATGTCGCCAGTGCCTGTAGCAAGAGGAACCAAAAAAAGGAAAACCAGACAAACTATAACCGGAGTCTTAACAACTACTCCCAATTTAGAAGAGTTAAAGCTAAAGGAAGAAAAGAAATTGGGAAAAAATGTGCGTCAATTTAAAAAGAACCTTTCAGGTGAGACAAGTTTTGTTGCACAAAGCGAAAGTGAAGAAGATCCTTTTGCAACCGAGGATTATGAGGATGAAGTGGCATGCCTGTATTGCAACGATCTATTCAAAAATTCTCGATCAGGGAGTCTTGGATTAGTTTTATGAAGTGCCACAATTGGGCACATTGCGAATGTGCTGGAGTTTCTCCAAAAGTCAAAATGTTTATTTGCGAGATTTGCCAAGACTAATTCCTTATTAGCTTACTTTCTTTAACTATATTTTATAAGTTCTATTTGTGTTATCACTTGTTTTAAGTATATGTCATTTTATACCCCACGACTGTGTCATTTTACAATATACATATTTGTAAAACGACATAGTGTAACGTTTTTTAAAATGCATTTTCTTACAAGTTTTAAATAGAGTTGAAATATTTTTGTTTATGTTTATCAATAAAGTTTATTTAAAGCAACGTGGTGTATTATTTTGAGTTAATTATCTTAAATGGTTTTTGCATAAACAAGATTTAAATAAAAAATATGTCATTTTAGGACACCTTCCCCTACGTTCAAAAAAGAGATATTGATGATGCAAATATGTAATCTATTCACAATAGAAAATCAGAATGAAAACTAAGAACTATATTTGTTGTATCAGATAAAAAATTATAAGAATTATACCAGTGAGTTGATGATAGGAATTAAATCGCATAATAATTTTTTATTTATTATAGGAATATTGTATGTTATATTAGTATACTATATTTTAATAAATGATTCGTAATTACCATCACCTCAGTATAACAATATCCGGGTAACAATGGGATTGTTTTAGAGCGCTAGTTTATTAACTCTCCACGCGTGATCCTCCTGCATTAATTTCAAAGTAGTTTGAAACAAATATAAATAAAATAAATAAATAAATCTGGCCTTTATTAAGTAACACTAAAATAAACATCAATATAGCGAAGTCTAGCAAGATCGATTCAAGTCCTCCTACAATATAGAACAATATAGGCCGGAATATTTTGCCAAACTTCATAAAATTAACAGCCTATAAAATAATAAACCTATTTCTCAAGTAGGTATCAAATAGGGAAACGTTATCTTTGACTTGACGTTAATTTTTTTTGTTGAAGAATTAGTAAGGAGGGACTTGCTACTTATTTATTACCTAATAATCTTAACTCAGGACACTAAATATTATAACGATATTGTTAACACCGAGAAACCAGCCGATTCTCCTTCATTCCGGAATGACACACCGCACGACGTCTCGAGAAGATTCGCTCTTCCGAAATGGTCAACCGGATATATAAGAAGCCGCGTCGGCGCTGGGAGTCAGTTCCGTGAAGTTTGGAATATTGGTGCGAAATTTAAATATTTGTAAATAAATACAGTAAAAATAAATATCTCTAGTAGTGAGTGATTGTGTCTTCCTAGTAAAGTGTGTTAATAAATTACTTAAATTATGTAAATAAATTACAATACAAAATGAGAATTAAAAGTAAGAACTATATTTGTTGTATCAGATAAAGAATTATAAGAATTTTATCAGTAGGTAAAAAATAGGGATTAACTTGCATAACAAGTTGTTATTTATTATGAAAATATTGTATATTATATTAGAATAGGAAACATTTTAATACATATTGCTAGTCTAAACTGACTACTACGAAGATTTCTCATTGTAAAAACTTCTAATTTGACATTGTTATGCAGAAAGCCACTAGACAATCGAAAAAAATTTCATGTCTGTAAAGGCATAATTTATGTTAAAATTAATATAACTTTCCCAATTAGGTCACAAAACAAAAATTAATTCAACTTAAATAAATCGGCTTTAATAGTATTAATATTATTGGGACACAAATATAGAATATTAAAAATAAAAAAACTGTAATATTTAAATACATCACTTGGGCTTCAATGTATTTGTCGCTGCAAGCTCCGTCTTAAGTATCCTGAACAGTTTCATCTGCGTTTAGTTCTATATGAAATAACTGATATTCTCTGAGAATTAACTGAAATAAATAACTTTTAGTTTTCCTTTAGAATTTTCTTACTTTAATTAGTTATATAATTGACTTACTTTAGATTTGACTTCAACTATACGGGATTATAATTACTAAAAATGTTAGTAATAAAAATGAATGAAAGTTTTTTTCAATTTTTTTATTTAACTAGCATCACAATTAAGGCCTTTCGTCTATTAAATTTATTACAAAGACGTCGTTTTCGAATTTCACCAAAATCATCATTATTGGTGAGGAAGTTCCTGTCAGAGATTCAAAATGTAATTATTTTTTTCTAGCAAGGAATCGTCTCCCAAAAATAGTTTAACAGAAGTTATGTCTTTGGTTTCTATTTTGGAAAATTATTTAATATTATTTCTTTATTATTTGAATTTGAATTCTTTATTTAAATATCTAAGAAAAATTCCGAAAGTTCTTGGCAGAGGCTATTCACTTGGTTAACATTTCTATTCATATATATTTCATATATCTTTCTACCTTATTACTTTCTATGCTATTTGCGTAGTTATCCGAATCAAACTGTTTTGTCCAGAAATAAAAAAAAAATCTTGCATAAACTCCAAGACGAGAAGCGTCCCTGTGAGTTTTTGTTTTGGAACAAAGATAAGACATGTGTTTAGATTCATCAAATCATTAATTAAGTTTTAAAAACCTGGAATCAAAATTCAAAAACCATATCACAAATGTTGAATAGAACATCAATAAAAAGCATCAAGTTAAAACTTCTTAACTTGATGAAAATCATTAATTTTCCTTGAGAGTGCAGTTTTAATTTATTTCTATTTAAGATTTCAATAATATGACTATGTATGTTGTCCATAGTAAACCAATAACCAATAATAAAAAAGCGATCTAAGTCCTCCTAATTTACGAAGAAACGATTTAAGTCCAAAAGTCAAATTACTCCTAGTTACCTTTTATTCTAATTTTAATCGTTTGTGTGCAGTGCATTATTTGTCGAGCGTTATCAAGGTTGAAAATAATATTATGGCCTTGTTTAGTAGTACTATTCTGAAACTTCTTACTATTGTGGTCGTCTACGGGAACTGATAATAAATACATGCCCAAAAACATATATTTGAGACGGCAAAACCTTTGCCGTCTCAAAACCTACCCTAAAACAGTTGGTTTCAAAGATGTGTGACGTGAAAAAAATTTAATTGTAAAAAAGCTCAATTTTTTACAAAACCAGAAAAAATTAAGTTGATATAGATAAAAAAAA
Organism: Anthonomus grandis grandis; assembly: GCF_022605725.1. Classification (NCBI taxonomy): domain Eukaryota; kingdom Metazoa; phylum Arthropoda; class Insecta; order Coleoptera; family Curculionidae; genus Anthonomus; species Anthonomus grandis. The sequence goes on from NC_065555.1 coordinate 10,237,864, forward strand.
AATAATAAGATTAAGAAATAAAGATTGAAAAGAATAGTAATATAGTTACATTAAAAACTAAGAACTTATTTGAATAAAAAAATCCAAAAAGAAAGCAGCGATTTTTTTACAGCGATTTTTGCAATTAAAGTTTATTATCTAAAATTGTAATCTTTTCTGCCTGAATTTTAATTGTATAATTAAAAATTATATTGAAATATTTTTAAGGATGGACTTTTTCCATTAGTTTCTTTTCGTTTTAATAAAAAATTAATATTCGAGTTCTTTAGTCTTGCTCTATTCTCCATTTTGAATTGTTATATGTAGGTATATTATTAATATTTGTTTGAACAATTTATTTATAGAATATTCAACATACCATTTAAATTTAGTAAATCTATATATATTTCTATAAAATAATGCATTTTTAAACAAGTTTTATAGCCCAATTATAATAGACTAGTATTGGGAAATTTACTTTGAATTATAAGGCTTTTTTTCAATTATATTACTTTAAATTTAAATAGTGTATCGCGTGAGAACTGATAAAACAACAGGATCATTGACGATAAGCCCCTTCTTTCTCTTACAGCTGTAAAAAGGGGTACTGGCCGCCGCACACTTTCGTCTAGCTAAAACCAAATAAATAGTAATAAAAAAATATTTTTTTTGTAAGTAAATTATTTTGCTACCATGTTTTAAAATTTGCTCTATCCGCTATCTTGAAATACTGGTCATATCTCGTCATACAGATCTTCTCATAAAATAATTTATTTTTAATTTTAGTAAGTGATCAAAGTCTATAAATTTAAACGTTGAAATATATAGAGTTTACCATGGTAATGGACTACCAATGTTTGAATGGTTAAGGAAAAAAATTTTAAAATGTAGTTTTCAAAAATAAATAAAAAATAATTAAACGCTTAAGTTCAAATATATTTTGAATATGTTCATTATATTCTAAAGACGTAAATAAGATATTGCCACTTGCTAAAAATCGGCCATTAGAACGGGCAGTAACGAGCTAACTAGGGCAATAGTCTTATATACATCTATGAAACTCGGAAAACTTGATAGTTTTTCAGAAAAATTTCAATTTTCTCTTTGCTTTTTGCAATTTTTATATTTGAGGTGATTTTAGTCAAAGATGCCTTATAATTCAAAGTACCTCATTAAATGAACCAACTTTTATATGTCAATATAAAAATTGGAGAAATTAAGAGTTATTCAGAAAAATCACAATTTTGTCTTTATTTGTTACTATTTTTATATTTCAGGTGGACCAGAAACAAGTGCGCGTTTTTTTATTAAGTCTTTATTTTGTTATTTTAGACAAACAAGACTCAAATACCTCAATTCATAAGAAAAAGTTTATGTGCAGTTTCTGTATAAATTTGTATTTAAATTTTGCAATTCTTACATTTTGATTCTAAAAATAATTTCGTTTTTAGAAATTAAAAAGATGTTCAAAAACTGTCGAGTGCCTTAATTAATCAGGAAAATTGGAAAAACCAATATGTTATCAAAATTTGTCTCTTTTCTGCCATTCTAGTGTTTCAGGTGATTTTCATAAAACTCCATAACTTCTTTGAGAAAAAACTCGCACATGCCCCCATCAGTAAACTATTAAGAGTATAATTTTTGTTTTTTGAAGTAAATAATTTTACTATGATGTTTTTGCTCTCAGGAAACTTGCTCTATAAGCCATCTTGAAATAGTGGTTTTAAAAATATTGATCTACAGAAATGCCTAATTTAACCCACAAAATCAATCCGTGTAAACAGGGCTGTACTAAATAAAAATAGTATATCTTTTGATCCATGGACCTAATAAATCTGCGCGTTGTAAACGTAGCTAATGAGGGAACTTGTAAATAATTTGAAGAAACCAATACATTAACAAAATTTGTCTTTTTTCGCCATTCTAGTGTAATAAATAGTAATAGTAATAATCATAATAATAATTTTTTTTGTAAGTAAATTATTTTGCTACAATGTTTTTAAAACTTGCTCTATCCGCCATCTTGAAAAGGAGTCTTTTTAAATATTGATTTACAGAAATGCCAACATACCATCTCGCGATTGAAGCAAGTGATCAAAGTCTACATATTAAAACGTTGAAATATAGACTTTACCATCCTAATGGACTACGATGTTCGGATGATTAAGGAAAAGTATTTTAAAATGTGTTAAATATACAGGGTGTTCCTTAAAGACGTGTTAATATTTAAGAGGGTGAGCCCTGGACCCATTTTAAGAAAAAAAGTTCCTATGAATATATGTCCAAAGCGTCTTAATTTTTGAGATATAGGGTGTTAAAGTTTTCAAAAGAAAACAGTTTTTTAATAATAACTTAAGCAATATTGCAAACATTTTTATGAAATTTGGCACATGTATTCCATGCATCAAGGCGCATTTTTTGATGTGCAAAAAAAAGTTCCTCTGCTAGTGGCGTCCCTACCGGTCTTCTATTGAATATTCTTAGTGAAAAAATACTACCTACGCTACTGCTTCTTCTTAAAACAAAAATAATTTTCAAAATCCCTAATTACTTTTTAGCAAATTTGATTTTTTGTTTGTTTTTCGTCCAACACATGGTTTTCGCTTAAAAATATAAAAACAATTTTACTCCCTAAAAATTTGATGCGGTCTAAAAATGTTTGTTCGTCGATTGCAATCTAATTAAGGGATCTGATTTATTACAAGAAGTATTAAAAGTTAAAAAAATTAAATAATTTAAGAAATACTCATGTTTTTAACGCGTTTAAAAAGTAAATGGGAGTAAAAAAGTGCCCTAACGCGTCTTTATTTAACGCAAATAAAGCCGCGGAGTCGCTTATTGAGCTGGCTTTTAGGGAAGTAAAATTGTTTTTATTTTTTTTAAGCAAAAACCATGCGTCAGACAAAAAAAAAACCTAGAGATCAAATTTGCTAAAAAGTGACTGAGGATTTTAAAAATAATTTTAATTTTAAGAAAAAGCAGTGGCGTAGTATTTTTTTTCAATAGAAGACCTGTAGGGACGCCACTAGCAGAGAAAATATTTCATTTTGCACATTAAAAAATGCGTCTTGATGCATGGAATACATCGTCATGGAATATATACACACATACAACTTCCAAATTTTTGAGGAGATTTAATGAATAATTGTAGTCACGGTTTGTAGCACCCTGTATATAGAAAATCATGAATCTTAGTTTTGGACATCTTAGAATCGCTAGTGAACTCGTTGGCTTGCTGCAAAAACTCATTAAGTCAAAAATGATAGTTTCTGGAAAAATCAATTGTTTACTAATGCCGATGGCTTAGGTGGTTTTGGGAAAAAATCATTTTGTAGTTTTTAGTTTCCGGCAATAAAATATGGTTTTGTGTGTTATTTCAAAACTAACAGTAAAATAATAATGAAAAAGTAGTATTTTGTTAATCAATAATTGGAAAGAAAAATATAAAATGTGACTTAGTCAGTTTTCATTTTATGTGAAATATTGACAAATTACTGACTTAATGAGTTAATTTTTATAAATAAACTTGATGTTAAAAAACTAGTAAACTTTTTTTGGTAATATACCTTTTTTTATTAAAAAAAATACAAAACCTAATAATAAATTTTCTTAAACATAACGTAACTAAGAACTAAAACGTCTCCCCGTCTGAGTCAGAAAATCCAGGTTCAGGAATCACATCCTTCAATGTTTGGCTTATTGGCAGCGATTTATACCAACCATAGTACTCATTAGGTATCACTCCTTTTTCGCATAACTTTAAAAGGTCTTCTTTTTTTTTAACGGATATTGGCAGCATAGTTTTGTACAACTTGCTTATTTTCAAGGTACTATAGTCATTTTTTGAGTGGCTCTCGATTTCCTTTCAATATTAGTGCTTTTATATTCACCAAAATAATCATAGCGGTATTCAAGAATACCAAGCTGTATTTTCTGAAATCTGAAGCACTTTACTTTCAACCAGTTTACTTTATCATTATTACAATCAGTTGTCTTATTTCTAAATAAAGTCTTGGATAAATTCAGTAAATTAAGAAATTCATTAAACTTAAACTCTTTGGTGATGAATGGATCTCCAAATTTATTTCGGTTACGTTTGGATCTAGCTCGTTTAAAAATACTTATCCAGTCATAGACTACATAAACTGGTTGATATTTTTTCTCTTTTTCAATGGCACTGTGCATGGAATCAACCTCCATGTAGCTGTGGCCACTTTCGAAGAATTTATGCTCTATGATATCAACCGCAGTTCTTTGAACAATATAAAGAAATAGAGCAGCAATATTCTGGTTTCGGTTTTGTACACCGCATGTATCCGAATATAAGGTTACGTGTTTTACTTCCGGCTCTAAGCCTATAAACCAATTATACAGTGATGTTCCAATTTCACAGCTACCTCGCTTTCCATAAAGTTCAGTCCATGCAAAGCAGTATGCTCTGTGTGGTTCTGGAGCTTCATAAATAGTTGAGTTATACATATTAAGCCATATTTTCGCGAGTAAGCGGTTTTAAGCGGCTTTAAGCGTCTTTAAGACATCTCATTCGAGCGATCAAGTCATGACGTCACCGTATAAGGCGCTTTAAGCGTTTGTTAGCGGTCTCCCGAGACCGCTAATAAACTCGATATGTCAAAGTCAAAGGGAAGCTGTACAAACAATAATAAACAATAAATATTTATATCATTTTTTTGATATTTTTTTAGAGTAGAAGCATTATATTTCTTAGTACTAGTTTTATTTATTTTATATTAATGTCTCATATATATTAACAGTTTAGTATTTAGACTAAAAACGTTTTGAAAACTTAGACAAATGGGTGTTTTCATGGTTTAGGTCAGTCTCCAAAGCGAATGCAATACCGATGAAAGGTATAGCTAATATTTACTAATATTTAGACTCTGACAGCTGTTAGACATGACGTCATTCGAGCGCAACCATATGATGACGTAACGCTTAAGACATTGTAAGGCAACCCAGTAAGACGCTTACTCGCTAAAATATGGCTTTAATTTTTCGGCTGTAATACATCGGTGAAACATCGGAAGATGGAATCTGTAACACAGATTGTAAATCGAACGTAACGAACTTATTTGTGCGGTTTGAGTAAATTTTCTAAACAAATAATCACTGAGAAAAGTCAAATTATATTCATACTACGGTACACTTTACCCGCCACAACAAAAATAATAAATTAAACTAAGAATTTGTAGGTTAGAAAACAGAATTTTATTTTGACATTTAAAACTCAATAAGTCCCAGTGATGGCACCACATTTATTATATAAAACTCATTAAGTCACTTAGTGAGTTTTTGCATGAACTCAAAACAGGCTTAATGATATTTGGTTCAGTGATAGAACAACATCAGTGATAGTTATCAAAATCTGAAAATATTGACTTAGTGAGTTTTTGCTGCAAGCCGACGAACTTGTACTGAATTAAATATATCGAAAGGTATTGTTAAAGGCTTTATTTTTGTTCTAAATATGTGATTATTTTATTCTTATTCGCCATATTCGAGCGCAGGGGTAGTATTTTCTTAATTGATATATAATTTCTTTTTGTAATCTATAAATTGATGGATTGAGCAAAAAAATCTAGATACACGTCTTATATCTAAAATTGTTATCTTTTCTGTCTGAATTTTAATTATATAATTAAAAATTATGTTGAAATATTTTGAAATATTTTTTAGTATTAACCTTTTCAAGTAGTTTCTTTCCGTTTTTTTTTTAAATTAATATTCGATTTTTTAATCTTGCTCTATTCACCATTTTGAATTGTTATATGTAGCTATATTATTAATATCTATTCAGCTGAACAATTTATTTATAGAAATGCCAGCATACCATTTCTACTTAGTAGAACTATATTTCTATAAAATAATGAATGTTTTTTAGTCCAATTAGAATAGACTTCTATTAGTAAATTTAGTTAAAACTATAAGGCGCCCTCTTTAAATAGTATATCGCGTGAGAACTGAAGAAGATCTGTAGAGACGCCACTAGCAGAGAAAATATTTCTTTTTGCACATAAAAAACTGCGTCTTGATGCATGGAATACAGGTACCAAATTTCATAAAAATGTCTGCAATATTGTTTAAGTTACGGTTAGTAAACTGGAAAGCAGATTTCGAGAAGTTGGGCACGTGACGGATGTTTCAAGACAAAGGTCTTCTAAAATCGATGAAAACACCCAATTAAATGTATTGTTAGCGATGGAAGAAAATCCGGCAATTGCAGCCAGAAGAGTAGCTCGCGAAAACTCTATTCATCATAAATCTGTGCTAAAAATTTTAAAAGCAAACAAACGACCTTATATAATGCAAGCCGTTCAAGAGTTATTGGAAGACAGCTCGCAGATCGCAGAGTTCAGTTCTGTGAATTAATGATGAACGCCATTGACGAAAATTGCATATCTTGGATCCTTTTTTCTGATGAGGCTACATTCACCCTAAATGGCCATGTTAATAAGCAGAACTGTCGCTACTGGTCTGACGAGAACCCACACTGGGTAAGGGAAACTAATACACAATATCCCCAGAAAACTAATGTTTGAGCTGGCATAATTGGCAGGCAAGTTATAGGGCCCATATTCTTCAATGATACTTTAACTGGGGAAAGATATCTAGAATTTCTTGAACATGAACTAGTTCCAGTCTTACGTGCCTTATATCCGAGTCAGTTCGATCCAGATTTGTATGATGAAAGAATCTGGATGCAACAAGATGGTGCTCCCCCACATTATGCCCGTAATGTACGCCAGTATTTAGATGACAATTTTCCAAACAGATGGATTGGTAGAAGGGGTGTGTGGCCGGCACGTTCTCCCGATCTCACCCCACTTGATTTTTTTCTGAGGGGACATTTGAAAAGTCCAATTTATATGAGCAAACCAGGAAACCTAGACGAACTCAAAGAACGTATTAGGCAAGAAATCCGACAAATATCTCCAGAAGTGTTAGAAAATGTCCGAAACGAATTTTATTATCGTCTTGGGCTTTGCCAACAAGTAAATGGTGCTCATTTTGAGCATCTTATATATTAAACGCAACTTTTAATAATTTAATGGTTTTTATTTTTTTTCGTATTTCTCCTTTAGATAATGACAAAAGTAAATAGGGCAATTTAATCAGGAAAAAGGGCTCTTTTCAATGAGAGTTTAAAAATAGTGGTTTTCCATTTGAAAAAAAAAGTTGGGGTTAATTTGGACCCCCCCTGTAGGTGAAAAAAAACAAAAACTATCTTGAAATGTGAAAAAAATAAACAAAAATCGACGGGTCTCAGGAATTTTGCGAGATAAATTTTGATTAGTTTTAACTGAATTTATTCCACACTGTATAACTTTTCTTTGTAATCTATAAATTGACGAATTTAGCAAAAAAATCTAGATACATGTCTTTTATCTAAGATTGTTATCTTTTCTGTCTGAATTTAAATTATATAATTAAAAATTATGTTGAAATATTTTGACATATTTTTCAGTATTAACCTTTTGAAGTAGTTTCTTTCCGTTTTTTGTTTAAATTAATATTCCATTTTTTAATCTTGCTCTATTCGCCATTTTGAATTGTTATATATAGGTATATTATTAATACCTATTCGTTTGAACAATTTATTTATAGAAATGCCAGCATAGCATTTCTACTTAGTAGAACTATATTTCTATAAAATAATGAAAGTTTTTTAGTCCAATTAGAATGGACTCCTATTGGTAAATTTACTTAAAACTATAAGGCGCCCTCTTTAAATAGTATATCGCGTGAGAACTGTTAAAGCAACAGGATCATTGACGATAAGCCCCTTCTTTTTCTTACAGCTGTAAAAAGGGGCACCCGCCGCCGTACACCTTCGTCTAGCGCTCCGTTGATGTCTCAACGAAACCGGCATCAACTACGACGCCGCCGCCAACATTCTAAACGAAATACATTCTCTGAACTAGCCATCCGACTAAACTGTACTATAACCAAAAAACCGACTACGGCTTAATAAAAGCTCAGTTATTCGGAAAAAAGGTATTTTTAGACGTGGTCTTTACTGCCCCAACAGTAACCTCATTCATATACCTATACAGTAAAATGTCATCCGCTCTTAATGTCATAACAAAATGTATACATACTAACTACCGAGAAGGCTACTTTGGTAAAATACGAAAAACTATAAACAATGTTAATGACCTGTTAGCAAAATTTCCTCAGTCAACTCGGTCTAAAAACACACTTTTCACCGTTATGAGCGCGTTAAAACACGGTTTTCTCGTCATATTCGGTCATCTAAAAGACCACACTAAACGTATTTTACCAAAATAACCCAAATAAATCCGATTTGGGGGTTAATAAAGGCTCGAAAAAGTAGGGTTTACTAACTTACCCTGAATGGTTTTACACAACGCCACCTATCTGATATGCTTTGCTTTCTGTTACGACGAAAGCACGTACTCCATCAGCGATTTCCGAGGACGCCCGAGCGCCACCCGACCGATTCACGAGACAGATGTTTGCTTCAGAAACTAGAGAACCAGCGATTTAATTTATCGTTATTTTAGGTAAATAGGGCCGATTTTTCCGGATTTTTGCACTGATTTTGTTAACTTATGGGACGTTATCGCCGAATATGTGAAAATGTTTAAAAATTTCGAGCGATTTTACGGCGAAAACTTCGAAAATACCAAGGCGTTATTACAATGCTATCACGCGATGACTCAACATTTAGATATATTTTCAACTCGTCAGTTTAGATAGGGACGACGTGGTATGGTTCTTTAGCCAGAAATTTTTTTTTTAGTTTCCGAATTCGCCGCTAGGGGGGAATAAGTCGCTTTGACTTGGCAAATAAACGTGTTTGTTAATTAATTTTCCAGGCATTTATGCTCGGGTTCAAGGTCTCTGACTTTATTATTTTATTTTATTAATCGGATCGTACCGTTTTTTTTTGTAGAGTTTTAACTTTTATTTATCACAAATCAGTATATTATTTTGTCGTTTCAAAATTAGCAAGCGCACTATTGGTGGGGGGGGACGTTTTCTTTTTAGAATCGTGTATTCTATACCTTCACATTGCGCTTTTAATATGGCGTCAGAGGCGCGATTAGTTATTTAGTTGTACGTTTACGTAATCACTTACTGAATAATACATTTTCTTTATTAGTGATTGCCGTATATTCTCACTTGTTTGAGTTAAAACTGAAGGTCGGCCGTAGTTTGTTTTCAGCCTATTAACATTTAATGTATAGAAATTTAATAATTATTATTATATTATATGTTGCGAGTTAAAGTTTAGAATCGTGTACCTATTTATAATCTCTTTCTCTTTCATTCCTCTTCTTTGAAAGTTTTAATTTAATAATAAAGTTTTAGTCGGATATTTTAATTAGATATAGATATAGATTAGATTTTCGACCATTTAACGGATTTTTCAATTTTGAGAAACTATCATTTGCAAATGTTTTTTCTTTTCTAATAAATCTTTTTAAATAGAATACTTTGGATTCTCATTTAATAATAAGTTAATATATTGGTTTCGATTTATTTACAGGAAATTTTATTTAATCGATATAAATGAAAACGTCACTTTTTACCTGTTTTCGACCATCAGTGTCCTGAATTCGTCCTGAAGCAATATACTTTGCTTCAGGACGATTTCAACTGTTAGACTGTGCCTGCCCAAGTAACAATTTAGGTTCTAAGAAGGTTATAAATAACTCCTAGAACCTGTTTAAGAAAAATTATTGATTATTCCATTAAGCACAAACAACGTTATTTATTAGCCCGCATAACCTCCTGTAGTAAAAAAAGGCCCTGCCCTAAAGAGGTTGTCGTTGCCAATAGGCCCTGGCCAATTTGAAACCAGATCACATATCACAGAACCTATATAATAGAAATAACCTTTATCGAACCCGAAGATGCCTAAAAGTAACCTGTGTAGAACCTGAAAGCTTTTACGCCTACCTGTTTACAACCCTTTAGCAAAGTCCTTTTAGACTTTTAGGTGGTTATACAGGGTGCCTCCGATTAAGTCGGCACTATTGGTATCTTTGTTAATATTTAAGATATAGGGTCGGTTATATTAGCAAACTAGTAGGATTTTTTCTGTTGATTAAAATGGCGAAAACAGAAAAAAAATTGAACATCGCGTTTTCGAGAAAATGTGAAAAATGTACTTTTGTTAAATGGAATCCCCTGGATATTTTTACATAAATTAAAAGATAATAAATTTCTTAATAAAAAAGTTTATTTACACTAATAGCCTAAACCTAAAAATAATAAAGTTATAGCGATATTAATTATTTTGTCAAATTTAGGCAGGTTGGCTTTGAAATAAATAACATTAAGTAAAACTACTAATTTACAATAAATGAGCAAAAACATCGCTATCTTGTTCAATACATTTCTGAGCACACTTAAGCACACGTCTTGTAGCTTTTAAGATTGATCTTCTATCTATTGATCCAATTATTTGCCTAATATGTGTTTGAAGTTCATCAACGGTTCTGTATTTTTTTTTATACACTTAATTTTTTATGTAACCCCAAAAATAAAAATCTAGAGGGGTTAGGTCTGGTGACCTAGGTGGCCAACGAATCGGGCCATGTGTCGCAATCCATTTATCGTCAAACAGTCTATTAAGTAATATTCTTACATCATTTAGTTGATGGGGAGGTGCTCCATCCTGTTGAAAATAGATTTGTTGCCGTCTCTCCAAACTAACATTATCCAAATAATCTTCCAGCGCTCTAGATAATATAAGATCAACAGATCTCCTTCCAGTCAAAGTGCCATCATAAAACACAGGTCCTATTACATGGCTTCCTATTAAGCCGCACCAAACGTTTATACTAAATTGATTTTGAGGATTTCTGGGATCAGTAAGGAAAAGATTTTCTTGGGACCAATAGTATACATTTTTACGGTTAAACATACCTTTTTTTGAAAAATTAGCTTCGTCGCTCCAAATTATACGGTTTAAAATATTATCATTAGCTTCATATGCATTACGTAACCAGTTGCAAAAAGCAAGTCTTCTTTCGTTATCGCCAGGCAACAATGTTTGTACTGGTCGATACTTATATGGCACAAATTTGTGTTTCTTTAAGACTCGCCAAATTGTTACTAAGCTCACACCGTAAGCTCTTGCTAAATCTCTAGTTGAGTTTTCCATATGAGCTTCAAAATATGCCAAAATGAAAATTTCAACATCCTCGCTTACTATAAATTGGTTCCTTCTTCTAGTTCTTTTAAACACGTTTTCGTTACTTTACTAACTTTCGTTACTAAATTTTCTGTAGAGAATTAAAGTACCTACGGTTTGGCAAGTTACGAGTCTGGAATCTCTGGCGGTACTCTTCTAGCGCTCTGTCACTATTTTTTCGACATACAAGGTAACATTCTAACATATCACATTTTTCAATATGCGTAAAAGGCATTTTACTAATTTAGATTTTACGAAAATCACAAACTTTGCTAACATGTAACTGTCAGTATTTCTTTATTTAATAAAATCTCTATGGCTACTGTCATTTTATTATTCAAACAATGATTTATTTGTTTTGCTTTCAAAAAGTTTAAGGCCAACTTGCCTAAATTTGACAAAATTATTAATATCGCTATAACTTTGTTATTTTTAGGTTTAGGCTATAAGTGTAAATAAACTTTTTTATTAAAAAAATTATTATCTTTTGATTTATGTAAAAATATACAGGGGATTCCATTTAACAAAAGTACATTTTTCAAATTTTCTCGAAAACGCGATGTTGAATTTTTTTTCTGTTTTCACCATTTTAATCAACAGAAAAAATCCTACTAGTTTGCTAATTTAACCGACCCTGTATCTTAAATATTAACAAAGATACCAATAGTGCCGACTTAATCGGAGGCACCCTGTATAGTTTGGCCTGTTCGCCGGTTTTTGGCATTTCAAATACATATTGAAGTATTGAAATTTTGCCATTTAGTTTTAAATATGGTATTTCAGAGATACCAAAGTATAAAGATCTGACCTTTTAGTTTTAAATATGATACACCCAGGGTAAAAATAAGACAACACCAAAATAAAAAGCAATGGCGACATTTTCAGTAAGTATGACTTTATTTTAGAAAAAAATATATTATACTTGAATAGATGACCGATTTTTATTGCGCACACCAGTTTCTTGAAAAAGTTGGGTGTAATTTAACTGTAAAACACGCGCGCCTTTGATATCTTACAAATTAAACATTATTCAGTGCCAATAAAAAATTAATATATTTTTATTTCTGAGATGCTTTAGTGATAATATGTACTTAAATGCTCCAGTGTCTTTATATATTATCTAAATTGTTTACATATTACCTTATTTTTGCCTGTATTTGAATAGCTTATAAAAATGGAAGAATTACATTTTTTCTTCAAAATGGACGCCTAGCAGGATATGCTTTTAAGCTGCTATAATAACTTAAGTAAGTATCAAAAGCTATGTCGTAGGACAAAAGACTTAGAAAAATGTCAGTGGGTTTTAAAAAAAACTAAAACAGGGCTAACTAGCATCAAGGACTTATAGGCCACTTTTAATAACCAATTAGCTGGTAAAGTCTAGGCGAATTTCAATAAATGGCTTTTAGGCATTTAGTAGGATCTATTGGCATTATTTATTACTATGCGGGATTTCTTGAGTCTTCTTTATTGCAATTCAATTTGCGTTTAGTTTTGGTGGTTCCAGTTACTGTGAAAATAAAAGTGTGTTTTTTTATCGTTCAAATTGCATACAGGGATGTCTTGGCACAAAATTGTAAGAAGTGGTAATTTTAAAAGAAAAGTGAAGCGAAATTTCCAACGAATTACAACAACCGTCCGCAAACTGTGTTTTATTGTGACTAGTTGGTTAAACCTTATTCTATAAAGTTATCTTATTATCCATATGACTTTTAGCAAGTCCTTTAGGTGTTAAAAAACGCTATATTTTCCGGAATAGGCCGTATAAAGTGCCTAATAGTTAGGCAATTGATTCAAGATCATATGGTTCTGAATAGGTAATTTTAATGCTAAAATCATTCTATATTGGAATTTTGATTGCCAAATTAATACTGAAATATAACCTCTCCAAAACCTTATTATCTCAAAACCATCAAGCCCTCGTTTATGGCCATAACAACGTTATTGTTGACACTTGACTAGAACTAATTAGATTTTTAATTTACCTAAGGTTCCTAGTTCCTATTAGCACAAAATTTAACCTAAATAGTTCCATCAAGCAAGCCAATGACTATTGCAGAACCTTGGTGCAGCTAAAAGGTTTAAAACCAACAACTTTTAAAACCAACTGCTTGAGAAAATGTTACTTGGGTGATGATTGAAAAAGGGATCTGTTTTCGTCCACGGAAGTCGAAAATCTTTATCCTTTTCCAATAAACCTTATCATATCTTCTCAATGAGAAAAAAATAAAATAAACTTAAAAAAAATATATAATTATATATACATAGGTATAACAATTAAAAAATAATTCTGTAAGTGTACCTACACAAAACAAATAATAATAAAAATTTACTTACTTAAAAGTATTAAAACAGAGAAATAAAATTAATATAACGAACTAATTTTGGGGGTTCTGCAGCCCCAAACCCGAACATTTGAGGAGTTCGCGTGCATAACCGGATACATCCACGTTCAGAAAAATTTCAGAAAACACGAAAAACACCCTGTGTGTTTATATTTAAAAATAGTAATATTTTAAGCAAATAGCTTTAATTAAGCGGGGTTGACCAATTTATTAACTTAAAAAGAAACAAAAAGAAATTAACAATTTGTCATTATTATCAATAAGCTTTTATTCCGGGTGGTGTGTCGCCGAGCGGAACATAGGAAATCCCATGTAAATTTTAAGGGGGTCAATTATTGGCTTCCCTGTACATTTTACAGAAAAAAATGTAAGATAACTTCTTGAAGAGACCAATCTGACAAACTCTCGTGCAAAGTTTCAAAAAATTTTAATAAGCGAATCTTGAATTATTCAATTAAATGTAATTGCAAAATTACCAAATTTTCGGTTCAGGTAAAACCAGACACCAGCCACCTGCAAAAAATTTGTTATAAGGCTTTGTCAGATCTGATGTACAGCCGAATAGGTACAAGAAATGTTTTTTTTTTCGTTTTATCAATCTCACAACCATACATTCAAAGTGAGACACGTTAACATTACTTTTTTATCTAAACTTTTATTTAATACAGGTTATCCATTTTATGCTTGGGAAAGTAAAGCTAAATAAAACACACAAGATATTCAGATGGAGACGACATTTTTATTTTGTTTTAAAGATTGAATCATTCCATCATATGTGAAACACAATATCATTTAAATGTCCACCGCGAGACCTCTGACAAACTTCAATCCTTTTAAGAAAATTGTCAATCACTTTTCGGCACATTTCAGGTCATATCTCGGCTAGAACTTCATGAATGTTGGCTTTAAGTTGTTGAAGAGTCTGAGGGTTATTGGCGTAGACACGATCTTTCGCATAGCCCCACAAAAAAAAAATCCAAAGGTGTGAGATCACAGGATTTTGGGGGCCAATAGATATCACTTAATCTTGAAATTAAACGTCCTGGAAACTTCTTTTGCAAAAGAGCTCGAATGCTTGTGTTGTGTGACTTGTGGCCCCGTTCTGTTGGAACCACATGCTTCCAGATCTTTTTCTTCGATTTCTCTCCAAAAATAATTGGTCAACATGCTTCCATACCGCTCAGAGTTTACTGTTAAGGCTCTCCCACGATTGTTTTCAAAAAAATACGGACCAATGACACCACCAGACCATAATGCACACCATACACCGTCTTTTTCGGGATACAAAGGCCTTTCTACGATCATCTGAGGATTTTCAGAACCCCATATGCGGCAATTCTGTTTATTTACGTAGCCACACAGCGTAAAATGAGCCTCATCACTGAAGAAAATTCTGCTCGAAAAATGAGCATCAGCAGCTTGTTGTTTAAGCACCCAATTTGCGAATTTTCTGGGTTGTCCATGGTCTGTAGGCTTAAATTCTTGAATGAGTTAGACTTTGTATGGATGGAGCTGTAAATCCAAATGCAAAACTCGCCACAGTGAGCCGTAAGATAAACTCAAATTTTGAGCAGGCCGAGGAATTGACAAATTTGGGTCTTTCTCCACACTTTGAGCCACAGCAGCGATATTTTCAACTGAACGAACGCTACGGTGATGCACGTGCCTTACAATATCAGCAACCGATCCAGTTTCTTCAAATTTTCTTACTGTGTTCGAAATTGTTTGCCCTGTAGGACGATTATGTCGACCGTAATCAGCTCGTAAAGCTCTAAACGTTGACACAGGAGAATCACCATTTTTATAGAACAATTTAATAATTTTAGTACGTTGTTCCACTGTTAAACGATATTTATAAATGGCAAACCTTCAACTAAAAAAAAAAACGCTTCACATGACGTTTATTTTTGATAGGTGTCAAACGACAGGATGTACTGAGCCAACCTCGAACTGGATAACCCGCTATAACGATGAAGTTAAACCAATAACAATTATTATTAGCGATTATTAAACATTTTTTTTTATTATACTTAGAATGTCATTAAACCAATAGCAGTATCTGAAATATTTTCAATTTATTTTCCCATCAAGCCGATCTGGTCCATTTCAACCATTAAACCTATTGTTAGTAAATTCGAGTCCAAAAACATTGCAATAAATAATTGTAAATGTTTAACTCAGAAGATCGAAAATAGATCCGAAAAAAGAGAGAACAGAACTCTTAATATTTTACTAAGTGTGGAAAAATAAAATAAAATGAAACACAATAGCTTTTTTAAAAATAATAGTGAATTACATAAAAGCATCAATTAATCAAATATTCAAACAACCCCCCATTAACAGCTAAACAATATCCTAACCGATCATAAAATTTAATTCTAACGTTACTAAGTTGATATTGGGAAATTTTATTACATTCTAACGAAATAGCGTTTTGTAACTGGTTTGGATTTTCAAATTTTACACTTTTATATATGGCACTTTTTAAATGACCCCACAAAAAGAAGTCATTCGGTGAAAGATCAGGTGACCTGGCTGGCCAAAGTATCCCGTACCGTGTACCAAGAATATTGCCGTTAAAAGCATTTTCCAAGCACTCTCTAACCATACGGGCATTATGGGCAACCACAGTCTAACAATTGAAATCTATATACAGTTGAAATCTATATACTTTGGGGCAACCATCCATTTGGTATCAGATCATTTGATCTTCCTGAACAACTTCTTCCAAAGCAGTTCCAATTTGATTTTGAAATAAGTCCAAATAGGTTTTAGCTGTTAGGTTATAGTCCATAAAAAAGGGTCCAATGATATGGTGTCCGATAATTCCGACGAATACATTTGTTTTTCGGGGATATTGTGTCCGAGTATGAACACAGCGATGTTCATTTTCTTGGCTCCAATACCGGCAATTCTGAACATTTGGTTCATTGTTGAGGGTAAATTTAGATTCATCGGTTAAACAAATATTTGTTAAAAAATTCCTATCATTATTTGCTCTTTCCATCATTTTAAAACAAAATGCCATTCTTGGCTCTTCATCTCCTTCCTTCGAATTTATACGAATAATATTTGTGTTTTTTTAAAGTGCGCAATACCGTGGTATGATGTTTATTTACCTCTTGCCCAAGAACCCTCGTACTACCCATCTTGTTTTCCTCCACATTCAGTAGAATATTAAGATCTCTGTTCTCTCTTTCTTCGGCTCTATTTTCGGTATCCTGAGTTAAACATTTACAATTATTTATTACGGTACCTTTGGACTCGAACTTATTGACAATACGTTTAATAGTTGAAATGGACGGAATGGGCTTGATAGGGAAATAAACTGAAAACATTCCAGATACTGCTGAAAAACTGTTTCCCGCATAATGCCACTTAATTATGGCTATTTTTTCGTCGATTGAATAATTCATACTTGTTTTCAAATATCGACTGTCACTGATTTATTGACAGTTTTCCTCACGTCAGTGACAATATTTATTTTACTGGTGCCCGTTTGGTTTTACCTGAACCGAAAATTTGCTAATTTTGCAATTACATTTAACTGAATAGTTTAAGATTCGCTTATTAAAATTTTTTGAAACTTTGCCCAAGGGTTTGCCAGATTGGTCTCTTCAAAAAGTTATCTTAAATTTTTTCTATAAAATGTACAGGGAAGCCAATAATTGACCCCCTTAAAATTTACAAGGGTTTTCCTATGTTCCGCTCGGCGACGCACCACCCACTATATCCGTTTTTGCACACAAATGAGACATAGTAAGCAAAAATATATATTTATTTCTCTTTAAACAAACTGGATCAAGTAGTATTTGACAAAAGTAATAAAAGGAAAATTAAATATGTATTGCATTTTCTTCGTGCAGGCAATCGCAAAGCTCATTTTCTTCTTGGGTTTCAAATTTTACCAAAGAATCCACATTGGCCTGTTGTCAATTTCCACCCCCAATGGAAGGCTCCGGTACTCCAACAGGTTTTTGACCACACAAAAATCTTCGTTGTTTCGCCCATCATCCCCCAAAATTCTCCTTTATCCAATGATTCAAACTTTTTTTCTGGTATGGAATTACCAAGTGGTAGCGTGCTAAGCTGTACGTATTTTTCTGATTTTTCCCTTTTTAAGAAGTGATTCCCAAGCTGTGTCACCCAATGATGTGAACCTATAACATCTTAATTTTAACAGTGGTTTTGTTATGTTCATTCTCAATTTTTCTTAAGTGAATTCTTTTGCATTCTGAAATTCCCTTAATTTTTTTTATACTTTTTCCAATTCTTTACCATTATACATTTGCCAGTCAAGGCCCAGTGTTTTTACTAAACACACTTCTGAATATATTCCAACGTATTTTTCTTTTGTTGTAAAGACTGGATGTCTTTTTAAGATTTTCTCCACTCTACCAAATGATCGGTCCGCAGGAAGAAAGCTATGCCCTCGGACTGAAAAAGTTATTCACTCCTTCTAAATTATCTGGGGATTTGTTTTTAAGCCAATCTATTAGCATATGAATAATATGCGAATTCTTATTCTGCCCCCTACATCCATCGCAGAATAGTCTGAGTATATGTATATATCTGAGTATATCTGAGTCTATGTACTTCTTAACACAATCGTTACAATTAATTTTATAAATCCCGGACATCATTGGTCTTTATTTTACCTTATGGGTTTCTTAACAGGTTTCGTAACTTGGCCGAACTTTGATAGACCATTCTTAGACCTAAGACTTTAAAAACCCTATCAAAGACTCTTATCAAGATAGGATCATATATTATCCTACTTCCTTTGTGAATAGAATTTTTACCAATTTTAATATAAATAAACAGGTTTCTTCTTCCACAGAATGTGTGAACCAGTAGAATATTTTAAGTTTCCGTACATTAAAAGACTTTCTGAAAGTGTAAGAAATACTACCATGAAAAAAGCACTCAATATTAAACTTGCATTTTATAATACAAAATTAATAGGCTCTATTTTCACTAAATTAAAAGACCCTAAAGAACTATTTGCTAATTTTACTTACAAGGTTCCCTGTTGTAACTTTGACAAGAGATATACGGGACAAACTAGACAATACATCAAAAGCAGATTTAGATGCCACTCAATAGAAGCTCTTCTTTCAATCCACTGGTTAGGATAATGATCCTCCATCGAACTACATCATGAGGAGGTGCTTCATCCTATTGTAATTGTAGTAATCGTTCTTTCCGTTCTTCCTATTCCTCCTTGCTCGAAAATAGTTTTCCAATTTCCGCACTTTTCAGCATACATGTCGCCCTTTGAATTTTCTAATATTTTGGAATACTCTAAATATACCTAATAAATATACCTATAGCCTAACCATTAATTCTTAGGTGGTAATGGGTGCTTCTCTTAATATGTGTATTCTCGTCATTCCAGTAACGACAGTTTTGCTTATTAGGATGCCCACTATTTCAAAAAACTGGATTCTTCTGTCCGGGTTATCGTCACCAAATTCTTGCAGTATTTGTCATATCTTGCAGTTAGAGTAAGATTTTTTAAGAGTAACATTTATGAAATTTAGGTACCTTTTTTATTGATTCACGAGATCATAAAATTGCTACAGCTTCTCTTTTTAATTCGTGACAAAACCAGTTTTTCCAAATTTACCTACTAGTTACCGAACATACTGCGGGCTTATGAAAAGCATCCAGGTTCGCTTTGACCTGGATGCTTTTCATTAAAACCTTAAGCTGTCCGAAGGAAATATTTATTTTGGGAATTCTAAATGAAAATGATGTTTACGTTCAGCTTTGTTGTGCACCATTGGTAAAGATAAGAAGGGCTGTTTTTTGGTTAGGCTGAACCGAAAGTCAACTGTCCTTAAGATAATAATATTAGTACAGAAATGGTACTCCTAAACCAGGCACATCCAAAAATAAAATGCTTGAAAACTTGTCGAATGAGTTCATAGGAGTATTATTTAGACAACAAACAACAGATTATAGAATAAACGTAAATATTCAAATTCCTGGAAAGAGGCCATTATAAATCCTATAACTAAACCTAATAAAAAAAAATTCAAATATCAAAATAATAAATTTATCCATGATATTTGAAAGAATGGACAATAATAGCATTCAAGAATATTTATAAATTAGTAATTTGTTGGTGCCCTATCAAACAGGATATAAAAAAAGGATGTACAACTCATCATTTAGTTTTACTAAAACACCATAGTAAAGATACTTTCCCGAAGCTAGATCTCCTAGTAGCTCTCTTCTTTGATATAAAAAAGCATTTGATATGACGTATTCTCCACAACTAAATTGGAGCTTCACAAGGGTCAACACTCAGTTGCATCTATGTTTCGCAATAGCCATAAATGAAATATGTAAAGGTGTAAATTACCAAATAACGAAATGCCTATATGTGGATGACGTAGCTATATTCTTAAATGAAAAAAGATGATAGGAAATATTTTAAGAGCTTTGCAACCAGCAACTAATAAAATAATTTAAAACTGATGATGGTATCTTATAATGGATTAAGAGTAGACTTTTAATTCTCTAGAGAAAAGTCAAAATCTCTGCCATTTTATAAAACCATGCTATAATCCGCTTCTGTACCAAAAAAACAACACTATACTCATTTGAGTAAATCATTCATATTATTGTGTCATATCTTTTCCTATTAAATAAATCATTGTATTGTCTATCAGTTATTAAACCTTATGATAATTTATATTTCTATTATATAATTGATTATTATTTACTGCATTTTCATGAAATAAAAAGTTGAACCAAGATTACTTTCAAACATTATTAACTATCAGCTTAAAAAAACATCGCGGATATTGCTTTTGCATTTAGGCCTTTATAAAAGCAATTTAACCATTCAGTATTAATTTAAATTCTATGAATACCACTTTAAAACATTTCTAAGCATTACGAGCAATAACTGTAGCAAGTATTATATCAAGAGTATTATACCAACTGAGCAGCTTTTTTATACTATGGCCCATAAAAAGAACTGCTTTATAAGTATCCTATAAGAAAAAAATAATTAAATCTTATATAAATAATTTATTTTTATTACAAAACTAAATTTATAAAAAAGTAAAAATTAAGTGTAAAAAATATATTTAAAAAAGTTCATGTACTTTAAGGAAAAAAATATTAAAAGTAATAAAAAACTTGAATCTTTTCTTTTGGTATTTTTGACACACAAATTTGGTTCGCAAACAAAAAGCAAAAATATAACAATAATTAGTAATAATAGATATTAATAATAGACCTTTCCTGATAAATTATTAATATCTGAAACTGATTAAATAAACAAACGTCCACAAATTGGGACTTAATATTAGGTTAAAATTTTAATACTGCTTTGAAAGCATTTTCGGATATTTATTGATTCAAACGCAATTATTACTAAATATCCTATAGCTTTATTTTAATATATTGTCATATATTTTCTACTAAAATATAAAAAAGTAAACATACCAAACCAGTCAATAATATTTTTACGCATTTATTTATGTTATAGATATGGGATGTTATGATGGATTTTAATTTTAATCAAAAATTAATTAAGTGACAAGTATTTAAAAAATAAGAAAGAGAAAATAAATCACATAGTTTTGATTTTTTTAGGAGCGAGATACACGAGTACGAGACACGATAAGCAGTGTCTAAATTAGCACAACATAAACCAGTAAAAGTAAAAACTATTTATTTATATAGAAGTTTGAAATACGTTTATTCATATCTAATTAATATCTCTTAATAAATTATTGATATCCTTTAACTATTTTAGATCCGATAGAGATTGCTCATAAATATCCATTTAAATAATTCCTTAAATCATTTTAAACTAACAAATAGACAATTTGTTAGTTTATAGTTTATAGCTATGGTATAATGGTAAACGTATATTTATATATTATATAAATACATAAATATTAAAATTTTAACCCTATTGTACATTTTGTATATATATTAAGTAGGATAATTAGGTTAAAATTTTAGGATTTTTTTTTTAATTTAGGAATAATAAGTAGCATAAAAAAATGCCATAATTATAAACCTTGCATCAATTAACTTTCTTTAACTAAATTTTAATAAAACAAATGTTTTGTTTCACTTATGCAAGCATTGTTGTTTTAATTAATATTATATAGACTGGTATTTAAGGCACATTATTTTCGTTGATACAAGAGAACTATAGTGCTCCATGTATATAAAGCAATTTAATATCCAAAATTACTCTAATGTCTTTTAAGTATTCTCCATGATGACCAAGACAATTCAACCTACGTTAGAACGTATGTGCTTTAGACACTTTCTTCGGACGAAAACCGTTGGTCGTGCTATTTATTCTTGAAAAATGGAAATAAAGGGAAGTTGGTAGCACTTGGTGCTAAGTCATAGTTGTATGGACTCTTCAATTTAACATTGTGGTCACTCAAATAGACAGTTATTGCAGCCGATGTATACAAACTTAATATGATCCTTTGTTGTTACTTCTTTTTCCGTATTTCACTCAACACCATTACTTCCGGCAAACCAATGCTTCTATACAGGTTGTTCCAATAGCGAACAATTCTGAAGAAACAGGAAATCATTTAGTTAGATGTGCTTTCTGCACAGATGAACTATTCACATATTCAACTTTGTATTGAATAAATAAATAATATCTTGCTATTGCTTTTTCATCAAATTTATTACCTCTATGTACACAAATATATGAAAACAGATACATAAAATAATTAGTTTGTCAGCTAATTACTATTTTATGTAAAATATTTTTGAAATTACTTCTTTAATGTATTATCGCGCAGAATAAATTTTATTACTTTTGTAGAGGATGCCATAAAACTGTAATAAATATGAAACGGTACATTAAAATTGGTTTTAGCTATTTTGTTTTTCCGAGGATCTACCAAAACGGTTTTAATACTGAGAGGTGACTATTGATTTTCTAAGCACATAAGTTATTAGTATGTTTTCATTTTTTATTGCGTATTATTATTGAATAGAGATTAATTATGAATATACACACACTAAAATAGACTACAGAACAAGAAACATGAGCCGTTTATTTTTAAACCAAAAAACGTATTACCAAGAAAAAATTATTTATTAGAAATTTTTTTAAAGATATCATTTATTATTCTTTAATGTGAGAATTTGTTGGAATTTTGCGTGTAACATAGTCAATGTGCAAAGAAAATAAGTGAGAAGGTTGTGGCAGAGATATGAATAGACTGGTAATATTAGAGAAAGACATACGGGTCCAAGAAGAGTGACAGAACCTATACATAATAGGTTTATTTGCCTTTCGGCTAAACGAAACCCAAATATTACTGCAATTCAGCTAAGAAATGAGCTTTAAAATGTTTATGATAAAAAAATAGGAAATTCATTTTAGAAAATTTTGTAGGCCAACATTTAACAAAAACACATGTATACATGTATTAATCAAACTGCTCTTAATAAGTTGTCTAATTTTCTATCAAAACCATGAGCTGCCACTGAGAATTATCAATCTTTACTTTTCGAAGTTTCTCTCATCTTGCTTGTTCACCTATCCTATTGGCTGGCGATACCCTTGTTGCAAGCCAATAAGTCTTGGTTTTAATGTAGTGGTTGAAATCAGTTATTCAATTTCGACCAAAATAAAGGGAAAAATTTAAAAAAATTAATATCAAATCAGGCTCTCCATTAGTACTGATGCTCTGAGATATATGCCATCCAGATTTACAACACAATATTCACATCAACAAATCAGTCTTCAAAAAATCAATCTGGACATTTTTTATTTCGATGGCTAGAAAATTAAATAGTAACTATACCTTTCACAGATACATAAGTGTTTCCGTTGGGATCTATTTAACGATACTGCCAGACCGACGAAACAAGTATATAATCGCCAATATTGGGCAATAATGCGTTGACTAATATAATCAAAATATCGGCGAGACTGATCTTATGAATGAGTGATTTTCTATTATCGGTTTTTTATAAGAAGCAAGAAATGGTTTTGAAATTAATTTACGAGGTGTTGCAATAAACAACGCTTTGTTATTGTACAAAGTGTTTTAAAAGTCCGGCCGCTACTTCAGGGGCGTAATATACTTTTTTTAATGACAAAAGTTTTAATTTTTTTTCTTAAACCGCAACGACCTGTACCTGATTTTTTTGCTTATAATTTTTGGACTATTCGTCATGAAATTGTGAAATTTGGCAAATGGCAAAAAACTGCATTGGAAGAGTAAACGTAGATTATGATGATTTACGAGAGCGTGTACTTCAGCGTGTTAAAAATGATCCTGGGATTAGTACTAAACAAATTGCTTTATCAGAAGAAATAAATTACATAAGAATCTGGCAAATTTTAAAGATTTATCAGTTTTATTCTTATCATTAAAAAAAAGTTAAGGTTTGCTTCGTTTAATGAGTTAATAATAATAACGAGGATGCTTGGTAGAACAATTATTGGATTCACAGTTAAATGAGAATATCCATTATGCCTTGAGGTCTCTTTACAGTATTAGCATACATTGAATTTTAAGTCTTGATTTGTAATATAATGTATTGTAATTTTAAATTAATTAATGTATTTAATAAAGTTTCTAGTCTGTTGACCTTCTTTTGCAACTTCAAAACCGATAAATTTACAAACATTGGGTTGCTTAACACCACTATATCGAGCCTAATTTCTGATATAAATTATTACCATCATTTTCCTCAGATATCATCGAGGATTTAAACTAAGAAATTATTCATACAATATTTATAAAAATATAGTATACGTAGATATCAAATATACTTTTATTTTTTTTAAACAAGAAAAATATTAGTTGAATAGTAAAAATCAAGAAACGAAGTTTACCAGTTTTAGACCTTTTAATGACTAATCACAATAGTCATTTTGAATTTTAAATATATCGTAAACCTACAGCCAGAGATACAGTAATACCCTTTACCTCTAATCATCCCTTTAGCCAAAAATTTGCCGCTTATAACTGCTTTTTTCCTAGATTGCTTAATATTCCACTAAACGATATTAATTTCAAAAAAGAATATAATATAATTTTACAAATCCTATAAATGTTATTAAGAAGCTATATAACAAACATTTTTTTAAAAAACTTAATAAGCTCAGTGAACCCAACACCCTCGGATCTTATTGATCTATTACTTACTTTGGTAACGTCTCTTCTAGTGTTGAAAACAACTTGGCAAAACATTTAGTAAACACTAAAGATAAAATACCGATAACGCACCGATCTGAAGTTTACAAGTTAACTTGTTCCCACCCCTTATGTGATATATGTTATGTCGGCCAAAGCGGAAGGAAAATTGAAGACAGAGTCAACGAACATTTAAGAATTGTCACCCAAAATAAAAATGCTTTTATTAGCAATACCAATTCTCCTTTTGAGAACCACATATTAGAGTCTGGCCATAATTTTGATCCGGGACCTAACACTGAGACTCTGCATGTTTGTGAGAAAGGGTTACAATTGGACTTGTTAGAGGCATTTGAAATAAATAGCGCCATAAACTCCCCAGACTGCACATGCATTAATGAGCAAACTACTTTCGACAGTTTACGTTTTTTTGATTCAATTAGCCCTAGAAAATAGCTTTTACCTTTATTGTTTTTAACTCTTTTATCTTTCAACATTTGTATTAATCAAAATTTAAATTTTTCCGTTAACGCAACGTTTTTACACAATAGTTCCTTCTTTTAATATGTAGAAATCTGTATTGTACTAAGTTTAAATCTTATATTTTGAATCGTAGATGTCCTTATTGTACTATGTTTTTAATTTTAATTCTTTTATTTATTGTTGTTCTTATTTCCGATAACGGGTAGTTTTTGAGTTTTATTTGTTGAACGTATGTGTTTTTTGTGATGTTCTGGTAAGTTTTAAACCCGTATTGTTATAGCGAATGAGCTCCTCTTTAAAATTGTATTGAATTACCTGTATTTTGTTTTAGTATCTGATGATGGCTGTCTACACAGCTGAAATGCATAATACATTGGACTAAGTAACCTATATGCATTTTTCTTGGAGATAAAGATTCTCCATTTTGTAATCTTTAAGAAAAATAATATTGTGATCAAATTTTAGCAAAAACCATTTCGGCAAATCTGAAATAAGTAACTACAGATCTGTAACAATTATTTTTAACTCTTGTAGAGTCCATATACTATCATACATTTTATTTACTATAATAACATTTTTACTTTTTTTTATTAAAATTCAATGTCGATTTTTATGTATAGAGCTGTGACTTATTTTTTATGCTTATTTCAATATTTATTTATTTCTTGTATTTATATTTATAATTTTCTTCATTAATTTTTTTAAATGACTTAAAATATTAGAATTAGCTTAATTTTAGATTATTACTGAATACTGAGAGTACTAATAAATGTTTTAATACGATACATTTTTAACATGTCAATGTCATGAGGCGAAAAATATACAAGTATACGATTAAGCAAAAAGTTAACACTTTACTTCCTATTTAGGCACATTTCAATCATCGACTAATCCTGTTTATATTGTGCCCCACAAATTTAAATGAATTATTACCTTAGGGTTCATATAAAAATTTGCTCAATAACAACCACATTTATTTTCGCTTTTTATCTAAAGGGTAGATAGCAGTTGTCGATTTTAATAATACTGGGTATCATCATGAAAGCCCCAATTGAATATTCTGTTAATCCTTTAAAATAAAATTAAATGTTACACTATACAGACCAATAAAGGTAACGAATTCCTAATAAAAGCTAAGTAATCACGGTTTATTCGAAAACGAAGTATTTTTGTATGTAAACAAAAATTCAATTACTTACTAACCTTTTAAAGTTGCTTAATTTACTTTTTTATGAATGAAGGTTGGATTTTTCTAATAAACTTTCTTTGGTTTCATACAGACAGCACAGAAAAAGCGACTATTAACCTAGCAAAAGGATAATTTACTTATAAAAATAAGGCCTAAGATTTTCCAGAAATACTGTGTCTATATCTACTAATTGTTCTTATACCAACAGATCACAGAAAATATGATAATGATGTAATAAATAATAAGTACTTATTAGTTCCTTGAATAATACCAAGACAGATTATGTAAGATAAATATACTTTTGATTAGGTTTTGTTCACACCATCAATATGTACTTTCTAATTTGGTTTGGTTTGCACTTTTTAATTATTTGATACCACATACTTACCATTCAGACTATTTAGATCTCTCATTAAAAACCCTAAAGTATTTGCTTTTGTTTATTGGGCAGTACCTGCAACACGATAGAAGTTTCTAATTACTCAATTGACCGCTCTCAGTGTCATCACCAAAGTGTGTGTACTTGGAAATAAGATCAAGACTTTACCTTTAGTAGATCATTAATGTTACAGTCTAATAAAACTTCATCAGTTGAATGGTCTCCACCCAAAAAGTTTTATTTAGAATATCATGGATGACGCAATCGAAGAACTTGCTTAGATCATATGGCATGAACAAAACTAAAAATAATTTTTCTCAGATTTAGTTGTAAACTACCTTCAGTAAACTTACATTCTAGTAATTGATTGAATATTGATTTTTGGTTTATTATTCGTTAAGTATGTACGTATTTGCTGCTTTATTCTTACTCTGTAAAACCATAATGAATTCATGAGAGAGCAGAAAAATGTATTGAGAGTCTGCCTTTTTCAGCTTCACGTTAGGTGCCAAATTACAAGTGATATTTAATTAATTATTCTTCCCAGGTTACTAGCGATTTTTTTATAATGAAAAAATACAAATAATACATTACAGGACGTTAGTAATTACGGAAAACCTCGTAATAACCAGAATAATAAAATCATATAATCAGTTTTTATACAAGATTTAAAAAAAGACGAGATGCAAATAATAATAAAGCATTAGCATCATTGTTTAATTAATATTATGTTTTAAGCTTTATGTTTTTATTTTCTTTTTGCTTATACACACATCAAAATGGCCTAGGGAACACATACAAATATGTTAATATTTTTGAGAAGATTGGAAAAAAGTTAATTATTGCAATTTTTTTACATTATTCGAATAAAATAACAATATAATTATTAACTTTTTTTGTAGATTATAATTTGCTCATAATTTAGGGCACCAAATAAAAATAAAGAACAAAATCCCATTTATTATCGTTTATTAAGAAAAATTATAAAAATAAAAATTTACCAAATACAAATTAAACTAGTCGCCAGATGGTCCACCTCTATTATTAATAACACTTTGGCATCGCCTAGGCATACTTAAAATTAAATTATTAATTAATTCCTGAGGCAACTCCTCCCAAACATGTGTCACAGCAAGACGAAGCTCCAGAGCGCTTTGAAAAAAGTCAAATCGTTAAAGAAATTGCCTTTTTAACCAATCCCAAACATGCTCAATTGGATTAAAGTCCGGTGAGGTAGAGGGCCAGGGTAGAAGATTGATTTGATTTTCCTCAATAGCGATTCGTACAAGCCATGCTCGATATGGTGGGGCATTATCTTGTTGCAACAACGAATTTGGGCCCATTTCGCGTAAATATGGAACAATTACAGGCAGTAGTATATTATCCCTATAACTTATTCCAGTTATTGTATTTTCCACAAAAATGAGGTTCGTTTTTCCGTCAAGTCTAATGCCACCCCAAAACATTAGTGATCCACCACGTTGCCTTGCTACTTCCCGGGCATGACGCAAACGACTTTCATCCTCCTCTCCCAGACACGAATTCTACCAGAATCAGGATAAAATGAAAATCGAGACTCATAAAAAGAACTGTGGTCCATCTTTCTTGATTCCAATTAAGATGTTCTTGGCACCACGTTAATCTTGCACCTCGATTTCCTAAAGTTAACCGAGGAACCCTTAGGAGTCTTCTGGCATGAAGTCCTCTCTCATGCAAACGGTTTCTAATAGTTTGACCTAAAACCTCGACGTTATGCACTCGTGAGAGCTGCTGAACCAAAACAGAGGCTGTTACCGTGGGATTTCTTTGAGCTTGCAAGTTATAAAACGGTATTGAGCAGGTGTGGTAACTCGCGACGGGCCTTGATGCTATTCTCTAACATCATTTGTCTCTCTATATCTTGTCCACAAACGATGAATTATACTGGGAGATGTATCCAAAGCTCTTGCAATGTCTCTTTGACTTGTTCCTGCCTCAAGCATTCCGACTGCTCTTAGCATTTCCTCTCGAGTTAAATGTCGTCTTTCCATTTTTGTTGAATAAAAACTAAATCACAATTGTTCGGTTGGAACCACAGAATATTGCGTTAGAATTTAAAAATTATAATCTGCGTTATTTCGACAAAATGTGCAAGTAGCAAAAAACGCTGTTCTGCATTAATTTTTTGTACCCAAATATTTATTTTACTTCGTTGGTAACTTAATATTAAAGGTAGTACCTATTCCGTATGAAAATATAAATATATAAAAATTTATGAGGCGAAAAAAACTATTTTTCTAAGTGTTCCTTAGACCATTTTGATGTGTATATTACTAATATAACTATTCTTTACTAAAATGACGTAAACAATGCATAGTAGGGTATAGGATAGTTTTTTCGGTATTTTCTGTAAAAGCTTCATCTAAATCCACAACTGGGATGTTACGTACTTGTAATCGAATTTTAATATTTTAATGTTCCTACTCATTAACATTAATTAATTGTAAATTATTTGAATTAGAAAATTATAAACTGAATAAAAAAATAATAATTGTGTTTTTTTAATTTAACGGATTTTTTAATATTTAAATTTTTTTTATTCTGTTCTGCAAAACGCTGCCTGCATCCTTAGAATTTATTGAAGTAATATTGCTTTAGGGATGCAGTGACAATATATTCAACAACCACACTAAGTATTGTAAATAATTTTTAAAAATTGTCTATCAATCACGTAGAGGGTCTGATTCATATCGAAATATCTAAAATTGCTGATTTACTATGATAAGCTAATGATTTACCAAAAGTTACATAAGCTATAGCTACACAGTTTTGTGTCAGTCACAGTCAGACCTACAGTCTTGACTATTGAATATCTCTCTGAATTTGTTAGTAAGGGTCTTGAATAAAATCTTGAAAAGAGTAACTTTTGCAATATAAAGTTTGCTAAGGATCTGTACTAGATGCTATTTCTCCTGTGCTATTTCTGATTTATGTGAATATTTCACCTCATTTTTCTAACGCTATCAAAAACTAAATTTATGTGCAGATGACTCTAATTGGCTTCAATATAATTAACTTGGAGAATCGTATCTTGTCAAGACTCGAAACACTCAGACTCAATAGAAGTTTTACTTGAGAGGTAGATGTTATGCAGTTGGTTTCAAAGCTCTCTAAAATTTTATAAAAACGCATTTGTTTACAAATGTATCCAAGGAAGTCTCGTGACTGCATATAATGGCTGGTGCTGCTCTGTTATATCCTATGCATTTCTAAACTAGGGCTACCCTGCTCACAGTAAATTATTATTCAGACTACAGAGATTAGGTAATATTAGATATTAAAAGTACCATTGTCATTATTCTTTTAAACTTGGTGTTCTGAGTATATCATGTATTCATATCCTCCAATATCTTACTTATGTTAAAAATAATCATTTAATATTTTAAGTACGAGACAGTTTTACCACTAACCAAAACTTTTTATTTTTACTCTCGGCAGGTGTTTCGCTAACGATATTAGCATCTTCGGGAGAAGATTAAAACTCAAATTTCAGTTTTTCAAAGAACCTGTAAAAAACTGGCTTGATCTTGGAATCAATTTATACTAAATGTTTATGCGACATTTAACAAACGTAATAGACAACAATACAAATGGTACTTACCGCATCAAAGAACAACTTTGAAATAGACTACAGTTCCTAATCTTACAACTGCATTTTTTAAAATATTATAACACACAGACCTAAAGTATAAAAACTTTAAAAGTTGACAGATTAACCCTTTGGACCCAATTTTATTTTTAATGATTTTAAGGATGTTTTTGCGAGTTATGGTATTTTAAGAGATCATTTGACAATATATACTAGTTATATTGTCAAATAAAAAAATATATACAGGGAGAGCAAAAAATTATGGGACAAATACAGGGTGTCCATTTATAAACTGACACATTTTAACTGCTTATAAGTCGAGAACTAAAAATGACAACAATGTGCGGTTTTCACAGAACTTCATCAATATTTTTAAAGTTTTTTTTGACAGTGTTGCCAAGTTTCAAAATTTACCTAAAATAGGAGGAAAGAATTGATGATTTTCAAAGGCCGGTTTCTCAAAAATTATAAATGTAACACCCTGTACTTTTTAATTTCACATGAAAGCCTGTTAAATCCCCTTTCCGAAAATCAATAAATTGTCTTAAATTAATTTTTTTTACAGAGCCAATTTTAGTAAATGACACCTTTTTAAAAATTTTCTTAGAATACGTCATATTCGGTGATTGATGAACATTTACTGGTAATTGCCTATGTATCGCTTTTGTATGATCATAATTAAATAATTTGCGCTATTGCCATGTCTATAAAAAGTATTTATTCTATGTATTAAATTACAACTATTTACAACAATTTTAACAACAAACAATTGAAGAAATTAATTTTAATTTATAACTAATAAATTAGCTGCTGAATATGACCCCCATTTTGCTCGGAACACAAATGTAGACGGAGAAATAAGTTGCCGAAGGCGTTTTGTAGCATTCGCGGTGTAATTTGGTTAAATACGTTTACTATGTTGTTGCGCAGTTCATCCAAATTTCTTGGGGTTGGATTGTAGCAACGGTCTTTTACATATCCCCATATACAAAAATCTGGAATAGTTAGATCGGGAGAATAAGGTGCCCACTCGATTGGACCTGCTCACCCTATCCATCTGTTTCCAAAAGTAATATCTAAGGAATCCCTTGCGATCCTGGAGAAGTGTGGTGGTGCACCGTCTTGCTGGAAGTAGACCGTGTCTACAATTCCATCCTGCTGAAGTTGAGGATAAAAAAATGTTTACAACATATCGGTGTAACTGTTTCCATTCACTATTGCGTCTTGAAAAAAAATGGCACATACATTTTAAATTTCGATACTGCACACCAAACCTTCAGCTTAGGAGAATCTCTTTCAAATTCGTTATACACTCGAGGATTTTCATTTCCCCAAATTCGGCAGTTATTACTCGACCTTTACTCGACCACTGATGTGAAATGTTGCCTCATCAGACATTATTAAATTGGTATCCGGCTCAATTCTAAAAAGATCTAGTAGTGTTTTGCACATAAAATATCTTTTTTCAAGGGCGCGATTTTTTATTTTTTGGAAAGTTTGAATTTTGTAGGGTTTAAACTTAATTATAAAAAAAAAATAATGAATTTATGACAATTTATACACTTTCGGAAAGGGGATTTAACTGGCTTTAATGTGAAATTAAAAAGTACAGGGTGTTACATTTAAAATTTTTGAGAAATCGCCTTTTGAAAATCATCAATTTTTTTCTTCTTATTTCAGGTGAATTTTGAAACTTGGCAACACTGTCAAAAAAAACTTTAAAAATATTGATAAAGTTCTGTGAAAACCGCACATTGATGTAATTTTTCGTTCTCGACTTATAAGCAGTTAAAATGTGTCAGTTTATAAATGGACACCCTGTATATCCCAGCGGGATTTTTAGGTAAGTTATAAATATCCCTAGGGGCCAAAAAAACACATTTTTGTATTTCAAAATTTTTAATTTTTTGATTCACAAAAAGACAACCCGCAAAGGTAAGTATCGTCTACGTTCTTTTTTCTGAAGAGCGCAACGAGCACATTTTCGCCATTTCGATGTTTCTATTGGAAGGTGATCACCCACATTTTTCATTACTTTTGATCTCTTTGATGGTCTTCCACAACTGTTTCTTTAAAGTTTGACTGAAGTTTGCTGTTGTCCTTTTTCGATTAGGTCCTCTGATAAGGTAAATAAAAATTCCAGTAAGGGTTTCATTTTTTGGGTACGACGTAAGTCATTATATATTACCCAACTGTTAACAACAGCATCATCAAAAGTCGATAAAATACTTTTTTCTACCATTTGCCTGATTTTCTGCCAAAGTCATACACACCACTCATCTGATCAGCCAGATCCACACCACCCATGATTTCATTGTAGTATGCAATAGCAGTGGGATATGGATATGGATACGTCAACTCTCTACCCAGTTTTGTCTTTTCCCTTCACACAGGTCATATCAGGAGTATGGCAGTTACTCAAAAGAATAACCTGCTTTGTATATTACCATTTGATCGTAATAGAGTTTGTTTGATTTGATAAAAACTCGCATTCACCACTAGACATTTTTCGTTTTTCGATGAATTTTTTTGGTATGTCTTTTCTTGTAATAATGGCTGTTCCCACAGCTAGCTATTGGACGGAATCCATCAAACGGACTGATGTAAAAAGGCAAGAACTACGTTTGGATTTTGTATAGTTTCACATAATTTTTTTACAACAGTTTCGCCCAAAGTTCCGCTCTTTTCAACGTCGTCCTTGCCGCAATATACATTTGCATCGTATGTATATCCCGTTTTGGCATCACATCTAGACCATAATTTTATGCCTATTTTCACAGGTTTTTGTGGCATATATTGTTTTAGTGAAGATCTTCCTTTGAAGCCCACCATGCTCTCGTCAATACTCTGACTTGTACTGTCGGATCGATATTTCTGAAATGTATATTTGAAGCAAGATAGAAGCTCTTGTACATAGTAAATCTTACTGGCCCCTTCTGTCTTAACTGGATTATTGAAATAAAGCTTGGATAGTAAAAACAAACACCTATTTTTGGATATGGCCGATTTAATGCCTTTGTTTCCCAAAGATGGATGCGATGACCAGTAATGGCGAAGTTTTGGCCCCTTATTGAAACACATGTGCAGCCAATAGTAATCATAATCTCCCCTGCATCAGTGAAAGTCGCCTGCTTTTTTTATTTTCTTTGTAAATTTTGATTCGCTGGTTTGTAGATTCAGCAATAAAAGTAAATAAACTCCGAGGACAAATTTTAGTGAATATGTCCAGCGGGGAGGCATTTGTAGCAATTGAAGGATGTATGATACATTGACTTTTCTTTGGAACGCTAAGTCTTGTAACATAGGTATTTGTAGGTAATGACCAAATTATATTACCAGTTGTAATAGGAGTTTCAGGCTCTTGATCTGAATTTTCAGCAGAAATAACGCCGTCGTTGGGTTGGATTAGGTTCTCGTTTGCATCACTTTCAATGTCTCCACTATCTTCGTCCGAAGTATCCGAGGGCTGATACAACTCGTCGGACTCTTCACTATTATGGAATGGGTCTTCTTCTGAGGAAGAGTCTTCATATGGGGATTGCACCTCTTCTCCGTATGATCACTCTTCTAAATTGTCAGCAAGATCTTGAAGCGCTGCCCTAGACAACTTCTTTCTTGACATACTGTAAAATACCATTGGGATATAAATAACCCTATCAGAAAACCCACTGGGACACATATATCCCATAGCCAAATATTACACCCAAAATGCAAAAACCAAAACAAAAAACTATCAAAATACTTTGCTATTATATATGCTGAACTTATCTTATTAGATTGTTTCAAAAACTACACAAAAACTATCAAATTTGTAAAAAAACAGTGTCAAAACCCAATAACGTGCTCGCTTTTCGGCGTTTACAATCAGATTGACCTCCAAAAAGCGTGTCACTGCCTGTCGAAAAATTGTTAAAACCTTAAAATACCCGCTAATGACAATTTCCGTTAAAACGGGACAGATAGCGCCCAGCAGATGTTATGAAATGTATGTTGGGATTTATTTGTTCCATTGGGTCCGAAAGGGTTAAATGTAAAAATAATATCCAAAAACAATAAAAATTACATTTGAACATACTGTTTTAAATATTTTTATATTAAAACACAATTTTTCTTGGTCCCAACAATTTAGTAAAAACTGGACAAAACGCTCTATCGCAAAGATATACAGATTGTCAAAGTTGATTCATGGCTATTTATAAGGAAGATGTTTACTTAAAAAGAAGTCTTTCCTCTTGTTTGAAGAGTTAAGCATTTCAATAAGTTAACTTATCATCACCGAGCTCAACACTTAGTTTTGCTGATAAAAAACAATCAAAAACATAAAATAATATGGTTGGTTATTTTTTAATTGGCAAAACAACGTGTTGAGTCTAATGATGATAAGTTATATCACCGAAATGCATAACTCTTAAAACAAGATTGGCATTTATTTTGTGAAGAAAATACTTCTTCAATAAAATTGGTATTTATATTTAAATGATCAATTAAAAGCAGATAAACACACATTTCTTTAGATGAATGAATGTTTTAATAAATTTCCATATTTATGATATTAAGTAAATGTAATGGGTTATAAACAATTAACGGCTAATGAGCTTCTTAAATCAGATATCTTTACATTAAATTAACTTTATATACAAGATAGTTGAGCATTTATTCCCTGGTTTAATATGCATAATTTTTAATCTGTTTTCTTTTTTCTCTTTGAATCTCATGGTATTCTACTCGGTCTATATTTATTTATTTCAACCTATATATGTATGATATGTTTTATTTTGTAATTTATAACACCGAATTTCTTTAAAAAATTATTATTCTTTTATCAAACTCTATTCTTTTACCACTTTACCAAAAGTCATAAATTATCAAAATAAATTTAAATATTAAATTTCATTAATAAGACTCTAGAAAATATAAGAAATGAAAATTTTAGACAAAGTAATTTAGGATAAGCATACTTTTTTAAATATTTTACATCTAAATGGCTCACCTTTACTATAATTAAATTTCATTATATAAATTAAGTCAAAGTGGATCAATTATTAAGCACTTCAGAGTGTCTCTAAAATCATATGGGTCGAAAGAATTTTTTAAATTTATTTGCTTTAAATGGGATAGATTTAAGAATGCCGTGTCCACTTATTTGTTGTGCTGGATATTCATATAGAATATGTATCATTATTTCATCATCCACCTTGCATCATCTCGGTATTTTTTTAGCTCAATCTTGTGCATGTAATATTGTATTTTCTAATGAGCGCAGTGTATACTACTATTAGGTCTTTTAGGTTTTTACTATAAATGGCTTAGCATAGTTATGAGTTGGTCCTCTCTCCCACTATAGTTAAAGTATAAAGTATAAAGTCCTTCAAGTTTCAATTTGGCCTTCTTGAGTACTATCCTCCTTAACTACTGGCCGATGTGGCAAATAATGAACATTAACCATCAAAGGTTCATCCTCGAACACCTCTTTAATTATATTATCAGACCTGAAAAACCTTATCATATTCTTCCATTAAACCATCTTTTTTTTATTTATAAACAGTATTTTGCAGCCTAGATTCAGCAAGGCCAAAAGAATTAGGTAAGGGTGGATGACCCTCTAACCATGGCAATCGAACCTTATACCTTCCCTCATTATGCGGTTCAGATAACTAAGCATTATCAAAATCCATCAAAATTTGCAAAAACACGTCTGTTTCTAATAGCATGCAATAATTATGCATAACTTGAATGAATATGATACATACAAGAATAGAATTCGATATTAGTTTGTAATAATGCGCAGTTGATTTAATCTACACCTATCCGTATATGCAGTTATTATGTTTAAAAGTAACAAAGCTATATAAGCAAGGTAAGTAAATTTATACTGCATATGTATAATGATTTTTATTAATAATACTGGTATTATCATAATTTATTTTATAAAAATATTAATATTTTATATTTAAAAAAATTCTAAGAACTCTCTCCTTTTTCTAACTGTATAACTGTCCTGTGCAATTTTTGAAAAAATACATTATAT
Source organism: Anthonomus grandis grandis (assembly GCF_022605725.1). Classification (NCBI taxonomy): domain Eukaryota; kingdom Metazoa; phylum Arthropoda; class Insecta; order Coleoptera; family Curculionidae; genus Anthonomus; species Anthonomus grandis. The sequence goes on from NC_065555.1 coordinate 10,274,236, forward strand.
ACGTCTTATATAACCAATATTGAAAATTTCTCGCATAATATAATGGACTAATAAGACCAGTCTTTGGTAATGAAATTCTAAAATTATATTGTTTAAAGTATGTACATCACAAAAACACCGGGTTATAGGCGAATCCGAGCAGAACTAAGAAAATGAATATCTTATAATCGGCCTTCTACTTTTTCACTTTGTCTGAAGATTTTAATTCTCTTTCATGACGAGGTGACTAAGAGTCCTCAAGGGAACCGAATCCCAAAAGATCTTGTTTGACTGGAGAGAGGCATATAAAAAAAGTTGGTGGAGTTAATCTAAGGCACATCTCCATAGCAATCATCATCATGTGGTAAATCATCTAAAAGTTCTTATAGTTTGTAACAAGGTCAGCCTTTAAAAGCTGCTTAGGATAATTTCAGTAAGTCAAAAAATAAGTTCAGATTTTTTGGTCTGAATTATATTATTTCGCTTTACTGATTGTGGTATAAATACTATATTTGTTCATAATTTTTTACTACAAATATTCAAAAAACAAAATACCTTTAGTACAATTAAGTGCCTTCTCCAGCAAATATGATTTAATTGCTTAGTACTTACACTTCTAATTTCAAAGCTAAAGTAGATTTATAATATCACAGTATATAGAGATTTGTAATGAGGAATAATAAGCGGTATAATATTTATCTTCCTAATTTAATACTTCTACCAATCATTTGAAAATCTTTTTTTTTTGCAATTTAAGTAAGCAGTTTTTTAAGTAAGCAACAAGATCCAATAGTAAAGGTATCTATGAAAAGACGATCAAGTGTTATATTTTGTTTCTCTTTTTTTATGAAAAACAAAAACAGAAACGGGTTAAGAGGGCATAAATGTTAATATTTGAATAAAAATAAATGATCTGAATCTTTGACATACATAGGTCAAGGTTGATTTAAGTCAGACATCTTAATTAATTAAAAGATCAGATGTGACATTACTTGAGAGCTGCTGAAAATTTATCATTAGTAAACAATATAAAGTTTCACGTATTTTAGTATAAAGTTTTTATATATTTTGTTAGGTCAGTCAGGCACACCAGCAAGATGCTGATGCACATTTCACTTTCGACCAAAAAAATGACTCTCAAATTATGTAGGTGCAACACCCCTAACATCATGTACAAAAAGCTTCCGCAGCAGTATTTTGTGACTTACATAGTCAGATGCCTTAAAAAAGTCACAAAACACTGATGTAGTTACCACTTGCTGAACCCAGAGGAGTTTTTCTCCACTACCGAATTGACAAGCATGAAGAATATCTTCCTTAAGAAGAATTTTTAAGAAGTATTCCACGAATAGTCTCTCTCTTAATTTGGATTATGTTTAATAATGTGAAATTGATCATTTTCCGAGAAGTTGAGATTTATTTTTATGGTAAGCATATATCCTGTGTGCACTGATTCCCAATCAGGTAACTAACTCTTAAACTAGTTAAGTGCAACACTCCTAACATCATATAAAGAACGCTTCCGCAGCAGTATTCTATAACTTAAAGTAGTCATAAGCAGTCATGTGGTTACCTCTCTCTTTGAAAATCTGAAGAAGATCTGACAAAAAATAAATATAGCATCAAAGGAGTTTTTCTTTATAAGAAAATCAAATTGACTGGACCCACATGAACAATATCTTCCTTTTAATAAGAAATTTCAAGCAGCGTTTCTTGACGAATCGCTACTTTTTTATGTTAAGCACATATCCTGTATTGTATAAAGAATGACCTGATATTTGTACATTTGCAATACAACAATAAAAAATTAAACTAAACATGGCTCTTAAAGAAACTTTTTATTAGTACATATTTAAGTATTACACATTTATTGCAATATTTAAAACTGCCTTGTTCAAAGTTTAATAGTTATTTGTACATTTTAAGTACAAGATTTATCTACATTTAACGCTACACTAACGCTTTCTATGACTAAACAGTAGAGTTACAAAATACATAAAACATTTATGGTTTTATATTTTGCACATTGTTCATTTTATTTAACTTAACAAAAAAAATAGAGATTTTCTACATCCATGTTTACCATGAAATTAAGTAGTTTTTAAAACTTTTATCAGCCTGAATAAATAAATAAGATCTATTACATTATTACAGTAATACTAAAGCTCACAAAACAAATATTTTTTTACTGCCATACAAAAGGAAAATATTAACTCTATTATAGGTACCATATACAAACAACTTGTTCTAAATCAGTAAAAATATTGGCTTATCTAATAAGGTGGGTTTCTATTTTAAAATTTTCAGATATTTACATCAAATATTTATTGAATATTTTTACTGATTAGATTAGCCTAAAATTTATTGCACAAAAATTATAAAATCTACAAATAATGTCCTTAGACTGTATTTATAGGTTTTTGAGTAATATGTTCTTTTATCAATCTTCCTGATTTTTCGATGTTTTATTTAAAATGGTATAATAACTGGGGCTAAAAAAATTATTTCTTTGGTCATGGTTTTAGAGTAATTAAAATGCTATTGTCAAGTATTATAAAATTGAGTATATTTGTAATTTTTGGAAAAAACGTAGATGCTAACACAATAAACTTTATTTGCTACATAGTAGTCTCTCAACTCTCATAAGACATCCTGTCTTCTCAACAGCTGCCTTTATTTTTATTAAAAAATAAAAAATAATTTTTTTAGGTCAAAGTTTTTTTAAATTTTCTCATATCAGCCCTTAATAATTTTTTTTTAATCGACCAATTTTTTCTTATTGGCATCTCCATGTCCTAAATAGCTGAATGAAACTGCCAATTAATTAATCAATTAACCATTTATTCAATTTTTTAAAAGGAAGGATTTCGGTCTTCAAAGATTGTCAACTACAAATTCTTTCATGTAAAGGAAAGACTTTACTACTGCGTTAATATTGGAAAAGTAAGCGCAGTGAGATCTGATTAAAGCACTTGACTAAGTATCTAAGGCTTAATTTTATCAACCTACTTAAAAAAGGTACTAAAAAGGTCATGGCATTTAAGTATGTGTTGACTGAATAGAAATTTCTAAAGCATAACCATGTTATTTAACACAAACATTAGAATAGTTTAGTAATGGTTAAATAAGAATTTTGCTCTTGAAGTACTCAAGCAAATTTAAATTCAACATTTTACAACTAATTAATAAGAACCTTGAGAGTTGCAGACATTATATTAGAAAATTTAAGGTTAGATTGCACCAATCGGATTTAAAGGGCCTTTAAAGCCAAAATGTTGTTGAATTTTTGTAAGATCTTATCAAGCAACTGACTAGTTTAGTAGTTTTGCTTAGTAATCTTAAAATGGTATTAAAACGTAAGTACTGAGCTCATCCAGCCATATGCGTGGGGTAGGTCGTTTTTATACTTTTTCTTTAATTTTGACAGACTTGTGGTTTAAAAACTTGCTATTGGGTAAAATAATATCGTGCAAATTAAGAAAAAAATCATAAGCGTTTGCACCCCCCGTTACCTCCCCCCCCAAAAATACAAAAAAAATATAAAAAGAAAATAAGTTGCCTGTGCTATAAAATAATGTAATATAGTCCTCTAAATACGCAAAAAAAAATATTAAATTGTAGACATATTTAAGCCCTCCGCCAGCTCTTAAGCCTAAAAAAAATTAAGCATTTTTCAACTTTCCCACTTACGAGCAGCTCTTCGCCTATTTTGTATATAAACAGATACAAAATAACCCAGAACTCACCACGGGGAGGTGGCTCCCATCGAGTTCCATCTCTGCCCACCCATCCACCCAACCATATGAGCAATTTCTCGTAAATGTACGTATCCAACCATCTCTGTTAGTAAACCCACATACGGCCGACGATGCCTCTGTCACTAATTTGACACATCTTTCAACAGCCTGCGTATGGCAGGGTAACTTCCATAAATCTCCCTCTGGATAGTTGCTAGTTTTAATAAATTCTTCAATTTCTTCATCAGACAGATGCTTCGTCATTGGTGGCTCTGTCACTTTGCACTATTGCCAATTTATTAAATCAATATATGATTCCGCTTCAAAATTGAACTTGGGAATTTCAAATTTTCTTATCGTGCTATTGAAATTTACAGGGATTTTTTTCTCATTCGACCTGCAACTTAATATTTTTCTGTACCCTAATTCTCTTATATGACGACGTGAGTCAAAGATCATTGTTAGTATAATATTTTCAGGATGGCCATAAAAGCCATTTCGTTGAATTACAGGATCAACTACAGCTTTAAGTTCTTCATTTAAATATCTTGAATATGGAATTGGCTGCAAAAGGTGAAGAGCTCTAAATGTGCACAATGGTACAGTTTTTACTCGAAATCAAATCTTCACATATACTCGCAGAATATATTCTGTCAACACTTTTAATTTAGGCGGGGGATTTCTTACCGCAATGTAAGCCCGCAAGATACGATTTGCTGTTGTTAGCCATCTTGCGTGAGATAACTTGCCAGGAGATTTATTCGCTAAATTAGATGGACAGTTTCCAGTAGATATGGCAGTGCAAATCTCGTATAAATATTTTTGATCGCTACTTAATTCTTTTAAATTGACCTCAGGCAAATTAACTTTGATTGTTTCGTAGCATACGACAGGTAATCGCCCACATTTTTCAATAAGTTTGCCGATAGATCCCGAGAATGATTCTGGTTCTGTGGTATTTCCGTCCAGATGTCGAACCAAATGTCGTAATGGCAACTCGTTTGCATGTAGTTGACATATTAGCCATTGCAAAGGTCGTTTAAGATGTAATTCCAACAAATGCATTACACCACCGTGAGGCCCAGTGTTAATGACAGTACCATCGCAGCCAACCTCAACTAACTCGCTAACTAATACTTCATTTTCGGTTAAATATTTTAGAATCGTTGAAGCTATGGTCTTTGCAGTACCGTTTTCAGGTGTTACGTGTCCTATATAGTCGCTACCTGGTTCCTTTAATAACACTATATGTTCTTCGATAATGATTTTCTGTTTTTTAATGTGAAGAGTTTTATCTTTGCGTCCATCAAAATAGAGAGCTTGAAGACTAGTACCATCTTTTATTATCTTTTTTTTGTAAGTCGAGTCGTTGCCTTTTTCTTTGTCGATCTAATTTGGACTTGTCTATTACATAAGATTGATCAGTTTTGGATATCAATCCAACATCTTCCAGAGAACTACACTGGCGATCATTGATCCTTTTCTACTTGATAATCCAGCTCGGTCTATTGCTTTTGCTAATGCAGGAAAGTCGAGGGTTATGCCCGTAGAAGTTGACGGCTCTGGTTCGAAGTCTGAATCACAGTTTGGTTTGATTTGCACTGATATATCTGATAGATTGCCTTGTTCCATTTTTCTTTCTGATACATTACGCGAAATGTTTTGTTGACTTTTGTCCTCCGGAATATTACGCGAGAGGTCCCTGCTTTTCCTTTTTTGTTTTTGCTGCAAAATTTTACTTGTTTTGGCATCTACTTGCCCTATAGACATTAATCGTGTAGTTCTCTGGTCGTTTAGGAAAGCTTGTTCAATTTTTGGAACTTTCTATGACTTCTCACAAATACACAAGTTAAAATCGGTACATTTGTACTTTGAAATATCAAAGAGTTTAGTATTAGCCTCATCACGAAATTTTTGAAGGGAGGGGCCGTTCCGTACAAATTTACCTGGCGGGGAGACTTAACGTTTAAATAATAAAATTAAAACGGGTTAAATAATAAAATAAAAAAAAGTAAAAAATTGGTATTCATTATGGACCATTTGGCAACTTTTTTTACTATAGGCATAAAAACCTAGAGAACCGACCCACCCTAATGCGTGTTCATCACTAAGCAATCTATTTCACAAATGTACCATTAACAAAATATTACCGAAAACGATAATTTTTTAGAACTGTAAATTTTATGATGCCATATTCATTATCATTGGATTTGAGACAAGACTTGCTTAATATCCTCCTAAAAGAGCAGAATCCTTATAGTGAACAGAAAATCCTCTTTTGTTTAATATTTGCTGATCTTTATTTATCAATTTCATCTAGAGATATTAAGTCCGAGGAAGTTTTAGAGGATCATATTGATGTCCATCTTTGTAATACTTAGATTGAGACATATCATTGGATTAATAACGGAAAAATGTTTGAGATCCCCTTAAAGGCCAAGGTGATTAAGTGAAAAGAATATTTGTTTGTTAATCTTTAAATCAGGAATAAGAGGTTCAAAAGAGATGATTTATTTGTAGGTCTTTAAATATTTTGCAAAGCTTAGGAAGTTTTATTCTAGTTAAGATCCATGAATAATAATCGAAAGGCTGAATAGCAGTGGTTCCTTATGGGAGCCTTAAAGGACACCTAAAAACCTTAGATGAAAAGGCACTAATTTTACCTTTTATTAGTCAATACTCAAAAACATTGAATAAAAAGCCATCAGTTTTAAATTGCTGGTTTCTATCGATCAAATAGTATAGAAGGTATAGGCAAATTTCCTTGGGGAAATATTTTAAATATTAAATATATATTAAATAATATTTGAGATAAGACAAGTACTATTAATAGAGTACTATTAACAGAATCTTTAGAATTGTAAATTTTAGAAAACATAGAAAAAGATGATACTGAAATACGATATTGATATCCAGTTAAAGAGCAAGATCATCAACTTAAAAGAAGATCGCTTACTAAATCTTTAAATCATCTGCAAAGTGTAAAAAGTTCAACTCTAATTGAGATCCAAGGATATTAGTAAAAAGACTGAACAGCTCAAATTAGTCTCAAGTCCTAGCTTTAAAGAACACTTGAAAGTCCTAAATAAAAAGCCACTAATTTTAACATTCTGCTCTTAAATATTCAGGTGGAATAGACAAATTACGTTGCTATTCTTACAAATTTATTTTAAATGGGTAAAATATGCTAAATTCTATTTGTTTGGATTGAAAAATTACCATTAATAAAGAATTTCCAAAGACGAGAATCCTTTATAATCACAAGTTTTAGGAATCCATACTTATCAGTGACAAGTTATTGGATTAACACTAGGAAAAGTCTTAGAGAGCAAAATCATCAAATAAAGAGAAAAGTTGTCTAAATATCTTTAAATAATCTGCAAAGGATAAGAAATTTAATTCTAATCCCATATAGAACTTAAATCTTTATCGTAGAACCTTTAGGCTTCGAAGCCTTAGTTAAAAATTCGGTAATTTGAACTCGTTACTCCCTAACAGGCAATCAAGTAAATGTATGCTAATTGATGTTGATGAGGGTTAAAAAGTATCATTATTATACCATTACTATAAAGCAGAATCTTTTAAGATTGTCAAATTTATGTAACCATACTTATGAATGTTACGTCATTGGATCGACATGAGCAAAAGACTTCGATGTTCCCTTGAAGACAAACACAATCAAATGAAGAAGAGATTTGTGTGTAAATCTTTAGATCGTTTGCGAAGTTAGCTTCGTGATCTCAATTTTCAATTATGATCCAAACTCATTTATACAAAAACTGAATAGCATCGGTCCCAAGATGAGAGCCTTAGAGTATACCTGAAAGCCCTAGATAAAAACTACTTGTTTTAACCTGCTGCATGCTCTCTATTAGTCGAATGATATATTGAAGAAAAAAATTTACTTAAGGAAATATCTTAAATTGTATCTTGTTTGTTTTGACAAATTGCTAATGTAACAGATTTAAACAAAGTTGTACATTTAATCAGAGGTTAATATTTAGCAAAAAGTATTAATCAGCTGTACTCTAAGTTGCCATCAGACCGCTTTTATATTTAGTGACTCTCATCTTAGGTATAGAGTGTGTCTTTGAAAATTATCTGATTATTAAACTTTATTCCTTGTTGCAAAATCATTTCATAAGTTGACTATCTGCACCTAAAATTAAAAATTTTCTTTAAAAATGTTGACCTTATTATCAGTTTTAATTTTCAGATATTGCATAGGGAGTATTTCTCTACTATCTCTAATATATAATACAAATCATACAAAAAGGTATTTAATTAACTTTTACAGTTACCACGTAAATTGATGCTATATAAATTATTTAGAAAGTCTGTGAAGGAAGAGTGAGAGTGCTTCTTATACGTTGGAATATATTTATATAACTGTAATATCCGTTTTATGATTTTTTACCTCTATAGTAATACCGACTAAAGTATGTTTTTTAAAAAAACAATCAAAATGTTTTGGATTTTATTTCCTATAAGAATGGCGGGGAAAAGTAATAAAAACTATAGTTTCAATCATACAACGAAAAATGCATAAAAAATAGTTTTATGCCCTTAGGAATAAATAGTTAATTATCAATATTTATATATACCCCAACAGATATTAACAGATACAGGGTGTCAAATGTTTATTAACATGATTAATTTTCTTGAATTAAAAATATTCCGTGTTGGACTTTGTGAAAGTTTTGATTACTTTAACAAATAAATGTTTTTTACATAAAGATAGCAATAATCATATTTTTAGCTCAACCAAAAAAACAATTACTACGTAAAAAAATTGCATGTAGGTAGAAGTTCCTATAAGTTACGAATAAACTAATTAAATAGAAAATAATTATTGCATTATTATTATACTTGCAATACGCTTACTTATAAATGCATTCTTGGCATTTAAAACTTATCAAATATATTCTTAGAATATACTCGTAGTATCGTAAGCAGATGCAGTCAAAGAGGGAAACAACAATCTGAAACTCTATTTTTAGAAACCGGTTTTTGTACCTGAGCCAGATATTATGAAGACCGAAAGAGGGGTAAAAGCACTGTACTAAACATTTTAACGATATCTCGAACAAGTTTTGTAGACTAAAATGATTTGCTTTAAGTAATAGAAATCTTTTAAAAATTGATTTATTTGAATGAACTTTTAAATATTTATTCATTTTTTACTAATTTTAAAGTTTAATAAATAAGATAACTACTTATTTCTTATTATTTAATATACAAACTCTAAAATCATATATTTTATCAAACATTATTAAAAAAACAATTATACAACATAACCAAAATTGAATATCACAAGACCTAAATATTTGATAGTTTTTATTTAAAAAAATACAAAAATTAATAATACAAAACTAAAATTGCCTTTTAGCTTAAAGCGATTAAAAAAAATAGCTTGAAGTAAATAAGTCTAATTTTTAGTATGGCACAGCCTTTTATTAGTAAGCAAAAGTTAAGAATATTAACTGGAATCTGAATAGTCGTTACTTATTATTCTAAAATGAACAACTAGTTTTTGTAATAAAAAAACTGTAAATGACTAGTAAGGCTAGGTTTTGATGATTATTTTCATGCCTTTTTTAACACCACGATCATTGTTCATAAAAATAGGAAGGAACTTATTAAATAACTTCTAATCAATTTTATTATTTTTAAAGAGGATTATTTGAAGGAACTTATGAGCAATTGGATATATTACTACTTTTTTTGTAGTTTTTGTTTTCAAAAAATTTGTTTCTAAACTCTTGTTTTCTAACGGCGAACTTTAAAATAACGCCACATATTGACCTGGAGTTTTTTTGTTTTGTTTTCGATTTTTTTATTAAACGATATATTTATAAATTAAAATTTTGAATCTCTTAAAAGTTGAAAAAGTTCCAGTAGTAACATTTTTAAGGAATTAGCAGCGCAAAAAATATGGTGCTATTCATTCGCTATATTTTAACAAATAAAAACAATAAAATGCACAAACATTTGTAAGCATTTAATAGTTTAAGTTTGACGGGGCTAGAATACAATTTAGAGTCGAATAATGAAAAAGCCATCCATAATTCATCATCATAAAAATAAAAAAAATAATTACAAAGGTCCAGCAGTATAGAAAATAATATGGAAATAACAAAACAGGTTTACCACAAAACTCAATGTTTAAATTTTTTTTTCTAGAATCATTTGGAACTATAGGCAAATATTTGTAAACCGTTGTAATTATATGTTTTATATTCTCTTTTTACTAAATATTTAAAGATTGCATAAGTGCACTTTATTTTTTGCAACCGTTGAAAGAAAAAATAAAGCAAAGGTTATGGACTTTTCACTTTACAAGTCCTATGGTTGGAGCCTTTGGTGTGACACTAAAATCTCAAAACTCGTAACAAAATTCATAAAGTTAAATTTATCTACACAAGACGAAAATTTTTAGAATCGAATAAATTTCTTGCTAAATAGTATTCCAATTGCATAATTTAGCATTAAGGTTTAGGCAGTCTAACGAAAGCATATATTTTCATGGTGAATTTGCCAGAAATAATATAGAGTTGGATAATGAAAATGCTTTTAATTAATTGAATAAAGCAGGAGTATGGCAAATATAGGACTGGGTTCAAATCTTAAGAGATGGAAAATGAAGATATGTTCTGGATAGAACAAACATTTAATCTTCTCTTGATGTTTATTATTTAATTTAATTTTCTAAGGATAAACCGTTTATGATTAGAAGTAGTTAAAATATTACAAGCATATTAATTCTGAAGATAATATAGTATTTAATGTAAAATTGAACTGAGCATTCTGCTCAAAAAAGCATAAGAGTACTTTTCCGCAAGTTACTCTATTTATAAATAAAAGTTTATTATCCAAAATATTTTAACCATAATTATGTGCGTTACTTCTCTCATTTATTCAACCTGAAGGATTAAATGAGTTTTCTAGGAAAATGTATAAATTTTCAAGTATTTAATGGCTAGGTTAATCATGAAATACACGAGCTAACTAGCTTTTTTTTCTAGTCTACGAATTTTTATGCCTAACATTTTAAAGCCTTTCCACTGAGTTTATATCTCAAAGAACCATATCAAAGAAATGCATAACTTAATAGTATCCGCCTTAAAATTCACTTCAGAAAGATATTGAGGTTACAAGTAATTTTTTTTATCTGCAAGTAAGGCTGTATGGCCTTAGCGGCTTATTATTTCCACTAGAAAATACCTTGTTACTACTGATTTAATTAGGTTTTTTATAAATATCTTGAATTGTTTTAATGAATGTACATCCTTGACGTATCAATTTAAGCACCGAAATTATCATTTATGTCCATTCTTATCTATTTTTTTGGATTGTATCATATATTTTCCTTCTAGTTAAAAGTTTTAGAAGTTACTTCTTTATTAAGCTGATCCAGTAAAAATATTTTTTTAAACTTTTACAATCTCGGTATACATGTAATCTCTTGACTTGTTAATGTATTTCGACTGTTTCCAATTACTCATCATTCGGAAAATTTTTTATGTTCTGTTTTATTGAGGAAATCTTTTTTATTTTATAGTAAGTCAGCCATTTTACTCTATATGCAATTCATGGGCAAGGTACAATTTCTGATTTGAGTTTCGTTTCATTTTGTAATTTTTATCCTATATTTTAATGAGCTAACGTAGTTCAGCTCATTTAAAGCAGATTTTAATATTTTTTCTATTAGCAATAAAATTCTATCAGCAATCCATTTTGTCTTATATCCTTTTCAACTAGCTTAGACTTTGTTTTCTTTCTATAAAAACTCAGAATTTTCAGGTGTCATTTATTACCCTCTGATATATCCATTATACAGGGTGATTTTTAAGTTAATACTTTTTTTTAACTGTGTATAGAACTCGGTAAAATATTAATTTTTTTCAAATAACTTTGTTCGATACACTCTTATGTTTAGTTTTTGCTCGAATTTTTGTATTATCGATCACGCATTGTACCGATCAGTTAGTCTTAGACACTTTTGGTTTATTGTTGTTAATTTTAAATTTGCAAATCCTAAAAATGGCACATCGTTATGTTAACAATGAACTTGTGGATATGTTGCTTATTTACGGAGAGTGTCTTCAAAGTGCTGCTGCTGCTTCTTCGGTATTATACGCAGACCGCTTTCCTTTGCGGAATCATCCTACACCCAGAAGTTTCATAAATCTTATTCAACGGGCTAGGGATACTTGCAATTGCAAGAAGAGGAAGGAGACCTGAAAATGTTCATAGGGAAGAACAAATTTTAAATCTCATCGAAGAAGATCCAACAACAAGTACTCGAGTTGTTGCAGCGCAGGTCGGATTAAGTCAAACAAAAGTATGGACAACATTGCGCGAGAATCAATTTAATCTATTTCACGTTCAACGTGTCCAAGCGCTACTGCCTGAAGACTTCCCCCGCAGAGTTCAGTTTTGTGAATGGTTCCTACAACAACATGAAAATGATCAACATTTTTCGAACAAAATTTTAGCCATGGACGAGGCAACATTCACCCGAAACGGAATTAACAATTTTCGAAATACGCATGTTTGGTCTGTTGATAATCCCCATGCAATTCGCAGAACCAATTTTTAACACCGCTTTTCTGCTAATGTGTGGACAGGAATTGTGAATGGGATACTTGTTGGACCATTTATCTTACCAGACCGTTTGACGGGCGATGTTTACTTGGACTTTTTGCAAAATAATCTGCCTGTTCTGTTAGAAGACGTGCCACTGAATATCAGGCAAGCTATGTGGCTCCTGCAAGATGGAGCACCTGCCATTTTAGACGAGAAGTGAGCAAATTTTTGGATATAAGTTACCCAAATCGGTGGATTGGCCGAAATGGACCAGTTGCATGGCCACCAAGGTCGCCAGACCTAAATCCATGTGACTTTTTTTTGTGGGAGTATATGAAAAGTTTAGTTTTCAAGACGCCTATCGATACACAAGAAGAACTAATAGCACGTATTGAGGAGGCTGCGGCAACAATTAGACAAAAACCAATTTCTCTATTGCGTGCCGGTAGGGAACAGTGGTTACGTCGAGCAAATTATTGTGTTGAAGTTAATGGTGACAACTTTGAACAACTTATTTAAATTAGAGAGAACCATATTGGACTCATTTTATAACATTTTGGCAAAGCAATTTTTTTATTTTTCGGTTTTTTGAATAAAGTTATTTGAAAAAATTTTTTATTTTACCGAGTTCTATACACAGTTAAAAAAAAAGTTTTAACTTAAAAATCACCCTGTATATCCATTATATTTAGTAGCTTTGGTTTTATTAGAATGTACTAAAAATGTTAATATTAAATTGCTCCTTTACATTTTTTTCAGCATTAGCCTTTTCTTCGTAGTTAAAAGTTGTACTAAGAAAGTAGTTTAAATGTGGACTACAATGGCTTTAATAGTTAGGGTTGCTCACCCTAAATTTTCTTTAACTTCTTATTTTCTTTTTGCATTTTTTTATCTTTTGCAATAGTAGATTTGCTATTAATATACATACTTCCTTGGATCCATATTCCAAATCAAGAATATGTTCAGAGTATTAAAATAACTTTGTTGTAGATCTTCAATCTCGTTACATTCGTCTCTTTACTTCTTTCTTTGCTTCAGTTTGTTAATTTGCTTAAATTGATGATTAAATTGATGACCAACTCATTAACTTTCTTTTAAATCTTGTCGATTAAATTCTTAAATAAGACCACATTTAGTAGTTCCTTACAATTCAGTTGCTTCTTTGATTTTCTACTTTAAGTGATTTGTATGAGGTTCTTGTTCTTTTGGATTTATATATTGGAATATTCTACTTTATAAAATAGATTTTCTTAATTTTAAAAGTAAAACGTTAGTATAGGCTGATATAATCAAAACATCAGAGTATAATCTTCATAGTTTAGTCTTAGAGATATGATATAGAGACTTGTAAAAGAAGTAAATTACGTACCAAGGGGCGAAAAGCAAATTGAGCATTGAAAGCAGATTTGCATTGCTTAAGAGCTGATAAAAGCTATTTTACTTAAAAATAAAAGAGAGAGATGATGTATTTACTCATTATCAGCTATTTAGTTACTCTAAAATCATGACCCAAAAACATTTTTGAAAAAGTATACATAATTTTGATTTTTCACCATTAATATTTGTGCACTCTCGTCGCAATAAAAATATTGGAATTGTGCGAATTACTAAATTAAAATTTTTGATCATTTACATCCTTAATATCTTACAAGTATTTTTTTTTGGAATTCTCGAAATCTATAATATATATATCTTTTTAAAATATTTAAGGAACACCAAAATATTCTACCAAGAATACTAAAAATACGAGTTAATATAACTCAGGTTTAATTAGAAGCTCAGTACTAAAAAATTAAGCCAGTTCCTTATTTATAGTAGTCTTATGCAAATAATATACATTGATAATAATTAATTAGTATATATATTGTATCTTTTCAATTCGTTGTAAATATCATATATAAAATTATTACCTTCACGAACAAAAAAGTATTTTGTTTTTTTAGTATTCTTGGTCGACGGGCCCTTTACAAGAACCCCACTATCCGCTAGAATGTCAAAAAATTCCTTGTTCACCCCCACCCCCTTCCGGATGATGTAGATTATTCTGATTAGCGTCACAACCCCCAGAACTCGGTCTACTAGGCGCAGAATGCACCATTAAATTATGACCTAAAAGCTTAGCGCTATGCTCCTGAGCTTTCGCTCTTAAACAAGCAATCGAATTATTCCTAAAAACTTCGGGATCTTCAGGGTAATTATTTTGAATCGGTTGTGGAGGTTGTGACGTTACCACGTTTGCTAGATTCAGTTGCTCTTTACTATCCAACATTGAATTCGGATTGGGAGTTTGAGAAGACGGCGTTGATTGGTGGTTTTGACTTGAGGTGGCGCTAGTGTCGCTCGTGTCAGTGCGCATGGATGTGGTATCTTCGTGGTCGCTGGCCCCATTATCGGATTCTTTCAGTTGTTCTGCTGCTTCCAGGGATTTTCGGTGCATACCTGCAATATTGAAATAAGTTTATATCCAGTAAATAAATGAATTATTATTAATATTCCATAAAAATTTTATCATCAACAATAGCAATAACTGTAAAATAAGGCAGTAGTATGCGTGGTTTTAGTTATTAAAAAGTCTAAAGGATTTGAAGCCACACAATCATTTTTTACATCATTCTGTGCTAATAGAGAAACAGAAATACGACAGAGTAAGAAATATTAAGAGATAATAAGAAACTAAATCTGAATTAACTAATTTACTTCAACTGGCAATGAAAAAAAGAATAAAAGAAAGAAAATGTGCTATATTACGTAAAACAAAATCTGGTGTACAGGCATCCTAGAAATTAAAAAATTATAAATTTATAGAAAAATTAATATATATTTTTAAACTATAAAATTAAAAAAAAAACACATTATTAAGAATTAACAAAAGAGGCTTAAAAAGAAGCAAAACTGCTGTCAAAAACAAAATTTAAAAGAACTATGTTAACCTGACGAGTCATATGACCAGTGTTAGAGGAAGGTTTAGGATATTTATGAATAAGAGTAGCTATTTCCAAAATAAAAAAAAATATATAGTTCAGATTTCTTGTGATATGAAAAAGGGTTTACAAGAATCCCTTAACCTAGCAGAATATAGGTATCTAACTCCTTTTTTTTTGAATCACGAAAATATTGTTCACTTATCCCTTATTACTTAAGTCTAAAAAAGGCATTCTCTAACGAAGATTAGACTTAATAAGAGATGTCAATTTTTATTGCAAAACATCCACAGGATAATTTTGATGCAAGATTTAGGATATGATCTTTGAATCGAAGGCGACCATCAATAATAATACCAAGGAACTTGCAATTTTCTTTGTTTTGCAAGGTGGACTCTTCACTAAACATTACGTCCTGGAGGTCACGCTTAAACCCCTTAATAAAGGTCCTACCGACATTAAACGCTATCTGTTTGAAGCACATCATTCCGATAAAATCTTAATATCCTACCTGAGCTTGAATGCAATTAGAATCTTAACGACTCCACAATATGGTAATGTTATGAGCAAACTGAACCACTTTCCCCTGCAGCCTTAATGAGCCTAAGTCATTTACATAGAGCAAAAATAATAGTGGTCCTTACATTAATCCTTAAGGTACTCCAAACATAAGAGATATAAAATTAGACAAACGCCCAGTTACTGTAATTCTCTGAGTAAGATTTGATAGATAGGATCCAGCCATTGCAATGTCACACCCCTCAGACCATATTTATTAAGCTTAAACAACAGTATTTCATGATCTAGATAATCAAATGCCTTGAATACATCACAAAAAACTGCCGCTGCCGACTCTCCAGAATTCAACGAAACAAAGACCTCCAAAGAGATAACCACTACCTCTTTTAAACATGAAGGATAAATTTCATTATGTGATAAACTGCTTAAGGCAGAAACCAAGGCATTTAATGCTGAGTCAGGCAGACAGAGTGGTAACTTTGATGATATTCCATGAGCTCCAGATTATTTACGTTTTTTTGATCTTTTACTTGCATCCTCAATTACGGTGAGATCAACAGGATTAAACAAAAAAGAATATTGAACTAACACTTGCTAAATATAATGTAAGAAATCAATATTAGCACTCAAAAAAAAAATTTAAATTATTATTTTTTTTGAAGTTAAATATTATAGTGAAGCATTTAAGCGGTCTTTCTATATAGGCTGCGGTATTTCTGACGATAAAAAATAATGTATTTATTAGTTGTATATTTGCACAACTTAATTCTGAGGCCCGTTGTGACCCATAGTTTTCTATTTCTCATTTTAAGCCTTTTTTTAGGAAAACATTGGTTTGTCACATAGCACATGAAAAAATAAAGTAAATTGGCCAGGAGGCATTTTAACTGCATTCCAATTTATAATTGCTGCAGCAGAAGATATTGAAGAAGTACAAGAACTTTCCGGGCGAATCTGCTGAAAGTTCTTCCTACATAATTAGAAAGGACAATCTAATTTTAAATGAAATCTCAGCAAAAATTGCTTCATGATCAGAAATACCAGGAGAGACTACATCATCAAGACACATCATTTAAATTTATACAGAATTAATCAATACTTATTGCAGCTGAGCATGTTATTCATGTAGGAGAAAGAACATGCATTTTTAAGTCGTAAGACTCCAATGTACTTTAAAGAAAAGTACGATTTGCCAAGGTTACGTTAGTGAAATTAATATTTAAGTCACCCACTAATATAATTTAGGAATGTAGGGACTGTTGGGATAATAGAGAGTCAAATTTGTCCAGGAATATACCAATATCTCCAGTGGGTGGCACATAAAGAACATATAAATTAAAACGTCTGCAAAACAAAGGCAGAATGCAAAAACCTTCTCCTACAGAAAATTACCGAACTTATCAATTTTACAGAAAAAAGTTTAGTTTGTTTAAATAAAATAGCAGCTTCACCATGTATGGAATGCTGACGACAAAAAAATTATATAGGAACATAATTGGATATTAAAAAACATTTATTAGCCTTTGATCAGTGCTTAAATCAGTGAGTTAATAACACAATATCAGAAAAATTACATGATGCAGGTAACAGATAAAGCTTATCCATCTTCCAAGATCAAGTCATTAATCTGTAAGTTCTCACAAGTCCATAAAATTGCAAGTAGGGTAATAATATAAGGCATTATGTGTACTATTGGCTGACAGAATATTTTTTACATAAGTAAGACATCAGCTGATATAAATACATGATAAAGTCAGAACACGTACCTTCTTATTCATTAAAGAATATATAGGACACAAAGCAGAACTAGTCATGAGACACTCTTGATTATATTTTTGGCCAGATTCCTTTTAAAATAGATTATTTTAAAGAGTTTTGAAGCCAACTGCATACCATGGGCCTCCTAAGTGAAATTTCTATTGAGTTAGACACAAGGAAACCTTGTTGAACCCTTCTAAAAAAGAATTAAAGTTTTCTGTCTTTTTATTATTTGATATGAACCATTTTTGAATCTGATTTACGAGCCTTTCGATAGTCCTCATAACATATGGCTGCCCAGGTTAATTATGTTGCAGCAAATTGTGTGTGCACAAGTGTCATCTACAAATAGAATTCGTTTTTGATTGTACTGATAAAATGAAATAAGTCATTTGCATAAATAGGAAATTGCAGAAGATTTAGTACAGAGGATCTATTTACAAAACTTAAAGCTTAACTTATAGTAGCCAAGTTCTAGACCCTTACCGACATATACAGAGAGATGCTCAATAGCCAACTGTGAATCTATTAAATACTCTATTAATGGACTGTAGTGAAAATAGGATGGTGCTATAACAGCCAATTTAGTCATAAGTTCTACTACTTTTGGTAAATCATTTGCTAATATCTAGAATAAATTTAAAAAAAAATTACAAGAATAACTTGCTACTAAGTATTTTATAACTGCATCTCAGATCAGCCTTGATATATTCGCTTTATAAACTCTATGAAATCAATCTGGTAATATTATAATAACTTTCCTATATTTCGTATACCAATACATATTTTTCTCTATATCTATTGCGAGTATTCTCGTCTGACATGAATTGTCATTATGAGGGCCACCAGCATATTTCAAATTACGTTGCAAAATTTAATAATAATTAAAATAGGGACGTCAAGATAAAATCTTGAAAATCGTTTCGCATAGTGCTATAAGTAGTACTGTAAATTTATTGCTAAGCTTAAATAAAAAGCGGTTTAAGATCTTTAATATAAAGGTCGTTATTTCAAAATATTAATCTTTTACTTTTATTGGAATTTTTATAGATACAAGAGATGGGAAAACCAAATATATTTGGAATAATACGAGTAGGTAATAAATAAATTAAGAAAAATGTCTTGAATTTTATTAGATTTGGTATTCTTCCTACCAAATCCTTAAGAAGATTGTGCTTTTTATTTATGAAATTCAATTCATTTTGACGAAAGGAGTTCAAATATACATTTAGACTGAATTAAGATAAATGTGAAATATACCAATGACTAATCAAATATAAATTTATCTACATTTTTGAACTTTTTATTATTTGGTGATAAGATTACTGAATATTTTGTTTAATTTTAATAAAATGTTATTCATGTTCATTATGGCCCTATAGACTATTTATATTTTCAATTTCAGTAGCTTTAATAACAAGTGCTGGTTGAATAAATAGCCTTTTATTTGAAAGTGCATATTTCTTATTTATTTGGTTCTGGTTATGGCTAAGTATATTAGTATCTGCATCTGAACTAGTAGTAGTGGTTTTATCCCAAATTGTAATTAAGGATCTGGATAGTAAACTATGGTGGTGGTCAGAGACATTGCAAATTATTAAAAAAACAGAACCTACGTAAAATACTAATACTATGTTATCTTTGTATTACAGAATATCAAAGACCGAAAGCGCAAGAAGTTATATTTTTGAAGAAAAACCAAGACCAGAGATATTCCATCCATTGGGAAGATAGAATTGTTTGTAAGGCACTTATGAAGCCCAGGATTAAACTAAAGCTGGTATGGAACTGCCTATTAGAACTAAAAAAAGCTTGTGAGCTCTAACAATGTATATGGCTATAGGGACCTAGTACCAAAAAATGAGGAAACAGGAGAAGAGAATCTTGCTAGGAGAGGATCCGTTAGTCCATTATTGGATCAGAATACGCATTGAAGGTGCCAAAGAGTACCATACATAGAAAAATGCGAACCTGGGTCAAGGGATCATACTAAATTAACTGGATAGAAAGGTAGCAGTTGAATAGAGACGTGTTTATGAATTTTTTTATAAAAGAAAAAACCGCCCGAGAACTTCTAGAGGGCAACACAATAACACGTAACCTGGGATTGTAAGGCACTATGTCTACACTAAGTGTACTCCAAGTGCTGGACGAATCCCAGGAGAGAAAATGTAGTACTAATAAAAAGTATAGAATTAAAAAATTACATAAATATTTTGATTGGCAAAAGTTAAAAAAGTATGATTATAATTATAAAAGCGACATTCTAAATACTTGTATAGTCGAGTAGATATAAACTGAAGAGGATAAAGCTATAAATGGTGTCTAATTTCTTGGCACTGTAGTACTTTCCTAAAAGACTTAAGCCTTGTCAAAAATTACTTAAAAATAAATAAAAAAATACTTAAGTAGATAGATAAATTATTTAAAAAAAAAATCGCAGAATGTTTGAAAAGTTCTTTATCTAAGCGCTAGAACTCTTTCTAAGGGTATTTTTCTTGAGTTAATAAAATAGTCTATAATTAAAGCCATATTTAAAGGTAATAATAAATTAAATGTAAATACCGAATCGATTATCACCTTTAATTCCCTTGCAGTATTTATTGACTTAAAAAAAGCCTTCGGTGCAGCATAAGACTTATAAGTTCTTAATGTTATTAAAATTTCTAATAGTTTTATATTATATCTTAATAGTTAGGCCTATATTTAAATTTGTACACATACAATCGGTATATGATCTATAATATGAGCTTGTATTTATTTATTCTTTGGTACGTTATATTTTGCATTGAATGAAGAGCTTTATAATTATCCTGATGAATAATAATCCATTGAATTATTTTCCTTTTTCCTAGCTTACAATAAAAATAAGGTAGATATACAATATATTTATTATAAATCGAATATATTTCATCTAATAATATATCCCTAGTAGCAAGTAATTTTCTTTTATTTCTACTGGTAATTCTCTGTAATTTAAACTTCCCGTTGTCGTTATCATACAGCTGGATCCTCTGTGCTTGGCTTTGTTGCATATGTAGCATGTAGCATTTTTAGAATCACAAGCTTAAAGCGTGAAGGTTAAGGTAAATATAAATTTGTAATGAAACGCAGTGTTGCCGGCTGACTGTGAAAAAAATTCTTCGTTTATCACGATTTACATATTTTAGATTTTTAGTTGATTATATGAATGATATCATTTGTCATTTTTTACTCACGAAATTATTAACTTAATTGACGAAAATGTAATGCATTTGTCTAGTAAATCGTAACTATGTACATATAGGAAGTAATTTTGTTTGAGAAAATATTCAAAGAGACTTTTATTCCTTGAGCGTTAACTTTTTGATTATAATATATCAATTATATTTTTTTTTCATTTAAAAAAAAAAATATTTTTTTTTAATACCAAAATATGGCGCACTGATTAATTGTAACAAATCTTTATATCCTAAAAGCGACCAAAGTTTACAAAATAAAATATTTTATTGTATTTTATTCTGTAAACTTTAACTGACGCGACTAAGCTTATGAAATTCGCTTAAGCTAGGCCACAATTATGAATACTTACTTATTAATAGATTAATCATTTTACAATAGATTAAACAAAAATTGAAAGCCTCAATTCAGTTGAACAAAACTATAGCTTTAAAGTTTTAATAAATTCTCTTTCTCTTAGGATTCTAATGTATTAAGGTAATGTGTTAATACTTATTCCACAATAAATATTTCCCTTTTATATTAATTAAGCTAGTAAAATTATATCATATCAAAGTGCTTTACAAAAAGAGTAATGTTTTGTTTAATGTATAACAAACGATTCAACATATGTACATAAACAGGGAAAATTTTTTATTTTGACTTCCTAAAAACACCACCTGCAGCATTCACAATACGATACACCAGCAATCACTCTTTTCTTTCAACCCTCCTTTCCTGTGCTAATTTGCCATTTAATAGCAAAAAGTGGTAGAAATGTATTACTAAAGGGATGTAGAATAGGGGTTTTCCGAAAACTGATTTTTTTATTTACCATACCACTAACGTCTCTTACAGACAAATTTAATAAATTAAACATTATTTCCTGCCTTTTCTCTTGCTACGTTTTATTAACTGATTTTTTTCCAAAGACCACGAATTAATCATTGCTTATATAGGGTGACCCAACGAAAAGGCCGTATCTCTATTTGTTACTCTCCTCATATACTATCAGAAAAAACGCTCAGGCACGTACATTTTTATTTCTAGAGAGGCGTCTTTTTATTTAGAGCCGTAATATACAGAGTGTTTTAAAAATAAAATATTGCATTACACTTTAGTTTTTTAAATGAAGATGAGAGTTTTTAGTAAGTTTAATACAAATTGTTTAATAAAGTGTATTTCTATCATTAATCGTAAAGATATTTGGGTTATTTAAATTCGACTAACTTATCTTAGATAATATGGATTGCTGTAATTACAACCATGAATATCAATAATAACATTTACCATCAGTCAGGGTCATCAAAAAGCTTTGTCTTTAATTTCAAATTGTTAGATTCCCTAGCTAGTTGTAATAAATTTTAAAAAATATTTTAAGAATAAGTAGAAATATAAAAACTATTTAACTAAAATGCGAGCATTGATGAACCTTAAGCCGGGTTTTTTAATGCGTTACATCCAGACAAAAAATATTAACGATACGTATGTTGCTAAGGGTCCAATATTAACCGTAACCGTCATCGAGAAAATCGACCAGTTATAAATGAAGCCAAAGAAAAAGCAGTTTTGGAATACGAAGCACTTGACAACACTCAAAGCACGACTCGTGGAATGGTTATTTATTCAAGATTTACACGGTTAACAATACAAAAGAATTTTGAAAAACAATAAATATCATCCGTATAAGAGAAAACTTGTCATGAGACTTAAAAAACTTGTTATCATGTGTCATAAGATTTATTTTCACCAAGATTGGTCACCACTGTACTATATGGCTCTGATAAGACAGTTTTTCCGAATTAGTGGATCGGCAGACAAGTTTCCATTGAGTGGCCGCCAAGATCTCCGGAAGTCCTTTAGATTACTTTCTTTGGAGGTATTCGAAACGTAAAATTTTTGGTTCCCGAAGATTTCAGTTTAAATCTTCAGGACCGAATTATGGCTGAATGTAAACAAATAGCTCTAGACATGCTTGGAAATGTGAGGAAAAGATTCGAACAAAATCATTATAATTGCATGGAATAAATGGATACCACTTTTTGCACTTAATACCACAATGATTTGATGGCACCTTTATAGCAAATGAATTTTTTTTTTTGTTTTTTAATATTCCGAATGTTGTTTTATTTTAAAGCAAAGTTTTGTTACTATATGAACTAAATCGATTCATATTATTAGGATTTAATCTTTTATTATCATGTTTTAACAAGGATTAAGGGTAGGCATAAACATTGTTATACAGGAGTTCCTAAAAATGTGAGAATAACAAAAATTAAACAAATAGGCTATTTAAAAATATTTCTTATTTTTATTTAAAAATCTAATATGTAACGTAATGTCTTATTTTTGGATCACCACTATATTGTATGGCTCCAGATGAAAACATCCTCTTAGAAATCGAATAGAAATTGATATGCCAAACGTTTTTTCCAAAATACACCAGGAGAGTCAAAAATAGGGCTACGACTTTTTAGTGGGCTACCCTACATACTTAAAGATAGTATCTGGTTAACCTTATACTTCACCATTAACAAAAATATTTTGTAATTAACTCATATTATTTTCTTTCTAGATCTTTAAGTTTTTAGCAGAAATTATAAGAATTATTAAAAGAAATTACAGAATATATAAATATTTTTAATTATATTTAAAATAGTAAATTATTTTGCATTCTAAATAAAAAAATTACTTAAAATAGATATATTTTTTCTGATCCTTTAATGGTTGTATTATTTTATACAGTTATTTGTTTAAAATTAATAGCTCTTGGCGAATATTTAAGAATTTTGTTGTATCGATACTTTTGCTCTCTTGTTTTGATGAGTGTCGAAGTTGACTTAGAAAATATATATATATATTTATAGTTATACATATTTTTATTAAATATCTTCAAATTTTTTTTAAACATATGATCGCAAAAATTAATATTTTACTTTTCACCAAGCACAAGCAAATAAGAAAAATAAGTGGTATACCTTAAGGCCACATTTTTTTTTAGTCACCTTTTTGTAGTTTTTCTTTGAAATATTTTAACCAATTTAAATATTTGTTTGGATTTTTTAAACCAAAATTCTGGAAAAAATAGCAATATTTAACATTTTAAATATTTAGAAATTTCTATATTCCGTGCTTTATATATTCAGAAAATTTTCGTTTTAATTAAAAATCTTCTACCCCTTTTAAGATTTTTGAATTCTCCATTTATTATAGGAACCAAATACACAACAAAATCTTAAAAAAAAACTGGTTTTTAATTTATTTATTAAATATCATGTTTGTTGTAAGACTTTTGCATTGCTATAAAGCTAAACACAATGTTAAATATTGTAAAATATTCTAAACACAAAGTATCAAAAAAATAAATAAATCATCTTACTTAAAAAAACTGGAATAAATCTGATCCACAAACCAAAAAACTAACGAAGTGGTTCCAGCTTTAATACTTATTACACGTATAACAATAAATACTCAAAATAACATCCATTCCTAAATCGTTAATATACCAAGGATAACCTATAAAGTTTATCCAACTAATATTATTACTGACTTTCAAAATTATTATTTGTAAAAATATGGCCTATTATGTCTTTAAGTATTATGCACAAATGTGTAGTTTTTCTTATTAAAATTTTCTCATAAGGAAAATGTTTATTTCAGACGATTTAAAAATTTATATGAAATGTAATAAATATATTCGACTTTTTCTTAGTGCAAATTATTTATTACCTTAAAACCTATTAGGAATTAAATTTTGTTATTCTGAAATCAAATTATCAGATTTGTTATACTAATAGTTTCTTAATAAAAGTTATTACATAGAATTTTAAAGGTCAAATGTATCACGCATACAAATATATTTTTTTTCAGTATATTACGTGACTTATATTACTTTATACGTATGTATAATATCTCTCGCCTGTAGGATATTGGAAATGCGTTGAAAATTTTAAATCTTGTAAATCTAATTATTATGATTATGAGAAAAGTCCGCATTTTTATAAATTTTAGTGAAGATACAGAATACATTATGTAAACATTTTCTACCCAAGAGATATGAGTATTTTCGAAATAATTATTAATAAGTCACTATTCAAAAAGAAAAGAATATTTTAAATCTGTATTTATTCGTAAAACGCATTACTATTAATAATGAAGGTCTTTGTTTATATTATTTTGAATAAAATGTATAAATGTTTAAAAGGGCGAATCTCAGTTTGGGAAACCTGTACAACAGGTACTCTATTCAGCTTGACTTGACTGAATTTAATGCATAATTTTCAAATTTCGAAAACTTTTTTATAAGTGCGATAAGGGTCAATATGCGTCTATTTAAAACATACTAATTTTTTTATTGTTTTGAACAAGAAACAATTAAATTTTAAGATATTTATCGCGACTACGAATTATTTGTTCAGTTAAAAAATTAAATTTACCGAAAATTTATCGGTAAATTAATTTTTTGATTCTTATTGATTTGTTGAAATTTTTTCCTTTTGTATGTAGCTATTATAGTTTATAAAGATTATTAGTACATTTTGAATAAAAAAGTAGATTTTAAAACAATTTTACATTTTAAAAGTGTTTTTGTTGTAGATCTAATTTGGAACACTTTTATAAAATTTAAATTTCAACTTTTTAGTAATTTTAATAATGATTTAAAGAAAAGAGAAAAATTAAATTTAAGGGTAAATATAAATTTAAATACTTAAATTTTAGTTAGGTATAAGTTTAAAATAATAATTTTTGTAATTTGTAGGAAACTTGATATTAAAATAAACGTTAATTGCTTATGACACATTTTAAATAAATACAATTTTTTAGAATTAATACTTTTAATATTTATACTAAAAATAACTGGCGCTGCTGATTTTTTTCTCTTTTAAATATCCAAAGTGTATACAGTCTGTGCAGTTATTAAAGATTGGTAAACCGTTGGATTTCCTGCTGAATAATTGTGACATGTCCCAGTACCTAACAAACAAATAAACCTAAAAAACATACCAGAACAAATTTACTGTATTCTTATAGCCAGGCATGAGTTTGGTACCCATTGGTGAAGATTACTGTAATATCAGTTTTGTGCTAAATTGCCATTTAGTTTTAATGTTTGACGCTTGAAAATGTTTGCTTTAAGAAATCTGATAGCGACTTAGATTGCTCTGGAAGCTCTGAAGTCAAAGAAAATTTCGATATTACATACCTACAGAAAATATTTAAATAGAAATACTTAAATTTAAATTCAAGAAAAATGAAAAATTTCGAATTTTTTACTTTCTTATTGCCAGTCTTCTCAGGAAAAGAGGAACACCTGGAAAGCGCTATTTAGGCTATCGATGACTTTTATAATTTACAACTATAATTAGCAACGTCTGAAGATCAGAAAAAGGTAATTTTAGCTGCAATAAAGTCTAGAGTCTTTTTTTATGAAAATAGTATTAAGAAAACAGTTTGGTGATCCGGTGACGTATTTTATCCCAATGCGATAACTACAATACATTAAACAAAATTAGGGCAAATTCATTTTAGAATTTCTTGATAGGTTAAAATGCTTTTTTCAAATAATTTCAAAAATAAATACTGAAGTTGAACATGAAAGGTATTAACTCTAAGTGAAGTCGAGACCTCACCCGTTTTGATTTTTAATGGAAATTCTCTGCAAACATTAAAAACTATGCTTAAGTTAAAGCAGCCCCAAACATTATATGATGCCTATTCACATGTGCTAAACTTTAATATTAAACAGAGTTAAATTAATTTAACAAGCCAACACCTTGGGCCACTAAACATTAATTTCAGCAAATACACTAACGGTCCAACGCATAAACATTACTATCAAGTCAAAGCTCTGTTGCTACTCGTGACTATTGTTCACCATAGTTTTGGTATAATTGACTCTTGTACGTTGTTTAGTCCTTTAAGTAAAATAAATGTTTTTCAAAAGTTTTTCTGCAGATCTTGTCATTTAATTATTAGTTAAATATTTCTGCATTTTGAAATTTTTAAATATCTAAAACAAAAGATTTAGAACTCGAATTAGAGAAACTGGAAATTTATTAAATCGAAATAAATTTAAGGTTAACATATAGATTTTAAATAGAAACGTATCATCCATTTTTCTCTAAGAGACCAAACGAAAACAAAAACAAAGGTAAGGACATAAAGTCTTGGATGAGACCGTGACTTTGTGTCCTTATATAGATTTTAATGTAAATATGTACCCTAAAAGGTAAATAGACATATTTTTGTAATATTTAAGTAGGGCATTTCGGTAGTATTCTACAATATCTCTTTCTTTTAAGTTTATAAATTAATAAAAATGTCATTTAAAATGTAATTTTAAAACTTTTTTTTTTTATTTAAAATTTAACACTATAATTTATAATTTTACAAAAATGTATGTTTTTTTTTCGGTTTTGGTTTTATTAAGACAGTTTTTATAGAATAAACAGCAATTCAAAGGCATAGATTATAAAATATTAAAGAAAATCAAGATTTTGTTTTACAACATGCGAATTTTAACTAGAGCTATTTGAATCCCTAATATTTTGATGTTTTTAACTTGAACTTTTTCTCGCCTTTAACTTAAAGAAATATTAAAATAATAATTTAAGAAATTTTACTTAAAAAATAAAAATAAGTTTTCGAAAGCTATCTACTACAAAAATGAGAAATTATTAAAAATATAGTGACTTCTAAAAAAAACTATATTGTCAGCTTTAAAAATTTTAGGTTTTTTTTAATTTAAAATCGAGATAAGATTTTGTAAAATAGAACAAAGCATTTTGAAAAATCTCATATGTATATACAAAATAATTTTTTTACATGGAAAAAACTTCAAAACGAAATTTACAAATATGATTTAAAAAAAAATATATATTTTTTAAATTTGGTAGAATACATGTATATATCAATTTGAATTGTAATTTGATGTAAAAGTAGTATTTTGTTTGGTATGTAAAATTTAAATGGGCAGACCTAGTTAAAAAACATTCCTTTATAATTTAAAAATAGTTTAAATTACTTAAACCAAAGTTAAATGATGGTTAAACTTTATATTTGAGTGATCTTTTTAATAGCTTTTATTGAATTTTGGAATAATAATGAATATAACCTTAACCATATAAAAACATTTTATTTATTTTACCTTTTAAACTCACTAAAGCATATTTTTAAATGTCATATTTGATTCCACCTATATGTAGATAAAACCTTAAGTTAAGTACTCTAAAAGTGAAATAATAATATCTGGAAATGTTCCAAAAATATCTAGGACATGATACTACCGAGATAATCTAAATATATATGATGCAATAATTCCTTGTATATGATAGCATTGTTAAAGAAGTAAAAAGTCAAGGATTTAATTCCAACAAGATTTGTTTTCAATTTATAAATAAACATTTGAGCCTCGACCTATACATATCGATTGGTTTGCTACAATAAATTATTGGATTTACAATAAATTATGCATATAAACCAAATTGTTAGTAATTGATAATAAATTGATTTCACCTTCCTTATAAGCTAGATTCAAAAGAAAAGTTAAATTATATCAACACCTGTATTAGAATTTTTGATCAGAATATCTAAATCTTATTCACGTTTTCCATACGGCTGTATTTTTTTTAAACCTATGCATACAACTTTCTCATTTCCTTTGATTTATTTAAGATATGTTAGCAAAATCCAATTTTATCTAAAATGAACAGCAAATTGTTCAACTTGGCAATCCGGCTCTTCACATTATCTAGCCTTGTATTTATCGCTAGCAACTTTCACTCCCTCTCTTTTTCTCGCATTTTGATCGGCAGAATGACATGGCTACGATTCTACGAACCGATACGATGCCGATGACTACGGAAAACGTCGTAATTTCCAAAATGTTTGGTGGCTCCGTCACACGGTGGTGGTGGAAACTATCGAGATGGGTGGAACGATGAAATGCATGTTATGAATTTTATGGATGTTTTGTATATTAGTAAAGTGAATAGCGGCTAGAGGGCCTTAAGAGTTATATTTATGTTTTATTTTTTTGGTTATATGTTGTATGATACACAGGCATTGGCGAAGTTAACTCTAAGTTTGGGGGTGCTGCCGCACCTGTACATTTGTGGAAAAAACAGCATCTAGGAAAACCATTTTTTAATTCTTCTCATTGTCGAAAAAGATCTTTTACAAGTACTCGACCCAATGGAAAATATCAGTGATACTTGAAGCAATCTGAATGTGTTGGGAAATGTGGTTTCATCACAATAGATTTTAAATTTAAAAACTTATTAGTTTCATTGACAGTATCTTGCATGCCGTTTTTAATTATATGCATCTCCGCGATTAGGAAATTTTTGGAAATATTAAATAATTTTCTGTAATGTTCTATAAAAGTTTGAATATCCTACTGGATCTATTTAAAAAAAAATATCTGTTACGATAGCGAGTTTTTGACTGATTTCAGAAAATCGTATTTTCATATGATTGACAATACCGTCAAGCATGCAATAACACAGATTAGCCAGAATTATTTTATTTCATTAAAACATGTAGCAACATCTTTATTTTCAGCTTGACCTATAGTAGTCAACATTACTGCGTATTAATTTAAAATAGTT
The DNA here is from genome assembly GCF_022605725.1 of Anthonomus grandis grandis. NCBI lineage: Eukaryota > Metazoa > Arthropoda > Insecta > Coleoptera > Curculionidae > Anthonomus > Anthonomus grandis. The sequence goes on from NC_065555.1 coordinate 10,303,546, forward strand.
AAAACAGAGTTTTTTCTCTTGCATGATCTTCCAGTATCAAGGCTAATATCATTTTCTTGTGCCATTTTTAATATAATTACATAAATTATTAAAAGATTCTCTGTTTACTTTGCAGTTTTTATAGTTCTATTTATAATTTTTTTGGATGCATGCTTCTAACGTATTTGCTGTGTTCTGCAATTATTTGCCTAAAATATTGACAGTTGTCAAAATTTCAGTTAGCAAAAATAGATTCACCAAAAACTTGCTATAAATATAAGCTTGCTTATATTTATAGTTCTCATAGTTCATAAGCGGTTCTACAGCTTTCTATTTTAATTTCTTTAATTTGATATGTCAAGAATTTCAGATTTATATCTTGAGTTTATTTTAAATAAAATTAATTTAGTAATTGGTTACGGTATAATTTACAATAATACCGTAACTAATACCTATTTACTAGTTTTTTTCGAACTTTGCTAGCATTAAACTATTATTAGGTGCCTATAAATATCTCAATATTTTTTGGGGTGCTTATTTAAAATTTGAAGGTGATAAGCACCCCCAAGCTCCTCCCCTCCCTAACTTCGACACTGTATACAGGGCAATCCAGCAAAAACGGACAGGGACTTTTTATAGATAGATCATGCCTTTTTTAAACAAATGAAAATTTTAACAGGCCAAAATAATTTCTTCATCTTGTTACATAAAATGTCTATGTATAAACGATCTTTTTCATATAATGCAATCACCTTGTATAATTTCATACCTGATAATTTTAAAATATGAATTTATTATAAAATGCGATCATTTTTATTTCATCAACAAACTCTCTAATTATTGTAAATAAGAAAAAAAAATTATTTAAAATAAGCATGTTGAGATAATACGGAATAAAAAAAAATAGCCAAGGAAAGCATATTTGATTTGTGTAATAAAGCAACCTTATAATATGTTTTAAGAATTTAAAAACAGATATTGGCATTGCATACTAAACTGGATTAGGTTTAAAAATCATCTGTTTGTAACAATATAATCTAGTAATTACTTTTTTTTTAAATCTCGATCTACTACTGGATAAAGCTGTTAAATTACTTTCTTTTTTATCGTACAGTGTATTGTGAATACGATTATCGTACAGAAATTGATCAATCTATAAGTAGTTTTTTTTTCTACTACAGGTGCGTACTTTTAAAGAATTGTTAATAATCGCATAACATTTTGTTTTTACTTTAGAGACTAGGTAAGTTAAGTAAGAGTAGCCACACGGTTAGACTTTGCGTCTCTTATATGCATATGGAAATATATTTATTATATTCACACAACTGTAGATTATTTATTTGTTAAATAAAATACCCTTATTATTATTAGTATTATTATTATTAATATAGAGTTCATGCCAAACGGCAATCGAATTTACCTCCTGGAGAAGAGAGGATCATTCACTTATCCCAGATATCTTAGATATCAGAAGGATGAAGCTGTGATGGAGTTCTTTCCATGTTATCGGACTCTGTTTTTTAACTTTATTATATTATTATATATTATAAAATAATAATTATAGAATAATATAAAATCTGACCTAAATCACCGTTAAATTAACATTATCATAATATGTGATAATAATCAAAGAAATTTACTTATCGCTTTAAAATTCAACAATCATTAGTTTAAGCAAAAACGAATAAATAAAAAAATTATAAATGTGTACAAGCGATTCACAGAATTCAAACAGCCAACAGCCCAAACAGCTGCACCCAACAATATATACTTTGTTCTTACTTTTGCCCAATTTGTTTTAAGAGTAATGGTTCTTGCACCTTATATTGAAATTTCTAGAGATCGTAATTCCAGTTAAATAGCCTCTCTTTTTACGAATAATAATAAGAATAAATGTATTTTATTCAAAATTTACAGATGTAGTTAACAATAATAACATTCTATAATTAAGTACATGAGAAGCAGGGCGCAGTCTAGCTAAGACAGCTACTATATACTAACTTAAGCTACAATATGTTTAACTCTATTCAATTCATTAAATACCCAAATAAAGAACAATGTATATATATAATTTAAATAAATATTAAATAATTAAAGGCCTAAATTACGGGTTAAAGGTTAAATATAAAAGATATTTCTTAAATTTTGATTTAAATGACTTCTGATCTAAAGTTGACAATTCAGTTGGTAGGTTATTGTAGAGTTTAATGGCATTGTACGTAAAAAAACGTTGAAACATTGCAGTCAAATGACGAGGAAGTGCCATCCTCTCAGGAAATCGGATCACTCTTGTGCAAAAGTTTGAACGAGGAGCAAATTTATTCCGTAAAGTGGAGGGAAGGGTTTAACAAAACTTTAAATAAAAAATTACCAAAGTGTAACTATCTACGCCTGTCCATCCTTAACCAGCGAAGCTCTTTAAATGTGTTTGAAATGTCATCGTATTTTCGTAATCCAAATATTAGCCGTGAGCAAGTATTTTAAACTTTTTGAGTACGATTTTTATCTGCAATGTCTAAGCAAGGACCATAAATAAAATCACAGTAGTTGAAGTTAGACAGGACCAACTCACAAGGCATTTTCCTCAAATGAAAACTAAGAACCTGACGACTACTATATAAAATTTTCAACGATAAAAATGACTTCTGAATTAACAATTGCCTAAATTTTTTGCATCTTGGGAAGAGGAACATCATTTAATAAGATATTTAAATTATTTTTAAGAAAATCTTCATTAGGTCCAAAAATCATAACATTTGATTTAAGAGGGTTAAGTTTTAGATTATGGCAAGAAGAAAGCTAGTTAAGTAAATTCAGTTTTTCTTAATACTCTCTTAAAGTCTCTTATGGAAATGCTCCATAGCCCTATGGCAACATATTAACGGAAATATTAATAATTTCTTCTAGAAGTTTTGTTTTAAGCTTCTGAATGCTTGGCTTAGCAATGAAGACCTTTTGTTTTAGGTAGCCCCACAAAAAGTAATCGCAAGCAGTTAGACCTGGCGACCTTGCAGGCTAGTCATTACCTCTTCGTCTAGAAATAACGTGTGTCGGAAACAACCTTTGCAAAGAGTTTAAGCTTAATTCACAAATTGTGAATATTGATCTCATTCTTAAGTTTCAGCAAAATTTAGACGATTGTGAATGTCTGTTGGTTTTAGTGCTGGACTGTATGAATTTTGTATGCGTGAAAATTGAAATTTTTGTGCTATATTTAAGTAAAAAAGTCTTACATAAGTTTAATGCCTAAATTCGTTTTCGAAATGGCATACCGTGACAGATAAATTAACAAAACAATCCACAATCAACGATTTATAGTTGTGAAATAACAGTATTATCAAAACTTCCCGCTCCCAAGGATCACCTTGTAACTTTTCATTTCGTCCGATAAGGAGTTTTAGGTGAAAAATTTAAACATCTTAAGATTTTTTTGCTAGAGGAAAACTTTTGACTCAAAAAACATTATCAACTCTTTAGCGGTGCCGGGGGTAGGCTTAAAATACAAATAGGTGCCGAATGATGGGACTGGATTGAACTATCTAATTATATCATATTTATATGTTTTCCTCAACTTTAATATATAAGCTGCATATTAAAAAATGCCTAATGCTTTGGTAGCTCCCTGAAATGATAAACAGACATACGGCCTAAGGATTACCTAGCAACCAAGGGGCTACACATTCGTTCTCCTTCGCACTTTTCAGGATGGTGTCGGGTAAGGGTAAGCTGTGCCTCACCATCGCCCCATAGAGACCGTACTCCGCCATTATTGTACTTCTGCCCCAACATTTTTCCGTTTTACGCCATTTCGCTCTTCGGTTTTGGAACCAGACCTGCAAAGTAATAATATTAGTGTAGGAAAAATATGATTTATGAGCAGAATTAAACATTCATTAAGTTCGTTTAATATTTAAAAACAAACCTGGTCTTTCCAAGAAATAATTTTGGCTGCAGCAATAATTTAGCTATCTATTTAATTAAAAATATTTACAACGCATTCAACTGAAACACACAACGAAGTTTGAATATTCTTTAACAATAAATATCCGAACAGAGAACCTGTAAGGCAGTCTACAATCAGTAGAATTGAGGCTAAGGGGAGAGAGACTCGAACTAATAAGGAGCTTGGCAGACTGGAAGGTATGACCTGGCATTTCTAGAGATAAAAAACTAGATATTCTGGTTTCATTACTCGAAAATCCAAACTTCTTAAACACTCAACTCGTGTTGGATCACTTGCATCCAAGAGCGACTGTAACAAATTTAAAGAAGGAAAAGTGGTAATCTAATAAAATTCAATTACACCAAGAAGCTACTAGAAGATGATCCAGATTGCAGAAATGATTTTTGCCAGACCATGATCCGAAGCACTGATAGTAACCCTAAAATAATAAAATAGGTATATTTTTTACACAAAGCACCTGTTTGTTTGAATGGACATAAATGGAAGTAAATTGGCATAATTTCAGATTTAGGGAAACTCTGAATTTTTTTAGAAAAGCATGACTGAAGCAGTTTAAGTGGCTTCCACACTGCAATAAGAAAGGCAACGGGAAACCACCTCATTACCTCTCCCTAGTATATTAGCATGACTAGTACAAACCAAATTAGAAGAGTTAATCGTCATGAATCCCGAATGCCAAAATCGGGCAGAGGAGGATATTCTCAAGACGGTGAAGCCTGTTCAGTCGTCAACCAACAATTTTAGTGCCAAAGTTGGTAATGGCCATTTTGAGGATTTTGTCGGACCTTTGGGACTCGGAGAGCACCATGAACGTGAAGAATAGAGAACAGAGTAATAGGACCATACTTCTTTGAACGAATTTTGATGGGTTATCATGACTTCTTAGGCAGACGTAAATCAATAGAGTGGCAACCTAGGTTATACGACCTTACTCCAATGGATTAAGGTCGGGTGACTTTCTTTGTTGTTATGTCAAAAATGCAGTAAATAAAGATAAACCACAAATGCTTTATAACCTTAAAGATTGCATTCGTATTGTAATTAGGAATATTTCTCTGGACACATTAAAATAATTCAGTATATCAGACTTAAATGAAACCTACTTGTTAATTTTAAAACATGGCTGAAGTATTTTACGCAAACTAAATTCTAAAATGAAAATTATATTTATTTAATTTATGTTATAATACATTTTCTCATCTTAGGTACCCTAAAATTAAAAGTTCATAATATTTTAAATAGGTGTTCATTTGTTAGATTTTAAAAGTAAATTTAATAAAGAAATATTTATGACATGAAATAAAATTTAACGAAGACTAAAAAATAATATTATGTTAAAAAACGACATTGGATGCGTCAATATAGCTCGCTAAGAACTTTAAAATATACAATATAATAAAAATCTATTATAAAAAAAAATTACTTTAGACTATTGCTTTTATACTATATTACTTTAGACTTTAGACTATTAAAATTCTCATTGATTTTTTTAATTATTATAACTTCTTGTAAGAAAAAACTTATTTATATTTAATTTCACATTTATAAACTTTTTAAATATATTTATTGTACTTGAAATTAAAAAAAATTCTTATAAAATTATTAATTTTTTTAACGACCCATAGGTATAACAAGAACTTAACTTAGTATTAAAAGAATAAAAATTAATATATGTATATATTTTTTCAATTAACTCATATATTATATTTTTTTTAACCACGTCTTTTAAACAATTTTTTTTAAAGTAAACCAATATTTTATAAGCGTCTGTAATTCAAATTAAGATACAAGCTTCGTATTGAACTAAATTAATTAGCTTTTTAATTAGATAAAAATATTTATTTTTAAATATCCTTATTATTTTTTTCTATTTTTCTATGTACTTTAATAATTTATTTACTATTTAATGCTATTTAAATCAGTCGTCTAAAAACATATTTACATGTATATATGTATATCATTCATATACGATATTCCACAAACGTTTTAAAAATATTTCATTGTCATTAAACGAACAGTTTACACACGTATAACGGGTGTATATTATTTGGGTCTACAGATTTCCACTTTCCATTATTGTGGTTTAAAAATTTGGTCAAATATAGATAAACCAGTCACATTATTTTGCATCCAAAAAATCTAATAAAAAGAAAAATGATTTGTTACTGCAGCATAAATCTTATAATAATTAATTAAGTGTAGGTATAATAATTAAGTGTAGACGTCGACTTTTTTGGTCTAAATTATTTTATAAAGGAAATTTTTGTACACGATATTACGAGAAAGATACCGATAGCAGCTTTATTTTTTCCATATAGCGAATGGAAGAGTTTGAAATAATATATTTAAATAAAAAAATATATTGAGAATAATTCGAAAACAGGTGAAAGTAAGCTGCTGTTCATATCTGGATATCCACTCGATAATTATATTATCCAGAAATGTACATCCACTAAATGGATTTCCACCTAATGAATGAATTTCTATTTGAGTAAATTAGCCCTGAATTCTCAAATTACAAAAATTATTTTATCGGCGATAGAAGTTTAACCGAATATTGCTTAAAAAAATTGGATTAAAAAGTTCTGGATACTAACGTAAAGTATGCCTACAGTAGTCTAAATCGAAAACATCAAACCGCTTTCACCCAAGTCACTCGCAAAACTTCCCTTCCTTATTTAATTTAATAATTAATTTCCAAACGGGGTGCTAATCGTCGGCTATTGTAGCTTTAAATTACACCTTTATAATCACACGCCACGCGCTGCGCCCTAGATGTAAACTGTTTTGCAGCTCCACTGCTGGATTTCTCGTCAGCCGTTCCGTTTCAAAACTGTTATTGACATTTATTTCATTACCGCATTTTGCCAAACATTGTGCGCTGAAAATTGAATAATTTGATAGGAAAATTGATTTAACTTTGCTGCTTGGGCGTATTAAAGTTTGAAGTAGAAGGTAAGCAGGACTTACTTTAAGTTTCTCCACGATATTTAATTAAAGTACTACAATGTTTGGGACAAAAATTGGGTTTTTAAGTCATTTTTTATTTTTTTGTATTTCTCAGTTAGCTTACAAAATATAAAATCTGGAAATCTCCAAAAAAAATGCCTTTTATTTCTTTCAGGATAGTGTATTGAATCAAATCACTATATATAAAAGTTCCTTCCTCTATCGCGTCCATACCACAGTTAGGTACCAGAGCATCCCATATGTAGGCAAGCGATCTCAGGACGTTTGCATAGATTGCGCACTTATATTTCGATCTATGTATATGCTTATTATTATTTTATTTATTAGTTAGTTTAGATTGATTACGTTTAAGTGAAAAGTTAATTAAATAGTTTTGTACCATTATACAAATTTCCTATTTTTTAACAGACTTAAGTTAGTGTAATTTGTGGTATGGTTTATAAATGTTGAAGAGAAAAGAAACAAGGAGTTTTAAAAAATATATTTATTATGAAACAGAAAGGATGCTAAGGGAGAGTGAAATTCTTTTGGTCACAAAAGAGGCATGAGAAAAATTAACAAGAAACTTTATTCAAAATCATTACAGTTCTGAAAATTCAAGAAAGAATCTTTAGGACTACTTAAGTTAAAGTAATCAAAGCAGTAAGAAAAGAACTGGTTGCCATCACAAACGAACCTGCTAGACTGTCAGCCTTTTTGGATAGACTTAAAAGCCTTATTGCTGACTCCACCAGGAAAGATAATTAATGATCATAACCTAAATTATAAGGTAAATGGATAAGGTTTTATCAGATCTAAGGGCAGTAACTGAAAATTCCATATTGAAAATAAATAAATCTTGAAGATATCTTGTCTTTCTTGGTGGTTGTATTGTATTATACAATGGGATCTATCGAGAGACTTCTTCTACAATAGCATAAGCTATTGAGCAAGAGGCGATTATAAAACAGTTTTAATTTTCTCCTGAAGACACTAACATCGTTCGAAAGACGTGTCAAAAATGAAATAAAGAGCTTTGGTTAGTGGTAAAACTGTTTTATTATTTAAGTATCACATTGCTTCTTTTGGTGATTGAAAAAGAAGCTTAAATAGAGTAAGAGCGGATGATTGATAATCTTAGCAAAACTAATTTACAAGAAAATACTACATTTTTTGTCCTTTTAAAGACTCGGATGTTTTAGTAAGAAAACGTTTCAATCAACAAGCAAACATTTCTTCTTAATGGTGGTTATATTTCCTACATTTTTTTAAAATGGTTGTCTTTTAAGCCCATTTTTTCCTAGTTATGATACCACAAAAGTGTTAAACTATGTGACGGTAACACTACATCTTAAAGGAGATATAATTAAGTAATTCAGGCGCTCTATCAAATCTGATATTACAATCCACACAATTACAGGATGATCTGACTTTTTCTATTCGACATTCATCTTTTGATACTAGGTCTTTTTAATATTACATCCATTATTAATAATTTTATTAGCATCTTTGGATAATAATTATGCAAAGTTATGTGAATTTGCAATATATATGTCCTTACTAATTAAAATCTGTTCTGAAATCTTTCATTTAGTGGAAAACCCTTGATCAGAAGAAACGAAAGTCCAGAAACTAAATTTTTTATTCGCGAAATAAGGGAAAAATAAAATGAAAAATATATTAAAAGTACAAAAATTGATCTAAAAAATAGTAATGGAACTAAAATATTTGAGAAACTCTTTTAGGCCTAAACAGGATTTAAATCAGAGAAAAAACATTTAACTTTTTATAGGAGGATCTACTTCTATATCAGTTTAAATTTATATGGAGGGAGCCAAATGGAATTACTGAATATAACAATAAAACTTGACATATACAAGAAAATATCTTAAGATCATTGGGAGAATGTTTTGTATAAGTAAACAGGATTACATAACATATTACAGAATAAAACAGGAATATTGAACAGGACCACTGGTCGTTTAGTCGTTGAAAACTATTGATGTTATTTTGGTCAATAAATACTGCAATCTCATTACTTTTTTCATCAGATACGCCCTACATTGTGAAAGTTTAATTTTTTTAAATGTTACTAGCCGGATTTATAGAAATGAATAAAGCAATTGAGTATATTAGATGATTGTTATCTGGAAATAGAAAAATATTTAAGACACCTGTGACCTTCTTGCTTTTACCAAAAACTTAAAATTGCTTTTTACATAAACATATTAAATAAAACTTAAATAACTAAAAAAATATTTTTTTTTCAAATCAATCCAAATTTCTAAACTGAGTTATAAAGGTTTAGTAAATGACTAAACATCTTGTTTCAGGTTTATTAAAGCATAACATAAATGGATATGATTGTTATTATTTTATTGCTTAATTATCAACTTTTGCACGCAAAGAAAAACAAAACATAGAAAAAAAATATTTGAATTGAGAAAAAGAAATACCTGTCGGCATCATACAACTTTAGCATCAATAAACATACTTCGAAAAATGAATTTGATGTTTCATAATAAAAGGAATTAAAATAATACGATGGTTGTCAAAAGTGCTGATGGGCAAATAATTATAATTTAAATATTAATTTATACTTTTCCACATAATTTAAATATCAATTTATACTATTCTACTTCTCCAAACGCAGAAAGATTCATTGATAAGTTTTCCTTTTTTTTTAATTAAGACTTTAGAATCTTATAAAGTTTATTGAATTTCCTTCGAAGTTGCTAACTTACTTTCGTTAATTGTTTTAGATAAGACGAAAACAAAAGTGTGTCGTTTACACAGACCATCAGCGTATCGAATTGGAAAAACACACCACTTTCACTTTCGTAAACAGATACATCACCATTCGCAAAAAGGCTATTAAATGCCATAATAGTATGGTTTATAAGACAGTGGGCAGCCAAAGAGATTGTTATACATGTATGTTCCCTAATGAACCTGTCGCTTCCCACCGACGGTTACCAGAGGCAAATAGCTTTGGAAAAAACCAATGAGTCACTTTGGTTTGAAAGTTTTAAGTAAAGACTCGCTGAGTAATCTGTAGGTGTTACCCAGATACTTAAACCTAGGACGTTTGAGTGCTGAGCATTCCTTGATAATGTACTCTGCAGTTCCAGAATCCTCTTTCCATTACCCTCAGCATTCCGGGTTGTCCGCAATACCTATGGCGTGCAGATTACGTCCTCAATGCTAGTGTTTAGTTAAAAGACCGGTCACTAACTGAATTTTGCGTCTTTTTGAGCAGGTACATATTTGGGTATACCGAATATAGTTCCGCAGAGTCTAGCAAGGAAGTCCGCTTTTTCGTTTTCAGCATAACTTGAGTGGCCAGAAAACCAGACAGGCTGAACCCTGTAGCCCAGCTTTACTAGTTCCTCCCGAACCTTTTTGCACTTCAGTATGAGCTTGGAGCTCACCTTTTCAGTCATAATAAACTTAATGAAAAGCCTGTTGTCTGAGCATATTTGATACGACTGTATTGAGATATTAGCAAATTACGATTTTCTGCCTGGACATAATAAACTTCAGCTGTATATCGGGCTCCACCACAGAACCCTGTACTAGCTCTATTGTTTATACTGGAGCCATCTGTGTATCAAATAGTCCCTCTGCTTAGTAATGTAGGCTTATTAGAGCTCTGCCACTCTCTCGCCCCATATGAATCACAAAACCCTTAAAATTCACTGCCTCTGACTGCCTGTGACCAGATTTTTGAATGATATAATTTCGTTTAAAAAAATATTTATAAATCTAATTATTCAACTAACTAATTTAACTAATCTAATTTAATCTATCATATTAATAATTAAAATAAAATGATAACTATAGATCGAATACCGGTATGATTTCTGTAAGTGCTGCCAGATTGCGTATTAAACGACTTGGCCAAGTCAATAAATATCACATTAATCTTGTAATTTATCACATTATTTACGGCTAATATTAGGGCAATAATTATTACATCTTTAGTTTTTTTTTCTTAAACCAATTTGTTTATTTCTTTTTTGGTTTATTTTGCTTTCATTAGATACTATTTAAAATATTTTTAAAAGGTTTTTTTTTGAATCAGCTTTTTAGGCAATGGTTTGATCTTGCATATTTTTAAAATATCCCCAAATACTTACTTATACTGAAATATACTATATTATGTAAAAAAAATACATCATTTTATTACCAGTTTTTTTAATATCTCACACTAAAATAGCGACATAAGAATAACAATTGAATGTTTCCAATTTTTTTGCTAAATTATCATCTCAATCTTCTAAAAAGTGTGTTTTTCCAGAATAGTTTACCAGTACACCAGTACCAGTACGACATAAGAATTAAAATTATGCTCTTCCATTCTATTTTTCTAATTTTTGATTTATTTCTAAATTGTTATTTGTACCTTCTGAAGATTGTGTTTTTTTGGAAGAGTTTTCTAAATTACGTAGAAAACATATCCTCTTATTTCGTTTTTTATGATATCTTAGACTAAGATGGCGATACAAATGTTAATAAGGAAGATGTTTTCTTAAAGAAAGTCTTTTCTCCACAAAATAAATGCCAAATAATCTTGCTTTAAGAGTTTCCAGAGTTCATTTCGATGAGATAACTCATCATTGGGGTCAACACTTGTTTTTCATGATTAAATTTATAAATAATATGTATGTTTCTCTTCACTCACTCAACTTCCAAATGAACTTCTTCAATAAATAATAAAATTAAGATTTTCCATCCTTCTTCGATATAATCGATTAATTTCTAAATTCTCATTTGCATCGTATTTAATTTATGTTTTTCTAGACGTTCTTTTCGTACATTTGTTGCTGGCGAGCAGAAAAAAACAGAAGACCTTAAAGGACTACGATATAAAGCAAAGACTTAATATAGAATAGCCTACTAAATCCCCAATATAACGTAGCATTTAAAACTGGCAAATATCTCTTTAAAACTCCCAATTCTAGTAAATGTGAATAGATGCGAATGAATACGACAGCTCGACAAACGAACTCCTAAACGGAAAATATAGCGGCATCCCAATAATTTTCCGTAATAACCACTTTATTCGATCAATCAAAACGTTTCCACTCGCACAAACCAAACCCATTTCCAGTGAAATTATCCAATTATTAAATGTGCACACACCGTTTCATTGTATTTAGTTTATTTGGAGGCGCCCGGGACTGTCGAAAACATTCGCCCGTCAACGGGAACGGGCGCGATTCAATAAGAGTCAGTTAGAAATAACTTTTTTTGTGCCTCCCGATTGATGTGTCAACGCCAATTGGATGTGCGAAAGCCTGTCAAATGGCATTAATAGCTTATGCAGCAACAAAATTACTTCGTTCAGGCATTCCTCGTTTTTTCGATTTTTAGAGGCTTTTTTAATTTCCATGGTGTTTCCTTTGGTTCGTATATAAAATTTTTAAACCAAAATAGGGGCTGACATAATTTAAATAAAATACACTTAATTAAGAATCATAATTAAATTAATCAGAGGTCTCAAATAATTTTGATTCTAAAAAGACTAACTTTATTTATTTTTTATGAACAGTTATCTATTGGTATTTTTTAGGATATCCCATCAATGTCCACAGCAAGTTTTAATTTTTAGTACATACACGCAGGGTATGTTCCTAGACTCTTGATATATTGATCCATTAAACTTCTCTATAACATGACAAATCTATCTAGTTGTTTAATACAAAACATGAAAACATTTTTCACTAAAATTACTGGAAATTAGAGTCCACTACAGTGTAAAGTATTGTAGAGTTTTTACGTTTTCAGCTTATTTCATCCCAAAATGATTCCAAAGATGGCGGATGTGTATATCGGCATAAGGTTCCCCTTTTCAGGATCTTTTGTAGAAATAATAATCCACGCTTTTCTTTAGAGAATGGCTTTTAGGAGAATAATAGCACATCAGAAATTAGACGCCTGTAACCTTGAAGATCACCTCACCTTAAGTCCGAGTTATCGAGTCCGCATGTGAGTTTGGGAATTGCTAGGATTTGCAGATCCTCGGCAGGCAACTTTTTAGACAACTTAACTTCTTTAGAGAACATAAAGCGTTCCAAACGTCCTTATAGGTCGGCTTCTTCCAGTCTTTTCATCAGTTATCTTAAGTGCGCTTGTCTGACTCGGGTTAGTCTGTCGCAGCTCTTGAATTTACACGAATTTTCTGAGAAAACCTCAGCTATTTCTCTAGGCATTTGTAACTTCTTAGTGAAATCATAATTTGCCAGAGCATACTTAGCTGAAGCAGTAAACAGGTCTTGCTGTACTTCACAGGTTGAGCCGTAGCAACTCTTTCGGCCATTAGAATGATGGGTTATGATAATTTATCGTATATCAAATCCGACTCTGGTTGGATTTATCGCAGCTCAGAGTCTTCGTGGTTTTTTTTTAATAAGGAGCTACTCGGTTAAAGTAAATGACTCAAACTATATTTCTCGGTGGCTTTTGTATTTTGTAAGGAATATCGTTTATGACTTCCAGAACTTTGTATGGCCCACCCTAGGATGTTGGAAATTGCAGTGATAAACCCGTCCGTCTTTTAGGATCATAAACCAAATCAAGTTACCGTTGCTGACTATGAATGACATCCATTCTTCCTATCCGGTCCTATCCGGCAATATCGGTTTCTGGAAGCCAAACTTCAGATAGCATGAGAGACGGAGTTCTCTTCACATCATTACTCGAGCCGCAGACTCTCCTGTGTTTTCATGGATGGCTGATCAATAAACCAGCAGTAACAAATGAAGAAAGTTATCCTTGTCTATGTGGTGGCTAAAGACTACTTTGGAAAAAACGATTAATGGTTCTATTCATTGTGGAATAAATGCCATCTGACTACGAGTGTAATGCAATAGTCCTCGTTTTGTTCATTCCAAACGTCTTATAAATGTTCTGGAACAAGCAAGATTCAAAATTTTTTCCTTAGTCTAAATGTTCCAAAAGTACATTAAATTGACAAATCCATTCTTTTATTAAGGCGTCGACCATATTCTAGGCGTCTTGGTTTGGTAGAGCGCCTCAACTTATTTGCTGAAGTAGTCCATGATGTACTTATTCCCTGCTTCATTTGGCGGAAAAATGGAAAGATTAAGGCGCGTACAAAGGATGGATACGGTTATATCGTTATTAAATGAAGAATTTACCTCTAAAATTAAGAACCAAATAATGGCCAAATTCAACATAGAAAACCTTAATAATATTACCTCAAGATGCTTATTTTCCAAAATTAATGACGGAAAAACTATCTGGAATACAATAATTTTGATGTGGTTAACTAACTTAATGAATGATAAGTTTAAATATTATTGGTTTCAAAATTGTTAGAACTAATTATAGGGAAGCCAGAGCTGAAGTATTTTACTGTATGTGCGCAATCCATTACATTGTGAAATAGTTAACCTCCAAATAACTAAATATTTTGAGCAAGCTTTTTTACTACTTTAATTATTTTATTTTATATTTGAATCTTGACTTGTATAGTTAACTCCGGTATCGAACCTGCCCTCAATATCTCATATCATTCATTAATAAACTATGAACTAAAAATACAAATATTTAAGCAAACTTTACAAACAATATTTAAATCAACTAAACAAACATTTGCTTAAAATACAGAAATTTTTGCAATTGTAATAATCCTAAAAACAATTGGGGTACTTAAAGATTAATAAAATAAATACATATTGTAAACCCAAAAGTATAGTTCTTGCCACCCTAGACAATGTGGAAAATAGTTACAAGTATTTTATTGTTGATGCTGCTATTTCCAGAAGCCCTGATCCAGATACCTTAAATTTTTATCATCGAAATAAAAAAAAGTTTTGCAGCTGACTCTGATTTGTCATTATGTGAAATGATGATGAAATAAAATATCAATAATTTCCATAAAAATTGAGGCCAGCGGTACTGATGGTAATGGATTTAAAATGCTCAGCTTCTGTTGTACGTTTCCTGACCTATGAACAAGTTAAATTTTACTCCCGATTCCAGACGTACCAAATCCTAACGACCTCAAGGACCTTTGGCCCATACGCAGTCTGCTTAACATATCAAAGATCCTAGAGAGTTTTTGAACTTTCAAATACGTAGTACAGGGACGATATTCTGGAAGCTGATTACTCCAAAGCAATTGACAGGCTTAATTATGAGTTACTTAGCAATACTGAATTACTTGGAATTCAGCGCTAATGCTTGTCTTTGGCGAGAAGTTATTTTTTAGCGATATTTACTTATGAGCAAGCGTCAAGTAAAATGCATGTTGTTAACTTCATTCTACAAGGCCCAATCCTTGGACATAGAAGAGTTTCCTTTATATACTTCCCAGCTGTGTAGCTGTGTATTTATCTTAAGTCTTCAAGTACTCATCTTTATGCTGGTGATTCCCAAATTTAACTTTCATTTTTGCCTTTCCATTTTGATATACCGTGGTCACACTATCGTGTAAGGTAAGGTAAACTCACTATCTGTATTCATCGTATTTAAGAAATTTTCGTACTGATTTTTATCATTTTTAAATTTTCATCATGTAAAATATTCTTGTGCTTTAAATCAATTGACCACTATGCATTCATTTCTCTAGAAACTAAAGTTTCTCACTATATGTTATTCTATACCGAATTACTGAGCAATATAAATATTTAATATATTAACATTGCTCAATTTGTAATTTGTTTAAAAATAACCACAATAATTTATGTCGAATAATTTAAAAAAAATATGTTTGTGTCGGTACTATAAAAAAAAGATATCATTTAAAATTACATGCCACGTAGTCAATTTTAAATTCAATTATAAAAGATACAATTTTCTCTCAAAGTTGACTTCTCCAATATAATTCAAACTAAAAATAAAATAAAAAGTAAAATCTGTATTGTTGTGACAAATTCATAATGAGTTACTTATTTTATTGGGTATTATGTCCCTTATAGCAAAAATCAATTTCGAAATTACTATCTCACACTCTCAAATACCGCTCCGTATCGAATTTTTTCACCAAAAATTCATTTTTGTGGAAATCGAACTAACTATATCAGCGGCTTCCTCTCATCACCCACACCACGAAAACACCGGGTTATAATGGGATTCGAGCAGAACTAACTGAATGAGAGCACTTTGAAAATTTGGATAAAGTCATTTTTCGACCTCGTTTTTGAGGACAAAAATGGGCTCCAGAAATGCCATATATCAGCTAATATAAAAGCTACGACCTCGCGGATGGCCTCGTTGAATTTAGAATCACGAACCTAAGATAAAGCCGTTGGAATTTTCCCGATAAAACCCATAGAAGCCGAGATATCGACCTCTAAAATTTGGAATTTCTCATTTTTCGGGTATACCCTCCCCGTATCGAATTTTTTCACCAAAAATTGATTTTTGTGGAAATCGAACTAACTATACCAGCGGCGTTCTCTCATCTCTCACATCACGAAAACACCGGGTTATAATGGGTTCGAGCAGAACTAACTGAATGAGAGCACTTTGAAAATTCGGAAAAAGTAATTTTTCAACCTCGTTTTTGAGTAAAATCTATATTGCTGTGAGGAATTCATAATGAGTTACTTATTTTATTGGGTATTACGTCACTTATAGCAAAAATCAATTTGGAAATTACTGTTTCACACGCTCAAAAATTGAAAAGAAGAAGAAAATAGATTTATTCACGTATTTAAAGAAAATATGAACTCAAATCTATAATGATACCGTTCGATATACTTAATTTAATTTAAGTTTTAAATACAATAATATACTTGAGGTATAATAGATTTTTTATATACCTAGGAGCTAAGGTTTAATCTATCTCTGAGCTCGTTTTTCGTTTTAATATCCTACGTAATTTTGTTATGAATATTAAAATTAAAAAACCATAAAAACAACGAGAAGACCTACTTTTTAAAAAAAACCTAATTTAATTGCAAATCTTCTGCTATATAATACCCTCAAAACTCCTTCCTAATTCGACAATACTTAATATACATTTATATTATGAGCGTAGAATTATTTTTAACATGGCTTAAATTGTAGGTGTTATTGTGGGCAAACTAGAATCAACAATAAGCCAAGAAACAAAATTTTGTTTTTTTTTATAATAACATTTACAATTTAACCCATAATTAAAAAATAATTCTACGCTCCTATTATAAATGTGTTTTAATTATAACTAAAGAAACCTATACTTAGTGTCCTAAGGATGACTTAATATAAGTCGAAACGTCGACATTTAAGTAAACAGGTTTCTGTTTTATTTCTGACCACATCCAACAACCCGCCGCAATATTGAAGATATTGGGTCACAAACACGAAACTGAAAACTTAATATACTTTTTTGATTTTTGCTATAAGTGACATAAAAACTAATTTTTAGTAAAATATTCAATCAAGGCTTTTCGCTTCTCTATGTAGCAGCGCCGTCACCAAAGCATCAGGGATTTTCACGTCAAAATTGAGACTGCCGTCATTGACATAAAATATTGCGGATAGTAATGTTGTTTGAATAACAATTTTAAGCAAAAAAAATTAATTTTTGTGGGCGAAGTATAGAAAAATCAGGTACGTGATAGGAAAGTGCCTACAGCTTAAGGTCCCTAAAACTCGCTACATCAAAAGTTTGGCTTTGGAAAAAACGTTGCAGCTCCAGCTTTAAAATAAGATAACAAAATAAGCTGGCGGGGTCAAATGTCGCTTTGCATTTATGACATCTAAATCTTTTTTTTTTACTTTTTAAGATAAAAATATGAAGATATTTTTATTTTAATATATGAAATAATACACATATTTTGTTCAAGAATATCGCATTTAGTTATCCGATAATCCGACGTATGAATTGAACTTGATAAATAAAGAATGAATTAGGCATGTTATTCATTTAAATTAGTGAGTAAGTAGTGTCATGGATGCTAGCCATTTAGTTTCCAAATATATTAAGGATTTTTGATTTATAAAAAAATTAACCTTAAATTTCTGGTTTTATTTGGCATGTTCAAACTCACGCTTCTCTGTCAGATCTTCTATAATCAACTGGATCCTACCATTTGGCTTTTAAAATTTTAAAATATCCATAAGACGCACTTTATCAACGCTGTCTAGGATTAAGCTATAGATACATTTAAAGGCAGTTGCTCTTATACAAAATTTAACTCGTTCACCATTTGCCTCCATATGATTATAATTTAGCGAAATGTAAAATGTTTAAATCTACTTATCACGAGTTAATAAATGCCTTATAATTTATTTTATTAGTTTTATGAACACTCAAGAATTTCACGTAAACAAAATTCAAGAGTTAAGTGTTTAGTGTGGTTTTACAATCCGGGGCATTATTGGGTGTTATTTCTTTCTAATGCTTTTCCAGTGCTTGCTAATGGAATAATGGATACTGTTACTGGCTAGAGATTGCTTGGAAATTTTCATAATATATGGCATTAACAAGATAGCGTCACGACTGAATCGACAATGGCATTACAAATAAAAATTTTTTGGAAAACATTTTAATTCCAAAAAAAATTGCCCTAAATCCTAACATATTTTCATATTTATTAATTATTATTTTGTAGCTTTGGATTTTATAAACTACTTAAAATTTCACACATTTTAATTGTTTATATCATATTTCTTTTAAATCCTGTATCAAATGAGCAAAAGAGTATAGGTTGTTCAAACAATAAGGGTGTCAATTTTCACAATATTATTAAATTGGTGTAACATAATATTTGCAAACCAATACACTCTTGACAAGCCGTGTCTATTAGCAAACAACCACTTATTCCATGGCTCCTTTTCTTTTGTTATATATATGTAGGACCAATAAAAACACCTTTCAGTTTCGCACGCTTCTGTAATGGGAAAATAATTTATAAGAATTTTATTAATTAATTTATCTGTTTGTGTAAGCAATATTAATGAATCAACAAAATGTAATAATAAACAGTCTTTAAGATATTTTTTATTTAGGTTGTATTAATGAATATATGCGGCCTCATTAATTCATTAAATTAGTTTTTATGTCAAGTAGTTAACATATTCAATATGATTATTTGATTTTAAGTATGCATCAAATACAACTTCTAGATATTTAATTTTTTTAGTAAAGTTACTATT
This sequence comes from Anthonomus grandis grandis, assembly GCF_022605725.1. Taxonomy (NCBI): domain Eukaryota; kingdom Metazoa; phylum Arthropoda; class Insecta; order Coleoptera; family Curculionidae; genus Anthonomus; species Anthonomus grandis. The sequence goes on from NC_065555.1 coordinate 10,322,552, forward strand.
AATTAATAGTCATTGAAGGAAGAATAACTGAAAATAACTAAAAAGTGCTTTATAGTCAAACAAGGAATCAGTGTAGCATCCAAATGGCAAGTTGGAAAATAGTAAGTTTTTAGTTGTCAAATCAATGTCGATACTTTCATTTTCACAATTTCACCAGAGGATTAAAAATTGAAAATAAAATTATTAGATATATAAGTAAAACAATATAGGCGCCAAGACGAACTTTTAACACTACCAATCTCCACACGCTGAAACCTATTTGATAAATAAATTATTCGGTGACATTGCGTAATCGACCGTATCAAAAGGCCTTGGCCAAGTCTAGAAAAACACAGAGAATCTTTTTGCCTCTGTTTACCGAACAATATAAGGTTCTTGTTAAATTTTCTGTAGATACTCCCTCTCTGAACTCATACTGTTTTTTAGAATAAGTTTAAGCGTATTTTTTCATACTGAGATAGAATGTCAAAATTATCAAATTTATACTCAATTTATTATTTTTTCTTAAGCCTTAAGATTGGTCTCTAGGCATGTCTTGTGAGTGCAAAGTAATAGAAATAATACTGAGACAAGTAATAAGAAAATTCTTTAAACTTTTATTTATTCTTGACATTATGTTTAAATAGGTAACCCTCCCATAGGAATTGTTACAGATTATTGATTAAATTATGAAAAATGCTATGGTTATCTCACTTTTGCTAACCATAGAGACTCCTAGCCATGATCTGAGTACTTAATAACTATAACCGTCCTTCCCAAAACCCTCAGAACATTTATCTTTAAAAGAACCACCACCCAAAATATATAGAGAATGAAAACAAAAAATAAACAAAATAAAATGTGTAAATAAAATAAATGTCCTTTTACAATTTATAATGCTGAAACTCAAGACGATATCCGTTTTTTATCAATCACAATATGATTTGGGTATACTATATTACTTTACTTACTACGATTAGGTACCAAAGCATCCTATATTTTAGCACGCAATATCAGGTTAAATATGAGAATTATTAATATTAGACCGCGCGCTTATGTTTTAATTTGCTTGGATGGTAAAGAGTGCTTCGATAAGACCGCAAGGCTTCAATGGTTAATAAAATAATGGCATGTATGTACCCTTTCGACGAAATTTTCAATAACTCTATTATATAAATGTGATGGTATTTCATTGATCCAGTGTTTAACTTCAGCTTTCAGTCCTTCAATAGTTTCAGGTATAAGCATAAATCCATGGTTTCAAATAACCCCACAGCCAGAAGTCTAAAGGCGTTGAATCGCAAGAGCATAAAGGCCAATTCTGGTCACCAAATCGGGAAATGGTAAGACAAAAAAGTCGTGCAAGATTGTCACGGGCTGTATGACGTATGGCATGGTTTTGCTAAGATCACATGTCGTCAAGATCAATAGCTTCCAAATGAGGCACAAGGAACTGTTTTATCATAGCACGATAATGGTGCAATTATTCCTCCAGCATACACACCAACATACATACAACAGTGATATGTTATAGATGCATTGCTTTCTGATGGATCTTTCGTTCATCTTCTATGCCCTAAATGCGACAGTTTTGCCTATTAACGAAGCCATCGAGGTGAAAATGAACCTCATCACTGTAAATAGTTTTGTTTGAAAAGTTAGCAGGTTGCTCAAGGATCGAATTGATAAATTATCTTTGCTGTTTATGGTCTGCTGGCAGAAGTTGTTGAGCTAATTGGATTTTGTAGACATGCAGCTGTAAATCTTTAGTAAGAATTCGTTGAGGAGTGTTGGATGAAATGTCCAATTCTTGTGCCCGATGATGAATTGACTTCTCTGGTTTTTCTGTCATACTCTCGCAAAATGCCGTGATGTTTTATTCTAAACGACCTTTACGAGCTCGTATCATGTGTTTCACATCCCTAACCAAACCCCAAACCATATCCCAAACCAACTGTTATGGAAGGACTGATTTTGAACTGAATATTCTCTTAATTTCTCGAGGCCACAGAAAATGATCCCGTTTTTGCTAGACAATTGAATCTGGGTTAGAGACATTTGTAGTAGTTTATATATGCATTGTTTGTAGTACTACTTGTATAGATTCACTAGTTCCAAGACCTTATCTAAGATTTTATCTATATTAATTGGTTTTGTGTTTTCTTCTTTTCTTCCTGAAAAATGTTATATCTTTGATAATTTTAATACAATTTTTAGGTTTTCCATAATTAAAAGAATTTAAAAAATCTTCTTTAAAATCATTCTAAACTCTATGGTTTTAAACTTTATTCATGCTTCTTTCTATTAATTTCAGTAATATGTGTCTAATTTTTTTTCTCTTTTTTGTTGTTCATAATTTTATCACCTTTGTGGCATTGCATTGTTTTAACTTTTCATCAAAAATATCAAGATTATTTTTAAAATCGCTCGATATTTTCTCTCTTTTGAGTTGACAATTATGAATATTTAACAACAGTGGATGTGTGAAAGCAACAAGGAAACACGTTCGTTTAATGCCCTAATAGTGGCATTTCTCACAGAAGAGGTTTGTTATTCTATAACAATGAAACTAATACGGGATAAAAAAGCATCCCTTCGGATATTGTGAGAATGTGTTTCAACTCGAAACGACACGTGTCGCTGTCTTTTTTACCCCCCACTGGGTGGGATAATAGGGCGGATACTTTTCCCGATACAATAGAAAGATGTAATGATGTATTTTATATTAATTCTAAACAAGTGCCTGTGCGGACAATTAGGAATAATATATATTCATGTGGTGATATATGTTTATGATCTTTTTACTATATTTATTTATTATACATTCATGACTGAATATCAATATTAGAGGAGCTTATATTTAAATAATGTAAAAATTAAATATGTCTTAAAGAATATTTTAGGTTAATCGCAAATTTGAGTGGCACGTGAAAGGCAATTGATTAATATATTTCAGATTACGGTATTAATAAATAAAAAAAAAGCATCTTCTGCTTGGTTGAATTTATTGGTGCGCAAAATTTGCCTTTTAAAAAGACAATTTAAAAGTAGTATTTGTTGTCCAAAAATTCTAAACCTGGACCTGTAGTTAACATCAAAACTCCCTGGTATGGTGTAACAAAAATTTCATTACTAGCAGCACTTGAGTCGAACCTACTTCACTACTTAGTAGATCTTATACCAATATTTGTAGCTATACCTCTACAGCTTCCAAGTAATGGAAGCCTTGTAAACTATCAATATCGTAGTAACATAAGGTATCTTTTTTATTGAAAATTGTTCTTTTGGAAATTTTGTTAACGCAAATCTAAATGCTAAATAGGTTGGATTCAATTAAATTGAAAAATAAAATATTCCCAAAAGTTGAATGGCTGATGTGCATTTTGTTCCAAAGGCAGAACTCGTCCGGTTCATTATTGATTAATAGCGTTTGCTATCAAAATATATTAACAAAGCTTTTTTGGAACTGGTGGGAAAATATGGTTATCGACTATTAAGAAAATATGGTTTCAATAGGTACAGGTATGGTACACTCCTATATTACAATTCGGGAATATTTTAAGAGCACAGTCTAAAAAAACTCTGAATACTATTGTCGAATTATGCCGCAGGGTAATTGGAGATCTTTCAAGATGTATATACACATAAATACAATGAGGTACCTTCAAAGTCACTGTAATGTAATATAATCAATCAGTTTACTTGACTTCATGGACTGGTTAATTCATAGTCGTATCTACACACTGTGGAAAATGTTATCAGTAGCAACTTGCTAATTATCTATTTCTTATTTTCTAGTGCATTAGTGTATCAAAGAGATTTCTAAGATTAACAATTTTTTTAATTGAAAAGCAGATGGCTTCAGTCTTTTTATTAACGATTGTAATTTTTTCAAAGAGGTAGAATACGTCAACTTTGTATAAGATGCCAGGGATAACGATACTATTCAAGTCGGTTTTTAATTGAAATCCACAATATCAGGAATAAGATCAGTGCACATTCTAGAACGCGCCAGTAAAGGAACTGCTGCAATCTCAACTTGGATACCATCATTAGAGGAAGGCACAGGTGAAAAATGAAGAAGTGAAGAGAAGTGAAGATGATGATGAAGACTGTGAGCCAATCTTTGCCAAGATTGACTATACCTGTCAAAAGATAAGGGAAATTTTGAAAATCAAACTCCAATCAAAGTTTCAAAAAATTAATACTTTACAAACAAGCAAGATGAACCCAATCTCCTCGAACGACAAAATCATAATCAAAGTATCCTCTGAACCTTGTCCAATAATGAGGAAAAGATATTAAGCAAATGGTTTAATTTTGCGATCCCATCGAAGCCTTCGGTCCTGGATGTTATCACTATGAAGTCTATCAGCTTACCTCGGACAGAAGACAAATTTCACTATGAGATAAGACGTACTCTGAATAAACTGGTAAGAAACTTTAAACCAAAAATGAATATCTTCAGATAGAAAGAAGATGAAGGACACCAACATCAAAATCCTACCAACGGACAAGAGTAATTCAACAATTGTAATGGATGCAAAAAACCACAACAATAAGGTTGAAGAAGTCCTGATTGAAAGTAAATGTAAAGTACTAACCAAGAATTCTACACCAACAGTAAAGCACAGAATTTACAAGGAACTTATTAACTATTCTGCTCTTCTCTCTAATTTATTGCGGACCAAATTTACTCCATGCCATAGTAAGCCACCACATTCTACCAGCTTTCTAAGATATACAAAGAAATGATGCCTTTGCGATCACCAGCTCCAGGGATTCGCCAATATCGGAAATTGCTAAATTTGCCAACAAGAGAACACGGACTTGTTCGTAACTGTGCTCATTTGATCGAACTCCTTCAGGCCACTAACATTGGATCCACCGATAAGTTAGTAGGCTTTAATATTGAGAGTCTTTGTATAAATGTGGTCATCGGAGACTTCCTTAACATCATCAGAGAAAGACTCAGATACGACCAAACACTTGCAGAACGTACTTGATTTCTATTGGAGAAGGGGATAGATCTTTTGGAAATTTGGCTTCGTAATTCCTACTTTCCATTCAAGATAGATTTTGCGCTCAGGTTGATCGACTTCCAATGGGCTCGTTGCTATCTCTAGTAGTAGCTAACATATAGTGGTTCAAAGAGCATGCTATGAAAATAGTTCAATGCAAGGTATGGCTTTGATATACATAATCGTAAAATCGATACCGAGCAACCAGATTTTCTTTAGCACATTAATAACATTAGGCCAAGTTCACGGTGGAGTTGGAAACTGAGTTAGCACTCCCGTTCTTAGATGTTCTTGTAAAGAACAACAATAGATATCTACTGACATCAGTATATCGCAAATCAACACACACAGGACAATACCTACACTACTCCTGCAAACTTGAATCATCCTGATTCAACAAAAGTGGAAATAATTAAAAGTCTGTATTGTTGCATATTGTGGCAACAACAATGTTGGCTTTAAGAGAAAAATAAAAAAGTACCAGCAACTGGCGGATCCTACAAGATTTCTAATAGTTCCGTACATCATGTGAATTCTGGAGAAAATCAGAAGAACTGCAAGAAAATTCAATATCAAGACAATAATACGAGGTTTAGTATTAAATACCAAACCAATGCCTACTGGATATCAAAAACTGCGTATACCAAATTTCTGTGAATGTGAAGAGTCACACATAGAAGAGTCATACATTGAAAGTGGACCTGAATGGGCAAGGCTTCCTGATCAATACATTGGACAGAAGTAAGGATTTGATAATACGAGCAACATTGGAAAAAGGAATAGCAATTCATATAGTACGCAAAATCAAGGAATCTCCAGCCAGCCCAGTGTTGATATTCCCAACTTCTGGAAACACTTTATTTAATAGGGTGCCATTGATTAGAAAAGGGTTCTAATCAATTGAGGCCCTATAGACTGTAAAATTTATAGGTTGCGATGGTTCATGTACCTTTGGACGATTTTACACCACGGCCTGCTGACTTAGCACGAAAAATATAAAAGTGATTGAATTAAATTAAAAGTAAAAAGACTTACCTAGAGGTCAGTCAGGATCAGGATAACACAGGAGGTTTTTGCGGATGGCCGCGCGAACACTGGTCGTAAAAATGGTTATTAACAGTAAGACGATCTAGTACCGAGTGTTTTTCACCTCGATTCCCCGCGTCAGTCTTTTCGGTACTTGCGTGTGACGTATTATTTGGGTATGTACCAGGCTTGTAGTAAAAGTAAAGAATAGCAAGTAGGGAAATATTATAGGGAGAGGCGAGGAAATAAGGCAAATCTCAACATTCATTATGTAAAACAAAAAAATATTAACAGCAAGAAGCGATACTTTGAATGCACTTAAGAATATAACTTATAGAACTAAACTAAATCAAACTAAGTATTAAACTAATCAATAAAGTGAAATTGAGGTGACGACAAGAACAGAACACACTTACTATAGATTCTATAGAGATATTACGAGAACTAATTCACTTTACACATTACCGAACGTCACACACCTCTAGTATATAGGCCTGTAGAATGGTTGTTATTAGTTTACACTTGATAACGATTGGAAATAGGTTCCAACCAAAATGTCGTGCTAAATTTAAAATAAAGACAACTTAACTACTATGAGATTTTTCTTTGTAGCCTATATAGCTGTGTTATCAGCAAACATACCGAGCTCAGCATGGTTGGGCTGTTGGTGAGGATATTGGTGAGCCTTACAGAGCACTAGCGATTATTTTTCATTTTGAGGAGTGAGGATGCCTCTATAATTCCCGTGAATGATCTGTTGTGTAAGTTCTTTGCTATTTTTTTAATAGATAGTGAATTTGTGCATTTCTTGAGGCTTATTTATAAGTCATGCATGCCAAATTTTATTAAATGTACAACCGAAGACAACGTATTGGTAGATGCGTGCTAGCTGCTGATTGGTAGAATTATGTTCACTCAATCCATATTGTTCTAATTAAGGAGAATTTTCTTCTGCAATTGTTCCAAACTTGCACATCATTTCAATATTTCAGTCCTCCAGAGTATATTTATGCTTGTATTCATCATACTCTATGAAAAGTAATAGCGTTATACTCTTTATATTACTGTTAGGTAGAAGTGGATGATATCTTTTACAAAATTTTTTGGTGAAAAATCACACTTAAAAAAACTCCACTAATTCGCCACAAAGTAATTGGACGTCGTTCTCCCAGTGCATGTCCACGGTTCGTTAGATGTGGAACGCAGGAACACGCACGTGCACGCCACGCGACCGCCTTTGTACGACGCGTTTGCCGTTATGAATATAATGTGCGATTTTCTAATAACGCGCTTTGTGGCTGAGATATCGCATACTGTATAGTTTGTTAAATCCATATTTATTTAATTAGTCAATGGATTTATTGGGCCTTAATGAAAATGATGCGATGCCGTGATCCTTTTAAATAGTAAGGGTGCAAGATGATAAATCACCGTTTTGTCAAATTAGATTTTATTTACTTAGTTACACTTTTAATTTATTACGGAATTATATATTTCTGAAAAGGGGAATAATATATGTGATGTAGTGAAGAAATTTCTTGGCTCAGATACGAATAAGACAATAAATGATTTGAAAACTGTAATTAACAGAAAACAACTTCTAAATTATCTGGATGAATAATTATATAATAACTGAAATGAATAATTATAACTAAAATATTTATAATAAAAAAGCTGAATATTGAATATTTAAAATATAACATATTTTAATTGCTAATGTGTTTTTCTCATTATTGTAGGAATAAAAATAAAAATTACAAACAAAGGTCACAAATTAATCAAAATGATCATTCGATGAAATCAGATTACATTTAACATTATTCTCTTTAATATCTTCTGATTATTTTAAACATTTTGGATTCTAGATTCGTTTAAATTTCTAAAGGGATGAACAAAATTGCATTATTAAAGGTCTTATTATAAAGACCCCCTAAATTACCCATAGACTTTTTTGCTAGGGAATAGGAATTATTAAGGACATAATGGTCAAGTGAGGTCTCATCTTTTAATAATAATATAAACATCTCCAAATAAGTGGTATTTACTTAAAGCATTCCTAAGTAATAAAAATAGGGAATATAAAGCATATATTTTATTTTTAAAAGAAGGTACCACTTAAAACTATATAATCAAAGCTAACCCATTTTCAGTATAGTCTAAGAATATTGAATATTCCCTAAGAAATCAAATTGTAGCCTATGTAGAGTTTGAAAGGTTGATTGACCACGCAATCAGAATTTTGAAAAGGTCACATTTGTGCAATGGCTCTTCTTAATGCAACGAATGACATTTTTAGATTTATTGATATAGGTAGGTGTACCACTCTATTACATAAATCGTGATAGGTTATTGCTATGAATATCTTGGTATTCATAAAAAATTAGTCAGATTCATTCAGAATTATCTTATAAATCGCAGGCAAAGGCTGGTTATGGATGGGATTAAATCAAATTATCTTAGCGTTAATTTAGATGTCCCTCAGGAGTCAATTTCGAAACCAATTGTCTTATAGTTGTCATTTTGATATTAAAGATCTAAACACACTTGACAAAATTCCTAAAGACTATGTTGACAACTTAACCTCAAGTGAGTCCTTCATAATGTTCTTTAGTAGACCTATTGATGTAAAACATCTGACTAAAAAATGTTGTCAAGATTGACAATCGGATTTCCCTTTTAAAAACAGAATGCAAAAATTTAGGGCTTATTTTAGATTTAACAAATTAAGGCTGCAAAACACATTTATAGGTGAATTTAAAAAGTATAGGGAGCCTACGTGCTTAAATATAGGCAAATGTCTATAAACTATAGACATCTTCTCAATCAAAAAACTAAATTCTATGCGATTAATTAGTTCTCTTTGTTTTTAATCATTTATAGTCCTTATAAAATAGAACGAGTTTAAAAATATTATTTAAGAACTATTTATAATATAACTTACTGGCCGTAAACAAACCAGTAAGTCATAAACTTTAGGCCAATTATATGAAAAAGAGACATTTTATTCACAGATGTGTATTAAGTCTCCTTAATATTTATTTCAAAAAATTAAATTCAGGACGGATGTTTTCACACTTAATTTACGATTCAATGGGCTCATTATAATATCTAGACGTCAATCTGCAAATTTCGAGAGATCATTTACATATGACCTGGCTAAACTCTTTAATAGTTTACCCTTTGCCCTTCAAGTCTACTCTATCTTAGTTTTCTCTAAACATATTAAAAATTAGTCCTTGCCCCAATCTTCTTGCTTTAATAGATAATTCTGCCAATAATTATATCTCGTGTTTACACATAATCTTGTTTTATAATAGGTAATAGAGATTAAATTTTAAGTTTCTTATAGTTTTAAGGTTTTTTTGATTCAGTGTATGTTTACTTGTTTTACAGAATTAATAATTCTGCTGAAAAATATATTTTTTTAAAAGTATTTTACGTAATTGAAAAAAATAATGAAACAGCATTCTAATTTTTTTATTTAAGTAAATAACATATTCGTCCGATTTTAGATGTTCATTCAACATACTGTCGAGATACTTAATGAAACTAGTACGAATTATTTTTTTGCACTCACATATACATATTTGAATTTGAATCGATTGCAAACTGGCAATTTTTTTGTTTATTTCGAAAATTAAATTAGGGTTATTTACTAGGTCAAAAATTGCAATATTTGTACTTGTTTTGACTTCTCTTAGAGTAAATTAGTTATTACGTAAGTATTTAAAAAACTAACTATATTCTCTGCTTTAGGCATTTTACCAAAGTATTTGCAAATTTTTTTATTAGCGATATAGGACTGTAGTTCATATCATCCTTATTTCCGGTTTTAAAAACAGAAGATACAATAGAAAATTTCCAGTCTGATGGAATGCAAAAAGTTGTAAAAAATAAATATATAATATGTAATGAAGGTTTTAAAATTTGAATAAGTATTTTTTATTTTTATATAATATTGTATTAGTATTATCTTGATCAGGTGGATAATATGGATTTATTTATTGAAATAATATCTAGAATAATGAGGGAATTAATAAGCTAGGGCAGGATATGTTTTGAAATACTTATAAATTTAATGACTAATCATGAACAAGATTTTTTTGTAATTCTTGCTGTTGAGGAACTAAAAAACCATAAGTAACTAAAAAGAGTAATGCCAGTAAAATTGTTAACATAAAAAAGTATTTCCACATACAACCAAGATTTAGGAAATAAGAAAGAAATAAATTAATGATCAAAACAAAAAAACAACATTTTTTCGAAGAGATAAGCTGGAACTAAAATTAATTAGTACATTAACGTATTTTCAGGCTCAGATACTCTGTTGATTAGAACATTGAGATTGGTATAATTTTTTTTTAGAAAAAGCCATCTTTTTCATTTTCCTTATTTAGTATTTTTGTTGTATTAAAGTCTATTTTTAAACAAGTTGCATATGTTTCTTTAATTTTGGAAAAATATAATTCTTTTATCGTTTTTTCATGCTTTATTATATTTCATTTAATTCCTAGTTTTTTTATTTTTTTATTTTATGTTTCTTTTTTATTAAAAAAATATTATTAATTTATTTTATTAAGTGACCTGCGTTCATAGATAAGTGTCTAATTTTTAAATTAAAATACCATAATTCTTCAGATTTGTCTTTTGTTTTTTTTCTTCTACTTCATCAGCCTTCTCCTATCCTTTTCCATTTGTATCCGTTTTGGGTAATTATAAGCCAGTTTTTACCGACTCTCTGATATTATCCGTTCATCTTCTAGACTATTTAATCGTTCATCTTCTCTGTAGTCTTTCTCTGTTTTTCTTTGTTTCTCTAGGCTGCCACTGTATCATTCTCTTTGTCCATCTCTCCTAATCTTGTCTCGTTACGTGACTTGCCCAGGTCCATTTCAACTCGGCAAATCTCTTTATTATATTAACGACCCTAGTCCTACTACATATCTCCTGATTTCTTAAAGAGATTATCAACATATGTCGCCACAGGTAAAATGCACATATCGTGCACTATATTACTATTTGCACCACACTTTCAAGGACAAATAAATTTTTAAGAAAATTAATATCAAGATTTTAATGTTGAAACAATGCATACACCAAGATAACGTCATTTTTTGATCACTTTATCAAGTCAAATAAAATCAAAATACTTTTATTTGCCTCAATAAATACAAAAAATAAATGTTTACGCATATATATAGTATGCAATTAAAGAGATGTTCATGAGACAAATTAAGAAGACATCGCGATTATAAAACCGATACACAGACACGAACAACACTGAGAAGTCACCAATGCTGGCGTACCTGTATGCCACGTTTCTAAACACTAAAAACAATACCTATCCCATAAATCCTAGTTTAAAAACCTAAACCCTAAAAAATCATAAACGAAACTCTGTTATCAACAGACGGTATTAAAACTTTTCCTTATTTTGCACAGATTTTCATGTTTTGATGTTTTGACTCTTAGTGTATGTCGCAGCCTTCTACTGTAATCGGTCATTACATGAAAAGTCTGGCATTTTCATGAAACGCTGTCAAACACTGAAACAGATAACTGTTACGCCGAAAGACTATAAATTTTAGACGTTACGTGTAACGTCAGCGTGCTTCGGCCGCTTGATGAAAACGAGCTAAATTACGTTAGGTGTCCGACTGTATTGGACGTTTCATGTAATGCTTCGAATCTACTTTGCACTTGCTGAATCAACATCAATGAAATAACACACATACTAACTTCAAAATAAATTTTATTACAAAAATTGATCAATAGAGGCTAGATACAGTTCGAGAGCAAAAATATAAAAGAAAGTAAAACACGCATATATTAATTAAAGTAAACAAATGATAAGTTACTTATTAAAACACGGCAAGCTATTATGGACTTTTACAGATACATTTATTTTTAGTACACTATTGCTTGCTGGGTTTACACGAACATTTGAGAAAGCCTTGACCACCTGATCCTAATGACACAGCCTCTCTTAAGCTCAGTGATTTTTCCAAGGGGATTTCCTCTTTATTAAGAAATGCTGAACCCGCAACAGTGAGACTTTCAGCACCAAACCATCCCTTTATAATGCTGTGTTTACCTGCAACCTGATTTACACCATTTTTTTGATCTATTATTAAACAAATCATATTTCTGGAATCTCCTGGACCTCTGTCGACTTTAGGAATATTTAACAACACACAATCACCTACATTGAAAGTCGGCAATTTTTTTCCGAATTGCTCAACATTTTTTGGCTGCTTCTTCAGTTTTATTTCTAGCTTTGGCGCGTTTCTCAGAGATGTTTTTGCTAGCGGAACATAAATTGCACAGTACTGAAGATCCTTGCTGACAAACTTCAGTAATATTAACAACACGTAAACAATTGTCGCAAATTGCTTTTTCGGATCTTTTTTCCTCCGAGCAAGACACAATATTGGTAATGTCGGTATCTTCATCAGCGAGACTTTCATGTGCATCCGATATTTCGACAACTGATTCTTCTTGGTTATTTATAATTTTCATAAGCTCTTCTTCGGAAGTTAATGTTTTTGCAAGCGCTGAGGGGATGTTACTAGAAGATAGAACAACTTTTGGTTCACAGCCTAAAAGTGATTTATACGGAGACCGTCCTATTATTCTGTGAAATGAGATATTCTTTTGCCATTGCACAACCTGAAGCCCTACCGACCATCTTTTGCTATTCGTGTCAGACATCCAAGCTCGAATCATGTTTTCAACGTCTTGGTTTGAGCGTTCAATGCTGCCTTGACTCTGGGGGTGTCTAGGACGACCGTGTGCTTTAATGCATTCAGGCCATAACTCTTTCAATTCAAGTATACCCTTATTTACAAACTCGCGATCGTTGTTGCTCTGGATAATTTTCGGGGCTCTTATTAACAGAAAATTACTTAATAAGTTGGAAGCAACTTCCTCGGCACGTTTGGTTTCCATTGGTCGTAAGAATCGAATTGCTTTTTAAGGTTTGAATTGCTTATCGGGAAGCGATTGGAAATCTATTAGGTCCACCTGCCCTCTTTCATTAAAATCTTTGCTTACAATGAGACGTACTACAATTTTTTGTCTGCCATGTTTCCCTTTATTGCAGCTTTTGCAGCATTGAACAAAACATTCTATGGCCGGACGTGGGATACTCAATTTATTTTTGAGAGCTACTTCCATTTTAACGCGACCACCGTGCCCTGTTTTGTTGATATGATAATCGCATAATTTCTCAAATAAATCTTCGTACGCCACTACAAACTGGATTTCATCCTCGCTTTTATGTTTCTTTATTAAATGTGATTAGTCAGAAATGGTCATAACATCATATGTCTGCAGTAAAAAGTATTCGCGCCTTTCTTTTCTTCCTCTAAAACAGAAACCTATTTTAGAAAAAATAAAGAAACAAATTTCAAATAATTAAAATTTTCTTGTGCCTCGCTATTATAGAACCCCCTGTGTAGCTATAAGAATAATTTCCTGCGAAAGTACAATGCTTCCCATAAAACTTTTCTAGGAAACATTTTTTCTAAAAAGCTAACTTTGCCACACTATTGGACCATCCTGTATACCTAACATTATACAGGTTGCCCCAATAATCCATGGATATAGAACTGCCACGTATTTTTGGAATTAAAATAAGTCGATTAGACACAATTTACCTCTATACAAAAGTGCTTCGTTTGTCCGTTAGAAGGCATCAAAGTTTAACAATAAAAACACAGTTTAATATTTTTATTATATAAAATAAAATCTAATTGCATAGAAAGTAGCCCCTTATTACTGCTATCAACTGTACCAAGTTTCATCAAAATCGGAAAATTTGTTTTTGACTAATCAACAAAAAAAGATTTTTTTATAAAAATTTTAACAACCCGTATCTCGAAAACTAAGCTCTAACAGATAAATGAAGCACTTTTGTATAGAGGTAAATTGTCTCCAATCGACTTATTCTAATTTCAAAAATACGTGTTACTTCGATGTCTACGGAATATTAGGACACCCAGTATATCTAAATATTGCTATCCAAACTACACAAGTGTATAAAATTTCAAAATGATAGGTTAGTAGGTAGTACCTACTAACAGTGGGGATATGTTTTTGTAAAAGCATGAATTAATTCATACTGTACTAATCACGAGTCCACGAGAAACCCGGGAAATCCCGGATATAAACCTAACCTAAATAATCTATAAGAATGAGATAAGTACTTACGGTTTCTGCTTAGCTGCTACAGTTTCCTGTATAACTGTTTCAATTTTGTACTTTGTGTTAGGCTTTCATAGAGGTTTCTGGGAATAAAACTCTCCTAATTTCTTGTAGAATTGCGTTTGTTGTGTCACAATAACACTCTCGGCCGTCGTCATTTTGAGGTTAGTATGTGTGTTATCTCGTTGATGTTGATTCAGCAAGTGCAAAGTAGATTCGAAGCGGTACATGAAACGTCCAATACAGTCGAACACCTAACGTAATTTTGCTCGTTTTCATCAAGCGGCCGAAGCACGCTGACGTTAGACGTAACGTCTAAAATTTATAGTCTTTCGGCGTAACAGTTATTTGTTTCAGTGTTTGGCAGCGATTCATGAAAAGACCAAACTTTTCATGTAATGACCGATTACAGTAGAAGGCTGCGACTTGTTTGGACTTGACTTTCTACCAAAAAATGTCCATTCAAGTCAAGAACTAACAGGTTGACTACTAAAGTTTTATTTGTTTTAAGGGTCGTATAAGTAGTTGAAATTAATGACTTAATTTTGAAAACAGCCTATTTGGACTTTGATTGTGGAATGATTGACTTTAGTTGCTGTCTGTTGATGTTTGACTTAATGTAGGACACTATTTTATTTTTACTCTTTCCTTAACTTGTACCGGCCGAGCACAAAGGTCTTGAGTGTGGAAATAAAATCATTAATTTGCAATAACAAATCTAAAATAAGTAAAGAACGTCTTAAATACAGTATTTTTATTAAAAAGAAAATTATGACGGTTTTTCTAGTTTTTCTTTTAAATTTCACTATTATTTATAAGTTAAATTACTTTCATAAAAGAAAACTGATACAGTTAATATGTTAAAATCTATATTTGTCTTGCAAAGTCTTAAGTATGTCTTGATCTAACTCGACAAATCGACGTTCAAAATAACAAACGTGAATTTTTTATTTGACCCATTATAACACACTCACATCATATTACTTCTATTGGATTATAAGAATTTAAATTACATCATTAATTTTTTTTTTAATCACCTTACATATTGGCGCAACTATTTTTATTAAAAATCTTTAAAAAAGATTTTAAATATCATATTTCATACATTACTTAATTAATGTTATAAAATATTTTAAAAGAATTACTAGAAATATATCCCTGAACACACTTATTAATTAACACCTTGTATAACAATCACTTGACAATCACACCACGTCACATTTATACTTCTACGGTGCCTAGTCGAATCCACCCACTTAGCACCAGTGAGACACCTACACACTTCATCATACCATAACATCCATCTGCCATGACTAGACTATTCAATCAGGCGGACAATGGCAAGATTTCAATAGTCCGTATAATTACGATGTTGCAGTTCCTCTAGTTATTTACACGATGGTCTAAAATAAACACTTCACTCTGTATAATTGACTTGAAATTAGCGGTTGGCATGATAATCTCTTGCCTTGTGTCAGCTCAGAATGTTTTGTTAAAAGCGTGAATGCGTGGATATACAATTTAAAATTTCGGTTTGTTTTTATTAATTAGACGATTAAGTGAGTAAAGTAGAACGAACTATTTCAAGAAAAATTGTATTTCATTGTAATAAATCAACTCAATACATACAATTCGAGAAAAAAAATTAATAATAAGTGTTTTCATTTATATGCTCTTTTTACAAGAATCACAAACAAAGAAATTAATGTCAGAAATTACACATTAATATATTTAAAATATAAATTAAAAAACTTTACTTTGATTACTTAAATTTTGATTACTTTGAATGGTATTTTAATAAGTAATTCGGGATTTACCAGCCAACAGAAAAAAGTCGAGCATTAATGATGTGCGAAGATCTCATCTGTTCTTAATTTTATTAATATGGCATAAAAAAAAATATCTTTATACGAAACACAATATATTATGTTCAATTATGTATCCAAATGTAAAATTCAGATAACATTTAATACTTTTGAAAAAGAAAAAACCTATCTGATTGCTTGAAGAGTAAATTAAATAAAAAATTTTGTATATTGTTACATTTAGAATATATTGAGGTAATATTAACAAAATCCTAAAATACCGTGGTGGTAATTTAGGATATTGTTCTCAATATTATACATTAATTTTATTCATAGTAATATATACTAATAGATAAAAAACAAAATTGATGTTTGCAGACGATATTCTGATCTTTGAACCAGGCAAAATGTTACTTAATTAAATTCAGGAAAACTTAAATCTATTTCTCTACTGGTTTATGAAATTATCTAATTTTTTCATAAATTTAATAAAGTAATTGGAGATTAATATACTAAAAATTGTAAAACTAAAAGGTGTTGTGTTTAAAGATCTAGGAACGGACTTTCAAAACCATTAAAAACTCAATATCCATTTCAGTAAAATCATTAATAAATAAATAAAAATTCATATTTGTGTAGAGAGTTTTATTTAATGAATATTTAATATTTGGTATAATATAAGATAAATTATATTATATATTAATAAAATTATGTCGTTACGAAAAAGTCTTTTACCATATCTGCAATGTCAAAATCGCAGATGCAACATTAGGTCATGCATGTTATTTAATTATAATATTTTTTATTTTTGTCATTATTTTTATAATTTTTATTGATTTGTGAGATATATGCATCTTTTTTTGCTTTTCTTACATACCTTCCATTACGTACTATATAAGGTCTGATATGAATAAAGAAATTAGCCATAAAACACGAAAGAAACCTATAAAGACTTAACGGTATATTGATATAATCTTTATATACAATTTCACACTATAAACTAAAAACCAAATAACAGAATGGAAGTTAGAAAATTAAATAAAAATACAAAAAAGTGTAGAAACTCAATTAAACCTAAATCATAAGAATTTACTAAAATGAATCTAAATTTACATTGAAACACAAAAATAGTTAATACTGCATCCTACTTATATTCAATATGACTTGAATTATAAATGTTTAGTCTGCTTTTAATAAAAAGATATTCTTAAAGGAGTTTTTAAAACCTAATAATAAAATAATAAAATGATATAGGCTGAGTCACATTTTTAATACATATTTTTTAAATTTTGTAAACGTTCAAGTATTTAACAATTTTATTCCTAAATATGGTCTTTGAAAATATAGCCTTTAAATTTAACTATATATTATTGAATATCTACAAATGATGACATCTTACCATATTTATGCCTTAGTTTTATTTGTTTGAGTTATTTATATGTGACAAGTCAGCTGTAGAAGTTGTATTTGTAAAATCTAATTTTTTAGAAGCAAAAATAGAACCTTCATGCAACATGTTTTTGTATGCACGAAATAATCAAATTAAAGATGGTTAAACTAATTTTATTATTATTACTGTCATTTTGTATATTACGGATATTAATACGATTATTGCAATTCATATTTTAAGCCAAATAATAAAAAAAAATATTATTTATTTTCTAAAATGGCTTTAAACTATTCTTCATAATGACCACTAATTTTACACATTTGGAATTTTTTAATTCTAGTTAAAGTACCTCCAAAACATGGTTTCTAAATGCATCTTCCTTCGGACGATGGATCTTCAGGTGCCGAAAAACGTTGGTTACGCAATAAGTTCTTCATAAACGAGAATAAAAAAAGTCATTTGGTGCTAAATCAAATCTAATGGAATCATTTGGGCTGTATGAAAGATGACCTGTCAATTCAACATCTTAGCCAGGCAACTAGGCAGTCGCTTCAAATGATAGCGGTGTGAGAGCTTACATTATCATGATGAAGAATGATCCCTCGTTTCTAGTAAACAAATGCTTTTTTTCATTCAGAATTTACTGTTCTACGTTGTTCTTATGGTATAGTTGCTAGATTTCTAGTTATTCCCAAAAAATAGGAAATCGTTTCCTTTAATAATTATGCCCTATATAAGATTAACTGTCGGATTTGACTCGTCTTTGAGGATCTACAGAGTCTGGACTACTGTTTTATTGTGGACTCATATGTATGAATTCAAGAGTGGGTACAGTATACATGGATGATACATGTAGATGTTATACAGAGCTTTTGATTCTCCGCAATTGTATTTCTTGTGATTTTTTTTGATACTAGAATTTTTTGAAGGTGTTGTTTAATAATGCAGAATCCAAGGCCAATAATTTTTTTTCGCAGTTCAACGTTCATTCATTTCAGGTTCATGATTGATTCTGACAAATTTCACTCAGCAAACGGTGGTTATGATGGAGCTTCTTTGTTAAAATTAGAAGTAAATTAATGCATGCAGGTCTATTTTGATAATCCACGTCGAAAATCGTAAATAATCATGACATAATAGTGTTCACGACTTAACTCCATATTTTCTTTAAGACAAAATTTTTGAGTGAACGTGAAACTTGCAGATGATAACGTCCGGTCACTCCTATAGTACTTATTGCTGCAAAGAGCTTCAAATATAAATAGCAAATCTTATAGTTCAATAAATAACAAATTAAGTAAAACACACGAGTTTACTTTAATCTGAGACTCTTCTTAATATTCGTTTTTCGAAGTGGCAAGATCATAACTGACTTTAGCCGTCAAGCTTTCTTTATTTTATTGTTTAATTCATACTATTTTATAATTTCCTGTCTCTGTTATTTTAAGATAATGCATGTTGGGGACTAAGATATCAAGGATATAAGCGTTATTCATTAGCTTATATGTCCTTTAAAAAAGTAGTCAATTTTTCTTAAAGAGACCTCTTAATAATAAAAATTCAGAGATTGGAGGGACACAAAGTCAAAGGTCTCAGATTATGTTTATTTTTAAAAAAACTATTACGTGTTTCGCCCTAAGGCATCAACAGATCTAAAAGTAGAAAGCAACCCTAGTATAAAAAACAACAATGCATAGACACGAATCACAATGTTAAGATACGACTTACCGGTAAAGCTATTCGTTTAACACCACAAACATTTAAGTTAAAACAAAAAATAAATACATAAAAAATATTGCTGACGTTCACATTAAATCCGGTTTCAAAACTAAATAAAATAAAAGTAAACAAAACAAGCAGAATCAGGTTAAGTTGAATGGGAGAACGGAAATAAAGCAAAAAATAAAAATAAAAAATAAAATATGACTTGGTCGAGAATTGAACCAGCGACCGTCGGGTTCATAGGCAAGCGCTTAACTAACGTTCTAAACTACTTTTGCTGACTAGAGAAAACAACAAAATCATCTTTGATATTTATAGAAAACCGTCCTCGACGGACAACATTATCCAGTTTGTTTCCCCCAATTGTCATAAATTTGCGGCATTCAACTCCTTTTTCTACCGGTTATTTAAAATACCATTTTCAGCAAGCGCCTTTCAAAAAGAGTTAGCTACAATTAAACAGATTGCAGTAAATAATGGGTTTCCATTAAGCATAATTAATAAAATTTATTTCAAATTTTATAACAAATACAAGCTCTCCTATAATTTAATCCATAACACCAGCATTAAAAATTCTAGATTTTATTGCCTCACCTATTTTGGTAGTATCTCCTCCCGATTGGCTAAATTTTTTAAAAACACATTATTTAAGAAGCTCGTAATCATTAAAGATAAAAGAGAACCCTTAACCCAATCGGAAGTTCACTCACTTAACTGCGGGGACTGTAATGCCGTTTACATTGGTCAGTCTGGAAGGAAAATAATAACGAGAGTGCAGGAACACTGAAGAGAATATAACAAACACAAAGATAGCGAAATCGCCCAGACTAAATCAGCTTTTGCAAGCCATTTATTGTCTTCAAAACACTTTCCTTCCATCCCGGAAAATTTAAAATCCTTCATGAGTGTCCCAAGGGAAAGAAGCTTGACTTATTAGAGAAGATGGAGATCACAAGGGCAAAAAGGAGTCCTGTACTCTCTTGTCTGAATGATGTTTTTATCTTTGAACCGTATTTAATTTTAACAATTTATTTTTAACAAATTTATCACGACCTGGATAGCACGTAAGTTTAGCGCTTGCCTACGAACCCGATGGTCGCTGGTTCAATTTTCGACCAAGTCATATTTTATTTTTTGCTTTATTTCGTTCTCTCATTCAACTTAACCTCATTCTGCTTGTTTTGTTTACTTTTATTTTATTTAGTTCTGACACCTGATTTAATGTGAACGTCAGCAATATTTTTTTATGTATTTATTTTTTGTTTTAACTTAAATGTTATCTCAACATTGTAATTGGTGTCTATGCATTGTTGTTTTTTATACTAGGCCTGCTTTCTACTTTTAGATCTGATAATGCCTTAGGGCGAAACACGTGTAATAGTTTTTAAAAAAATAAACATAATCTGAGACATTTGACTTTGTGTCCCTCCTATCTTTGAATTTTTATTATATCTTCTTACTATGACAGCTGTCGGTTGTATGCATTACATCCATCTGTCCATGACTGGTATGTCCCTATGCTTCGAGTTCTTCTATCGTTGTCTGAAGAGATTAGCTGCTTATTTATACTCTTTATCTTTCAGATTCAACCCCGTACAATTACGGTCTAAATAGTTTGCCGTTTCTTTCATCTTATGGAAATATTTTCCGAATTCTATTCAATAATATTACTATGATTAATATTATTGGTTTTTAATTTTTTAAACCATGATAAACATCTCAGCCATGTGTATAATTTTAGTTGCATCTTTAATTTTAGATTTTTTTTAGGTAAATCTCAATCCGACCATTTGTAAATAGAATCAGCGAGTGTATAGTCACATCTTTGAGTGCAGATGACTTGGTCTTGTATGATAGAATCCTTCAATTTTCTTTAACTTCTTGATATTAATTCCTATTTTCTCTTACAGGTAACTCATCGTCTGCCAAACTGGCAGATGGTTCAGCGAAGACAAGATGTTATATATGGAAGCTATTGCTTTGCATGTGGCTGGTACCACTACTTTTAGATAGATGCAAAGCTTGCCGCATTATCTCTTATCAGCTTCTTTTAGATTAATTAATAATACACCAAAAAAAACTTTTTCTTATATCTTATTAAGTAAAGTAAAGAAAATATTTTAAAATAATATACTCATAGCAAGCAACACCCAGCCCTTAGTTTAATGTCACACCTCTAGCAGCATCAGCAAGTTATTTACACGATGCTGGAAATTCACAAGGGCTGGAAATCGCTTTTGCGTAATCCCAGGGAGTGGTGGGTGTAAATTCGAGAGTAAACTCGGGCTTGTTTGGGGTTTTAAAAGCCCCTTTTGGAGGGCGACGCCGGGCTAGTCATTAGGGCATTACTTCGAAATTAATTTACAACAGTTACAGCAGTTTGTCGGGTAATGAATAGAACACGGTGGCAGAGCTTCAGGATTTACGGCCCTGCGGGTTCCCTCTTCTTTGTATATAAGGGGGGTTGATGCTATTATTTTACTGAAATATGTTTTAGCTTTGATTAACTGTTAATTTATTGTTTATAAATATTTAAAAAAAAAACTGCCAGTTATGTTGTTCTTCCTTATATTTATTAGAAAGTTAAATAGCTCACTAAACCTTTAAAGTTTTAAAATCATGACAGAAACGGCGAACTTTCTTATGCATGACTAAAGTAAAGTGAAATTAGTTTAAAGTTTGAATTGATGCATACTAATAAGTATTATTAAAATTAAATAAATATAATTTATCAGACCAAAACAAACAAACAACAAAAACAAAAAAAAATCTAGAAGATGCAAATTTCTCATTGTACTCTTATGGTTAAGTACAATACAAGGCTTTGTTAGTTAACACTGACAACTTCTCATGGAAGCAATTTACAAATTATAATAAGACTTATAAGACCATATTCCGTATAAGATATTTATCCATATTTTATATGTTAGTGTTCTTAATCATAAAGTCATGGTAGCTCACTAGCTGAGCCTGATAGTAAAAGAATATTCAAGGATATGCAGAGAACTTTGTGACAGATTTCACAAGATTCAATCAGTACTATACCAACAAATGCTATCGATGATTTGGATTGATTACTTAAATATTTTAAAGAAACGTTACTGATAGGACTTCCTTCTGTACCCATTTTCTAATAATATACTCAAAGCAATGCTGTGAAATTTGGACTAAATTTAACTTACACACCAAACAAATAATCTAACCCAAGGATAAGCAACTTTGATAATAAAAGTCTAACAACATAAAGCAAATATCTTATAGATGATTGCAGATTATTGAGACAAATAAATTGATAAGTTGATTTTGCAGCAAATAATTGCAGAGTTTTAGAAAATTAAATCAATCTGGCCTAATTAATTAAAATGCTGCTTCAGATATGCTTTTAATTTTTGCAATTCTGAATTCATTTAAGAGCAACAATCGATAAAGAGGTAATATTGCATTATTTTTCCAGTATACCAGTTGAAATAATTTTAGCGAATCTCTAATTCTGCTCGGAAAAACGTTTTGCATATATTGAAAGTCACATATATCTACTGTAAATCATCAAGATTTTAAATCCTGGTTGTTGAAGGTTTTTCAATAACAATACTCACGTTCGATAGAGTATTTTTTGAATAACCAGTGGAACTTAAGATTTGTTGACTGTTTCACAATTAAATATTTTACACTATAGTAAAAGCAATATGACCAGAGCAATTCTTTATCTTAAGACAAATAGACGAAGAGCAAGCAGATGCCAGAAGATATTGCTTGTATGCTTTTTGTTTAATAATGTAGACACATGAATTTTTTTTAACTCTATCACCAGCAATTGCAAACAGATCATCGAGCAATATCATTTCCAAAGAAGTATTTTCGATAAAATTTTGCTTAAAGAATTCAAAAAGAACATTTGTCTAAGATTATTTATTTAAATTAGTCTCAAGAATATTTAGAAGGAAATATCCAACCATCCTAAATTAAATTTAGATAATATTCGGAGAAATACGAAAAATTAAATTTAAAAGAGCAAATTAATTGACACTTTTTAATGATCACTTGTTGCAACTTGGATGACAATGGTGATTTAAAAATAATACGACGTTTTATCTTTTGGTGAATATCATCAAAATTTCTTTTTCTTATGGGCGTTATGTTGAGTGATGGTTTCCTAGTTACCATTTTAATGGAATTCTTTTTTATATAAGAACTATCTAAAATTATTATTGTAAAACTCTTTAGTACAAAGAAATCAGCTTTCATATGAAACGTTTTCAAAATATTTAGATTTTTATAAGGCCCTTGATAGTACCAAGATATTTTTGAAGAAACTTCAAAGATCTTCTTAATGATAAAAATTGCTCTATGTGAAACTTTTATCAATAAAATCATTACCTGAGTCTTTAATGTGCTTAGATTTTTGTAAAGCCTTTAACAGTGTGAAAATGTTCTTAGTCTATTAAGGAACTGCTGAATAAGTCGAAAAGGGTTGCATTCAGAAAATAACTTATACGAACCTCTTTAAAAGAAGTTCACTCAACTACAACTAAAATCAAATGTTTGCACAAATTTTTAAAACATTAGGATTTTTGTAAAATTACTAATCAGGTATCATGATTTTTTGAATTAACTGAAAATCTAATGAATATATGTAAAACGGCTGTAGCTTCAAAAAAACTTGTAGCGACTTTACAATAGATGAATTAATAAATTTTGTAATAGCGGTAGTAATATACATCGAGTATTTCTATATTTTTCCTCCTTGAGAAAAATAGAGTGAAGTAGATAACTTTTACATATATTTATATGTGCAACACATCATTAAAATGGTAATTAAACGGACTATTCAAATCTGGTATAATGCGCAATATTGGGCCCATAATAATGAAAAACTCGTTAAAAGGCGAAACGCCTTATAGTTAAAAAGTTTTAAATCATCATATATTGAGGACAAAAGTCCCATGAAAAAGTGGAATTTATTTTGTTCAAGAGCATGAAATTGAACTTCAGAGATTTTTTTTGGATTTTCATATTTTTATCAGATTTTTTCCGGAAATATTTGATAATTATTAAATTTTTAAATGGCACTTTAATTAACATTAAATAACGTAACTTTATCCACATTTTATCTTTTAAGGTTTATGACATCCCAATAATCATTCTCAATTTTAGGACACCCTATACATAACTAAAAGTTAAACCCCATTTCGGCACCGTCATCGCCCTCACACCTTTTGTGAACCAATTATTTTGATAGGGCTAAGCCTCGTCCCGGA
The DNA here is from genome assembly GCF_022605725.1 of Anthonomus grandis grandis. Classification (NCBI taxonomy): domain Eukaryota; kingdom Metazoa; phylum Arthropoda; class Insecta; order Coleoptera; family Curculionidae; genus Anthonomus; species Anthonomus grandis. Next base: position 10,346,958 of record NC_065555.1, read on the forward strand.
CCGCACACAATTCTTCATTCTACCGTGAAAAAACAACAAAATTACACACCCAAAGCCTGTTATAATTCAGCTCTAATCAGCTAAAAATTACCCCCTTAAATAACAAAACTAGCACGTCAAATGCCTAGTTAGCCGTGCTCAAAAATACTGTCGAATCATCGGCCCGTCGATCTTCTCCTGTTTCGTTTCATTGTTGTCAATAATTTCAAGGGCCTCACGTTTGTGCTGAAGGATTTTTTGATGGTGTGTCAGGTCTGTCAGTTTGCCCACGATTGATATTTTGAAGAATTAATTTGTTAACTTAGTCTACGATACTTTATAGTTTGTAGTAATTGGTATTTAAAGAGATAATGTGTAAAGGGAAACACATATGAAACGCTTTCCAGCTAAATAAAGTTTGTTCTAATATTTTATTTTAGAACAAACTTATTTTACAAATTTAGAAACAATTTTACAATAGTGGTCTAGAACAAGAATTTACAATTTAACATACAACTGGAAGCTTAAATAATGAGGGTTAAAAAGTATGATACCTAATACTGAAACGAGGTACAACAAAATATAATTTTGTTAACAGTAATAAGTGTAAATTTTTTATTACAAACGATTATAATTTTTATGTTTCCCTCCTATTTGTCAACCAAGTAAACTTTTTAAGAATTTTATCTTGATGCAACTTTTAACATTTCTATTCTAAAAAAACAACAAGAGCAAAAATAGGTATTAGACAAATTATATTTATTTCAATAAACTACTTAGTCTATATAGAGATATGGCAGCAATCTTGATCATAATAATTCGACCAAAATAATCCGGAACTTCGACAACAATAGATGCCCGATCGAGAAAATGAACTGCTAATCTTTCAAGGCACTGATCCAGATTTGTGAACCGCGCGGACACAATCGTCCAAATAATTCGATTTTCCTTCGCAATCAGACTAAGTGCTTTAAGACCGGAGACCGGACGTTGGCAATGTCGGATGGGTTATTGAATATATTTGATCCCCAAGCGGACAACTTAACAGTAACATAATCTTACCGTAATTATTTTTTTGGGGTTATCGAACGAAGAGTCGTTCTGGATGGTCGAGTTTTTATTGTTGTCGAGGATATATCGTGTAGAGGCGTATTGCTTAATTTAATTCCCTGTTTTTTTCAAGTACTTATAATATCGAAAGAAGCTTCATACATCTCACGATTTACTTTTACAGTCAGTCATCTATTTCCAAATTCAGGTTTTCTTAAGAAAGTTACGAAATATTGTATACTAATCTAGTAACTAGTTTCATATTCTCATATAAATCTGATATCTACTTCTGACTATAAGATCAATGAACATAGATTACTGCTTTAAAAGTCAACTGCCTTTGTTTCTAACCTTCCTAAGGTTCTTTGGTCTAATATCCAGATTAAGTAGAATCTCTTTAAGTTCTGTCACTCGCTTCTTTGTACCAGAGTCTTTTTGAAAGAAAAATGTTTAAATTGTAACAACACGAAAATACAGACTTGTAGATTTGCTACTTTTACAAGCCTCTGATAGAATGTTCTCTTCTGCTAATAAAGCCCTATTACCTTGTACCTTGTATTTACTGTCTTTACTAAATTTTCCTATTAAATCTGGATTTAAATGTTGGTGAATTGATTAGCTTGGGGCTCTATAGAGCCTTTGTTAGTGCTCATGCGATGATTTACTTTCTTTCTCATTTCGATTGGGATTCTTTACTTACTAATAGATCTTTAACATGATAAATAAATTTTATAATATTCTTTATCAATTTCTTTTTATGCTAATCTCTATTAAAGAATCTCTTATATTCCAATTAAAACAGCTCAAGAGATTTTTTCCGAAGATAATCTGATTGCAAAGCTGCTCTTGAAATTGCACATTTCTAAACAAACAAGTAGTGAATGAATTTCAACTATACAAGTCGCCAGGTCCTAACGGAATATATTAGATAGTGCTTTAAAAATTGGACAATTCTTCTGTCAGAATGAGCAATTCCTTTTTATATTCTTTCCAATACTATAGTCTGATGAAGTAGAATGACATAATAGTTCTGGCATTGGTATTTTTATAAATATCTGCTAATCTGATCTTTCCTACTGATGAACCCGTATTATCAATGATATTGATGAGTATGTTGATACTGTAAGTTGGAACTGTAAATTTCCTATTTGGTTTCCTTCATAACTTGAGAACTATCGATAAAACTTTTTTGAAAATCAGAATCAGAAATACATAGCTGTAACTGAGACATCTCTTAGAATAAATATTAAAAAAAAGTCTGAACATTTGTTAAGAGCAAAAGCAAGCATCTGAGGTTTCTTCAAAGAAGTTCAAATATATATTCAAAATAATTTATTAGTAATATGTTTTTTTTTTAAATCTTTTTACAGAACTTAAGATACATTCACAGTCTTTCTACTTGAGGTTATGACTGTCAGATGATTTTTTGAAGACCTTTGATCAAATCAATCATCTGTTTTTATTATATAAACCTTAGATATTAGAAATTGTTTAAATTGGTTAAACTTCTATCTTTCTGATATAACAGAAGTAGAGACACTTAAGAGATTTGAGTATCCAAATCTGTAAAGAGTCACATATTGGAGAAGTTAAATTATAGCAGTATAGAGAACCTACCAATATCATCTCTCTATAGACCTACCAAATTCATAAAACGTGCTTGGACCTCTTATTATCTAATTTATTCTTACTCCTTTGAACCATACCTGAGAGTAAAGGTAATCTTTCAAAAGATTATAAGATAGATAGAAAAGATTCAAGATACTTCAAGATAGCAGATAGAAAAGAATTCAAGATACTTCAAAATCTAATAAGTTGATCCAAGCAGATATCTATTACATGTATCTCCATACAGAATACTGTGGTGTTTCTCATTAATGATGCAGGTAATTCTGATCTTCATTTTGGTTGTCAATTCATCTTCTGTTCCACTATCTATCTTTATTCATCACTATAGTAGCATAATCGATTCTTCTCTTAGATATTTACAAGAACTGGGTGAGATGCCGCTTATTTATGTATGTTTAAGTGTAATATATTTTCTCTTTCTCTTTGTGATTTTGTGATTATGGCAGTGTATATTAGTATGTTCTAATGAAGTATCTTATTCTAGTTGCCATTACTTTAAAGCATATTTTACTCTATTTTAGCAATAACTGCTTATCTGATTATAGTATCGAGTGGATTGCACTAATGTTAAAACAGGCAAATTTTTGAAGACTGATTTTAAATTTCAGTCCATTTTTATGTGCTATAAACAAAATATACTAAATAAAAATATAAAATAATTAATTTCGTAAGTTGGGTTTTTTATATCTGAAAAACTAAGAATTAAAATTCTTAATTTCCAACTCATTTCCGTCAAATTGCCACGATAATAGCAAACCTGTAATTTCGCCCATTGTCTGGCAACACTTGGGAAACAAAGAATTGCATTATCATATAAAGTAATGGTATTAACGGTGGTAACGATAAAACAATAGAATACTTTAACTCGAAGTGACAATTGTTCACTTATGAGATTTTTCTTTAACTTAGTAGGGATGGCTACCTAGTTTATCATACATTCTCTTTTTAATAAAGACTAAAAAAAGTTGCAAGTACATTAATTTTATCGCGTTCTTATAATAATAATTTTCATACTAATCAAGACGAAGGTAGAACAAAAATTCAAATTTTTTTATGATTCTTAATTTTGTTGAATATGAACAAAATTTTTGATATTTCAACAAATTTTAATGCGAAAATAATAGTCTTATTAGGTCATCACATTTTGTCAAGTTTTACCGAAGACATTGGCAAAGCTTTAGATAGTTAATATTACAGAAATTGGTTACAAACCCTTGGCAATAGTGGATGTATGTTTAATAATAATAATATTCACTACTTTTCGAATTGAAATACATGATGTAATAAAAGGAGAAAAAAGTACCAAATACTGCATAATACATTTGCGTGTATAGAAATCGGCCCACTGTAAACTTTTGACTTAAAATATATATTTTTTTTAAAAGATACATCAGATCAAAAAAAGAAATATGCTGTTTGAAAGACAATTTAATATCCTATAATATGAGTATAAATTTATGAAAACTTATTTGAACATCCTATCTTTAACATAGTGAAATTAATGCATTAAGAAAATTAGGCCTTTTTATTATTAACATAAATAGGGTTATTGACAATTTAAAACTTAACACTTAATTCTTTAATAATGGGTATGACCTCCTCTTGCCCTAATAACATCTCTCATACGATTAGGCATAGATCCAATCAAGTTTGCTATTGTTTCTTGTGGCATGTTTAGCCACTCTTCTTCTACTGCAACAATAAGCTCTGGGATCGAGTTTGGGGTACGAAATCTAGCTCGAATTCTTCGTTTTAGCTCATCCCATAAATGTTCGATCGGATTTAGGTCAGGACTGTATGCTGGCCACTCCATAACCCAAAAACCGACTTCTGCAATGTAATCTTGCACGATTCTTGCGGTGTGCGGCCTTGCGTTGTCATGCATAAAGGTAAATTCATCTCCAATGTAGTCGACATAAGGTACCACATGAATTGCTAAAATCTCCTCGATATACCTAGCAGCCGTTAAACCTCTTCTTCCGTGAACACGGTCGCCCCTACGAATGAACTGAAGGTCGGTTCGTGCTTCTATAGAAATTGCACCCTAGATCATGCAGGAACTACCTCCATAAGCACTTCGCTCTTCAAAACAGCAATCTGCAAATCGTTCTCTTGGTCTTCGGTACTCTTTCCTTCTTCGGTCGCTATCATGGAGGCATATTCTGGACTCATCTGAGAACAGAATAGATCCCCATTGTTCCAACGTCCAATTCAGATGATCCCTTGCAAAACGCAGGCGTGCTCGCCGATGAGCTGAAGTAAGTTTTGGACCAATCGCAGGTGTTTTAGGCGTCAGGTTATTTTCCTGCAGTCTTCGTCTCACTATCCACTGACTAATAGGCACTCCTCGCACCTCACGGAGCTGTCTTTGCACTTGAACGGCATTAAGGTGACGATTTCTTAATATTGTTGACACAATAAAGCGGTCATCACGAGCGGTTGTAAATCGCTTCCTACGTATTCCAGGTCGCCTATGAAAGGATCCAGTCTCCTCATGACGTTGGCACACTCTTCGAACCGCTGCGCGAGTCAATAACTTGGGCGGCTTTTTGTGGTGTAGTATGCATTAAATTAACACACTTGAACACTATTGAGGTTATGAAAAACGAATAATATGCAAATTTCAGTTGCAAACGCAATAATTTTATTATTTGACAAATTTGTTATATTCGTTACAATCACCACATAAACACGGTTCATTTGTTTACCGGTTGCAACGCATATAAACGATAAGCCTTCTTGATAAATTTTTACTTACATTAAAGGATATTAAATTGTCTTTCAAACAGCATATTTCTTTTTTTGATCTGATGGATAATTTTTTAAAAAATATATTTAAAGTCAAAAGTTTACAGTAGGCCGATTTCTATGCAGGCAAGTTTATGATATTGCGAAAAAAAATCAATGTTAAAAAACCTTAGAGAGTGGTTTGACTTTAGTAATATTAAACTATTTATAGATGCGGTCTCAAAAATAAAAATCGCTCTAATGGTTGCAAAGGTTCAAAGCAGACGCGGCACCTAGAGAAGAAAAAGAATAAGTTAAAGCCGCGCTTATTTCCATAAGAAATAAAATAGCAACCAATTACATGGTTGTAGTTTCAATTTGGTAATATTATTTATTGATATTGCTGCTTATTTATCGCCACGAATCGCATTATTAACATAAATCAAAATTTTTCCTTATTTTTCCACGACAAATATTTAAACTGATAAACCTGTGATAATCACTATCTTTCATGCTTTTTTGCTTTAAAAATAAGTTTACATTTTGTACCTGTAATTCGTATTTATTTATGTGTTTCAAAGATTTTATGGAGTTAATGTATCCTATATATTTTTATGTTTGTATATGACGCAATACTTATAGAATAGAGATAAATAAACAAAATATAAACAGCGATATGATCTGATAGCGAGAATACTTCATCTCTTAGTAACGGAAGGTACCATATTACAAGTTTGCCCCACAGCCGATAGACCTTACCTAATAAATAAGGTTTCTAGAAAAACATCTTTCATTGATATTACTATCCCAAATAACAATAACTAAAGAGGGAAATTTAATCTAATAAATACAGAAATTTAAAATATGAGATTTGAAAACAATGTGAAAAGAGAGAATGCAGATTGTTCCATTAAATTAACAATAGGAGTAATTCCAAAAAATCTGATCAAGAATAGTGATTGCAATTGAAAACACTAACACATTGATTCAAAAGTTAGAACTGCTATCTCATTGTTCGAAAGTTCACCGAAGAGTCTGATATGTGTCGTTACTATACAATATCTACTCCATATGTGAGATGCTTAACTTTAGATTTCTTATTATTTAATTGATTATATTGAGTTGTTATAAAATAAATATCTTACCAGAGATATTCAATAAGGTGAGGTTTATTAGAGAGTTCAATCTCTTTGCTGTAAATGCATGTTTACTCTAATTTAGTGATGCCGTTTAGCATGTAAATGTATAATAATAATTACATATTTAATTTCATCCACTGGACATAAAAGACTTTTATGTCATATAAATTTAAATTTATCACATTATAATCAGATCGTGAATAAAGTAACATATTTTATTATGGCTAACTTAAAATGTTAATATGAAAAACGTTTACAACATAACGTTTGATGTTCGAACTACCAATCTAATTATTTATTTAAACTTTATGTGAATTTAATAAAATTGTAATACAATAAAACAGAAATACAATATTTTAGCGTAATGGTAAAATTAATCATTAGCGGAACAAAGTTAGCCACAAAACAGGCTCATTAAAACGGATGCAAACTACGAGTTCGAGTTACTAATAGTCATTAGTGAAATTCAGAAGCGTACAAGCTATGTACGGACAGGGCTGAATAATTTGAAAATAAAAGGTTAAGATACTGAAATTTAGTTTTTATGTTTACATTATACATCAACTACGCTATTGTTTAATTATTAGATTGTTTTTATTTTATCTTTTAGGCCCTAATAGATAAAACAATATAGAAAATACTTTGATTTGAATTTTAAAAAATTAGGGAGAGAAATAAAATATAATCATTTTAGTATAGCTCCGAAGCTAATAAAGACATTGAATCCTAATTTTTTTCTAGTAAATTTATTGTGCTGTGTCCTGTTTTATTTAAATTTCTGGAATAAAGTTTTAAATAAGGACTTTTAGCAACGGTAATGGAGACGCATTTGAAGTAGCGAGGATTTCCTTTTAACTGTCAAACCACCTTACGTTAACGAGACAAAGTTTATTAAACTCCATTTAGCTAAACCAAAATTAGGAATATATTTAATATTTTTGGATAACTGGATTAATATTTTGGCTTACTAAGTTTTAAAAATGTTTAAATCTTTTAGATTTTAAGGGAAGAATATGTAATACATTCAGAAAACGTGACGTAATTTGATATTACTGACTCAAGCAAATGGAAAAAAGCGAATACGAAGATTGAGCACTAGCATCTATTACTTTGCTTTATTTTAAAAAAATATTGCGATATCTGCAGTTTTTAGTATTTATTTTTTAGTTTGTTTTAAATATAAAGAGAATCCTTCTAAGTAATTTGATATATAAGTAAAGATTTGTGTAGATTTGTATTAAATATTTGAAGCACGTTTTTTGGCAAATTTAAAAGTAGCATTTTTTACATAAAGCAGTTTCACGTAGAAGCGTTTCTTGCATCTCAAAAACCTTCTGACCTGAAGATAATTTTCTCATTCAAGATCTAGAACACATTTAAAGCTTTATTATAAATATAATGCAATATTAAGACTTTTATTTAGTCAATAATTAGAGCAGACACATTGGCATATAACTTTTTTGCAATATTTTATTCTTTTCTTATAGCTGAGGGATTTTAGAGGTTTTGTACGTGGTTCAAAACATGGTGATAATTTAAAGATTTATACTACTTAAAGTAATTTAAGTTTTAATATTTTGTTTCTAATGTGTATCGCGAATAATAACATATGCCATATCTATTCAAATATATGAATTCCATTTTTTACGGAAGAAGTCCATACATACGGCTTGACCCTATGGATACCATATTTTGACTTAGAACGAGCAAAAGTGATAAAATATGTCATTGGAGTGACATGGTGATAATTTAAATATTTATACTACTTAAAGTAATTTAAGTTTCAATATTTTGTTTTTAATGTATATTGCGAATAATAACATATGCCATATCTATTCAAATATATGGATTCCATTTTTTACGGAAGAAGTCCATACATACGGCTTGACCCTGTGGATACTATATTTTGACTTAGAACGAGCAAAAGTGATAAAATATGTCATTGGAGTGACATATTTTATTGCAACATTTAGTGAACGTTTCAATAAAATCTTTTAGGTATTACAGAGTATTTACGATCGCTTATATAATTGCTAACCCAGGTTTTTAATTCTCTCAATTTTCTCGGAATATTAACGAATATTTTAGAATATTTCGCCTAAATGTTTCTGAAATAAGTGAAGCTATGATGTATAGAATAAATAATTAAACCATAAAAAGTAGTTTAAATTGTATTTCTAAATATATATATCTCACACTTTAGGAACTTAAGTAATTAGAACCCTGAGATACGAAAATTATTAATGTCTGTAAACTACGAAACTTAAACAATATTTTAGTCAGATCAGTATCATCGAAAGAAAAATTTTAAATTAGAATATATTTCTCTAACTAAAGTCTTCCTCATATCCTTACGGGTTATGCTTAACATAATATTGTAAAATTAAAGGATTTTTGCAACATTTATTTTTTGAACATTTGAGATTACATTGACCATTGTCCCCTATGTCCCGATTAAAATGGTACTTTATATACGATGTCAATGAGAAGTAAATCGACCAGAGTTAGGGTTATAGTTTGATCGGGAATAAAAATGCACTTTACATAATCAAGCAGTACATATTTGTTTTTGCGGTAGTTGCATCCTATTTCTTTAAATTATAGTAAAAATCCATTAAAATTCAATGTTTTTTTTTACAATGTCAAGATAAATGTTATTTTATTTGTACCTTATTTCAGAAGCATACGTGATTAAAATATTTTAACTTGTATAAAATCAAAAACAATTTCTCAAATTTAATAATAATTGGTGATACAACAGATTAGGTGTAAGGTACGTAACGTTCCAAGTGTAAGTGTTCCAATTTTACCCATGTAATATACTTTACTTCTTATACTATTATCAATTTAGTTTTGTTTCGTTTTTTTCCACGTTTAAGCTTATAAGTAAAAATGGGACCTATATATATATTTTTCTGTATGGTTTACCTTCTTAGATCTAGAGACTTTAATTCATGGTTTAAAGCTTGATTTAATGGCTCTACAGGTAACTTCGTAAACAAAGGCGAGAAAGAGTATTATGGTACTGATTATCTATTTCGTAAATAAAGCTAACCCTTTATTTAATAATGCATAATCTATGGATGGAATTATACGCTTGATTTAATTCTATATTCTTTATACTACAAACTTCTTTTTTAAATTTTAATATCATTATCTTAAAATGTATTTAATGTACCTATATACACAAAACGACCACAAATTAATACATGTTTTATAACAAATCTTATAGAAATCAATATGACTAACATTTAGATTATAAACGGCATAACTCTCTTCTTTTTCCTTCGCACATCAGTCTTCGACCAGTAGCCATTATAGGCGGCGCAACACTCGACCAATCGCGGCTCAGGATTTCACGTTTACGCGTCCCTCTTATGCACTTTTTATGCACCGACAACGATTGAAGTGGTTTGATGTTTGCGCGTATTTTTTTTTGCTATTGTTTTTGTTTAATTAGCAATCGTTGCATTACGCGAGGGGAGATGAAAGGTTCTTCCTTTTAATTTGGAAGCCATCAAAGAGAGAAATATGGCTTCTCCAATTATACGATTGCGCTGTAGGAGTTTCTTTTATTATGATTTATAACTTATTTAATAAATGCACTATTTCATTTTAAATATAATGGCAGGTAATAGAGTAAAAGAAAGTACAAGAAGAAGTAGCGTTTAAAATATTGTAAAATAGAAGGTATATTATTTATAATATTCACTGTTACGCAGGTAAGTATGCATAACTTAAATGGATATGGTAATTAAAAAAATGCTATTACGAACTAAACGATATAAAATATTTAAAATAAGGATTAACTTTGTATTGTCTTGATGAATTTAGGATAGGTTAAAAATAAGTTACCTATTGAGTATTAAATTGCATCTAAGTAAATAAAATATATATTTTAAAAATATTTTCTTTTATGATAAATTACTGAAAAGGAAAAAATATATTTCCCACTGATAATCTTACTGAAAATAGAAAAAATAAGAGACAGTAAAATAAAAACAGCAATGATTTAATTTTTGAAGTTTTTAACAAAATAATTAAATTTTGTGTTTTAAGTATTTTATAGGATTGTCGTATATGTATATTAATTAAGAATGCTTAAAAAAAATTACCTATTTAAAATTCTACATTATGGGAGTCATAAGAAACACATTTGACTTAGATATCCAATGTACGGAAAATACAGAAAACATATTTCAAGGCTATGCAATTCAAAAAAAAAGTATTTTGAAAAAAAATTTTTTTTTTTGGTAAATCTAATTACCTATTTTATCTTATGTATTATATTATCTTAGGTATATATATTATAGATAAATAACAATGTAGATCTTTCAAGCATTCTTTTATGTACTTAATATATAACTCAGATCTCGATTTTATTTCCAACGAATGTCACATTTTTTAAAATGTTAAATTAGAGACTTACATATTGATACATATTAAACCAAATCAACATTTGCTTGAATGTATGTAACCACATCTAGGGTAATTAACTTTAGAGCAAAAAAAATTCTTTAGACAGTGTATATTTGTACATTTATTATCCATTCCTGCAGAAAGAAATTTACGTCATTCCTTTTCCTGAAACTTCGTCAAAACTATATTTGATACAAAAATATAGCAGCCAAGGAAGGTTTTTTTAAGTTTAATTTAAAAAATATGTGTTACTACTTTAATAAAGACTAATATTAATGTAAATAAAATAAAGCTTAAGAAATAAAATAGTATGAGTATAATATCTACTGGTATGCAGATAAATATGCATAACATAAATGGATCTAGTGATTAAAAAATACTTTTAGAATTAAATTTATATTATTGTGATTAATTTAGGGTAAGTCACCTATTTAATTTGGTATTAATTTAATACTTAAGTAAATAAAATAAAATTTTACAAATATTTTCTCTTATGTACAATTATTGAAAAGGGAAAAAATATACTTCATATTATTAATAGTTCTACTAAAAAGAGATGAAATAAGATTTACTGAAATTAAAACTTTTTTTCTTAGCCTCCTTATAGGATTGCAGTTTTAAAGATCTACTTTAGTATACATTTTTATAAAAGATATCCGGGTTAAAATTACTTTACGTCTTTCGATATTTTTTTGAAAAGATTTGAAAACATTATATTTTTTTTAACTTTATAACAATATATTTTTTTACATTTTAAATTAATTATTTAATTTTAATTTAAATGGTCTTTTTTTATACATACTGATAAAGAGGCATAGCAGTTCTCTTTTTTTTACTTAAATAAAAAGTTTAATAAAAAGTCGTGTTATTAGTGTTTTTAGGCTAGTACGAAATTTGGTTTTCCACGACAATTAGGTTTTATCCTTTATTAGTTTTTATATTAATGCGAGACTAAAATAGCTATTTTAGTCCACTAAACAAATTCATTTTATATATCTACTATGAGCATATTTTTGACACAACAAAAATTTAAAAAACAATTCCGTCAAGTTTTTATATACTATATTAGTGACATTTCAAAAATATATGCACTCTAATACAAGCATCAACCAATAATACCAGTTCTCTTTGCTTTAATACTAGAATTTTTTTTATAACCAACACATTATGAGAATTGAATGACTTACCTGTATCCTATCCTCTGGAAGATCCGTCTTCAAACTAAGCATCTCTCTAGCATATACATCGGGGTAGTGGGCATCTTTAAACGCCTTCTCAAGTTCCTCCAACTGGTAGCTCGTGAAAATCGTCCTACCACACACCCACCAAGGGTAGTCAATCTGATAGACTTTAGGTTGTGGTATAATAGAACTGATATCAATTCGCCATTAAGGTTTACTTAATATTATTACATAACATAAATTACAGTTATTGAATTATAAGAACAAACATAGATATCATTTCTTTTATAACCAATACAGTAATAATATTTACGGTAAAAAAAAACTAAATTATAAAACAGATAGTGGATTAAGAAAGTTTAATGCTAACATGAATATTTAGATACCAAGCAATACTCCAAAACTGTTACAAGCCCACATTTATAGCTTTATGTGAAATGTCAAGAAATGCGAATACTATTAGTGAGCTAGCTAATTAAAAATAATTTATTGTAGATTATACAAAAAGCGCAAGGAACACGTATACGGATTTCGTGACTATTTGGTAACCCGGAAGGCTCTATTTGAGAATTTAACATCTCTGATATATAAAAATTGTCATTTATCAAAAATCAGAGAGCATTCAATAAAGTTGCACGTAACAAAATCATAGCCTTTTTAAAAGATGTTGGCTTTTAGATCTAAGATCTAAGAACTATCCACTATATCTACTGTAATCAAACTGCAAATATTAATTAAACTTGAAGAAAAATGAGTTTTAATAGATCGTGAAGTAATACAAGACTGGAAACTACCCTTTATGCTAGTTGGCAAACAGCATTTTATTCTGAGTATATATTGCCGCTTTAACGACTTAAGAATGGTGAGTTTTATGGCTCTGGAACAAACCTGTTGAATAATATTAGATATGCAGATGACTCCACAGCTTTTGATGGTAGTTTAATAGTTTTGCAAATGATCATGCAGATGATCACGTTAGCAAATACTATAGACTTTATCTTAACGTAAGCAAACAAATGGTATGATTATTGCAACACTAAATACCCAATTTTTGAATAAACAGCAAACAATTGACAGGATTGAACCAGAAAAACCGATCAGTGGAAATAAAACGTATAGTAAAGGTCAAAGCACCACCATTTATTAATAGAAAAACTGATTTCCAGACTTATTACTCCAAATCAAAATCTATAGAATATAAGCATGGATATGTTCATAAATAGCTTATGTTGAAAATATGTCGCTGTACATGCAACTTAAGTATTTCTTAGGCTCGTCGAATAATAAATAAATAATAAGGTATTAGTTAGTATAGAGAAATTTATAACGATATAAAGGTTGTTCATAAATATTTCAACAGATCTACAACTAAAGTATTCTGTAAGAATGTTAACAAAATGAACACACTACAAACGTCAATTTTGTTATTTTCCTGGACCGTAAATTTAAAGTATTTAAAACCAATAAATAAAATTTAAAATTTGGTAAATTCAAATAATGGATTATCGTCCACAAGCTATTTAAATAGTGTAATTCTAAGTTAAAATCAAGAGGAAAAAATAGTTACCTATGACGCCGCTTCTTCTTTTTCTTTTTACTAAAGTTGCCTATACCATCTTGCACAGAAAAGTCTTTGGAATTATCTAGTTGTCCTGAAATAAAAAAAAACAATATTAGTTTACAATATCTATTAAAATTAATAGTAGTAGTTAGGTATTATTGAGTATCTACGATCGTTTTTGTAATTGGTCACCTATTTGATGTGTTATTTAAGTGACTCAATTTCATTTCTTTTTAACTTTTAAGGGTTACGTTGGATAAGGGGTCAATTAAAATCCAAGCTCTTCAAAACTTTTTTTGTTTTATTACCAACGTTTCCGCTTATATTAGATCTTCTCCTAGGTAAATAAAAAATCAAAGTTTCTCGGTAAGTTGTGAAAAGTGGAACATAGCTGTACGTTTTAAATGACCCCATTTGGTTTGTTCGGTTTTGAGGATATATAACTGCTAAGTAAAAACAATAATGATCAATTATCGCAAATTTGGACCACTTGAAAGGGTCTAAAATGAAAAAAAATTACTAATTTAAGTAAACGTTTTAGTAAAAGAGTTACATATACAAAAGGATCTGCACTCTCATGTATTTATTTATGATACTTCTTACTAATAAAATATAGAGTTTTTTACTGATCTTTTTATCCATTATAGAATCTCTCTAATTTAAAGGAACAAACCTAAGACAGCCAATACAGAAACATTTTGTTTGATAATAGCGTTACTTGGGAAAATTCCCCATACTACTAGTGGCTTGTGTTATCATTTCCAATGCTCCACCTTTTCTAGGCCTTTTCCCTACAATAACAGCATAAGTACTTATTCGTTATTAATATATTATACCATACCATACAATATACTAACTAAAGTGCAAAAGTTCCGATCCGATAAGTATTCGATTCTCTTTTTTTATTTGTTTCTCCTGTGTTTTTTATCCGTTTTTAGTTCAAATCAATTGCGTTTAGTTATGTAAGTATCATCATTCGTATTACAATAATGTAAATTATGCTTATTCAATTTACATACAAATATTACTCCACATCCATGCGGTTTGTCTGCAGCCCCTTTTTTTAAGGTCAAAATACTCGTTATCCATGCAGATTTTCAAGTTTGAATACACTAAACTAAACTATCGTTCACATCCCTAATGCCCGGATTACAAGCAGCTAGATATCCCGGTGTTCTAGCCTGAGTTACTGTTCTAGCTTGGCGCATGCTAGAACGGTTTACATGTGGCTAGGAAATTTTAAGCCATTAGCTAGTACTATTGCGAGATCAATAGAGCAACAATTTCACTGAAAATAGTAAATATTTCTAAAAAAACAATGTTCGACTGAAACAGTTAATTCGAAAACTGCGTCAAATTGCATTGGATGAATTAACAGAAGTTTTATTGGAAAAACGCGTTTAGACAAGACCCTGGATTTTAAAAAGGAATGAACGTGGATCATCCGCACTGGTTTTAGAAGAAATTCGAAATGAAGACTTAAAAGAGTATACCAGTATTTTACGAATGGTGCCAGATGTGTTTGGTATTCTGTTGAGTCTTGTGATGCCAAAAATTCAACGATAGCATACTATTATGAGAGAGGCTTTACCAGCAAGAGTAAAGTTGGAGATCACTTTAGATTTTCTTTCATCCGGCATTAGTTACAGAAAACTGAGTCACTTTTATTGGGTTTCAAGGTGTTCCATATCTAAATTCGTACCAGAGGTATGTGAAGAAATCTTCAAGGCATTGAAAGAAAATATAAAGGTTAGTACTAATAATAACTTTATATTTGTATTTATTATAATATTACAAATACCTTAGGTAATAAAAAAATTATGCATTGCAGAATGCTATATTAATAGGATTCTCATTGTCCTGGCGTAAAAAATTTAAATTAATCTCGTCTATTGGACATTTTCAGTTGGCTACTCACAAAAGTTTCAAAAATATCATGCTCATTTTATTGTGCTATAGAATGCTCACCCGTATGTGTACTATTTAAATTATTCTTTATCGACTTTATTTCCTTAACCAAAGATGCCACTTCTGCAATTTTTCGGAGTTGGAGCTGACATTTTATAATTTGATTTACTAATAGTTTTCGCAGTTGGCGTCGCAGACTCGTTGCGTTGTGGTTTATTACCTGTCGCAGATGTAGATGGCCGTGATGAACAATTTTCAGAATTTGAAACGTCTTCACTGTCACCACTATTGTCATTGCAGCTGTTGTTAATATAATTTTCTTTACTATTTTCAATGTTGGCTTGGCTCACTTGGCTGTAATCTTGCTCTTCATCTATTGCTGAGTCTTGACTGTCCCACAACAACAAAAAAAGAAACACTTTAGTAATAATTATTATAATAAATAGGTATATTATTAATTTTTGCAGATACCAAATAATGCTGAAGAATGGGCGGAAATATAAAATGGATTTAGAAAGAGACGTAACTTTCCTTTGTGCTATAATGCCATTGATGGAAAACATATTCAAATGATTGCTCCTGGTAATAGTGGAAGTATGTACTTCAATTATAAAAAAGTGTTCAGTATTGTTCTTATGGCGTTAGTAGATGATGACTATTGCTTTCGTTATGCTGATGTTGGGGCTTGTGGAATGGCATTAGATGGAAGTGTATTTAAAAATTGCTTTATATATAATAAACTAGAGAATAATCTTTTACCAGAGGGTGGAGTGATTGTTGCGGATGCCGCATTTCCCTTAAAAACCTATATTATGAAACCTTACCCTGTTTAACACTGGAACAGAAAGTTTACAACTACCAACTGTCTAGAGCGAGACAAATAGTGGAAAATGCGTTTGGTATATTGGTAAGCCGATTTCGTGTATTCCAGAAACCAATTGCAACCAATGTAGAAACAGTCGACAAAATTGTATTGGCAGCATGCGCTTTACATAATTGGTTGAGAAAAGAAAATCGAAATGATTTAATCGGCAGTGATGTCGACCGGGAAGATATTGATGCAGGAAACACCTCCCATGGCTCTTGGAGAACAAAAACTGCAGGACTTGAAGGCTTATGTCAACAAGGGAGTAATCATTCTTCGATGTCAGCAATGGCGAGAAGAGAGACTTTTAAAACCTACTTTAACAATGATGGCGCGGTGCCTTGGCAATTAAAAATGATTTCTTGTCTTAAAAATGAATGCCCTGAATTAAAAATGAGTCATTATCTTTATTATAAATAAATAAATAATGCAATCTTACTTACCATTGTTTTCCTTTTTATTGGTACACATTTAATAAAACTGTGCATTTTATCGAACCAGTTTAATTTTGACTTATACTCGTCCTTAGAACCTGCTCCAGACCTGGTTGATTTTTCAATTTTTGACAGTTCCTGACAGTAAATGGTTCGTAAATTTTTTATTTTCATTTTTATGTTTTTGATAGACATTTCTATGCCGAGTTCTAATAATTTACCACTTATTTTTTGTAGTGCTGAATCACGAATAGACTTATCTTTATATGATGGAATAGTGGCATTCCACAGACATTCTTCCTCACCATACATTTGTACAAACTTTAAATTAATCTCGGCACTTAATTTTGGCATGATAGTTTTAGACTCTTCACTTGCCGTTCAAAAACACTAGCTTTGTCAGCCAGACGAGGGCGGTACAGAAGCCAAGATGTAAAACCAGTAGAGGAAGACCCTAGTAGCTTAACAAAATAGAACTCCATGCTATTAAACTATCCTAGCTTAAGACACTGGCTTACTGTCTTTCTCACTAACTTACTAGTCTACACGCGAAACTAGTTCTGGTATACACGAAGCTAGTAATACTAGCTTGCTAGTTTAAAAGCGCTAGCTTGCTATCCTAGCTTGAAAAACTAGCCTCGTGTAATCCGGGCATAACAGTTACATTGTTTTAATCTCGTCGTAGTTTGGTGTCGCCTCTTTGCCTTATCTTATATCCTTTAAACTTTAATTAGATCAATGAATTAGTTCTTCGGGGATTTCACTTAAATCGAGATCAAGACATGGTTATGACTGTTTTTATCCGAGATATTTACCCTGATACTGATCTTAGTCTCACTACCTCATGCTTTGCCAGTCACTCTAAAGCATCCCTAAACCAATATTGAATAGGCTACAAAATTGTTTAAATATAGATATATTCTTCTCTTTCTCCTATTTGCTCTTAATTCTTGAAGCTGTAGTATCATGAGGAAGCCAATAAGAAGAAACTAAGACTGTATTGGAATACAACTTAAATAATTTTCTTTATATACATATAAGAGATTCAAGAAAAAACCATAGTTCAATCGTATAAATATAAAAAAAAAATATTCGCTTAAAGAGGAACGTTTGCCGTCCTTGTTATTTCGCGAAAATTACGTTGTTATTATCTTATTTTCCAATTTTCTCCTCTCCGTAGTCGCAAGTCTTTATTGGAAATTCCGATTCCTCCGTCAGACAGTTAATTTGAAAGCCGAATGAGTATATAAAATCGGCTTTCCTCCCTCTAAATACCCCAAATAGCTTTTACGCCAGCTTAATTCGTTTAATAATCGTTTCGGCACGCAACTCGAATTTTCATATTATTATCTTTTATCGATTGGTTGGCTTATTCTTTCTATTTAAGGTGTAATATTTTTCTCTTGGTGGCTTAAACAATTCCACAATTTAATGTAAAGTACCGTTTCGAGGAATAGAAAAATTACAAGAGCTGATATAAAACTCGGAAATTAGGAACTACCATTAGTCATTCTAAGTCTTTAAACTATTTCGAGGCTTTGAAACGGGGGAAAAGGGGGTTAACTAACGCGCACTTATATGAAATTCCTTTAGGCCATTGGCACAATTTATTACCGGGCAGGGGCAATTACTCGGCGCACAAACCGTATTAGCTTTCAGGCTCTAACCCTTTCATAAAACGTTTAATTGCCCGAAAGATAAATTGTGTTCCATGCTGTATGTTACAAGTTTTCCGTGACAAATTGATTGGTTGCGGTACAAATGTACTTTGGCCATAAGGGGGACGACAATCTGATTTTCATGCCTCAGAGTTCTTGAGCAATGCACAGAAAGACTGGAACCGTAGACATACAATCGACTAAATATTAGTGGATCTTCATTAGCGACTTGAAGTGAAAAAAAATATTTTTGTGTACTAAAACAGTTTCTACTATAAAATTAAAAATTTTAGAATTTTTTCGACTTTATACTCAAAAACAAAAGCATTTTGTTCAAACGTTGACGTTTCGATTCTTTTAAATTAGTTCTCAGGACACCACAAAAAACCGATGGTTATTATAATTATAAATAAAACTGAGAATTACTATTGTAAAACAAAATTTATTATAAAAGAATCCCGACTAATCGTGCTGCAGGGGATCTACCGTAGTACGGATAATTGAAACATTTCTGATATATCTACTGTAAAAAGATAACAAAAAATTATAAAAAATTAAAAAGTACATAGGTAGGTTAATTTGGATTTACATAAAGTGGATATAGAGCTAATGTAGGTAGCTTTGCTTAAAAAAATTCCGTCACTTTGGCCTCTGTTAAAACTTTTCGATTATTTTAAAATTTTGGCGTGTTCGGTGCAAGTTCAAAATGTCTACAACCTCTGAAGTTTTTCTTTGCTTTGAATGGTCTAGTAGTAAGTGGTCTAGTAACTAGTTAAACTTTTAATTAATACCATCCCATATTTACTCTTATTTTCGGGTAAATCAGATTGTGATGCACCTGGCTGAATCAAGACTCGTTGGATGATATCATCGTTTCTAAGGAGTGGATAATGTGGCTCATGTTTGTCACACGACGTCCGCCTCTTAAGCTCGGTTTCAATAATTTCGTTATACTCAATCAGCGTTACGCACTCACGCAGTTAGTGATTTCCTCATCAGGATCCATGATGCTTTCATTTTCCTCTAACGTCAGTATTTTGTAAAAAGCTTTTTCAAAAGTCATCTCTCTCATGCTACTTCATGGATATGATCCTAAACGATTTACAAAAGTTCAGTTTTACTGTTTTCAATAACACCCTGTTCCATTGGTCGAGCAATTGATATAATATTGGGTAAAAGAAATTTCGAGATCTTAAGGCTGCCTCATTAGGATAATAATGAGCATTTTGCAAATGAAATTTTTATGATGAGAAATTATGACATGAAAAGCCGGGACCTCAGATAATCTACACACGCTTAATCGGTATTCTACTATTCAACTTTATATTACTTCAGATGCCTGAAAAGCATAAGGGAATTATTGCAGATACCAAAAAGCATGGAAAATTATTTTATATACCTGTCTGCGACGTAAAAGGTTGCGCAGAAATGCTTGGAACAAATTTTTTTCCAGAAGAAATTGAAGAAATTATCTGTAAATGCCAATAAATTGTGTATGTTTAAATATTTTATTTTTTCTGATGCTTAAAAACGTATTTTTAAATACAAAATACCATTTATTTGTACTACCAAGAGACCTTTTAAGTTTCATACATCAATACAAATATGTTTTGAAACTTATAAGTTAACTTCTCCTAATTGCGTTTTTTAGCCCCACCTTATTCTAATGCTCCTATATACTCAGATCTTAGAACAGTAAGAAATAAGGACACATCAAAAGTATTTTTCAAAAAAAAAAGCATTTTTTTCTTGTAAGCTCCAACAAACAATCGCCTGCGTCAGGCAAAGATATAAAAGTTGAACCGTCTGGGGCCGACGCGACGATGCCGAAGATTGAAGTGCGCCCCGTGAATGGGGCGAGGTGTGAACTGCAGTGCCCCCACGCCTATTAAGAAGGCATTAACCAAGGTGTGAAACACCCGTCTCATCATGGTCGTTTTAATGGGTGCCCTATTGTTTCAACGGCTGCGCCTTTTTTTGTTTCGTTTTACGTTTGTGTTTTTTTGTTGTTTTTTTTTCATCTTAGAAACAGGTCAAAGATTAAAGGTGGTATAAATGGCTGATATTTTAAAGTAAATGGGTGTCAACGGATCAAAGGAAGGTGGTTTTTAGTATTTTTTTTATTCTTCTTATAATATTTTTTTTTACACAGAGAAAGAATGCCAACTGTTTTGTATACTTCAAAAGAACAATGTAAAGTTCTTTCTTTGAAGTGCTTGGATATTTAGTTTATTTGCTTAGTTTAACTATTAGGGCCTTGTATGCCTTATTCTTTATTATTATAGTGCCCAAGATAAAGCCAAAATCAAATTTTACTTGACTTTAATTTACCGAACTCTTAAGAGGTGTAAAATGAACTGAGTTCTACACCACTTATTTTGCAGTGCGAAATAGCATCTGAGATTTAAGAATTGCAGATTGTACTGGTACTACAATTTTTTTAAATGCGATTCTATTAATTTGTAACTTGTGTTTATCAGCAACTCCATTGTGACGGTGAACCCAGCTGATAAAGCTCTTAAGCGGAAGGATAATCAACATCCTTAATTGAAATTTAAATAAGGAGTGAATGAAAATTAATTTGGTGACTAAGACTAAGTGTCTAATTAAGACTTTAAATCTGCTATGTACAGAAATCTGATGTTAGTGAATTCACATGGAAAAAGGCCCTGTTCCTTGCCCACTGTTTTTAAATATGGTAGGGTTGAATCCAGCAATGTTTTGGAAGAGTTTACTCTGGTCTAAAGCTAAGACACGCTCGACTCTCTTGTTTTTGGTCAAACCGACATTACTTGGTTTAACATTGAGACCAACAAGTTCCTCAATTATATGAACCGATTTGCATCAATTCAAACTACGAAAGACCTTTCGCTCTTTACATAACTAGCAATAATAAACCGCTAATAAAACTAAGAGATAGAAATTTCAATATTCAAAAAATGATCATCACGGACAATATTATAAGCAACTGGGTAATCACACAAAACATGCTATTATTCGGGAAAAGATTATTGAGCCTATTTTAATCACATGGTGAGGCAGAAAGGCAGGACTACAGTAGAGAAACTAAACCTTACACATAATAATATTGTATTAAAACTGCCAGAAAATTTAAAAAAATGTTATGGAACTACCAGCTAATTTCAATAATGCAAAGGATATTCATGATTTTTTTTCAAATGCATTTAAGGTTATCTGATGAGTCTAATATCTCTTCTCTGGTATTAATTGATTATTACTAAAATGCCAGATATACTAGTAGTTTGCAATTCACACTTTTGACTCATTGCAGCTTAATAAAAATTATTTCTTCTATTTCATCTTATGCCTTTGGGGTAGATGGGATACATATAATAAATATAAAATTATGTCAATCCATTAATGAATATTCTAAATACCTGCATTCTCAATAAAACTTACCCTTCAATTTGCAAATTAGGCCTTTGTTAAGCCCATTGGAAAAATTGCAAATTCGAATCAATTAAATGATCTAAGACACATAAACGGCAAAATGCTCCGTTTATATCAAAAATATTCAAAAAACACATTTTTTATCAATTAACTTTATTTGCCGAAAACCAGAATATTATCCTAGAATGCCAATCTTGGTTTCGTAAAGGGTTTAGCATAAACACAAGTCTGGTAAAAATACTTAACGATAAACGTTTGCGTGGCTCTCCTCGATTTTAGGAAGGCCCTTAATATACCGTTAACCACAGTATGTTACTAGCAAAGTTAAAATATTTTAAACCAATGATGCTTTTGCTTTTTCCCAAAGATTCATTTTAGTCAATTTGAAATTTCCAAAGAATTTTAAAAAAACATTCATTGAATATTAACGAGTTTGCTTCGGCACACCACAGGGTTCCTAAAACGTGCTATAATAAAATATGCCGAATTAAAATGGCTTTAAGTGCCTGGATGTAATTTTTTAAATTTCTCCTACGCAGTTGAAGAATTGGCCTAAAAAATAATTTTCTCGGCAAATATTACATGCGAGCTGTTTTTTTATGCCTGTAGAAATATTCCTGGAATCCCTTGAGAGATAACCATTTTTCCCGGCTGATCCCGGAATAATAAATATATTCCTTTCCTAGAAAAAATGTGAATTTGACAAAAGTGTGTGAAACTTTGGCGCCCAACACATGAGTATCTCGAATAAACCATATTCCTCATTTCAACCTGTATATATTTTAACGTAATTTGGATTAGTCCGATGCCTAGATAAATTAGAAAGCGAAGTGGCAAATAAATAATTTTATTATTAATGCCAAATGATATATTAATATGGTTTATTAAGCGTCAAAAATTCTTATTTCGGTAAAAACTGGAAAAGCAAAAGAAAAATTGCTGTTTTTAACCGACTGCGATTTTTTGATTTTTTTACTAAATTTAATCTAATTTTTGATTCTGCTATCAAAATTATACCGTACCGTTTAAATTTTTGTGGAAAATATAGAATAACAGATTTTAATTTAAATGACGCCTCCTACCAATTCTACTAAAAACTTGTGCGTACTACTGGTTATAATATTTAAGACCTCTTACATTTTACCTTGAAACAATCCCAAATTAAACAAAATCGGATGAGTCTTTTAAAAGGTATTGTCGTTTAAATAATAACACTTTCACTACCTTCCCCTACTTTATGAAATATGGCTAAAATTAAAAATATTCTAAAGCTTCTAGTTATGCTAAAAAAAATACCTTAAAGCTACGTTTTCTGAAGAAAATTCGAATTGAATTATTGACCTTTCAATTACTAGGGTCCAAATTTCCAAGTGAAAAATAATTTCGAGCATATTCTATTGGCCACTTATAATGTCCAGAAAAATTCCATTGTTGTCAGATAGACAGTTTCCAAAATATAGCCGCGATCCGCGCCTATTGAAACACCCTGTATATAAGAAACAATGAATGGAAACAGGCCAGTGAGAAACTACAAGAGTGACCTATTTGCTATAATAGTTTTTTGCTGTTTGGGATCTTTCTCCTGAACAAGATTCTTTGAGTGGATAACTAACATAAGCTAAACAACATTGTTTTATTTAGTAATTCTGATTAATCAAGCAGCTAATGTTACTTTATATGATAAAAATTGGAATAAATGATGGATAATATTGGAATAATGTTACGTTTAAACTTACTAGCTTAAGGAATCTCTATCATTACAAATACGATAAGTGAAGTATTTTATTGATTACCAACATATATCCCTATATTAATAATAAAATAATTCATATTTGTGTCGTCATGTTATAATTTGTTAAATACCATATTCACTGATTTGCCTCCCAGAAAGATTTTTACCAGATGGCTTTCAACATAATTATAAAATTGCAGAAGACAATAATATTTTAGAGTATACAATTACTGAAAACCATCACATTAATTTTACCATTAGTCGCACATTTTTGGGGGCGACTATTAAATCGCGCGCTAAGAAGGCAAAAACATAATGGAACATCCTGCCGTAATGTCGCTCCAAAACAAAAGACGGCAACATTCTGGAGTGACCACTCGAGATAAAATGCCTATTAAGACAGCACTCGGCATTAACATTGAATGCGAAACTCGGAAACAGCTACTAAATTCTACGACTAAAAATATACCACTGGAAATTATGGAGAAATTATTTATATAATATTTTTTGGCTGCTGTTGTAAATACGACTTCAAATTTTTTTAAAGTTATATTTTCATAGATGAAGGTTGTCAAAAACAGATACATTTTATATTGATCATCAAAGTCGTAAAATATCATACTTCATATTCTCTTCTTATGGATACATTCTTTCAATGATCTAATGTGCTAACAAGAATTAAGAAATAAGTTTAAAATAAAATCAAAAGACACTTCTTTTGATGATGAGGTGTTTGAATGATAGTGTTTTTTTTTGCTAGCGAAGCTCAGAAGCTCCATCTGTATGACCCTTTAATTAAAAATATTGTCTCTGTAGAAAATAAGAATTTTATAGTAAAGATAATCGTCCTTTCATAAACCTTAAAGAATACAAGAATACCTAAAAGTAAAACCCAATGGACATTTTTTTTTACTAAAATCCAATTTGACAAATTTGAATAATACATACCTCGTTCACAGCATGACCAAATGGCATTGTTTAAGGTAGCAAGTCAGATTATGCTTGAAACTCAGATTGCTTAGTAAAAGAGTATTTGTTATTATCCTTATACTTAATTTTCTAGTGATCATTATATGGGATCACGTGGTCTTTACTTTAGACGTTATATTTTTTTTATGTTCAAAAACCATTTATCTGAACTTCTAACGCCCATTTTAATAACTACTATAATAAGGAAACGAAAAAATATTGAAACAAGAGAACCAACGAAGGCAGTGAAAATCAAGCGAGTAGTTAGACAATGGTATGTTCTTTCACTATTCTTTATCAATCTTTACTCAGATAAAATCTTCGTCAAAACACTAGAAAATTATGCCAGTAAAATACGAGTAAACGGAAAATTATTAATCAATTTGCCTTATGCAGACGATACAGAACTTTTTATCAAAAATATCCAATACCTTTAGAATATATTGAATAATATAATCATAGCTAGTCGAGATTATGGTCTCACATTCAATATTGAGAAGACCAAATACAGAAATGTCGCAAAACTGTATGCAGAAAACTAAAAAGAGTCGAAAGGTATGACTATCTAAGACCAAGTGTCATCTTGTTTATGAATTACCAGTCAGAAATAAATATTTGTATTAAAAACACCTGCATTCATAGCTGAAGCTGTTCTGTGATCGAAACCTAAGAATTTGGATGTTAAAATATTATGTATTCCTTGTTTCTTTGTAGATACTTGAACCCTCAACATACATTGCGAGTGGAAAGCTTTCGAGGTGGTTGACAATTTCATGGACAGACGAAGTGATTAACATGAAGGTTCTAAGAGAAATAGAAAAACACATAGAGATACTATATGAAGTGAAAAAGAAAAAACTGCAATATCTTGGCCTTATCATGAGTAGGTATCTTAAATGTAGCATTCTACAAGAAGTAATGCACTTATTAAGAAACTGGAAAAGAGGTCAATTGGAAGGAAAAGAATAACATGGCATACTTTTAAACTAGCAGTTTCCTACCAGTACCTAGTCAGGCCACTTCAAGAACAACTAACATTACTATCTGAAGTTTTCTAGAATTTTTTGCCCGGTCGTAATCCTTTAACACATCTTTTATTTTAAACAAAAATTTTTCAGAAAAAAGTTACACTAAAAAGAAACACATTTTAAAAACCTAAATATATAATCTATGTCTATAATGTCTCCCTCTTACCTGTCATCAAATAAAAAGCTTTAAAATAGCATCCAAACCAAAACCTTTAACAAAATTTATTGTCAATTTACCTAAAAAGAACAACCTATAATTATTCTCCGTTTTTCCAAACTTACCACCGTTTTTGACGACTGTCACACATTCACGCGGCAAGATCTACCTCGTTTTTCAACATCGTTAATACGATATATACCAACCCCTTGCAAAAAAATAACCGTAAATTTAAAAGACTACCCCCCTAAACCTCTGTGGCATGGCAAGTAAAAGAAATCACCCCCAAAAATATCTTTATATTATACGTGGCTTGCTTTTTACCCCTGCTATACAAAACAGTCCTCCCCATTTTTCGACCCTCTTTAAGAAAACTAAAAAGAAGTATTAATTTCGGCCCGTTCTAACGTCTTCATTCTGGCTCGGATTCTTTTCAAATCAGGACTAACGAAAAAGTTTAAGTTACACCAGGGGCTGAATATTCTGTCAAGGGTATTGATGGTTGCCTTGCGAAATCGACACGGGCTTTTATTTTTCGCTAATAATTGGCATCCGGGTTTTCCCTTGTGTTATATTTTTTTTGTATTTTGAATACCCAATTCAGAATGAATTGGTTAAATAGAACTAATTTTCCAAACAAAAGAACTATTTTATATCAGGCTTTTTAATATAACATGGATATACCAACACCCTGTATATTTTATCCGTTATACTTCTATTTTCATTATTTTATTCAAAAAAACTAATCGAAAAAAGTAATTATTTGAACGAATTCAATTTTCCAATTACTAGCCGGGACAAAGTACTGGGGCTAATCTCTAAAATACCAATTTAAACTTTCCCCGAAAGAGAGGCTAGACGCAAAGGGAAATGTAGGTTTAAAATTACCCATATGCCCGAATCCCTTCCAGATAGAATTAGTTAGTAGTCGTCATTTCCGATTGGGATTACCCGATAAGTCTGGAATCTGGTCGTTCTACTGAAAATTCAATTAGTGAGTGGCGTGCAGTTTTTGCGAAGTATGTTGGGTTTAATACAAAAATGCTATATAAACTTTAACAATAATATTATGTATATAAATTTATACATTGTGTATCAGCCAAATAAAATAAATAATTCCTATAATAAATAAATGGGGACGTTCTGGAAAAAACGTTCAGACCCATCGATTGGTATTTTTATTTGCTTTTTTTTCAGAAAAAAAAATATACAGGCTGTCATGTAATAGTGGTCAATATCAACTTTTTTATTTTAAATGCGACACCCAGTATATTACTCAAATGCTGGCCATTCCATCGGTCCTCGTTTCCCTATCCACCGATTTGGAAATATTCGGTTGAAGTACTGCCGGACATTGATTTGGTAATGGGGTAAGACGATATTTTGTTGAAATCATAAGATTAAAGCTAGACTTGTGGGCTTGCGGGACCTATAATCTCCAACAATTCCTGCCCAAATATTGATCTTTTCAGGGTATTGGCAATGTTGTTCTCTCATCCAGTGAGGATTTTATTTAGACCAATAGCGGTAATTTTGTTGATTAGCATGACCATGAAGTGTAAAGGTGCACTCATCAGAAAACAAAATTTGCTCTGATTGGATCTCATTGTTATCTAACTTTGCCATCATTTAGAATCGCCTCAAAATCATCTTCCGTGAGTTCTTGAGGCGGTATCAATTTATAGGGATGTATTTTATTTTCTTTTAATGTTCGAATAAAGAATGACTAACATCGAACTTTGGCGCTGCTTTTTGACCCAAAGTATATGGATTTTCCTTAAACTCAAGTATAATTTCCAATTGGATATCATCATCTTTTTCATAATATGCCTTACATGTCTAGGCTCGCGAAACTGCTCTTCTATTTTAACAATGGTCCTTTGGGATAAATGAGAAAAATTGAGAAATTTTTGGTAAAATAAGCGAGTAATTTGCGAAGTTAAATGGTTACCGTTTTTAAAAAAATTGTTCAAAATTATCCCCATTTGTTGGATTAACACATAATGTTTTTTGGCGAATCCAACTCTTCCTTCGAAAATTAATCTTGGTTGAAGTTCTTCCGGAGTATTTACTGCCTCATCATGATAGACCAACTCTTTCAAATAGCTCCACAGAAAAAAAAAGCAAGGCTCGAAACCTGGGGAGCAAGGAGGCCAAGAAACGTATCCATTGCGCCCTATTCATGTATTTGAAAACTCATTATTTAGACGTTCGTGAACTTCTCGTCTAAAATATGTTGGAGCCCCATAATATAGGAACCACATATTTTGTTTCATATTTAGAAGAAATATTATAAATGAATATTAAATAAATTTCACTGCTCAGTCGAGGTGGAATAAAGTAGGGTCCAATAAGTGTGTCATTTAAGACGCCAGCCCAAATATTTAATAAAAATCTATGTTGAAAATTAGATGCGGATTTTCTACTGCCTCAACAATTCAACGTTTCGTAAAATTTTCATTTATATTCCAAAAAGGCACTGGCAAAATCCGGTAATTATGGAGAATAGCGACTTTTGTGATAATCCACTCAAGATGGTTAGGTTTTTTTTGCAAAATAGGTAGATTTGGATATATATTTTTTACTAAGATTCGCGAAAATGTTCAAATTTTATCACGACGAGAGGGTCACGACGCACTAGTGAGTTAGTGCGTGATTATTAAAATAATTTCGTCTTTGATTAGTTTTGTCAACAAGCAAGTGAAAACTGAGGTAGTGTCTACGGCCGGATGATAGGAAATTTTCCGGATACAACCTACATGCTGCCGCTGAATTTTGTTGGCACTCTCTATAAGAAAGTATTAGGTCCACTACTTATTGTTGTTATAAACATAAGCCATTTTTCAGCCCAACTTAATCAGACAAATAAAATACGCCCTACTAAAAGACGCATACAACTGATCGAACCAAAGATTCATAATGAAAACCATACAATTTCACCAATTTTGATAAACGGTAAAAGTAGTTAATAAATAGTAAGAATCTACACGGCATTCGCTGAGAATATCAAAAAAATTATTTATAAACATTTAATTTTTTTAAATTTTCCTAAATGTCTTACTATCTCTTTTATGTAACTTTTATATGACTGATTTTTGGCATATATCTTTTTGACGAGCTATTAAAATAAATGATTTAACTTTGAAAACATCCTATATATACGATTTATGCATATGATAAAATATTTGGGAATTTCATTCACATATGAAAACATATAAAAAAATCTACCGCAATAAATTTAATTTAATATCTATTTAATCTTCTAGCCCATATGGAGAATCGGAAATCAGTAGATACAATAAATACCGATTTCTCCAAAGCTTTTCAGTTGACCACTAGATTCTGTTTGAAAAATTATTTATCCTTGGTTTTCACCCTCAATTTTCCTAATGCGCTGAAGACTTCTTGTATGGTGAAACTAAAAGTTAACGGTTCTTCAAGTTCTATTTAGGCTATTTTCTAATGACATTTTGTCTGCATATTTTTTAAAGTAATCAAGGCGATTGAGAGATGAGAAAAGTGGTAAACAAATTAAAAACTACTGTGCACCAATCTGGATCATTTTAATAGTTGCTGTCTTCAAAATAAACTTGATTTGTAAATTAGGACATTAAAGAAAGACCAAACATAACCCATTATATATAGTTAAAATCATTTAAAAACAGAAATCTTCTGTTAGATTACCCTGCAGAATGGCACCCGTTTTGGCCCTTTCGTCAAGGGATCCAAACAATCCACGATCATTTAAAATGCCATAATTTTTGCATAAAATTTAGGAATTATATATACTTTTTAAATAACCTGATTTTCATTAGCCTATTTAAATTCCCGACACATAATCCGACACTCTACTAGCTACTAATTAATAGCGGCTTGGATTATCGAGTGGTCCTTATAGACCGGGTGCAGCGGAGCGATTGTAAAAACAAACAGGCGGAAGCTTATAAGAAACTTGACTCCGGCGCCACCTTTTACCCAAAATATTCTTGTTACATTTTTTTTTCTTCACTTGTCATAACAAACAAATGGGTAAGAGTGACACATTTATTTGAAACATTTCATACGTGATGTGGTTAGTATAGAGGGAATATTAAAAAATAATATCTTTTAAGATAATCGGCATCTTTTATTATTAAAGACTAATTCAGAAATTTATGAAAGAGCAAACAAATTTATGCTGTATTTTGAACTATTTTCAACAAATAAAATTTTCATCTGGTAAATCGTGATATTCTAAAATAAAAGTTATTAAACTATGATGTCAGAGGGATTGTGATGGACTGGATCATCTCATACATGTCGGAGACATTAAAAAACAATTTTTAAAATCAAAGGTTACAAATATTACACATATTCTAATACAGATACCTTCAGAAAGGCGTGCAGATTTAAAGCTTTTTATTAGATATACACGACTGGTCAATTTCGTTATTAGCAGTTCACAGGCAAATCCTTAAATTAAAGAGAGAACGATACTTTACCTTGTTTGCTGACAACATGACATTGATTCTGCCTTTTAAATCCAATAGAAACCAAATTCGTATATTAAATTTAGAGATAGATCAGGTTTCTAACTACAACAACATGATTTTGAGCCTAAGTAAAATAATCAACAAATTTAACCTTAATTTCTGCGAAATGCATATGATGCTAGAAATTGCAAAAATGAATTTGATATAATCTACACAGATTTTTCTTGAAGAAGGCCTTTGATAGGTTGGATGATTTTATTTTCTCCAAAAAGTTTTATAACACGACTGGTCAATTTCGTTATTAGCAGTTCACAGGCAAATCCTTAAATTAAAGAGAGAACGATACTTTACCTTGTTTGCTGACAACATGACATTGATTCTGCCTTTTAAATCCAATAGAAACCAAATTCGTATATTAAATTTAGAGATAGATCAGGTTTCTAACTACAACAACATGATTTTGAGCCTAAGTAAAATAATCAACAAATTTGACCTTAATTTCTGCGAAATGCATATGATGCTAGAAATTGCAAAAATGAATTTGATATAATCTACACAGATTTTTCTTGAAGAAGGCCTTTGATAGGTTGGATGATTTTATTTTCTCCAAAAAGTTTTATAAACTGGCATTCATAAATTTCTAGTAGAGTTTTTCAACTTCTAATTGAAGGGAAAAAACCAGATATGTCACTTTTTATTGAAAAAGGCGCCATTGAATTCTTCGAATGGAGACGCTTATTTTAGGGTACTAAAACCGGGAAACACCGTAGTCTTGCGTAAATTAGTATCTAAAATATAGCGTACCGAATAAAAACCAGCTTAGTCCAAACGTCCAGGGAAAAAACCAGCGATGTCATATAAACAAACCGGCTGATGCAATATTCATTTTTAGAAAACGTGCCAGTATTGTTGTAACCGCAATAGTGTGACTTCTTGTTTGTCTGTTTGATTAATAATAAACCATTATGGCTAATAGTGATTTGGAGGGATCCGTTGAGAACAAAATTATGCCTTCAAAAAAAGAAAGAGAACCGGTCGGATGTCAGGGGTCCCTAAAATGTTGAAGTTATCCACTCATGAAGCTGGACAGCCGTGTAATTGCTCAAGATTAAAGTGCTTTGAGGTACTTAATGAGGCGCAAAGAGCAAAAATATTGAGATATTTTAATGCTCTGAGCTCTCACGATGAGCAAAATTAGTTCCATCAGTTTCCATGATGCAAGTTATGCATATCGAGTTCGAGTTCGCGATGATGATATTCCGGTGTGTGCCAAAGCTTTTTGTTCCATTCATGGGATTACAAAAAATAA
This sequence comes from Anthonomus grandis grandis, assembly GCF_022605725.1. Classification (NCBI taxonomy): domain Eukaryota; kingdom Metazoa; phylum Arthropoda; class Insecta; order Coleoptera; family Curculionidae; genus Anthonomus; species Anthonomus grandis. The sequence continues at coordinate 10,378,586 of NC_065555.1, forward strand.
AATAAATTATATAAAGGAAAGCCTCAAACGAAGTGGTGCACCTCCTAAGGACAGACGTGGAAAGCATAGTACAACTCATAGTAAGCTGGACGACTTAACAAAAGGTTTGGTATGTGACCACATCAAAAGTTTTACGGGGTCGTCAAAGTCACTATAGTCTAAAAGATACAAAAAAGACCTATTTACCAGAAGAACTTACAATCAAAAAGATGTTTAACCTCTTTAAGGAAAAGCATCTAAATGCTAAAGTGTCGTATGAAACGTACAGAACAATCTTTAATAAAGAATTCAATATTGCTTTTGGATACCCTAGAAGTGACACATGCGCAACGTATGATAAATTTCAAATTAAGCTTAAAAGTTTGACTGATACTGATAAAATTAGAGAATTAACCGTTATGAACGAGTTGCATAAAAGAAAGGCTGAGGCGTTTTATTCAAGGAAAAGGCAAACCAAAAAAGCTGCAAAAAAAAGCAACAAAAAGGAAGCCATCTGCATTGATTTTGCAAAAAATATTTCAATTCCTAAAATTGCCACTAACGACGTGTATTATAAACGCCAATTATCTATGTATGCCTTTAATGTACATGACCTCTCTTCGGGTCAATCTATTTTTTATACCTATCATGAAGGAGAGGCTAAGAAAGGATCAAACAAAGTTGCATCTTTTCATTTCCATTATATCAATAATTATTTAGACGACGATGTTGAAGAACTGCAAATCTTCTGTGACTCTGCCGGAGGACAAAACAAAAACTTTACCATTTTTCGATTTATTCATTTTGTAGTAAACAACAAAATTCATAATCTGAATGAAATAGAAATCACATTCCCTATAAGAGGACACTCCTATTTGGAATGTTACAAAAATGTAGGATTGTGGGATTTGAAGAGCCCCTTTGAGGTTCCGGAAGAGTTCGAAGAAGTCATTAGGCATTCCCGCTCCAAACCATCGTCGTTTGTTGTAGTGAGTGTGTCACATACTATGATACTGGATTGAATCATTTTTAGACACAATATATTTACAAAAATGCCCATTTAAAATCCAGGTTTTGAAGGAAATAGTGGCATTATGTGATCATAGCCGCCTTATCTACTACCGTTCAACATACAATGGACCAGTTTTGTCTGGATTAATACGAAAACGCTTTGACCGAAATTTAGCTTTAAGATGTGGAGAATTTTCGCTGCCCGTTCCGGTATACGATGGTAAGTTATAAGAAAGTTTTAAATAAAAATGAGATATAGGTATTAATTTTTGTAATTTCTTTACAGGTTGATTACCAATTCCAAAGGCTAAGTTTAACGACCTAATGAGCCTCATGAGGGTTTTGCAGTCAGCCGTGACATTTTTTCAAAACTTCAACTTACTTTATAATAATATGTTGATAAATAAACATTAAAAATTCCAAAAAATTAAATCTTCTTATTTATTTCAAAAATAAAAGCAGCTGGTTTTTATCGGTTTCAGGTGACATTGCTGCTTTTGTTCCTGCAAAGCCCTGAGTGATGCAGATTTTTTGCTATAAAGCCGTATTTAGTTTTTCTAAACCAAAAAATCATAGTCATAATACTTTATAATAATATTAACTTCTGTTTTATGTAAACTACACGTTTATATTTATAAGGTTTATGAATATTGACTGTCACTTAACCTTCAAAAATGTTAGAAGATCTCAATTTCTTTCTTCAAAAATGAGAGTGCACTTTAAAATTGTGACTCGTGATCTAGGGATCTGTGCTAATAAAAAGTTTATCATTAATGCTCATATAGATACTACTATAGGATTTTCTTAAAAAACCCTAGCCTTCATTATAATCGAACTATTTTCTAATACTTCAATAAAAACAAGTTTGTTTAACTCCCTAGTAAAATCACGCATCTTTATTATGGCTTCCTAGAAATGCAGTACATATTAACAGGCTCGAATCAGTTCAACGAAAGTTCTGCAAATATATTAGTTTTAAAATAAGTGATGTATACCATAAGAGAGTATTCAGTCAGCAGTTATTGCTTTTAAGGTTTAAGGCACTATCTCCATATCAATCTTCTATTTGTGGAAGCTTAGTGTTTTAATTCAAAATATGCAGGAGTCGAAATTTTGGACTTTGAATTTTGGTGTTCCCTGCATTTTTACAAGAAGACACAATGTATTTTATCTTAACAAATACAGTACCACTTTTTCAAGAAAGAGCCTAAATATGGAGCATGCCAACTGCTTCAATGATGTTCAGTTTTAGTTTGATGTTGATCTGTTGCCCTTGACTTTGAATAATTTAAAATCTGTTCTTGCAGATAGAATTAGATTGTTGGTTATTTAAGTACTTAAAGTACTACCTACTATTAGTTCTCTATTGTACTAGTTAGCGAGTTTAATCATGTTATTTGTTACATTACTGAATTTATTGTATTATCTGTCAATATTCCAATAATTGTCTTAATATTAGGAATAATTAATATTTAATTTAATTCTACTGAACAAGATCATTCATCATTAGATTTTGGATTACTGTATTTTAGAGATAGAATTTGCAGTAGCACCAGATACAGTTTACAAAACTTATTCAACTATCGAGTAAATTGATCTTGTATTCTGAATCATCTTTAACTTTCCGGAGCTCGCGCGCGGAATTTTTTTAATATTTTATTTTGTCGTTAATTTCGACAATCGACAACCCGCAGCGCTGTAATATTAAGTATCTTCCTATCCCGGGTTCTCCGTTCTCCTACAGTCACATAACACCTAAGAATCTTAGGTGTTATGTGCAGTCAGTGCTCATTTGTGCGTTGATGTGTGCGTTTATTGCCAAATTACAGCCACTGCGGACTGTAAGTCCGCGCGCGAGCGTTCAATTTAAATATTTTTATGCGTTTTTTTTTTATTTTGTTAAACTTGTTGTGCAATGGTGAGTGTTTTTATTATTAAAATTTAAGATAGATTATTATTATTATTTGTACACTTTTATAGATGGCGTGCTCCTGGAGTCGAGAGGAGGCTCGTTTGCAAAAGCTCATGCAAGAATATTTGGAAAAAGATGATGAGGAGCCAAAAAGTGATTTTGAGAACCAAGAAGATGATGGAGAAGAAGACAATTTAGAAAGGCAAGATTTGGATAGTGATACCGAACAAGAAACTTCGGAGACGGAAGCCAATGATGAAGTCGCTAGGGGAAATTACCCTGTGTTTATTGGCAAAGATGGAACTGAGTGGGCCAAACCTATGATGAAAAGAAATGTGAAAACCAGGGCGGAGAACTTGATAAAGCATCTTCCAGGGGTAAAAAGACCTGCGAAAGACCTAAAAAGAGAAATTGACATTTGGAAGCTTTTTTTTACAGACGAAGTACTGAATTCGATAGTTGAAAATACAAACAGACATATTGCCATGAGTAGAGGCAATTACCAACGTGAAAGAGATGCAAAAGGTACGGACATATTAGAAATACAAGCACTGATTGGATTGCTTTATTTATCTGGGGTGTAGAAATCTAATCGACTTAATTTTGAGGAAATATGGACACAGAATGGTACTGGCGTCGAGCTTTTTCGGCTAACGATGTCCCAATGTCGATTTCGATTTCTGCTAGATCATTTACGTTTTGATGATTTGGCAACTAGAGACGAACGAAAACAGACTGACAAGCTAGCCGCCATCCGGACAGTGTTTGATATAGTTGTTAGTAACTTTGATTCAGCCTATACACCTTTTGAATGGCTAACAATAGACGAGAAGCTAGAAGCATTTCGGGGGCGTTGCAACTTTAGGCAGTATATACCTAGCAAACCCAATAAATATGGGCTAAAAATATTTGCTATGGTAGACGCCAAGACTTTCTACACCTGCAACATGGAGGTTTACGTAGAAAAGCAGCCTGAGGGTCCATTCCAAGCGAGTAATTCTCCCACTGCAGTGGTGCAGAGATTGTGCCAATCAATAAAAAGAACCTGTCGTAATATTACAATTGACAACTGGTTTACCAGTATGGAGCTACTCAATTCCCTTCAGTCCGATTTCAAGCTAACTTTATTAGGTACAGTTAGAAAAAACAAAAGGGAATTGGCACCTGAATTTTCGAATCCTTTGGGTCGTCCACTTTTATCGTCCATGTTCGCCTTTCGTCATAACTGTACTTTAGTATCATATACACCAAAAAAGAAAAAGAACGTGCTGCTTTTATCAAGTATACATTTTGACGATAAAATAGATGCTTCTACAGAAAACCAGATATGATATTAGACTACAACTCATCTAAAGGAGGTGTTGACTGTGTGGACAAGCTATGTGCGTCTTATAACTGTGCCAGTAATACAAGAAGATGACTCATGGTTGTGTTCTATTCGTTACTCAATGTATCGGGAATAAACTCTTTTGTTGTTCATTCAATGAATAATAATGAAAGTATACGATGAGGAAAGTTTTTGCGATCTTTGTCATTTCAATTAGTGGAGGGCTATATTCGCCGTCGAATGACGCAAACTATTCCTAAGGCTACGCAGTTGAAAATAAAAGAACTTTTCGGACTGGAAACACCTACACCTGAGCCCCTACCAGCAGGACAACGTGGACGTTGCTCATACTGCGATAGAAAAAAATAGACCTTCTCGTTTTTTTGTGTTGAATTCCACAAATGTGTTTGTTTAGAGCATTCACTTGTTATTTGTCAGCAATGCCGCTCAGAATGAAACACATTTTTATTTTTAATTTCTAGAAAGTTTTAATGTGTTGCTAAATGTTTATTTTAATTTTTTTGTAGCTATACGTTTTGTTAAAATGCCAAAATCAATGTATTTGATGAATAAAATCTTAAAATAAATAAAAATTAACTTTTATTGCCAATAATTTTTAGAAATATGCAAGATATTTAAAAAAATTTTCTTAATATCCTCATTGTACCTTCTTATTAGCTGTATAGAGTAAAAATAATGAGCATTCTATCGTTGATATGCTTCACATTAAGCCCTTAGAAATGATTTAAGAATCAAATGTTGATTTGACTTATAATCATCATTTCTGCTTCTATTTAATCAGCCTTGATGTAACAGTATATATTGAATTAGTTTTTAAAATATGAATACTCTATTCAGTTCTTTGTCAAGCATAACTTGTAAGTCTAATATAATTTAAGCCTACACATTCTTTAATATAATATGCACATAATTTAAAACCTTTTCTTAGAATTTACATTCTTAATATATAATTTAAAATAATTCTGCATTCAGCCAGTACAGCCGAGTATTTTATTGCTACTGTAAACCTAGGAAAATTTTATGCACAGTCGACGTTTTTCCAGTTTATCTTGACACCACATTTTATTACTTTTCCAAGGCGGTAATCTTTGAATTCGAACAAGAAACTTTTTGTTAAACATGCTAAAACTGACGATTGCTCCTGCTGAAAATAAGATCCAGACTTTTTCCTACTTTTATGGAAACAGGATTAGATTTTAAAAGTTTATGGTGTATCTTAGTTTTACGATAGAAGTTATAATAATTTTTCATTAACTTATAAGTGACAGATTCTAAAATTACAAAATTTTATGGAGTGATACTTATTTGGTCGATAAATTTAATAGCTGACTTTCTCGTTTTCACATACCTTAGTTCGTGTTTTAGAGTATAATTGTCAGATGTCGCCATAGTATACAAGTGAAAATAATATATTATTTATTTGAACCGCTTACTTTTTTAGATCCAGTGACCTTATTTCATGTTTTACACTTTTTAGATGGCGTTATAGGGAATCATTTGGAAACTAGTTTAAGATTGCGAAATAAAGATATGCCTTAGTGCATATAGAAGGTTTTTTTCGTTCTAAAGTTCCTACTAACAATGCAAAGCAACATGTTTTTAAAATACATTTTGTACTTAAGATAACTGTACATAAAATTGAAACCTTCTTCAAAATCTTATAATTTTTTTTTCTCTATAAGTCAATGAGTCAATACCTTTAATAAAGTATCTTATTTATCCTTATATCAATCAATCAATCACATGCTTTATTGGCAAAAAATTACAAAATTTTGTAGACAAAGCTAATAAAAAAAAACATATAAGAACAAAACAAAACACACAAAATAAAAAAATAAAAAATAAATATACAAACAAAATAAATACATGCAAAACTATACAAAAACAATGTACCTGGTCAATATACATCATGATGTATAAAATGTCAATAAAAATAAACACAATAGTCAATAACAGTAAATTAATTAAATACAGAATGAAAGTGAAATTTATTTACTAAAAAAAAAAACTAATATATTCTCTATTTTATGATATAAAAAGAGCCAGTGTGAGTGTGATACCCAAAAAGTTATCCTAGAAAAAAATCATCCACTGCGTACAAGGCTTTTTCCAGAAAGTACGCCTTCAAAGCATTATGAAATCGAGGAAAAGAAGTAATTGATTTAATTTCCAAAGGCAAATGATTATGCATCTTTTTGGCTCTGTATAGAATAGAGCTTTTTACTAACTCGGACCGAGGGGTTTGCAGATAAAGATCATGCACTGCGTTGCGAAGTGAATAATTGTGAGACGGCCTACTTGGCATTTCTGACTTATATTTGCGTACTAAGCAAATAGATTCCAATATGAATCAAGAGGAAAGAGTAAGTATCTCATATTTTTTAAAGATTTCTTGACAGTGAGCTCTGCTATTAAGTCCAAGCAGATACCGAACTGCTCTCTTTTGGAGTTTAAAGATGCGATTAAATTGAGTCACACCGCATGTGCCCCAGAATGCAAGGGCGTAACGTAGATGTGACTCAAAAAGGGCATAATTAACTGTTCTTGATGTTTGAAAACTTAATTCCCTGGAAACTGATCTAAAGGCAAAACATGCTGAACTTAATTTTTTATATAAGGCATCAATATGCAAGTCCCATTTTAGGGAGTAGTCAACATTAAGTCGCAAGAACTTCACAGATTCAACGACGTCCAAACTGAGCTTGCAATAAGGCGCACAATTAATAAGTTTGAACGGGAGTACACTCTTCTGGATAATAAGCCACCAACGCGACAAAAAAGTGCAAGGACCGCTGAAAATATCGCCGCTGCAAGAGAAAGTTTTGACGCGAATAACAATGTGTTTGTTTTGCGCCGTTCTCAGCTCTTCTGGTGTCAGAACAATCCCCAGAAATTAGTACAGGTGCCATTACACCCGTTAAAAGTGACTGTGTGGTGTGGTTTGCATGTCGGTGGAATTATCGGTCCATACTTTTTTGAGGATGCAGGGGGGCGTACTGTGACAGTCAACGGAGAGCGATACCGCGACATGATAACAAACTTTCTTTGGCCTGCAATTGATGGTGGAGACTTCGAACAGAATTGGTTTCAACAGGACGGAGCAACATCACACACCGCCAGAGCCACAATTAATTTATTAAGAGAGCGTTTTGAAGATCGAATAATTTCGCGACATGGCAATATCAACTGGCCACCAAGGTCCTGTGATCTTACTCCCCTAGACTTTTTTCTTTATGGATATGTGAATTCGAAGTTGTATTCTAACAATCCTCAAACCATCAATGAGTTGAAAGTTAACATAACTAGGGTTATTCATGAAATTCAGCCTAACTTGTTAGAAAAAGTGATTAAAAATTGGGTTCATCGTCTAAACGTCTGCCGCCGTAGCCGAGGTGGACATCTTAATGATATTTTGTTTACAACATAATGTTACATAATAAACTACAACATGAAACATCATAGAAATTAACCAATTCGTTTTTATTTTTTAGCAATTTAAACTTCTTATTGGTAGACCCTATATTTAAACAGAAACGATAAGAGCCTTTTTTTAACCAATCGTTCAATGATTTTTGATAAAGTGGGAAGGAGTGCGATTGGGCGATAGTTTGAAGCTTGTTGTTTATCTCCTCCCTTATGTAAAGGAATAATTATTGCAGTCTTAAGGCAGGTAGGAAAGACTCCATTTTGGAATGACTTGTTAATTAAGTTTGTTAGATGGATTAAGGTGCAATTTGGCAGATTGGAAAACATTTTGAGAGTGAGCCCATCTGTACCAGATGATGATTTGTTTTTTATTTCATTTATTGTAGTTTGAAGCTCTGTTGATACAATGGGGGTAAAAAAGAAGCTGTGTAAATTTTCATTTGGGAGATATGAACTAGGATCGTGAGAAGGTGTTATGGTAGCCATTAGATTTTTAGCTACATTAACAAAGTAGTGATTAAGGTGCTCAGGTGAAGTAGGGATAATGCTGGATGAAGAAGTCTTATTTCTTAATTCATTTACAATAGACCATGTTTCTTTGGCAACATTACTTGATTCGATCATCCTTTTATTATAATAAATATCAATAAGCCTTTAGTGGTCCATGGCTTATGATGTTTAATTTTGATAGGTCTAAGAGGAAACAACTTATCTGCAATACTTTATAAAGACTTTATAAAACTAGAGAATTCACTATCTATATCGTCAGAAAGAAAATCCCAATCAGCCGTTTCGCATAAGTTCTTGAATTGTAAGAAATTATTTTTGCCAAAAACACGACCTAATTTACGTAACGTGTTTTTGCCTTTAGGCATAAAGGCATTTATAAGAATAGAATATCCAAATTGCACGACATGTTTGACAGTCGTAATGTCACATGATTATAACGTAACAGGTCGAACGTTAACAAATATAAAGAATATATAAAATATAATATAATAAATATAATAAATAAAATATAAAGTATGACATGCATCTTGATCGTTAAAAACTAATATCACAATGGTAAAGATTGCCATGTTTTTCTTCATTGAATACTTAGTAAAGAGTAAAAACTAATATTTAGCCAAGAAGAAACAAATACAAACTTATTTAAATATATTCAAATATTTTCTTATAACCTGACAATTATTAATATAAAACTCACCCTGAATGCGAATGTTTCCAAATAGAGCAACACAACTTATAAAATAAACTGCGATATAATAATGTGCTGAAAATACCCCCAAAACAATAAAATATCACATTTCCTCTTACTTTATTCTGTTTGTCACGTAATTTAATTTATTTAGCCAGCAAATGTTCGACAATTGCCGAAGAGTGTATTACATGCCAGTCCGGTTCTAATCGAGCGTTAAGACTACTATCCCGGGGGACAACAGGCCCGAGAGGGCTTTAGTTAAGGGTAGTTACCCGGACCACTCTTACAGATGTTTGGGGATAATCAATTTCTTTTATAACCCCGAATAGTTTAATTTTTAAAAAGATCAAATCCCTTGAGACGTCAACTTACAACACCGTGTCGATTAAGTTGTCGATATCTCGTTACAGATTAGCATAACAGAGACTTAAGTGATGCTAAGTTGATTATTTTAAGAGGGGAAAATTACAAAATTAATTACTGTTTTATATAATTAAGATATATAAGTGTGTGGTAGTCCAAATTAAGGCATCATTATGGGAAATGCGAATTTGTCGCTATTTTTTATAGCCTAATAAGTATAGTAAAGCTAAACTTTCACTAAATACTGTGGCAGACAAGGATATAAAATTTATAATATTTCGAATGAAAACTAAAGTAAATAATATACTGAAAAACCAATAGTCGTATTAAAAAAAAATGTATGGTTTAGGTAAGCTAAAACATAGGATTTTCTATTCTAGTTTCTATTTATATCTACAGATATTATTGTTGTAGAGAGTTAAGAGCAATTTTAAAAAACTTAAATCTATTTTTTTTTTATTTTTTGAATAAAAAACATATTTTTATTATTGAAGATAGGCTTTCTTCGGTTATCAAAAAGTGATGTACAAAGGCTTGAATAGGGTGAAAATTTAAAGCACTGAACCACAAGGAATTTTAGTTACCTGAAATATTTTATGGAAATCTATTTTTAAGTTCCAAAAGGTGTTGCAAAAAGAACGCAAGATTTAAATTGCGCGCCACGTTTGACAGTCATAATGTCACATGATTATAACGTGACAGATGGGGGTTAGTAAAAATGGAGCACTACATGGTAGAATAACGCGTCCTTATTGTCAAAAATTAATATCAAAATGGTGAATGTTTAATTTTCACTTTCTGTAAAAAGCGTCCAATATTCGGATACCAGAGGTATACCACAAAATCTCCTATTTTTCGAAGCTTCTTAAGAGCCTTAATATCTTAGTACCCGAAGTATTGGCTATAGTTAGAGATGACATTTGTCCACCTTTTTGCTAGAAAATGGATTCCTTGCTAGAAGAAGCATTTGTTTTCAATCATTCGCCAGAAAAAGCCAATCCTGAAGAATACAGGGCGTGGAAGAGACATCCTGTTTAATGTTTTCCAAACATTTTTATCATATTTTGTAACATGAGCTCAAGCATTGTCATTTAGAAATTTAACTTGGTCTTTTTTTGGCATACTCTGGACGTTTTTTCTTTAATGCTCTATCCAGTTGATGGCATCGTTTCACCAACTGCTTCAATGTTTCAGTTGCGTTGAATGTTAGCAAATCTGCAGAAGCGATCCTTGTCTTTCACATCAAAATCACCACTTTGAAAGCATTAAAATCATCGTTCACTAGTTTTTTGCGTTGGAGCATGTTTACCATAACTTTTGACCAACAATCGACAACTCTCAAGAGTCGTTTTATTTGACTTAAAGAATGTAATAACGCTTTTCCTCAAATTATCTTTTTGGGGTATAGAATTTGACATTTTTAAACCAAAGAAGATTAAAGATTTGTTGTTGGCACAGGAACAAACCAAAACAAAGTAACTTTTGTAGCATCTCTTTCCCTTCAGAACACCGTAGATGATAAAATCTTGAATATAAAGGGAGGTCGAGTGATGGAATGATGTATCATCTTAAAGCTCTTGAAAAATGCTTTCTAATGATACCATAGAAAGCTTAAGAAAAAACAACAGCATAGATGAAATACCATACCATGAATATTCAGAAAATTCTTTTCTCTTTATCAAGAAAAACAATAAATAAAAATATTATTTTGAAATTTTCATTACTATTTAATTAAATGTTGAAAATGATTTCCGTGATTTTAATGACGATATTAAAACCAGCTTTTAAATTCTTAACGTTCATAAACAAATATTTCTCTGAATATGGCACGGCATTCCTAAATTATTCTATGCTAAAGTTGCTCTAGTGACTCAGGTTGCGTTTTAAAAACCACAAATTTTAGGTGACCCCAGAAAAATAAGAGGTGTTAGGTCGGATGAGCTAGGTGACCATTCAATGATCATCCAACCATTTCTAAGAGGAACTACATAATGAGTTTCTCTGTCATGTTGGAATTGTAGTAAGCATTCATTTAAATTTAACTTTCCATTTAGTGGTTCGATAGATCTCTGTAGGATTTCAGCATACATGTTACTATTTAAATATCCCGGTATAAATATTGGGCTGATAGTTCAATTTCCCAATATACCAGTAGCCCATATAGCCAAATATTAATTTTCTGGAGGTACTGGGTATGCCCTCTTCTAAATACATGTGAGTTCTTGTCATTCCAGTAACGACAGTTTTGCTCATTAATATGCCTAATAAAATCAAACTCATCACTAATGCAAATATTTTTAACTAGTCGAGGTTCTGCCCTAATTCTATCGGTCATTGTCTCACAAATATCTGCAGTCTGATTGCAAATACTGCATTGCAAACTGTCCTAGAATTTTAATGTACTGAATACCATTGTTAAAATTAAGAAGGGCTGCTCTTTGTTTAGACTAAACCAAAAGTCAACTATTCTTAAAATTATAATATAGGTTACTTTTAGAGTTAATTTTGTAATAATATAATGCAAATATTTATAAACAACGCTTTTTTTCAGAAAAAAAACATAGCAAATAAACTAATAGAAAATACCCACGAGCTTGACATGTTTAGGATTCTGACAGAGAGACATGCCAGTGTATCAGTAGCCATCCTTTGGAACAGTTGATTAAATAATTTATTATTTATTAAAACATTTATTGTTTTCCTTGATTTTTTGATCATTCGAAAGCATTTTTCAAGAGCTTCAAGATGATGATCACTCGACTCCTCTTTCTATTTAGGATTTCAGAAGTGTATCTCGTCCTGTCCAAGAGGCTGCAGATAAAAGTGAGATAACGTGCTTATTTTTGTTCCCTCTTAGTTTTACATGAACTGTTTTCAAATTTTTTTTATTCACTTTTTCGTTCTCAATATATTTTAGGTTTTTATTTGCCACCCTATATATTAAGTATATAAAATCTAAGCTTCAAAAAAGAAGCTCCTTATGCTCTAACACACCAGTTTAAAATTATGAGCAAGACACGAAGTCAATGGTCTCATACAATATTAGTTCATGAATGATTTAAAATATTTCATAACATGTATATCATTTAAGTATTTCGTTAATCAAGAGGCATTATCTATGGTTAAAAAGAACGGAAAAACTACTTTATGCATAAAATTTTACAAATTAAATTATTAAAACTTCAATTAAATTATACTAATAAATCTATATGTGAGAACAAACAAAACATTTGAGACCTCAGTGTTTCTCTTTTCTTTTCAAATATAGATCTAGTCTTTAGTGGGCGAAACACCTATCATCAATAATCTGTGATAATATAGAGTGAGATATTTTTGTTATATATCCGGACATTGGATAGGTGTGACGCCCCTGAACTAATCACCCTATTTTGTCGAGAGGCGGCCAGGTTTTCCTGAAATTGGGGGGTAATTTACATAGCGAGTTGTTTCACGTCCGAAAGGATCCATTGCGGGCGTGTGTGAGTGGAAACTGGAAAATATTCGGCCTGTTTGCGCACGACACTACACCACCACTCATTAGGACGATCGATCGATAGGGCTATTTTACAAAAGAAATTTTAATTTGGTCTCTTTGAGGGAATATCGTTACACCTTAGTTATTCTATCTGCAAAATATTTCTTGTCTTCTAAATAACCCTATTTTAATGCGGTAAGTCAGCTTAATTAGATTTATGATGTAGGCAAAGTAATTAAGTTATTTTAAAAAGCTACACCAGTACGTCAAGCGTAAAAATCCAGTTGCGTAAATACTCTCGAGCACCACTATAAGGGCTCAAGGCTGTTATGTGTTGATAATTAAATCTGGCAGTGGCAGAGAGTGGCAAGAGACAGCAGATTTTTTTTTAAATGTTAAGTTTTGAATATAAACCAACTCAATTCTATCCTGATTCGAAACCATTTATTTGGACTTCAAATATTGTCAATAGACTACCGACTAAATGTTTCACTGTGGGACATTGTTAGAGAAAACATCCCCTGAGGATTCCAAGTGGATCCAAAATCAATAACTACATTATCACCATACAGTTGCTTATGGTCACAAAAAAATCCGAGCATTTCCCAGTAACCCTTTAACGGTAGTTCAGTCTTCTCCTATACGTATAAATTGGTAGGCGTATTTTAAAAAGTGTCTAAATAAAATGTAATAAGATTACACCCTTTTAATACCCACCTTTATTTTGATTAGTTTCGAAAAGGGTGTGGTCTTCCGTTTACTAGCATTCATTGTGTGACCCGGCGTGCTCCGGTAAAATATTGTATACAAAAAAAAGACCTTATATTTTATTAACAATAAGTATTAACAGGTTTAAAGTGACATGGGTGGAATGTTGACAGATGTTTAGATAGTTCACTTGAGTAAAATGAACCTTATAGAGTAATAGTGATCGTCCTTTTGGTTGAAAAGAGACCAGTTTAGCCATATAATTACAGAAAAAATAAAAATACTCTAATAGTCTTGTTGAACTGCCTCAGAAGTTAAGTACTTCGGTATCATCCTTAGTGTAAAACTAGACTAAAATATATATAATATAATTAATGGCAGCCACCCGAAAATCAGTGGGCAGTACTCTGAGACATGCTGCAGAAGTAAGGCCCAAGATAATTGAGAAATTTAATACAATGAACGAGGTCCTGGGAGTAGCTTGGAAATTATATTGACTTCCACTATCAGCATTCATAAAAACAGTAGATCTAGTGATAAGATGATCGTCCATATATATCAGAATCAGAAAATCATCATCTTTTGTTGCCAAATAATTTAAATCAGGGAAAATAAAAAAGAATCACTGTTAGAGTTCTATCCTCTGATAGAACAAAGATTAAGAGTCGCGCTATTACTAAAATGTATAGTCTTAAATCAGCCAATTGATTGATTCAGCAAAAATATACATTAGTAGGTATTAAGATATATTAGACAACATAAACTCCTTATTAGGCGACCAAAAGCAATATGAAAATCATGATTTTCTATACTAGGATTAACTACCGTAATCAGATATTGAGTCGACGTTATAGCAAAGTGGTGTTAATTTCTTTCTCAATACAACTGGCTTGCGAAATACTGAAACTTGGCAGTACACTGAGCCAACAACTACCGGAAAGTGGAACTGATCACGATAATAGAAATAGAAAACACTGGGGGATTTTGCCATCTACAGATTACAGCTGTAAGGCGCAAGATAATTTATAAATTGAGATTTCAAGGATATCTGGAAATAATCAAACGAAAAAATTCACCTATGAAAACTCATGAACTCTAACTGCCTCTACAAAGAATAAAAGATAGTGAGCATACTGGATGAAGATTGGAAAAAATTTTAGCTACTCACAATCAGTGTCAAGGAAAAGCATAGAACCAAAAAAAGTGAATAAAAAACAATGTAAAAATACAAATTCTGTGCATTTAACAATTGTAATATACATTTAACTACTAAAATCGGATACCGATTCAACCTCACAGCGAAATGAGATTAAGGGCTTTTTCAATATCACTGATTTACCCAATTAAAATTGAGACAGGAAATTACTATCTTACTGCTATCAAGGGCTTGGAAATTGTTACTCCGTTGTATATCATCCATTATTCTATAAAATATCTGCGTTGTTATGAGTTATTTCTATTAAATGTTGATGATATATTATATACCTATTCTTCTTCTTTTAGCCTTCTCTTGTTCACTGCTGCACATAGGTCTCCTTTAAGTCATGCCTCAAATCTCCCTTGGAATCTGTAGCCAATTTCTACCGGGTATTTCTCTTATGTCATCTGAAACTAGTATGTAGTAGTTATGTCTACTTACCTACTATTCCAGTTTTCTCATGATATGTACAGCCCATCTCTATTGTTGTTTTGCAATTCGGTTCATGATGTATATGACCTATAAGCGACGTCTACATTCTATGTTTCCTATTTAATCAGTGAGATTTATACCAAGCATTAACCATGCTCCGTTCTCTGTGCTGTTCTGAGTTTGGTTTGGTTTTTTTTTTGAGTTAGTGCTATCTCTCTCTGTTCCGTACGAAAAGTGCAAACGGTTGAGGTATATGCCATATATACTCATTCCCTTTTTTTCCAATTCAATGTTTCAAATATGTTTTCTAGTGCAAATATGAAAAGTTTCGGAGAGAGGTCAGTTGTACCAAAGCCCTTTACAAATCCTGCCTTGTTCGACCGGTTCGTCAAAGTCTAATGTGTTAGTGAGTCTATTTGTGAACAGCCTATCCATATAGATGGATAACAGACTGATTGGTCCATAGTTCTCTATTGCAGCGGTAATATTTCAAATATCAATCCGATTTTAATTAATCACTATTCTGAAATTCAGAAATTCTAACATTAACATTATAGATCACACTCAATACCCAAAATCAGTAAGAAAAATTAATTCACTAATTAATTCTTAAAATCTTGACATGATTCAAAAAGAAAATACTCAAGAAGAAAACAATATCAATGAAATACATTAAGTCATATAAAATTACAAATTTGTGTCTAAAAAATGCAGCATTTGTCTCGTTTTTTACACAAATATTATTTGTGTAGTATCCCCTGGTTACTAAAACTGCTAAAGTTGGATAGTTTTTGTTCTATACTGCTGAAATAAAAGAAATCATAACATCTACCAAACACCGATCTGATCAGGAAAATTTTAACTATTGATAATACCAGCAGAAACAGTTGAAATGAAACAGATTGAAGACAATCAGTTTTGTCCATCAAGGCGCCTTATACCATGTTTGCTAATAAAAGATGCTAATATAATAGTTGGCAGCAGCTTCCGGATATATCCTTGGAATGTTAAAACATTACATCAAGAGGGTTCATGATATGCTCTTTATAGGTATGCATTAAGGATCTTCTTGATTTTCTAAGCAGCTATTGTGTTCTATTCATAAAAGGTGTTCCTATTTCGTAATCATTGGCATAGCGTAGTGAGAATAAAAAGGGTTGGAATTTCTATTGTTTCAAGAATAAAGGCATAGGTATTTAGACGATATATCAAATATCCTATGATATTTAATATCTATGATTTTATAATAGTAGTAAGTTCTTTTTTAAGCAGATAATAATTAAATAGTAAACTGTGATATCAGTTAGTTAGTTTTCCATAGTAGAACTAAACGTAAAATTAAACCTGGATGTTTTTAAATTATTCAAACCTAGAATGTAATGTCTACGATAATCGTAAAACATTTACCCAAAATTGGAACTTAAATTTGCTCTAAAAATACGCGGCGGCATTTCAAAAATTAATATTTATGATGTATGCACACAGAGTTATGTCCCATTATCACGGTATAATGTTGCAAAATTAAACTGGTTAAGGCCCTTTGTCGCCGGGCCAACACTGCTAAATGGCTGCGAAATAATCCAATTATGATAATGTACACGTCCAACTTGTCGCTATGCGCTAAGCACTTATTTCATTTTCCGCTACATTTACTTTTATGGCGGGATTTGTTTGTTTTTTAACTTCCTCCGAATTTACGAAACGGAGCGAGAAAAACTTTTAGGAATAAATTTAGATTTCAAAGTGTTCGATGAACATCATCATTTACGTTCAATTTTTATATCATAATCACTTTTTGATACTTTATATCTGAAGTAAAAAAAAATACATTAATTTATAGTGTTAGATGTGCAAATGTTTAATTCTATATGCTCATCACAGTCACCGAATTATGAGCTTGTTAGGATCGAACCGAGATGTTTTACATTCATAGTGTTGGATACCGTCAGGATCAGAAATAATTTCATTTTTACTACCTGCCGATAAATATAAAAAAGTTGTTTTAGGTTGCTTTTATAATTTAACCAAAATCTTTGGATTATCAATCACTTGTTAGCTCTAAAGTAAGAACTGACCTCTTATTTATGATATATGTTAAGATTATTGAACATTTCTTAAATAATGATATTATTCCTGTACATGTGCCTTAAGTAAACTCGTAAACAAAAATTAGTAGCTGTGATGTTAGATTTTAAAATTACGTGCTCCTTGTGCATCTTTCTCTATAAATTTCTCTATTGTGGCTCTCATAGTAACGGCAGGGCATAAAATAGACACCTGAATATCTTTCTGAAATAAATCTCTTGACAAAAGAGGGTATAAGAAATATCTAAGTGAAACATACTGGTAATTTTGAAACCCTTAAAGAGGAACAAAGTTATCCTGATACTATAGAACTGTATAACCTTCATCAGAAAATAAAAGATTTCGTAACAGACAGACTTCAAAACAAAGATTGTAAAATCTGCAGGATCAAACAAAATAGGGGAAATAGCATACATATGTAGTTTTCTTAGATTAAATGTTAATTTGACAATAAAAAAATTATAAAATAAATTATTTATCTACTTTTTATTAAAATATTTGCAAAGAGTAAAAGTCGGCACATTTATATCCTTAATTCTTTGAGATTCATATGTTCAGGTAAAAACTATGCAAGATTCTGGTTCTTAAAAAAGGGAAGAAGAACGAAAAAAAATAGTGACAGTAAATGATTTAAATGAGGAGCAACTTTTCAAATCGCATTTTGTCCAAAAAAGACTTTTTTGGGTATTGACGAAAAACGATTTTCTTTTAAACCCTGCTATATATTTTTAAAACATGGAGTTGTTTTGATAGAAATTAACATAAAAACCCATTAAGTTATCTCAGTTAAATCAATATTTATTAGAAAATCTAGAAAAATTGAAAAAATGTTTGGACTTAATGCATGTTGATTCGTAACATTTTATAAAATTCGTTTTGTTTCGTTCAAAATTGGTCATAATGCTCCAATTTATTCGTTTTACAAAAAACTGGTGTTCGTAGTGAAATTATTCAACTTTAAGGATAAAATGTCAACTAAGTACCAGGAATATGTTTCTTTTTTAAATTTTTATTTAATTTATTCGAAAAATGTTAATAACATACAAAGTCCACTTGAAGAAAAAAATCAAATTTGTTCCTGGTTAGGGTCTTCTTCGAGGCAGTCACACATGGGATTTTCTTCACTTACATCATCTGCAGGATCTGGAATTTTAGCTTCTGGTTCCGTCGTGGTGTTTAAGGCATGATCAAAAAACAAGAGCGAAGAAAGCAGGACTTTAAATTTCCAGTCTTGTCCAAATCTTGCACAAAGTAGCTTTCGCACATCAGTTTTCTTTTCTTCTTTGATGTTATTTACCAGTGGTATGTTACAGCGATCCTGCATATCCCTTATCAAAGTTTGGCCTCGTTTTGTTATTGCCATTGGGTGCTTCGAAGCGTCGTCAAACATATAGGTGGGCTCAAGTTTTATCTTAATATCAACGTAGCTGTTTTTTATAATTTTTTGTAAAAATATTCTTTTCATGTCAGTAATTCCATCAATTTTTTTCAGTATTTCTCTGAGATCTTTGTAGTTTTTAAGGAACCAGTCTTCGCCTAAAACCCTGATAATTCCGTATTGTTGGTAAATTTTGATATAAGCTATAGGGCTCAACACCTCTTCAGTTTTTCGTAGATGTTTCTCAGCTCGACCGAATACCCTGTCAGCAGGTAAATAGGAGTGGCCGCGAACTGGGAAATATATTACTATCTGTTTTATGTTTCTTGGGGACTTTTTATGTGGCCAGTATGTAAAGGTATGGATAACGTGTTGGTTTTTGTTTTGGCAGCAGCCGTCCGCAAAAAGCCTAATTTGCGTTACCGAATCTTCAATATGTACTTTTTCTAAAAAGTCTATCAAAGCTAAAGAAATTTCTTGAGCACCTCTTGCAGCTTGTGTCTCGTTCCAGACATAAAAATGTGGGTTTTTAGTTGCAACATCAGTCACACAAAAAGAGTAAAATGAAATTTGTCTGGAATAGAAAGTCTCATCAATACTGACTTTGGAAATTGCTTGCACTTGTTGCAAGTCAAACACGTACGTTATGCTCGCTTCTGGTATTCGCTTCATCAAAGTATGGAAAGCTTTAGCTCTCTTTTTGTGAATTACGATGTTTGAAATTAAACCTTCTTTGATAACATCATTTTCACAAGACTGAATTTCACTTTTAAGTCTAGCGCAATAGCTATCGGTATCGGAAGCGGGAGAGCCAAACCCTAGATTAAACTTTGTCTCAAAAATTTTTTTCATTTTCTTTCAACTCGTCTTCAACGTTATTATTATAAAGGTGAAAAAGTCGATTTATGTTCAAAGATGAATGCAAGTAAAGTCGACGGCTTTTATTTTGTGCATTATGACTTTCGCAACCTCGCAAATTTGAAATAAACTCGTACACTTGCTTTCTTTTTGCAGAAATTTTCCGAAGTTTATGATCCCCTCCTCGTTTCTCTACGATCCCGATTCCAGATAAAATTCCGTGAGCAATTGTGCTTAGTCTTCGCTGAGCGACCCCAAATACCTTATCAAAAAACTTGGAGCATACAGGTAGTCTTTGTTTTTCTGTAGATATCAAGCAATATTTAACTGCAACGCGATGTCGCTTGTTTTTTCTCACCTCACTACGAACTCGGCTGCGGTTTGGTTGAGCAACATCCATTAAAAAGGACAGTCTTTTATCTTGCTCCTTTCTGCCTGGTTTATAAAAAACTAAGAGAAAAGTTTTTCTTTTTTGCTTTTGCTAGGATGCTTCTTGAAATACTGAGACAGTTAAATTTTCCTTCTCTGTGGAGGCAGGGTGGTTGAAAATTAAGCAACAAAGGGTCAGGGTCTTGATATCTATAAAAAATAAGTACACGTGTGAATATTTTTTATTGTAACAAACGAGCAATACTTACCTCTTCTCATAATCCATTTCCTTTTTTGTCTTTTGTCGTTGCCTTTTCCTTGACCCTTCATTATAGTTGCCCGCAATAACACTGTTATCGAGGTTTTCCATTAAAACGCACTTTAGCACCTAAACTTTCTAGTTCCTAAATATTTTATTTAAAGAATGTAACTGGACAATATATACCTGTTCCACTGCAGAAACTTACTGAATTACAGGTTATAACAAACAAAACTAACACAACACTAGCTTTATCAGCTGTTTTGTTTGAGACAGCGCCTTCTAGTGGTGAAATAACATAATGCGTTTTGATTCGACTACATCTGTGGACAAAATGCATTTTGATGTGAATCCTATACTTTGGACGTTGATTACGCAGTGACATAATGCCGTTTGAAACGTTTCATTTTTATAGGATTGTAGAACACAATTATTAATTTGCAAATCCGCTTCAAGCTCAATTTTGTCCAATTTGGACAAAATGCGTTTTGAAAAGTTGCTCCTCAAATGTCATGAACATCTCGATCATGACTAACAAATTCGTTATTATAAAAGAAGTTGGAAATTTGGTTGTGGATGCCAACACTCAGGATTTAATTATTTTTTGCTTCAATATAAGTCTTTACATTCACCACGCTTTAATTCGAATTTAAGAATTTTCATTCCACTTTTAAAGTAAGTAGCTACTGAATTTCATCAAGTGAAACTAACTTAGATATTTACAGATCAATGAGTAATTCAGTATTTTTAAAAAATGTTCCCATTTATTTAATACTAAGAAATTTATGAATAAAAAAAATATTTCGCCATTAGCATCACAGTCTTGAAAATGTAATATTCCGAAATGTTGATCAACTACATCAAATGCAATCATTTTAAATTATTAATAACTAAGAATTCAAAATCGTTTGGCATATGAACAGTTTTTGGGAAAAAATCTTACTATCAGTACTATTAAAGTTGACAAACAATATTGTTAAGATAAAAAAATATAAACAGATATTGTTATCATAACACTAATCTGTTTTTAATTTTTTGGGGGTAGTAATTGAGTTGATGAATAAGATATTAGAAGAGTTTATTGATTTAAGAATTTGTGAGTTTAGTTCGTATAGCATAAGTACTCTGCAACTGTAGACGTTTTTAATTCCTTATCAGTCTTAATTTTAGTAATATTTAGTAATCTGTAGTCTTTTGGATCTTCTTTTATCAACACTCCTAATAAACTGCATTGGCAGTTAGAATAGGGACACGTAAGAATCTTTTCTAAAAGATATCTCACTGATCTTGAAAAAAGAAAGTTTAAGAAAAGAAAGTATATTTTAATCATGTAATTGACAAGTGTAGTTTAAAACTGCATACTTCAGCAGAGAGTGAGAGATTTAACAACAGAATGACTTTAGAACCTAGCGAGCAACTTTTAAAAACAAAGGTAAGATTTTAAATACAAGTAAAATAAAGTCGATCAGACTTATCACATTTTAATACTATGCTTGATCCTAAAAAACAGATGAGTTTTTTTCGATGCAAATGCTCACTGGGATGCTGATGCAGATGATTTCCAGAATTGAATCGCTTCTTCAATAATTAAAACATTACTTAATTGATTTCTTATGGAAATTAATGAACAATGGCCTAAATCCAACAAACAAGATTAAATTTCTTTTTGCGATATAGAATTTGCAGAATTACATTTTAAACACAAAACAGCAAAGCCCACTGTGAACTAGTTAAACACCATTTTTGACATTTCTTGGTAGTACTCAATGGGAAGTACTTAGATCCAAATAAGAATAATGTAAAACATTATCTTGAGTTATTGATTTTAATTATTAAAATTTGATTCCGATAATAAATCACTTAAAATCAATTGCAAATTTAGCTATATGACCGCTGCTGGCAAGAGTTATAAACTATTTTGGAAAAATCGACGCTGTTATTAATCTTTCATAAAAATCTGCTCAGTTTAACTGTTACTTTTAACAGCTAAAGCTTTAATTTTTCCATTATAATTAGATGATTTTTTCATGCTATTCCCTATTATTCCCTCTGAACAAATACACTAAAAATAGAAACAAGAGATGTTAACCACTTAAGCTCGACAGCGAATATCATTGGTTTATCGCATCTTTTTTATTTCCGTGCACTCCATTGCAATAAAAAGTCATTTATATACGGACCGAACGTATAAATATTTGTATGAAAAAACAAGCGAAGGCCAATATGGCTGCCGGTTAGGGGGGGACGCGGGTGCCTCTGCCTGATAATGAGCCTCGCTGCGGGGAAACGGGCGGCCTGTCGCCCCCCACTGAGAAGGGCTGGCGCTATTTTGCAAAGAGGGTGCCAGTGGTGGCGTTAATAATTTAGTTTTTTATTAAGTTTCATTAAAAAAATAGTTATGGTTGTAGCTTATATTCTTTTTTGTGTATATTCGTAAGAGTTAAATACCTTGACTTTGTCATCTTTATGAACTAAATTTAGCTTGAAAGACCTGTTGAGGAAAGAATTTAAAAAATGTTACTTATAGGCTTGTCTGCGATTAAATATTCTGACTCACGTTGGGCGCCATTGTTATCTTTACCCATTTATTTAATTATAAAAAAGAAGCATTGGGTGCTATTGGTATATCCTTAAATTCAAGCAAGTTCAAATTATGTTAAGTTCTAGTAACTACCGCTTGAATATCTGATGTACATTATTTTTCTTTCTCACTGGTGGTAAAAATAAGACCAAGTTAATTGTTAAAGTTATTTAGTTCAAGATACTTAACTAATTAAATATGGTTGAGGGTTGTGATTTTTAAAAAGAAAATAAAAATCTTAAAGAACTGGGAGGTTGTTCTTATGTCCAACTCAATTTAAATTTCAGCCACTCAATATTTAACTTTACTCAGAGGTGAGTTTGTTACGCCCGAAATTTTACCAGTTAAATACAAGGTTAACTAAAACGTTCGAAATATTAGTGAGCGCCAGCGAATTTTTAGTCAAAAGGCCTAGATCGTTAGTCAAAATGTTACTTAGACGAAGAGGAAAAAAAGGGAAAAATAAAAAATCATTTAATTTTTACAGGCCAATTGCTTGATGTTAAAAAAAAATTCAGAGATTGGAGGGACACAAAGCCAATGGTCTCAGATTATGTTAATTTTTCATTTTTTTTTTAAACTATTACACGTGTTTCGTCCTAAGGCATCATCTGGTCGGTAAAGCTATTCGTTTAACATCACAAACAAGCGAAGGCCTTTATGTCCCTTCAGTCTCTGAATTTTTATTATTAACCCTTTCAAGACCAGTGGTTAGCTAAGCCAACCACAATTTATCAAATTGGTACGTACTAAGTATAACGTCTAGCGGTCATTTGATCTAACCACAATGCCTAGTGTGTTGCCTAAGTAGTATATTATATGGAAATATTACATGTATTCTCTAGATGGCAATAAATTCGGTTTTTATTTCGATATTTGGTTAGTGTGAAAAGAATTGTTTTGTTTTGGTGTAAAGAAGTACATTTGCTTCACGTTGGCAGGTAAAAACATATTTTCTTTATAATTATTTGTTAGAAATTAATTGTTTTGATAGTTATCATCAATTTGTTATGCCCATTACTTTTATTTTTGTAAAACAAATGTGTGGTGTCCGGTCTAACCACCAAGCATCAGTAAATCTGAGAGGTATCAGAAAACTTTAAGATTATTGGTTTACAGGAAATTTACGAATGGTTTGAAATAAAGACTTTGACTATAATAGTCTCAGGCGGTTCTTGGTGATTTCCAAATCTAATAGGAGTTGAAATATACATTTGCTATGAATATTTTTTATTACTAGTGATTTATTTAACACATATACATTTGCTATGGATATTTTTTATTACTAGTGATTTATTTAATAGAGGGTTTATTTCTTTTTTTTCAGGTCCGTCCAAAATTATTTGGAGGTGGGAAGAATTAGAAAATCTACTTCCTGGCGATTTTAAAAATTTAATCAGTAGCATACCATCTGATAACGACTCAGAGGTGTCTTCCGTTACCGAAGATCATATTTGTGACGGTGAGGACATTTTGGATATTATCGCAATGGACGTTGATATATTAGAATATATCGAGGAACAGCAAGATATACCTGCAGCTGTAGTTATACCGAACTATGAATTGGGAATCTGAAGATGAGGTTCCTTTGGCGCAATTACAGTTACAGCTTAGAAATACTACAATACAGTGGACAAAGCAGACAACATTTTGTACAGATGTTGACCCATTTACTGAAAATACTGAACCCGTTATACCACAAGATCTAGAAAGTCCTACTGATATTTTTTTGCATTTGTTTACGTTGGATCTGATCGAAAAAATTGTATTCGAAACTTACCTTTATGCCGTTCAAAAACAAAGTGGCAATTGTAGTTAATTTTTGCCAACAACTTCAGCTGAAATAAAAGTGTTCCTTGGTCTGAACCTTCTGATGGGAATTAAACCTATACCCAGCTATCGTGATTATTGGTCGTCCAGAATTGAACTTAGAGATGATTATATAAGTACTGCTATGTCCAGGGATCGCTTTGGCTGGTTCTTGAGCAACTTACATTTGAATAACAACGCAACTGAACCGAAAAAGCAAGATGACAATTATGACAAGCTTTACAAAATTTGCCCACTCCTTGATGCCTTATCAAATTCTTATCAAAATTCATTTATGCCAAGTGAGTACCAAGCCATAGACGAATATCTATGATACGATTCAAAGGAAGAAGCAGCATTCGACAATACATACCGATGAAACCGATCAAGAGGGGATACAAGGTGTGGGTAAGAAGTGACGAAACAGGATTTATGTCGCAATTTCAAATTTATACGGGTAAAGTTCTAAAAAATTCTTAGGTGCCAGGGTTATATAAAGGACTTATCTAGAGAATTAGTTGGTAAGAAGCATAAATTATACTTTGATAATTTTTTTAACTCGGTTGAAGTGCAAAACAGTTTACTGTTTGCAATACTGGAAGGCATTTATGCATGTGGAACCGCCACAAAAAATAGAAAAAATATGCCAAACGACTTGCGTGACGATAAGCATTTGAAAAGAGGCGAATCGGACTATCGGGTATCTACAGGAGGAATTGTAGCCTTGAAGTGGATGGATAGAAAAAGGTTCTTTTTATTTCAAATTTTCACGATCCTGCCAACCTGGAAACTGCTTCAAGAAGAAAAAAAGACGGCTCTAAAGAAGATGTAGAATGTCCATCACTTGTTAACGATTATAACTAGCACATGGGGTACGTCGACAAGTTTGACATGTTAAAGTCACTGTAAGAAATAGATAGGAAGTCACGAAAATGGTGGCACCGAATTTTTTGGTACTTTGTGGCTGTTACAGTCATTAATTCCTACATCATCTTCAAACAAAGAATGCCAAATACTATGACCTTGAAACAGTTTCGGCTTTCTGTAGTGTGTGGCTTAGTTGGTTCAAATCCAGAACAACGAAACGTGGTCGGAAAAGTGCAGAGAAACCCCCAAATAAATTCAAACCTCTTGTACCTCAAGAAGTAAAATACGATAAAAATGCTCATATGCCCATTCATACTACTTCTCTTAGATGTGCCCAATGCAGTAGCCGCAAGGGACCACATCGAACCGTATGAAAGTGCTCAACATGTAACGTCGGATTATGCCTGAAAGATGTAAAAAACTGTTTTTACGATTTCCACAAACCATAGTGAGTGACTAGTGGTTAGTCCAGATAACCGCCGTTTATTTTTTTTTTCAAAAATAGACAGTTATTTTTTTTATACTATTTTATGTTCAAATACCCATTTAAATAAAGATTTTTTGGTAGTAACTGTTTTCTTCGTAACTTAATTAATTCCGTCCTCAAAGAGTTAAGAGGTAACTTTGAAAAAAATTGACTACTTTTTTGAATGCTTAATGTCACTTTCAACTATTAAATAAGCTCCTTGTAGGAATCGCAATAAAATCACTTAAAATTTTTGGGTTACAGCATAGTGGCTCTTATTAAAAAAAAAAGAATAGCTTAATCATTAAATTTTACTTTCTTTCACCCCGTCAGTAGCAAATTATGATCATACATGCTTTATAGGTAGTACCAAGAAATTATTCAATTTTAGTACACGTCTTAATAAATCAAAACTCTACAAGGAGTAGTCAATAAAGAAGACATTGAAATGTAGTTAACAATATTAAATTTTAAAGAAAATAGATTATTGGTAGCCAAAAGAAAGCAATACACAAAACAACATACAGTATGAGTTTGTAACTTGTAATAATTTTTTTATATTAAAATAAATAATTTATAATTTTATGTCAACAGCAGAATGTAAACAAATAAAAATAACAAATTAAAATTAAAGACAAAATTAATAAATAGAGGGTTTTTGATATGTTATTAAACCCCTGGGGCGTGTGTCTGATGTCAGTTTTAAACCGTTTACCACCTTATAATTTTATTTTAATAAAATCTTTTTATTCATTTTCAAAATTATATATCAATTTTTAAAATTAAAATAAAGTCATAAAATGTGTTTTACTCAAAAAGTTTTTTAACAATTGCTTAAAATGTATTTTATTTGCTATTTATTATTATCCTAAACGTACTTAATAATAATAATAATAAACAAAATTTATTACTTTTCATAAACAAATACAAAATACAATATAAAAATTAAGAAATACACAATGTCTATGAAAAATAAAAGGCCGTGTTACGTCAATATTCTGATACGCAGACCAGATACTGTTTAGGCGCTCTCTAAAAAAATTTAAAAAGTGTAACATTAAAAAAATTTGCTCTACAACCAGTACCAATATTTCAAATTACAGATCATAACAGTTGAAACTTAAAAATACAAAAACACATTCAGCGACATCACACAAAAAATCAAAATCAAAATAAAAGACCAACTTTATTTACTGACGTAAAAACATGTCTTTAGTTTTTCTTTGAAAAGTAGAACAGGCCAGATCAATAAATGATGTAATCTTTAAGGAATTCAAACTGGAAGCCAAATTATATGAAAAGCTTCGTATAAAAAGTTCTTTTCTGTGTCGAGGAATAGTAAAAAGATGTAAATTGCGTTAGTGATGATTATTGATGTTAATTCTAAAATCTGCTCTATCATACAAGTATTGGGGAGATTAAAATTTTATTATCTTGTAGCCCAACAAAATGAAGTGCAGTTTTCTGCGGTTATACATATTAAGCCAGGCGATATCTATAAGCTTATGAGAGATCCGATTTCTGCGGCGTATCCCAAAAATAAGGCGAAGGCACGCATTTTGCACTTTCTGAATTCTACGAGAATCAAACTGATCCAAACATGGGCCATATACTATGACACAGTGGTTAAAGTTGGATAGCACTAAGGAGTCATAAAGATGTTTTTTTTTTTTATTTTTGATTTAAAAATTTTCTTTGATTATAAATAAGTTTAAGAGCACCATAGGCTTTTCGGAGCTTTTCTGTGACATGCTCATGAAACCGAAGATCAGAGTCAATAACAAGTCCCAATGATTTGGACGTGTTAGTTAATGGAATGGAGACGTTGTTAATTTGTATATTAAGCTCGTTGCTAACTCTCAATCTATTATTTTTATCTCCTCCGAATACAGTAACGGATGATTTTGAAGGGTTTATCTTTAGATCGTGATACGTTGAGATTTCTATTATACTTTTTAAATCCAAATTTATCTGTCCAAATCTGTCTATTGGCAAGTTCTATATTATTTGGATGAAAGTGAATATAGAGTTGGGTGTCGTCCGCATAAAAATGGTAGCTACAAAATTTTAAATGGTCTTTAAATCGACATGTATAAATTGTGTACAACAATGGCCATAGGATACTTCCCTGAGGAACGCCTACTGATAAAGCTGCTGAGTTAGATTTTATACCATTCAAAACGATCTGCTGGCTGCGATTACCCAAAAATGATTTAAAAAATGTTATTGCATCTCTTGAAAATCCTATATAACTTAAAATTGATAATAAAATCCTATGATTAATTAAGTCAAATGCCTTTGTGTAGTCAAGTAAAATTAAAGCAATAAACTGCCCTTGATCCCACGCTCGGAAAATGTCATCTGTCACGTCAGCCATAGCCGTAGCACAGCTATATCCTTGACGAAACCCTGATTGTTTGAGTGGCAAAATTTCATGACTGTTCAAAAATACTCAAGCTTGATTATTTGCAACTTTTTCGAGAATTTTGGAAAGAACGGGAAGAATGCTCATTGATCGGAGATCTTTAAGTTCCTTTGGTTGAGCTATTTTAGCCAAAGGCGTGACTAAGGCGTGTTTCCACATATTTGGAAATTTGAAATAACTGAATTTGTTTATTATGTGAAGCACAAAGGGGAGAATAAATGGACAACAAATCTGAATTAATATAATATTAAGCCCATCACAACCATAAGCGTTACTTTTTATGGACAGAATAATTCTTATTCTCGTAACTCGATTTCAGTTATTTCTTGCAATTGAAAAGCATGTTCAAAATTTTTAACTAAATTATTATTATAAAACTGCAGCAGATTCTGATTTGCTTGATACGGATTAGTACAATTCGAAGTAAAAAAATTATAAATTAAGTTTAGATCACATAATTTTGGAGGAATGTTCTTTTGTCTATTTCTAACAATATTAGGTTTTTTCAGTTCTGCCCAGGTTTCTCTACTTGATAAATTGGAATTAAATTTTGTTCGTAAAAAGGCTTTTTTCTCATTACGAATCGCTGCTGTCGTGAAATTGCGCAATTGCTTATAATAATCATCGGCCGCTGGCTGTCTTGTAGTTTTAAAGTTACCTAACGCTCTATTTCGTAATTTCTGAAAAAGCCTTTTATTTTCAGTTATCCAGGGAGCGTATTTGTAGTTACGATTGCGTTTAAAGGTTTTAATGGGTGAATATCTGTCTAAAAGAGCTAGCATGGTTGCAGTGAAAAATTCCACTTTTTCGTTGATATCACGCAACTCATAAATATGTGCCCATGGCAATGATTTGAGATCGTATTGAAAATTATTAAAATTTATTTTATTTAAAGAACGAAAAGTAGATATCACTGGATGCTGCTCTTCAATTTAAAATTTAGAAATTTTAGAAACACGGGAAAATGATCAGAAAGATGTACATTGTGTACTCCGGCCTCTTGTATGCATTCAATATTTGTAAATAATAAATCAATTAAGGATACTGAAGCAGGGTTTATATGAGTTGGTTCATTTATTACTTGGGTAAGGCCAAATGTGTCCATTATTGACTCTAAGCGTTTAGTATTATCTAAAAATTTTAGAAAATCAATGTTTAAATCACCAGTACATACAATGTTCTCAAAGAGAGTATATAAGTTAGCCAAAATATCCTCTAACTGCAAATAGAATTGGTCTATATTGGAATTTGGTGGTCTGTAGACATTTCCTATAACAGCATTATCATTACGTGATTTAATCCTAATCCAAATACATTCAATAAAATGAAGTGATAACGTAGTCACAATTTCAAAAGAAATATTAGATTTTATGTAGAAGGCCACTCTACCACCACGTCTGCCCAGCCGATCACATCTAGAAATATTGTAGCCTTCAACACAATTATCTGAACTATCTTACTTGAAAATCGTTTTAAATATTTTTAACGACTTATGTATAAATTGATATACAGTGTATCCCAAAATTGAAAGACATATTAATTAGACATATAAATTTGGCTTTTATTGCTTGTTTCTAAAGAACATATCGACTTATACAAAATTTCAGGTTTTCTAAGATATTTGAACACCTTGTTTTTAAGAAAAACAAAAAATTACTCAAAATTTTATAAATGTTCAAAATATAGCACATATATATTTACTATTTGGCAATGTCCTAAACGTACTTGAAATTCATTTTGAACGTTTCTACTAGCTTCTGAAGAAACTAATCTACAATCATGCCTTATTCTGGTTTTCAACTCCTCAATGTTTGCAGGCTTGAACATACTAGATTTCATGTGTCCCCGTAGAAAAAAATCTAATGGAGTTAGATCGGGAGATCTTGGTGGCCATTCAAAAGGTCCTTCTCCACTAGTTCATCTCCCTGGAATTAGTTTTGAACAAGACGTGCAAAATGGGGAAGCGCACCATCTTATTAAAACAAGATGATTGTTAGAAATGTTTAAAACGATTTTCAAGTACCTTTAGGATGATATTAAATTGTAAATGGGCTATATTTTATTTGTTAAAAAACTTTTTAAGTAAAGCAGATTTTTTACTTTATAATAAATATATTTTAATTATTTTGAAAACAGTTAATCATAAAAACTTGAAATTTTACAGCCATGCATAATTTGATACGCTTTTTAAAAATTTGCAATAAAACATTAGGAATATTAGAAAAAAAAGCGTCTAATATAAAATATCTTATTTTTGAGGCACGCTATATAGCTTTGTTTTTAACAAAAAAGAGTACAAATAATAGATATTATTTGCGCAATATAAATATTATTCGACGTGTACGAGGATTTTTTTGAGAAGAAAAAAGTATATGAACTAGTGAATTTATTCCAAGTTACAGACTCACGCTGTATATCTATTTACTATTGAATCAAGGCTGGGGTACTATAAATATCTATTAGCTGCTATTGGGTAGAGAACTCAATCAGTCGATACTCCTCTTATAGGTGGCTTCAGCCACAACAAAGATTATCTAAATCAGCTTATCACAATCTGAGAAAAGAGCTGACAGAGTGGTGAGAATTCAAAAGATCGCAAGTGTTCAACTTAATCACCAGTCAAGTCAAGCCAGGTACATCAGGTATCCCAGAATTTCAAAAGACAAAAGGTGTGACCAGAGGGTAACTCGGCGTTCAGGATAAATCCAAAACCACAAGAAATCAAGACAAGAAATAAATTAAAATAAAAACCCGAAAAGAAATATCTTTAATTTAAATAGGATCAAATAGAAGTCTTACCTTGCAAACCAATAAGGGTTACCAAAAATGTGCCACTAGGGAATGTGACGTAGTAGGTTTGACCTTGAATAAATCCCTGAAGATTGTTAGAAAATCTTCTTTCGGGCGAAATTACTGTTTCAAAACAAGAGTACAACTATACCGAAATTTCAATTGTGGACTACTTTTGTGCCCTATAGCGGGTGAAATTTTCAAAAATTGCAAAGACAACGTGCAGTAGTAATAAGTACAACTTGCAGCCAGTGAAAAACGATCTAGAATGGTCTTCCTCCAAAAAAATAACTAGAAAAATTACAATTACCACAAAATTCACAATGCTAAAGTAAATAAATAACACAAGGGCCACAACATAATTCTCCTAAAGGAGCAAGTCACGATTTCCATGGAGAAAACAAGAACGGACTAACTGTAATTAGATGGGAACTAAATAAGCACAGGCCATAAAATCGTACACAAAATGGTAAGCTCTATACATAACATTTCTCCCTAAATAAAAAAATAACGTATTTGCAGCTATTTCTTAAGGATTTAAGAAAAATAACCATCCACAATCCTTTCAGAGGATTTTTCAAATGATTTCTTAGGCTTTTTTAGGCAGTAAGTATACAAAGAGGAAGGTGAGAGAACCAACAAGCCTAAAAGTCAACAAGAACGATCAATTGAACTCCCAAAACAAACTCTAAACACTGAGGAAAACAAGTTAAAATAAAGAAACTTTTAAACTTTGATAACAGCTTAGACCCAAAAGCAGTACCAACCAAAGAACAGGCACAGAAAAATTTGTACAGCAAAAATCACTGAACACAATGCAACATTTCTAGTTCAGTTGTTATTTCCGATAAACAATCGCCAATAAAATTATAATATTCATAGGAGTTTAATAAATATATTATCTACTAGAAATTACTGTACATTTTTATTCTTATCATAATTTTATTATATTATTTTTATTAAATGAAATATACTAAATAAGCCACACAATCAGAAATTATATTTTTTTGTTATTTGTGGACTTCATTTCCTGGGCACCCAAATTTACTGACAAGATGATTTTATGTCTTTTGGACTTAAATCAAATTTTAATCTCGTTAGCTCAGAGTTCTATAAATTTATATTGTAGTAGAAATGTTTTAGACCAAGAGTCGCAATATCCACAGATCTGAACGCAAATGAACGATATTGTTCTCGGAGATCAGATTCCTGTATTTCGGGAATGATATATATAATTTCTCTTACTCGCAAGCTTTAAGAGTCCTTTAAGCTTCTATTGTGGTTATCACTAGCAGTAAGTCTTTTAGGTTATTCTTAAACAAGAAAGCAAGTCTGAATTAATTTTTCACCTTCACCGTTAAAAAAGCTACTAAAATAAAATAATGCAATTAAATAACAAAAAAGTCAATTGCAATAGGACTATCACAAACGTTTGAGCTATTTCAACTATTACTACTTTCTTAATAATAACCATCTTCTCTTTATGTATATGTTACAAGAACTGTCTTACATAAGCTTATGTGTTTCTTGACTTTTATGTAAAAATAATACGCCCCAAAAACGTCTCTCCAAATCCATTTATATTACCCAACCTTAAACCAACCCTTCTTGGCTATAGAAAGCAACTAAGGAGCATAAGTAGTAAATTGTGGCGGCTTCATCTGTCTCTAATATTGGTAATGCGGCCATAACATCCAATCAGTAGAATTTATGATCGGCTATGCCTGTATATTTCCCGGCGGGAGATCCTCCAAATTTAATTGTGTCAACATGTTTCGGGATTATTTGATTGCTTTTCGGGCAGTTTTGGGGTTGTTTTCTATTATTTCCGGATGGTTGGATAAAAATATATACGAAATACGGATTTATTTAATGTCGGCTTTAATATGTTTTAAGGATATTATATATTGTTAAACATCATTATTTGGTCACAGTAGGATTGCTTGGACTGCCTTACATGTTTTCTCATGACTGATGTTTGGAACCGGTACTAAATTTCTAGTGATCGCACTACTTCTTTTGATTTTACTACTTTTTCTCCTTTTTCATATTCTGCTTTTTTCCTTACTAGATGCTTTTTTTAATAGTAATTCAATAAACCTATAGTTTATTCTTAATGAATCTTAGTTGACATAACCCTAAGTCTCATCCACTACTTTGGATAAGTTACATCCAAATGTTTTGAAACATCTGTCAAATATTAAGGTGAAGCAAAATCCTAATGAAATGTCCAGGTAAGATTCAAATGGGTTTGGCCCAAACATTTATTTTTTTAAGACATTTAGAATATTTTTCGTGAAATAGATTAAAATTCTTAAAAGTCCAATACTAAAAGTGTTAACTATTCTATTGAGAAAAGAGTTTAATATTATCACTAAAGCTAATGTGCATCACAAAAATTGCATTTTCCTAAATTTTTCATGCAATATCTTTACAAAACCCTAATCACTTTTTAGGTACATCTTAGGGATTAACTACTCCAATTTCTTTTTTATATACTTGAAATTCTGGAAGAGTTTCCTGAAATTGGAACAACTAAATCGATGAAATGATACAAGCTAATAAGTAGTGTAACAGATAATTATTATTTTAAATAATTTTGATATTTTAGGTATTCACTTAGCTTCACAATAGATTTACTATTTACGTTATACCAGTGGTAAATCCTGTCCAGCAGAAGCAATAGATCGAAAAACTTTTATTTTCAAATATCAAAAATATGCAATAATATAATGTAGGAGCAAGGTCTAATAACAAAATTGAAAAAAAGGATTGGTCCAAAATGAAAGCTATGAGGCATTCCTGAGAGCGCTCCAAAAAATTTAGAGAGTTTTTTATATTCTTTGACCAAGTGTGCTCGAACTGCAATCTGCGATAAAAGAAATAAATCTAGATCTTTTTTTAAATTTTTTAAATTAATTTTTAAAGTCTACCGAAAGTCCTTGTAAAATCTAAATATAGAGAGTGCATCTGTCTACCCACCTCTCTGCTCTCACTATTAAATCTGTAACATGGTTTCTATAGAAACAGCAGAATACCATCCCTTAGAAAAAGAAAGACTGTTGTTGGATTATATCAAATTTTTCTAGAATACTAAAAAGATTTATTTCTTATACTCTGACTTACTATGCCATTAATGTCCAATGCTACAGGTTATGACACTGTTAATTTAAAAATGTTTCAATATATCCACACAAAACTGATATCATAACATTTATTATCATTAAGTGCTTTACAACAGAATACTTTCCTGATAATTGGAAATCGGCATAGCTAATTCCATTGGAAAAAAATCTCTTATCCAGAGTAGATGAGAGGCTTGTCCTATCAGCATACTGCCTTGTATTGTAAAAATATTTGAAAGAATAGTTAGAGATTAATACTTAATTTCACTTGCAAAACTTTTTTAAGAACCACATCACTGCTATATATTTATATGATGACATAATTATGGCCTACAATAAAAATATTTGTACTTATCTTATATTCCTAGATTATAGCAACACATTCAATACCATAGATCCCGATACGATACTTTTCAAACTAAATTTCTATGGACTGGACGAAGATACGATAATTTTTTTAAAATTCATATCTGAATAATATCAGGCAAAGAATAATTTATAATTCTTCTCCGTCACTAATTAAATTGTAGAAATAGTGTGTAGAAATAGAATGTGTTCTAACTCAGGGCAGTGTCCTAGGAGCGGTTCTTTTTTTCATTGTATACTGCTAATCTATCTGAGTATCTACAATAGTTACAATGTTGCGTCATCAATATCAATTAGTTTAAGTGGAATGTCATCAGTTTGCTGGTGATACCCGAGTATATTATTATTTCTTTCCTATTAATGTAAATAATGTGGTGTCCTTATATAATATATAAGTCCTATTAACTGTTAGTGTAGCGATTTGCACTTTTCGAGTCATGTCTCTAATCTTATTCAGAAACCTTATGGAAAATTGAAATTTCTTTACATGCATCAAAGTGACAAAGTGACAAAGTATACTAGAAAGTACACGGGATTGAGAAATGAAACCCAAAATAAGTTATCATTTAAAGATCAATAAATCAAATGCTTTTAAAATGTAGTATCAATCGAGTTCTTGTATAGTCGAACTCTAGTTTAATAAGACTCCTTACCTCAATCACCCTCTATATTATATAAACTTAGACTTTACACATTAACTATTTAATTTTATACACAAGTCTTAAATACTTATGGT
The DNA here is from genome assembly GCF_022605725.1 of Anthonomus grandis grandis. Classification (NCBI taxonomy): domain Eukaryota; kingdom Metazoa; phylum Arthropoda; class Insecta; order Coleoptera; family Curculionidae; genus Anthonomus; species Anthonomus grandis. Next base: position 10,413,753 of record NC_065555.1, read on the forward strand.
ATACTAATGCCCCCATAACAATGTTTAATACATCCTCCAAGTTAATGTTCATCAACACATAATTACGGTCCACACGTCATTAATCCCATAATCGTCACCCTCATATTCCTTAATTTCAATCTAGGATTCCCTTAAGGATTGACCCCGAAATCTCGACTGCATCAACCCTCGGGTCGTACGGCTCAAATTCGATTAAGACCCCTTTTGTGTTTGACAGATTACACAAATACAAATTTTTCATGGGACTATGATTACCCATCAATTTTAATTAATTTGGATCGTTTTGCTTGTAAGTGAATAATTTGATTTAAACATTTACATACAGTTACGAATTAGATCATATCTAAACAGGGACTATGATAAATTGTATGGTTTTAAACCCATTTAAGGATAATGTTGCTGATAATTAATTTATATAGTGAAATTTTGGCAAAATCGTATTTTGTTAAGAACTATTTGTTAATTGAAATAATATGGTATTAGTTTGACTATTATATTTTATTAACAACTCGTGATCATTAAATTAAATATTTCTTTTTCTCTTGAAGATGACTATATAAGATATATTCTAAATTTTGAGGCAATTTTAACTAAAACATCTATGAAGAAGAGAAGGTCTGGAGACAGGAATTATGTGTGAAAGATAAATAAAAAAATTGTTAAGTCTTAGATCTGTAGGTATTTACATTCCAAGGTTTTTTGCATATTTTAAGAATATTAGAACTTAATTTCATCATCTTATACACATCTCTTAATGTTATACTAAAGATGTGTCTAATATGTGCTAACACTTTTCAAACCAGAATAATAGTACCTTAGATATTGAAGTATTTATTAATTCTCAGAATATTCCAAACAGGTGGAAATTTAAGAGAATTTATTAACCTATTAAACAAAAAGAGCAAGATGACCATTAATACTTTCAAATATATTAATATTTCTTAAGTACTTAAGGAAAAAAGGAGGAATACCATTAGGAAAAGAGCCAGAAGAAAGGCCTAGAAAAAGGACGAAAGATAAATCAAACAACCTGTGGTATAAAATACCTCAGCAATAAGGAACTATATTTGTTTTATTAGCTTTATTAGATTTTCTTTCACAAATGCCCAAAAGCTGCTGAGGGTCTTAAAAAACTTAGAAATCTAATTTAACTACAAGAAATGTGGACCATAACACTTATTAAAGTTATGATTCAAAGATATTGTATCAGTTTGCGAATCCAAGGTGTCGAAGTAATGCAAAAGTATTGTGCAATTTGCATATAACAATATGAATCACTATCAAATAAATATAATAATTATAATAGTATAGAGCCACCTCACTCTATTATGCCAGAATCAGCTGATATATTATCCACACAAACTCTCTATTTTCTAGTTTTCAGGTAGTGATTAAAAATATATAGCCAGTTAATAAAAGTCAAGATAGTGCATTTGAAAAAACATAAAAGGTCATGTTCCAATACTTCAAATATCTTTGGACAATCTAAGGAAACTGAAACAGCAACTAAATTCTTGTCGAGAGCTCTTATAAGATTTTCCAAAGTAGTTGGTTCACTGTTAAATACCAATTTATTGTATAGAAAACAATCTATTTACTTTAGAATAAATAGGTAATAGACTCAACCCAAACCTAATAGAATTATTTACATAAAAAAAATACTGCCTATTCTTGGGCACTTTTGTTGAACAATAATTGACTTTTATTTATTTGGAAAAAAGCTTTATGAAAGCACTTAAAAATAGCGCTTTTAAGAGATTTTATTTTAAAACTGAAATTTAAAGTTTTACCTAAGCCATCATGTTCGTTTGCTTTTAAAACTAAAATTAAACAATACAGTAAGAATGCATTTGGGTTAGTGGTTTTTAGTTGTGGTAAATCTCTTAAGATTTTCATCTGCAGCTTAAAAGGAACAATTTATCTACCATTATGTAAATATGCAATAGATTTTAGATAACAATTATTATTCTTTTTGATGTGATGCTGTAGATTGCTAGAATTTATATTTTCATAATCCAAGTTAAGTTCCTTTATCAATCATCTTTCTGAATGCTTGAAGTCGTAATATGAAATTAAAATTCCTCATCACTAAAATTCTAATATTATTAGAAAGCTTTAAGTGAATAGAGCATGAGCTCCTCTTATACCTGTGTTGAATAATGTCCGTGATCTTAACTAAGGTCATTTCTTATGGAATTTTAAACTCATTAATATCACTTTCTATAATTCCATCAGTCATTATTTTAATTCTGTAGACTAAACATTTTCTTCTATATCTTACATTTTCTTGGTTTAGGTTTTTTACAAAGCACAATTAAAGATTAAAAGCACACACAATTTCTCAAAAACAGAGTTTTTTAAGCTAAGGTTACGGGTACTTTAAAATATCTTCTACAACCAAAGGTCTCTCACACTGGAGCTCTATTATCTAAAATTCTGAGGTAGTTATGACTTATAACTAGCGCCTATAACTAGATCTATCGCATAAACTGTTTTCATTTAAGTGATAAAGAAAATCCCACAATTGAGTTTTTTCAGAATCTCAATTAATTCTCTTATCTGTTTTGGTTTTAAATCAATTGGTGACTAGAACGCCAAGTCACCGTTGTTTTCAATGATTCTTATTGTCACATCTCTGTTGTTAATGTATTGAATTTTTGTTTTGACTTTTCTTTATTTGTAGTTGTATTATATGTCTGCTATGTCAATTTAATTTTTTGGTTATAGGAATCTAATATTATCGATTTAAAATAATTTTTGGGAAATTTGGTCTACTAGTAAGACAACCTTCTAGTTTCTTAACTTACATATATTTTGGTCAGTTTAAGGTAGCATTAAGAATGTCATTTACATTTTTTGTTGTTTTTCTTTACGTATTTCATATTATCATTCGGAAATCGTTTTTCTGATTATATTCTATTCAGCTATTTTCCTTTATATTTTTTGTTATCTTGTTGCTTGTTTTGTTGTTTTACACATTGTTTTCCCTCATCTTACCTCGTTCAAAAATATAGTCTGGAACTAGGCAAATGAATCAACAACATAAAATCTACAGATAATATTATTATAAGGCATTAAAAATAACATTAAAATCTTAAATGAACCTTGACTAATAAATTCTAATTCCAAATAAAACAAAAAAATAACTATAAAAAATATAACTTTAACAACGTTTGTATAGTTGCTTTAAATTATCCAATCATCCAATTGGTTATTTTAAGATGTTAAGGACCTTATGTATTTCAACAATATCTTACATTTAATCGATAATAAATATTTTATAATTATGATTTTTAATCATTGTATGACTAGAAATTAATATGTTTTCTTGCTTTATTATGGTATCCAAACTTCTAATCCCATTAAATGGGATACATTGTTGACGAAAACTCTCCCTGAAAGTCAGAACAATGGCTCAAGCCCATAGCCCGGAGCGTCCAATTATAAAATTACCGTATTAGCGGAGAGAAACTGTCGCGTAATTGTCACTTTGGTTTGCAATTAAACAGGGCCCCAGCACTTATTCCCAATTCCTGGATAAGTGTTCTTGTTTTACTAATTAATAGTTGTTCAATCACTTATAAGTTTTGCTAGTTTGGTTCGTGAAATATGAAAGCATTTATTGACAGTTTAATGTTATATAAAGTAACTGGATTGTCATATCTATTAGATCATCAAGTGGTGGGTTCGATTTTCTGTAAATCAATTTTTTGCAGAAAAACTTACATTTCGGCAAATAGGGCATAAAAAGCATAATAAAAATCATATTAATTGACTATTTTTATTTCAAAAGAAAAAACTTGCTCTCTGTAAATAAAAAAACGTGTTTTTTTAGTAAATTTAAAAAAATATTTTTTGGAAGAAAATTTATATATGTTTTAAAACTAAATGAATTTTGAAATAATTTTATTTCTATAATTAAAATTCATACAAATAAAAGTTATAGATAAAAAAGGTATAAAATGGACGACTTACAAAGATTGTTTGGTTGAGATTATTCAGTCGATAAAACTTACTAGTATTTCCAACCTATAAACGAAACTGGAACTAACTATATACTTCACCAAGGAAATTCTAGAATGTGGAAATTTCAAACATGTTGTCATATATAAAATTTTAAAAAATATGAAAAATCTCAATTTGATATTTTTGTAATTTTTCAGTTTCAGGTGACTTTCAAAAAATCGCATAATTTCCTTGCTATTAGAGATAGAGACGTGATTAAACCTGCGCGTTGTGCAATTATTAAAGCAACTTTGATGTATTTAAAAAAAAAAAATATAAATTATTAATTATTGAGTAAAATCAAAATTCGTTTTTTCGTCATTTATATATTTTAGGTGATTTTCCAAAAACCCTATTCTATTCTTTTAAAAGCTTAGTCTCTTGATCATTTTCAACTAACTACTTATTAAACCGTTCCGGTAGTATCGCCCAAATTAAATTGATTAAGCACAAATTACGATACGATTTGAGTTAATAATTAGACGGACATTATAATATGTATATCAGCTGCATATCGCAGATTGTTTTAATTAATGAAGGTAATTAATGAATGATAAAATCATCCGTTTTAATAAATGTTGATTTATGAGATGTGAGCGAAATTGTTAGTTATATTTTTGCAAAAATCAGTGTCATGTTTGAGTCATCCTAAAGTACTTACATTATAGTGCAATAACAAATAGAGTAGCAAGCAGCTACTAGAAGCATTATTTTTAAATAGGTTGATTAGTATAAGTTCTCAGACCAACGCAGCTATTTGAAAGTTACTTCTAAAGTTCGTTTTGTTAAAAATTACTGTAAACTCAAGCACCTCATCAGTCTTAATCGTGGTCCACATCTTAGAAGTACTTGATGAATTTTTCATCATTTAATTTGTTCATTCAGGTACTAAAGATCATATCTTCCGAAGAATTAAAGTGATTCCTGATTATTTTAGTTGTTCTTCTAGCATAGAGTCCCTTAGATCATGGATCTGCATAATCAGATAAAATTATACTATAGTGTTAACCATCAAAGAGAAATTTTAGACTATGGGTGACTTGTAACTGATTCTGTGGCTTCCTATATTGAAATGATTCAAAGAAAACTCGATGGTTGACTTAGAACTTAAAATATAAGCTTACCACAAAGACCATTTTTAAAACTTATCCTCTAATAGCCTTTCCAGATAAGTTCCGAAAATCTCTGGAATGGCACTTTGAAGACCTATGATTTACTTTATTCAAACGAAAGACTCTGAGTTTTTGATTATTAAGATTAATTTAACTATTTAAGCGTTCATGTATTTAGTTTTTAAATATTCCCCAGTTAGATAAATCATCATCTCAAAGACGCATGAAATTACAGACACTTAACTGCATTAAATTTAAGGCTTTACTGCCCTGAAGAGAAAATTTGTTCATTAGCAAATGTGTTAAAAAAATAAATCGTCCCAACTACCTGAAATTTATAAACATTATTGTAATTTTAGAAAAATGACCATAATATTAGTAAATATACCACTCAATTACTTGAAATAAGAAAATGTTTGCCTAGAGTTTAATTTATTTAGATAATTTTAAGATAATAAATGTCAATACGATCTTTCAAGTAAATATTAGAAGAGGCAAAAGAGACGTAATTTAATTACCACAAAGTACCAATGTAGTAACTTTTATGCAAAAAAAATAAAAAGAAGGAAAAAATAATTTAAAAAAAAGAATTGCATTTTTGCCCTTTTTATATTTTAAGTAATTTGTTATGTATAGTGCATGAATCAATTAATTAAGGTTTATTCATCACAAAAAAAAACAAGGTAAGTAATAATATATCTTTTGCCTTTTGCCTTTATTTTTTGCAATTTTTATATTTTAGGTGACTCTCCAAAACTTTATCATTTTTTGCTTTTTGAGATAAGCCATATATAGCAAGTGCCTCAATAAATGGGGTAGCTTTTATGCATCAATAAAATATAGTTTTTGAGAAAAATCACCAATTGCCTTTTTATGCCATTTTTTACATAGCATGTGGTTTTCCGACATTTTACCGCCTCTTTTTTTTAACCTATATTTTACCTAATCTAAATGTTATTATGTTTCATGTAAGAATAGTTATGACTACAGTAATTCTTAAATTTTTGTAGTTTGTATGTAATTTTTTTTCTTGGTGACGTTGGTGTGTCATTTTATATAATTTAGTTGGCAATAAAATAATATTATGATTATTAATATTATTATAATTATACTAAATAAAATGTATGTTTCCCGGATACAAGTATGAAATGGAATCGGCTCAATTTTCAAACTGAAAGAAATTTTCTGACTATGCGACATGTATTGAGAATTCCTGCCTTTTAAATTTCTATAAAAGTGTTCTTGTGCAATCCGAGCTTAGATGTGTTTTTGTGGAGAACTTTCGGAGCTAGACCTATGGCTGAGACAATTATTGGAATTACTTGAACACTATTCACATGACACATTTGTTTGATTTCTATGGCAAGGTCTGTATATTTAACTTCTTATTATTTGCATAAAGCAACGTCAATTAGAAATACTTAATTATCCATTTTATTTATTACCACAATAACATGCCGGTTACTAAAGTCTTTGAGCATAAATGAAAGAGACATTTCACTAGAAAAACATATTATTCACTTGCCTATCATACTATGTTGATTCAGTTCATTTTCAGTTAATTAATATTGTGTGTTGCGTAAATATGCAGTTTGGGATTTTACTCTTTTTTTATTTAATTGCAAATACTAACAGTCTTACCTTATATTTTAAGAAAACTCAGTTTTTGCGGTTAATTTATTTGAGTAAATTGATAAATTGTATTTATTTAGAAAAATCTTACTAATAATATTGTTATAAACATAAATCTCCTTACTTCTCTAACTCTTTTATCGTAAACGAAATAAAGAAATACGAAGGAGCCTTTAGAAAAACGTAATTATTAGGATTTAACAGGCTGTTAGCGCAAGTTAATCGGTCGAAAGCGTATAATAGCTTAGTTTCGTGTAGTCGGGAACAAAAAGGAATATAACAACTCCGGAGAACTTTTTGAAGTCGGCCTTTAAGAGAGTTATTTGATAAATTGGTTGAAAATTTATTCTTGAAAATATTTGCGAATATCGTTAAATTCGAAGGATGACTTATTAAAAGAGTGTAACCCACAATAAAATCGTGTTTTTGTCTTTATAAGAGTTTTTGTATGTAAGAAGAAGTAGACTTACCTGATAAACAGGACCCAGGACCTGAGGAACTAAACGAGTTTTTGAATTGTGCTAGACCTGAAAGAACAAATAGTTTAGTTTACTAAAGGAACATTATGAAGGGATGTATTTTTTTTCAAGGAATCACCTACTCTAGCAGATTTTTTTAAACAGAATGACTTAAGTAAGAGCGCCTCATAACTTTTTTAAGAGATGGATATATACAGTATCGTTTTCCACCTCTAGAAACGTAAGCTTTTAAGAAAAAAGGACAAATATTTCATTGAAAAAATGGACAAAGGTCACTTTGAAAACACCCTGTTTTTTAAATCTTGTCATTTTAAAAAGTTTATTTAACGTTTACCATCTCAATATTAAATTTGACGTATTCGGCCGTTTTTTGCCTAAACAATTTATTTTGAAAGATTTTCAGGGTGGATTGTTTTGTCTGGGACACCCTGTATATATTTCCGGAGAATCCGAAAATGCAAAAACATACAGAAAGTTTCACTTGAGAAAAAAATATTTTTCGTCACACATATTTGTGAAAACTTGTATATTTACCTTTAATGTCAAGATATGCCCAATGCAGAAAAAAAATCTTAAGATTTTCTCAAAAAAAATACCCTCTTTCGCTTTCATTAGATTTAGCCGATATTAAATCACAACCCCGTCAGAACCCCGAATACATATTTTAAATTCCTATGCGATATATTCTAGTGTTTGTCTATTTTTTTTTGTATTTCCTTTATTTTTTGTTAGATTTTTTAGTATTTTTGTTGCAAACATATTTTTAAAAAAAAATCTCGAATTTGGATTTATTGTATTTTGTGCTGCCATTTATTTTACACTTACTTATTAACTTACATTATTATGTGAATATTTTAAACGCTAAATAAACGGCTATTGATTGATTGATGATTTAACTGATTGTAAAATTTGATTGGTAGATATGATAAACAAACCTATATACTTTTTCAGACATAAAAAATTTTCTTATAATGACCACCTCTTAGTCCAAATATCGAGTTCATTTCCTTCCATTTCTCAATTTCTCGTTAATTTAAAAGCTCCTGCCCTCACATTTATAGGGCATACCCGTGCCGAGAGCAGTCAGTATTCGAGCACAACGAACCGCGAAAGCTCCAAACCAGCGTGGGTTTTAAGGAACCACCCAATAAGGGTTATTTTTGCTTATTGCGCCCCTTCGGATCGATTTAAAAATATTTTGACCGCAAGAAATGCTCCTTTGTAGCGCAGAGATTTACGGATAATGGGCTATATTCAAGGCTTTATGTCGAAAATAGGCGTAATCCTATATTCTCTAACGATGGCCTTTATGTACGGGACAATAGTTCTGAGTCAAAACATTTAAGTTTAATGGATTATGTGATTTTTTTATAAAATAATTTTTTTGGCAAAATGGAGCAACTTGGAAAAAAAAAAAATAAAAGTGTGTTGAATTATTGTATTAAATTGAAAAAATAAGACTTGTCGATTTCAATTTTAATTAATTCATTCAATTTTCAAGTAGAAAAATGTTTACCCTAATTTTAAGACTCGCTAACAATATTATATAAAAAAAGGCTTGATAGCCATTTAGGTTATGCCTTGTTTTGACAAAAAGAATATTAGATACTATGCTGTTTATATTGGTTTAAATTAATTTGTAGTTGTCTGTGGCTTTGATGATAATGTAGAAAGGAAAATGGGTACAAGAAAAACAAAGGAAGGAGAACGAATCAAAGGTATAGAAAGGGAGAGCTAAAATAGAAACTTAATAAAGGTGACTGCTTTGGCGATTTTGTGAAAGAAAAGCCGATATTATTTGATAGAATAGCGCGGCTTCAACTGGGATTCAATAAAATATAAGCGCCACCTGTTTTATCCCAGATGAATACGAAGATCCCGATGATCAAAACAGAAAATTACTACAAACAGAACCTACACCTGGAACAAAATCTCACAAGGAAATACATATATGGGAAATACAATATATTTTGCTTACCCAAAAAAATTATATAAAATAAAGAATTAATTTAACAATAAATATAAACCCTTTCTTTAGCCAGAACCATAATGAAATTACGAGTTGTAGTGTAAGAGTATTTTGACTCATGGATTTGCTAATCAATCAAAACACTTTTGTCCAAACTTAGAAATTTCTAACAAACAAAATAACTTGGCTCTGAGATGAATTTAGGTGGATCTATATTAAAACAAAGGTCATTAAAAGGCCTTTCTACATCTTGTATCTGTATTAATGGTAAAATCTTATATCCCAGTTTTTGGCATTAAAAGTGTGCGTGAGTACTTAAAAATAGACCTATTTACTGCATAACTATTTCAAACTTAACTCTTAGAAAAATATACAAAACAGTAGACCAGTCAGATTTAAAAATGAGGATAACAAAATGATTGTCAATGTTTATGAGGTTAGTATTAAGTCTCGTTAATAAACTACAATAAAGCTGTGAAGTTCTACAGGGGTATGGTTTACTAATTGTATGGTTTATTATACATCATAAACGTAGATCAAAAGTTGACAAAAGAAAAACTTTTACAGATCTTAAAAAACTTCTTCAAAGGCTTGTTTTTTAGACTCCTAGAGGTCAAAGATTTTGTCAGTAATGGATTTAGTAGGGATTTTAAGAATAAACTGCGATATTATTGACTTGAGAATATGACTTTCGACATCAATGAATTAAAAACAATAGAAAAAAAATAATAAGAATTATAATTTAAGTTTCATCATAAGGATTGAAAAATATTGATACTAAAAACAGTATTGATTGCTTTTTGAAATTCTGCAAGCAAGCTATACGTAGTTAAATTTTTAGGATTAGTTTATTTTCTTATTTTTATGCATGTAAAGAAATAAACCTAAGGCTTATTATTTTAATATTGAAAAATTACCAATTTTTATTAAAGGTTATATGCCAATATTTTGTTCACTATTCAAAATATTTATTGACAAAAAGACGCAATATGCAAAGTTGCATGGTAGAACGAAGAAAAACTATTTAAATAAACATTTACCTACAAAAAGTTAAACCTCCTTATGAGTTTTTGTTTATTATTTTATTACAATTTTTTCGTTTTGATTAAATAGGATTGAACAAAAATTTTGTTATGTCTTACAGTGCACCTTGACAGAAAATATACATTTTTGTTTACACTCTTCGAAGATATGATGCCACTTGATAAAGGCTTCAAACAGTTCCTTCAAGAAGTTCTGTGGTTCCTTAGGACTTTACTTAGGAGTTTTTTACAGATCCAGTTGTAAATTTAAAATGCAATAGTATCAATGAATACAGGTGTGAAAAGTAATTAGCAGAAAAATGGACGAAGCTCAATAGAACTATGATTTTTCTTGTCCAAATACTAATGTAATCTATTTCTAATAGTTCTTTCATTGCATCTTATCTGTATTCTATCTGACGTATGTATCTTGCAGAAACAACTTTACGCGCTAGTCGAACTATCATGCAATATACAATTAATCCGAGAATAATATAATTATACTGGTTAACAGATATATAGAGGTCAATACACCAAAGCTTACTACATTTTAAGCCACAACATCTCCTTCACCAAAAGCAGCTAACTAACGTCTTTTATATACTCTTCAATCATTTCATCGAGAGAATAAGCCTTGACTTAGTATATAATATATACTTAGTATACTTAGTATATTAGTATATTAGTACTTAGTATATTATATAATACTTTAGTTATTACCAGTTTTTCTCTGAGTCTGGTTATAACTGTCCAATCACTATCCTTATCTTATGACCACTTATCAGAATTTGTAAGTTTCTTGCTATTGTCTTGCATTTTTTAAGGTTCGCATGTACAGAAATCAATATGTGCTAATGTTATTTCTTCATCAGGATGTCGGAAGTGTTGTGTTCCAAAATATACGATAATTGTTTTGAGTAGTGTATTATGACTCTTGTAAATACCTTAACGAAATTAATATTTTCTTTGTACTTTTTGCTTTATGTTATTTTATAGTCCTTATAATATTTTTTTCTATAATATTCTTTTAAACTCCACCTAAAGCATTAGCTATTTGACATTCTAAAGCGAAAGAGCAAAAATCCCGCCGCGTTTTACAATACAACCATACCGGGAAAAAGATATCAGATATTCGGATATTCATGTTCTTTTGTGGAGCGCGATAAAAAGCCGAAAATACTTGGGTACAATTCCTATTGTGCTTAAGCGATGTATGATGTACGAAATTGTTGACAGCCACTTAACATAGGTGTAAAGAGGCACAATGGACCACTAATAGACACGAGGAAGTAGCATTCAATTTTATGGGATTACTAGAATGAGGAGCTAGGGGGTCATTGCCAAGGTAATATGATATTTTTAGGGTAGATGCCTTATGGTTTGACTCCCACGTTATCATTATTGGTTCATTTAAGCATATATAGCTTAAGTACAACCGCTTTAAGAAGAAAAGACAGTATGCACTACTTTGGTGAGGAAGTGCTATTTTATAGGAAATATGACGCATATATAAATATGAAAATTCATTTATACATATACATTTTCATCAAATTCGGTCAATATAGCAATGCCTTTTCTTTAATTCTTCAAATTCTTCAAAGTCTAATTCAGTTGCTTACATTCATTCTTTCCAACCATTGCTACTTGCCTTCTTTTCTTATTCCATTCTCACCTTAATAACTAATTCTCCGTCCACCATCCTCTAATATTAATCATTTTATTGTTTGGATGGACCAATTATTTGATTTAACTATTCCTTGCTATGACCAAGTAATAGGTGTGGGAGATTTCAATATTGATTTTTTAAGGCAAAATACAGGAAAAATCAAACTCTAACAGTTACCTGATATTTTTAATTTAAAGCAAGTCATTACTGAGTCTACACGACATAATTTCACCACAAACACTTCAAGTCTTATTGATCTAATAGTAACTAATCAAACCTCCATAATAAAAAAAATTGGGCCGTAATATGGTATTTTCAGTATTAGATTTTCCTATGAATAATAATGGCATTAAACGAATTCAATATAGAAATTACAAAAAGATAGATTTAAATCAGTTACATTTGGATGCAAGTCAATTAAATAGGGATCAAATTTATTACACACCTGATATAGATAAGAAAATTGAAATTTTCAATAAAAAGATAGTGTATTTAATAAACAGGCATGCACCATATATAATTAGAAATATTAATATTCAAGATTATCAGAGCAATAAAACAAATCTTTTAAAGTGCATGCATCTATTCCAAGTTGATTGAAACTTTGTCTCATTTTAGGTGGGGATTACTTTCTTTCATAAATTTGATTGAAATTCTTAAAGAAGTACAAGAAAAATCATAGATCTAATGTAACTTTCTATTTTCTGTTTTCGTAAACATAACCTCTCAAAAACTTTAATTGTTTTGTTTCCCTACAATTGGCACAACTAAAATTTGTCAGAGTGACCAACATCGAAAGGACAGAATCACGCAAAATGGCGGTTCCCTAGTAGTGGTCATTTACTTTTCATTGAATTGGCAGTCCAGGTATATTTATTAAGTTCGTGCAGGAGAGTCGTATGTGAATGATAGCATCTAGCAAGGGTCTCTTAAGACAGAGTAATTGTCAGATAAAGAGACGTGAAATCCAACTTTTAAGAACATTGGCACTTAAGACAGTGTATTCATATCCTGGGTATTGCGGACAACCTGGAATGCCGTTGATGTTGAAACAAGGAAGAAACTGCAGATCAAGGAGTATTCAACATTGTTTAAATATCTAGCCAATATTTACAATTTAGCTTTTCTAAGGCTAATGGCCTGGTCTCATAGATATTTTACTACTTTTTCTTCTAGTAGATCAAGGAGGTGACACGCAAATAATTTTTACTTTAATAACTGACAAAACAATAATTCTGCGGCATGGTACTACATACATGGTATACATTCTATCCTATCAGAGATCTTCAAAACTAAGTAAATCTTATCAAAATTAGTATACATCAAAAAGAGCGCATTTTTAAAAGTTGTTATCTGTATCTCTAAAAGTAGTTAAAGGTAGTGTTCTATTCTGTCAAACTTCGATTTCGTTTTGTCTTTTCATAACCCTTGGTTTAGCATCACCTTTAATATGAATGTGACTAAAAGAAAGTAAAAATACAAATTCTTCCTAATTTCGGGCCTGTTCAAACAACTTGGCAACCTTTGCTTACGAGCAGTTACGAAACAGTAGGCGGAGCCAGTTTCATTAGGGGAACCCTACTTACATAAATTAGTTTATTTTCCGCCTTTTGTCCCGCTGCTGCTGCCACGGAATAACGAAAACGCTCGCAACGAGCGACGCGACGCATTTCTGTTCAGGACCGTTCCAATTTGAGGATTAAATTAAAGTATTTCTTTGGAACTTAATTTGCCCGAGCCCCCGGAATTTTAATGGCCAGTCGTGGGTGATGCAGATTGTAAAGTAAATAAGAAAAGTTCTTAATTTAACTGTGCGCACCCTTAAGGGTCCTAATCGTTTTTTTCTTTTGAGAAAGTTAGTCGGTTGAGGATATTATAATTATCAGACGAGGATATTAGTATATTAGTTATAGTCTACACTTTAACTAGCCTAGTTCGAAAGAGAAAAGTTTCTTTTCAAACTAGCTGTAGAGAGCTTTTATATAAGAATATTATATAAAATCCGATATTTTTCATGCCTCGAGATATTGGAAATCATGAAATGCTCAATGAGTAGCCCGTTCAGCTCTACAATACCTCTCTCTATGGAAATGCTTGGGAAAATGTCACTAATATCAGCTATAAGTCTTCCATGTTTGTAGTTTGGAAACATGGAAAAGACATTGTTGTTCAATTCAATTCAATTGAATGCACAATACAGTATTCAATTCACTTATCTTTAGTCTTAGTGAGAAGAACTGGTTATCATCAAATCTCTATAGGATTTATAAAACCTATTCACACCGACAGAGCACCCCATACATTAAACTTTCTGCACCCAAAATCCTAAACTTAATTAATTGATTGATTTATTCTTGCAACAGGGCAAGGTATTAGTAAATCTCTGACACTGCATCCAAACGCTTATTGTATCCCTTGTTGCAGTTTTCCTAATTGAAAATGTCACTTATATTTGCTAGGCGCAGTGGGCTCTTTATTAGTTTTTTTCTGTGAGTTTACTCCTGAGGATCCTCCAGTAGGTTTTGTTTCCTTCAGCGATCAAGTGCAGCGATCTTCGCAAAGTCTACACAAAAGTTCTTTATGGAATATTTCAGTTTACATTAGTACAGTTGCCAGTGAGTAATCTCGTCACTATTCTGAGCTTTAGTAAGGATTCGGAAGAAATTATTTCTTTAATTTTCTATTGTAAGTACTGTCAATATAGAATTTGAAAGCGAAAAAAAATGGTCCCTGGTCTCATACTTTGAGAGTTGAAAGTGCTCCATTAGAAAAATTTAATTTCAGAGATGTGTATCTCCTCTCCCTTCCATTTTTGAGAAACGCCCAAACGTTTTTTGATTCGATTTGATTGTAGAGAATTTAATTCCCTACAATCGGAAACAGCAATAGAGGCCGCCAAAACGCAGTTTTTTGGGTTTTTTGTTTCCTGGCGTTTGCCGTTTTTGTTTCAGGGGACAATAAATTATTTTTTACTATCGCAAGTTTTTTGAAATTAAAAAAAATGCAGAAAACCCACTAAATTGAGGTACAACTGATTTTTGTACCATACATTATTCACGATATATTGCATTCATTTTCTAAACGTTTTTAAGTGTTTATTGAACTACTATGAAATCCATAATTGACAATAGTACACTACACGAAGGTAAAAGTGGTTAATAGGCCTTTCAGCAATATTTTGATATGATTCAGCCCTGGTATTCCGGTAGCCTTCGTGAGTCTCTTTACTCGACTTTTTAAAAACTATACTTTTTTCGGATCCGCGGGAGCTTCTTGCTAGAGAGGCTACTTTTTCATTGCCTTCCATGCATATATGTCCTGGCACCCAGACAATGGTTATCCTGTTTGAGTTTGCTAGACTGAGGAGGTGTTCTAAATAGTTCCACACTAATTCATTAATTCCACACTATCATAATTGAGCATTTAAGAGCTTTTATTGAGGCTTGCTGTCTGTAAAGATTATTATGTTCTTGTTGACATAGGTTCTTTCTAAAATTTTACTTAGGCAGAATCATCTCTTTAGCATGAATTTCGGCTTGGAATACTGTG
The DNA here is from genome assembly GCF_022605725.1 of Anthonomus grandis grandis. NCBI lineage: Eukaryota > Metazoa > Arthropoda > Insecta > Coleoptera > Curculionidae > Anthonomus > Anthonomus grandis. The sequence continues at coordinate 10,429,187 of NC_065555.1, forward strand.
GTATGTTGTCCGAGTGAGCAAGCAAGTTAACTCTTGATTAAAAATCGTTATATTCCTGCTCCTGTTCCACTATCCATCTTTGATCCGTGAGTATACCATACTAACTTGGTTTTGGATTGTTTCGTTTTATATTTCCAGTTTAGCTGGGTTAAGAACGGTTTATTCATGCTAATTTTGGTCGTCATTATGTCACTGTTAGAGTGATCTCTAAGGTATTTAATGTTCTTATATGACCTGTAGTGTGTTTTTTCATACCAGTTGCCATTTCATTGTCTGTATGCCCCCATTCTAGCCTCTTCCCTAGCAATGATATTCAATGATGGATGATTAAGCAGGGTTTTCATGGCAGCAGTTGGAGAGCTACCCATTGCTCCTTTGTAATGTGTAGGCAGGCGAGTCTTTGGGTGTTGATAGATGAGACTGTATTTGTGTAGACTATGCTTTTTACTCTAGTTTCTTTAACTTTTGGCTACCAAATTGTTACGCCGCGCCGTAGATTAATTTGGATCTTACCACATAGTCAGTGTATAGTCATTGAACTATTTGCGGTAAAAATCTCCTAATTTTTTCCTACTACTCCTTTGGTGATTTCAATATGCGAATTCCAGGTTTGTTTTACGTCAAGATTGCCACCTAAGTATTCAGCTTCCCGGGAAAATTGTAGGCCTTTACAGAAGATAGTTGGATTGACCAGATCTTTCATCTTTCTTCTTTTCATAAACGGAATAAGTACAGTTTTTTTAGGACAAACTGTGAGGTTCGACCGACTGCCCCGGTTCCGTGCAATTTTCATTTTTGCTAAACTTACTAAGAGTTGAATTAATAACCTCCAAGAGTAAACGCAATTATTTTGTTATCGCACAGATGCAGTAAGCGAGTTGAGTCGCGGTAGAAAGTTGATCGCGAATTAGTCATATTTACTCTTTATATTAAGATTACGGAAACCCTTGTTACACTATATGTATCATATTATTTTGTGAGAAGACTAGAGATTATAGTTACCGGTTATGAAGAAAAAGTGACTATAAAGAAGGTTAGAATTAGCATACATAAAAACAGCCAATAGTTTAAATCTGCCAAATTGTAAATTGTTTTACAAATGTAAAAGTTTGTTTCATTTATCATGAAAGGCATAAGCTATTTTGTTTAGATCGCTATTTTTACACATTTAATACTATTGAATGTACACATATAAGATTCCGAAACCATCTGAGCCAGGAGAGAAATACTATAATAGAAAAGGTTACTTTAACAAAAATGTGCAGGCAACATGTAATGCAACAAACACGACAGTAGAATTCTACAATTTATGTTTAAATGAATAATGTGTAACGGCATAATAAAATGCTATTAAGTGAATCTGGTTATAGAATCAGACGTTGGCTGACGATGTCATACAAAAGTTCCGAAAAACTCGTGAAAAAATTTCATTTAACACAATCTTTATGAAAGAAACAGTCATAATCGAAAGGTGCTTTGGTCAACTAAGGAGAAGTTTTCCAATTTTGCAATATATGTATAGTTGAAACTAGACAGAGTTGCATCTGTAAATATTAGTTGTGCTGTAATTTATAATATATCAGAGTATTTGAATGATCCACTTTCTGTCAATGAAGAAGAAGATATCATAAAAAGACGAAGAAGAAGAGAAATACAATTTAGAAAATGGAGAAAAGAGATCAAACATTTCATTTACCAACCAAACATTTATTTATACACATTGTACTTATAACAATTCATATTTAGAATTATATTCAAAAAGTGTGGAAACAAATAAAATTTTATAGGGTGTGTACCTTGAAAAATATATCTGTTCATAATTTATAAAATTGTATATCTTTAATCTAAATGTAAAGAAGTTGAAATTTCGGGACCTTAGCGTGTGAACTTTGCTTAATGTGCATGTGCGTAAGTTTTAACTCAAGAAGAACCGGCAGCACAATTTTGCAGTATCATCTGTTTCTTGCTCTTATAGCTTTTTGTTTTGCTTGTGATGGTGTAATATAAGAGGAAAGAGGAAATCTAACTAAAACCTCATTTCCGCTGGTTTTTGCATTTCTACATTTTCCAATAGCTTCAATCCTGTTATTGCCTCTTTAGCAGTTTTATTTAATATTAGATTTTTGTCATCTTTATTTATAATGTCCAGCAATTTTTTCCCTTTATTTCTTTTCTTCTTTAACTCGTTTTTCATATTTTGAATTTTTTCTTCTAATTTTTTTACATTAATACTTTTTCCATAAATCGTTTGGGATCGTTGGGATTCCTGCATTTTAATTGACAGAATTTCTCAATTTTTTCTTATTAATGGCAACTGTGATTTATCATATAATACTTTGTGATTAGATAAAGCATTTATGACGCGCAAATTGACACTTAGTTCTGATTTACTGTCGTCTTCGGAATTAATTTTTATCACTTGCATAAACGTACAATTTTTTAGTGTTCTTTTATAAGTATAAGCTTAATATTATTGACACATTTTTTAAAATGTCTAATAAAATTAGACTTATGCTATATTTAAATTCTTAAAGTAAAGAATTTTTATTCATACTACCAACTAATAGAAGATTAAACTGAACATGCATGATAAAAAAAAATTCTGTAGAGGAAATTGGACTAAATATATTTAACTTGCTAAGAATAACATCAATGCTAATGTTAATATAACACGTTAAATTCAAAGATCCTTGTGAAAATTAATCTAAACTCTTAATTATAAAGTTTTACGTATAGCAATAAAACGTTGAAAGTGACTTGGTAGGCGAGTCACAGATTTAGACACGTCAACACAATAAAACACTAGAGGATTTAATTAAACTTATTCATCTCGGGCAAAGTAGGATGATGTAGCCGGGAGGGCTAGCACTAAAACTGCATTTAATTAAGAAGTTGGGATTCTTCGCATTTTTGGCGTAATTACGCGCTCCCGCCCGCTTCCTTTGTCTTCTGGAATAGCTTTATTCTGGCTCCTTCCTACACTGTTGCCAGATGTACACCCACAACATATTAAATTATTTTATTTGTATACTATAAACCTGATTTCACGAAGTGCAATCTGAACTTTTGCTTTTTAGATCATACTGTAATACATTATTTTAGGAGCTACAAAAAGAGCGTATGTAAAAATTTAGGGATAGTATACAAATTTTTTGCTTCTGTTAAATAGAGCTATACTAATGAAATTATAAATTAATTTTAGGTTAAATTTATACATTAATCCATAATTTTTTAATATAAAATCTTAAGCAAACTTAGCCTGTCTGCGCATAATAAATTTGTTTGAGTATAAATATATTCTCTCATTATTATTCTTTACATATAGATTTGTTGACGACACATCTTTTAACCGCAAACAATAAACAGTTAAATATATGATTGCATATTATTCGATCAATCAACATTTCAAACAGAAATAAAAATAGAAATTGACATAGTCAATTAGAGAGAATTTAATGTCTCAAGACTTAATTGAAGGCATTCAAGTCCATACTGATCCATGTCAATCATATCATCAAGTATTTCTAGGCACAAAGATGATATTACATTTGATTATGAAACGATATATATTGCATTTAGAATCAACAGTTTGAATACACAAGTTCGTAGCCAGTATTGTCCAATTGGTTTAAGCATAACCCAAATGGATATGATTCATTGATTATATATTTTTTTTAAAGGTTAATTTATTAATGCAAAGACTTGATGGTATTTTATTAAAATTCAGCCATAGTTCATTCTATCAATCTATTTCATTAATACTACATCTAAAAGAAGACTAACAGAGGACACTAATAATTAATAAAAGAGGATATATATACATCCGTTTAGCTTATGCATAAGTAGGTACAATATAAATGTATTTATTTAGGCATAACCTAAATGGGTACTATATAGCTGGTAATAAGCTTGTTAACTACGAATACCGCTACTAGAGTCATATGTTACCATCTATAATTATAGTAGTATGCTTAAATGATTATCTTCCTTGATGGCCCTAATTTACGATATTATGGTTAATTTATTATGAAACCTTGTAGTTTAAATATTCCGAATGTTACGTACTAAATTCTGTGTGTATGTTCTTAAATGTCAGTGATTTTTGAAATTATTGTTGCTTATCAAAATAAAACAAAGTCCTACACGTTTTTCTAAATGTTTTTTTCTAAGCAGTTTTAATTTAGTTTTGCTGCTTATTTTTAAAAAAAGTTTAAACAAGACAACAATATTAGTGAGGTGGTATATCTACAGAAACGAATAAAAAGAAGAAAATTAAATAATGCATTATCTAGGTTTTGCGGGTGACTTGGTCATTGTAGTTAGATGAAAATGCATGTAATTTGGAAATAAAATGGGATGCACTGAGTTTAACTGACCAAAAGTTCTTACGATTTGACGATATTGATGACGACTGCTTGTTAAACCGACTTTAAACCATAATAAGTTTTTTACAAAGCAAAGACCTCAGCTAATACCAAAGGAACCAACAGTAATTTAGACAAAACATATAATATACTAAATATATTTGACAAAAAGTTCAAGGACGACGGCTTCTTGGTAAACTGACTTAAAACTTTTCAAACCAAACACAAACATCGTTCTTGAAATAAATTAAAAATATAGTACTCATTTTTAATCAAAAATTTACCTGGAGAGCGGTCACACATCCACAAGGCAAAAACTACTCTATACTTTAACCACTAGGTAGGTTTTACTACTACTAAGTAGATGCAGGAGACTTAGTAGCAGACATTAAATCTTCACCTAAAAAATTAAGTTATGAATATACAAAATAGTAGTAAGATACATATTGTCACATGGTTCAATCGTTTGGAATACTATGAATTATCGTACGAATTATCGAAGGCGTTTTATAATCATGTGATTTTAATCTTTGTATAGATCCAGTTTTAGTCCCATTCTCATGCATCTTAATATGCCATTTTTATTATTTTTTATTATTTATTGTTAGTTGTTTTAACCTTTTGACTTTGCCGGAGGCACTATATCTTTAATATGTATTGACGAAAACCCTCAATTTGTATCCCTGATGATGGACATATTATATGTCCGAAACATGTAGGATTAATAATTTTTAAATAAATTTAGTGGAGGATGACCGAAGCATTTTTAGTTACCCATTGACATATTAACTCCACTGCAAATACGGACTACTTCTTCATCAATGATATGTGAAAAATAAACAAAACATCCCATACATAATTTCTAATACACATGAATTAGTCGCCTCGCAAATATATATTATTTGTAGTAATTTTACAAGTACTTCCACATCATTCAAACAGAAGAAATGATATTTTTTATTGCAATCCCCCATTCACAAAGCTGCAAGTTCATACCATAAAATTACGGTTGCGAACAACACAAAAAAAAAACAAAACGGTGCAACTATAAAATGATTATGCGTTTTTTAGCGTCAATTTTCCCAACTTTAATTATGTCAAATTAGTGGAGGTGTTGAGTGACTGACAGCCACGAGCGAACGAACGTTATTAATTCGTTAAAAAATAAACGGAAATGTAAGTGGATAATTAATTTGTCAACGATTTTATCTGACAATAAAAATCTAACGTCATCTTGACAAACACGTTGTCTTGAAGCAAGACTAGTAATGAGCGGAGTTCTTTGTTCTTTGAGCCTTTGTGGTGTTAAATTAACAAGACACGTTTAGGTGCTATAATTAAGAAAAGTAGTTAATGTATAAAGAGTATAGGCCAAAATTTGATGGCATGAATATTATTCTCTTTGTGCCATTGTTCCATACATCATTGCCAAACAATATATTAATTAGTTTTGATTATATACTAGATCAGCTTTTTAAAATGCATTATGAAATTTAATGTAGTTTAATAAAACTACACAATTTAATAAGTAATTAGATAATTGATTACTGGCAAAATTTTTTATTTAGCAACCCGTTTCTACGCGTATAAGCGCCATCAGGGTTCTAATCTAATAATTTCTGGATTTTTTCTACATTTCAGTCCCTATTCCTTCGAATTAGCATGAAATTTCAAGGTGAGTTGGCTTATGTTAACGTATCAGCTAGAAAGCAATATCTGTTTTTATTTTACTCTAGGACATTGAAATGCCTTATCTTTAATTGATACTAATTGGTATTGGATAGATTTTCCAAGTTGCAATCATGCATCTCCAAAAAAATTATATTAGGTTTAATAATATTTTTTTTTTGATTCATAACACTGCACAATTTTATAAGCTTTTATGGTCTCTGACTAGGTTTTGTATAATGCGTTTATTTATGCATAATCTAAATGACAATAATTAATCTTTTATAAAGCGGCAATTTGGAGAGGTTGTGGCACTAGAACCGAAACTCCTTATGATTATATGAGGCTAAACTAAGCCAAAAATCGTTTGCGCTGCTTTGGTGTTATGAAAAAATGTCTAAGAACAAAATCTAATTAAAGGTTGGAGCAGACTCTTTGGACTGATAAGAAGCATACCCATAACTGCCAAATCAAGCTTATACTGGATATTAATAGACTGGGTATTGTCATGTGCTGCTAATACAGCATAACATAGCCTTGTCAATAAATGTTCCGCCCATCTATAAAAAGAAAGACACTTTCCTCAATCGAGCTACAGCCTAATCACAACGAACTGGAAAAATGCTCAAGAAATATAGGTGCCTGATGAGTCTACAGTAACCTATAAGGACTCTAGTTTAGTCCTGTATTGTTTTCTTATGCTGTGTCGACAGTCACGCAGCTTTAGCTTTCGTTAGATTTGATAGCAGTTTTTTGTGAAAGAGCGACTTTGTCGAAAGGCGTCACCCGTTTCTATTAAATTTAATTTTGTTCATCTGTATATAAAAATAAAGACATAATTATTATCATTAATATTATTTGCCTGCACCAGCTGCATTCGCTATTCCTTATCTAATTTTTTCCATACCTAGTTATCAAGTATATGACAAATATACATATATCTTTTACTCAGAATGAGGCAATGCTCGAAATCGATCTTGCGAACGTATCTGATCAGTCATAGACCTTTACTCCGTTGTGTTCTAAATCCTAGCTTAATCGGAATAATTTTCTCTTATCCAACTTGTGCAGTGCATGTCTGCATTCTAGCAATAGTGCTGTTAAATTAGATTATTATATTTTTATCCAGACCCCTTTTTACTTGGTCCATAGTAGTAACCTTTAGCATGGTAAACACCTCCACCTGAAAGACTGCTGAGTATCTTCGTAGTACGTAGACCTCATGTAGATTGGTATCGCTATGTATTAGCTTTCAGTACATGAGAAAGGCAAAAAATTTGCCAACCAATATGTTGAATTAAAGACACAACCAAAAAAGGCATCTTGTTACAGGGATGTTATGTTACAAGGTCTTCAGATGTCATGTGTTATTGAGAAGTAAGAAGCTTAGTATGTTGTATCTTTTTTAGCGGATTCCAAGTTCTTAAGTAAATGGGTGGTATGACGGCCTGGCACGTCTTTCTTAGAAGATTTTCTAAAGAAAACAAAAGAGACCGATCTGTTCTAGCATCAACACCCAAAATTTCAGGTCTTTTCAAGCTAAAACTGTTCATTAGAGTAAGAAATATTTAGTTAATATTTACTTTATCAGTTAAAGGTCCAAGGTTTCTCTCTAAAATCATATTCATCGAAAATTGAATAAAAAATTATTTAAGAAAAATAATTGATCTGAAGTTTTTATAATATTCTCATCGTTTACGCATATACAGATTATATAGACGGATCCATACTACTTGCTCGTTCACAAACTCACATTAAATTACCAATTATTTCGGTGTTCGGGCAATGGCGCTCTAATGAGCCATTGATCCTCATTAAGCAGGCATCGTTCTGATGTTGCCATCGCTTCTGTCGGGCAACAATTTTATAATTATTAACGGCCCTGATGGAAAATCGAGCCTTTGATTGGCTTCGTTATGTCCATGGATCTGCATGGACAAGCGAATGAACGGTTGATGCGTTAGCTCGATATTTTGGATTAATCTTCTCGAATATATAAAATGTAAAAACTACTAATTAAATATTTTAGACGATAAGTATGACAGTTTTATGTTTTCCTGAGCAAATTAAAAAAAAAGTTAAAGTCCAACCAAAGGAACATAATCTCATTACTTTTGGTCAAAATATTTAAATTAATCAAAGAACGGGCGCATTTTGGAATTTTACTTGTTCCTATTGAGATAATGTTCTTATTTACATGTGTTACCTGTTAAAATTCATTTTGCGGTATGGCCCAAAGAAAATCCCATATATACCAAATTAAATCAATTTAAGGCCAATAATGTGTCAAGCAAATATCTGGCGCCCAACTGTGGGGCTACTTTGTAATCAAGAAATTACTATTTAGGGTAACCCAAAAATACAATATAACGAAAATACTATCACAAATATTTTATGATGACTTTACAGAATTTCGAATATAGAATCTTTTCGTTGTCAAAATTATATTCACTTTCATATGTATAAGAAAAAATCTGTGTTTAATTCCTGTGCTAAACAAAATCTTGGCGCCCAACTGTGGGATAAATTGAAATTTAAAAAAACATAAAGGATCACGAACAGGAGCAAACAGCCAATTTGTGTAATTAGCTTTATTAACTCCGGTTTTGGAGGAAAAATATAGGATCTACACTAAGGAAGCATAAGCTACCTGTGTGATAGAACCTATCACACAGGTAGTCAGTCTCGTAGTCAGAAATTTGTTTCGGGGAGGGCTTGCAGAATCTATTCACAAATTTCACAAGACTTATAGTCAGTCAGTGGTGCTTAGAGAGGGTTAAGTTAAAGAGTAATAGGGGAAATTTTTTAATAACTGTCTTATTAGAAAAATAATCTTATCAATTTTTTTTGATAAGATGTCTATATGGCGTGGTGAGGATCGACAGCAATATCTCACTGAATGGAGACCATAGCAAGTAAACTTAATCTCTCATGATTTACTACACTTTAAGGTAAAATTTTCATTCTTTTCATGGTAAAGAATGATCCTTCTACGCTAGTCGTTCTGACGACAGAGTTGCTAAAATAGTGAGAATAAGTTTTATACCGCGGAAATATATTCATTCGTAAGACTCCAAAGGTTTTAAAACCTCGGCTGGTTCGTCAATTGACGATATTTTTGCACACCACCACTTATATTCTGCCTTTACTGCCATTGATGACATTTTATCTTCGAAGTATAATGCTAAATTGTCTATCTCATCTGGTTTACTTACATCAGCAAATTCTGGAAGGAAAAGTTCGAAGCTTAGTAAAACATTTTGTGTGTTGTTTTAGTGACCCAGTCCATTTTTTTTTAAATTTTTAAGGCTTTGGATAAATGGTCAAAAAAAAAATCAAAAATTCAAGCTTTTCAAATGTTTTTTTCATTGCCATCGTTTCTACCTATTAGGCCTTCTTCAGGAAACAGAAACATCAAAGCTCTTAATTATGATAAATAGAACATAGTGGTTTCATATGACTGTATTTGGTTTATTTATTATTGAGGAATAAGTAACAATGTACTTAACAATAATGATTTAAGTACATTGTTACTTACGCACCAATCCATATTCAAGCAACAAATAAACCAAATACAATCATATGAAACCACTATGTTCTATTTATCACAATTAAACGACGAGCTTTGATGTTTCTGTTTGCCCTGAAGAAGGCCTAACGCCGATATAGGAGTTAACTCATTAACTTTTATACATAATTATGTTAACTTAATAAAATCATTACATAAGTTTGCAAAATATTGAGATTCTTGTGAAGCTTGTAATAATATCGAACACTTATTTCCGGTACTTTTTAGTCAAAAGAGAGAGTTAGGGAAATAATTCTTAAATTACATATTAAATGTTTTGAATATTTAAATGCAAGACGGTAATTAAAGTGACCCTTTCAAACTAGTTTAATTAAATATCGCGTTCATAAGAACAAAAAAAAGTTATTGATAGAGGCTAAAAGGCAAAATGTCATTTTATCAATTATAAGTCACCATCATGTACTTTGTTAAAATTTAATTATTTTGTATAATAATATACCACTAGTAACTAACGAATTTGAGAAACTCTGTACAAATAATAGTAAGAAACAAAGTGGTGACCAGAAAAGAGACCGACCTGAGTGCAGTGGAAAATAAATATGAAAATAGTAGAGAAGTTTGGAGGTGAAATGTAAGTTTAACCTTTAACTGCTCGCACTGGTGTAAAAAATACACCAAATTGGTGCCAACCGCTGCTGATTCCATACAATCACTTTTTCGGCATCACCGAGCTAGCTATGCTTCGCTCGATGTTTCTTCCAAATGCAGTGCCAATACGGTTTTGATCGCCTAAGTAGAAGGTCAAATATCCCGAGAAGTTTGTCGTGGTGTACAGAATACACCAACGCGAGTAATTATGTAAGTACATTAAAATAATATATTTTTTAGTTTTTCAACAAAAAATCGTTTATTTTGAAGTGTGTGCATATGTAAATATTATTAGTAATGCATTTGTTTTGAGTGTGATTAAATAAAAATTTAAATAAGTTGAAAGATAGGTATGTAATTTGAAAGTAAAAATCTAAGTGGGAGTACAAGATTACCTCTGTTGGTGCCACGAAGGTACTTATACACGTTTGTATATTTAATTTATATATTTTTTATTTTTAGGCATCGAATAAAGATAAAAAATCCGAAAGGCTTAACCCAAAATGAATTGGAAGCTGTGGCCCAGGTTCTATGTGATACGGATTCCGAAGAAGAAATTGGCGGGGAAGGTGACATATCTGATGAAAATAAAGATATAGAGGAAGACAAACACAATTCAAACTCCGAACAAGAAATAAGTGAGCAAGAAGAACAAGATAAAGTGGAAGATGATCAAAGTTCAGGCTCCGAAGATGTTCCTCTCTCCGTGTTAGTGGCCAATAGAGAAGGTCAGTATGTTGGCAAGGATAAAACAACTATTTGGTATAAAAGTTACCCTATGTGTAAATCTACTAAACCCAAAAGCAAAAATATAATAAAAATACTACCAGGGCCAAAGCAATGCGCCCGTGACATAACTGATGAGATGAGTGCTTTCTCAAAAATTGTTGATGATGAAATGATTGAACATATCATTCAGTATACTAATAGGAAATTTCAAAAGTTCGGGCAAATTTTAATCGAGAAAGAGACGCAAAGGACGTTACAAAAACGGAAATGCTTGATTTTATTGGGTTATTGTTTTTATCTGTATGTAAGAAGCAAAATCACACCAATTTTTTGGAATTATGGACGAAAGACGGAACCGGATCAGAAATATTTCAAGCTTGCATAAATTATCAAAGATTTCTTTTTTTGCTAGCAAATATTAGATTTGATGACAAAGGAAGAAGGAACGAAAGAAAATAAAACCGATAAGCTAGCCCCGGTGCGATTTATTTTGGACAAATTTATTTATAATTCAGAAAAAAACTACTCTCTTGGTGAATTTATGACCATAGATGAAATGTTGATTGCATTTAGAGGAAGGTGCAGCTTTGTCCAGTACATACCCAACAAACCTGCCAAATATGGGTTGAAGGTGTTTGTGCTTTATGATGCTAAAACATTTTATGTCAGTAAATTAGAGCTCTACTGTGAAAAACAACCAGACGGTCAATACAATCAATTAAACTCGCCAACTGCCATAGTTCACCGATTGTTGGAAGAACAGAAAGGAAGTAACCGGAATTTAACTTGCGACAATTGGTATTCAAGTTACCCTTTGGCACTGGAGCTGTTACAAGATAAAATAACATTTATCGGGACTCTAAAAAAAATAAACGGGAGCTGCCAATTGAGTTTTTGCCAAATAAAAATCGATTGGTTGGGTCATCCATTTTCGGATTTCAAAAGGATGTAACCATAGTTTTAAGTGTCAAAAAAAAATAAATTCGTTGTTTTGATTTCTACTATGCACGACGACTCTTCTATTGACCCAAATACCAACAAACCTGAAATTATATTGGATTATAATATCACAAAGGGGGGTGTGGACACAGTGGACAAAATGTACAATACGTTTTCTGTTGGAAAAAGAACAAGGAGATGGCCATTGGCTTTTTTCTTTTTCAGTTACTAAATATAGCAGGAATCAATAGCCAAATTTTATATAACGCCACTCATCCTTATTTTCCTCACAAATACAGAAGACTTTTCCTAAAATCGCTTTCTCTGTCATTGATGAGACCTCATTTGTCTGAAAGAGCTGCAATATCTACTTTACCTATAGATATCAGACATTTTCTATCTAGGTATAGAAAAGCTCAAGTAAACGACGCAGAGGAAGGGCCACCCACAAAAATCAGAGGAAGATGCTTTATCTGTGGCAGAAAAAAGAATAGATTTACTACAATTACATGCAATACTTGTCATCAATTAGTGTGTAAAGAACACAGTGATAACGTAATTACATGCCATAAATGTAAGAAAGGCGGATCTGCCAGTGTATAGATAACTTTTTGTGTTCGTGTCGTGTAATATATTTTTTTAGTTTACCTTTTGTGTAATATTATTTCTGTTCATACTTACTGATTTTTTGCCAAAAATATGCACTTAAATTAGGCAATTATCTATTACACGTATATTTATAATTCATAGAGTAAATAAAATAAAACAAAAACAAATTTAGATCATAAAATGCAATGGTGTACAAAGTACACCGCGCGAGTTGTAGCGTGAAAAAAAAGTGCGCGAGTAGTTAAAGGTTAAGTAAAAAACAATAAAAAATAAGAAGAATAAAAACAGAATATATTTAAACAAAAAGTATGAATTTAAAAAATTAATTTAAACTTTCTGCAACAACGTTTCTGCAAATAAGTTTTTGGTAGTTAAAGGAGCTTTTAAATATTTATAGAATTGTCTTAAATATATGCAGAATCTTTTATTGGTACTAATGGGCAAATAGTACTCACAAGAAAATTATCATGATAATGAATATTTACCACTGTAAAAAGAAACTCAAAACAGTAGAAGCAGTGAAATCTTTTTGACACACCTGTAGACTAATATAGTTGCGAAACCGCGAATTAAATAAATCTAAAGATCAGAAAGAAGAGACAACGCTTTTTAAAATGTATGGGTATCCATTCAATCCACTCAATATCAAATGAAAATAAGTTTGACATTTTTAAAGCTCCATTCAACCTTAATTCAGCTTGAATATTCTGATTCTATATAGTTATGTATATTTAGAAATACAATCGAATAGATTTAAAGAATTATCTGTACTGACAAAAAATAATTGTAATAAGACGGTGCTAAGAACTGAACAAAATATATTTACTGCAATACAGCAAAAATAGAGAAAATTATATGGTAAGTGTTCAGACAAAATGCACTTCTTTTATTTTTTCTCTAGTTAATTCATCTGGATGCTTTCAGACTACAATTCCATAAATGTTTATGATACAATTTGAAAAGCATATTATTAATGCATGGTAAAATTTGTCATAAAAGCATCATCTGGAATAGTAAAATGTTATAAGTTTAATCTTGATTGAATTAATGTCCCATTATTTAGAAGTAAAATGGCATCAACCTATAGACATCGGAACTTTAAAAACTGTGAGAACCACAAAGTGGTCAAATAAAAACCTCCAAGATGTTTTCAAGCATCTTATCCGGTGGCCCCGGTGCTCTTAACGCCCCATTCAGATACAGAGGTGTAAAAGAAACGTGTGTTAGGGCTTTGCACCTTACTTTAAGTGCTTCTCCTTGATGCCCTTTTCTTTTGTAATGCCCTTTTTTCTTGATTTTTTTCTGATAAACGTTTACTCCACTGTCATTTTAAACCCTATTAAATTTTCGAGATATACGTATATTGGAAGAATTTGATAATAATGTTTTGTCTAGTCTCCAGGCAGATCAAGAATTTATTTTGTAAAATACACTGTGTTTCAGATTGCAGGAATGAATGATAATGCCAGAACTGCCATTAGAATATGAGAAAGATTACAGCGTAATTACAAAAAATATATGTGCTTGGCGCATGGCCTCTTGATTATACATGGAAAAAATCATATATCATATGAAATCTGACATACAAAAAAAATACACGTCCGATCAACTGTCCTTTATAATTTTGGGAGAACAGGATAAGAAACATGCATCAATATCGTAAATTTAATAATTATTGGCACTGTATTGCAAAAGTATCTAAAAGTTTGTGACTATTTGTCTTTAAGTTTAAAGAGCTATTTCATCGACCATCAATGTAGCGGTCTTCATTCAGCGCTCGACAGAACTTACTTAATTTAGTAACATTATCAGATTTTCTTTAGGATCGTTAGACGAAGGCTTGTGCACAAATTTTACCATGCTATTTAATAAGATAAATTATCAAATTTAAATAAACAAATGGCAAAAAACCACTGCTGATACATATCAGGGGATAATTTCTTTTATTGAGGTGCCTTAAAGTTCACACATAGTCCACTGCTCTTTTTAACTAAATCATTTAGGTCAATGACGTTACAGCCTACTTTACTTTTGCTTTTCAATATTCGCTAACAGTCTCAATATCTATTTCAAACTCAAGGACACTGTTAAGGTGCCTGAAGGTTCGTACCTAAGTCCAGTGCTCTTTTTAACTAAAACATCTTTATTAAAACGTTATAGCGAGCTTAATATTTACTTCCCAATGTTTACTGATGACCTCAAAATCTGTTTTAAAGTCAAGGATATTACCGATTGCTTGAAAGCAGATTATATAGTAAATTTTTTTATGAAAATTTTGCACTATTCTTTAATGAAGCATCACTTCCATTCGTTTACGTTCAAGCTGTAGAAAAAGTGCATCAGAAATTTTCAGGATTTATTTCATTCAAGCAGCACTTTAGAATTAAGGAGATTGATTATTCTAATATTGAGCTATTTATCCATATTATTTTCTTTTTATAAGAGCTTCACCATATTTTATAATTTAATACAACCTTATAGTTTTATACTGTATTATTGAGGAAATAAACCTTTATGTTACTTTTAGACATGTACAATACTGAGCCTACCCTTGCACTCTTGGTTGGATTATTTTAGAAGTTAAATTTTATTTAAAAATATGTTTCTGATACCCACAAGTTACATTTGTGATTTGACCAAGATTAAGAACATTAGTGAACTGCCTAGAATTTCGCTAAAATTAAATTTTTTACGTCGATTACAAAGCGAGTTATTCGATTTCAAAAACTCTCAGTAACTACAATCATTCATTACTTAACAGAGCTGAGTTAAGTAATGATTATATCAACCAGCATATCCGAAAAAACAAACTAAAATAGGTATACAACTTTAGCTTAACAGAATTATTTCAATTAAATTACATCTGGCTAATAGGGAGCAGCAGTTTTATTAACAAGTGTCGTTAATATACACCAATACCTGGGAGGGTCTGCACGCAGATTTTCTCAAACTTCTATAAAAAAAAGGGTTGGTTGAAATGACTCTTCCAGTATATCTTTAAAAATCTAGTTTTTGTAACGCAGAATAAGATGCTATTTAAGTCATTTAAGATGTAATATATCCAGAATTCCAGAAAAAAGAATGAACCTGATCACTATTAACATTAAAGGTTAAAGAAATATAAATTGATCTATATCATTAAGTTCTAATGATTCATGGTAATCCTCTTTCTTAAAACGATCTAACAAATCACCTTTTGAAATTTGATACCGTAGCTAGGAAACATCCTATATATACCTAAGAAATACTGTGAAATATTATCAGTAACCAAAAAACTTACTAAAGTGGAAATAAGCCCCATCGCCCTGCGCGCCATCTGGAAGTGTGAAATCGCACGGGGGCGCACTTAATTTGAAATTTCATTTGCTGCTCGCCAGGTCGCAAATCAGGAAAGGGGTAATTTCACAAACGGCAAAGTCTGTTTGCTCGCCTAAATTAATACCGTTACGTCCGCTACCGAGAAACTACGCTAACTTCATTATGGCATGGTTATAAAGACCCGCTTGTCGACTCGAAAATTACGTTATCTGAGTCAATTACTGATCTGAGTCAGTTTTTTTTTCACTTTATAATTAGGATCTGCGGAAATATGCTTGTTGAACTGATTCTTTAACTTTTTTTATGGAGAGAAAGGAAGGAACTATGAAATCATTAATTATATCAGGAAACTAACCTTGGAATCATTTACAATAATGGTGTGCCAGGGATCATTGTTGCAACGAAACTATTTTTAAATTAATTAAGTCTATTAAGTCTAACCTTTTGATTATCTTGCTGGTTCCATTTATTTTTAGAAGGATATATATGATTAGTTTGCACAAAAATGGGAAAAACACCCATTTAGAGATTAAGTACTCAATCAAAACTGCTCATGTTAAGTTTTTCTGGCAATTCATTCAACATAAACATAGTACTTCTTGAATTCTGGTTAATATAATAATTAATATTAATATTATTTATCCTCATCGAATATTTACAAAAATAATAAATCAAAGGATAACGAGCCTTAGCCTGAGCCTAACCATCTTACCTAAACTATTAAATAAAACTAACAATATTTTAAATACCTTAAAAATCCCTATTGCTAATACTAAATGCAAACACTAATATAGTGCTAAATTGCAATATCTAAAAATAAGATCTATAATTATTAAGAACATCTAAGAAAGACCAACATTGGTCTTATAAAAAGAATGATTCAAGGGCATAGGTTTAAAAGATATAACGTGAATATATATTTGTTTAAAACATTTTAGTCAATAAAACAGTTCATTTAAACATAACTTCCACTTTGATTCCATCAACAGGGAAATAAAATGGTCAAACTTTCTCATATTAAATGTAAACTGTAAGCAGGCATTTTAAGTTGTTTGAAGGCTGCTTTTTTCTCGTTAATATAATAAAACAGGGTGATCCAGTTTAAACGTCATTAATTTTAACACGTGATAGAGAATTTAAAAAGAAATAGACTTTCATTATAAAATTTTTCTTAAAAATGTTTAATAACAAAGATACAGGGTGTTAAAGTTAAGAATAACTAATTGTTTATTTATCATAACTTTTAAACTACCAGCTCAATTTTAATTAAATTTCGCATGCAGGTTATTGTAGTAAGTTATCAATTACTGATGAAGCCAATTTTTACAAAAATTGCCCGTGGCGTAACATACGGAGGGACTTGGTCATTTTTTGTCTCAAATCTGCGAGGTGATAAAATATTTTTTATAAGAAGTCAACCGTTTCGAAAGATTCTCCATTTAGTTTGGAAAGAAAAGTTACTTTTCTGAGGTTGTTGTATTATTTGATTAAATCTTTCAGACCATTGATAGTTTAGTTAAGCAATATTGAGATTGTCTATATCGTTCTTGTTAGTTGCTCACAACATTCACAACATTTCTTTTTAAATTCTCTCGAAAGGTTGTAATGCTTGGTAAATTTGTGTATTTGTATAGTTCATATTCTATAATATTAAGGAATCGCAAAGTCGTAGCCTACGATCAAATTAAAAACGAGTCATTAATCTTATGTCCGCAGTATTAGGATGAGGTTCCTTACTACTAATTTAATACTAAGATTTAGTAGTATTAAGAAACAGTTTATCGTTTATACAGAAATCAAATCTGCATTGATAATTTTTACAGATTCTAGGACATCGCCACGTTTAAACTGATAATAATAAGATTGATTGTAAAGAAGTTTAGTCCAAAGTTTTAAAGTTAAGTTAATAAAAATGAATGATCCAAGATGTCAAATTCCCTATTAAAACCTAGCAATACTAATACTGTTGATTTACCCTGAGCAAGAACTTTACATATGTCGTCATAAACGTGAAGCTGTATTTGTAATTTGTCCTAAATCCCTACTGAGTAGATAGGAGCAGATAACTATTAAAACTAAAATCATTTAGTTGGTTTGAGTTAAAAATACTCAAAGATCTTAGACATAGCAGAAAGGCTACTAATATAGGGCGAAAATGCACCAATTCCGTTGGGTTCCAGGCTTTTGGGAAAAAACTGAAATGTCTACAATGATTGATTCTAAAGATTAAGTATGGAATAATTATAGAAAATTCAAAATTAGTAATTTCTATATCTAGTGAATCTGAGCCCTCAGCAGTGCTCATAATTTTTAGTATTAGCTTTATTGACTGGTTCTTCTATTACTTGTTAAAATTTAAATTAAGTCACTGGATTAAAAGCAGTCGGATTTGTGTATTGTTCAAGTGTATTGTACTATTATAGTTTATTTTCGATACACTATTAACCCTTAACTGGTATGGCGGAAAAAAATCACGGTCCAAGTATGGTGGGGTCAAATTAGACCTTTATATTTTTTATTTAAACTAAAACAAAAAAAATTTAAAATACGAAAATAATAATATATTAACAACTCTGAGGCCATATAAACCAAAAAAATTGCACTTAAAATAAAGCTAGACTAAAAAATATAAGGTTTTTTAAAAAATAGGCTTTTTTCAAAATGACTCGAAAATAAACTAAAAAACACAAAATTTAGGTGAAAAATTAAGAACATGTTCTTAAATAAATGTGAAAACTTTCAAAACACTTAATAATAAAATCCTAAAAAGGTTTATAAAAAAACTAACAAACATGTTTGAACCTTCTATTATTGGCAATTATTGCATCGAATTCTTTTTACGCAATGATTTTTACAAACGTATTTATGGGAGTTATCACATATAAGTGATTGTTTATTATCATTGCGTAGATAAATAGAACACCTTGCGCGCTTAGGGGGTCTTTCCCCATGTTGATTTCTGCCTGGACCTATCTCTGGAATCTGACCAATTCGATGAATAAGCGCTTTTAATTCCCTGGGAATATTTTCCATTTGAGATCGGCAAATTAATTGGTTATGTATTAGATCTCTTTCTAAGAAACTTTTGGTGTGTCATTTCAGCCTCTGAATGAGCATTATTATATAAAATACTTCCATTTACAGCGCTAATATCCATCATTCGAAACCAAATTGCTTGCGGCCATCTTATAGTGCGTCTACCAACTTTAGAATGTGCACACGTCTGATCTAATACATCTACCCCCACTTTGGTAATATTGTAAAAATCTATCATGTCTGGAAGTTTATTTTCTATGTGCAAAATTCTATCATTATGATGAAAACTTGATATAAGATAAACTGCTCGATTTTTTACTGGAACATAAGATAGCAGAGTCACATCTCTGGTAAATTCGAAAATCGAAGAATAAACCGGTCGCTGCTTATTTGGCAAAAATTCCTTTGGTAGGACCCTTTTGTTTTTTTGGATAGTACCAACATAGGTAAGTTTACAGCGTTGTAGCTCTTTGACAAGCTCTAAAGAAGAAAACCAGTTATCCCCAGTAACATTTCGGTTAGATTTTTTTATCGGATCAACTAAAGAAAGAACATTGAGGATGGGTATGGCTAGCTTCTTAGGATTCTGAATTTGAGTGTCTTTTCTGGTATAAACAAAGGCGTTTACTAAATAATGCGTCCGAGCATCACAGAGACACATCATTTTTCCGGCTTACTTTTGATAAACATTCGAAATCTACAATTACCACGAAAACCAATCAAGATTTCATCCACAGTTACATATTCCCCACATGAATAGTTTGTATGACAATTATTCACGAAGCGATAAAATTTATCGGAAATATGGGCTAGCTTGTCTCCGGCTTCAATGCGCTGACTTCTGGTGTCTGGATCATCAAATCTCAAAGCTGTGGGGAGAAAATAAAATCTTTTTGCAGTAATACGAAATATATCACGATCCGTGCCAGTTGCGAAAAGGGAATTAATATCTTCGTGGTTCGACTTGAATACGCTTGCCAAGAAGAGGAGACCAAAAAATGCCAACATTTCGGTTTCGTCAACATGATTTAAAAATTGGCAGGATAAGGCATTGTGCCCATAACTAGCTTGCAAGCTCGTTATTTTTTCATTGGTCTTCTCGATAATTTGCTCGATTATTGTATCGTCAACTAACAGCTTAAAAGCTTCTGTGGCTGAATTTGGTTTGTTAACTTGTGCTGGTCCAGAAAGTCCTGGTAGATGCGAAACAATATTGCTTGCACGAGCACGGCTTGTGGCAGGAGCTTTTGTTGACCATTTTTTTTAATTTTTCCCATAATAGTAGCCAATTTCACTCTCATCATCACTACTATCTTCCAAAATATCTGGTTCACACGCGGTTCACAATCACTATCGCTTGCAGAAATATGTTCACTAACGATAGTCTCGGCATCAGAAATGTCGCTGTCATTATCAAAAAAAGTGTTAGCAAGCTGTTCTAACTCGTGCTCTGTTAGTGGTGCCTTTTTATCCTTTAAAGAAGCCATTACATTAAAAAATTAAAAAACCCAAAAAATTACGTTTAACGTATAGCGGGGTCAATTTTGACCCATTTAATTCAGACCTTAGCTAAACGAAAACTCAAACGCGACTGCCACACAGAAATATTCTTTTCGGTACGGCCGAGGAATACATGGAAGGCAGTGTTGCCACTTGCAATAGTTTTTCTTTAATAAAAATTTTTATTTTGGATGAGGTCAAAATTGACCCACCATACCAATTAAGGGTTAATATAAAAATCATTAAATTATGATACTGTTTTTTCATTAACATTAAAATGAGAAGTATTTGAGTTACTATTAATTAAAATTTACCAGAATGGGTCGACTTTAAATTTATATTGAAGAAACGCTCTTGTTTTAAGATGAATCGCTGAAGTAATAAAATATGATTATAATATATATGAAAACTCGAGAGATTTGTAAATGCATCTAAGCAGTACTTCGAGAGCATCTTCAGTAACTTTGGTAAGGTACCTGTTAGAATATGAGATCAAAATGATATCTTATTAAAAAAATATATAAACACAATTTTTGACTGAGGCAGATATATTGAGAGCACTAAAAATTTTCAAAGACATCTGGATTCGATGGTAAAACTTCTTTTCATCTATGTTACTGTGATACCTCCTTATATTCAAAGAGTCTAGTTAAAACCTATCGCTTAGACTAAATACTATCAAATTTCTCTAAAGTATTTGAATACAAATTTGATATAATTTCTTTAATCTGCGTGTGAGACTATAAACATGTATTGTATATAACAGTTGTATATGAATACATAGATACCCTCCTTTTTTGGACATTGAGGGGTTATAGTTAATAAGACGCTCAGTTTTAAAGCACATATTGCTGGGGTTGTTAAATATGCCTTACGAACTCTTCGTTTTAAAAAGCTAATTTATGCTGCTACATTGTGATTTTTATACTTTGGTGTATACCTTATTAGACGCAAAGCAAAGATACTGACTATAAGATTCTTATTGTTTTCAAAAATTGAAATTGGCATCTGTTTGATTTAATAAGCTAGATGCTAAAGCTATATTGCTATTTTTAATTCGCCTTAACTTGCCTTTAAGATAAGTTCAGAGTTACTCAGGGTCAATGTTCATTTCTTCTAATTATTTTTTAATATATCACTTATAATATTAGGTATTCTAAGTAATATTAACGTCGGGATGTTGATGATGATTGAGAAATTACCTTCATTCTTTCTTAATAGTATATTGTGCAATAAGTGTGAAATAACAAGCATGTTATTTGTACGAATGGCTTACCTTCTCAGATTCAGTGACTTTAATCCTTGATCTGAAATATGACTCTTAGATGGCGCTATTTATACTTAATTCGAAACAAGGGCAAGAATGAATATTTTTGCGCTGATTGCAAAATGAAGCAATTCTTTATTAAAAACTATATGCAGAATGCACAAATTTCGTAATAACATTCAAAAAATTATATTTATATTTAAATTAAAGACAAGTTAAAACACCAATGATTAGCAGGATAATAAAACTGATCTGAGGCTATTCAATTTCAGTGCCCTTCTTGGCCTTGGCATACCACAACACACAACTAACAGGCCCTATTATGAGCATTTAAATTGTATTATTCATGCAGTCTCGCTCTCCCAGTATAGTTAATATGAGACATAATTTTTCGCACTATACCAGGGCATAATATTACTCCTCTCCCTAAAGAATGCGGTCCCTAATCCGCCCGGTGACATGCAGACAAAGAACGGTGCCCTGTAGGCACTAACGCCGAGTCCTTGGCCCTTAAATAGGGAACGAATAAGGTCTAAATCCATCTGAACTATACATCGGTCGATTTTAAAGTAGAGAACGGGGCATCGGTATCACGCGAGTTTGTATGTTGATTAAATAATTTGGAATGTACGATGAAGTGAAATTTAAGTGGCACTTAAATGCAAATTTCTTCGGCAGATTATGGCCCTTGGTAGTGGCTGTCGAGTACAATGGGTGCGGTAATTAAATTTTTGCTCTAAATTTCCCAAAATTTTCTTTTTAATCTTAAGGTGCAAGGGCACATCAATTTTTGATAAGGATTTAAGTTGCGATTAAAGAAACTTTTTTATTTAACTTACCCCTTGTGCCTTTTTTTATCAGAAATATATTTAAGTGTAGTATTATATGTATCCCGAGGGTCAATATACTGGACAGCCCTAGTAGACGATCTTCTATTAAAGATGATTACAAAAGAATTTACTGCCTTGGCTATTCAGACGATGTGGTAATAGAAATCAAAGGCAACTTCTTCAAAAAAGTCAAATACATTGAAATAATATTTAATCAAGAACGTACGTAAAAACCACGTATCAAGAAAGCAATGCTGCCGAAGACTATGTGGTAGAAAGGTTCTAAATAAACGGGAGCTGGTCTGTAAGTTACTGGACCCAAGAAAATAACTCAATTAAATATAGCATATATGCCCTAGAAATTGTGGCTTTGTCAAACAGACTAACTATAGCCTGGATACCAGCTTACGAAAGCCACCAGAGATATAAAAAAATGGATGAATTAGCCAGAAAAGTCTCAAGCCGTAAGTTAATAGGTCCAGAGAATAAGCAATAATTACATACAAGTTAAAAGGCATTCCTACAATTGCTGGCTCCATACACTTTACTGCACATCTTTTGAGCTGTAGTAGAAAAGTTGTAAGAATAATATTAAATACAGTGTAAGTTAGGAAAATCTCAGAAGACAATCTTCGTAGGATATATAAGCAGGAAAAGGATTTTTGAACACAATATATAATTCAACTTTATTATGCACGCTTATAGGTTCGAAGGCTTTGGAGTTTTATAAGAAAGAACAGCTTTAAAATTAAAATTTTAAGCAAAAATACTTTAGGAGTAATAATAATCTAACCAAAAGACTACAACTAATTAATAAATATAATAAAAATTTAATTTTGTTTGTTCAAAACAAATAACCTTACTTCCATCATTCATATTACTCCAAATGAGTTCTTCTTGTAAACCTTAGTTTTAACATTGCAGATATTTTGCATTTATCAGAAAATTATTTTCTTAATATAAATATCAATGAGAGTCAAAAATAGTATTAGAGAAAAATAAATATGAAAACAACTGTGAAGGAACTAATATTATTTAAATCAGTAATAATCCTAACCAGAAATATTTTAAAGAAGAGATTTTGGCGCTTTTATCAAATACCATTTTATAATCATTTAAAATAAAAAAAATAAAAAATCTTAGTCATCACTTCGCTCTTTCCAAAGCTTGTTTGATTAACATTTTATTAATACTATGAGTTTTTAATTAAAACTCTAGATATTTACATGACAACAAAAAATAAATTAATCATTTTAATATTTTTTTGAAAATTTTATTTAGATGTTTACAAAAATAGTGTAAAATAAAAATATAAACATTTGTATTCAATTTTATTCTTAGATTTTTTAATTTTTATATTGTGTTTTCTCTACAATTTTTCTGACCTTAAATATATTTTAGTAGATAAGTACCAATATATGAAAAAAATACAAAAGATTTTTTATTTTCTATATATTTATTTCTTTTTCCTTTATCCATTGATCCTTAGACTTTCTTTAACTTATTTACTGTTATTATTAACAAATAGTTTTAAATTTTACCTCAATGATAATTGAAATGAACTTTGTTCGATTATAATTAAACTGTCCAGTATGAAAACAAAAAAAGTTTCACACAAAATTTTCACTAAAACATAGCAAACATATTTTATTAAAATAATCCTAAAAACTAACTTATAAGAAATGTTTTTCTTTTATTTTTAATATCCTACTTATTAGATTTTCATAAATAATAAACATATTTAATTTTTTTTTTAAAACATCATAAAGGTATTTAAATTTTGTTAACATTTTGGCGCCCAACATAAAGAAATCCATATTTTATAGTAAGCTTTATTTTCACTTTAAATTTATTAAGGCATATTAATTAAATAATTAGAGCGAATCTACATACAGCAGCTTTAATAAACCAAAGTTGGCTTTCCCATTTGGCTTTTGTTTTTTATTTCCCTATTAGAGTAATAAATGTTATTATGGAGCTTCATGAACAATTAAAAAAAAATTCCATAGCGTCTAATTTTACCTTGAAAATACACAAAAAATCTATTTGTACGTTGCTAATTCACAATCTTATATTAAGTCTGCGTTTGTTTAAAATAATATTCTATGGACACAATTAGTGCCGTCTTGGGTTATGGGTTTCGTGATACTTTCTGCTAGGACTGTCTTGTTGTTTTTACATGATAGCAATAAGTGTGCAAAGTACAGCTGTTAAATGTTGGTTTTTACCCAGTAAAAGTACCACGGAAACTGTTTCAATATTGAAAAAAACCTTGAAAAGGTGATAAGGTTATAAGACAAGTTGAAGTGTACGACTAATTTAATTGGTTCAGAAATGGTGATATCTTAATTAATTATAACCTCGGTCTTAATGTCTATCAACAATCCAAAATACTTAAAATATTAAACAAACAAAAGAACTTGTTGTGATTACAGATTTTTACAAGGCAATTTTACTGATCAACTATTACAAAGTAGTGGATTATCTTGAAGCTTGGTTCAATCAAATATAACGAAATATTCCGTATAAGTCCGTTATTTTTGTTTAATAAACATCATAAAAAGAGATATTTTAATTTCTCGATATTTTGGCGCCCAACAGCAACAGAAATCACTATGTCGTAATTTTTATTAAGTTTTATTTTCACTATCTGTTTAAGTTAAATTGATTAAATTAAAGAAAATCTTCGCAGTGTTGGCTTTTCTATTTGACTGTTGTTTTTTTATTACTATAATATCATATTAGAGTAATAAGTGTTATTATGGAACACCTTAAACATTCTTCTCAATTTTTCCAAAACGTTTAATTTAACGTTAAAAGTACACAAATCTATATCTATATTTTGGTTGTACACCATTTCACAATAAGTCTGTTCTCGTTTAAACCAATATTCTAGACACAGTTAATACCGACCTGACTTGATGTATATTCGTGATAGCTTCTGCTAGAGTTATCTTATTTTTGTTTCATTTTAGATGATCGCAAAAAGTGTGCGCAAAGTACAGCGGTGAAATGTTTTTACTAAAACTGTTACAATATTGAAAAAACACTTACAAAGGTGAGAAGGCTATAAGATAAGCTGAAGCGTACGAATAATTTATCTAGTTTAAAAATTGCGACCTGTTAATTAATAATAACGTCGGTCTGAAGGTCCGTTACCTAGCCCAAATTCCGTAAATATTAAATTAATTCAAGGACTTGTGGTCTTGATTATAGATCTTTAATAAGCAATTGCTCACAGAGTAGTGTGTTATCTTGAAGCTCAGTTTAATTAATTTTAACGGAATATTCTGTTTTTTTTTTATTCTTCCTCCTAATAGGTACTGCGATGGATCAATTTAGCTCTTTTAAAATCCGAGAGTACACACTCCGCAAGGTGATAGATTCAATAGGATATTTTCAAATCCAGTGCTCCTACAGGCCATTTCTGAGATGCTACAAATACCCCTGAAGCTCTATATTATTAGGATCTGTACCAGGTTAGCAAAGAATAATGATTGATATTGATTTAAATTCACTAGACCATAAATCACAAGCACAGCCAAAAAAAAAGAACACGAATGATAAGCCCAAAAACAACTACAAATTAGAAAACTTTGCCGGAAATAACGAAAGAATCCAAAACCGCATATTTAAAATTGAATGCACCGAGCCTCGTCTAAAGCTGAAAATTAACTCTCATTTTAATTCCCAGTGTGAGTTATTCATCAGGTGATGTTCGCGGTATACAGCGTTTTCGTCGTCGCATTTAAAACGTGTGAAAAGCAGCCAGCACATGTCAAGTGTAGGGGGGACCCCAGAAGAGGAGCGCGGGGGTACACGGGTGGATCGACCGAGTTCCAGGACCGCTTCCTGCCCCGTTCATTCACAGCTCCTCCGTATCTTTACCGCACCGTTTACTTCTTTCAGGCCACTGAATAGCGAGGTGTTCAAAAATAACTAACTTGCCAAGCCTGGCTACCTGCGAAAGTGCCGAGCAGCACAACGTTTTTTTTTAATAAGCAAGCTTTGTTTGCCAGCCTAATATGCGAGCTTTTATAACAATTATGTACAGGTGTCGAAGGTGTCGGACCGAAAATTTTCCCGGCTTTTTCATTATTGTCCTAATAACAATAGCGTACTATTGTTGATAATGTGCCTATTTAACTGGTGCAGCGTCTCATAAAAACTTTCTACTTATTCTTTTAAATTACTATATGCTGGGCTAGAAAGTAAATAAAAGAGTGCCTGCTGATCTAATTGGTAAGAAAATAAGAATGACAGTTTATTAAAGAGTTAATTTACTCGTTATCACTATTTTTATCACCAGTACTTCATATATCAACTAAACACACTCATTCATATTCTTAACAGCACTAACCTAGTTAACGAATTTTCAATCATCCTTTGGTAATCAAGACTTTAGTTAATATCATATTGGCATCAATCATCGAAGAGTTGAGAACATCGTACAAGCGAATGGTACGAACAAGAAGAAATGTCTATCAACTCACAAAAACGATAATTGTAGGTAGAATTACACTCACACAAACTGGCACCACCTGGTAGAGAGATGCACGGTCTCAAGCTTATGGACTAGGCAGCAACGATCGCGGTGAAGGAAACTCTTGAATGGAAGAAGAATTGGAATGAAACAGTTCCTCCCTAAATATTAAACATATCTGGGGAGTATGTTGGGTGAAGCGTTAGCAAAAGCTTTAAGGATAAACCTAACGCACTAAATAATGCTCTACATGAGAAGAAAAAGATGTCCGAAGTGAAAAGGAGAAGCCTTCACAAATATTAAGAATACTCCGGCTATAGTGACGTCCAACTTAAAATGGATGTTTGTGGTAGTTTTATCAGTACTGGAAGGAATCAGGTAAGCCGTTTTTAGAGCTGCCTCACCCTAGGCAAAACATATGAAAAATTCTGCCTTCACCATCATTTATATCAACTGATTTTACATCTCCTCAAGAAAGTAAATTTAATAAGGAACACTAAAGTAGGTGTGAGTCACAATAAACCATTGAGTAGCGGTAGAGGACTGTTATATTGACCACTCACACTAAACCTAATCTTACCTAGTTAGATTAAAATGAAAATATATAAGCTTTATAAAATGATTATTTAGTATCTGTTCACAAAACACACCTGACCATGTTCCAAATTGAAAGTTAAATCCAAACTGAAAACTTGTTAAAAACTTATTTTGTATACCGAAGAAATTATATATTTATATTTTTTAAAAAATTGTTGCCGAGTTAATTGGCAGAAGAAAATAAGAAGAAAACATGATTTATTGCCATTGGTATTTATTGACTTATAGATAGAGGTAAGCTTTTTGGATCAGCTCGACGAAAATAACGTTTGATAAATAAAATGTTGGTTTTCAACAAGATTTTAACTTGCATTATAGTTATCCTCATGCTATGTTTGCCTACAAAATCTAATTCTTTTTGTTACTATATTTATACCAGTTATATGATAACTTATATTTTCAGGATTAATTGGTGATCTAACGAAAAATTTATATAGGATTAATTTATCGAGTTTTAGATTAACAAAATTTTCTCTTAAAAGATTGTATTACATTACCTTGATTGCATGCTCAGGTTTGTATTTTGTCACCTCCTCGACCCACATTGAATATACATCTGACTTATATCTTCATGTACAGATCTGCTTCATAATCAAAAAGAATTAGAGACAAGAACTAGAGAATAAGAAGAGAAACTAGAGACAAATTTGTTGCTAATTTTTGTAGAAATTTACCTATATAACCATGGTAAGGTATCTGGCTTTACTCATTATAAAACTTCAATAGCTATTTAAGATTTTTAAGCCGTTGATACCTAAATCAATGGTTCTATTGTACCAACATTGCCCTAAAAATTTGGTTTTTCTTCTTCTGGCTTGGAATAGTCAGATTAAAAAAAAATACTTATTTTCTTAGTGCTACCGTATACTATATGATAATATTTTTATTCATTTCAGGTCTGTTATTTATATTTTTATTCTATTTACGCCATTCCAACAAAAAATTCCAATTATTGAGTGAAACAAAAATAATTCAACACTACACACATTCAACATTCATATTATCTTTGCGCATCAAGGAGAATTTACAAATATTCATTCTAGGTCTAGATAGATAAGAAGTTTTAGAATTTTTAGACAATATGCAGCGCACATTTCGCCTGTCCTCAATGCTACAGGAGCAAAACATTTCTCATAATATATTGAACACACTGTAGAAGCTGGATCCAACATGGATCTTACATAAGAGAATTACAAAAATTTCAGATAAAAGATATTATTAAACGTCTGTGCGTTTCTATCTATCTCTATATATATGGCTCAAAAGAAATGATGCTATCAATCGTCACCCCTAATCTCTGAATTCCGTTACTCTCGGTACAGTCTTATTTTATAAAATATAGTCATAAGTTATTTGGTTGTTTATTAGAGAATAACAAACAATTTTACATTGATGATTAGTTTTGCAGCATATAATGAGGAGTGTAATATTATTTTGCGACTCCATACCTAAACTACTATTGATACCACAATATTATTTTGTATCATCCACATATAACAAACTATTCATAGTATCATTTATAAAAGCGGTTCTAATAAGGAACCCGGTGGAACTCCAGTGCTGAAGGCGATCGGTAAGGTAAGAATTAAAAATGTTTATTAATCGGGAAGAACTGAAGTTTTGGTCAAGATTACTAAGAAGAATACCATAGTCTAGTCGATCAAAAGCCTTCGAGAAATCCGTATAGAAAATGTCAACATGTGAACAGGCGTTTATTTACTCCAATATATATTTTGTAAGACAAATTAAGTTTTATTATCTTTTATAAATCCATGTTGACGACAATCTACCTCTCATTGACCTAAAGACCTCTCATTAAAGGATATAAAGCTGTATGAAGAACATATTTAAAACACGTAATAATGTTGTTGATTATTGTAATAGGCGACTATTTCTCAATGATGTTTTTATCATTCTATGTATTGGAATTATTTTTTAAGTATCCTGAGGCCATTGTTGTACACAATTTATACATGTTGATTTAAAGACCATTTAAAATTTTGTAGCTACCATTTGTATGCGGAGGACACCCAACTCTATCTTCACTTTCACCCAAATAATACCGAAATTGCCAATAGAAATATAAATAACACGGCCTTTTATTTTTCATAGACATTGTGTATTTCTTAATTTTTATATTGTATTTTGTACTTGTTTATGAAGAGTAATAAATTTTGTTTATTATTATTATTCCTATTATTATTAAAAAATTGAGGTTCGAAAAAATGTTATTTTCTATTGCTTAAGACAAGTAGAACATAATTTTAGGTAAAATTGGAGAAAATACTGGGTTGTACATATATATTTTGAGTTTTAACAATATTATTTTGCGGTATTCTAATAGTAGTGTAAGAACTTTGAAAGAAATCGGTAAACGCATTCGCAATACTCTCGAGGGCTAATTAACAATTCACCTTTTTGACCAAATAAAGCTTCTGGTAACGAACTATTTCCTTGTGAAATGTGAAATAACTTTCAAAAGTTATGAGGGTTCAAATTTAAGTCGTATTCAAGTTTTCTACATTATTTTGGAACGCAATTTATTAAATTTCGTTAAATCTTAAAGATAGTTAAGTCCTTTACATTTTCTGTAGACACATAGTGTGGATCTCTTTTAAAAATGTTATTATTGCCGGAGAAAACCATGGTGGATAGATTCATCTTTGTTTTACAGGTTTTTTGGAACATGCTGATTAAGACAGGAATAAGTTTTTTGAAAAAAGAGCTCCAGTGTACTATTAAGATTACCAGTGACACTTACGTCACAACAATAAATTTCAAGAAAGCTTTCATATAAAATTCCAAGATTATAGAAAATATTGTCAGTTTTACAAACATTATACTTTTTGCTGCTCACATTATAAGTAAAGAACGATAAATTGCTTTTTACTCAGTTACAGAATTAGGGCAACTTTTTAATGTGCAGAGCCTGAAATTAAATGAAATGACAAGATCTAACAATCTATTTTGAGAATTTTTAACAGAATTAATCTGCTGCTAGTCAAAAATTTCCGAGAAGTGAATAAACTGAATGCAATATAATATTCAGGAATATTAAAATCAATAAACGATTGGTCACTATTATTTAACAATATAACAAAAAATCGTTACAAAATGAGTTGTTAATATTGTTGGTTTTAAATGTTATATCATAGAAGTAACGTAGATTTTCAGATATATCTTACATAATATATAACACTAAACTTACCAGCTCCAGCTGACTGATGTCCGGTTAAACCAAGAACAGCAGCAGCCGATCCCGGACCACCTCCTGCTGCAGCAGCATTCATTTGGGCCGCAGCTGCTATGCCGTGCGGAAGAAATGCTGCAGCTACAGCTGCCTGAGCATTAAAGTAGGCCATCCGGCTGGCAGCCATCGTCATGTGATGGTGACTGAATCCATGTTCCGATGGATGAAAACCCGTTGGGGCTTGCAGTTGGTACTGACAACAAAAACATTATTGGTAAATTTAATAGTTTTCATTAGATATTTCAATAATCATTCTTAAAATATTTTTTTGTTTCTTCTTTTTAATAAGTGCCTCTTCACGTAAATTTTAAGATAACATACGTTTAGACTCATGGTTATTGGGTTAATTTTATTTGGCAAATACATTATTTTAATTAAAATCTGTATTGTTGTGACGAATTAATAATGAGTTACTTATTTTATTGGGTATTACGCCACTTATAGCAAAAACCAATTTAGAAATGACTATCTCACACGCTCAAAAAATTGAAAAAAAGAAGAAAATAGACCAATTCACGTATTTAAAAGAAATATGAAAAATTACTACTAAATTTTACTAACAACTGCATGTGAGTGGCCGAAGACTACGTGAATATTTTATATGGATACAGTCTTCTGCCCACACGTAAATTACGTATTGTAGAATTTTAAAAATTAACTCATGGCTGATTTGAGTAAAAAGTTTTGATGAAATTTTAGGGTATTTAAAACTAGGTACAAAAAGGTCTTTAGGGTGGTCAAAGATTTTGCGCTGCTACTCTTTATTATAAAAACTTATTGATTTAAATTAGGAGACTTTAGGATGTTCCTGAAGAAGCGTAGCCTCTGACCACGCATAAGATGTTTTTAGTATACATTTAAAAGTGCATCCTGGAATAGATGGTAGTAAAGAAGGTTAATAAAAAATGTGTACTAAACACGCTTTGTGGTTTGGTGTTGTTTGCTTTTTTAAAATTCATAAATTCTGGATTCTAGGGAGTCATAACTGAAAAAAACACTTAAAATCATAACACACTAATCTATACCATAAAAGTGACAAAAAATATTTAAGCAATAAGTGAATAAAACGTATTTCTATAAAATAAACTACGTATAATAGCTGAAGGTCTTAGCCGTGCTGAAAAAATTCTAAAATTATAAGGCAGTTAAATATTGAAAATCCTAAATCCTTTTTATCAATATTTTAACCAAAAGCAAATGATATTTATTGTGCTAAGTCCGAGTTATCGAAACTCGTTTCATATTTTACAATTAATATAGAAGTATCCGTGAGTTTTAATTTACTGAATACCGAACGAGAAAATATTATAACCTAGCAAGAAAAATAAAGAATAACAAATCATATGAAACTGTTAATATAATATCTGTAGTACGATCTACTGAATAAAAGTCTTGATAGACATCTTAAGCCTATAAATCTACTAATATAACGCATATAACGCATAACTTAAATGGATATGTCTATAAATTCAATTTTTATAATCCAACAAATATTTTATGTATCGTCATATACAAGTTGTTGAGCAGAAGAAATGCCAAAGTTTAGGAGGAAATAGGTGGAAGCTTTAGTAATGTAAGAAAAATTTTTAAAAATATTTTAATGTCGAAATCACCCTTAAGAAGCAATAAATAAAATGCAATCTGAAATTTTTATTTATGGCAGGTCTAGCACTTTTTTAATTTAAAGTTATTCAAATATTATAGGTATTTTTTCTTGCTAAGTGAAGATTTTATTCTTAGTAATATAGGCATTTATGAAATATTCCAAAAAAGACAATATCCGTAAAAAGTGTTATCAAAAAGACCAACATATAAATGGATGAGTTTGACACACCTTCCATAAAACGTCCCGTTTATTTTTTTTTTAATTTTAAAAATCAATAATAAAGCTTACTAATATTTTCTTATTTTATATAAATATAACATACAAAACTTACTTTTTGATGAGGATAAACATTAGGAGTAATTGCAGAAACTGCCGCAGTAGGCGACCTATGGTGCTGAGAATCTCCTAAGCCCAACAACTCTTGGATGGCAAACGGAGATCTCTGAGGCATCGTCTGAGAAGGTTTGTTAAGAATACTCGGAGCTGTCACATGAATTGTATCTAAAAATTTATTTATTTATAATAACGTTTTATGGCACAACGAGCAATAAAAAAATTGTTTTGGAGGCTTTTTATTTTAATAATTATTATTTAATGGAAATATAAAATCTCACTTAAACTGTATTTAAAATATTTGTTTGTTTAAGGATATTACCAATGATTTTCTTTAATAAACTTAGCTAAATTAAGTATTTGGTTGTATGTAAACTATGTATTTTAAATTACATTTTCTCTATATTCTTCTAAATATTTAGGAATAAGGTATATTTAAAGTATCATCAATATTTTACCCAGTGCATATGTTCGAAAATTGAGGTAGAATGTATCGCCAATCAAAGATGATTTTTTCAATATTAGACAAATCCTTTAATTATTTTGAAGGCTTAAATCATCTAATTTTTTTTAAATATATTTATCTAGTTAGAAACTTGATATATATATATGGTTTTATATTAGCACGTGATAATTTCATTGTTTAATTGTATAATTTAAAGACATTAGTTTGTGCAGAACCTTAGAGTGGACAGAGCAAAAGATAGATATCTCCTATCCTGGGTAACTAGGCAGGAAAAAGCTGAACCAGGAACAGCAGATGCTAACAAGCCAAGAATGTTTTATGTTTTATTTCTTAAATTATTGTTTTTATAAGGTCAACACTGACAAACAAAATGATAACCTTATCCTATTATGTTATGCAAACAAAGCATAACATAAATGGATACGACTGTAAATCTAGTTTTAGGTAATTATAATTTTGTGGCTTTTTTATTTTAATAAGCTATAATATTACTTATGGTAAAAAAGTTAATTGAATTTTAATGTTATATAATTGTTATTCAATCAATTATTATTTAATTATATTTCAATAATTGTAAGTCAAGTCAAATAGAACAAATGGGGGAAGAAAGTAAACTCAGTCTCTCAAGTCCAAGTCTCATAAATTTATTATTTATGAGAGATTTATGGACTTTGAGTTTACTTTCTCCCCCATTTGTTCATATACTTAAGTCTCTTTAAGAATAATGGATGATTATTTTGAAGTCAAATAGAGTACTTCTGGTATTTATGATTTATATGTGGTGCTATCTAGTTTATACTATGAACTTGTCAAAAAATTAAATTTTGTAACAAAGTCGTATACAAATCATTTGTCAATTCCTTAGTAAATCACTTTCCTTCACCAAGAAGAAAATTTTAGTAGGGCTAAATTGCTAATCCAATTATTTAGTAAGAAAAAACGCCAATGATATAGAATACTGCCGTAGAAAATTCTCTTACTTGCAACGTCTATAACATTATTAGCTCACTATTGCTAGCGAAGCATATAATTTAGATCTAATGAATATAGAGGCATCTAGAGCATCACACATTTTTCTAGATATTAATGAAGGTTTAAAACGACAGGCCCGGATCTGAAGAAGTTAGCAGTACCTACGACACCAAGTTACGATATCAGACAAGTAAAAAACTAACTAAGAAAGTGGAGAAAAGGTGTAGAAAATATTATAGTATATAAACTAACTTTCTCCCAAGATAATGTTAGCAAAATGGACTTTGACTTATAATTTCAAAAACAAAAATTTACTCTCATATAAGCATCGTGATGAGTCACTTTGAGCATTTGAGGACTGGACTATTTCTCAAAATAACAGAAATTAGATTTTTTATCTATTATTAAAATAATAGATATACAATCTCAGCGACCAGTGATATTTAGAGTTTTTTCATAAAATTATATAATTATTTATACATTTAATCAGTTTTCTTTTTTAACAATTTTTTTTGGATTAACTTTTATTAGTTCAAAAAAGTGTTATAAGTTGCATATTTGGATTTTCAATAAAGAGTTCTTTAAAAGGATTAAAATTTTGATAGTATCATGTTTATATGTATTTTATTTAAGACCTATTACTTTTGTAAGAATCTAAAGGAAGTGCAAAGTTAATTTAGTTCAAACGAAGTTTTACTTTATTATATGTTATAGTAAGTATGTATATGTAGGATATCTTGTTGGACCATGGAAAATAACCTTGTTTTTTTAAGTAAGATATCCTTAAGAAGTGTATTATATTAGTTTTGCATTTTAAGCTTTAATGAAAGTTTTATTAATAAATATATATTAAAATGTTTACTTCTTTTTAAGATATTCCGTATTTTTTATTAATTTTTTAGCTGAAGTCAGTCTTATATTTGTAACTGTGTGGTGCCAATGTATTATAGCTTAAATAACTAATAAAAATTTTAAAAAATAAATTAGGAATGGTTTCCGTTTAATAAGACATCGTTGTTTATTTAGGCTTTTAATTTCCTTTTATTTGACTTTAAAGACCTGTATATTTTTTTACGTAAGATATTTTTACTCGTTTTATTTTTCTCTATTAATTTTGTGTCTTTTTGTATTTAGTTTTTCGACACATCAAAAAAATTAGCTGACAAATAAATGCTTTTATTATTGCTTTCAGTTATGTAAAATATATAAATAAAATAAGTTTGTGCTAAAATATATATTAAGGGAAATAATATCCATTTTGTTATTTAAAATTTAATTTTAGTATTGCATATTATTAAAATTTAACTTACCAAAGGCAAGTTTATGTGTAAATATCATTTATTTTTATTACTATATTTATCATCTTGTTTTTTTTAGTTTATTTATTAATTAATTTATTGCTTTTCCAACTCTTTAGTTCTTGGAATGAATAAAATCGAATTGGTAACAAAAGCTATCGGATATTTTATTTTTAATAAAATGGACTAAAAATTACATAAAATTTTATGACACTTGGACATTGTTTTTTAATAGAAACCGCATTAAAAGCATGATATAGTAGTCACATATAATTAATAATAAAAATGCTGTAAGATTTATGGAGCTAAGTATTGCTTCCAATAAATAATTTGATAGTCGCCAGTCCTCATTGCCAACATTCAATACGCTTATTTAATTTTTTGTAATGTTGTTCTAGTAACTTAGACAAAAATTTAAAAAACAAGTTTTAAGTTATATGTAACAACAAAAATGCGTTCATTTGAACAAAATATAAATGTATTGAAATAAAAATCCGCAATTACTCAAAACTGCATAGTGAACTAAGAGCTTTTGATTGTTTTTAATAAATTTGACATACCTTTGTCAAAATTTTGTTGTGTTCATCAACTCGTTTAAAAGTTTTGGTACGTTTATTTGAGCTAAAAAAGCCTGAAACAGCGACTGCTTTAGTTGCATTGATTTAAGACAAAAGAAGTGAGAGTGCCCAGCGTTATCATCGCATACCAAATAGTACCGTGCATCGTATCTAGATACGTTTTTTGGATACACTAGATGACCTGGAACTGGCCTCTAACAAAGTGGCCTCCTCTGACGCTCATGATGATCACTTTATCATCTTACTAAGTATGAAATCGTCAAGCTACTGTCCGGAATACCAATAAAAACAAACAGACAATTAGACGAAGAATTGGTAAAGCCAATCTTGCTAGTCATAGACCCGCCACAGATTCAGAGATTCTTAGACGAGTTAGTCATTAACGATATGAACAATCATGAACACTGGAGTGGAAATAAATGGGGGTGCCTTTTGTTTACTGATGAGTCGAGGTTTAAACTACTCTCACCGGAGAAAAAGTTTGTGGCAAAGACGAGTGACCACAAGAACGTTTGGCAGAATGTACCTTTAGTCCTAGAGTAGGCTACCAAAAGGGTTAACTAATAGCATATACTAGAATTTATCACAGATTTCAACGTTATTCCAAAAAAACTCTTTAACTGCGTCAGGTATATTGATGAAATTCTGCAAGATTTTGTTGTCCCTTGTATTGATTCTATTAAAAATAATTTTATTTTAATGCATGATATCGCTAAACCTCACACTGCAAGAATTACTCAAGAATGCTTAAACATTGTATGCTCCTTTAACCTTAAATAAATTACAATTTGCTCGTTTAGAGAAATGTGACCTTATTCTTCAAGAGATTCGTCACTTGATTTAAGGCATTCCAAGAAGAATGAAAAAGCAATCATTATTATAAATATGTAGCATGAAAACCCTTTTTATGTCATTTAATTAAAAAACAAAAATCCTTATTTTGTATTATGGAAAAACTCTATAAATAAGTTTTTTACATTCTATTGACAGCTGTAATGTTTTAGAAAAATTTTCCTAATTTTCTAGAAACTTTGTTAGATCTGGTATAGATTCCAAAATTCCTATACTATATATACAAATCTCATTCTGTTTATAAATAATATTTTCATGCTTTAGTTTCACTTATCTTTTTAAAGAAAGTTATAAAATATAATACTTTACTGTTTACGTCAGACTATTTTTTTAAAAATATATTTTGAAACTAAGTATAAATAAACCAGATAAACATTTCATTTGAATCAGTTTTCACTAAAGCCAGGAAACTTGAAATAATTTTAGAAATTATAAAAAACAAAACGCTTTATGTAAGTTGATGCCTACAAGAATGTTTTAAATGCTATATTTTAAATCATTTACTATAAAATGGGATTTATGGAAAAAAGGAAGATATTAAATAACCTGATATTGCATTTTTTTGTAGGTTTCGGACATTACATTAAATATATTTGCTGGTAGTTGTTTGGTACAAAAGCAGCACATTAAAAACATATTTATTTATTGAACGACATTTCGATCTTTTAATATTTCTTCTTCAGATTTAAAATTAACTAGGTACATGGTATATAAAATTAAGTTACAATAACTTTATGATAAACCCTTAATTAATCATAGGAATATTAAAGAAGATATTTTAATAAATAAATAAATAATACATACAATGTATGATTACTGCTAAAACTTTAATAGATATTTACTCATAAATAACTTTGCTATAACCGAATGTTTTTTAGTAAGTAATTTATTGATAGAGAATAACAGGAAGAAAGCCTTAACCCAAATACCATTTAAAATAATTTTTTAAATATGATTTCTTTTTAATAAATAAATATTTTAAATAAAAGAAAGCTACAACTTTAATTTTTTTTAATTTTAAAAGAAGTTCACATGTTTAACATGAAAATATGAGTTCCGACGGGTCGCGCGAATTTAAGGTAAGTTAAATGCAAATTTCTTTAATCCATAAAATTTCATTATTTTTGAGCATCAATGAGTTCTAGTAACAGTCACAACCCTATAAAATAATTCAGATGACTTATATTAAGGCATTTTAGAATTTGAGTACTGATATTTCAAAAAGTCCAATGAGAGCAGAATTTTCCATTTAGCTGAAAAAAACTATTGATAAGAGGAAAATCGCTGTTAAAACATACATGAGTTCTTAATATGTATTCTTATAATTGAGTTGAAAATTCTTGTATCGTTTATTTGTATTACCACCAAAATAAGCTAAAAAAACTTTTTTTAAATAATTTTTATTAATTTTGGTAAATTTTCCTACCAGAAAAACTTTTAACTCCTGCCTCTATTTCATTGTTCATATTGAGCACCTGCACTATGTGTCACTAATTTAAGCCACTTCTCACCAAACAGATAATAATTAGGTTCTAATTAATCACAGTCATTATTATAAAAAAAAATATTAATTTCCCGCATAAGGTTTTACTTTCGTCATTCTTATATTTAAAGACACTGTTAGTTTTTTGTCAGTTTTTTAAAGTCCGAATATGACCGACAAATAACTTCCTAGCTACCGATCCTGTCGTGTCCCATCGTAAACTGAGGCCAGAAGTTAATACAAAGGGAAAATACCGGTGTAGGGAGGCTATTGACTATAAGATACTCCCTAATATTCCAGTTTGAATAGAAGTCTGTCAAAAGAGGCGGTGCCTCCCCTTAACCAATAAAGCCTCGGTCTCTTGTTTTCCATGGCGCGTTGCGATTTTAGCTCTAGTTTGAATCCGCCATGAAGCACAAGCTTGCTTGGTTGTTTCGAGAGTACGTTCACAGATTCCAGCACCATCGATGTATCAGACAGAGATAGAATAAGCCGATAGCTTATTGAGGTGGTCTTCGAACGTACCTCGGCCGGGCTAAGGTGGAGTTTAACTCATCCAACGCTAATCTCCCTATTTACCAGTGATTTAAGGATGTTTTTTCCACGCGAAACGTTACGATCGTTGTTTTTGGTGTCAAACAGACTTGGGTTTAATTGGTAATGATGTGTTCAATTATTATAATTGGGAATAATTAATTGGCCCAACGAGCCTGGGTTTAGGAACGCGACATAAAACAACAGTTTAATTTATCTAATTTTGGTGTCAAATTGATTTCGTTTAAAGCAGTTGCCGTGTCAATTATGTAAAAGTATAAATTGGTTGGTCAATATAGCAGTTAGGCCGGGATGGTACTTAGCAGATTAAAAATGTGATTTATGTGTGACTCATTTAAGTGATAATAATTTCATATAAATGCAGCGTCAGTTATTTTTTTGTTAATTTTGATTTATTTTTAATTTTACTTTCTCTTACCACTTTTTACTTGTAACATTTCCTTCTTAATGTTAATAAAGCACATTTTAGAGCTTCGCGGTCAATTATTATAAAAATAATTATTAGAATAAATGCTATACGAATAAAGCATAACATAAATGAATACGATAATAACATACAGTAAAAAAATATTTGTTGTTAAATCTCGTATATACAAAATTATTTTTGGTGACCATTTAAATCATTTTGAATTTAAATCTTTGGACTAAATGTCTTTTTGAACTTATTTCCTAAGAAGGAAATACACTAACGGCCAAAAGAGTAGAAACAATTTGTTTTAGCCAATAATCTTATATAAACAATTCTATATTAACATTGATTTTGGTGACTTTGTATGTTTGTTGAGTACTGTGGAAATTGTATATGAAAAAAGTGAAGAAACAGAATATTTTTTTTAAGTAATTTAAATGTAATGTATTACACAGTCCTTAAACCTAGTAATATGTGGCATATCCTTTAATCTTTATTACTTCAATACGCCAATTTTTGATAGCGTGGATTAAGCTATCATTATAGTCTTGTGATATTTAATTTAATTTTTCTTAAAGTGCCCTTAACAAATCATCATGATTTTAAAATTTTTCTTTATTTTTTTGCCTAATTTTTCTGCCTAAATGTTCTCTGTGCAGGCCAGTTCATTAGAGGGACGTTGTTGTTTTGAAATCACTATTTGAAAATTTGCTGAAAAAAACCAACGAAGTGGCATGGCATTTTCTTCAGCATGAGGAAGCATATGGTCTGCAAGGATATGCAAAAACTAGAACCGGTGCATTTTATCATCTACTTTTACCAATGATATTGTGCTTTTTAATATGATTTTGGCCGATAGTGTATATCACACTATATTGTGGGTTGGGGTTGATTTTTAAGGTAACTCTAGAATAAAGAAAAGAAAAAGTGAGTTCTTTAAAAATAATTAAAATTGTACCTTTCCACACATTAAATCTCGCTGTCAAATATTTTTAATGAAACAAATTTTATACCCATAAAGCATAACATAAATGGATACGATATTCATATATTAAAAAAAATAAAATCTAGTACGTAAGACAATATAATTATACAATTTCTTTATATTTTTGGTAGTAAAGAATATTTTTATTTTGTTAGAAAGAAATTCATTCAAAAATTTTGTTAGAAGCCACTATTGATTTTAAGAATAACTTTTAAAGCCTTGGAAAAAGAAAAATATCGGTTTTTTTTGTTAATATTAAAAGTTGTACCTTAAAGCTTTTAGCCGTTATTATTATTGTTAGAATCAATGTCATGCCAATAAACCATAACAAGTGGATACGATATGTAGAACGATTTAACTATATAAATACTTTATATTTTTGGTAGGAGTTTGTTTGAGTCTGTTTTCTTAGACAGAAATTGCCGTTGTTGCAGAAATTATATTAGAGGCCAGTGTTAATTTTAAGACTCACTTTAAGAGCTTGAAAATAGAAAAATAGTATGTGTATAGAAAACAATTAAAGTTGTATCACAAAAAATACAAATCACAGTTATAAACATTATTTTGTATATCAGACAAGTGTTTAAAAATGATGAAAAGGCTTCAGGAATGTGAAATTTAATAAAACAAGTTTAAATTTATATCACGTTGATTAATTAAATATATTTTTTTTATTTTTTGTTATTTTATGGTAGTACATTTGCTTTAACCTGTTTTTATCTGATATTAAAAAAAAAAGTTATAATTTTTTGTTAAATGTGACTTTATTTTTAATTTATTTGTTAATTTTACTTTTGCTTCTCCGTTCTTGCTATTTATAAAAAAAAGATAGAGCTTCGTAGTAAATTATTATTATGATCATTATTGTAATAAACGTAATGTGAATAAAGCATAACATAAATGAATACAATACTTACATAAATAAGAAAAAATATTTCTTGGTAATTCTTGATCATTCAAATCATTTTAAATTTATATCTTTAGACTAGAATATTAAACAGTGAAGAACAGAAGGTTCTTTAAAAAATAATTAAAGCTGTACCTTTACACACCTTAAACCTTGCTGTCAATTACTTTTAATGAAACGAATGTCATGTTTATAAAGCATAACATAAATTGATATGATATTTATATATACATTTAAAAACAAATGTAATTTCTTAAGAAAGATATTGATCTGTATTGACAGGAGATTTTATAAGAGGCCAGTTTTGATTGTAACAATAACTTTAAGGGTTTTTTAATACATAAACTTGTATTTTTGTACACCTTAAAGTTTCCAACCATTATTTTTATTGTTAAAATAAATAGATATTATAATATGTAAAACAGTATAACTATATAAATATTTTATATTTTTGGTAATTAGGGCTATTTTAAAAGTAGTTAGTTAATAGAGTAACATTTTAAGGTGTAGGCCACCTTAAAATAAAATGGAAAATATTGGTGGATCAATTTTGTAAATATTACTATGTAAATCAGGCAAGTGTTTATGCCTTAAAATTATTAGTTTATGCTGAAAAGGTTTGAGAAATGTGAAATTAAATAATATAACCTTAAATTTGCATTATTTTGGTTGATATAACTACAATTATTAAACTATTTATTTACTTATAATACATGTTTTTTAGAATAACTATTTTTTTCCTATTTTATATAGCTAGCTCTTTATATAACTCTTATTATCTCTTTTACAATCAATCAATGAATTTATCCATGATATTATTCCGTATTATGATTCTGTAATTTGTATATTATCATTATTTTTATAAAATTTTATATAATATATACATTTTTTAAAGATAAAGAACCTAAAGTTTATTTTAAACTTTTATTTTTCAAACTATTTAGATTGGCTAGGACCAATTTAAATGCGACACAGATATTTAATATATGTTATATTAATGTTTTAATATTTCTTCTCGCCATCTTCAGAACTAAACAAATTTGTGATTTTTTTAAAAATATAATTTATGAGTAGCTTCATATTACCAGTATCACACAAGTTAATTTTAATTGAACACTAGCAATTATTTTGTAAGAAATTTAATTCGAGATACTTACACAGCATAACATTAGTGAATATGACTATAAATACAATATTTATATAAATTTGCAATCTTGTGATTTATCTTTTTTTTTATATGTTTTAACAAGGTATAAAAAAAATTAAAATAAAAAGTATGGTTACTTTATAAATTTAATTGCTAAAAATCTTTATTTAAATATTATATTTTCGTTATTTAAAATTTATTATTATTAAGTAAGGGCCAATAAAAAAACACAAATATCTAATTTGTGTTTATGTTGACGTTTCAATAATTCTTAATGCCATCTTCAGCATTAATTACAATTGAAATTTAAGTTAATACTTTTCATATTACTAGTACCAAAGAAATTAATTTTTACACACCTTATAATTTAGTTTTCTAGATATCTAATATACTACCTTATTTGTTTTTGTTTACTTAGAAAAACTAGCCTCGTGTGTACTTTACAACCAACCAATTAAGTTTCTTAAAACATTTTTACTATTTTAAAATAACACTGGCAATTATTTCGTAAAAACTTTATCCAAGATACTTACAAAGCATAATATAAATGGGCATGACTGTAAATAAAATATTTATATATCTTTTGAAGTGTATAAGCTTATAGTTTGGTATTTTTTTAATATAGGCCTGAGTACAAAAAAAAACTACAAGAATAAAGTATAGTTATTTTATAATTCTAATTGTTGAAAATCTTTAGTAAAATATTATAAGTTAATTTATTAGTAAGTAATTTATTATTATTATTTAATATGCTTAATTATATATTTGACTTAATTAATTTGAAGATAATTAGTTAGACTCCTACTTAATTTAAATTCGTTACAAAACAGCTAATAAAACTATGTAAACTTAAAATACAAAAGCTAAATATGTAATTTACGATAAGATTTTTTATATATAATACA
The DNA here is from genome assembly GCF_022605725.1 of Anthonomus grandis grandis. NCBI lineage: Eukaryota > Metazoa > Arthropoda > Insecta > Coleoptera > Curculionidae > Anthonomus > Anthonomus grandis. The sequence goes on from NC_065555.1 coordinate 10,472,450, forward strand.
GAGATTGTCGTAAACTGTCCTGCATATACACTATTTTTAATGTCAAGTACATATCTTATATTAAACTGTTATCTTATTTTGCCACTTGCTACTTATATTACTTGCTTTTTTTTATTCTTAAAGCACACCAATAGCTAAGCTGTTTAAAAATTTCTATTCTCCCTCCGATTTGATGAAAATTGTAAATATAGAATTAATCCCTTTAATTCTAAGATTATATTTAGTGCCTCCTGTAATAGGAATTTACTTTTCTAATATATATAGTTAGGACAATGTTTAAATATTTTTACGTTTTACATTTGTGGTTGAGTTTAATTTGTTGTTTATACGTAATAATTTAATAAAATAAAATCAGCTTAATTTTATTAAATTTTAATTTTCCTAAGAAAATTTTACATAGAATGCTATAAAGCTATACAATTCTATGCCTTCTGATATCCTGCAATTCAAAACAATAAAATTTAAGTCCAAATTACAGTCTCAAATTTTTAAGAAACAAGAAGAGATTTATGATTTGACCTATTACTTTTTTATTGCAAGGATTGAAATTTATATATATTTAAGAACTTTCATTATTTTTATTTTGATTTTAGTGCAGTTTCTATGGAGGAGCCGCTATTAAAGTTTTAGTATTAGGTTTGTTTTCTACATGCAATTTTGAGCGCAACGTAGTTTTTTTTTTAATTTAGATTAAAATACTCCATTGGAGGTTAATATTGATTTATTAATTTGGTTATAATTGTAACCTGTTTATAAAATTGTATGATGTATAATTTGACCTAATAAAAGGTGTTTATTTTTATTATATTAAATTAATAAATTTTAACCACTAGAGGTCCATCTTATTAAGAAATATAATAATTACATACATATTACATCATACTTACATACAAGTGATTTTAGATTTAATCTTATCTGCATGTCAATATGAAAATTATGTTTGTATTTTTATTATAAATAAATATGTTATGTTTTTTATCTAATCACACCTTATAAATATACATACTGACCTTGTATTAATTAAAGGTAAATGAACTTAACAGGATTTAATATTGTGTATATTTCTGTCTTATATATATTTGCGTCTTAGTAAGTACTATTTGAATTTTAAAAAGCTTGTGCCAATATAAAATTCTAAATTTATCTTATTGATAATGCCTGCTTAATGATAATTTGATTATTTTAAAATGGATAGACTAAACAGTCAGTAATGAAAGGAGAAAAATATGAAAACAAGTTTTTATAAATACGGGATTAATTTTTTCTCATTAGCTTAAATGCTCGGTAGCCGATTTAAAAAAAAATAGATCGTTAGCATTAAGAGCCTAGTAATTAAAACCTAATTAAATATAGATTAGAAGTTATTTTTTTTAATTAATCTAAGCTAATTAATTAGCGATAATCATTGTAAGCCTCTTTTCTTACTCGTTATGTCAAAGGGGAAACTAGAATCAGAGAATGAAGAATTCAATTTATGACACAATTTATGGTACATGAGACGTTTTTTCAGGGCACATCATAAACGGTTTGTGTGAGATTAAAACTTATCTAGTGATTTTAAAAATAAAAGGTCAGTCTTATTAAACTTTGGGAAAAAATGCGTGGCAAACTCGTACTTTAGATACCTACAAAATTTAATAAAACTTACTTGCCCAATCTTACTTGTCAACCGACAATAGCCTAAGCTTATAGTAGAATCATTTAGGTCAGGCTATACAGGTCTGGCCAACTCACGTCGTGAGTGCAAAAATCGTTGTATTAACTTGCAATAACAATAAAATTTAAGTCAAACAAAAAGAGAAGGATAACGTTTTTCCTCTCCTTTCCTCGGGCCCAAAGTAAACGGAGAGAAAACCGAGTGGCGAGAGAAAATTAGCGGGAATATACAGATGAGGCTTCCGATCGATCTCGATTTCTGTCGGTTGTGGTGTTTAATACGCAAAAGAGTATTTTTCTTCTCATAAGCTTAATTAAAGCTTAATTAAATGCAGATCTTGTTATATATCATTAGTTAACTAGTTATCAAATACAATTGGAAAAAATTACGCCATTGACATTTTTTTTTGCAATTTGGGTATATTTTTTTTTATAATAAGCAAATAAAAATATAAAAATACTGAACCCCTTGAAATAATTTAAAAAAAATTAAAATAAAACTATGATTAGAGAATGATTTAATTGATATAAATTGATTTTTTTAAATTAAACATAACAAGAAAAATTGACAATCCGCGCCAATATTTCCTCTTAAAATCGTAAAATAACATAGATTAGAGTGAGGGCGTGCTATAAGTGGAAGCAAAAAAAGAGGGTTCATATTACCCTAGCTTTCTTTGCCCCTAAATCCATAAATTGATATTAACGAAAAAAAAACCTTGTCTTTATTTAAAAGTCACGTGCCTTACAGCACTCATCTATGTTAATTTTAGTATTTTTTCTTTTGATATTTTCTTATAAATTCATAAGCATGATTTATTCGTATAATATTAGGTCTTTTATTAAATCAAAATATATTTTTGATAAATCTCTTAAGTAAAATAGGATCATGAGTTTATTTGGATAATGGTATCAATTTTAGAATAAAAAATTAAATGACATTTAAAATATACTCGCCGGCACAAAATTCCGCCACCCTGAAATATTCGCTAAGTTTGTCGTTTTATAAATTTTTTATTTTTTATCAGATTCTCGCGATTTTGCCATCAGTTTTTAGATACATTTGTTGTAATTTTTTAAAATCATTTCATAAAGTAGCATTTTCCGATTAGGCTATATTATACAGGAGTAAAACAAACTGTTGTTTTTTCTCGTAATTTCAAAAGACCCTGTAGGCAAATTAAGGTGGATAATTCTGTTTACATACTGTTCCTTGTAATCTTTGATGTATTCTAAACATTTCGATTTTTGATTCATTCCGTTATCTTATTTCTGCTGCGAGCTGCAAATTTTTTATTAAAACGCTGATTTGAAGCTTATTTTTAGATAATCAATGTCAAGTTTTCGGTTAAAAATTATCGACGTTGGCTAAGGACGCAATTAATGTGACATAAAGTTTGACAGTGTCACTATTATAATTTGTTGTGTGTCAATATGGTATTAACTCCAGCAGACGTGGGTAGAATTGTTGCTTTAATAGAGGATGGCCGTAGCAAAAGTTATGTCGCCCGTACTCTGAGATTTCCGCGGTCTACAGTTCGAGATGCTTGGAATAGGTATTTACAGACGTGAATTTTTACTAAACGACAAGGCTCTGGCAGAAGGAGAATGACCACTACAGCTGATGATCACTTTGTCACCATTAGTTCTTTAAGAGATCGAAGATCTACTGCTGTGTGTCTAAAAAATGACTTGCGAATACTTCATGGAGTAAGTGTAAGTGAAAGAACGATACGTAGAAGATTAGCAGAAGCTGGACTTTATTCACGAAGGCCAGCAAGATGTCCACAATTTCGCATTTTGAGTGGACTTTAGAACAGTGGGCAAACGTACTATTCACAGATGAATCTAGGGTTTGTTTAAGGACGCCGGATGGTCGTGAGTGGGTATACAGACGTAGAAATGAAAGATATGCTGACTGCACCATTTCAGAACAAATCTCATATCGTGGCGGTTCAGTCATGATTTGGGCGGGTATTTCTACCGAAGCACGCATTAATCTTGTATTTATTGAAAATGGAGCTCTAACCGCCCACCGTTACATTGAGGAAATCCTTCAAGAAGTTGTTATCCCATTTAATCCATTCATTGGGAACCAATTTACATTAATGCATGATAATGCTAGACCTCACGTTGCACATGTAGTGAGCGAATATCTGGATGAAGCTGGACTCCTAAGATTGGAATGGCCCACATGTAGCCCGGATCTCAACCCAATAGAACATCTTTGGGATCAACTTAAAAGGGCCGTTCATCGTCGTCCTGTACAACCACAAACCTTGCAAGACTTACGAATAGCGCTGATCGAAGAATATGAGGCTATTCCTCAAGAAAGAATAAGGAACCTTATTCATTCGATGCCGCGAAGACTGCAAGCTGTTATTGCTGCGAGAGAAGGAAATACACGCTATTAAAATTGTTTTTTTTTTAATTTACCTAAGTAAACTTTATGATATACCTAGTGTTTGTTTCTCCTCCATTTCTGCAGCTCGCAGCAGAAATGAGATAATGGAATGAATTAAAAATCGAAATGTTTAGAATACATCAAAGATTACAAGGAACAGTATGTAAACAGAATTATGCGCCTTAATTTTCCTACAGGGTCTTTTGAAATTACGAGAAAAAACAGTTTGTTTTAGTTCTGTATAATATAGCCTAATCGAAAAATGCTACTTTACAAAATGATTTTAAAAAATCACAACAAATGTATCTAAAAACTGATGGCAAAATCGTGAGAATCTGATAAAAAATAAAAAATTTATAAAACATCAAACTTGGCCAATATTTCAGGGTGGCGGAATTTTGTGCCGGCGAGTGTATATTATAAGATCTTTTAGTCTTTTTTTAATTAGAAATACTTTATTTCCAAGTCAATGCTTAAACAGCCATAATATTAGATAGTTGAAAATTGTCCACATTTGTAGTAAAACTAATTCAAAAATAAATACATTTTTAGTTATCTTTAAATTCAGGAAAAATAAATAAAACGTTGTTAATAATTTTTTAATGAAAATAAATTAATTTGGAAGGGTAGCATGACAAATTATCAATCCAGAACTATTCCAAGAATATTTAGAAAGTTTTGTTTGTCAGTAATTTGAAACTCCTAAGATTATTACTTATTCGAATATTTACTGAACATCAGATTCTATCACTGTTGCTTCTTTTATGTTAAAATCTTGTATCCTATATAGACCTATTAAATCGCGTTCAATTATATATTTCTCTGAACTTTATGATTAATTTTAAATTTGTGAAATTTGCAAATAAATCTAAATTAAAAAAGGAGTGTTACATGAAGAAATTGGTATATTTGCAAGAAATCGTAAAATTTTTTATTAGTAACTTGGGTTGAAGAGTTTTTTAAATTTAAACCATTTAAAATATACTGAATCAGTATACCTTCTTTGTCTTTTAGGCAAAACAAGCTTTATTTTATACGCAGATATTTTTTATACGCTATTTTTTTAACCTATGAAATATACATAAGTACATATATTGATAGAACCTTCATGGTATAAGCTTATTCCTTTTGATCTACCAATGAGCGTACATAATTCAACCAAATGCTTTTATAAAAAATATCCGATACTTTTAAGGTAAAAAAAATTAAATTTCTTGCTCCGAAATCATTAGCAACTTTTCGAAAAGGACCATGTGAATTTACATTAACTGCTGATAATAACGCCACTTGATTATTTTTTCCAGTGACAGTGGCTCACCCTTTTGGTATTTTTAACTGAAAATTTCTATTTCATAACGGTAATCTGGCAATCTTTTGGCCGATGTCACGCATATTTGAAGCGAGGCTATCGAGAAATATGGTAAACCATATACAATAGCTCTGGATATTTCAGAGACATTCGATAGAGTCTGACATGAAAAGCTCTTAAACAAACTGCATTCTTATGGTCTATCAACAACTCTCGTTGCTTGGCTTGGAAGCTTCTCCGCAAACTGATCCAAACAGGTTGTCGTTGATAGATACACCTCACAGAGGTTGTAAATTAGCGCTGGCATTTTGTATCCTACCCTCTTCTACCATATCTCAACCACTCTTCTACACAAAACTTTTAATCCAATTTAAAGCTTTGCTGATGACAGTACATTGGTGTCTTCCTTCAAGTCATCTAACCGGATGACTTAGCCAATACCCAGTGTCATAGACGTCGTCAGCTAACAAATATTAATACCGACCTCAACACAATTTTGGAGTGGGGTCTGGTGAATCTGATTGAGTTTGACGCAGCTAAGACTCTATTTACAAACAGGGCTGCTTCTTCCACTCCAAGCCTTAGTATGTCATGTTATATTACGGGGAGGTTGGAAACTTCACGATCTCTTTAAAACGAAAAGAGTGTATACACCGCAACAACTTTTAACGCTTTACGAAGCTCAGATTCATCCATATTCGAAGTATTAATTTAACATTTGGAGCTCTGCATCCAAAGACACTTTGAAGCTGCTTGATTCCATCCGAGCGCATTATTATACAATTTGGCGCTTAAAAGGAAGGTGGCGGATCTGAGTCTGTATTATCGATAATTATAATATACTGATGTATAGATAAAAAACTTGCATTATTTAATATTAATAAAGATTATGCCCAGCTATAAACTGAAAACGTCGTTTACACAAACCAAGACGTGGCTCTTTTTTTCCAAGTGACTCCAAGATAGGATATGGTTAGCAAAGGTAGGCTGAGTCTCAGTAACTTCTGAGCCTCTAAGTTTCTTCATCAAGCTTATAGGTTCTTTACCTTAGTAGACAGTTCTACGAGAAAGACCCACATAAACTGTTGCACAGTCATTATACTTAAGGTCATACACCTCCAAATTTAATAAAAGATTGTTTTTGTTCTCTACCCTAACAGTGTTTTTTTTTGGTTGTCTTGAAAAGTTAAATCAATCAGTTAAATTTTTAACTGATTGATTTACCTAATAATCACTCATAACATTTAATCAGTTAAATCGATATTTTTGTAAAAAAATTTTAGACCTTCAGATATATGTCAAAAGTAACCAATACATCTTAATAATTTTTTTTTTGAGGATGTATGAGAATTTGTATTTGTTGGCAAATTTATAATACATTTTATAAATATTATTTAAGGAAAAACCATCATTGACGGCTATGTATTTTTCTGTGTTAAACTCTTTAAGGAAACTAGTTTCTGACAGAGGTAAACTAAATAGCCTGTAAAATAAGGAAGGATGAAAATTTATTGGAATGACGATAGTTGAAAGAAAACTGTCCATAATTGTCAGTCTGAAGACTTTTTAGAGATCTCAAATTAAAATTTATCGTCTTTATGGGCCAATAATAGGTCAAGAAAAGGCGACTTACCCATATTCTCCCTCTCCAATGTAAAGAAAATTAGGAGTCATAAGTAAGTAACTACTCTAAAGTGCATGAATACCATTCCGGATTTCAGTTTCACTAAGTGATTTTTGAGAAAATCATTTTGTTTTTGTTCGTGTAAGATAGGTATAGATTATCAGCACATTTCTACTAAGGGTACTGGCCATGCGGTAAGGCAATGTTTGAAACAGCTTTGTGAAGTTATAGGTTGTCATAAAAAGTAAATTGGCTTTTTAATGAACTTGAGTAAGGCCTTTGAATAAATAGTTCATTCACTCCTTCTTTTAAATACAATTACTGTGGTCTTGGAGGCTTCCTTAGTCCTTATGTTAGTGATAGATCTGAACTTATTCGGATTGATAGTCAACAATCAACTTGCTTTCTTGTAGCAATTTGTTTGCGGTAAGGTCCTGTGCTGGGGCCTACTATAGAAGTTTTTATATTCAATTACCTACAATTATTGTAGATCATCCAACAGATTTGGTTATGTTTGTCGATGATAATAGGTATATTTGTAATGATAATTCTGTCAGTGAAGTAGTATTAGGATTGGGTACTATGCATTTGAAGGTTGGATTCTTAATAACAAATAACGTTTAATAGCAGCTATAATTATTTATATTAATTTTGCACCACAAACATCATCAATAGATGAAAGTTTCTTAACTAGATCCCAAAATGGAAAAAAAACTATTGCTCAAGTAACAGAAACTAAACTATTGAGATTTCACATTAATTGCTTTAAAATGGAACTATCTTAAAATAGTTTCGGTACGAAACTTGTTATAATTTGCATTGCTATTTTTCATTTTAGAGAGTTCCTTTCTAATAAAAAAAAACTATTTTGTTGTATTGTGGGCTTATTCTTTGGAGAGCATTTAATTTACTAGACTGCTTCAAATTTAAAGGACTTAATAAAGATTGCTGTTGTAGGTAGGAATTAAGCAATCTTTCAGAAGTTTATTTAAAAATATAATATTCTTACTCTTTTTGCCCTCTACTTATCGGATATAATACAAGAAAACTAATAGTTTTGAAGCTATATAAGACGTTCACGAGTATAACAAATACAAGATTAATTATTAATTTGTAAATACCAAATCACAATTAAGCACTGTTGAGAAAAAGTCCTCTTTATATAGACCTAAAGCTGTTCAATAAATTGCTTATTTATTTTAAATGATTGAATTTTTCGATGTTTACAAATTTAAAAAAATACAAATTAAATAGCTTAGAGGAGTTCTTAGTGATAGATTTGGCCTGATCACTTAATTTCAAACATTTTGCATATTTTTTCTTATTTCTGTTACCGGCAGTCCTCCAGAAAAACTCCAATAGCACCAATAGTGTATATGGACTTCTGAGTTCGAGCTATCCATTTTGTAAATGATTGTTTTCCTCAATAAGAGTTTTACAACAAGAATTATAGATAGCAATTACATTTGCATTTGAAACTAGATTTAAATGCAAATACTGTAACTCCAAGAGAGAAACTACGAATGTTAGAACATAATTTGTCAATCTAATTTTTATTCGCATTATACAATAATTTTGCAATAAGTTCACAAATGCAGCATTCCTTATTAGTCTTCTTTTGTATGTAGTTTATTGGCAATAATTTAAGATAACCCTGTAAAATATAATATAGTGGTTAAATTATAAATTTTTGAGAGCCAAGCATCTGATTTATGTTGTTCAATTCTTCTAGAATCTCTAGCATTGAGGTAAGTTGTTTAAATAAATTTTCTATATTTCTCAATAGAATAGAATTTGATGGGAGCCATGTCTAAACCATGCCATCTAGTGAGAGGATAATAATAATTTTTCGCTTTATCTGGTCAATCCTCTGGTTAAGGTTATTCAATTTTTCGTGGATCCTAGGCATTCGCATTCCTTTTCGCTTAAAAAGTTGATGATTTCATTAGTAGTATAAGATAATCTAGTAAATTAGATTATATTAATTAATTTTGTAAATAAATTTTTAAAAGAGCTAAAGCAGCTTAAGTTATAAAAGAATTGAATATAAGATGATTTATTTCTTACTTCATTTATTTCAACTGATTTCAATATTTATCCCGGTATTAAGCCCTTCAAACCGCTTAAGTATAAGCATTTCCAATTGAAAGATCCACCTTTTATTTCGATATAAACCTCTAATTCTCAAAAGTTTGCTTATTTACAAAACCCCGCTTCAAAATCTTCTGTAAATAATGCAGTAATAACTTAAATTTTCCGCGATTCGCTGAATCTGCTTTTGGATGAAATAATTTAGGAATATATTTGCGCCGTCGGGGTTATTCGTCCTACTTCTTCCAACGTTGCGTCGTCGTTTTATTTAATTCGTTCTTTGTGTTCAACCTCAAAAGATATTCATGCGAATTAAGAAAGTCGCTGCCAAAAGGAAAAAGGCGTCGGGGGTAGTTTCATAAATTCATTGGCGTACCTTCCAAAAATGTAATATTTGACGAATTAAAAATTTTAGTAACTAAAAACCATTTTGTTAATTGCTATTTGTTAATTTTAGAATAAACAAAAAAAGTTGAAGATTTAAACAAATTTGTAAAATAATAAGATAATTGACCGTTTAACAGTCTAACTTTTTAGTCTTTAAAGTTAAAGTCAGTTTAACTTTTTAGAAAAGATCTTTGTTCTTTGGCAATATATAAATTTACTGGTGAAACTTGCCGAATATATCAAACAAAATCCAATAGCTTGAAGAGACTCATAAAAGGAGTAGTTCAAAAGGTGATATAATCAATGAATCAGTACAACTAGAAGATATCTCATAAATTTAGTTGAAATTCAAAGAAACAAAAGTCGAATACTTAATGCTAAAAGAATTGTTCTAGAACTTGCAGTAGCTCCTTCATCAGACATACACTGCAGAATTTTTTTTAAATTTAATAATTTATTTTATTACAATAATACCATGAAGACTCCAATTTATGATAACTGGTATATGAGATGCTTCTCAGTGTACATCATAACCCCTTTGTTTGGGATTAAAAAAAGCATATAAGAGATTTACTTAGATAAGACTATACAGGCTATACTGGCCAACTCATAGGCTGTATGCGAAAAATCAATGTAGTAACTTGCAATATTAATAAAATTTAAAACAAACAAAATGAACATAGAGAAAACGTAGTGGCAAGATCGGTAAAACATTATCGTTCAATTTTTAACATAAGGCTTTTCCTGTAATATTTTCGTTAAATGTAGTAGATGAACTTAATAGCATTATTTCAGATCTATCTCAATAAAGAAATAGTATATTGGGAGCTATGCAGCTTATTAAAAGCTAGCCTAGCCCCGTCCTTCAACTTACTATGCATCACAAGCGATGGAAGAGTTACTTATTTTATTGGGTGTTAGGTCACTTATAGCAAAAATCAATTTAGTTTTTTTTATTATGAATTCGTCACAACAATACAGATTTTACTATTTTTATTGCGATGGATGGAAGCAAACATTAATTATTGAAATCTAGTTTACAGGTGCATAGATTAAGCTGTTAACTAACTAACTATTTTGATGTAACGTTGACTTGATTTGGCGGACCTTTACTTTCTTTCAGAATCTAATGGGTCCATATCCTATTAACTCCTCTGTTTTTGAATTAATTAAAAGGCCAGGACATTGCTTTGATTCTCGAGTTTTATACGAACAGGAAAATGTGAAACAGGAGGACAGGAAAGACATGAATTATTTCTTAGTAAAGATTTTTATAATATTCCTTACCAAAACAAAGCAAAAATAGTACGTTATGTAATTTGTGATTCATTGAGATTTAAAAGTGAAGATTTATGGTACTTAATGTAAAATCGTGGGGGCATTACTATTAATTACGAATAGAAGAAATGAGATTAAAAAATTTCGTTCGATAGTTAACCCTATAGTTAAAATAGCCGAAGAATCTAGAGACACCACACCTCAGCTAGGGAGTTTCTTATCCCCTTAAGTGTGCAGAAATAACCCGCAGTTCAAATTTAAAGTCAGAATCAGAGAGAGGATTGCCTTTATGTAGTGGTTTACAAAGGCAATCCTATTTTGAAAGGAAAGTAGTCCGTATCAATTAAACATAGACCTGTTCCATCAAGGGGCAGATTCGTTTTCATAGAAAGGCAGTTCAACAGCTTATCGGTTATCGGAAGCTCAGTTCAAAACATTTTTCAAAAATTAATGATTTTTCGACTGTTTATCCTTGACGTATTAGAACTTTGCAAGTTTATTAGAACTTGCTCCAAAATTTTAATACAAAGAAGCCTTGTCCTGCTCAAATTAGTTATTTGTTAAGAAAGTTAAATTCTTTGGTTAATATATTGATTTAAAAATATGCTTATATGTTATTTTTAGTTATAGTTTGCTTAGATCCTACTTTGACTTAATAGATAGTTTTCTACAGATCGATGCTTATTTATTTTAATTAATACTGTTGATAATATTTAACGAAAATAATATATTAAAAAACAAAATTTAATTGACCAAATACTAAAATAATTCTATATATTGGTAGGTAGGTCATGCTAGTCCTACAAAAATTGTAAAATGCATAACTTAATTGGATATGATAGGTGTATGTATAGTACATATTTTTTTCGAATTTGTTTACTCCATTTATAAAAATTTTTAACAAGATAGATTTCTATAATCATTTTTTTAAATCTTAAGGCCATCGTAAAGCAAAAATAGCCATATCAGTGCCATTATAGATCTGAAACGTATACTGTAGGTGCAATTTTTTTTTAATATTAGATGTTTTCTAATAATTTAAGTTTCTAATTTATTATTCATTTTTAAGGTTGAAAAAAAAACATTACGACCAAATATTTTTATGCAATTTAACCAAGTATTATTATCATAAATTTATATTATTATTTGATGTGCCACCACTGAATCTAAATTGTTTTCTTGAATGCTTGCTTTTCAAATGTTAAATTAAAGCTATATTAGGAATCTGCCTGCCATTCATTCGCCTTAATGACAAAAACATGCAAAATGGGCAAACCTTTTCATACATTTGTGGATACCCCTGGCATAATGTAAGCGGTCTTTCACTGTCTGTAGAAATTAAAATCCAGACTTGCTCGGTATTCTCTAAAATGTATTAATTTGCAAAACAGATATTTTATAATTCTTGTTATTTTTCAATTTTGTTTTGGAAATTTAATAAAATAGCTTTTAAATTATTAATAAATATTCCCACTAGAAACACGAATATTAACTCTCTTTCTTGCTTCGACTCTTTGCTTATTTCTTAAGATTTTTTTTCGACTCAATCTTCATTATTTTATTTTAGTTTCTACTAGTATATGCTTATTTAGATCTTTTTATTTTTAATCTCTATTCTATTTTCTCAGCGCCTCTTATTAATCATATATAACTTCTTCTCCAAATCTCATTCTTTTGATTAGCAAATTATTCGTTTATTCTTTAAACCTGTATTACAGCAACTCCATTAACTTATCGGTTGCAATTTGAGCTTGGCTTTTAAACCAATTAGTACATGCCAGCAACCAACTTGGTTAAGTTGTTAATGGTGAGAGTAAAGAAAAAGTTAAAATCTAAAATTGATCTGGAAACTGGAATAATGAAATTAGGAATACGAGAGAAACAATCAAGTTATGTTCACCTGATAAACAAGTGGTTGCTTCGTTCCTACCATAGTCGAAAGAAACGAACTGACGCAAAAAGGGTTTGTCAAAAGTTGAAAAATCATCAGTACCAAATAATTTGCCGCGATATATTACTTTAATGGATATTGTATATAATTATCTATGATAATAGTTGAGAGGGTTGTTTAGGGAGTTTTAATATCGCAGCTGTAGTATGTGATCTCAATAAGCCCTTTTATCGGATGGTCTGTTGTTTGTCAGGCTCATTAATCTTCATTTTCTTGCGTTACTTGGCCTTGCCGGTGTCGCCCTTCTTATCGCGTCATTTTTCCGTAGACACCAACCAATTTACCATCGCACTTTTCCCATGTCTGTTTAACATCTTCATGAGCTATCTTTCCACTGAGGCTAACACGACCCTTTTGCAGTATGCCGACGATATGGCCATCATACTGCCAATGCCGGCCATAAGATCAGAATATCATTTTACCTTCAAATTTACCTTCGCCGACTTAAGACTGTATTGACAAGTGGGGGTTGACCAGGAAACGAAAGGGGAACAACCTGCTCTCCTCCGATTGAAGGACCCTAACCTCCACCCGAAGCAATTACTTTGGTGTTATTTTTAATAAGAAACTCACCACTTCAAGACCCTGATCAAAATGCCAAATCCCCATTTTTTTATTAAGTTGAGGATCTAATACGGGATTTAGGGATTCCAGAGCAAAGTTGTATGCGTCATCAAAGGCACAAAAAGGTTCAGCAGAATTACCTCAATTAAAAATAGAGCTCATTTCAAACATTTTCTTTAATATACTAGGGACAACACTCGGTATCCCGGTGACCACTCTGCCCAAGTTTCACCAGATATACTCCCAGGCAAGATCCTGAGACAGGATTCGGAGAATATCCTCCTACTCCAAGTATAGTCACTCTTAAGGATTTTACACCATATAAGATTTACCATTTATTCGTTATTTTAATTTTTAATGGACAATGAGCTTTTTAGGTAATAGATGTAAAATTTAGTCTGACATGACCAAATAGGCATGATTATGAGTGAAATCTGCATCTCTTTTTTGCTGAATATGATAATGTCATCTAAAATAATTTTTCAAATTATTGAGTTTTTTGGTCACTTTACCGTAGATGCTTCCTGATTTGGAATGACATTGGTTTTGGTAAGCCTTACTGCAAAGAAAATAACAATTTTATGAAAATAATACTTTTTTGTTAATACAACAAAACAAGATATTGAATATGATGATTATAGTTAGGATCTGACCTCTTGAACTGAAGAAGAGCATATTTCACATAAGAGTTCAATATCTTAATGGTTCTTTAATTAAGTTTATATGGCTTTTTATAAATATTTTTTACTAAACGTTACTTATCTAAAATATCTCCTGAGATATCATTTTTGTTGAGAGGATTTTAGAATACGTTTTTGAGTAAGAACTGATAAGAAAATCTACTGGGTATCTCGAACTTTAATTTGTAAAAAAAATTTATTATATTGTCTAATAAACTGATCTCACTACCTCTATTTTTCTTCTTTATTTTTCGGATTTATTTAATCTTCTATTACCAGGGAATTCCATAAAAAATGTTTGTTGTTCTTTTTTTATTATTTTTTTTTTCATTTTAGAGCTTTGAATATGAATTTGATAGCCAAGCACCCTTTTTTTATGTATTATCAATAAGCAATATTTTATAATCATTTGAATGATCACTGGCATTAGCAATTCGTTCGCAAAAAGTTCGTCATCTTTTTTATATGTCTCTGCTCTGTTTGACTGTATATGATATTCTTTTAGATTAAGAGCTTTATCAACGGTAAAAGATCAAGAAGTTGCAAATAAATTTTTATCTTTAGTAAGTACAGTAATACTAACTTAATTTGTTACAGTCATTCTATTGGGAATTTCATATGTAATATATCTAAAAAAATGTATGGCCTTATTATTGAATTTACTGATCCTTATTTACTTTGTTAATATGATGTGAACATGATTTTGCATCCTTTATATTATAATATTTGCCTCATGCCATTACCCAGTGTTATCTTTTCCTTAATGCATTACAAGTTTTATAGGCATTCATGGCACCATGCACTCTATCCTATCTTTATTAGTACTTCTTGGACTACATACTATTGTAATATAAGCTATGTGTATTATTTTTTATACCTTGCCTTATCTCCATATTTTTTTTCATTTCATTTTACTAGCTTAGTATTTCCAAAGTACATAATTCACCTTTTTAAGGGCTCTCAGCTACGCCTCCATCACCATTACCACCGTTGTTCCATATAGCACCTACATCATCATGTGTCGTATTATAATATCACTTTTAGAACGACATAATTACGACATCACCACTCTGTGAAATAATTATAAATAATACACCAATTTCCTAAATGTACCCCTCATGGTGGCGCTAAGAACAACGCAAAAAACAGAGACGGAAAAAATGATAATTCGAACCAATCGCTGAGCAGCTCGCGACGTCTACGGCAGAATTTTTAATTATCCCAGCCCACGGTCTTTTGTTTTGGCTAGCGTGATTTAAAAACCAGGCAACGGGATGCAAAGATGGCTTGATAGCCATGCAATTCGGGGCGCAGTTATTAATGCACTTTTACAGGGTTGGATTCGGGACTTGACGACTGAAGAGGTGGCAGTCATTGGTGCGTTATGTAATGAATAATTTGCATTCCATTGATCATGAATCGCTGAATTTCGGATTTTTTTGATGAAGCAGGATAATTTGGAACTTTGCATATTTTGTCATTAATTAAGGTTTATGGCTAGTTAGAATGTATGCAAAATCTTCTCAGACATTGAAAACATATTGCAATATTTTTCAAGTACTTTTTTAAAATATTGAAAACTTGTTTAAATTTATCTAAGATAAAGGTTTTAGTTTCTAGACTTCCTGATAACAAAAATATTCTAGATGGAAATCCAATCCATACGCTCCTTTAGATTATTATTATTTTATTCATCACATCCACATACGCTTTTGACGTTCTCTCCTTTTTCTCCTTGACGTCAAACCCGCACCAACATCATTGTATATCTTTAAGAACTTCTTTTAATAAAAGACTGAAATGAAATGTCTCTTTTTAATTCTTCCTAGTACTGCAGCAATCTGCTCCTATTGCTGTGAATACACAAATACTTAAGATGACCATATATAATAAGATTTAAAAAATTTCACAAATAAAACTACTCTATTTCATCACCAGTCTTTCAAATATTTTTTAACACTTCACTTTTCTTGGCTAAGGAAATTTACCGAGACCGATAAGCTTTTTTTAAAAGCTGTTACTACTTTGAGCATAAAAAAAAGTATTGCAACATCGATCAATTTAAATCGAAGATCGATTCAAATTTTCCGCTGATAAGAAATGACATTCATATTAGGTTCAGCTTATCAGTTTCTTAGACGAGGAATATTATTCACTCTATCGACACTGAAGTTTGCATTTTCCTAACTGCTATTAAAACCTGAATTTTTTTCACTGTCTCTAAAATATTCCGCTTAAAAACTGCTTCAAATAGCATCAAAAACTTCCTGCAAAGAATTTTAAAGAAATTTTCTGTTTGAAACCCTTCTAAGGACTATGCAGAAATTTTTCAACAGTACTATAGGCAACTATTACTAATTATTTTAGAACACGTTTTCGAGGAAAGACCTACAAGTTAATTTTTTACTTTAATTCTCTATTACATTTTTATCATCTATTCTATCGCTTAAATTATTTTTAATAATTTTAGTTGAATCTTTGATGACTTCTTTATCAGAATTTTCTATAAAAAACCATTCAAATCCAGCACGAACGAAATAGTGGTGCATCTTATTACTGCTCTGCCGTCCAAAGCATAAAAGTAGTTCACTGACTTTTGTTCTTTGTATGTCAAAATTATGTTTTTTTACATCAATGGATTCATTAAAGAATTGTACATGTGTAAATTGCAATTGTAAATGTTCGAGATATAACTGAAAAAAAAAATTATTTCATTTTTTTTAATAGTCAGTTTTACGTATAGGAATCGGACCTCTTTACAGCAATTCCTAAGAGGAAGTTATTCCATTAAGCTTAGCAGTCAAAAAACATAGCTAAACACTACCCTCATACAACAGATCATTGTTTCAGAATCAATAATCAATGTTTAAATATTTTAAATCTTAAGGGAATATTTCTTCGTCGAAATGTTATATGTATAAGAAATGTTCATTACTATTGGACATGTCAGTAAAAAATATTAATAAATAACAATGCCTTACTGAATATTACCTGAGTGTTTATACCTAATACTCAAATTTCCTCTGAGTGTTTTTGAAATGTTAGATATTTTAGAATCTTGGAATCTTTAACGCTAATTTGATAATAGACAGGCATTTCTGTATATTTCATAAGTATCTAAATATTTATATCCAATAATCAATCTATAGCTTCATTATCTATCGGTATCCATAGGTCTGACTGCTCCCAACAGCTCTTCTAATACCATAATAGTTTCTTAAGATTGTACAATGTTTTACTGAACTTGCGAATGTATATTGCATATCCTTTAAATATTTTTTCCTGAAATATCATGAGGTATGTTTCATCTCATTCCCCATTTACAGTGTCCTAAATGTCTCTGTTATAAATATCATTTTTTTTAAGAAATGGTAGAGTTTTACAGGTCTTAAAGGAATGTTTCTTTAGTATCAACGTATTAACAGGTAGAATTTCTTCAACATAAAATTTGCAATATTAGATAGACTCCAATTTTTTACCAAATAGTAGTATCTTCAAAAATCTTAGTAATAACTGTTTTTGTTGTCTGAACTATAATCAGTATTTAAATTTTGTTCACCTTTTTAATGTTTTATTACCAACTGTAAACACCTTGCAACAATTTCACCACCTTGCATTTGCGTTATTTATTCTTTAGGATATTTCAAGCAGAAAAATAATTTTTATTATGGTTGGTTTTAAATTTAAAATTGAATATAAAAAACATTTGCAACAAACAGTATTTAATAATTTTGTTGCTAATCACGTAGCTGTGAGTGTTACCTATTGCTCTTTTTTGGAAATACAATTAGTTTTTTTAACAACGTTTTACTAAAACTTTTATAGTAAACGTTGACTTGCTCAATTTTTTTTCGGTACGGTCCTGTCTCCTAGAAAATAGCAGCAATAACGCTTTTGTCAGTTTTTTTAAATTTATTTATTTTTTAAATTTTTTAAAAACAAGTAACCGCTAGTTACATAAATATTTGCACACTAGTATTATTATTTATATAATATGTATCTATGCCGTAACGTAATCAATAGCTGCTAATGCTGCCTACAGCTTTCTTCTGGACACACAATAGTCTCTTTGAAGTTTTATCAATGTTTCATTAAAACCGACTTATTACTGGCTATTTATTTTTATACTTCTCGGAGAGAAAAGGTTCAGTCACTTTTTGCATCATTCAGACTTATTTAACACTAGGCTGTCATCATTCATAACCTTATGCCTGGGGGATAGCATTTCTAATTGGTCCTTAATATATCACTTAATATAATTTTTCTGGCAAAGGTATTTGGCTTATTTTTCAAAAAAATCTAGTTTCTTAGCTCTAGTTTCTAGTTAAAGAATCTTCTTTTCCTAGAATTGTGATGTTATCCCAGCTATATCTTCATGAAATATTTTTCCAGTTCTAAAATTGTGTTATTTCCCATAACACAGATTTCAAAAACATTTTTAAGATTAGACAGAGTATTTTACATTTTAAATAGGTACCTTAACTGAAACACATAATTAAAACCTTAAATATAAATTCAATTTTTTCCACATCTTCTGGATAAATATTCACCCTCCCATCTACTTTTTAAATTAATGGATATATTGTACCATAAAGATGACAGAAGATTTTTAAGAAGTCTTTGCAAGCAAACAGTATGTATTAACTTAAACTTTTAATTTTAATAATACAATAATCGTAATAAGGGTGGTTTGTACTTATTACTCTTAAGTGACTGATGGCTTTAGACTCCCTTAAATGAAGAATCCCTTAGCCAGTTAAAATCATTTTTCCATTTGTTTTCAATCTAGTATCATTGACCATTGGTATGAAATAAATAACCATAGTATGATAATATCATCGACAATATGCTCAGGATTGTTTCTGATTTTCACAGGATAAAACTTATCTAACTAACCTAGTACAGTAGTTTACAACCGCTCTCCAGAACGTCACAGTCAATTAAATTATTATATACATGAGTCAAAGTTTCTTATAGAGAAATGAAAGAGGATTAATGTATTTAGAACTTTTGCTCTTTTGCTATATTGTTTAATGCTGGCAAAGCGCTTTTGGTCCTTAGGTCATCTTTAAATATTTTTTAATATATGAAAATGAGAACTCTTTAAAATTTATAATAAGAAGTTAAAGCCATAAGAACATAGTCTAGGTGTATACAATACTTAGAAATATGAAATTAATTGAGATACTTAAAAAGGTTTCAAAAATTAAAAAATCATTAAGCTCTTACCCTATTATCTGTTGAAGTCATGTAGTTCAAAATTATGCGGTGAATATTAATTAAATATAGCGGTGAATTTTAATTAAATAGTAAATTCGGCAAAATAAGTTTGATATAATTAAATAACAAAAAAAAAGTTGTTTAATGTCAATGAATATTTTATTAAATTAAAAATATATATTAAGCTTGTTACTTGTTTTTACTTGACTATCCCAACGAGTTTTCTTAGTAGCTACCTAGAACTAATTTAAGTACTTACTATATTCTAGTTTACTAAATTCTAGATATGAAAATTTAATCTTTTTGTCGCTAGATAAATATTCATAGCTGAATCTTTGTATCTATTATAAATAAATTACTCGTAAATCCTTAAAATGATTACATGTTATACAAAACGTTGATGATATAATTATTTCAACAATATAGGTATATTTAAAACCTATCGTAAAGTCAATAAAACCATTAAGCATCTTTAAAAAAGTTGATCCATTATTCGTTATACTTAAAAAATCCACCCCTGTACTTCTTAATGCATATGCACGAATTTCAGGGTTAGATGAAGTAAAGGGTTGTTTTCTCGGGTTTCGAATAAAATTTTGTCGTCCCCAGGCTAAAGCGAGTTGCCAATGCCGTAAGGGAGGTTTAATTAAAATGCCTCGTTGTTTTAATTAGAAGTAATTAGCGAGTCAGCCATATACGGCTATTTATATTTTTCTTTATTTTAGATTTTATAAAGGTTGCCGGCTTGATAATTTATATTAATGATTATAGGGTTAATGTAATTATGGGATAAAATTAATTTGAAAGAGCGAGACTATAAGATTCAGTATTTGAAGAGTATATTTTGTGATATAGAGTGAATAGTCATGGAAAATTATTTATTTTATTCAGGGGCTCACTATAACCTTCTTCCAAAAAAATAGTTAAATACATTCGGATTTGAAAATTTGAAGCAAAATAAATTTTCTTTTTGGGAAAATCCCTGGATTAAATGTAAAATTAATTTTTAAATCTCTAATTCCTAACTTTTTTAACTCTTAACTACGTCTGCGATAATTTTATTTAATGAATTAATTATTAATATTAATAAAAATTAGATTATTGACAAAGCTCTATTGATAAGGAAAATATATTATTTACTTATTTACTGCATAAAAAAGCGTAATTTTAAATCTTTAATATATATAAATCATGTAAGAACTTTGAAGTTGTAATAATAAAAAAATACAAAAAACCGAATACCCATAAAATCAATAAATATCAATACAAATACATCTTATAAATTTTTGTTCAATAAAACTAAAAATGTACGTAGACAAAACTATGTCAAAAAATAAAATGATAATAGAGCAATAATGGTTCAAATAAAATATATACTAAACATTTATAGGTTTTAGACCAGACAAAAAAAAAAGTTTATTTTACCAAATATAAAATAAAAATAAAATAATATGCACAGTTGAAACCTATAGTTAAACTTAGAATAAAATATATTTAGTCAAAAAAAACCTAAAAAGTTATTAAATAGGTACACATAAAAAATTAAGCTCATTAGAAAAACTTTCTTTAAAATTTTCTATATTTTTAAATTTCCCAGATATGAATATTTTTCCTCCTCTCTTCCTAGTCCAGAAGACATCAATTTATTTTCAAATATTTTATATATAATCTTATCGTTGAAAAATATGTGATCAGGAATAGGAAACCTAAAATGCCTATTTGTATGTTAATGTAAATTACTTATATTTATCGAAAAAACATTAAATACCTAAAATAATTAAAATAATAGATTTAAAATTAGCGAAAAATTCTAAATATCTCTTAGTTCTTGGAATAAAAACTAAATATAATAATTCTTTATTGAGCATTTTTTTTGACTTTTTTAAATCACTTAAATGTCACTTAAGTACTTGACAAATTGGAGTCTTAGGCTTGCCTCATTCCTTTGTAAACAAGTGATTTTAGTGGTGCTCTAACTGCTGGAAATTAAATAATGGTGAAATAGGTGTTAAGTCCTTTATTTTTTTCCTTGTAACAGTACTGATATAATCGGATAATCTCTTTTTAATATATCTTATATTTTTGCTGATAAATCCACCATTTTGTGTATAGCTAGGGGTATAGGGTATTGGAAAAGGTAGTGATTAATAGCTTAAAACTATAGCGCAATCTTAATCTTTCAAAGTACATAAAAATAAAAAATGTCTGGCGTTATACATTGATAACAAATTAAACATAACATCAATTATCTTAGAGCAAGGTTGTATCTGATTATTATTCCTTAAGGCAGGTTGTTAAAGAACTTGATTATTAAAACTCAATTTGTAGTACCTTTTTGCACTGAATAAGCCTTACCAGCTCTATAGAACTTGCCGTTGGAAAAGATTCTGAATGTTCTGAATTCAAACTGTGTGTTCTTTCCACA
The DNA here is from genome assembly GCF_022605725.1 of Anthonomus grandis grandis. Lineage (NCBI taxonomy): Eukaryota > Metazoa > Arthropoda > Insecta > Coleoptera > Curculionidae > Anthonomus > Anthonomus grandis. Next base: position 10,494,039 of record NC_065555.1, read on the forward strand.
AGGCCAATAGTATATATATTTGCAATGGGTGTTAGCTATTGGCCTAATTTTTTTGTATGAGCGGTTCCTATCTTTGGACGTTTTCTTCCTACTTTAGTTGAGAAAGATATCTTGATCAGATAAGTTGTTTAATTGTTTTTATAAAATTGAGTTATGTCTTTGAACTTGCTTATCCATAGACGCATTCAATGGCGATAGTTGCTGGCAATCCTAATAATTGTACATACTTAATGAAGTAATTTCACAATATTTCTTTCGCGGAAATCTCCATGAGGTACATTCGCACTTGTTTCAATTTCGACGTATTCTGAAATCATATCCCAGATTCTCGTACTCCTGTATCTCCTCTCTCTCAGTCTTGATAATATTATAAGAAAGTGGAACTGCTATATTAATGATGATACCCATTTTTTTATAAGCAGAATATCTGATCTTACAATTTACCTTCAACCATCCTATTGGTAATTATGGGCCTATTCCAATATAATACGCAATTCTTTGATTCCAGTACTGGTAATGGCTCGTATTTATAGTAAGATAAGGAGTCTTCTTTTCGTTTAACAGACCGTTCTTGATGGCTAGCTATATAATGAACTATTTGGGCCAACTAATTATGTCTTTTCGAGGTACACACTGGACATCTGCTCACTGCAAGCTTTATTGTCTCTCTAACATTGCCACATTTTTGTATCTAAGTGTGAGTAATTTTTCTTTAGCCAAATTAGTGAGTTATCCACATCTGTACCTTCACTGCGCAAAAGTGTCAGGTATCTTCAGGATGTGTTCTTCTCCTATCTATAGTTAGGCTGATCAAGTCTAAGTGGTGTATAGCCATTGTTTTCCTTAGCAACTCCCTTATTATCATCATCAGTCATCATCTTCTCTTGACTAAAGCTCAGTCTCTTGATTTTAACAAGTCCTCTTCCACCTTCTTTGCATGTAGGACATAATCTTTCTGCAGACGAATTGAGGTGCAGCTTCCTAAATTTTGTAAAGATTATATTAAATAGTCTATCCAGAACTTCCGAATTCGTGACAGGTTATTAAACAATGCATATACAGGGTGTTTCAGAACTATGGGAACAAACTTCTAGGGGTTGTTCAGTGAAACAGTAGAATCCATTTGAGTATAGGAACCCATGTTCGGAAATGTGTCACTACGCCACTACGGCCCTAAGACGCGTTTAAATTTAGAAAAAATATTAATTACCTAAATAGGATATAATGTATTTATTTTTACCTTTTGTATATGATACCATCACAATAATTATTGTTCAAAATGTCTTCCTCCAATCTCAATACACCGATTTAAATGCCCCACATGATTTTGGCGGACTACACTGAAAATTTGATCCTCGTTTTGAATCATTTTAAATGCTGCTGTTATTCGTCCAATTAAGTCTAGCTCTGATTCTACTGGAGTTTCATAGACTAAAGACTTTACATGTCCCCATAAGAAAAAATCGAGCGACGTTAAATCGGGTGACCTAGGAGGCCAAGAAATTGCTCCACCTCTGGCAATCCAATGATGCCCAAATCGCTGAGCCAAATACTCGCGTACTTGTACAGCAAAGTGAGCCGGCGCTCCATCATGCTAAAACCACATTTGCTGTCTAACGTTTAGTGGAACATTTTCAAGGAGTTCTGGGAGAACTTCCTCCAAGAAACGCAGATAAATAGGTCCTGTTAACCGTTCCGGTAGAAGGTATGGCCCAATTAAATAATCATCAACAATGCCTGCCCATACGTTGACAGACCAACGATTCTGATGTTTTCTTGGAAAAATTGCATAAGGATTTTCTTCGTCCCGAATATGACTATTCCTACTATTAAAAATACCGTCTTTTGTGAAAGAGGCTTCATCGGTCCACAAAACATATCATAAAAAATTTGGTTGTGCAATGATGTGATCCAAAAGCCATCGACAAAATTGAACTCTAGGATGACAATCGGCTGCAGTCATACCTTGAACTTTCTGGAAGTGGTAAGGATGGAGTTATTGCTCGTGTAATACCCGCCAGACAGGAGCGTTACTCGTATTCATATTCTTAGTGATATCACGTGTGCTATTTGATGGTTCATCGGCAACTCGCTGAAGCACCTCTTCTTTAAATTCGACCGTTCTTACGGTTCGAGCAACACCAGTATCATGCATCTTAGTCTTAAACATGCCTGTCTCAGCGAGCCGCCGATGAACCGCAATAAACTGTTTGTATCCAGGATGCTGTCGTGCGGGATAACGTTCATGATACAACCGCGATGCTGAAAAATTTTTAAACATGACATTGAGAATTGACATTGATAAGCGTTGATTTTAAACAATTTTATTGTTGTTATGGTATCATGTACAAAAGGTAAAAATAAATGCAGCAGATCCTATTTAGGTAATTAATGTTTTTTATAAATTTTAACGCGTCTTAGGGCCGTAGTGGCGTAGTGACGCATTTCCGGACATGGGTTCCTATACTCAAATGGATTCTTCTGTTACACTGAACAACCCCCAGAAGTTTGATCCTATAGTTCTGAAACGCCCTGCATAGATACTGTAAGTATAGCCCACATACATCAGCAATAAGACTTCCGCCTAAGGAATAGGTGTTCATCAATTTAGTCATGCGCTTGTGATATTTGTCCTGGAACTCTCTCTTTATTATTGCATGGTCTAGTCGTTGATTTTGTGGCGTTATCAGGAAACAGCAAGTTTCTTTTGGTAGTTGATAGCTGACTTATATCAAGATGCTCCGAAGATAAGGACTTCACAACACACTTCTTAAAAGTTATCCTTGCACACTTGTACTTGACAATGTTCATCAATTCAAAGAATTGCATCTATATGGGATAAAGAGAACATTGTAAGTTTTTTGTTTAATAATTATTTTTATTATAACGTGAATGACTTCTTAGATATTTTCATAAAATTTTTGATTTAAGTATTAATAGTAATGTTAGCATTGAAGCGTTAATACAACTTTTCTTCTAAATTACCTAATGATTTTTTTTAAATAACATCTTATTCTAAAACAGCTAATATATTAAAACGAGTGTAAAAGGATCTCTTCGGATGAATTTCATATTTAAAACACTAATTAGGTGCATGACTTAGGTTATCCCATTACTTAGCATGCATCAATTTAGGCGAGGCTTTAGCAGAAATTTAAATTATTGGGTACATTTTATTTTAATATATTTAACTTAATTAAATATATATAAATACAGTTTAAAATAATTCGACTTTTTAACAAACTTTTAATTTAAAAGAGAATAAAGGAATCTCTAGAATATCTCTAAAGTCCAATTTCTAGATTTGTATGAGAATTTCACATAATGTTTTTATCGAATCTAGTGTAATACCACCATTTTCTTAATTACGAATAGATTTACAAGGATTGGACCTTAATTACATTAGAATAGAAATATTGAAATAAGACACATTTACTTAACATCTCATTGTCATTTATTTCCGTATATAAAAAACATTCCATATAAACCCATTGGCCCTTCTTATCCTACGTTTAATCCCTACTATTGAGAAACACTGGTATACCATCTTTTCATATGGCGTACATCACCGATGTTTCTCAAGCCTCTACGCCCTTAAAAAAGTAGAAACCTGTAAAAAGGGCGAATGAACCAGGAAGTTCGGATCGATCGAGTTGGGTTGCCTACAGGGCTCCCCTGTTTGAAAACAGGTCTCTGCAAAAAGAGCTTTAGCCATAGAGCTCGTATGGCTTAGTAGTGAAATCTTGTGGGTAAATTTTAAAATATCTATTTATTTTATTTCAAATTGAAATTCGAAGATATAGCTTGATGTTTGCTCAAAAATAAAATAATATAATATAGATTCTTCGGCATGTATAAACAGGTGTAAAAGAAAGAGAAAATAGTAAAGAAAATAGACAAGTTCACTATTTGATGGTTGAAATAAGTATGAAAAATTTTTCGTTGCGAGCTCTTATATTCTGGAAGTTTAATAATCAGAAACATGCTTTTTGTGTTTTACTTACTGTCCTGAATAATCGGACAAACTACTAGTTTTTTTAATGTTTTATCATTTTGAGAGTTAGAATAATATATAAAATAAAATTTTCTTTTAGGCCTTTTTTGTTCAGGAATAATTTTAAAATTATGACACAGAAATATTGTAAAATATTTGCATTTGGGCATCTCAAAAATAAACGACAAATTACAATATTTTCGTCAAAACAAATGGAGGCTATAATAGAAATCGTGCCGGAAAGAATAGGTTTAATAATCTTAAATTATTACTGTTTAAAATACAGTGTTATGAAAAGTCTTAAACCGCTATGCAAATTTTAATTTTTAGAAGCCAAGATATTGTAAAATTAAAGAAAATTAGCCGGAGTACGTGGATTGCAATATTGCATATTACCACTATCTTGTATCTAGCGTTTACCAAAAGAATTTAACAGACATTTAAATTAATATAAAGTCATGGTGCATAATGTTTTACAGCATCAATCATATCTAAGAAATAGAGATATTCCTCCTCCCCTATTTTCATTATTTTAAGCCTTGTACCCAATCATAAAATAAATGAAAAATAAAGTTTGAGAAACTTGTTACTAGTGTCATTTCGATTAGAATTTAAGCTTGTGCATTCATTCCAAAGAATTCTCATTACTAGATACCTACTAAATATAAACTTGAGGATTTTTTTCGGATTCACTAATATATGCGCGCAAAAATTTTTAATTATATGTTATGGTTTTTGGCTAACTTAGAACTTGAATAAGGATCAGAATCATAATAAAGATAAAGCAGCTAAATATAAGGCAGTGGACAAATTATTATACCACTCAGATTGTTCTATTAGTTCAAGTGTTTACTTAATTTTCCTCTACGTTAGTGTTGACAAATAACACCACGTCAGGCATCTTTCTCAAAATCATATTAAAAAATGCCCTGTTTCAAACTTAAAATTACTCATTAGCACCGAGCAGTAAAATTGTCTAACTTCTTCTCGCAAATTAAAAGATACGTACACTGCGTTTAATATGAGTAAACAAGGTAAGGATTTGGCGTTGCCATCATAAGTTTAATGCAAAATGTACATACTAATCAAAGGCGCCAAAGTGATAACCCATATAAATCACAGTTACTTACTGTATTTGTCTTAAAGGTACTTTTCTTATTCAATTTTCAACCGTTTTTGGCAGTTATACTTAAATTTTTTCTTCTCTTGTTTCATCTTGTTTTATCTTAAGGGATAGTCTTAAGCATATCAACGTTTAAAACACTAATAAGCCGAAGATTGACTTTTTTAATCATAAGAGCCAATTTCACTATGTGACAATTATATTTTGACTGCTTTTCTAATAAAATTAAATATATTAACAACTTTGAGGGCATCTTGAATTTTTCCAGATCTATCGTTATACACCTGAGTTTCTAGAAATACCCTTACCATAAGTTTAATCTGAAATAGTGATAGAATTAGGTACACACATTAAGAAATACTAAGGGTTACTGCACTTTAAAAATTATTCTTTAAGACAGAAAATGTTGTTTTCCGTCTGGATGAAAAAATAAGAACGCTAGTAAACGCATCTGTGCAGGTACGGCAAGCATGTGGATCTATTTTAATCCAGAGTGCAGGACAAAGAAGTATATTAAGAATATGCTTTTATTATATTTGCAATTTACTGTTATATTTAATGCGCAATTTACTGCATAACTTAAATGTACACGATTTTATTTAACTATTCTGTTTTGTAGGAAATACAATTTAAGATTTTCTTTGTCCAGTTGCGTTTCTTTCTCGTGTTTAAAACTATTATCTTTAATTTAATCTCATACGATTTTCAAACTTATGGCTGGATACACAAATTTCACTGTTACATAAAGCTTTAAATATTCGGATACAATATAAAGAAATTTTTCTAATTTGGAAAACATGTTTTTCTATAGACCAAGTGTACGAAATATCCTTATCCAGAGTGTCTTGTAGGTCAGAGCATAAACTGAAGAAGATGATAAAGAAAGTGTGCTATTCCTCACTGTTTTCAAGTAATACAAAATCTAGTATTTTTCTAAAAAGGGTAAATCTCAAATTAATATTTGAGTCTTGAGATTTTCTGGAAACCTTGAAACTTTTACAAACACACTGCAAATAATCAACTCTGCTAATAACTTAAGAAAATAGATATGTTAATAATGTTTTTGTGCGTTTTACAATGTACACTACAGTCACAACCAATATTAAACCTTACAAATGCACGACAGAAAAATTTAAAAAAAAGGCTTATAAACTCAAAGTGAGATAAAAATTTGATAGAAATTTTGATGCCCTCTGAACATTTTTTAATTTAGCATTGGCAAAGTTTCATTGGTCTGAAGAAGTCATCGCTATCATAGTAGTCACTACAGCTATTATAGGAACCGTTATAATCCAAAAAAGAATAATCACATCCACGTGAACTGTGACATCCTGGAGCTGGAAAGTAACGATATAATTTTTAAAAGCTTTTTTGCAACTTGCAAATTTCGCTATGGACAGTTTAGTTATTGTCTTTTTAGCAGAGGATTTTGGCTTACAAGATCCGCATGGTTTCTACAGCCTCCAAGCATTTAAATTTCTAAGTCAAATGTCACTTTTTAAAATTAATTTAAGAATTTATTAAAATTAGTTAGGAATGTGAATATATGAAACTATTATTATATAACCATACTTTTTTGGCTTGAACCATGATTTATGAGAAAGTGCCAATATTTTTTGATTAGTAAATTAGTCCACAATAGCGCATGTGGTAGCAAGTCATATATTTATTCCAACTTAACTATTCTTAATATTAACGTTTCTATAGAAAAAAAGTGATTTTTTATTCGCTTCAACGACCAAGTCTTGACAACTAACAATGCAGTAAGTCTTTAAACAATTTTAAAATTTTTGACTTCTGGCAAAACACACCTTATATCATTAATAGTTAAAGTGTTAAAGAAGCATGTCTTTTTTTATACTACTGCAGCACCTAGAAAAACAAGTTTCGTTTTTCAGTAGACTTTCTATCCATTTTTTTTGTAACAATTTAAGCATATTATTTATAGTGTAATATCAATAAAATATCTAGAAAAGCTAATATATTATAATTAAATTATAATTAATATATAACTTTGATTTATCATTTCCAACTGTAGGATTGAACCTTATATTAATCGTTCCTTTAAGAAGTAACTTATCAGTCTCCTGCGTTAGTTTGGACCATCACTTACAACTATCTTTACAACTACCTTATACTGATTTATATTTATATGTATGAGATAACTTCGTTGTCTATTTTAGATTGGAGTCATTTCCTAAATTTTTGATTTCTGACCAAAAATCATACATCATTAAGACTTAAAATTTGCAAGAATTTTAATAGTACCACTGCGATAGCTAAGACATAGGTTTTCTTTATAAATACACTATCTTCCTTGGTCTTCTTGCATATTTTTCATAGTTTAATCTCGCCTGATGTATTATTTAGGCTTATAAATAGATAAGCCAGTTTCACTGTATTAGAGTTAACAAATAACATTGATTAGCGTAGTGCAAGGAAGAAAAGATAATAAAAGTCTTAGCACGAAGAGTTAAATGATAAAATGATTAGTTTGTGAAGTAAAGATGATACGTGCCGTCCCGTGTTTCTACTTTTTGAGTTCTTTAGGATAACTAGAATACCAAAGTAAAAAGAGAAAAAAAAGGGATCACTCCTCTCCGTAATAATTATCCTCAATAATGGGAATGCTTCAAGCCTTTTAGGCTGCTTTAATTATGGATACATAAACTTAATCAAAGTAAGTAATCGTATGGAGAGTTCTATCATCTTTTTAAAGAAAAAAAAGAACATCCTGCTAAATTTCACGAGTACTTTCGTATGTCACGACAAACATCCTACTATATTTTGAAAGGAATTTTTCCGCATTTACGAAAAAAAAACAACAAACTGGAGGAGACCTATAGGAGTAATGGAAAGACTTGTAATTACACTAAGGTGAGTGAATAAAACTAAATGTTTACAGAAAAAACAAAGGATTTATTCTTATTCAAAATTAGGTTATTTTATTAGGTTATAGATTTGTAAAACCATAATCTGTGGCAAACTCAGAATTGGTCGACGCTGAAGGAGAAATTATTAGAGTTGTTACATAATTCGAAACATTTGAGTAATTTGGCGTTTACTGTAGATTAGGTATTTGTTGACTAATTGTGCATTGATAGGCCAATTCTTACATTTTCACACGAAACTGGATATTAGTATGGGAGGGGGGGGGGGGGCATTTTCTGTATAATAGGTAGGAAGCTCATTAACAAGCGATAATTATCATCGTTTTGTAATGAATTAGTCGTTTGTAGTATTTGCAGTTTTTCTTTTTCCAAATTTAAAAACGACTCCATGTCCGTATCCTTATCACGTTTTCGTTTTAAAAGCCTTTTAACTGGAGGTTTCTGAAAGGCTGGTTTTTCGCAGCTAGTTTTGGAAAAAGATGTCAAATCTTGCGGACCAACAGTCCCTTTATCATTTTCACTTTGTGCATCTTCCTGAGCTTGGTTCAAGTCTTAATATTGCTATTCCGATTCAAGTTCTTCCTCGCCTTGGAATTGTGAAATTGACCTAGAAGATTGTTCCGTTTCGGGAACAGAAATATTTCCGGTTAGCTTCCTGGGGTTCATTTGTTCCTTCAAAAACTGCATTTGATCAAAAAATGCCTAGGATGAAGCGAATGCCGCTGGAGTAGCATCGTCACTTTTTAATTTTGGCACCTTTTTTAGTTCCATTCGAAAAACATCTCTCAGTACTTTCCACTTTTTTTTTACCAGATCTTCTGCAAAAGTAAAGAAATGCAAGGAAATAAAACGTAATTTAGAGTTCCTATTATTAAGACAAGATTCAAGTATTCGTGTAGTAATACTATTTAACTGCATTAAAAATATTTATACTAACTATGGCTTTTTGTAGGTTTCTTGCTACTGGGACAAGCTACAGGTCATTGGCTTTTGCGTACCGAGTGGGAGTATCTACAGTAGTAAAAATAGTTAGGCAAACTTGTACTGCGATATGGGAAGTTTTTATTCAAATGCATCTGCAACTACAAAAATTCTTTCTGATTCTGCGACAAAATATTGGAAAATCTGGAATCTACCAAACTCTGTAGGGTCGATTGACGGCAAACATATTCGAATGTTTTATAATTACAAACAGTTTTATTCTATTGTTTTGCAAGCGGTTGTAGATGCTGATTATCGGTTTATTACTGTGGAAGTGGGTGCATATGGTAAGCAAAGTAACGGAGAAATTTTTAGTTCTTCTGCTACATATGCTCGATTACAAAGTAAAAACTTTAATATGCCCGAATAAAATACTCTTCCGGGAAGTAATATCTCCTTTCCATATTTTTTGGTAGGGGATGAGGTTTACCCTTTAATGAACTACCTAATGAGGCCATATCCAAGAAGGCAGTTAATGGAAGATCAATATTATTTCAATAGCCGACTTTGCCGCATCAGACGATGCGTAGAATGCGCTTTTGGAATTCGGCTTTTAGGAAAAGCTATCGAGACGAATGTACCAACGGCGGAGGAAATTGTAAAATGTGTCTGTCTAATGTTATGGAAGATCTAGAAGTTCATCCGATACCGATAAGTAGAGCTTATAATAGAGCAACAGGTCAAGTATATCAGTTACGCGATACTTTGAAAAACTATTTAAATACCCATCGACTTTTCTAGAAGTTGAAAATGATAATAAGTTCAAAATAAACCATTTGAATTCAGGTACATGTTTTTTATTTTATATAATTTGAAACGTAGACATCTGCAATTACACAAAAATTGCAACGTGGTATTGATAATCTCAAGGATTTTAACCCATTTTTACTAACGAATTTATGCGAAAAAATAATTACCAAATAAAGTTTTTATTTAAAAAAAGACAAAAAATAAATAAAAATGATTCCAAATAGTACTCATATGATTTTCAATATTATACTTACTTGACGAGTTCATGTCTCTGGTTACTTCATCCCATAATTTACTAATAATGTCTTTATTATGGTACTGTTTTGATTGTTGATTTCACAATGGTTCCCGTATTTGGATGCTAATTATTAATTTTTTGGCATCCATATTCAATTATTTCTGCAGCGATATCTCCGACGATATTGTGCGAGTCTAGCTATGAAAACAAACAAGTTTGTTTTTCAAACCATCGCGCAACTACGCTATTCATCGCATCGCATCGCTTCACTCACATTAGCCAACTGTATGAACAGCTGCATAAATTACTTAATGTTTATTCTAATAGCGACGCGTAGCACAGCATCGCTAATATATAGTGTGAACGTACACTAATGCTTTTTGCATCCCTGGGACAAGATTAACACTTAGTTTTAATTTTTAGTGGTGAAAATGTCTCGTAAATCAAGTGACACACCAAAGGTTCCAACTATAGGACCATCAAGATTCTTTAATAAAATTTAAAAGACTCTTACAGTCGTACGATTTTAGTTATTTTATGTTTACTTTAATGCATAACTTAAATGGATACGATTTATTTATTTCTTACTTTTCTTTTCCAACTTTTAGTATGGAAGTAAATATTTTTGTTTTTTGTCGCAGAGTAAACAATTTTTGGTTAATTCTTAAATGCTTCGCCTTTAATGACAAAAACTGTATATAATGTACTAAAACAGTAGTAAAATTTAAAAATTAAATCAAATATCTGAAATATTGTTACAAAGTTTAATTAATGTAATTGACTATCTTATATAATTATGCATATCAATGTATAAAATTACGGAAAAATCAAAAATAAACAATAAAATAATATCAAAACTAACCCCCTATAAAGTGACGTGCGTGATAAATCGGTAATTTTCCAAAACGAAGCGATAATTAAAACAATCGGCGATCGCTACGCGGTTAATCTACATCGTCTAGATCAGCGGCAGCGATCGCAAATTACATTCATTTGTTTCGGAAATGAAGTGAAATCGTGTCAAAATCGCGGTCGGCTTGTTACCGAGCGAAGGTAACAGTGTTGAATTCCGACTTGCAGTTAATTTTTTATTTGATTTCGACTGGATGGATGGATTATTGGAATCATGGAATCGGGTATGGAAAATGGAAATCTGCTCCTCGCCTCGTTAACGTTGGGCTAACGATACGCCTCGTTATTTTCCTGGGGGGCTGTGCATTGGGAGGCTAAAAATTTATGGAGAAACAAAGAAATTAAAATAATCAAAATATTTGAGCCGGCGTTAAAACGTGACGATTAGAATATTTTAAATGGTTTAACAATAATTATATTTTTAGCTTAAATAGCGACAAATTTGTTTAAACATGGAATTTCTGACGTATTAAAGCTGAATCTTTCCAGAGTATAGACAAAAAAGAAATCTTATACGAGGAAGTGTATCCTGCTCTTTCTAATCAAGCTAGCAAGCAAGACCATTATTACAATTAGTTGACAGTGTTCTTGCGACTGTATTAAACCTTTAACCTCTTTACCTTACTATACAATTCAAAAGCCTAATAGAAAGTGTTATATAAACTACCAAGAAAAAGCTGTTGAATACAACTTAATGAGCTCTTGATCGAGTTAAATCTTCAAATCTGCTGGTGCGCATTCGGCATAGTAAAATATGTATAATCGCATCGTTTGCTCGATTCGTAGGGTTCTTCCGGTGCTTTTACGGTGACGATAGTTTCTTAAGAGAGGACTGGGAGTTTCGTTGGTGTTGGGATGAGGCTTGGTGACGTTGAACTCTACAAACCGAAAATAAAATACTATGTAGAAGCGATGTTTAAATCTCTTCAAACTAAGCTCAACAGAAAGTTTCAGTAATTCCTATAAGTATTATCACAACAGTTTCTTAATGAAAGAGATGATACAGAGCATCCATAGAGCGGCCAGCAAGAATTACACATTCGCATACAACACCGCCCCACGAAAAGCGTTCTGTAAACTTTTAGAAACCAAGACAGATTTGGTACCTAAGACTCATTGTACTGTTTGCAAATTTAGTGGTTGTTTGCATTCTCTACTAATATTTAAGTGAGGGAAATCGTTGAAGTTAAGTGGGAATAATAACGAACTAAAAATTAGGCCCTGAGCTAAGGAATAAAGGTAATTCAAAGTAAACCAACTTGAATTAATAAATAAAACTGTAAATTTACGATCAAATAGTTAAAAGTTGAGGGTAATTTATCGATGCCATAAATCTTCAGCTTACATAACAGTTTAGAATAATGTACATAGTTCAAAACTTTCCACAAGTCACCGAATACAAAGGCTTATAATATCTGAATTTACTAGGAAATACAGCTCCTAACTAACGTCAAACATGACATCTTCTATGCTTGCAGCAAAAAAAAAACAAACTGCTAGGCATCAAGATCTTTCTGTTTGTTTATATTTATTCATCTTAAAGAGAACAGAAACTACCACCATTAGGCGATATCAAGAAGAATATTTTTTTCACTTTTCTGAAAAATCAGCGGAAAAGTAATTGAATAAAAATCCAATCCAAATTGTACACGTTGAGCTTGAATTACTATTATTGCTCATTTGTTCAACCCTGTAAGAATTTTGATCTTATTCTGCCCATTATATCGCAGAAAAGTATTGATTAGAGAAATTTTTCATCCACTGATTTCATCCAAGAAATTACGTGTTCCCTCCCATTTTTGTTGTAATATTTAAAAATACCCTGTATATCCTATATTCATTGCATCGTTCAATTTTGAGATGGTCCTAACTAGAGGATGGCAATAAAGCCAGAATTCTACAGACACGTGCCCGACGTTTTAAGTCGAGCGTGATGTTCTCAATTAACTTTGTTACGCCATTAGGAACTTGTTCCTAAATTAACACAAACTACCCCGGATTGGCGAATAAGCCACCCTTTATGTGCTAGTTACTGCTCAGCACGTATCTGAGAACGGACGACAGTGCCCTCTGGGCAGTAAGGGCAAAATTGCTTTTTTAATTGTCATTTTCCGGATAAAAAGGAGGGAGAAACGTGTTATATGTAAATTGAACCTTTTATGTAAAGATAATTAATTTAAAAATCAGTGTTAGTAAATATGTATGTGAAATTTATTAAACATACCGGGTGGTACGTTGCCGAGCGGAACATAGGAAAACCCATGTAAATTTTAAGGGGATCAATTATTGGCTTCCCTGTACATTTTACAGAAAAAATTTAACATAACTTTTTGAAGAGACCAATCTGGCAAACCCTTGTGCAAAGTTTCAAAAAATGTTAATAAGCAAATCTTGAATTATTCAATTAAATGTAATTGAAAATTTAGCAAATTTTCGGTTCAGGTAAATCCAAACGGGCACCAGTAAAATGAATATTGTCACTGACGTGAGGAAAAGTGTCTATATGTCGGTGACAGTCGATATTTAAAACAAAGTATGAATTATTCAATCGACGAAAAAATAGCCATAATTATATGGCATTATGCGGGAAACAGTCTTAGAGCAGTATCTGAAATCTTTTGGTTTATTTGAATTGCCGATATTGGAGCCAAGAAAATGAACATCGCTTTGTTCATACGCGGACACAATATCCCCAAAAAACAAATGTATTCGTGGGAATTATTATACACCATATCATTGGACCCTTTTTTATTGGTCCACGGTACCGGATACTTTGGCCAGCCAGGTCACATGATCTTTCACCGAATGACTTCTTTTTGAGGGGTCACTTAAAAAGTGTCATTTATAAAAGTGTAAAATTTGAGAATCTAAACCAGCTAAATGTGAATGTCTGTGTGAAATATGAGTAAAAGTAAAATAAGAATATATTCTTATTGTTGGTATTGTTTTGAGTCCAAAAATAGGCATCAAAAATGCCATATCTCGGCTATCGTAGGAACTACAACCTTCCGGATAGTCTCATTAAATTCAAAATGACGAAACCAAGACAAAACTAAGACCGTTAATAATTTCACGATAGCTCCTATAGAAGCCGAGATATCAGCCTTCAAAGTTTGGGTTTTTTCATTTTTCGGGTATACCCCCCCGTTTGGATTTTTTTCAGAAATTTTTTTTTTTTAAATTTGAACTAACTCTACCAGCGAATTGTTCTCATTAAGTAGATCACGAAAATACCGGGTTATAAGGGAATCCGAGCAGAACTAAAAAATTGAGTATTTTTTTGACCTCGTTTCTGAGGCCAAAAATGGGAATCAAAAATGCCATCTCTCAGCTATTGTAAAAGCTACAAATTTTCGGATGATATCGTTAAATTCAAAAAGACGAACCTAAGACAAAACCGTGGAAATTTTTCCGATAGCTCCCATAGAAGCCGAGATATCGGATTTCAAAGTTTGGGTTTTTTGATTTTTCGGGTATACCCCCCGTTTGGATTTTTTTCAGAAAATTTTTTTTGTTTCGAATTCGAACTAACCATAACAGCGGATTATTCTTATCAAGTAGATAACAAAAATACTGGGTTATGAGAGAATCCGAGCAGAACTAAGAAATCGAGTATTTTTTTGACCTCGTTTTTGAGGCCAAAAATGGGCATCAAAAATACCATATCTCGGCTATCGCAAAAGCTACAACCTTGCGGATGATTTCGTTAAATTCAGAAAGACGAAGCTAAGACAAAACCGTTAAAATTTTCCCGATAGCTCCCATAGAAGCCGAGATATAGAACTCCAAAATTTCAGATTTTTCATTTTTAGACACATCTCGTGAGAGTCGAATTTTTCACCAAAAATTGATTTTTTTCGAATTTGAATTAACTATACCAGCGGCTTGTTCCCATCACCTACGACACGAAAATACTGGGTTATATTGAATTTCGATAAAAACTAAGGGATTTATAGCACTTTGAAAATGCGAAAAATCGATTTTCTTTAAACCCAAAACTAGCTATAGAAACCCCTATCAGCGGCTTATTCCCATCACTTACATTACGAAAACACCGGGTTATAACGAAATTCGACCAGAACAAGTGGAATTATGGCTCTTTGAAAAATCGGAGAAAAGTCAATTTTTTACCCCGTTTTTGAGGCCAAAAATGGGCCACAAAAATGCGAGATCTCAGCTAATATGGGAGCTACGACCTTGCGGATGACCTCGTTGGTTTCAGAAGGACGAAACTAAGACAAAACCGTTGGAATTTTCCCGATAGCTCCTATAGAAGCCTTGATATAGGCCTTCAAAATTTGGGTTTTTCCATTTTTCGGGTATACCCCCCCGTATCGAATTTTTCACCAAAAATTGATTTTTTTTGAATTTGAATTAACTATACCAGCGGCTTGTTCCCATCACCTACAACACGAAAACACTGGGTTATATTGAATTTCGATAAAAACTAAGGGAATTATAGCACTTTGAAAATGCGAAAAATCGATTTTCTTTAAACCCAAAACTAGCTATAGAAACCCCTATCAGCGGCTTATTCCCATCACTTACATTACGAAAACACCGGGTTATAACGAAATTCGACCAGAACAAGTGGAATTATGGCTCTTTGAAAAATCGGAGAAAAGTCAATTTTTTACCCCGTTTTTGAGGCCAAAAATGGGCCACAAAAATGCGAGATCTCAGCTAATATGGGAGCTACGACCTTGCGGATGGCCTCGTTGGATTCAGAAGGACGAAACTAAGACAAAACCGTTGGAATTTTCCCGATAGCTCCCATAGAAGCCGAGATATAGGCCTTCAAAGTTTGGGTTTTTTCATTTTTCGGGTATACCCCCCCGTATCGAATTTTTCACCAAAAATTGATTTTTTTCGAATTTGAATTAACTATACCAGCGGCTTGTTCCCATCACCTACGACACGAAAACACTGGGTTATATTGAATTTCGATAAAAACTAAGGGAATTATAGCACTTTGAAAATGCGAAAAATCGATTTTCTTTAAACCCAAAACTAGCTATAGAAACCCCTATCAGCGGCTTATTCCCATCACTTACATTACGAAAACACCGGGTTATAACGAAATTCGACCAGAACAAGTGGAATTATGGCTCTTTGAAAAATCGGAAAAAAGTCAATTTTTTACCCCGTTTTTGAGGCCAAAAATGGGCCACAAAAATGCGAGATCTCAGCTAATATGGGAGCTACGACCTTGCGGATGGCCTCGTTGGTTTCAGAAGGACGAAACTAAGACAAAACCGTTGGAATATTCCCGATAGCTCCCATAGAAGCCAAGATATAGGCCTTAAAAGTTTGGGTTTTTTCATTTTTCGGGTATACCCCCCCGTATCGAATTTTTCACCAAAAATTGATTTTTTTCGAATTTGAATTAACTATACCAGCGGCTTGTTCCCATCACCTACAACACGAAAACACTGGGTTATATTGAATTTCAATAAAAAATAAGGGAATTATAGCACTTTGAAAATGCGAAAAATCGATTTTCTTTAAACCCAAAAATAGCTATGGAAACCCCTATCAGCGGCTTTTTCCCATCACCTACATTACGAAAACACCGGGTTATAACGAAATTCGACCAGAACAAGTGGAATTATGGCTCTTTGAAAAATCGGAAAAAAGTCAAATTTTTACCCCGTTTTTGAGGCCAAAAATGGGCCACAAAAATGCGAGATCTCAGCTAATATGGGAGCTACGACCTTGCGGATGGCCTCGTTGGTTTCAGAAGGACGAAACTAAGACAAAACCGTTGGAATTTTCCCGATAGCTCCCATAGAAGCCAAGATATAGGCCTTCAAAATTTGGGTTTTTCCATTTTTCGGGTATACCCCCCCGTATCGATTTTTTCACCAAAAATTGATTTTTTTCGAATTTGAATTAACTATACCAGCGGCTTGTTCCCATCACCTACAACACGAAAACACTGGGTTATATTGAATTTCGATAAAAACTAAGGGAATTATAGCACTTTGAAAATGCGAAAAATCGATTTTCTTTAAACCCAAAACTAGCTATAGAAACCCCTATCAGCGGCTTATTCCCATCACTTACATTACGAAAACACCGGGTTATAACGAAATTCGACCAGAACAAGTGGAATTATGGCTCTTTGAAAAATCGGAAAAAAGTCAATTTTTTACCCCGTTTTTGAGGCCAAAAATGGGCCACAAAAATGCGAACACATCTCGTGAGAGTGAGCTACGACCTTGCGGATGGCCTCGTTGGTTTCAGAAGGACGAAACTAAGACAAAACCGTTGGAATTTTCCCGATAGCTCCCATAGAAGCCAAGATATAGGCCTTAAAAGTTTGGGTTTTTTCATTTTTCGGGTATACCCCCCCGTATCGAATTTTTTCACCAAAAATTGATTTTTTTCGAATTTGAATTAACTATACCAGCGGCTTGTTCCCATCACCTACAACACGAAAACACTGGGTTATATTGAATTTCGATAAAAAATAAGGGAATTATAGCACTTTGAAAATGCGAAAAATCGATTTTCTTTAAACCCAAAAATAGCTATAGAAACCCCTATCAGCGGCTTATTCCCATCACCTACATTACGAAAACACCGGGTTATAACGAAATTCGACCAGAACAAGTGAAATTATGGCTCTTTGAAAAATCGGCAAAAAGTCAATTTTTTACCCCGTTTTTGAGGCCAAAAATGGGCCACAAAAATGCGAGATCTCAGCTAATATGGGAGCTACGACCTTGCGGATGGCCTCGTTGGTTTCAGAAGGACGAAACTAAGACAAAACCGTTGGAATTTTCCCGATAGCTCCCATAGAAGCCAAGATATAGGCCTTCAAAATTTGGGTTTTTCCATTTTTCGGGTATACCCCCCCGTATCGAATTTTTCACCAAAAATTGATTTTTTTCGAATTTGAATTAACTATACCAGCGGCTTGTTCCCATCACCTACAACACGAAAACACTGGGTTATATTGAATTTCGATAAAAACTAAGGGAATTATAGCACTTTGAAAATGCGAAAAATCGATTTTCTTTAAACCCAAAACTAGCTATAGAAACCCCTATCAGCGGCTTATTCCCATCACTTACATTACGAAAACACCGGGTTATAACGAAATTCGACCAGAACAAGTGGAATTATGGCTCTTTGAAAAATCGGAGAAAAGTCAATTTTTTACCCCGTTTTTGAGGCCAAAAATGGGCCACAAAAATGCGAGATCTCAGCTAATATGGGAGCTACGACCTTGCGGATGGCCTCGTTGGATTCAGAAGGACGAAACTAAGACAAAACCGTTGGAATTTTCCCGATAGCTCCCATAGAAGCCGAGATATAGGCCTTCAAAGTTTGGGTTTTTTCATTTTTCGGGTATACCCCCCCGTATCGAATTTTTCACCAAAAATTGATTTTTTTTCGAATTTGAATTAACTATACCAGCGGCTTGTTCCCATCACCTACGACACGAAAACACTGGGTTATATTGAATTTCGATAAAAACTAAGGGAATTATAGCACTTTGAAAATGCGAAAAATCGATTTTCTTTAAACCCAAAACTAGCTATAGAAACCCCTATCAGCGGCTTATTCCCATCACTTACATTACGAAAACACCGGGTTATAACGAAATTCGACCAGAACAAGTGGAATTATGGCTCTTTAAAAAATCGGAAAAAAAGTCAATTTTTTACCCCGTTTTTGAGGCCAAAAATGGGCCACAAAAATGCGAGATCTCAGCTAATATGGGAGCTACGACCTTGCGGATGGCCTCGTTGGTTTCAGAAGGACGAAACTAAGACAAAACCATTGGAATTTTCCCGATAGCTCCCATAGAAGCCAAGATATAGGCCTTAAAAGTTTGGGTTTTTTCATTTTTCGGGTATACCCCCCCGTATCGAATTTTTCACCAAAAATTGATTTTTTTCGAATTTGAATTAACTATACCAGCGGCTTGTTCCCATCACCTACAACACGAAAACACTGGGTTATATTGAATTTCGATAAAAAATAAGGGAATTATAGCACTTTGAAAATGCGAAAAATCGATTTTCTTTAAACCCAAAAATAGCTATAGAAACCCCTATCAGCGGCTTATTCCCATCACCTACATTACGAAAACACCGGGTTATAACGAAATTCGACCAGAACAAGTGAAATTATGGCTCTTTGAAAAATCGGCAAAAAGTCAATTTTTTACCCCGTTTTTGAGGCCAAAAATGGGCCACAAAAATGCGAGATCTCAGCTAATATGGGAGCTACGACCTTGCGGATGGCCTCGTTGGTTTCAGAAGGACGAAACTAAGACAAAACCGTTGGAATTTTCCCGATAACTCCCATAGAAGCCAAGATATAGACCTTCAAAATTTGGGTTTTTTCCATTTTTCGGGTATACCCCCCCGTATCGAATTTTTCACCAAAAATTGATTTTTTTCGAATTTGAATTAACTATACCAGCGGCTTGTTCCCATCACCTACAACACGAAAACACTGGGTTATATTGAATTTCGATAAAAACTAAGGGAATTATAGCACTTTGAAAATGCGAAAAATCGATTTTCTTTAAACCCAAAACTAGCTATAGAAACCCCTATCAGCGGCTTATTCCCATCACTTACATTACGAAAACACCGGGTTATAACGAAATTCGACCAGAACAAGTGGAATCATGGCTCTTTGAAAAATCGGAAAAAAGTCAATTTTTTACCCCGTTTTTGAGGCCAAAAATGGGCCACAAAAATGCGAGATCTCAGCTAATATGGGAGCTACGACCTTGCGGATGGCCTCGTTGGTTTCAGAAGGACGAAACTAAGACAAAACCGCTGGAATTTTCCCGATAGCTCCCATAGAAGCCAAGATATAGGCCTTCAAAGTTTGGGTTTTTCCATTTTTCGGGTATACCCCCCCCGTATCGAATTTTTCACTAAAAATTGATTTTTTTCGAATTTGAATTAACTATACCAGCGGCTTGTTCCCATCACCTACAACACGAAAACACTGGGTTATATTGAATTTCGATAAAAAATAAGGGAATTATAGCACTTTGAAAATGCGAAAAATCGATTTTCTTTAAACCCAAAAATAGCTATAGAAACCCCTATCAGCGGCTTTTTTCCATCACCTACATTACGAAAACACCGGGTTATAACGAAATTCGACCAGAACAAGTGGAATTATGGCTCTTTGAAAAATCGGAAAAAAATCAATTTTTTACCCCGTTTTTGAGGCCAAAAATGGGCCACAAAAATGCGAGATCTCAGCTAATATGGGAGCTACGACCTTGCGGATGGCCTCGTTGGTTTCAGAAGGACGAAACTAAGACAAAACCGTTGGAATTTTCCCGATAGCTCCTATAGAAGCCTTGATATAGGCCTTCAAAATTTGGGTTTTTTCATTTTTCGGGTATACCCCCCCGTATCTAATTTTTACACATTCGTGAGAGTGCTTGTTCCCATCACCTACAACACGAAAACACTGGGTTATATTGAATTTCGATAAAAACTAAGGGAATTATAGCACTTTGAAAATGCGAAAAATCGATTTTCTTTAAACCCAAAACTAGCTATAGAAACCCCTATCAGCGGCTTATTCCCATCACTTACATTACGAAAACACCAAGTTATAACGAAATTCGACCAGAACAAGTGGAATTATGGCTCATTGAAAAATTCGGAAAAAAAGTCAATTTTTTTACCCCGTTTTTGAGCCCAAAAATGGGCCACAAAAATGCGAGATCTCAGCTAATATGGGAGCTACGACCTTGCGGATGGCCTCGTTGTATTCAGAAGGACGAAACTAAGACAAAACCGTTGGAATTTTCCCAATAGCTCCCACAGAAGCCGAGATATAGGCCTTCAAAGTTTGGGTTTTTTTATTTTTCGGGTATACCCCCCCGTATCGAATTTTTCACCAAAAATTGATTTTTTTCGAATTTGAATTAACTATACCAGCGGCTTGTTCCCATCACCTACGACACGAAAATACTGGGTTATATTGAATTTCGATAAAAACTAAGGGATTTATAGCACTTTGAAAATGCGAAAAATCGATTTTCTTTTAAACCCAAAACTAGCTATAGAAACCCCTATCAGCGGCTTATTCCCATCACTTACATTACGAAAACACCGGGTTATAACGAAATTCGACCAGAACAAGTGGAATTATGGCTCTTTGAAAAATCGGAGGAAAAGTCAATTTTTTACCCCGTTTTTGAGGCCAAAAATGGGCCACAAAAATGCGAGATCTCAGCTAATATGGGAGCTACGACCTTGCGGATGACCTCGTTGGTTTCAGAAGGACGAAACTAAGACAAAACCGTTGGAATTTTCCCGATAGCTCCTATAGAAGCCTTGATATAGGCCTTCAAAATTTGGGTTTTTCCATTTTTCGGGTATACCCCCCCGTATCGAATTTTTCACCAAAAAATTGTATTTTTTTTGAATTTGAATTAACTATACCAGCGGCTTGTTCCCATCACCTACAACACGAAAACACTGGGTTATATTGAATTTCGATAAAAAACTAAGGGAATTATAGCACTTTGAAAATGCGAAAAATCGATTTTCTTTAAACCCAAAACTAGCTATAGAAACCCCTATCAGCGGCTTATTCCCATCACTTACATTACGAAAACACCGGGTTATAACGAAATTCGACCAGAACAAGTGGAATTATGGCTCTTTGAAAAATCGGAGAAAAGTCAATTTTTTTACCCCGTTTTTGAGGCCAAAAATGGGCCACAAAAATGCGAGATCTCAGCTAATATGGGAGCTACGACCTTGCGGATGGCCTCGTTGGATTCAGAAGGACGAAACTAAGACAAAACCGTTGGAATTTTCCCGATAGCTCCCATAGAAGCCGAGATATAGGCCTTCAAAGTTTGGGTTTTTTCATTTTTCGGGTATACCCCCCCGGTATCGAATTTTTTCACCAAAAATTGATTTTTTTCGAATTTGAATTAACTATACCAGCGGCTTGTTCCCATCACCTACGACACGAAAACACTGGGTTATATTGAATTTCGATAAAAACTAAGGGAATTATAGCACTTTGAAAATGCGAAAAATCGATTTTCTTTAAACCCAAAACTAGCTATAGAAACCCCTATCAGCGGCTTATTCCCATCACTTACATTACGAAAACACCGGGTTATAACAAAAAAATTCGACCAGAACAAGTGGAATTATGGCTCTTTGAAAAATCGGAAAAAAGTCAATTTTTTTACCCCGTTTTTGAGGCCAAAAATAGGCCACAAAAATGCGAGATCTCAGCTAATATGGGGAGCTACGACCTTGCGGATGGCCTCGTTGGTTTCAGAAGGACGAAACTAAGACAAAACCGTTGGAATATTCCCGATAGCTCCCATAGAAGCCAAGATATAGGCCTTAAAAAGTTTGGGTTTTTTTCATTTTTCGGGTATACCCCCCCGTATCGAATTTTTCACCAAAAATTGATTTTTTTCGAATTTGAATTAACTATACCAGCGGCTTGTTCCCATCACCTACAACACGAAAACACTGGGTTTATATTGAATTTCAATAAAAAATAAGGGAATTATAGCACTTTGAAAATGCGAAAAATCGATTTTCTTTAAACCCAAAAATAGCTATGGAAACCCCTATCAGCGGCTTTTTCCCATCACCTACATTACGAAAACACCGGGTTATAACGAAATTCGACCAGAACAAGTGGAATTATGGCTCTTTGAAAAATCGGAAAAAAAGTCAAATTTTTACCCCGTTTTTGAGGCCAAAAATGGGCCACAAAAATGCGAGATCTCAGCTAATATGGGAGCTACGACCTTGCGGATGGCCTCGTTGGTTTCAGAAGGACGAAACTAAGACAAAACCGTTGGAATTTTCCCGATAGCTCCCATAGAAGCCAAGATATAGGCCTTCAAAATTTGGGTTTTTCCATTTTTTCGGGTATACCCCCCCGTATCGATTTTTTCACCAAAAATTGATTTTTTTCGAATTTGAATTAACTATACCAGCGGCTTGTTCCCATCACCTACAACACGAAAACACTGGGTTATATTGAATTTCGATAAAAACTAAGGGAATTATAGCACTTTGAAAATGCGAAAAATCGATTTTCTTTAAACCCAAAACTAGCTATAGAAACCCCTATCAGCGGCTTATTCCCATCACTTACATTACGAAAACACCGGGTTATAACGAAATTCGACCAGAACAAGTGGAAATTATGGCTCTTTGAAAAATCGGAAAAAAGTCAATTTTTTACCCCGTTTTTTGAGGCCAAAAAATGGGCCACAAAAATGCGAGATCTCAGCTAATATGGGAGCTACGACCCTTGCGGATGGCCTCGTTGGTTTCAGAAGGACGAAACTAAGACAAAACCGTTGGAATTTTCCCGATAGCTCCCATAGAAGCCAAGATATAGGCCTTAAAAGTTTGGGTTTTTTCATTTTTCGGGTATACCCCCCCCGTATCGAATTTTTCACCAAAAATTGATTTTTTTTCGAATTTGAATTAACTATACCAGCGGCTTGTTCCCATCACCTACAACACGAAAACACTGGGGTTATATTGAATTTCGATAAAAAATAAGGGAATTATAGCACTTTGAAAATGCGAAAAATCGATTTTCTTTAAACCCAAAAATAGCTATAGAAACCCCTATCAGCGGCTTATTCCCATCACCTACATTACGAAAACACCGGGTTATAACGAAATTCGACCAGAACAAGTGAAATTATGGCTCTTTGAAAAATCGGCAAAAAGTCAATTTTTTACCCCGTTTTTGAGCCAAAAATGGGCCACAAAAATGCGAGATCTCAGCTAATATGGGAGCTACGACCTTGCGGATGGCCTCGTTGGTTTCAGAGAGGACGAAACTAAGACAAAACCGTTGGAATTTTCCCGATAGCTCCCATAGAAGCCAAGATATAGGCCTTCAAAATTTGGGTTTTTTCCATTTTTCGGGTATACCCCCCCGTATCGAATTTTTCACCAAAAATTGATTTTTTTCGAATTTGAATTAACTATACCAGCGGCTTGTTCCCATCACCTACAACACGAAAACACTGGGTTATATTGAATTTCGATAAAAACTAAGGGAATTATAGCACTTTGAAAATGCGAAAAATCGATTTTCTTTAAACCCAAAACTAGCTATAGAAACCCCTATCAGCGGCTTATTCCCATCACTTACATTACGAAAACACCGGGTTATAACGAAATTCGACCAGAACAAGTGGAATTATGGCTCTTTGAAAAATCGGAGAAAAGTCAATTTTTTACCCCGTTTTTGAGGCCAAAAATGGGCCACAAAATGCGAGATCTCAGCTAATATGGGAGCTACGACCTTGCGGATGGCCTCGTTGGATTCAGAAGGACGAAACTAAGACAAAACCGTTGGAATTTTCCCGATAGCTCCCATAGAAGCCGAGATATAGGCCTTCAAAGTTTGGGGTTTTTCATTTTTCGGGTATACCCCCCCGTATCGAATTTTTCACCAAAAATTGATTTTTTTTCGAATTTGAATTAACTATACCAGCGGCTTGTTCCCATCACCTACGACACGAAAACACTGGGTTATATTGAATTTCGATAAAAACTAAGGGAATTATAGCACTTTGAAAATGCGAAAAATCGATTTTCTTTAAACCCAAAACTAGCTATAGAAACCCCTATCAGCGGCTTATTCCCCATCACTTACATTACGAAAACACCGGGTTATAACGAAATTCGACCAGAACAAGTGGAATTATGGCTCTTTAAAAAAATCGGAAAAAAGTCAATTTTTTACCCCGTTTTTGAGGCCAAAAATGGGCCACAAAAATGCGAGATCTCAGCTAATATGGGAGCTACGACCTTGCGGATGGCCTCGTTGGTTTCAGAAGGACGAAACTAAGACAAAACCATTGGAATTTTCCCGATAGCTCCCATAGAAGCCAAGATATAGGCCTTAAAAGTTTGGGTTTTTTCATTTTTCGGGTATACCCCCCCGTATCGAATTTTTCACCAAAAATTGATTTTTTTCGAATTTGAATTAACTATACCAGCGGCTTGTTCCCATCACCTACAACACGAAAACACTGGGTTATATTGAATTTCGATAAAAAATAAGGGAATTATAGCACTTTGAAAATGCGAAAAATCGATTTTCTTTAAACCCAAAAATAGCTATAGAAACCCCTATCAGCGGCTTATTCCCATCACCTACATTTCGAAAACACCGGGTTATAACGAAATTCGACCAGAACAAGTGAAATTATGGCTCTTTGAAAAATCGGCAAAAGTCAATTTTTTACCCCGTTTTTGAGGCCAAAAATGGGCCACAAAAATGCGAGATCTCAGCTAATATGGGAGCTACGACCTTGCGGATGGCCTCGTTGGTTTCAGAAGGACGAAACTAAGACAAAAACCGTTGGAATTTTCCCGATAACTCCCATAGAAGCCAAGATATAGACCTTCAAAATTTGGGTTTTTCCATTTTTCGGGTATACCCCCCCCGTATCGAATTTTTCACCAAAAATTGATTTTTTTCGAATTTGAATTAACTATACCAGCGGCTTGTTCCCATCACCTACAACACGAAAACACTGGGTTATATTGAATTTCGATAAAAACTAAGGGAATTATAGCACTTTGAAAATGCGAAAAATCGATTTTCTTTTAAACCCAAAAACAAGCTATAGAAACCCCTATCAGCGGGCTTATTCCCATCACTTACATTACGAAAACACCGGGTTATAACGAAATTCGACCAGAACAAGTGGAATCATGGCTCTTTGAAAAATCGGAAAAAAGTCAATTTTTTACCCCGTTTTTGAGGCCAAAAATGGGCCACAAAAATGCGAGATCTCAGCTAATATGGGAGCTACGACCTTGCGGATGGCCTCGTTGGTTTCAGAAGGACGAAACTAAGACAAAACCGCTGGAAATTTTCCCGATAGCTCCCATAGAAGCCAAGATATAGGCCTTCAAAGTTTGGGTTTTTCCATTTTTCGGGTATACCCCCCCCGTATCGAATTTTTCACTAAAAATTGATTTTTTTCGAATTTGAATTAACTATACCAGCGGCTTGTTCCCATCACCTACAACACGAAAACACTGGTTATATTGAATTTCGATAAAAAATAAGGGAATTATAGCACTTTGAAAATGCGAAAAATCGATTTTTCTTTAAACCCAAAAATAGCTATAGAAACCCCTATCAGCGGCTTTTTTCCATCACCTACATTACGAAAACACCGGGTTATAACGAAATTCGACCAGAACAAGTGGAATTATGGCTCTTTGAAAAATCGGAAAAAATCAATTTTTTACCCCGTTTTTGAGGCCAAAAATGGGCCACAAAAATGCGAGATCTCAGCTAATATGGGAGCTACGACCTTGCGGATGGCCTCGTTGGTTTCAGAAGGACGAAACTAAGACAAAACCGTTGGAATTTTCCCGATAGCTCCTATAGAAGCCTTGATATAGGCCTTCAAAATTTGGGTTTTTTCATTTTTCGGGTATACCCCCCCGTATCTAATTTTTTCACCAAAAATTGATTTTTTTTGAATTTGAATTAACTATACCAGCGGCTTGTTCCCATCACCTACAACACGAAAACACTGGGTTATATTGAATTTCGATAAAAACTAAGGGAATTATAGCACTTTGAAAATGCGAAAAATCGATTTTCTTTAAACCCAAAACTAGCTATAGAAACCCCTATCAGCGGCTTATTCCCATCACTTACATTACGAAAACACCGGGTTATAACGAAATTCGACCAGAACAAGTGGAATTATGGCTCTTTGAAAAATCGGAGAAAAGTCAATTTTTTACCCCGTTTTTGAGGCCAAAAATGGGCCACAAAAAATGCAAGATCTCAGCTAATATGGGAGCTACGACCTTGCGGATGGCCTCGTTGGATTCAGAAGGACGAAACTAAGACAAAACCGTTGGAATTTTCCCGATAGCTCCCATAGAAGCCGAGATATAGGCCTTCAAAGTTTGGGTTTTTTCATTTTTTCGGGTATACCCCCCCCGTATCGAATTTTTCACCAAAAATTGATTTTTTTTCGAATTTGAATTAACTATACCAGCGGCTTGTTCCCATCACCTACGACACGAAAACACTGGGTTATATTGAATTTCGATAAAATTTAAGGGAATTATAGCACTTTGAAAATGCGAAAAATCGATTTTCTTTAAACCCAAAACTAGCTATAGAAACCCCTATCAGCGGCTTATTCCCATCACTTACATTACGAAAACACCGGGTTATAACGAAATTCGACCAGAACAAGTGGAATTATGGCTCTTTAAAAAATCGGAAAAAAGTCAATTTTTTACCCCGTTTTGAGGCCAAAAATGGGCCACAAAAATGCGAGATCTCAGCTAATATGGGAGCTACGACCTTGCGGATGGCCTCGTTGGTTTCAGAAGGACGAAACTAAGACAAAACCGTTGGAATTTTCCCGATAGCTCCCATAGAAGCCAAGATATAGGCCTTAAAAGTTTGGGTTTTTTCATTTTTCGGGTATACCCCCCCGTATCGAATTTTTCACCAAAAATTGATTTTTTTCGAATTTGAATTAACTATACCAGCGGCTTGTTCCCATCACCTACAACACGAAAACACTGGGTTATATTGAATTTCGATAAAAAATAAGGGAATTATAGCACTTTGAAAATGCGAAAAATCGATTTTCTTTAAACACAAAAATAGCTATAGAAACCCCTATCAGCGGCTTATTCCCATCACCTACATTACGAAAACACCGGGTTATAACGAAATTCGACCAGAACAAGTGAAATTATGGCTCTTTGAAAAATCGGCAAAAAGTCAATTTTTTACCCCGTTTTTGAGGCCAAAAATGGGCCACAAAAATGCGAGATCTCAGCTAATATGGGAGCTACGACCTTGCGGATGGCCTCGTTGGTTTCAGAAGGACGAAACTAAGACAAAACCGTTGGAATTTTCCCGATAGCTCCCATAGAAGCCAAGATATAGGCCTTCAAAATTTGGGTTTTTCCATTTTTCGGGTATACCCCCCCGTATCGAATTTTTCACCAAAAATTGATTTTTTTCGAATTTGAATTAACTATACCAGCGGCTTGTTCCCATCACCTACAACACGAAAACACTGGGTTATATTGAATTTCGATAAAAACTAAGGGAATTATAGCACTTTGAAAATGCGAAAAATCGATTTTCTTTAAACCCAAAACTAGCTATAGAAACCCCTATCAGCGGCTTATTCCCATCACTTACATTACGAAAACACCGGGTTATAACGAAATTCGACCAGAACAAGTGGAATCATGGCTCTTTGAAAAATCGGAAAAAAGTCAATTTTTTACCCCGTTTTTGAGGCCAAAAATGGGCCACAAAAATGCGAGATCTCAGCTAATATGGGAGCTACGACCTTGCGGATGGCCTCGTTGGTTTCAGAAGGACGAAACTAAGACAAAACCGCTGGAATTTTCCCGATAGCTCCCATAGAAGCCAAGATATAGGCCTTCAAAGTTTGGGTTTTTCCATTTTTCGGGTATACCCCCCCGTATCGAATTTTTCACCAAAAATTGATTTTTTTCGAATTTGAATTAACTATACCAGCGGCTTGTTCCCATCACCTACAACACGAAAACACTGGGTTATATTGAATTTCGATAAAAACTAAGGGAATTATAGCACTTTGAAAATGCGAAACATCGATTTTCTTTAAACCCAAAACTAGCTATAGAAACCCCTATCAGCGGCTTATTCCCATCACTTACATTACGAAAACACCGGGTTATAACGAAATTCGACCAGAACAAGTGGAATTATGGCTCTTTGAAAAATCGGAAAAAAGTCAATTTTTTACCCCGTTTTTGAGGCCAAAAATGGGCCACAAAAATGCGAGATCTCAGCTAATATGGGAGCTACGACCTTGCGGATGGCCTCGTTGTATTCAGAAGGACGAAACTAAGACAAAACCGTTGGAATTTTCCCAATAGCTCCCACAGAAGCCGAGATATAGGCCTTCAAAGTTTGGGTTTTTTTATTTTTCGGGTATACCCCCCCGTATCGAATTTTTCACCAAAAATTGATTTTTTTCGAATTTGAATTAACTATACCAGCGGCTTGTTCCCATCACCTACAACACGAAAACACTGGGTTATAATGAATTTCGATAAAAACTAAGGGATTTATAGCACTTTGAAAATGCGAAAAATCGATTTTCTTTAAACTCAAAAATAGCTATAGAAACCCCTATCAGCGGCTTATTCCCATCACCTACATTACGAAAACACCGGGTTATAACGAAATTTAACCAGAACAAGTGGAATTATGGCTCATTGAAAATTCGGAAAAAAGTCAATTTTTTACCCCGTTTTTGAGCCCAAAAATGGGCCACAAAAATGCGAGATCTCAGCTAATATGGGAGCTACGACCTTGCGGATAGCCTCGTTGGATTCAGAAGGACGAAACTAAGACAAAACCGTTGGAATTTTCCCGATAGCTCCCATAGAAGCCGAGATATAGGCCTTCAAAGTTTGGGTTTTTTCATTTTTCGGGTATAACCCCCCGTATCGAATTTTTCACCAAAAATTGATTTTTTTCGAATTTGAATTAACTATACCAGCGGCTTGTTCCCATCACCTACGACACGAAAACACTGGGTTATATTGAATTTCGATAAAAACTAAGGGAATTATAGCACTTTGAAAATGCGAAAAATCGATTTTCTTTAAACCCAAAACTAGCTATAGAAACCCCTATCAGCGGCTTATTCCCATCACTTACATTACGAAAACACCGGGTTATAACGAAATTCGACCAGAACAAGTGGAATTATGGCTCTTTGAAAAATCGGAGAAAAGTCAATTTTTTACCCCGTTTTTGAGGCCAAAAATGGGCCACAAAAATGCGAGATCTCAGCTAATATGGGAGCTACGACCTTGCGGATGGCCTCGTTGGATTCAGAAGGACGAAACTAAGACAAAACCGTTGGAATTTTCCCGATAGCTCCCATAGAAGCCGAGATATAGGCCTTCAAAGTTTGGGTTTTTTCATTTTTCGGGTATACCCCCCCGTATCGAATTTTTCACCAAAAATTGATTTTTTTCGAATTTGAATTAACTATACCAGCGGCTTGTTCCCATCACCTACGACACGAAAACACTGGGTTATATTGAATTTCGATAAAAACTAAGGGAATTATAGCACTTTGAAAATGCGAAAAATCGATTTTCTTTAAACCCAAAACTAGCTATAGAAACCCCTATCAGCGGCTTATTCCCATCACTTACATTACGAAAACACCGGGTTATAACGAAATTCGACCAGAACAAGTGGAATTATGGCTCTTTGAAAAATCGGAAAAAAGTCAATTTTTTACCCCGTTTTCGAGGCCAAAAATGGGCCACAAAAATGCGAGATCTCAGCTAATATGGGAGCTACGACCTTGCGGATGGCCTCGTTGGTTTCAGAAGGACGAAACTAAGACAAAACCGTTGGAATTTTCCCGATAGCTCCCATAGAAGCCAAGATATAGGCCTTCAAAGTTTGGGTTTTTTCATTTTTCGGGTATACCCCCCTTATCGAATTTTTCACTAAAAATTGATTTTTTTCGAATTTGAATTAACTATACCAGCGGCTTGTTCCCATCACCTACAACACGAAAACACTGGGTTATATTGAATTTCAATAAAAAATAAGGGAATTATAGCACTTTGAAAATGCGAAAAATCGATTTTCTTTAAACCCAAAAATAGCTATAGAAACCCCTATCAGCGGCTTTTTCCCATCACCTACATTACGAAAACACCGGGTTATAACGAAATTCGACCAGAACAAGTGGAATTATGGCTCTTTGACAAATCGGAAAAAAGTCAAATTTTTACCCCGTTTTGAGGCCACAAATGGGCCACAAAAATGCGAGATCTCAGCTAATATGGGAGCTACGACCTTGCGGATGGCCTCGTTGGTTTCAGAAGGACGAAACTAAGACAAAACCGTTGGAATTTTCCCGATAGCTCCCATAGAAGCCAAGATATAGGCCTTAAAAGTTTGGGTTTTTTCATTTTTCGGGTATACCCCCCCGTATCGATTTTTTCACCAAAAATTGATTTTTTTCGAATTTGAATTAACTATACCAGCGGCTTGTTCCCATCACCTACAACACGAAAACACTGGGTTATATTGAATTTCGATAAAAACTAAGGGAATTATAGCACTTTGAAAATGCGAAAAATCGATTTTCTTTAAACCCAAAACTAGCTATAGAAACCCCTATCAGCGGCTTATTCCCATCACTTACATTACGAAAACACCGGGTTATAACGAAATTCGACCAGAACAAGTGGAATTATGGCTCTTTGAAAAATCGGAAAAAAGTCAATTTTTTACCCCGTTTTTGAGGCCAAAAATGGGCCACAAAAATGCGAGATCTCAGCTAATATGGGAGCTACGACCTTGCGGATGGCCTCGTTGGTTTCAGAAGGACGAAACTAAGACAAAACCGTTGGAATTTTCCCGATAGCTCCCATAGAAGCCAAGATATAGGCCTTCAAAATTTGGGTTTTTCCATTTTTCGGGTATACCCCCCCGTATCGAATTTTTCACCAAAAATTGATTTTTTTCGAATTTGAATTAACTATACCAGCGGCTTGTTCCCATCACCTACAACACGAAAACACTGGGTTATATTGAATTTCGATAAAAACTAAGGGAATTATAGCACTTTGAAAATGCGAAAAATCGATTTTCTTTAAGCCCAAAACTAGCTATAGAAACCCCTATCAGCGGCTTATTCCCATCACTTACATTACGAAAACACCGGGTTATAACGAAATTCGACCAGAACAAGTGGAATCATGGCTCTTTGAAAAATCGGAAAAAAGTCAATTTTTTACCCCGTTTTTGAGGCCAAAAATGGGCCACAAAAATGCGAGATCTCAGCTAATATGGGAGCTACGACCTTGCGGATGGCCTCGTTGGTTTCAGAAGGACGAAACTAAGACAAAACCGCTGGAATTTTCCCGATAGCTCCCATAGAAGCCAAGATATAAGCCTTCAAAGTTTGGGTTTTTCCATTTTTCGGGTATACCCCCCCGTATCGAATTTTTCACCAAAAATTGATTTTTTTCGAATTTGAATTAACTATACCAGCGGCTTGTTCCCATCACCTACAACACGAAAACACTGGGTTATATTGAATTTCGATAAAAAATAAGGGAATTATAGCACTTTGAAAATACGAAAAATCAATTTTCTTTAAACCCAAAAATAGCTATAGAAACCCCTATCAGCGGCTTTTTCCCATCACCTACATTACGAAAACACCGGGTTATAACGAAATTCGACCAGAACAAGTGGAATTATGGCTCTTTGAAAAATCGGAGAAAAGTCAAATTTTTACCCCGTTTTTGAGGCCAAAAATGGGCCACAAAAATGCGAGATCTCAGCTAATATGGGAGCTACGACCTTGCGGATGGCCTCGTTGGTTTCAGAAGGACGAAACTAAGACAAAACCGTTGGAATTTTCCCGATTGCTCCCATAGAAGCCAAGATATAGGCCTTCAAAGTTTGGGTTTTTTCATTTTTCGGGTATACCCCCCCGTATCGAATTTTTCACTAAAAATTGATTTTTTTCGAATTTGAATTAACTATACCAGCGGCTTGTTCCCATCACCTACAAAACGAAAACACTGGGTTATATTGAATTTCGATAAAAAATAAGGGAATTATAGCACTTTGAAAATACGAAAAATCAATTTTCTTTAAACCCAAAAATAGCTATAGAAACCCCTATCAGCGGCTTTTTCCCATCACCTACATTACGAAAACACCGGGTTATAACGAAATTCGACCAGAACAAGTGGAATTATGGCTCTTTGAAAAATCGGAAAAAAGTCAAATTTTTACCCCGTTTTTGAGGCCAAAAATGGGCCACAAAAATGCGAGATCTCAGCTAATATGGGAGCTACGACCTTGCGGATGGCCTCGTTGGTTTCAGAAGGACGAAACTAAGACAAAACCGTTGGAATTTTCCCGATAGCTCCCATAGAAGCCAAGATATAGGCCTTCAAAATTTGGGTTTTTCCATTTTTTGGGTATACCCCCCCGTATCGAATTTTTCACCAAAAATTGATTTTTTTCGAATTTGAATTAACTATACCAGCGGCTTGTTCCCATCACCTACAACACGAAAACACTGGGTTATATTGAATTTCGATAAAAACTAAGGGAATTATAGCACTTTGAAAATGCGAAAAATCGATTTTCTTTAAACCCAAAACTAGCTATAGAAACCCCTATCAGCGGCTTTTTCCCATCACCTACATTACGAAAACACCGGGTTATAACGAAATTCGACCAGAACAAGTGGAATTATGGCTCTTTGAAAAATCGGAAAAAAGTCAAATTTTTACCCCGTTTTTGAGGCCAAAAATGGGCCACAAAAATGCGAGATCTCAGCTAATATGGGAGCTACGACCTTGCGGATGGCCTCGTTGGTTTCAGAAGGACGAAACTAAGACAAAACCGTTGGAATTTTCCCGATAGCTCCCATAGAAGCCAAGATATAGGCCTTCAAAGTTTGGGTTTTTTCATTTTTCGGGTATACCCCCCCGTATCGAATTTTTCACTAAAAATTGATTTTTTTCGAATTTGAATTAACTATACCAGCGGCTTGTTCCCATCACCTACAACACGAAAACACTGGGTTATATTGAATTTCGATAAAAAATAAGGGAATTATAGCACTTTGAAAATACGAAAAATCAATTTTCTTTAAACCCAAAAATAGCTATAGAAACCCCTATCAGCGGCTTTTTCCCATCACCTACATTACGAAAACACCGGGTTATAACGAAATTCGACCAGAACAAGTGGAATTATGGCTCTTTGAAAAATCGGAAAAAAGTCAAATTTTTACCCCGTTTTTGAGGCCAAAAATGGGCCACAAAAATGCGAGATCTCAGCTAATATGGGAGCTACGACCTTGCGGATGGCCTCGTTGGTTTCAGAAGGACGAAACTAAGACAAAACCGTTGGAATTTTCCCGATAGCTCCCATAGAAGCCAAGATATAGGCCTTCAAAATTTGGGTTTTTCCATTTTTCGGGTATACCCCCCCGTATCGAATTTTTCACCAAAAATTGATTTTTTTCGAATTTGAATTAACTATACCAGCGGCTTGTTCCCATCACCTACAACACGAAAACACTGGGTTATATTGAATTTCGATAAAAACTAAGGGAATTATAGCACTTTGAAAATGCGAAAAATCGATTTTCTTTAAACCCAAAACTAGCTATAGAAACCCCTATCAGCGGCTTATTCCCATCACTTACATTACGAAAACACCGGGTTATAACGAAATTCGACCAGAACAAGTGGAATTATGGCTCTTTGAAAAATCGGAGAAAAGTCAAATTTTTACCCCGTTTTTGAGGCCAAAAATGGGCCACAAAAATGCGAGATCTCAGCTAATATGGGAGCTACGACCTTGCGGATGGCCTCGTTGGTTTCAGAAGGACGAAACTAAGACAAAACCGTTGGAATTTTCCCGATAGCTCCCATAGAAGCCAAGATATAGGCCTTCAAAGTTTGGGTTTTTTCATTTTTCGGGTATACCCCCCCGTATCGAATTTTTCACTAAAAATTGATTTTTTTCGAATTTGAATTAACTATACCAGCGGCTTGTTCCCATCACCTACAACACGAAAACACTGGGTTATATTGAATTTCGATAAAAAATAAGGGAATTATAGCACTTTGAAAATACAAAAAATCAATTTTCTTTAAACCCAAAAATAGCTATAGAAACCCCTATCAGCGGCTTTTTCCCATCACCTACATTACGAAAACACCGGGTTATAACGAAATTCGACCAGAACAAGTGGAATTATGGCTCTTTGAAAAATCGGCAAAAAGTCAATTTTTTACCCCGTTTTTGAGGCCAAAAATGGGCCACAAAAATGCGAGATCTCAGCTAATATGGGAGCTACGACCTTGCGGATGGCCTCGTTGGTTTCAGAAGGACGAAACTAAGACAAAACCGTTGGAATTTTCCCGATAGCTCCCATAGAAGCCAAGATATAGGCCTTCAAAATTTGGGTTTTTCCATTTTTCGGGTATACCCCCCCGTATCGAATTTTTCACCAAAAATTGATTTTTTTCGAATTTGAATTAACTATACCAGCGGCTTGTTCCCATCACCTACAAGACGAAAACACTGGGTTATATTGAATTTCGA
The DNA here is from genome assembly GCF_022605725.1 of Anthonomus grandis grandis. NCBI lineage: Eukaryota > Metazoa > Arthropoda > Insecta > Coleoptera > Curculionidae > Anthonomus > Anthonomus grandis. The sequence continues at coordinate 10,529,117 of NC_065555.1, forward strand.
TAAAAACTAAGGGAATTATAGCACTTTGAAAATGCGAAAAATCGATTTTCTTTAAACCCAAAACTAGCTATAGAAACCCCTATCAGCGGCTTATTCCCATCACTTACATTACGAAAACACCGGGTTATAACGAAATTCGACCAGAACAAGTAGAATTATGGCTCTTTGAAAAATCGGAAAAAAGTCAATTTTTTACCCCGTTTTTGAGGCCAAAAATGGGCCACAAAAATGCGAGATCTCAGCTAATATGGGAGCTACGACCTTGCGGATGGCCTCGTTGGTTTCAGAAGGACGAAACTAAGACAAAACCGCTGGAATTTTCCCGATAGCTCCCATAGAAGCCAAGATATAGGCCTTCAAAGTTTGGGTTTTTTCATTTTTCGGGTATACCCCCCCGTATCGAATTTTTCACCAAAAATTGATTTTTTTCGAATTTGAATTAACTATACCAGCGGCTTGTTCCCATCACCTACAACACGAAAACACTGGGTTATATTGAATTTCGATAAAAACTAAGGGAATTATAGCACTTTGAAAATGCGAAAAATCGATTTTCTTTAAACCCAAAACTAGCTATAGAAACCCCTATCAGCGGCTTATTCCCATCACTTACATTACGAAAACACCGGGTTATAACGAAATTCGACCAGAACAAGTGGAATTATGGCTCTTTGAAAAATCGGAAAAAAAGTCAATTTTTTACCCCGTTTTTGAGGCCAAAAATGGGCCACAAAAATGCGAGATCTCAGCTAATATGAGAGCTACGACCTTGCGGATGGCCTCGTTGGATTCAGAAGGACGAAACTAAGACAAAACCGTTGGAATTTTCCCGATAGCTCCCATAGAAGCCGAGATATAGGCCTTCAAAGTTTGGGTTTTTTCATTTTTCGGGTATACCCCCCCGTATCGAATTTTTCACCAAAAATTGATTTTTTTCGAATTTAAATTAACTATACCAGCGGCTTGTTCCCATCACCTACGACACGAAAACACTGGGTTATATTGAATTTCACGAGATTT